>NC_143253.1:42680000-45080000 GCF_984573655.1 Nuphar pumila
AAGGCTAAAGGAACATGATTCATCTGAAGTCCCATAATAACCTAACCTGAGATACAACAACCAGTTGTTCATCTTCTGTTTGTGCCATCGAATGTAATAATTTATCAAGCAGCTTGACTGGTGCATCATAGTCATAGTCCTTCCCATACTGCAAAAAAAAAGAGTAAAAACTCGATAAAATAGATTAACTAGTTAATTTATGCAAAAGAAGATATGAATCACTAATGCATGCACCATGAAATAGATTGTCCAAATGCCAAAGAATTCAATTACACATGAACTAAGCAGATAGATCTATGGACCGTCAAGTGCCTCAATGACTTTTTGAGCACTGGTTCTTTTGGCAGCTAAACTAGAGACCAACTATAAAGTTACACTTTTCATCTCTTAACTTTTAATGAAACCCAATATGCATGGAATGATGTGTCAAGATGAAGATGATAGCTCAAAGGTGCAGTGCAAGATCACAGTAAAAGTTCTAGTTTTATCCAGATGCTGAGGTTAATTTAAAACCAAAATAGTCCATATGCCAAAGGAGGAAAAATATCATTGTTTCATATTAAGTAACATCTCAACTGTATTAAAGAATCCGGGTGGAACACACCTGTTTGCAAATATCCTTACTTGTACCTTCTATGGCATATCAAATTACTGAAATGAAATTTAACAGAAGACACAAAATAATGACCCCTGAGGTGTAGTGCAATTAATGATTTGCATAACAGGATACAACACTTAAATAAAGTAAGTTATTGAACACTGCATACCTCAGAACGGAGATATGGAACAGAGATGGCTGAAAATACAAATCCAGCAATTATGTAATATGATGGAGGATTTCCCTTTATGTGTGCAGGAACAAGGCGTTTGTGGGTTTCAACCTCTACATCAAATTCAAGAATTTTTGATGGCCGAAGGACTTTAACTGTAGCACTTTCTCCAGTATACTTTTGAGAAACAAGGTAGCTAAAGCCAATCCGCTCCCCATGCCTAAAAGGAACTGAAAGACATAGGCCAATATGAATGAAAGTAACAAAACAAACTTCAAAAAAAAGGAAAAACATAAAAGACAAGAAAAATTAAATAATACAATAAAATCCATATTTGATTGGGATTACTTTCACTATGAAGCAGAGATTGTGCTTTCCTTAGCTAGAAAGAGATTCAGAAGCATCTACTCTAGAGATTTTGGTAAAGGTCAATATCACAGTAATTTGCAATAGTATCAGCAAGGATATAACTCATTGTGAACCTAGCAAATAAGTAATTAAATCCTACAAAGAATATTTAATATGAGGCACATAGAGCGTTAACTCCTACAAAACATATTTAACATGATGGAAATATGAGCACCATGTACAATTTTGAATTTTCCATGGTTAACATTTTTCAGGAATTGCCAGATCACTTATTGCACCAGCTACAGAAATCAGTGAACAGTCATTCCTTCGTATCATATTGAACAATCATCCTATGTTGAAATTGGATTTGCCTACATCCAGAAGAACACATTCTTCAAGAGGGTGTTTTATTGCAACAAAGGGAAATTTAGGCTCACGTCACATCTTTCTCTCATGCATAAGAAAAGAAGCACAGAGTGTGGTTCCACCAGGAAAAGAAAAAGGACACACCTCAAGGAGTATGTCTTTATTTTTCGCTGAAGATGCTTCCTTTTTTCTCATTTTGCAGTATAATTATCAATGCACCTTCCCCGTTTCATCTGAAGGGCTAATATTCCTAAGGGCACGTTTGGAAGAGAGAAAAACTCTCATTGGAAAAGAAAGTTTTTTATATGAGAAGTTTTCCAAAAGAAAGTTTTTCGCTTGTTTGTGTAGCATGAGAAAAACAGAGTGGGAAAATGTGAAAAAATGAGAGAGCAGGAGGGTAGTGGTGGGTGGTGTTGATGTTGAGTGTAAAAATAAATTTTCTCTTGGTAGGAAACACTCCTCCATCCCCCCCCCCCCCATTGGAGGAATGTTTCCTATCAAAAAGTGTACTTTTAAAAAAAAAACTCTCAGCAAAAAAGTCTCTCTTGTTTGGAAGGGCATCACTTTCCCTACATCTTTCTCGCTTCCAAACGTGCCCTAAAGGTCCATCCAAAAAAACATAAAACCAAGGCACGTTTGTTTTGGTCACAGCTGAGATTCTAAATCCTGTGATTGTACCAACTTACACAGGTTAAAAGGCCTCAACTTTCACAGTTGAGATTTCAGAATCACAGGCAACACCTTTTAACGTCTGTGTAGCATGTGATTCTTTTGTGATTGTGATCAAGAATCATAGATAGCTGAGAAAGTTCAAGAATCACGAGGCAAAGTAAAGTGCCCCAAGTAAAAATAGTTGGCTGCATAAAGACATAATGAATGGCCACAAAGCAGGCATTTGTTTAATATAAAATAGCACTGTAAATATGTCAGGTCAGAATATGTGGCAACCAGGAAAGACCAAATTTATCCAATTTATATGTATACTATGAAAATAGCAGGTATGGTGTCAGATTTAGGCAGATTGTAAGACATTTAGCAAGGTGGTCACGCATGGATTGAAAAAAAAAAGAACTTGATGGCCTAATCATATGGCAGTAAAATTTAGGTTCAATCCAGCTTGCCCAAGCCATGGGAATCAGGATCATGTCTACAAATGACAATTGATTAAGTGACTGAACAACCCTATTAGGCTCCATACTAGCGAGCCAAGGACAAACATGGGACTGTTCAAGCTCAGTATAGAACATGCAATACCAGTAAAGCTGGTAAACGTGCTGAAAGAAACATGACTTGTTTTGTGAAATACAAACTCACGCCCAAGTCTAGGCTCAAGCCATCAAGTGTTCAACCTAAGTCTGAGCGAACTCATAACCACCACAAGCTTGGACAGAGCTTCACTTGAAAAATTATATATTTGTACATACATTCCAATAGAATGATAAAGGGAAAATATGAATTCCCAACCTCTTCAGCTCAATGAGAGCTCATTTTGTTGAATGAGTCGATCTTGCAAACAACATTTGATTTGGATTGGCTCACATGGAGTTGGGCAGGCAGTGTGAGCTTGTTCTGAGCTTGAACAAGCATTGCCCATCTTGGCTTGCATATAGAAAAATTGGCAGGTGTACACTTATGTGCACCTACCCTGGTCCACCCATTCAAATGTGATCAACATGGCTTGTTCAGTGCGAAACATATTTGCAATCATGTGATAGAATGAGTAAGGATGAACTTCAAGGACTTCAAAACTCAATGACCCATAATGTACTAAAAGTTTAAGACACAAAAAATTGTAACTTTAGTTCCAAAAAACAGTATCCAGGTCTGATCTGCAGCAAACAAACCATACTGACCACATCTAGGTTGACTTGGTCAAAGGTGCATGAGTACACATGAGTGCACATCTGTCAGTGTTGGTTACACTTTTTTCTTTTCTTTTTTTGCAAGTTTGGCCCTCCAGATATGATCTACATGTTTGTTTTAGCTGAAATCGGCCATTGAATCATGTTTTTCTCAATGTGTATGTTGAAATTCTCAAGGGTTGAAAATCAACCCCTTAGCATGTACTGAAATTTCAACCATAAAAATTTGTATTTTTACATTAAAAAAATTTATCCAAGTATGAGTTCCTACTATTTTGATCATCTCGAACACATCCATGGGGTTAAATTTGATAAAAAAAATAACCTGCCCCTATGAGTTTCAAATAGGGGATCCGGAACCCACAAGCGTAGCCAATATTCTCCTCCATATATATATATATATATATATATATATATATATATATATATATATATATATATATATATATATATATATATATATAGTGACAAACCTTTTTTGGCAAAATCTCGTTTTTCAAAAGACTCGTGAGAAATTGAAAAATTTTCATAAATCTCACATTTTTTCGGCAAAATCTCTGCAATAAAAAATAAATTTAAAATATAAAAAATAAATTTTTATAAGAAAATATTAATAAAAATTATTAAAAAATAAAAATACATGATTTTTTTACGATAAGTAGCCGTTTAAAACATAAATATCACATTTAAATCGCGGTATTTATGTTTTTTTCATAAATCTCGCGATATTTTGAAAATCTCGCAAGAAATTGCTGTTTTAAACTTTCAGGCAAATCCTCACGATATTATCGCAAGATTTTCATAAATCTCGCAATATTTGTCACTATGATATATATATATATATAATTTATTTATTTATTTATTTGTTAGCTTCAAAAAGGAGCTCAACCCATGGGAATGATATTTCAAAAAGATGACAGGCATTTAAGGAACTACAAGTTAATCAAACAAAATGAAATTAATGAACTAAACATGGCCAATACTGGCACACACATATGCAGGCATGCACATGCACACATTTTATATCCAGTTGTGCCATACAATCTAGTGGGAAATCACAGTTGCAGGTTGAATCAACTTTACTTGACCTCATACATGACTTAAACATGGACTCTTTGTTAGGGTTCAGGTCATGGATCATGTTTTCCCTATGTAAAAAATGACTTTTTTGAACCATGGAATTTTGGTACATTGTGGGCAGTTGATTGTTTAAGTTCTTGCAAAACCTGCATACACGTCACAATTTCATAATCCATAATATATTTTTAACCAAACAAACCATGTATATCATATCTCTAGGACCAAATCCATGCAAAAAAAGCTCAAAGAAATTTGACAAAGATTGCACTTTTCTAACCAGAGGGCACGTATAGTGCAAACTCATGTCAAACCAAAAGAAATTTGACAAAGATCATGTTTTTCTACCAGATGGTATGTACAGTCAAATGAACAAAAGTTTAGCAGAGAACATGAGCCAGTGCTGATTACTTTTACAAACACTTTTAAAACAAAGGTATCTCATAAATCACATGGAAGTGCTTCTACAAAGACAAGCACAAATTGTATCTCACGGATCCTTTAGCTGGATAGGACAATTAATAGTTCCTTGATCAAAAGACATAATTCAAAATCCATCTTTTGAGATGAAGCCTTACTCCACGATAGATGTTCAACTGTTGCACGCATGCCTCAAGAGTGTTAATAATTTACACATTATACCTTTAACCAAACGCAGAGGGTCCTAATCCAGCTGGGTAAACCCCACCTCACTCACTATCCAAAAAAGGGAAAATAGAAAAGTATTGTGAGGAGGCTAGTCTGAATCCAACTGTGAACAAAATATAACATGCTCAATATTTTGCACTTCACCAGAATGCTTAAGGATGACAGTGTAAACTCTAAAGCCTATGGTTGAAATGATGAAAACAAGGGCTAAGATATGCAGAACAATGCCAAAAATTCCTAAAGAACCAAGACGTTTCAACCCAGACAATGCACGGCCACCATCTTCTAACATTGAAAGATCAAATCAATCCAGAAAAGAGACCCTAAATGAAGCCGTGAAGCTCCACATTGTGAATTTTTCTGAATCATGCAGATAACTGTCTATGATTAATTTGTGTAGATAATCCATCATCACAAGATTAGGATAAGAGAAAAGGCAAGCTAAAACACAAAAGGTATTACAGTAGCACTCAGTACTCAATACATATATTGTAGAGAAACCATTTTTCATTTGTGTTTATTTCATATTGGTAAATTTTTCTAACTTGAAAAAGCATAGTATCAAAAATTTGATAAAATGTTACTGCTTGGTTCAAAAATAGTTATGAAGAAAAGCATCAAGAATCAGGCAACCTACTTCAGGCATGTCTAGATCAAGTAAATTAAGTGTGCAAAGTTCATCAAACACAAAAAAAAAGGATTACATATTATCCAATGAACATGCTTACCAGTCCCATCATTTGCAATATCAATCCCATCAAAGCTGAGAATGATATCTGATGGCTTCAAGAAGCGGGATGCTGGAGCTGTAGGTTCTACTCTTCTTACACGAACCCCCTTCTGATTTGGTGTCATTCCCATAGCCTTGCGCAGATCAGGATTTTCCATCTTCTGCCACTCAACCCCAAGGATTGGGAACCCTGTCATGTAAATAAATAATTAAAATATCCGTTGATAACATAGTAATCAAAATCTAGACATATGTTAATGAAGCATCTGATCAAGGTCACGAAAAAATATAAATGAATCAATTTATTACATTACAGTGATGGAGAAAACAAACATCTCACCCAATGATACAGAAGCAAAAACGGTATTAGAATATTTATCAAACAACATATCTTAGCATGACTTTCATGATACCTGTATATTCCCCTGACTTCTCGTAGTCTTTAATGAAGTGCATAATAACAGGTGTTGGGATGACATAGCCTATGTTTTCTACATCTTCATGCTTAAGGGACTGAAATGCAATTCCAACACACTGGCCCTTGTCATTAAATGCAGGACCACCAGAGTTTCCAGAGTTTATGGCAGCATCAATCTGCATAAGTATGCAGTAACAGAAAGAATTATCACATGCTTCACATGTACACATACACACACATGCGTACATCCCATATCAATGATTACTACTGCAATTTATCTATTTTCAGATTCAGGTCATAACCAACTGAAAGAATCTGGGAAATTGATGAAGGAGAATAGTATTTCGAAAAACATACCTGCAAGCCCAATAACTCTGTGGCCCCATGGACATAAGATAAGATCTCCAACCTTGAGACAACACCGCTTGTCACAGAAATTGTGTCGCCGCCAATGGGGTAACCAACAACTGTTACAGCATCTTGTAAGACCGGCAAAGAACCAAACTCCACCGGTGAAACACCATCCCAGAACTCATCATCATTCACAGTTAACATTGCTGTCACATCACAAACAGTATGAGAATACCAACTATCCATATACTTCCGTAGTACAAAGAAAATTATTAGTGATATGCAGTCAGATTTCAATGGTGGTATCAATAATGAAATAGAAGAGGTTGGATTTAGATGATGTTGCAACCATACTTGCTCAAGATCTGATTCAAATATTTGGTAGTGAACAGAACACTCTTCTGAAAACCAATATATCCCAAATTTAAGGTTCAGCAAATATTCAATTATAACACATAATCAAATATTCATGGAAAAGAAAATACAGTGGTTAAAAGTTACTTGGCTCACTTTAAAATATGAAATTGACATTGTTTTCTAATAAATGGAAGAGTAAAGGAAAAGAAAAAAAAAACTATACCAACCCATAGTTTAAGACTACAAAAAACTACAAAAGACTAACGGGATGAAAAAAAAAATAGTGACAAAAATGATGGATCTAACAAATGGACCAGCTCTAATGATTTTTTCTTATGCACAAGGCCACACACTGTAATGTTTGTTTTCCCAAATGGGTGGAATATAAAAAGTTTTCAAGTTTTTCCTATCATCAACCAAAATGGAGAGAAAGAGATGGAGAGACAACATTAATCTGTAAACCGCGCCCTTCTGAAGCAAGCTTTTAAGGTTTTTAGAAGCTTCCGATAACTATGAATCATTCACATGATCACATTTGTAGTTTTTTGTGATGTTAAGCCTTGAATCCCTTGATTTGATAACTTCTAATCATGCAATAAAAGTTAGCCTCAATCCCTATTCCAGATCCAGCAAGGAGATTGAATGGAGGACAAGCATATATATATATATATATATATATATATATATATATTGAATTGTAAATATATAATGACAAAGATCATTCCAGATCCTAATTAAATCTTGCATTATCCTAATAGAAACAAAAAGGATCAGATACAGTTTTCAAACATCAGATTGGCTTCTAATCTGTTGAAGGGTTCTATAGAAAGGAAAAAGGGGAACCAAATTATAATGGGGATCTCCTCTTCCTCCTCTCAGGTTACAAATTTACAATTCTCTTCTTGCCGAACAGCTTTTTCTCCTATGTTCACAATAACCAATTGTAGGACCGGTGCCAACAGTTCATCGTACAAGAAAGGACCAACCAACCTGAGATCACTACCTAGTACTAAGAAAACAGAAAAGAATAAAGATTACAGAATTCTATGATAAAACTTCACCGACATTATGTGGAATAAGGTGACGAGGGACTTAAATGACATGATTGACCATGGGATTTTTTACATCCATCATCTTCAATGAAGATCCCATTGGCTTTAGGATTATTTTCTATTTTGAATTACCCATGATATTGGGTTGTAACGTGAATAGTACGCAGTGTATCTCAAAGAGTGGATGAGTATCTCAAGTAGGTAACCAAACCTAAAACCACAATTCTATTTTTTGCCCCTTTATTCATTCCACTCCAAGTCCAAGGTTTGCCAAGTTTTATTTAATTTTTATACTTTCTACTTCCCTGCTCAACTAAAGTAATGCGAGGGCTAATTAGCACAAAATCAATCCGTATTCCTATGCAGCATTATATCTAGTCTTATCACATTGATAATACCAATCAGTAACTGGAGTAAATGATAATGCATCTTAAAAAAGGGATTGAACTCTATCAACAGAACTGCTACTTTTGAATGGCATGTGTTAACTTCACATACTGTCAGATCCCACATAAGGCATCTCAACATGCAAATTGGTAAAATCCCCAAAAAAAAAAATCCCTAACAATACTAAAAAAAGGGAAAATAAAAGATGCTCATACCTATATCACACTCGGTGCCAATAGCAAGCACGGTCGCCAAGTACTTAGTGTCTGAACCACGCTTTTTAAGCTTGACTTGTGTATAGTGCTCCACAGAATGCGCATTGGTAAGCACCCTACGCCCGCTGATGATAAAACCACTGCTGCTAGAGCTATACTGCCGTTTTCTTTGCCACGGCAATGAGAAGTTCGGCTCTGTGTGGACGCAGAACACCTTAACAACTGCATCCATCGAAGGCACAACTTTGATCACATTCTCCTTCTTAACTTCACCAACATTACCAGCAGTAACCCTCAACAACTCCCCACCACTGTCTTCAACCACCCTTGTGCTCATCCTAATCGGCGAACCAAGAACTCTCTCGACCACCCCATTGTCCAATTCGGATGTGACCGACTCCCGTATTGCGCCTTCTTTCGAATGTGCAATCCCAGTACCCTGAGCAACGCTAGACGAGCTCTTCCTCGATCGTCCACGCTTCCTGTGCTCGGAAACATCATTCTCGACCACCTCAACATTAGCCAGAGAAAAATCTTCGACCGGAGAATCAGGAATCCCAGTGTTCGCATCCTTCGTCTTCCTATCCCTCTTCCTACCAAACTGCTTCATCTTCTCCTCAAAAGGGTTTCTTTTCCCAACCAAAACTATCCAAAATCCGCAATACCCAGTTCAAACAAACCCTTTACGAGAAAAAAAAAACTGATGGAAACCACGAACCTCAAGGAAATTCCGATGCCTCAAAATCCTCAAAGGCCTCCTGTCGATTCAAAAACGCGAAACCCACAATAAAGAGAATGAAACAAAAACCATTCTGAATGAGGGAAGCCCCAACATTTTGCCTACCAGTTAGTGAAAAAACGAAGCTATCTTCTTCGAATTTGAGTCAATTTAACGGGAAAAAAGGGAAACGAAAGCTAGGGCTCTGGGGAGAAACCTCACCTGGTTAAGACATGGAGTTGTTTCTGGTTCTGCCCCTCTCCTTCGAGTCTAAGAACAGAGGAAGGACGCAGGAAAAAGGAGACCCTCCCACCCTTTCAGAGTTCCCAAAGAATGGAACGAAATTTTTAAGCGAACAAAAAAGCAATAAAGAAATATTTTTTTGGGGCGAATAAAAAGGCGATAAATTCTAAAGCTGCGCTTGCAAATAAATTCTCTGATGGTTTAATTTCTTATTAACCTTTTTTCGATTGATTTTTTTCTCTTTCATATTAATCACTAATTAACCTTTAAATATACGAGACAACGACATAGATACGGAAGGGATTCTTTACAGAATACAAGACACGAATACCCTTTTTTTTTTTGAGAAGACATGAAGATTGGCGACACAGATTTTTTATTATGTAATAGAGAAGAGTGTCTTGTCTTCTATATGTTAACCATTGTTTAAAATATTATTAAAAACTATTAAATTATAACATAATATCTGAACTTGCTATCGTGTCATTTGGCGTGTCCACGTGTCATTCCAGGTCCACTGGACACCAGACCTGAATCGCCTGATTAGGCCTTTAATCCTCATTCTGAATCATATGAATCTTTGGGTTTAACAGAGCGGCTCTGCACCAATATGCTCGAGCTCAAGTGATGAAGAAAACTTATGTCTTGGACTGTTTAGAAAGTTGAAAACTGTCGCAAATATAGTTGATATTTTGAAAATAAATTGTGATATTTTCAAATGACAATATATTAGTACTGAACAAAGTGATATTCTCAGGATAACACTTATTTTAAAAATATCATATTTTTATCAGGATACTAAAGCAATAAAACAAATTTTGCAGCTTTTTAGCAGATATATTTTTAAATGCTAAACAATGCATTTAAACAACAAAAGAGGTAATAATTTTTTGAGGAATAACAACAGGATAAGAATTAGTTTTGCTTGCCATTCAAATGGTACAACCACGTCTTCAGAGTTTAGAAAAATTAGGTTCGCTCCAAATTTTTCTCTTTATCAAGTTTTCTGAACTCATGGGAACTCATAGCTCCTAAAGATATCGTTTGAACTCATCAAATACTCTTGGCCAGCCAAATGTGAACCAATTAGTATTCAACTCTGCTTGACTTGTATAAGCTAGTTAACCAGTAATAAATATATGTTACATATATTTTGTTCCATAGAGTGTAAATGATTGAATTGTTTTGCTTGCAAGCAGTAAGTTTAAAGTTCAAATCCCATCGCTTATATCTTTGTAAATTAGTTACTTTGAGCTTAGGTCTCCGATTTTAGTATTTCAATTTTAAAAAACATAATATTTTTATTAATGAGCTAGCTCAAGTTTCGCTTGTTTAATTTGAACTTGTGGTAAGTTTGAGCTTGCCACAAGAATGACCCGAGCATGAACACTATGAACACTATGGTTCCTTCAGTTGGCTTATCAACCTCACCTTAAAACACAACTTAGGGTTTTTGTAAATATGGCAAGGACTATTGAATAATTTCAAATTTTCAGTTTTTTTTTTAATGTGTTCTGATTGACACGTAATATTTTTTTATTGTTTTTTGGACTTGGTATTGAATTTAACAAGAAATAAATGGACCAGCCAGATATGAAACTATGTCTAAATTGTTAATGACTATTCAAAAAGCTTTCAGGTCAGCTGTCACATTGCAATTGGGGTTCAATCAAATCAAATCATGCGCCCATAATCTGATCCATTTCTCTTTTTTTAAGACGATAATATCATCCTTTCTAAATATTCGTCAACGTTCATATCAAATCAACTCTAAACACGATAAAACTAGATTTGACCTAACTATGTAGAGGGTCTAAGTCTTAACAGTCATTTCTCACAGGTGATGCAGGTTTCAGGGATGTAAACGGGTCGGATTGGATTTAAGCAATCATTGAGGGCCGGTTTGGATCTCGCAATTGTGGGCCTCTTGCTCAGGAAAATAACAAATTTATTTCATTTAGAACTTTTTATTGATCCTTTTGTCACATTGGTTCATTTGAGGACCAAGCATCTGTTGTTCCTATGAAAGACCTTCACGTTTCATGGGGTTGTGAGATGATTCCTCTTAGAAAACAAAAACAAAAGCTCTTCCCCAATTCTCGAATCCCCAAAAACCATTGTTTTATAAACATGCATTGTGTATGAAAAATTGAAAAACTTGTTCTAGCCATTATGGTTGGTGGCCGAAAAAATGAATAGCATCTAGGCTAAAAAAAAAAAAAACGCACCATTTCCAGCCACTAACTGGCCTAAAAATGGCTGGGCGGAACCATCCCGACCATTTATGGCCGATAAACTTGGGTAAGTGAAAAAAAACTTGGGTAGTCCCGAAAAACCTGGTTTTAAACCAAAACTAGGGTTGGGAAACAAGCTGAGGTGCTTATTATTCAGCTCGCCGAGCTGAACTAGGAGCCAGCATGTACAGCTTTGTGAGCCGAGCATGAATAATAAGAGCTTGACTTGGCTCGGCTCATGAAAACTTGTTTAATAAATGAGTCGTTGATGAGCTGCTTGTTGGTGCCTGCGCAAAAAGATGAGACAGCTGAAGCTGTCATGTTCGTCTGATAATGGTGGATGAGTGAACCCGATCTATCATCTTTGAGACGTTCGTCTCCTTAACCGGTCGCAACCCTTGATGAACACAGGCTCTCCAGCGACGGCGAGCAGAATCTGAATCTCAGAATAATCAACCGTGTTGATTAGCTTCTGCACAAGAGTCTCTTATCAATACCCCTTTTATATCATTAATCTGCATTAGGAAATAGTTAAGATAACTGTTTCCTCCAAATGGTAAGGTTTATCTGATAGGGACACCTCTAGGACAGTCCTTACATGTGGGTGACTCTAACATTCTTCCACTTGTCTGAACGATAAACCCTTAACCAAATACCTTATAGGAATGACTTGACGAATAAATTGGCTTTTAAAATCTATTCTACAGATTCTTAGTTGAATCTCTAATCCTTATAAGATTAACAAAACAATCATAATGAGAATCAAAATTGTATGTGATCATTTTATTTTTATGCATATGTCAAAAAAAGTTTAACAAGTTCATCCTCAATACATGTTCAGAATACAATCCCGGTGCTAGCCCTTTAGTAAGAGGATCAACAATCATCTCTTTGGTACAAATATTAACAATATACACTAGATGATTTTATGTTCTTTATTTAACAACAAAGTACTTTAATTTCATATGCTTACATGATGTAGTACTCTTATTGTTATTCGAAAAGAATATTGCAGCTTCATTATCACAGTAGACCTTCAGTGGCTTCTCGATGTAATCAACCACCTTTAACTATGATATAAAGTTCTTAAACCATATGACCTACGAAGTAGTCTCGTGCAATGTTATAAACTCTGTCTCCATAGTATGAGCAACAGTGGTCGTCTGCTTCCCACTCCTCTAAGAGATTGTGCCCCCAACAAGTAGGAAGAAATACCCAATAGTAGACTTTCTACTATCAAGGCACCATCCTAAGTCAGTATCTTAGTAGCCAATCACCTCGAGGTGATCAACCTTATGATACGTCAACATATAATCTTTTGTTTCTTTCAAATACAACATGACTTTCTTAGCAGCCTTCCAATAGGATATGTCTGGGTTAGACTAAAATCTACCAAGCATCCCTACTGCGAAAAAAATATCTGAACATGAACAAGTTTGCGTGTATTGCAAGCTATCAACAACTGATGCATATGGATAAGCACTCATATGTACTTTGTCAATATCGTTTTGTGGATAATCCTTTAAGCTCAGTTTATCACCTTTTGATATGGGTGATGCACCAGGAGAATAATTTTTCATCCCATATCACTTTAATATCTTATTTATGTAGGATCTTTGGGAGAGACCTAGAAAACATTTTGCTCTGTCTCGGCGGATCTCTATGCCAAGTACATAAGCAGACTCACCCATATCTTTTATGTCAAAATATGATGTAAGAAACTGTTTTGACTCTGGAAGTAACTTTATATCGTTGGTTGCAAGTAGTATATCATCTACATACAACATCAATATGATGAACTTACTCTCATTTTATTTAAGATATATACATAGATCAATGATGTTTTTTTTTAACTCGAAAGTCACAATGACATGGAAAAATTTAATATACCACTGTCGGGAGGCCTGTTTAAGTCCATATATTAATTTGTCAAACTTGCAAACCAAATGATCATCTTTAGAGAAACCAAAAGGTTGTTCCATGTATACTTCTTCATTCAAATCCCCGCTGAGGAACATTGTTTTCACATCCATCTGATGTAGCTCTAAGTCATAATGAGCTATGAGGGCCAACATTATCCTCATTGACTTCTTAGTTGAGACAGGAGAGAACGTCTCATTATAGTCAATGCCCTCTATCTGAGTGAATCTTTTAGCAACCAATATTGCCTTATGTCTCTCTATGTCACCTTTGGAGTCCATTTTGATCTTAAAGACCTATTTACACCCTATGGATTTTACTCATTTAGGTAACTCGACAAGATCATACACTTGATTCTTAACCATAGAGTCCAACTCTTCTTTTATGGCTTTTATATAGTGCGAATGTTATTTACTTTCAACAACTTCCATAAAAGTCAATGGGTCATCATCTATATCTATAAAATCATCAGGTTCTTGAAGGTACATCACATAATTAGGATGTATGATGGATTTCCTAACTCTTGTGGATCTCCAAACAGGTCGTTCTATAGGTTCAGATTGAATCTTTTCATCCTGTTTGTGTTCTTCTGCATTATCCAAAATAGGTTCATTTTGTATTTATGCATCAACAATTGGGTAATCAACCGCATCAACATTAGGGATGACAATGTAGTATCTCTTAATGTTTTCCTCAACAGGTAGTGAGACTGGATCTTGTATTTCTTCAAAACCAAGATTTTAAAGTGCACTTAATCTGACTGAACCATCTTCAAGGAATTTTTCCTTATTCATTTTAACAATATATGGTGAATGAGATCGACAATAGAACTTGTATAATTTTGATCTCTCTGAATAACCAATGAAATATCTGCTGGTTGTTCTTGGATTAAAGGCTTTAATGTGGGGGTTATACAACTTAGCCTCTGTAGGACATCCCCATATGTGCATATATAACAGTGATGGTTTCCTACCTGTCCACAGCTTGTTGGAAATTTCAGGTACAGATTTCGTAGGAACCTTATTCAAAATATACACAATAGTCCTTAAGGCTTCACTCCACAACTTGATGAGAAGTGTTGAATAATTCAACATAGCCCTCACCATTTCTTTGAGAGTATGATTTCTTCTCTCAGCTACACCATTTTGGTAGGCACTACCAGGCATAGTATACTGAGGCACAATGTCTTCCTCTTTAAGAAATCGCGCTAATGGTTCTTTCCTTTGCCCCATCTCAGTAAACCTACCATAATATTCACCACCTCTATCAGACCTGATTATTTTAATAATTTTATCACTTTGTTTCTCTACTTCTTTAAACATTTAAAAAATATCAGATTTTTTATAAATCAAGTAGAGATACATATACCGAGAATAATCATCAATAAAGATGACAAAATATCTTTCGCTTGTGTAACAAGGGGTAACCGGTTCACATACATCGGTATGGACTATTTTTAATATCTCACTACTACGTTTGTCACTCTCTTTATATGTGTTTATTTGCTTAGCTTTTATACAATCAACACACGGGTCATTGTTAGTAAAATCTAGGGATTTTAAAATTCCTTCATTTACGAGTCTCTTTATTCTTCTTTCAGAGATATGACCCAACATTTGATGCCAAAGCATGTAGGACTTATCATTAATCATGCTACGTTTATTTCCAACCAATGTGTATTCAAAAGTCAAATACTCCTGAGTTTGGATCTTCACGTTTAATTTGTATAAACCATCATAAACAAAAACAAAACCAATTTCAATTGAATGTTTGTATATGAATAACTTGGACTTTTCAAATTTAAAACAATATCCAAATTTATGCAACTTTGAAATTGAAATCAATTTTCTACTATATGATGGAACGTAAAAAATATCATGATGATCCAAATCTACGTCGGTATCTAAAGTGATCTTGCAGGTCCCAACATCCTTCACATGCGAACGCATCTTATTTCTTGAATAGATGCTCTTCTCATACATTGTTGGTTCCTTTCTGTTCAGGAACGATGGCAAACAGTTAGCAATATAAATAGTAGCATCAGAATCAATCCATCAGCTATTTTCAGAAATATATAATAAATTATATTCATGAGAAACAAATAATAAATTACCTTTCTTTTCTAACCATTTCTTGTATTTTATGCAATTCATCTTCTTGCAAAAGAAGCACTTCATGAGAGCAAAATCAGGTTGCTTGCTCTGAGATGACATTTCTCCTACTGACTTCTTCCTAGCATTTTTTTAAATGCATTTTTCTTTAATCCTACCTTGGATTCATGAGAAGCCATATGTGCACTTTGCACCTTCTCTCCTTCCAATCTCTCTTCTTCCTCTACACACTTGGACATAAGTTCATTAAAAGTTCATTCATTATTATGTGTATTGTAAGAGATCTTAAAATAACCATATTCCATAGGTAGGGGTGCCAAAAGTAAATGCACTAGGAATGAGTCAGAAATGGTCAACTTTATGTTATTCAGCTGGGACGCTATATTCCTCATTTCCAAAATGTGCTGGCGAATATTACCCCCTCTAGAATACTTCATAGATATGAGTTTTGACATTAAGGTACTGACACTGGCCTTATTCGAACTGACAAATTGTGCTTCAATGTCCCTCAAAAAATTCTTCATTGTCCTGCATTGCGGGATAAAACTGTGAATATTCTTAGCCACCTTAGATTGCAAAAGCAGCAGGCTAAGTCTATTTGAGCGCTCCATCTTCTCAAAAGCACTTTTTTGATCTGTCAGGGTAGTAGGCTCATCCTTTCTTAAGGCCAAATCCATATACACTAATGTGAAAAGGACAATATCTTTCTAATCACTAAAATTAGATCGATCAAGAAAATGGATAGTACTCAAGCCATCTAAAATCACAGAATCATAAACTGCATGGTAAAAGACATGTATCAAAAGGAAGCATATACGAGACAAACCTGATAAAAAAAAACAATAAATAAAAGATCCTTGATATGCTTATTTTGGGGCAAGTGTATGGGGTCATTGGAGTCCTACTTTGGTAAGAATTCTGACATGCGTAATCACTACGCCTACAGACCATAGTTGGTAAAACTTAAGGCTAATGAGAAGCTAGACCATCAACACATGGTACCTTTGGGTACACATGTGCGATGTATCTCAACACACTTGCCTTAATTTACCCTACATAAATTTCAAACATGATGAAACTCCCTTTAGGTCGCTTCATCGCTTTATGAATTTAAGTACGACATTAATATTGGATAAAATTATATGATAGAATAAAATTGACAACATACATGCATCCAATTACTTTGGTAACATGAATTCACTAAGTTATCTAACTATCCTTGATTCCAATATCAGTCATACATAATACATGCATAATTATAAATAAAATGCATGAAAAATAACAAAAACAAGCTCTAATGAGTAAAACCCGGGGTTCTCAAGATGAAACCGGCCTGAAACGGCCCTGAACCGGTCATCAAAGGGTCTGAACCGGTTCTAAACCTTATGAACTGTTGCCAAGTATGAACAAAAGTTCATAAAACCCTATAATTGTATGCCAAAATTTATGTATCTTTATATATTTATGAAAACAGGGTCTTAGCTTCTCAGAACCAATGAAAAACTGGAAAGAACCAGTCAAAATGGCTCTAAACTGGTCCCGAAAAAGATTGTATCAGTTCCTGATCCGGTTGAGGCCAAATAGTGTATGGACCCTACAGAAGCATGGGTCCGACCTGGTTCAAAGAGGATCCAAGTCTGACCCGATCTGAAATGTATCTGGGTCAGATCCGATTAGAATTGAACCCTGATTGGACCAGGTCTAAACTGGATCCAGAGCTGACCCGGTCCAAAATGGACTCAGATCTGACCTGGTCTATATGGGTCAGACCTAGACCCATAATCATTATGGGTCCAAGTCTAATCCAATTGAAACGGTGGACCTGATCCACCCAAAATGGGTTTGGATCGGGTCTGTCACCAGGTCAGAATACCAGATTCGGTCTGGTTCCATCATTAAAACAAAAACTCGAGGGTTTCTGTTTACTAAACCTGAGAAACCGAAACAGTTTCTCCACCTTTGTCACCCCACGGTGACCCATGTTGTCGTACGATGATCGACGTTGGTGCCCTACCGATGATGATCACCTATCTCCAATGACGCACCTCTGACAATAACCCCAGCACCAGCAAATCCCTCTGCAGATCCTGATGGAGATGGCATCAACATGGTTTGACGGCAACGCACGTCGCCCCCCCTGCAGTTGCAGGTTCCTTTCAACGGGAGAAATGTCAGCGATGAAGACCTACATCTGGCCTCACGGATCTCCAACGACGACCCATCACCCCAACACAGCTCGACGACTGAAGGGAACACAAAAAATGGGGGAAAGGGGGGATTTTAAAACCCTAGATGTCGGCCATCCGATGAAAATAACTCTAGATGCAGCATGTCATAGGACGACAAAAGCAATCTCCCCCTCCAGCAACAACCCGCAGCAACCTCGACGCTGGCAGACCACAATGTAAGCCACCGGCGCAGGTAAAATCGCCTGATCCTTTGTTTTCTTTTTATAGAGGGTCATTGGGGCTGCACACACCACCGACGTACGACTGTCAGGAATGGCAGTCACCCCATGGTGACAGTCACCGTCGACCAGCGACCCACGTCGCCTCACGACGACGAGTGGTCATCAGATAGGATGGCTCTGTCGCCGGTGAAGGCTCTCGTAGAAACCGGTGACCCATGTCGCCCCACAGTGACATGTGATCAACGTGCCTGAATTCAAAGAATGCCAGAAGGCCCTACACTCACCCATGCATAGTGGAATGCATGGCGGTGGGCCCATAATCCAATGTCGGTGCCTACGCAAAAAGACGAGACAAAATATACCTGAAGTGGCCATGTTCGTCTGATAATGGCCGATGAGTGAACCCGATCTATTGTCTCTGAGACTTTCATCTCCTCAGCCGGTCACATCCCTTGATGAGCGTAGGCCCTCTAGCGACGGTGAGCAGGATTTGAGTCCTAGAATAATCAACTATGTTTATTAGCTTATGCACAAGGGGTCTCTCATCAATACCCCTTTTATAGCATTAAGCTGCATTAGGAAACAATTAAAATAATTGTTCCCTCCAAATGGTAAGGTTTATTCGATAGGGACATCTCCAGGAGAGTCCTTATACGTGGGTGACACCAATCGTGCTTGGCGCATCATGTGACTCATTTGATTGTGAACACATTAAGCATGCATGTTTGTAAGAGCTTGGCTCATCCCAGCTCATCCACATGCTTGTGAACTTAATCGTGAATGTGAGCTAATCAAAGCTCGTGTGATGTTTATACTCATTTTTCTTAAATTCGATCATTAATTCATTGTTGTTTCCCTTATCATAAGTTAAAAACATGTATTCTTTAAGAGACACACATTAAAGCTTGTAAGCTTGAAAAAACCACAAAAAATGCAAACTATTTAAAATAAATGATGTGAATTTATAGTCCTATTCAAAATTTCAAATTGTCTCCTACCATCATAAAAATCGTATGTTGCTTACAGTTCACTTAAAAAATTGAGCCATATACTTGTCAATATACAATAGTTGATAGATAAAACTACATAATCACATTGCCAACTGATTTGGTATAGGTACCAAAATTGCACCTAAAATCAATATAACTATATTGATATGATTATAGAGATATAAATATATACCATTCTTTATATGTTTGAAAACAACTTAATAAATAATAAATGTGTACTGTTATTTGTACTAAGCACCAAATACATGTAGATAATTAGACATAAATATAAATAAACATATCCATACAACACACACACAAACTAAAATTGCATGCAATTAAGATAATTAAAAAAGTGTTAAGATTAAGCACAAGTGCAAGCTTGCCTCAAGCCTAGACCACTAGATGTAAGCTTGATTTCACATAAAGACAGTGATAATTGCTTTGGTATGGGTAATTATAAATTAATACATAACAAATGATAAGTGCCTCTAATTGTACCAAATTTGCACCTATAATCAATATAACTATATCGATATGATCATAGAAATATAAATATACATCATTCTTTATATGTTTGAAATTAACTTAATAAATAATAAATGTGTACTCCTAACTCTACTAAGCACTAAATACCTATAGATAATTAGACATAAATAAAAAATAAACATATCACACACACACAAACTAAAATTTCATGTAATTAAGATAATCAAATAAATATTGAGATCAAGCACAAGCTCATGCTTGCCTCAAGCCTAGCCTACTAGATATAAGCTTGATTTCATTTTGTTTATGATATTCTGGGTTTGAGCTTAATTTTTAAAATGAATCCTTTTTATTATGACCTTAATATTAGTTTAATGCTAAAAAAACAAAGGCTTTTAAATTGTATACATAATTGATGCATCACGAAAAGAAAATGTGTACAACCTTGAAGATAGCCATAATTTTCAAGTTTTTTTTATAATATATTTTATTGCTTCAAATTTGAAATAAGTGAAATTGTGAGTATGAACAAAGAACCTAGCCACTCATCAATTTAACATTGTTTAATTTATACTTTATGCCAACCTAATTGGCCATCAATTGACTTAGTCTCAAATTGATATGTGGTATATAGGTGAATATGTCATAATAAAACCAATAACATGTAATATATTATATTTTTTTGATAGTTGGAATATTTTGGTATCAATTTAATAGTTTTAAATTTAAATATATAACCTAAGTAATAATCAATTTTGGTATCAATTTGTCACCAAATTAACCTAGTCAACTTCAATTAAACTTAGGGCTATCAACGGGTCGGGTACCCAACCCATCAGGGTATACCCAAACCCACCCAAATAACAAATTAACGGGTTTGGGTTTAGGTTTTGTTGGGTCACAAAAATGGAACCCCAAACCCAGAACCACATTTTTTTAAACAATTATTTTTATTAAAAAATACATATAAAATACTTAGGACAGGTCGGGTACCTATCAAAAAAGGCAAGTAGGCTCAAGTAACCGACAAAAATCATGACCTAAACTCGGCCCACATAATGCTCAGGTCAGGTTTGGGTCAACTCAAATATTATTCGGGTTGGCACTTTCCATGCCCATACCCAAAAAATTTGGGTTCAGGTCGGATCAAGTACCCAATACAAACCTGATCCATTGACAACCCTAATTAGACTTAAAGCCAAGATTTCCTTTTGGATAAGCTTTAGACCTATGGGTAATTAAGTGGCAATTGGGTATGTATAATGTATTAGAGTTTCTTTTGGTAAGTAAAGTTGATCTTTCCTATATTTTTCCTTTTGGGTAAGTTTTGGGTGTGTTGCTTATTTACCTTGTAGATAGTGCTTAAATCTTGCCTATCTTTTGAAGGCAATGTTGTTAAAAATCCAGTAGGTGAATTGGTTTCTCAAAAGACCCACTGAATAGAATAAAATTGAATGGAATAATTTGTGAATCGGAAAATTTTCACCATAGGATGACGTGTCATTCAAAAAATAAAAATATTTTTAAAATATTTAAAAAATATAACCCTCTTAATTTTTTTTTAAAAAGTACTAGTTGAATCGACCTTGAATCAGCCCCTTTTGAACCACCTTTGGGCTGATTCGATCTGAATCAATTCAGGTTGATTCTGAAAACATTGTTTGGAGATATGAGAAGTGTGGCCTTATGGATGGGTATTTAGAGTTTTTGTTCTTAGATAAGATACTTATCTTTTTCTTTTTGGTAACTTTAATTTTTTTTTTTGGGTTAAATTAATGGATAATAATTGTCAGTTAAATGTAGAACCCAGTTTAGTTAGTCAACATTCTAATATTGATATATTGGTGAATTCTCCTAAAAAAAACTAGTTAACATTAAATAAAGTTATAGTTTAGATTCTTTTGAGGTAATTGTGTAAGTTTTGGACTTTTGGTAAGTTTGAAAGAATATCTTTTTTTTTTATAAAGTTAAGCCAATCTAGGTAATACAGAAATGCTAATCCCTAATTATCTTTTCTTTTTCTAATTTTTGGGTAACCTTAAAAGGTGTTCTTGCTAGCAAATGAATACCCTAGGGTTTCTCATCGCCATCTTCAAAGTTTGTTTTCCATATGTGTCCCTAGGGTTTCTGTTTCAAATGCTCACAGTGTCAGCCCTCGGGCAAAGGAAGAGAGGGCGAGGATCCTTTCAATTGATCATTGGTTGGGTTTTATCTCATCAGGCTGACTTTAAAAGTACACGTCTTCAAAAGTGTTCATCTGTGTGTGTGCATCTTCTTGTATTTCCGTGCTTACTATCAAGTAATACAATGGAAGAGGATTGCTAAGAGGTCACAATGATAATACAATGGAGAATAAGACTATTGTAACATGATAGAGAAGGAGATCTATTTTTTTTATTGAACTAAAAAATGAAATCCTTGTTTGTAAACTCATAAAATTTTGATATTTTAGAGAAATAAAGGTGACTCTTAAAATATTGAAATTAAGATGAGATTTAAGTTGTAATTTGAACATTAATTTAGATTCAGAATAAATTTTAATTTTGACATTTATTCTGAATCAAGATTTTTGATTTTTAAATCTAATTTAATCTAAATCTGGATTAGATTTAGATTTAATTCATATTTAATAAATATGGTTCAAATATTATAATTAAATTTAGGTCTAATTCGAACGTAAATTGAGGTCTAATTGAATGTCAATTCAAGTTTGAATTATACAATAATTTAAATCTTTGTCATAATTGAACTTAAAATTTAAATTAAATTTGGATGTAATATATGTGTTTCTTTAATGTATTTTCAATAAATAAAATAATATTAATGATGAATTTTATGAGAAAAAGTGTAAAAATACAAATTAGCCTAAGATAAATGATAAGAAATATCTTACAAAAAATTAAAGTTGATTCAAGTTGATTTTGGTGAAATTCGCATTCAAAATTTAATTTATAAAAAAGATAAAATTTAAAAAAATAATTAGTAAATTTAGTTGAAATAAAGTCAAATAACATTTTGGATGAATTTAGGATAAGTTGATATGAATGTAATGTAATTTCAATAAAATTAAATTTAGTTTTATGAATTTGAAATCCAAAATATAAAAAAAATATGTTAATCAATAAGTTAATTTTTATGGAATGAAAATTATGAATTAATCAAGATTTATAATATGGTAGAAGTCCACATGGTGGGGTGTCCCCCTATGAGGCCCATCTTATGTGGCACCTCAAGTTAAATTCAAACTTGTTAAAACTTTAAAAACAAATGATTTTAAAACTTTTCAAAAAATTAAAATAGGGAAACCAAGTCAAAAGTTTTCATATTTGGAAACCCTCTCAATGGGGGGGGCATCCCATCCTAGAAGGCTTTCTACGATGGGCTGACAAAAAAAAAAGAGTAATATGGTAAGAATGGAAGAAGAAAAGAAAAATAAATAAATACAAATGAAAATAATTTATGGCCAAGTCAATTGCTTGCCAAACAAGCAAGCTTGTTTTGGAAATTAGAAAGTAGCTAAACAAAAGGAGGGTTGGACGTCCAACATTGTGCACTTTTTTTGCTTAGCCTACATACCATATGATGTACATCATATTTATGCCTAAACTATAAACCTAAAGATAGAAAAGTAGAAACAAATAAATATAATACATATAACCTAAGTAGATACTTAAAAAAAATTAAAACAAAAAAATAAAAAAAAATATAAAGTTTTTATGGGTTGAGATTTAATCTCAATACCTTAGAGAAAGGATAGAGGAGGAGAATGAGTATATAAGAGAAGGATGGGCTCACCCCCCCCCCCCCTATTTGTTTTTTTAATTTTTCTCTCTCTCATTCATCTCTATCTCCCTTTTTCTCTCTTTCTTTTCTCTTTTTCTTTTTTCTCTTTTTCTTCCTTGAGTTTTTCCTCCTTCATAAAGCAAGGAGAACCAGACCATACATTGAACCTTGGCAAAGCATAGGGATGCAACCACCATATGAAAGGAAGAAGACGAATTGATAGAGAAACTGATCTTTTGACAATCGAGTTTATCGTGTTCGCAAAAAAGATAGGGGGTGCTATTCTTTACCCATAGATCAAAACTCGTATGCACAAGTTTATTCTAATACTAAATAGGTAGAACCTTGCATTGAATCTCTCATACGAGAATTCAATATTGGTTCTATCATATTTAGCATAGAAACCATTTTCAACATTGAAAACCACTTAAAAAACTTGATTCCCACTCAAATCGCTTACATGAGTAAAAATAGAATGTGATATGTATATACATATATATGTGTGAAAAATATTTTGGTTTAGAGTGATAGCCAAAATAAATAAATAATAAAATAAGTATCTCTTTATGCATTTTAGCCGTATACGGGCAAATCGAGCATAACTGATTAGCTCGAATCCGTCACATGAAGAGTTTTCATGAAAACCCTTCGTGGATCAGATTGGATATTATAAAAAAGGAGGCTGATTAGATCCCACAGTGGGTGTCGGTTCAGTCCCAAAAAAAAAGGGGGCAATAAATAAGATTGTGCAAACCGTGTGAATGTTGGCTTAATTGAAAAATAAAAAAAAATAGATTTCAGATTCAATAGAAAGTTACATAATTATTTTTCACAAAATAAATTGATGTTCTTGTGTTATTTTTATCATTTGTGGTAAATGCTAACAAGAAAAGAAAATTAGAAATATAAAATAATTTGTGCATAAAATAAATGCATATAATTATAAAAAAAATACCGAAAACTTTTTTGAGAAAATAGTTTTCTAGATGACATCATTTTTTGGTTTAATGGTTGTGAAAATGTGGTTTATTTGCAAGAAAATTTGTTATTATTAGTAGTTGAAATTATTTTAATGATGTATGACATGCTATCAATGAAAAACAATGGAAAATTCAATTGGGTTTGCATATTTCTGCTCACCCAAATGCACTTTACCATTATTGTGCATAACCGGCTTGATACCCATCCTGTAAATCGTTCTTATCTCCCCGGTTCGGAGAAGTTTTTTTGAACAATTTGTTATATTGGAAAACTAATAAAATTTTAAATAATAGTCAAAATTTTGAGCTCTATTCCCTGACTATGCACAAAACAGTGATAGTCGGAACATAAAAGTAAAGGTGAATACTAAATCAGACAGATTGATTAAAAGAATTGGTATTTCGGTGATTGGATTCATAATTTTTGCAAAAAGGTTGGGGGTTTTATTCTCTACACGTAGATCGAAACTTGTAGGCATGAGTTTATTTAATTTTCTAATTAGATGAACCCTCTATCGAACCTTTTATGTGAGAATTCGGTGTTGAATTCTTTAAAATTAAAATAGAGAGGGTTTTCTAAAGAAAACATATGTCAGAAATTGGTTTTGTTAAAATTGGTTCTCTTGGAGCTTCATTAAAATTTGATTTCAACAGTAATATGTTTGCATACACTTTGAATAAGAGGTGTACACACATATACGTGTGAGGAAGACTATGATTTAAACCCTAAAAAAAATATATACCAAATGAGTATTGGGTTCGAATACGGTCCAATCGGGCTTAACCAATTAACTTAGTTTTGACTTCAACTTTTTTTTTAATGGGTTACAATGAGAATGAAAACCGTCTAGGGCCTTGAGGTGCTTGTTATGATCATACCCAACTAACCACTTTAGATAAATTGATGTTTCTTTTTATTTTTTAAAGTTGTAAGATATTATTATTATTTTTTTCTTCTTAATTTGTTTATTATATTATATAACATACTATAATATATATAGTATGAGGTATAGTCCTCATAAATTAGACGTCACCCTCTTTTGGGGGTTTTCCTTTCCATTTTGAAGTTTGGTCAAACTTGTTTGCTTGACAAACAAGTTTGACTTAGTCATTTTTTTATTTTTTTATTTTCTTTTTCTTTCCTTCTTTTTTTTCTTTTTTCTTAGCCAACCAGCTCATCCTAGATCCTTCTAGGATGGGACGACTCCCCCCTTGGGAGGTCTCCCTTCTTGTTATTTAGCAAGTTTTGACTTACTCTTTAAAATTTAATTTTTTTGTAAGTTTTAAAAAGTCTTAAATTTAAAGTTTGAAATTCAGTTTTTAACTAAACCCTGAGGTGACACATAGGATGGGCCCTCATAGGGGATGGCCCACCTAAGAACCTCTACTATTTTATGGATTGTAGTTAAATCAATTTTTTTATTTCATATTTTCTTTATTATATTAATTAATTTTATTTAATAATTTGGATTTCAAAATTCTTAAAGCTATATTTAAAATTTAAATGAAATGACTCTGCATATAATCCAAATTATTTTAAATGCATATGAAATTATTTTGATTATTAATTTATCTAAATTATCTAAATTCTCTTCTAAAAATGCTATTTTCACAAAAATGAATTTTGAAAGAGATTTCCACTGGGTCGGTAGGATACTTAGTCATTTTTATTTTTTTGTAACTTGGATTTTAAACCTATAAACTAAATTCAAAATTATTAAAATTACATTACATATATATTAAATGAACCTAAATTCATCTGAAATCATATTCAATTTTATTTTGATGAAATTTATCAATTATTTTATTAAATTTTATTTTTTCATAAATTCGATTATAAATGCGAATTTCACTAAACTCAACAAATCAACTTTAATTTTTTACAAAATATTTTTTATCATCATCAACATTTTTGTGCTCATTTTTTATAAAATTTATTATTAATGTTATTTTATTCATTAAAATTACCCCAAAGAATCATAGATATTACATCTAAATTCAATCTAAAATTTTAAATTTAAGTTAGATAAAAATTAAAATTATTGTATAATTCAAACTTGAATTGACATTAAATTAAGTCTTGATTTAAATTCGAATCAAACTCAAATCTAATTATAATATTTGAGACATATTTATTAAATCTTAATTAAATTAAAATCCAATCCGAATTAAAATTAAATTTGATTAGAGATCAAAAGCCACAATTCAGAATAACTTTCAATTAAAAACAAAGATCCCAAACCAGAATAAATTTCTAATTAAAATTCATCCTGAATCCAATTTAAAATCAAATTATAATTTAAATCTGTCTTAAGTTTGAATAATATTTTAAGATTGGACTTTATTTCTCATAAAATATGAAAAATATAAAGGTTTTACATCCTTCTTTCCTTAAAAAAATTTTGTCCTCAAAATTTAACTAGGGTTATTTATCGACAAGATTCTAAATATTTATTTTTATCATTTATTTGCTTAATAACTATAAAAAATTTATGGGTATTATATTACCCCCCCCCCTCCCCAAAAAAAGAAAAGAAATTTCATCCTCAAAATTCAATATCGAATCATCGAAACTGATAAATTTAAAATATAAATCATCTTGCTCCTACCTTGCAATTCCTTATATTAAACCTTCTATCATACATCCTGAATGTGGTATATCAAGATTTACTTTCGGTATTTTTTCTCAAAAATTCATCACAGCCACATGTAACGTCACATTTCATATATATTTTTTAAAATCAATATGTTTCAAATTTGAACATTGAATCATGTGTATTCGATTCATTAAATCAAGTATGTCCTATAATTCAAAACATGTATATTTCATAATATGACACATCCAAACCTCAAGCATGTATATTTCATACAAGTATTATCAAAAGCTCACAAACATGCATAAATTTTCTATCTTTATATAACCAAAATCTTTTTCTATTGATGTTCCAATTTAGCATCTAAGTTTAGATTTTGCATAAAACATCAAAAAAGTAAACTTTTCAAGAACAATTTGATAACAATGCATAAAAATAAAAAGGAACATACTCACCAAGCGATGTCGATTAGTTGGATGAGTCTTGAGCCAATTTTTTTCTTCTGCTCTGATACCAAGTTGTAACACCTCAAAATTTTTATCCCAAAAATCATGTATTTTTTTTAAAATAGTTTTAGAAATTACAACAAAAATTTAGAATGGGTTAAAAGCTTTGGCATATTACAGATCTATCATATTATTTTTAAATAAACTTCAAATTTAAAATTGAACATTCACAATTAATAAATGTCCATTACAAACCTTTAATTAAATAATATCAGAGTTTTTTAAATTAAATAATATCATAGTCTTTGAACACTTGTGAATTCTTGCAATCCAAAATACTAGCAAAAAGGAGAAATATTTGGCTCGCTTCTCGCTGCAACCTCTCGCCATCGCATGGTCCTTTATTTACTACCTGAAAATATTTAAACATGTATGAACAATTAATAATGCATGCAGTTACCATTGCGTAATTCAAATTGTATGCAATAATGACTTTAATTAGGTTTTCTTTTTGAATGATCAATGCCATACTTAGATATATGCATAATAACTTTATGTTTCAATTCTTAGTTGTGTGGGTATTAACGCAGGTAATGACTTGGATCAGGGCCACAATGCAAGAGTGTTTTATATAATTATGGTTTTGACTTGGCCAGACACCTTCGACTAGTCCTACAAGTGAGGGACAAGCGTATTGAGAGAGCACTCCCAACACCATCATCCCGGTGCATCAATTTTTTACTTATGAGTTTCTTTCCTCCACACTGCAGTCGAATGTGGAGGACACTCTTATCTTCATGGTTGGGGAGGAGCAACCTTTTGTGCTAAAAAATAGTGTATATGAAGCTGAAAGTACTGCTTGCCCTCTCTTTGTAAGTATCATATTTTAGTGTCACATGGTTACACTTTTTAAATTCATTAATTCCGTGCAACACATACTTATGAATTCGATTTAAGGATTCAACCTCTTTCAGGCCCATGGATGTACATTCTTAAAAATACATATTTCATGTATCATTGCACAATTCTTTTATTTTATTTTTGGCTTAGCCATACATTCATCACTAGGCAATGATCATCATAATTAAATGCATTCAAATATTCACATTATTATGCATATTTCATTGATTTCAATATCAGTGTTCATAAATAATTAAACATTCATATCCGATCATAATTCAGACTTTTTTCATCTAGTTTATTAGTGAACAACAACAAAGGCCAATTAGTGCATAAGCACTTCATTCAGTTTATGCCCCATATTGGACACTCAATTCCTATATAAAAATTATTTTAACAGTGCATATGCAACGTGATACAATTTGCAAAACCATACTCGAAAGCCTTAGAAACATCACATATATTGCTAACTGAGCCTTTAGCCGGTTCGGGATCCGTCAGACCTCAAATCTATTCGACTGTTACAACTGTCACAGAAAAGAGCATGTTTTGTAGATAGAGCTAAAATTTTGACAAGTCGTAGAAAATTTTGTCAGCTTTTTGATGCCACAAACCATTCATAAAAATTCTTCCATATGAGGGAGATATGACCGGTTTAATGCACGCCTATACTTTTATGTTCTGACTGTCACAATATAATAATTAGGCGAGTTACAGACGCTAACAGAGAATTTCAGACCATTCAAATATTATTTCATATCATTCCAATCAACTAAATTATTTAACATTATTATATAAAGAATAAAAAGTCATGTGAAACAAAATTCATCAGAGATTCGTAGGATAACTCAAAAAGTTTGATCTCATGGCTCTGCGCGCAATAATGTCCATAATATGCTCCGTGCACATCATTTGCTACATGAAAAATTGGAAAATGTAAAGTGATCAAACTACAACCAGTCTCAGTAAGCAACACACAAATAATATGCATATCCATCATGTTACATGTAATTGACGCATTCATTACTCTAGTATGAAATAAAAACATTCTAGTCCAAATGTATAGAATTCTTATAATAAATAAAAAATTACTCTACAAGACATGCAATAGAATCACTCATTCCTTTAGCTATGCATTTCTCATGTTTGCATTTTAGAAATAAATAACATCACTTATGATATCTAGTTTCACTAAGAAATTATTTCGTTATCTCTTATTAACCATTCTTGTGGGTACACACAGAATGAGACATCGTAGCAGATCGAGACCACATGGGGGTTCATTATGCAATATCATTTATCTTTTATGTCTCATGTGACTAGTTGTACGAATACCCTAAGGGAACGGTCTGTGACTGAGAGAATACTCTTCAAAGGCACAACAAGAAAATAGGATGCATCCCAAAACTTTTGCAAAAGACATGGATCTACCACCAAGGACACATTGATGGTCTTGACCCCCCTAACTTCTAGGACTAGGGACTAAGTGAGCCGCCTAACTCTCACAAAAACAAAGATGTCCCATAAAGTTTGTACCATCTATCTTCTCTAAGGTAAACCATGAGTTTGGTAACATATACCATCTTTCAGGTATACCCAAAATTCAAAGAAAAACTAGTAACATATACCATCTTTCAGGTATACCCAAATTCCAAAAATCATAAATTATGTGATCATGTATTAATCTAGTTATTTTCTTGGCATAAGTCACAGCACCTCCAGAGATTTTTGAAACCCCAAACCCATACCCAAGGTAAAATAAGTGTATCATTTTCATCCAATAAATTGTAATACTTTTGTTTGACATGTCACATGAGTTGTCCCAGTGTACGTGAGACACTACAATATTTTATTTCAACTCGTAGGCTTATTCATGAGCCGAGCATCTGTGCAAACATATGATTAGTAAGTAAGCATGTCTTGGCGAACAACTTTACAAGGTTCAAGTTGTGTCACAATGGTGTATACAATGCCAAAAAAACTTAAGTATATTATACTTATTTGGACATCTTATCCAAATATATTGGTCTTTTGCTTGTGTTCTTTATTTTTTTGTCACAGGGCATGCACATAATATATATATATATATATATATATATATATATATATATATATATATATATATATATATATATATATATACTATTTTGTTTTGAAACATGCCTCCCCAATTTTTTTTTATTACACTACACTTGGCGGGTTCGATGTGAATCCATCAGCTGCACCTAAGCAGGTGTAACAGCCATGGTCCGCCCTACGCAACACAGTAGGCAGAATTGTTGTGTGCCTAAGTGACCCACTCGTCTATAGACTGGGGATAATGTGGGCCCCCGGCTTGTCACTATGCTGCAGTACACAACAATTGCACTCTGCCGGTTGTTGCACACCCCAATCAACCACACAGTCCATGCCCAACTACACTCAGTACATTATATATATATATATATATATATATATATATATATATATATATATATATATTCTAGATCTATACCATCATGTCTAAATATTACATAACAAAAAATCATGTTTTTATACAGTTAAAACCAAATTTACGCATGATAACTCAACTACGATATTCATAACATACTCATACCATCCATTAAGATCAAGTAGTAATATTTTTGTAACAGAAAATAATGTGTTATCATAAGACCACATTGTGTTTTGATCAACAGAAATTAATATACATTCTCAAGATCATGTTGTGTTTTTATAAACAGAAATTGATATGTTGTTTCAATATCATGTTATGTTTTTTTTATAAATAGAAAACAAAATGTTGTCACAAGACCATGTTATATTATACAATAAACTGATAAAAAATGATTGTTTATACGATGATGAGAATTTATCATAACTGGTTGGAAATTTTCAATATGATCAAATCAACCAACCTACTATTTGAAACAAACAAGTATCAACTCAAGGTTGTGCATATATTTTTTGTTCTCAACTATATGCAATAAATACAAGATAGCAATATGCGTGAATCAAAATTTTTTTGTAAATAGAACATATCGAAAATAACTATATGAACTGATTATATATATGAATAACTACATGATCAAATCAAGACTATATATTTTTTTCTTAGCTATATGCAATAATACATGATTGCAATATGCACAAATCTATTTTTTTTGTAAATAGAACAAATCAAAAATAACTATACAAACCTATTATATATATGAATAACTATATGATCAAATCAAGACTATATATATATTTCTTAGCTATATGCAATAATACAAGATTTCAATATGCGTGAATCTGATTTTTTGTATATAGAATAAGTCGAAAATAAATATATGAACTGATTATATATATGAATACCTACATGATTAAATCAAGAGTATATATTTTTCTCTCAGCTATATGCAATAATACAGGATTGTAATATGTGTGAATCTGATTTTTTGTAAATAGAACAAATAAAAAATAACTATATGAACCAATTATAAATATGAATAACTAAATGATCAAATCAAGACTATATTTTTTCTCAGCTATATACAATAATACATGATTGCAATATGAGTGAGTCTGATCTCATGGATTGAATCATCACAAAAACATATATGAATAGATTTTGTAAAAATAATCATCTCCATGTGAATCTGGTTTTCTTTTTAATGTTTTCTGTTGGAATTGGACAGACTCGCAATCAGTCTTGATTATTATCGGTGACCACATATATGTATCAAATGCATACATTTATGCATCAAATGGTGTTCGAGAAAACTCAACATGTTGCATAGGCATACAGATCATGTGTACCTACCTTTCAAACAATTAAAACTCGAACAAAGAGATCACCCAGTCCGCGTCTTCTTCAAATCTACCGATTGGTTCTCCTTGGTTCAAAATGCACTTTCGCAAAAATGTATCTCTTTCAACTATCGCCTCCACCATTTAAAACCGTGTGAGAGGGAGACATTTGAGAAGCAAGGTGAACAATTTGAGAGAGAGGAAGATTGAGAGAGAGAGAGCTATGAGAACAAAAAAAATTGTGTAATGTATTTTGGCAACCTCAAGATTTTTTTCCCTTTTTATTTCTCTTGATTTATTGCCCAAATAAATTCTTATTGAAACCACCCCTCTCTTCTCTCCATTCACATGTATGAGAGGTTGGTCCTCTTATACCAGTTGGTTTCCTTATTTTATTTTTCTCATTCTTTCAACACTTACCTTTTCCTTCCAGCCATGCCTACAAGGCCAACCACTATGAATCATAAAAAAACATCGTATAATAAAGAAGGGGATTAATGGCTTAACAAAAATGAACTTTCTTAACTTTCTTTTTCCTTAAATTCTATCTTAATCCACCATAATGGAAAACATGTGCTATATGACGAATGCCCTCAATGTCTTAAAGCTAGAATTTTGAATTACAAATCAATAGTCGTGTTTCTCATTTTTTATGCTTGAGTTACTTTTTTTTTTACTTTATCTCTATTAGAGAAAACATATATTTTAAAATAGCTAAAGTTTGTCAAAAAGAAAATGTAACACATCAAACTACATAAATCATGTGTGGCGAGATTTAAACCCAAGTCATCTCTCAAAGAGGCAACAAACCCCTCCACTATACTACTTCTCTTTTTGTTGTAATTTAGGTCTACGTAAATTTATTTGTATGCATTCTGGTTTTCTAATGGATCCTGGATCTTGGTTGGATCACACAATATTTTGGATATATTAAAAATTCAATCAAATCCCCAATTGAAATTTGGGTCCAACCGATATCCAGATCCACTTGCTATATCCAAATCCAAATACTGGATCCATATGACCTTGTTTGGATCCAAGATTCATTTAGATTAAATTCATTCTATTTAATAACATATTCAATATGAAGAAAATTCACTTTTATTTATTTCAATAATTATCAATTTTTATAGGTTTTACAAAATTATTTCCCTGAGTAAGACAACAACCTTGATGGGAAATAAGATAGGAAACTTTTATGAGAAAAATTTTGAAGAGAGAAGATGTGATGCGTTTCGGTGGGCCTAGGTTCAATTTTTAGGGTTTAGGTATGCTTGGGTAGGTTTGGTCAAGTCAAAGGTTAAGGTTGTTAACAAATTCGGGTAGGGTTCAAAGAAAAATCAGGTTCTCCAAAAATACAACTCAATAAATGCTCTAAAACTAAAATATGACTTAGGACACATCAAGAAAGCTTGAGTTAAAATTTGAGGTTCAGAGGATTCATGGTTTCAGAGATAAAATTCTACAAAGTTTTGGGTTTATTAGAGAATTGGATTCTGTTCGGTTTCTGATAGACCCTAAGAGAGAGAATTGTTTCTCTCAGAATAAAAATAAAAAAAAAATCACAAAAAATAGGGTTAGACTAGGGACAAGCTATAGAGGATCTGGTTAAAATTTGGGGGTCTTAGTCAGTTTTGTTTGAGAATTAAAATTTTGCTAAAGACACGAGTTTGGAATAGGTCTATTTTTTAATTGGGTTTTGGGCAAAATAGGTTTCAGTGTCGGATTCAATTATCCTTAACGGGGAAGAATTATGATCCAATTTTTAAGGGTAAATTAAGAACATATAGGGGTGTCTATGGTTAATTTTGTAGGTTTAGATTGTATCTAAATTAGGATATATGTTATTTTTCAGAGCCCATTTTTTGAAAATCATATCAACATAATATTGTTTTCCGATTTGAGTTTGAGGTTTAGGCTTAGAAAGGGTTATGAAAATGGGTCATAAAGACTTACACGGTTTGAGTAGAGCATCCTAAGGCTGGGGATAAGTCTGGTCCATTCGAAAAATGCCCATGAGTGGAGATGGTGCTGAGTTGAAGTGGGCCTCTATGAAGTTGATGCAGTCTACTAAGTAGAGTTGGTTCTACTCAGTATTTAGTCAATTTCAGACATTGAAATGACTCATACCACCTTACATGAACTAGATGAACCTTGAGATAGGGTGAACGAGTCAAGGAGGTAGAAATTCGTAGAGGTAAAGAAGGAGGGAAGAGGGCTTAGAGGCCAAGGGATAGAGAGAGTCATCTTCCAAGGGGGCAATTTCTTGAGAGAGTGGGAGGCAATCTTGATTGAATTTCATATCTCCTTTAAAACACAAAAGGGAGTTTTTTTTATAGGCCAAGGTAAGCTCCATAATAACAATTATAAAATCCCAAACACCTACACATCTAACAAGGCAAACTTAAAAGAAAATTTCTTACTTTAGATAAACCCTACTCTAATTTAAGAAAACATCTTCGGAATGCACTAATGAGGCCCGACACTTAAGAGACATTTAGAATCCCAAGGAGGTCTACACAACTTCCTTGGAGGAGCTTGAATGCCCTTAGGTGGCACCAATGGGTGAACCCCACTCTTCTTCTTTTTCATTTAGAAGGGACGCCCCATGTGGGTCTCACTTGCCAATAATTGAGAGGGGTGTCCCACACACTGATGTGACTACTTAGATGAAGTGGTTGCATGGCTTGCAACAAATAGATTTTGGAGAATGGATGCACATCATTTTGCAAGAGATCCGTTTGCATTTTCTAAACTTTAGAAGTTGGATATGGGTTTGTGGAATTTAGGATCACATCAAGATGGAATATAAAAAAATTTAGGCTTTGTACAATTTATAATTTTTAGGCTTTTTGGATAAATAAACCAAGTTGGCATTTTAAATTTGAAAAATTTCCAAAGCATTTTTTAATTCTTTTTAGAGAAAATCATTTGCGGAACTTTTTGATGAGATTTAGACTCACCTTACATTGGGGAAGCTTTGGGAGCCACCATAAAAGATTGCGGCATTGAATGGGGAATTGAAGGTAAAATTTGCATAATTACTCTAGATGTTGCCTCTTCAAATTAAGCTGCAACAAGAAATTTGAGTACATTTTTTAGGATGAGAGATGCGTTATATTTTGGAGGTAAATTTTTTCATGTTTGATATGCAACACATATATTGAACTTGATGGTTCAAGATGGACTTCAAATACTTAAATCTATTATCTTGAACATTCAAGAAACAATTAAATATCTTAAAGAAAAATGTGCAAAACAAGTAGGGCTTTCTACTAAAAAAGGGTTTAGTGTAAGATGTTCCTACAAGTTAGAATTCTACTTACTTGATGTTAGACTCAATACTTACATACAAAAGCGTGTTTGCTATGATCAAAATGATATAAAAATTCATTATCCATCATATGTAGAGTGGGTGAAGATCAAAGAAGTGCATTCATTCTTGGAGGCATTTTATGAATTGATTAGCATTTTCTCAAGATCTTTTGACGCTATTGCTAGTATATTCTTTGCAGGAGTAATACCAATGAAATCATTAATAAATGCAAAGTCTCAAGAAGGTGGATTGATGAATGAAATAGCAAATTACAGGAAAGTAAAATTTGATAAGTACTAAAGTAATTGTAGCTTATAATGTAAAATGCAGTATCATTAGATCCATGTGAAAATTAATGTTTATCAAATTTGCATTTGACTCAATATTCCATAAGTGAAGCAGGAAAATATTTGGGATTGATTATTTGCTCAATTTGTAAGTTGTATAATCAATATTGTGCTTATTATTCTTCATATGTTATTAAGCAAAGTGTTAGAAAAACATGTGCTTCTACAAACACAATTTTGCCTACTACAAGTCCTCGCATAATTTCTTTCAAGTCTTGGCCAACTTTCAAAAGATTTGTAAAAGAAAGCAATCAAACATTTATGCCTTTGAAATGTGTTTTAGATATGTATTTTGAAGAATGCTTGCTTAAGAATGAAGTTTCACACTTTGACATTCTTATATAGTGGAAAGCTAATGAACTCAAGTTCCACATTTTTTCAAAGATGGCATATGATATACTAGTTATACCTACCACAACAATTGCATTAGAGTTATCATTCAACATGGTTGGTGGGGTTTTAGATAATACAAAAGCTCTTTAACGCCAAAGAATGCTAAAGTTCAAATTTGTAGAGGAGATTGTGAAAGATGCCTCAAATATAGTCTTTGATTTTGATACATAAATTTTTTAAAGTATAATCTATTACATTTGTATTTAATTAATATATTTAATTATTTTTTAACAAAAGGATGGTAAATATTTTATGGACACAATACCAGTATTGGATTTTTCTGTTGAGTGAGTTGAACAAGGGATTGAGATTGGCATATTAGTTTTTTTTAAATAAAATATATAATAGATTAATAATCTCATTCAATTTTTAGATTTGATATATTGAATTTGTATACATGTAACATGTGTAACATTGAATCATTTGAATATTGTAGGTGAAAGGTGAATTTAATTGTCAAAGTTTTGGAGGATTCTCAAGATGAAAAACTGCAAATTTTAAGATTCATCATCATGAACTTTTTTTGGTTAAAATTGCTATTATACTTTTATGATTTTATGATGCAAACTTTTTAGACTATTTTATGGTTGATTGGTTGGTTTGGATGTTAAAAATTTAAGTTTAATTAGTTGATTTGAACTTTGTTGGTATGTCATTAAGCAATTATATGCAATTACTTGGATGTGGGAATCACTTTCTTTTATTATGAACTTTTTAATGTTATACAATAAAGTGGATTGTTTGATATTATTGTTCCTTTGTTGGAATTGTGACCAAGTTTTTAGAAACCAAAATTATGCAAGTTATTTGTTTCAAGAATATATAGGTACTTCATTCAACCCCATTTTCATTCGATGATTTTGATGTGCATCCTTTTAATTTAAAAATTAAAAAATTTGGACATATAGAACTGACTTAATATTAGACTTCTTTTATGAGTTTGGATGATACAAAACTCGTAAGGAAATTCTATTCTATGTATTTGAAATGATGGTAATGGCATGAGAAGTAAGTCTCAATGCAAATGCCTACCTTGTATGGATCTTACAAAATAACTTTCTTACTCCTTGTATACATGTCTAACCATAATTACCAAGTATTTTTAGTACATCTCCAACATGATTTTATAAATGATACTATTTTTGGCCATTAAAAGAAAGTGGAATTATTTTAAGCAATACCATATTAGATGGGAGATATGCAACTTTTGGTTGATCTAAAGGACAGACTGGTGATGTTAAAGAGTAAATGCAAACTGTTAATAATCTTGTCAATCCTGAGTACAAGGTTGCTTTCGAACGAGCTTTGAAAGTATATGAATTCATGAGCCTGGTATAGCTCACAAGCTCAACCAAGTTCATGAGCTTGATCAAGCTCAATCCTAAGACGAACTCTAGCTCGTGTCATAATACTTCACAAGTTCAAGCTAAGCTGAGTCGAGACACAGAAGACTCGTATGGATGACAAGTCGAGCTCAGCTTGTCAAAAACTCTATGCTTGACTCATTTAGCTTGCTTCCTAGTCCTAACCAAAACCACATTTGTGAAAACTTGGGTTTGTGTTACCTAAATAGACAAAACTAAGTTTGGGCCCACAAGCTTGGTTATAAACCAGGTTTTAGGTGGCATCGAGATGACACCGTAAATTTAAGATTTGAAGGTAATAGGAAAGTGTAAGGTCATTACATAACCAGTTGACCCTTAGGTTAGCTTTGCATATGAAAAACTATCATCAAGCTAAGTGATAGTGGATCCATAAAACCTATTACTTACAGAACTACAAAGAAAACAAGCTCCTTAAAACATAGAGAAATAAATTTACAGAAAATGATCATATTGTACGACAAAACCCATAATTTTTACTATTCTCCCCATGTACAAAATCATAAATATTCAATTTTAAAAAGTCTTTTTACCTTTCGCACATGCGAGCTTCCTAAATATATGTGAATTTTCTTAAATATGTGAGTATTTTCTGCAAAACAGTCTTTGTTCTTATATCTATATCTTTTCGATTTGATATAAAAAACTTGCATTTTTATAGTTACTGAAAAATTGAGATACAAGCCTATAACTTTCTTGTTTTGAGTTAGAACCGAAACCCCTCTAGGGTTTCCATTCTGAGTTTCAAATCCGGAATAAAAGCATGCTTTACAGACTAGAACAACTGAACAATCTATCTTTTAAAGGATGTTTCAACATAAAAAATAAAGGATTTAAAAAATACAAAAAAATAAAGAAACTAGACAAAGATATCTTTCCAACGACACTTGATTTGCTGGAAACCAATGAATGGGTACTAAGATACAACCCCGAAGGCATTCCTAAAATAAGAGATAAACATGCACGACTGCGCCTTTTCTGTCTATTCCATGTTATTTCTTGGCCACTTGTGTCTGAAATCTAGAAAAATAACAAAAATCAGGATGTTATCTTTCCAATGCTACCAAGATCGCCTTGATGTGGTGAGTGGTTTAAGAGAAATCATCTCTAAAAGATAGTCTTTTGAAGGTATCATACCCTATAACTAAAAGGTAAATTCACATGATTTTTTTTTTGTGAACCTCACAAAGTCCGCATAAAATATAAGAAAAAATAACCAATATTTGCTAGGATGAAGAAGTCCAAATAAAATATAGGCGATGATAAGAAAGTTTGCATATATTTTATGTGAGGACTTCGTGAGGTCTTCCTAATAAAATATATGTAGACTTTCTTATACTCACATAAAATATATGCGGACTTCCTCATCCTTACATAAAATATATATGAACTTCCTTATCCTTACAAAAAATATATACAAAATTTTTCACTCTCGCAAAAAATATATGTAGACTTCTTAATCATCACAAAAATATATGCGTCCTTTCTCATCCTCGCACAAAATATATGTGGACTTTCTCATCTTTGCACAAAATATATGCGGACTACCTCATCTTCACATAAAATATATGTGAATTTCCTCATCTTCGCAAAAAATATATGATGACTTTTTCATCCTCGCATAAAATACATGCGGACTTCCTCATCCTTGCAAATATTGATCACTTTTTGCCTATATTATATGCAAACTTTCTCATCCTTGCTTATATTGTATGTGGATATCGTGATGTTCATAAAAAAAAATCACATGAATTTACTTTTTAGTTACATGGTGTAGTATATTCGAAAAGTCTATCTTTAAGAGAACATTTATCCCAAATCGCTCATAAGATGAAAGCGATCTTGTTTGTATTGCAAAGCTAATGCACCGATTTGTCAATCTTTTTTATTGTTTTTTCATATTTTCAATGCAAGTGGCTAGAAAATAGCATAGAATAACCAGATTTCTGGTGTAGGTGAGTAAAAAATCCATAGTAAAGTTTGTTATGAAGGTAATTCACATATCCTCAGGAATTTCGCACATGCAAATGTTAAAATGATCAATTTATGGTCATTGGGCAGATTTTGGTAAATTATGAGGCTTTTTGAAAAACATATCATTTTTGTTGTATAGTACAATCATTTTTCGATAAACTTATTCAAAAGTTCAACTCAATCCATTTTGAGGGAATAATAAAATGCATAAACATAAAAGTTAACTTTATCATGTTAATATCAAAATAAAAATTTGATATTCTCAAAATAAGTGGCAGTTTGAAAAGGGATAGCATTTGCTACCCTCATGGGTAAGGAACCCCTAGTTGGAACTAATAGGGGGAGGCTGTTTTGAACAAATTTGACCTCATGGATGTTCTTAACATAATAAAAAAGTAGGAATTAGTCCTTGAATCATAGTTTTCTATGTAAAAATATATATTTTTGATGTTTAAAAATGTGATACGTTATAGGCCATTGTTTTTTCAACTCTCGTAAATCTGATATATAGTTTAGAAAACCTCATATGTAAATCACGTTTGAAGGGTTACATGTGCAAAAAAAACATGAAAAAAAGAAAATATTTACATTTTTTCAATTAGGTGGTTCCTTACCCACGAGGGTAGCAAGCATTACACCGCTTGAAAATATGTCATTCTTAGCGTTATGTTGGAAACACAACATTTTTTCATAATCTCCTTAAATGTTAAGGCCTTATTTGGAAACTACCGATTGAAAGTAGCCAGAGTACACCAAAGTCGTATGAGAATGGATGCTGTTGTAGGAAATAATGGAACTAGAGTGACGGGCTCTATTTCTAGGTTTACTTCTCACCAGGATGAGGTGGTAGTTACCAAGTACTACACTAGTTCCCATACCGGTGAACATTCCAATTGCACCAACAACCTCCCCAACACTCTTCCTAGTTTTAATTTCAGTTTTTCAACTGCATTCCAAACAATCACACAAAAGAATTCGTATTTGCATCTCAAGCTGCCACGGATAGGGATGGCAGTGGACCGGGGGACAAAGGGGCTCCGCCCCACCTCGCCCCATTTGGACCGGGGATGAAGGGCATGAAACGGGAATGAAAGTGGGGATGGAGGTTAAAATCTATCCCCGTGCCAGGATGGAAGTGGGGATGAACTTACACTTTTCCCCGCTCCGCCCCGTCCCCGTCCCAATCCCCACCTAGCCCCGCTCCGCCCCGCCCCATCCACAATCATTTAAGGGATGGCTATAGACTAAGGGAAAACTGGGCCCACCCCACCTCGCCCCCGTTTGGACCGGGGATGGAGGACATGAAACGGGGATGAAGGCAGGGGTGGAGGTTAAAATCCATCCCTGTGCGAGAATGGAAGTTCGGATTTTGAAAGGAGGTGGGGGTGGAGACCTTGTCCCCCGCCCCCACCCCGGTCCACTGCCATCCCTAGCCACGGACTCCCATACCGGTGAACATTCCAATTGCACCAACAACCTCCCCAACACTCTTCCTAGTTTTAATTTCAGTTTTTCAACTGCATTCCAAACAATCACACAAACGAAAGTGGTAAATTCTCAGCCGAACTGCGGCGCTTATCCCAAACAACCATATGGATCTGTTAAAACTACAAATTTTGGGGATAGGGATGGCAGTGGACCGGGGGACAAAGGGGCTCCGCCCCACCTCGCCCCATTTGGACCGGGGATGAAGGGCATGAAACGGGAATGAAAGTGGGGATGAAGGTTAAAATCTATCCCCGTGCCAAGATGGAAGTGGGGATGAACTTACACTTTTCCCCGCTCCGCCCCGTCCCCGTCCCAATCCCCGCCTAGCCCCGCTCCGCCCCGCCCCATCCACAATCCTTTAAGGGATGGCTATAGACTAAGGGGAAACTGGGCCCGCCCCACCTCGCCCCTGTTTGGACTGGGGATGGAGGACATGAAACGGGGATGAAGGCAGGGGTGGAGGTTAAAATCCATCCCTGTGCGAGAATGAAAGTTCGGATTTTGAAAGGAGGCGGGGGTGGAGACCTTGTCCCCCGCCCCCACCCCGGTCCACTGCCATCCCTAGCCACGGACTCACAGTTTCCAAACAGGGCCCAACATAGATTGAAATATGCATAACAAATTTAAATCCAACAAGAATATGGAAGATGAAGCTCTCTGAGACCTCTCAATGTTCCAAATTCCAATAAATTAATCCAGCATGAGGGGCAAGGCAAGAGTTATCCACCTCCATCCATTGAAAAATATCAATGGTCATACATCAATAGTTTGTTGTTTTCCTTCCTAAGGGGAAAAAAATCTTTTTGAACATGCTCAAAGGCCAAAGCTGCCTTCCTTTTAAGATGGGTGTCAGCAAAGCATTGCATTATGTTCTTATGCAGCTGCGAGTAACAAATACTGATCACTTTTTTTAAAATCTCGTGATTTTATCATGAGATTTTAAAAACTTAATATAAATTTTGGAGCACTTTTTCAAACAGTGTAAAAATATCATGTTTTTGTTTTAATATTACAGATCATTAAAATGTTATTATGTTTATATGTATTATTTTCTGTTTTAAATTTTTTTTATTTCATATATTCTTAAAATTCAAAGATGGTGAGGCAACTTTTTTAATTTATTGCAAGATTTTCCTTCGCCGAAAAAATCCCGATAACCGGGTTTATGACTAGTATAAACGCCGACAGTCTCTTATTTATGGGAATGTATGCAGATAAAAAACAAATCCCAAATAATGCACGAGAAAACAAAAGACAAAACGCTGAATACGAACCGAATCAAGAACTCACAAAATTAAAAAGAGTTGCCCCTCCCCATCATGTCTAAAAACTGCTCTCTGCTCCTCTCATCTTCTTTCCTCTGAACGAATGAAGCTCAGTGTCTTCAGTTGCATCCTCCAAGTATTTCCCAGAAAATACCCCTAATCCCTAGGTTTTGGAGCCACCGATTTCTAGGGTTTTCTTGAATCCTTCCAAACACTTGCTTTTTCCAGGATTATCTAGAATCTGGGGTTTGCTGAAGCCGCTCAAACCCTGAAATCTAGGGTTCTCTGAAAAAACCCAGATTCTGGGTTCTCTGAAACCACCCAAATCTGGGTTTTATTCTGAAGCACCCGGAATCAAAGTATCTTACGAAACCCCCAAAACCTGGGTTTTCTAAATCTGCAAAAACCTTGGGTTTTGAGGAACGTTCGAATTCTAGGATTTACCTGGAACACCCACATTTTGGGTTTCTCTAAAACCACCAAAATCTGGGGTTTCTGAAGCACCCATAATCGGTCTTCTTGTAAAAACTCGAAATCTGGTTTTACCCTGTGACTCGAAGAACGAAGAGCAGGCGGAACCCTCTAGTGTATATCCCGAAACTCCCTGATTCCGGGTCTTCAGGGAACACCAAAAATCCGGTTGGTCCTGAAATTTTAAGAACCTTGGGGGCTCTGAATCCCCGAAGTCTAGGGTTTTCTGAAACACCGAGATTCTTGGTTTTGCTCGAAATTGAGAGAATCCAGGGCCTTCTGAACTCTAAAATTCTCGGATTTTCTGAAGCGCCCAATTTCTTGCTCACTCTGAAACCACCCAAAATCCAGGTTTTCCTCGAAATTGAGAGAATCCAGGGCCTTCTGAACCCTAAAATTCTCGGATTTTCTGAAGTGCCCAATTTCTTGCTCACTCTGAAACCACCCAAAATTTGGGTTTACTTGAAATTGAGAGAATCCAAGGTCTTCTAATCCCCCCCCCCCCCCCCCCCCCCCCCCCCCAAAAAAAAAAAAAATCCTAGGGTACTCTCCGAATTTCTGAATTCAGCAAGGGAGATGTCTCCAGGGTACGCCGTAGAGCTCTACTTCGATCCCGCTCTCGAGAACCAGGTTTTGAAGGCGTGGAACGTCTTGGCGCGGCGGCAGATCAGCACCCAACTCATCGAGATGGAGTCGCGTCCCCACCTCACCCTCCTCTCGAGCCCCCTTCTCGACCCCCCGAAGCTGCAGTCCCTCGTCCGCACCTTCGCCGCCAAGCACGAGCCCGTCCCGCTGACGCTCTCGTCTGTCGGAACATTCTCGTCGTCGTCCGACGATGGCCTTCTCTTCCTCGCCCCAACCCCCACCTCCTCCCTCCTCGACCTCCACCGCCAGCTGTGTGACTCCCTGAGGAAGGAGGGCGTCGAAATTGGCGAGCAGTATCTCCCGGACACATGGTACCCAGCCTGTGCTGTGGCACAGGATGTGCCCAGGAACCGGATCGCGGAAGCCTTCTGCATCCTGCGGGACCTTAAGCTTCCGGTCAGTGGGTACGCCCTCGATATCGGCGTGGTGGAGTTCTCCCCAGTGCGTGAGTTGTTCTCGTTTCCATTGGGCAATGCCTCTGAACCGTGAATTATATGTTTTTCCTCCCTCTTTTTTTTTTTTTCAATTGGGTTACTGAATTATGGATGATGAGGTGGGCACTTGAGGCGTGGAGGATGGATTTGTACATCGCTATTTGCTATAGGCCCTTTGTCTTTTTCTTCCTCATTGAAATGTTAGAGTTCAGTGCTTGTAGTACATTAATTGCTACTTTTAATCGTAATTTACTTCTTCATTTTTATATTGTGTATCAATGAATGTTTCTCATTGATGGATACGATTCAAAATGCAGCTAAATTTTGAGTGTTTGACTTTGTAAGATGGATTCTTCAGTATTTTCTTTCTGGTAATGCATTTATGTTTTCATTACATATTGCATGTCTTGGGAACAAGTTGAAGAATATAGTTGAATTGTTGGAATAGACAATGTGTTTAAGATTGTTTTTATATGTTTCAAAAGATTGAAAATGGATTTGGAATACATGAAAAATAAGGGTTTTGGCAAAAAAGGAGGATGAGAAACTTATGGCTGAAGATACCTTTACAATTTAGGTACAGGGCTGTGAAGGGACTCTCATGCTTAGATTTGTAAACATAGTTGATTTTGAATGGAGATCTTGGTTTGGTTGCCATGTGCTACCCTACCAAATATTTTTTTTTGTTTGATATGGATCTCTTAATTTATTAGAAATTTGCAGATTTTAAGAGTAAAAAAAGACCAGACTAGCTTTCACTAATTTCCGTTGTTGGTGATATTGTTCTTGTGCATGCTTGCATTCACATGTAGGGTATAGTGGGGTTGGGTGGGGTGGTTTTAGTCCTATTGGGATTAATTGAAAAAAAGTTGTCCTTAAGTGCTTCACATAAATGTAGGTGGTTCATCCTTCAACATGAGCCAAAGTCCGTTGGAAGTGTTGAATGACAACATAAATGATGTGAACAACGTTAGTAGTTGAACAAAAGCTACATTCTGTCCAAAATATAGTTCACATTGAATTGGCGAAGACAATATCCATTCTAGCACGTTTTCTGATAAATTGTTTTACCTAGACCTTTAATTTTATGTGTTTTATCCAGAAAGTATTGATGTGTCACCTTCAAATGTGATTTTTCTTTGTTTTCCCAGGGGTTGGGGTTGGGGTTGGGGTTGTGGGATGGAGGATTTAACAGTCTAGATTCTTAATTTGTAGATAAATTGGTGTTTGCAATCTTTCGATTATGGCAGAAGAGTGATTCTCTTTTGTCTCATTCTTCCTGAGCTACTTCAATTGAAATCAGTGGAGAAGGTGAGTCGGAAAAATTGGCTGGACGTGCTTTCAATCTGCTCCGGTTTCTTTGTCAGGTCATTCATCAATCTCATGGAATCAGTCAATCTTTTGTATATAATCCTTTATATATACCTCGGTTAGGGGGATGGAGGAGTGTAGATCTACCGCTGCTTGATTATAGAGCATACTTCTTGAAATCTTCTCTGAAGTTGTTTACAACTTGATAAACAATACTGATGGTCATTATCATCATTATTATAATTGCTTGGTTAAATCAAAGAGTTTGTGATGTTCTCCTACAAGCTGTTCTGGTGACTTAGTTTTCCATCACTCTTAACACTCTCTAAGAGAAGCAAAAGCTCTTGATGCATTATGACAGTAAACAAGTTACTTTTGTGCAAGTTTTACCTTTCTTTAGATGTTTAAATACTCCAGGTTCCATATTCACTCCAAGTATCTCTTAGTACCAAATTCCTGCCATTTTGTTTGTCTTTCCATTCAACTTAGTCCTATTCAAGTAGCAACGGTAGCAACAAATAAGTCTATTACAAAGGCAAATACAGCAGCTACAAAGGAGAAGAGAGAAGGATGAGGAGCAACAAGAATAGCTTCATTAGTTGCAAAATGAGGTAGAGATACAATATATAGGGGGATGACCCCTTAGGGTTACACATAAGAACAAAAATAGTTGACTAGAACCTATAGCTATGTTACAAAGATACCCCTCTATAAAGTATGTACATAGAGCTAATATAATGAGGGTATCACACAAACAAGTAATAAGATATTTCCTCAACACTCCCCCTCAAGCTTGAGGTGATGAAAACACAATCAACCCAAGCTTGAACAAAAATGATTGGAATGCCTTCAAAGGTACATTTTTCATAAAACAATCTACAATTTGGCTTTGAGTCCCAATATAAGCCAAATATATAACTCCATTCAGATATGCTTGCCGAGTAAATTGACAATCTATCTCAATATGCTTAGTTCTTTCATGAAATTCTGGATTCTTGGCAATATGTATAACATTTTGATTGTCACAATGCAATGTTGTTGCAGTTGCTAACCAAATAACCTATGCAGTCACCTGAGCCATAGCACGATACTCTGCCTTAGTAGTTGATAGGTCAATCCTTTGTTGTTTTTTGCTCTTCCATGATATCAAAGAGTCACCTAGGAATACAGAATCCTGAGGTGGAATGCCTATCTCAAGAAGCTCCTCCAAAATCTGCATCACATCAAGCTTTCAACTCTAATGATGAAGTGGCAGAAAAGAATAATCTATAATGCATGGTACTCCTAACATATCTGATAATCCTCAGAACAACTGCCAAGTGAAATGTCTTAGGGGTACTCATAAACTGATTTACCATATGGACTGCAAGGTAATGTCCGGTCATGAGATAGTCAAATAAATCAGACTCCCAACCAATTGCCTATAAACCGTGGGATCACTGAATAATTCCCCATCAGTATGCTTCAATTTGTAGTTGGCTTCCATAGGAGGATCCACATGTTTCTTGTCATCTGCAGCCTTGCTTTACCAATCACTGTTGCATACTTGTGTTGTGTCAACAAATATCCACAATTAGAATAAGCAACTTCAAGAACTAGGAAATATTTCAATTTTCCCATATCTTTCATCTCAAAGTTTTGGGATAGTTGTGTCTTTACCTTGTCCATCATTGCCCTGTCATCTCTAATAATGACCATATCATTTATATACAACAACAAAAGACACTATCCTTTATCGGAAGATGCCATAAACAAGCCCGACTCATGATAACTTTGTCTAAAACCCAAGCTCACTATTGTTGTGCTGAATTTTTCAAACCAAGTTCTTGGAGCTTGTTTCAACCCATACAGAGCCCTCTTTGCATGCTCTACCCTCTTTATCAACAACTCTCTTAGGCAACTCCATATAGACTTCTTCCTCCAAATCACCATTTAAAAGGCATAAATCCCATCCCATCTCTTCTAACTATTGCCAACAAGGTTCTAATTGTAGTCATGTGGGCGACTGGTGCAAAGGTTTCACCAAAATCGATCCCAAACTGCTTATTGTAACCTTTCGCTAATAGACGAGTCTTATATCTCTCAATAGATCCATCTGCCCTTGTTTTAATTTTATATACCCACTTGTATTCAACTACATTTTTTTCATCTGGTAGTTTAACTAACTCCCATGCTTTCATCCTCCCCAAAGCCTCCAATTCCTCTGTCATTGCCTTTTGCTACTCAGGATCTAACACAACCTCAACATAGGATTTTGGATCATAATATGATTGAATTATGGCTAAAGGGGCTTGATGAATAGCTGAAAAGGAATCATAAGAGACACATCTAGGAGGAATAGAAGATCTAGAGCTTCTACACTCCCGAGGAACATAGGAGGATCAAGGTACTGATTCATTGGGATCGATCTGGGGGACATTGGGACTTTGCTCTAGCAAAGACTCTTCTTTTGGACCATGCTGATCAAGAAATGACCTTATAGAACCCTCCACTGGTCTCCTGTTATATGTAATCCATTCCTTGTTAGTGTTTTTATCTGAAGTCTCTGAAAAAGGTACCAAGAAAGATAAGGTGGACTCCGCCTTTTCTTTTAAATTATTATGATTGGAAAATGGTTCATGTTCCCATAACTCCACATGCCTTGATGTCCGTACCATTCATAGGATCAAGGCATTTATAACCTTTATAATCTGATTCTTTCTTAAAGTGTCTTTTATAAGGAGAAACTTTTCCAACTACATTAGAAGCATTAGATTTATCAAGTGCAAAACTGTTCTTACTGTTTTTGCCCAAAACTCCTTAGGCATTCCACTATTGAATAATAGTGCTTTAGTGATTTCCAATATGTGTTTATTCTTTCTTTCTGCCACCCCATTTTGCTTTGGGGTGTAAGGACAAGACCTCTTATACACTATTCCCTTTCCAAATACAAACTCATTCCTTTCTCTACTCATGTACTCTCCCCTTGAATCCAAACGTAAGATTATTTAGCTGCAAACTAAGTCTCAACGTACACAAAATCTTTTAAAAATGTCAAACAATTCACTTCACATATGTTGATTGCACCCAGGGTCGGGTTGACTACATCTGGTGCCGCATCCGCACGCACACCCACATCGCGTCAATGTAGGTGCAACACCTGGTCGGCCGAATCCCTATGACATAGCAATCTGTCCATCGAAGTTTTTGTACCATCTCATCATCTCTCTTGACAGAACCAAGAGACAAATATGTACGTTAGGTTCTATTTTAACTGACGACCCATTCTGCATGCTCTGGTATTTCAAACCAAAATCGAGCATCTTATCTATGAAGGTGGTGATCACCATTTATGTGATTTTTTTTTTTATCATCCTGCATTTGTACGTTACGAGGTTACCATAAACCTCTTATCGAATCATCATAGTATTAACATGTCATGCATGTTACAATGAGAGGGATAACAGTTTTTCAGAAAGAAACTCCTACATTATTTAGAATTTTCAATGTTCCGTTTATCACCATTTATGGATTTTTCTTTTTATTAATGTGCAATTGCACGCTACGCGGTTATCATAAACCTCTCATCTAATCATCATAGTACTAACATGCTGCATATGTCGGATAATGACATTACGATGAAAGGGGTATCAATTTCTCAGAAAGAAAACTCAACTTCTTGTGCTCTTGGCCGAGGAGATCCGAGTCATTTTCGGATATCAAACAAAAGACCGTACGTACCTCTTAGGGCTACGCAGGTTTGAGGAAAAGACTCGATTGCGAATGAGCAACCGTCAGGTATTCGTTTTTGCTTTTCAAAACCACGCATATTAAAAAACTGGAATTTCGCAAGAAATCCCTTTTTCTTTAAAGCTTTGGCAGACATGCGCGAATCCACGTCTTTAGAAAAAACAAGTGTAATATAGGGTAGAGAAGAGTACGCAAAACTACGTACCTTACAAGGTTGTATATATGTATATATAATACATATATCACAAAGCGCAGGCTTGTGCACATGACAGCGTAGCGGCAATATATAGCGTAAGACTCGATGTGCGAAACCACACATCGAGTTAAATAAATTGTATAAGCAGTGCACAAGGTACAAAACTATATATTGGCTAAATAAATGCGTAAGCAGTGCACGAGGTACGAAATTGTATATCGACTAAATAAATGTGTAAGCAGTGCATGAGGTACGAAATTGTACTTCAGCTAAATAAATGCGTAAGCAGTGCATGAGGTACGAAACCGTACCTTGGCTAAATAAATGCGTAAGTAGTGCATGAGGTATGAAACCATACCTCGGCTAAATAAATGCGTAAGCAGTAGCCTGTGCACATAATAATGTGGTGGCAAGGTAAATGATATAAAGCAAGACTCGATGCGCGAAACCACACGTCTAGTTAAACAAATTACGTAAGCAGTGCATGAGGTACGAAACCTTACCTCGGTTAAATAAATGCATAAGCAGTAGCCTGTGCACGTAACAACATGGCGACAAAGTAAATGACATAAAGGTAAATGGACAATGATTTGCAAAACTGCGTCCTTGAGTTAAAAGCGTATATGTTTATTGTATATGCTTATACACATGTTTTATAATTGTTTTGCCATTGTCTTGTACACAACTTTCTCCTACATCGGAAATTGTCGGATTTGCTGACAATTTCGGGCGTAGGTTACCAGGGGCTCGTGCTTCGGTGTGCGTGTCGCGTTCGTTGCGCCGCTGGGGTGTATTATCTGGTATTTTATCGTACTGCAAAGCAAAACGATGAAACTCTGTTTAATTTGTAAAAGTAAGCAATGTTCGCGTTGCTGGGGTCGAACCCGATCATAATTCGAGCCGACCGGGTTTAGAATCGGGGTGAGCCAAGTTGGGGCCCGGTGTTAGCCGGACTCGACTAGGCTGAGTCCGACTGGCAGGAGGCAGGGACCGAGTTGGGCTCGATAAAGACTGAGCCCACCTTGGTCGGGCCTTTCTGCCCTGGCTGGGCAGTTGCCGAAGAAAATGGCTAGCCCACATGCCAGGCTTGGTTGGAACCCAACCGAGCCATGCTCGGGTTCGTGCAACGGGAGTCGAGGGGGTGTGCTCGGTGGTTAGGCCGAGCCCCTTTTTAGAACGGGATCGAGCCCAGGCTTGGTCCCTGAATGGGAAGAACCGGACTGGGCTCGGTTCAAGTCGAGCCCAACTCGGTACCTCCCTGATGGAGAACGAAAAGGGGCAGGGAAGGGAAGAAGAAGAAGGGGATGACAAAGAGGACAGAGGGAGGGGAAGAAGCCATCGGTTCTGCCGGAAAACACAAGGGGATGGGCTTTCCGGCCTGCACACAACAAAGGAGAGAGGGGAAGGGAGTGGGCCTTGGGGTGTGGCCTGTGCACGACAACGAAGAGAGGGGAAAGAGAGAGGGAGCCATGGGGTGTGGCCTGCACACGACAGAGAAGAGAGGGGAAAAGTATAGAGCCATGGCAGGGGGAGCTCTGATTGAGGAGGAGGCGACAGGGTGCGGCAAACGAGAGCCGGTTGGTCTGACTGAGGGGAAGAGCTTCCGGCCATGATGGGGGTGGTGGCAGGGCGTCTGGGGAAAGGGGAAACCACCGATGGTGTTTTTTAGGTAACGAGAGAGAGAGAGAGAGAGAGAGAGAGAGAGAGAGAGAGAGAGAGAGAGAGAGAGAGAGAGAGAGAGAGAGAGAGAGAGAGCATTGTTTCTAAAAAAAAGGAAGGTAGGAGGGGTGCCGCCTCTCCTACCAGCGTCGTTCGAAGAAGGAAAGGGTACCTGGGAGATAGGGGGACGAAGGGGGGTCCCCGATGGAGGGGGTCGACCTTCATTGAGGGGGAGACAAAGGGGAAGAGAGGGAATCGAGGAGAGAGAAGAGGCACATGGGGGGAAGGTTTTCTTCTTTTGTGAAAGGGAAACAGCCCCCCTGCGGGGGTCTTAAATAGTGAAAGTTGGGGGTTGGACTCGGATCCAACCTGAATCAAAAACCTTTTTTTTTTAATTCTTGGGTGTTATGTCTATGTAATGGATTGCACACGGGGTCCAAAAGAATGACCTAAATTTTTTTGTCAAATCTTTGCCTACTGCCCTATAATTTGTTGTATTATTAGTAATAAATTGCATAATATTTTGAGGTTCAACCTCTTCCATAACCCGAAAAAAACTCTAAGCAATACATTTGCTCTCTTGGGTGTATCAGAAAGATCAATTGGCTTAAAAAACATAGTTTTTTTAAGGCAATAAACAAGAAAATTTATCAAGGTCCTTGACTTTCTGTCTGTCCACCCATCTGCCATGATGCTACACCCAATTTCTCTCTATGATTGTTTCGTCTCATCACAATCTGGTTATGACATCGGCCATGACTTGAAAATGAAATGAATTTGCCGCATTGAAAGGAATGCAGGTTTCATAGAACCATCTCTCAATCACGACATTAGCTTGCTCAACTAAATATTAAGAAGTTATTGCAGCACGAATGTCGGATTACGCTCCAGGGGCAGTCTTAGGAGGAAAAAAGCTCATAATAAAACCTCTAGCTCTACCTCTTCTCGAAGAACTCCCTCCTCATCTTTTTTTTGTGTCTGCGGCGGCACTACTACCGGCACCAGTCACACCTTTCCCTTTCGCTGCGGAATTTCCTACTTCTGATCCTATGCTAGGGCTTTAGGATCATAGGATCAGAAGTAGGGAACTCATCTTCTTAACACATCCTCATAGGTCTCTGCATACCCCATTTGTGCATCATTCATCTCTCTTTCTTGCCTTTTTAGTCTCAGATCATCAAGTAATTGCTGGCATTACCATTTCACGGCATCCGAAGCTCCTTGCATAGGCTCTACTGCCACCATTATTCTCATCATCGCCAATAGACATGTTTCATGAATTGATGTTAATCAGACTCAGATGCGGACAACCTTCCATCTACTCAGAGTAGGTGATCTTGTGCATGAAAGTAATAGCAAGGGCAATAGCTTATTACTTAGCCTTCTGCAGTGAAATCCAAAATTACTTTTGTTTATTTTATATCTTGTGGAGGATGGTTTGTTCAAGAACGTTGAGAGCTCCCTTGTCCTATTGTTTGATGTTGGATGAATGAATGAAGAAAACTGAATTTGATGTTTGTGTGAGAAGAAATGCTGCAGAACTTGTTCCTGCTTCTTGGTAATGTCTGACAAGCTCATGCGAGCTGGACTGGGGGCTATTAATGCTTAGTCTTAATTTGAGTGAGTGTCAAGGTCCTTGTGTTAGTTCATTCATTGTGACAATTAGTACATGAGGTGAAGATTATACTCTAATTTAAAGGGGCTACAGATGGGGTTTGTTCTTATCCATTCATTGTGAATACTAATATAGTTCGTGGTCATCTTTTTTTTCAATCTCCCGAAGCTGGGAAGTTCCTCATTCGGTAATGTATTGGTTTTTTAATTTTTTTCACCTTATTGTGGGATTTCCGCATTTGATTCTATTCACCAATAGTCGTGGTTGTGGAATGTGACTGGAATTGGTATAAGCCTTGGTGCTCTCGTTAATCGAAACCTGTGTTTCAGTGGAAGTTATGTTCAAGCTATTTCTGCATAAGGTTCACCCAAGTTGCACATACATGCAAAGCCTGGAGTCTGATAATTTGATCTGATGCAATTTCTAAACCATCATGGTAATTGCTATTGGAAAATGTCTCTTTCTTGTAATGTGTTAATATTTTATATTGCTGCTAGTTCATCAGAGGTAGATATCATATTTGCTCTCTATCTTCTGATGCATAATGCTTGCATAGCTTCCGACTCTCTGGGTCTAGCATGATAGCATTTTAACTATTACCTCTATTCATTTGTGTGGCTGCTGAAATGAGGGAACATCAGATTTTACTATGAGATGGTATGGTCTTCTTGAAACAGAAAGTATGTGACCATATGCAACCAACATGTGTCATTTTGTTAAAGTCACTTCCAACACATTTAGAAGTAATTTTTCTTCTTTCATTATACTTTGTAGTGGAAAGCATGGTTAAAAAAGTACATTGGCAATGTTGGATAAAAATTATAGGGAGCATCGTTCTTGAGCTTCCTCCTCTCCAGAGCTTCACACCAGCACGTCCTCTGAACGTCTTGGTCTAGCATACCCACTCATGATGTAAAGAGGATTGTGCCATCCTATCATTTTTAGGCGGTGAGGATAACAAAAATTGAAAAAACATTTTTGGTTAATTGGTGGCTATCAAATAAATCAGAAAACTTGATGAGATTTATATTAATAGCATTTAGTATAATTTCAAGATTCATAAGTGCTCTAACCATGTTTGGACTTGTGATCAATCCATAGATACCAATAGAAAATAAATCGGCACTACAAAAAGGTGCATGCTCGAGCATTATTGATCTCGTCAATCTTGATTCATTTCAGTATAGTGATTTAACAAGATTGTTGGGAGAGTTACTGGCTAATTGTATCGTCTGGTGATATTTCACCTAAAAGCAGAATTATGAAATCTTAAACCATGGTTAAGAAATCGTGTGTTATGCAAGCTTGTTAAAATACGATCTTTACAAGAACTATTAGGAGGTTCATTCCAACTTGAACCGTGGTTATCAGTTATCTACGTCATGGCCTTCATCATGTATCCTATGTCCAAGGTTATGGGTCTCTTAACATACTGCCTCTTCATATCCTGCATGCAATCTGTTCCCAGGATGTATAAAGTGTATCTCAATATTAATTTGGTCAGTAGCTTTAATAAGGTGGTAATGTAGTATATTATAAGGCAAATACAATACATGTCATAAAACCAATCATGCCCAAATAATGCATGGGCTATGAAATCAATTTGGCTTATGAAAGTTGTTCTGAACGAGTCAATTTTGTTTTTTCTTCATGCAAACTCATTGTTGCTCTCAATTAAGAGTTAAGTCTTCTACCAGGCAAACGGTATGTGAATGCCCTCGAGGGGTCACTCGGTTAGAGCGAGCATCAGGATGTAGGGCTGGAAAAACAAGCCGAACTTGCCTTGTTTGGGCTGGGCTTGTTAAGGCTACACCCCTGCTCAGGCTCTGTGCATGAACTTGTCATGAACCGAACCCAGCTTTATGAGCTAGCTTGTTTTCTAAAAAAATGTGTTTTAGAAGTTTTCTTATATGTATAAAACTTATATAATATGTATAATATATAATATCATATATAATTTATTTAAAATATATAACGGGGCTCCACTTGTTTGGTAGGAGCAGTTAATTCACGTCACCATGTGATGGGGACGTTACAAGTTGGATACCCACTGGTAGGTGGTTGTGTAACCATTGTGAAAAGAGGGGGGACCTTAATCCCCCCCCCAGCTCTGTTACATGAAAAACAAAAACAAAAAAGCTATGAAACAATTGCAATGTTGAGGTAAGCAAATCGTTCAAGGGCTTGAATGTTAGAGGGAGCTGCTAGTTTCTTTCTCTTATTTTGGATAATCAAAGAAAACTGCTTCACTCATTCGTGAGCTCATTGGTGTAAAAAACCTAGCCCCCCTTTGCCCATCAGGGAGTACAACCAGCTTCCGGCTTGCAGTAAAGGAAGTGCACCCATGAGTTTCGGACTCGTGACAACCCTTCAGCTTCTTGACTTCACCCTTACCAGATGAGTGGAGCCCTTGTGGGTTCGATAAGGAACAGTTAGTTTCCATTATTAGTTGCATGGATCTATAATACCATATTATAGCTATGCCTACTTGAATTATCTTACCAACTTGCAGGAGATGATGAATTACATGCACTTTTGTTTGGCACTGTGATAAGTGGCCAGAACTGTGTCACCTCTATGCGTGCTGCAAATTAAGTGTGCTGAGCTGAGTTGAGCTTTTATTGTTCAAACTGTTCAAGCTCAACTTACTGTTCATGATGGTGAACTCTTCCTGATTAATGATCATCACCAAGACTTATCCCAACAGCACACAAGTATGTGTAGATATTATGTCAATTCCTATATTTTTCTTGATGATGAGGAACCCTCACCCAGAAGTAGGACACTTAATAGGAAACAAATGGGCCGTGGTATGGTGTTTAGACCGAGTACATAGTTTGGTGTTCGGTTCGTTTTTAGGTGCCACGTGCTTTTGTGGGGGCCCTAGTACAGACTGACTGAGGCTAACGGCAGAATACCGTTAACTTAAAAAGAAAAAGAAAAAGAAAAAAAGAAAGGGCAATACCCCTCATTTTGACCTTTTGTTCCTTTCCTCTCGATCTCCCTCTTTCCCGTTGCCTCTTTTCTCTCTCGAACTTCCGTTACTTTCTCTCAATCTTCCTCTCTCTGCACTTTGTCGCAGGGACCCATCTCACTTTGTTGCTCGAACGACTCCCTTGCAAGTTGCAAACCCATCTTGCTTTGTGGCTTGAATGTCTCCCTTGCAAACTGGTGTCAATGTTGGTGTTTCTAATATGTTACATATGTTGTTTGCAGAAAACAAAACATTTCTTTCAAGTTGATTTTGCAGGTGACTGTATAACCTTCTGATTAGTTTTTACCAATCAAACATGTTTTGCTATTTGTTTAATTTTGAAGAATTTCTTAACATAACTGAATTAGTTGATTGAAAATTTGGTGTACAACGGAGCACTCTTTTTTAGCAGATTGCAAAACAAATCCTGTAACTCCTCAAGTCAAGACTCAGATACTTTCAGCCACACTACTTTGAACCAACGACTAGCGCCACTCCATTTGCATTGTAGCAGTACAACTAGTGACACTGATCGTGGATGTCCAGTACCAAATTTCAATCAAGAGTACGCCAAATTGAGATACGCACTACCTTGGTGACAGTTGCTTATAAACAGCAACACTCTATTAGTTTAACTTTGAAAGCTGCTATTTAAGTTGCTACTGCAATCGCAATTCAGTCGGTACGCCAAATCGCCATTTAAGTTTCTACTAAATTCTCTATTTCATTGTTCCATTTTACTATTTTAAATGGCTTAGTTCATTTACTTTTGAAGGGTTGTTTTGGTTTGTTCTTTTCCCATGAATTTGCAATAGTAGCATCGTATCAATGATTATGCGTACTAGGAGTCATTCATGTATTAGGCTAATGATGTCTATTATTTACTTGCAGTAGGGAAATGCTAATGCCCATATTGGCATTTGCCTCTTTGAAATGGGTCTAGAAAATCATGGTGCAATAAAGCCAAAGGTACAAGAAACTGGACATAGAACACAACATTATTTCAAAGTCCACTACATAGAATGAAAATAGGTGATATAATTGAAACGGTAAAAAGTAGAGATAGGCTGAATATTAAATAGGCTAAGACCACCGAAGAACCTCTGTTTACAAACAGGTTGAGGTTGCCTGTTCTTTTGTCAGCAGAAAGGAATTGGCAAAAAATGTCAAATTTGATTCATTATTCTACATGGCTAAGAGAAAGAATGGAGAAAATTTGATAATCCCCATGAAGAAATGATTGCAGAGAGAGAAAAATTATTACATCAAGAAGAATGAAGCCACAAAATGAGCAATCCCAGCCGAGAGTGGTTATTGATCTCATCAGCAGAGATGAAGGAACTTGCTATAAAAAGTATTGTTAGAGGGAAACGAAGACATTCTTCAAAATACAATATGGTAAAAGTTATATATATATACCGTTCTCTTGCACAATATTGTGAAAAGCGTTGAGGCGTAGCGAGGCGCTCCACCAAAAACTGAGGCGAGGCATAAAGTGTAAGCCTCAATTTTTTTTTGAAAACTTTAAAAAACTATAAAAAATATCTAAAAATATAAATAAAAAATGCTTTATTGATGAAGCAACAACCAATAAGAAATAGAAAAATCTCAAATAAATACAAAAAAATATGAGATTAACATGTAAAAGTAACTGAGGAACTGATTATATAACTGAGAAACTGATTATATAACCTAGAAACAAACTATATAGCTGTGAAAAAAACTACACAACATAACAGGATAAAAAAAACTATAAAAAAGTCACAAAAAAACTGATTATATAACTGAAAAAATAATTATATAACTGAGAATTAAAAAAAACTATAAAAAAGTAACTAAAAAATTGATTAGATAACTGAGAAACTAAGAAAACTCATTATATAATTGAGAATTAAGAAAAACTATAAAAAAATAACTAAGAAACTGATTATATAACTGAGAAACTATATAACTATATAACAGTCTTCTTCTTCATATATATATATATATATATATATATATATATATATATGTGTGTGTGTGTGTGTGTGTGTATACATAAATGCACACAAACAATGGTATTGGCTTTTGGTTATAGGTTTGGATAAGGGAACATCTGAATGTTATGAAACCTATTAGAGAGAAAACAAAATACAACTCCAAAATGACAATGTGGCAGAAGGTAAACTTCGATAGCTAGCCGAACATGGAGATCTCTTTAGCTGTAGCAGCACTGCAAGCTCTTGAAGAAAATCAAATTTTAATTCTATAAGTTATGTGTATATTAAAGAGATTGGTTCGTGTTTATTTGATAAGAGCCACAAATATGTTAAATAGGTCACATGGCGTCCTTGTGCACGTGGAGAAAATGAAAATATGGATATTGTTGTGGAGGCTATGCAACTCGCAAGGAAAGACATTGGTTCCACTGTTTAAATAAATACAATGCATCATTTGTGCGATGCTGAAAATAGGAGAAAGACAGTTGATATCGAACAGGGCACAAACAGTGTGATTTTTAGTTGAATTATAATAAAATAATATATAATTGAATTTAATTACTTTGATGACCAACTCACCACTCAACCACTTCCAATGGTAAGACGCGATGCAATTTTTATTCATGATATTTATTGTAATTATGTAATTAATGAGCCACTTCAATGGCAAGAATGAGACAACTTTTATACATGCATACTTGTGATCAAGCGTTTAATCAGTTATTGCATATTTTTTTGTAATATAGGAGGAGGGAAACAAAAATATCCTTGACGAAATTGAAATTTGGGAACAAAAAGTATATGAAAAATAAAATAAGCAAACCAAAGATTGGTGGGATAGACTTTTAGATGAATAATTAGTACATTTCATGCATCTATAATTGCGCAAATGGAGCAGTTGGTATGGAACAAATTATTTTTATATTTTATTAAGTTGATGTTATACAAATCATCAATTTAGATAACGCTAACATGTTATTTTGTTTTGTTATAATACAGAGGTCACAAAATAAGTGTTGACGAAGAAAGTTGCTGACCTTGCAACTAAGATGGAGGTCGTACCAATTGATAATCAACAGTTGGTAGTGCAGTTGACAGAGATGGAGTAAGAGCTGAAATCTGCAAAGGGTGATTGTCGTGAGTCAACAACATATAATGCCACAAGTACACAGGAAGAAGGAAACATACCAAACAAATTGGCGTGGTTGGCAGATCACTACAACAAAGCAGTAGATTAGCGACGACCACATTCCGTCGCGAATCCATCGCTAATCCGTCGCTAACCATGTTAGCGACGGATTAGCGACAACGCGGCGACAGTATGTTTACGTCGCGAATATTTCAACGCTAACTGGCGACGGAATAATTCCGTCGCCAGGTCCGTCGCTAATTGCGACGGAATAACGAGCGCTATATTCCGTCGCCAATCCGCCGGTACTAAACGGCGACCACGGCTTGGCGACGGATTTAATTCCGTCGCTATGCCGTCGCTAGATTAATATGAATAGCGACGGATGGTTCCGTCGCTAAGCCGTCGCTAGATTAATATCAATAGCGACAGAATCATCCGTCGCTAATCCGTCGCAAACACGAAAAAAAATCAAAAAAAATTTATTTAAAAATTAATTACCGAGAACTGTACAATTTCTATTTCCTGTACAATTTATATTTCCTGTAAATAAAAAACAAACCACACAAAAAAATTCATATAACAAGTATCTATAATAATTAATCGTTCCACCTTAAAATTAAGAAGTTTAATTATTTACAATTCAACAATTACAATTAGGAAAAATAAAAAAAATAGAACTTCTTCAACACAGTCCTCTAATCATCGCCAAGATTTTGTGCGTCTTCTTGTTCATTGTCTTTATCTGTCCGTTCAGCTCCACTACCCTGATTATCGCTAGCAGCCTACAAAAGAAAAGAACAGTCAGTATTGATAAACAAAATATAATGAAATAAATTACACACTATATGTGATTCTATCATGTGCTCATGTGTGATCTAAGGCAATAAAAAAACTCTATATGTGATTCTATCATGCTCATATGTGTGCTAAGGCAGTCAAAAAATTGAATATGTGATTATAGCATGTTCATATGTGTTCTAAGGCATCTAAAAAAACTCTATATGTGATTCTACCATGCTCAGATGTGCTTTAAGGCAGGCAAAAAACTATATATGTGATTCGATCATGCTCGTATGTGTGCTAAGGCAGTAAAAAAATTGAATATGTGAATATAGCATGCTCATATGTGCTCTAAGGCAGGCAAAACCAAAATTTTTATATGTGATTCTATCATAAATGATATATAACATGTTCATATGTGTTCTAAGGCAGTTAAAAAACTCTATATGTTATTATAGCATGCTCATATGTGTGCTAAGGCAGTCAAAAAACAGAATATGTGATTATAATATGCTCATATGTGTTCTTAGGCAGTCAAAAAACTGAATATGTGATTATAGCATGCTCATATGTGTTCTAATGCAATAAAAAAAACTTTATATGTGATTCTATCATGCTCATGTGTGCTCTAAGGCAGACAAAAAGTTAAATATATATATATGTGATTCTATCATGCTTATATGTGTGCTAAGGCAGTCAACAAATTGAATATGTGATTATAGCATGTTCATATGTGTTCTAAGGCATATAAAAAAACTCTATATGTGATTCTACCATGCTCAGATGTGCTTTAAGGCAGGCAAAAAATTATATATGTGATTCGATCATGCTCGTATGTGTGCTAAGGCAGTAAAAAAATTGAATATGTGAATATAGCATGCTCATATGTGCTCTAAGGCAGGCAAAGCAACTTTATATGTGATTCTATCATGCTCATATGTGTGCTAAGGCAGTAAAAAAATTGAATATGTGATTATAGCATGTTCATATGTGTTCTAAGGCATCTAGAAAAACTCTATATGTGATTCTACCATGCTCAGATGTGCATTAAGACAGTCAAAAAAACTATATATGTGATTATACCTGAGAGGGACCTGGAATCGAAGATCCCCTATCCTGAACAACGGCCTTGATCTCATTTCGGAGAAAGGGGGCGACGGTGTATTGGAAGTAGTTATTCAGTGATTCATTAATGATCTCGCGTACATCATCACCGGAAAGAATAGTCGGCTGCTTGGAGCTTATGTCGGCGCAAGAAGTCGGTGAGCCGTAACTGGAAGAACCAATAACTGGTGAAGTGTTCATATTACTCCCAAACCCGAACACGCGACCTTTTTTGGGTTCACCTGCTGCAGTCACCCATGCTGTAGGATCAAATGATGGATGCTGAGTAGCGTCTTCGCCATATCGCTCTACCATCTGTTGCTCATATGCCTCCTACAAAATAATGTTTAAAGTATTCATTAATAATTAATGATAACATTATGATAACTTGCATATATATTGCAATGATTATTAATAGAATTAATACATACAGTTGTCGTTCTCGCCTTCTCTGATACGAAGACTCCCGTGGTCTTCCGTTTATGTGTTTCTACAAACACATCCTTATATGGTACACTGTCTCCTTTTTCTGCTTCCTGCGAAGTTAAATGACAAAAGATTTAGTACAAAAAATTGCAACAATACTTATAAAATTAATATTATATATTGATGAGTTACCATTTTTTTTAGGTGGCTCCCAAATGTCTTAGATCCACCTGTGTGTAGATGAGCTTCGGGCATCTTCGATCGATTTTGTGAAGCCTTCGCAGAGCGATTTTTAAATGCATCTCCCGCCCACATATCACACATTTCATCCCAATAATCTCTCCTGATAGTAATAGGACCATGGCCCTTCCACAGTAATGGATCATCTACTACGCCAGATGTTTTTTTTGCTGCAGTCTTCATAGTGTGCAGCATGTCTGCAAATCGATTGACAGCCACCTTCTGCCACACCTTCCTTGCATCATTTTCTTCCACCGTAGTTGCAAAGCGATTCGAAGCCTACAAATATTTTCAGAAAGTTAGTAGACATTGCTTAAATAAATTAAATATGAAACACATTAACTATGAGGAACAACTGTATACCATGAATGAGGACCACAATCTGTCTAACACCTCCTTTGGGTACTCTTTCCATTGAGCAACTGGTCCTGGTAGATGTTGAAGAAGTGAATTCCTAATCTCCCGTACTACTTCTTGTGGCTCAAACCTCGTGCTGCACATGAATTGTTACACAGTAAATATCAATATAAAATATTTAAAAGATATGCAATAATTGAAAACAAAATACTTACGGTCGATTATCGATATACACTATTCGAATGAGTCTTCTTGTGCCAGCCTGAGAAGACCCTGTTTCCTGTGTTGGCTGTTGACTTGTGCGATCAACTGGTGTAGGTGGGTCGTGTACAGGTGCAACATCATCTGTAAAAAAATACATTAGAAATTCTCAGAATGTGCATTTGAACTAATCAAGCATCTAATTAGTTATATGATATACCTATCACAGGAGCCCGTGAAGATGAAGGTTGAGCCTGGCTACTACTGGATGAGCGACCACTATAACCTCCACGAATCATATTCTAACAAATAACATATGTCATACAATACATTCAAATAATTCACATCAAGTATTACAATGCATTCAAGTCATTCACATCAAGCATTGCAATGCATTCAAATAATTCAAATCATTGACATCAAGTATTGCACTAATTCAAATCATTCGTTAATTGCATAAATTATAATACATTCAGATAATTGAAATCACTCACATCAAGTATTACAATGCATTCGAATCATTCGTATCAAGTATTACAATACATTCAAATAAAATTTTTAATCATTCACACCAAGTATTGCAATACAACTCACATCAAGTATTATAATGCATTTAAATAGAGGTTTGTAGTATAAGATTTTGCTCACTAGCTTGAGAATTCTTCCTCGTCACTAGTTTGACTTTCTTCTTCTTCTTCTTCTTCTTCATTGTTTGCCCATCCACTTGGTACATCATTTGGATCACATTCCTCTATGAATGTTTCATCAGCCAATGGAGATATGACATGCATATCATGCGCAACATCGTGACCATAAGCGAAGTCACATACATCATCTGATTGATAGTAATCACTGTCTTCAGCTAACTCATCTTCCTGTAACTGATCATACTCGGGGTATAGTTTGGATTTCACCTTGCAAACTGCCCACCATTTATTTCTATCTGACTTTTTTATACTCGGATATGAAGTATAATAAACTTGTTGAGCTTGCAAGGCTAATATGAATGATTCATATGTTCCAAACCTGGATTTATGATTCACCTCCACAATGCCTGAAGCTTTGTCGAGTCTTGTTGCAGTTGGATCAAACCAATGACACTTGAATACCGTAACCCTGTTATTCATGCCTAAGTAAGTCAACTCCATTATTTCCTCTATAACACCATAGTAATCATGTTCATTTTCACCGTAGCTGCTACCCTTGACACACACGCCACTATTTATCGTTGATTTGTTTATACCGTAGTCTTTTGTATGGAATCGATAACCATTTACGATATACCCGTTGTAGCATTGCACAACTTTGGTCGGACCATTTTCTAAATCACATATTCCTTGATCTTTAACATCACCATTGCGAACCTACGCACAAACATAAACAATGATTGTGATCACGATCAATTAAGTAACTTAGTGTTGTTTATAAGTACAAAATTTATGTTAGCTTCTTTACCAACTGTTTCAACCACTCCACAAACTTAGTTTCACGTTCTTTTTGTACTTCTGCATCAGTGAGATGTGAAACTTCGTTTCGCAACTCCAGATCAAATCGTCTGCAAACCACAAATACTTATATTACCGAGTCATGTATCCACATATAGAACATAAAAGGATTTATAATTGAGTTGCATATACATATACTTACTCGATGTATGGGTCGATCGCTGAGCAATTAAAAAGAATATAGATGTGTGCAGAATCTTGCTCTCGACCTGTCAATAGCCTTGATCGGCAACTACCAAATGCATGCCCAAGTGGTTGAAATATCGACAGCTTGTCAGCTACAGTTACTTGTTCTCCATCATCGTTACGGGGCGGGCATGTGTAACGTGTTGGAATATGAGGTTCGAAGTACATAGATGAGAAATTTGAAATCTCTTCTAAAGTGTACGCCTCACAAATAGAGCCTTCTACTCTTGCTTTATTACGAACCTTTTTTTTTAGGTCGAACATGCATCTGACAAGAATATACATTTCAAATTTTAAATATCTGTTATTAAAGAGACAAATATAAAAAAACATATACCTTTCAAATGGGTACATCCATCGATATTGCACAGGGCCACCAACCCTTAGTTCATATGGCAGATGTATGATCAAATGTTCCATAACATCGAAAAATGCTGGCGGAAATATCTTTTCTAACAGACAAACAATGGTGATGACAGAGTCTTCGAGATTCTTTACATCTGATACAATGACCTCCGATGCGCACAATGTTCTGAAAAATCCGCTCAACTCAGACAATACCCCCCATATAGGTTTGTCTAACATATCATGGAATGCTAGGGGTATCAATCGTTGCATAAAGATATGACAATCATGGCTCTTCAACCCATATAACTGTCCATCGTCAATCTTCACAGCCCGAGCAATGTTAGAGACATATCCATCTGGAAATCTCAGTTGTCTCAACCATTGACATACATGTTTTATTTGATCAGGTCCGAGCACGTACTTCACCTTTGGTTTCAGTACTTTGCCATTATACTCTTTGAGTTCCAATTCTGGTCTTTTACATATTAATTTTAAATCCATACGGGCCTTCGGATTATCCTTCGTTTTTCCTTTAATATTCATTACTGTATTGAACACATTATCAAACACATTTTTCTCTACATGCATCACATCCAAATTATGTCGTATCAATAGGGTCGGCCAATGCGGTAGTTCCCAAAAAATAGATTTTTTCGTCCAATTGTGTTCCTTCCCAAATCCACGGAAGGGTGTAGGACTGCGGGCATCTGTTAATACATCTGGAAAGTATCGCAATCTTCTTAAAATCTCTATGCCAGACAATCTTGAGGATGGACCTTCCGTTTCAGTTGTGCCTACTGTAAATGCATTCTTTTGACGTCGGAACGGATGATCGCTGGGTAGAAATCGACGATGGCAATCAAACCAGCAAGGCTTCCTTCCATGCCTCAATCTAAAAGCTTTGGAATCCTCCATGCAGTACGGACAAGCCAACCTCCCATGTGAGCTCCAACCAGATAACATACCATATGCAGGGAAGTCACTGATTGTCCATAGAACAACGGCCTTCATGTTGAAATTTTGTTTTTTGTGGGCATCATACGTGGTAACACCGTCATCCCACAATACTTTTAATTCATCAATCAATGGCCTTAGATATACATCAAGATTTTGGCCAGGTGAGGTCGGACCAGGGATCAACAGAGACAAGAAAAGATTTGGACGTTTCATACACAAGCTTGGTGGAAGGTTGTATGGAGTTACAAATACTGGCCAGCATGAGTATGGAGTTGATCTACCCCCAAATGGATTAAATCCATCTGTACATAGACCGAGTCTAACATTTCGCACTTCCATTGCGAAGTTCTGATGAGTACGATCAAAGTGCTTCCAAGCTTCAGCGTCAACAGGATGCGTGATCTTGTTTTCATCGTGTCGAACTTTATTTGCATGCCATCTCATGTGTTTAGCTGTCTTTGAAGACATATACAATCGCTGCAATCTAGGAGTGATAGGAAAGTAGCGGAGCGACTTGTATGAAACTTCCTTTGATCTCGTGCTACCATTGCCTCTTGTGTTTGGCTTGAACCGAGGATGCCCACATGACGGGCATGATATGTCGTTTTCCTGCTCCTTGAAATACAACATGCAGTGATTTGGACAAGCATCAATCTTTTTGTAACCCATACCTAGAGCGTTGACCATAACTTTCGCACGATAGAAATTTTGTGGCAATTTCTCATCTTTAGGCAACATACTCTTCACAATCATGCACAAACGGTCAAAACATGATTGACTCAAATTATACTCGGACTTCAAATTCATTAGTTGAAGAACTGCAGACAAGATAGTGTGACTCTCACAACCGTTCCAAAGTGGCTCATCAGCATCTTTAAGTAAATCATAAAATCTACTAGCTGCATCGTTTGGTGATTCTTCATCTACGGCAGTTCTTACATCACTAGAACTCATAGCAGAACCCAGTTCTGTTCCTGCAGCATCAAATATCAAATTCGTATATGGATTATCGTGCACCACATTCACCCGTGCATCAAAATCGTTTCTAAATTCTTCTCCATGAAACGTCCAGTTCTGATAATCACTCACAAAACCCTTCCTGTATAGGTGATGTCTAACGCCATGAGGTTCTACAAATCGATTATTCTTACAAATCTTGCAGGACACCTAATCCGACCTGTGGGATCTACCGTACTGACACTCGCCGTTGCAAATTCAATAAAACTATCGACACCATCCATATATTCATGCGATAACTCATTGTCCACTATCCTACGGTACATCCATTCACGGTTTGCAGTCATTCTGTCATATGATGTTACGAATAGTATCCTAACGAATTAAGAAAAAAACAATCAGAATGCTACGATGAAGAAAATATCAAATTTATCATGCAATATACTATGTCAAACAATAACAAGAATTTTGATGCATGCATTGATAACTTAATATTTTCATGTGCAAACTATTAATGACACGATACAATCATTTGAAGCATGCTTTTATTATAAAATTTCACATGGAAGTCAAAATCAAATTGAAATTAACTACATGCAAGCATGGATACAATTACATCAAACATTGCAATACATCATAATCATTCATATCAAATAAATGGCAAACATGTACCTGCAGCAAACACACTTCAATATCTCACTAACTACTACCATGTTTAGCATGGACTCCGTACTCCAAAAATAAGAACACTTCCATATTTCTACATTAAAATCATGCTCAGCATGATCTCCGAACTCCAACAAAGCAGTCCTAGATATCAACAACTAAGTGAGTGTGTGAACAATAAAGTGCTGCATTCAATAAATTAAATAACATGTGATACGTTTGCATCACTTACTCACCACGGGTATTTACCCGATTTGCATTGTTTTTGTCATTTACTTACCACAGGTGGCCGAGCACGAGTTGGTTCCGTTGAAAAATCTGCACAAAAACAAAACAAATTAAGTAACAAACTAACTAATCATGAAACAAGATGAAACACTAACTAAAAAAATTAAAACAAATTAAAACAACTCTAACTAATTGAAAGAAGAGAAAAGAAAAATAGTATATATGTTAAGCCAAATCTAACTAGAAGATGCTAATTTAACAAACCAGCTATAACATGTTGAACCAGTCGACTAACATAAAGTCATAGACAATTTCTAATCTGAACTACTTAGCAAAGGAATAGTAAATCAATCAATTAGTTTACTAGAAAAGATGTGAACTCCGTTTAACCACCACTATCATAAAGAATTCAAATAGCCCTAATCTAACTAACTGATTGTGAGAACATTAAATACCAATCTATCTAAGAAAAATATAATTATAAAAGACTAATAGATTGAAATACTCTAACTAACCAGATTTCAAGAAAACAAATTGAAGTAAAACTAACTACCAGTAGACATTAACAAACTAACAAATTGATAAAAATTTATGAACTACTCTAACTAGATATAACTAACAAATTGATAAAAATTTATGAAATACTCTAACTAACCACAGTTGATTAAATCTCAACCTAGCCAGTTGATTTCGATTTGAATTTTTTTTTTATAATTTAGTCATTATAGTTGTTGATTAAACTCAAAACAATAAATCTTTTGCTACGATTTTATTAATTTTACAACTGTTGGGTTCAATCACAATAGTCTATTATATTTTAGCAGTGTGGTTCTTCATAACTACAGTCGTTTCAAATTTCAGCAGCTTGAATTGTAGTACCGTTGTTATTCTTTTTATTTCAACAACAGTAATTATTTCTAATAATTACGATCTGATTTTAGCACAACATAAAAGTATTAATTTTTTTTATTCAAATCAACATGATTTTCAAATACAACAATTTGTTTTCAATTTGTTAGTTTGTTTTCAAATTGTTAGTTTGAAAGCACGGCAGGGGGTTAAACCCCCTGCCGGAAAGGCAGTTCCGGCATGGGGGGTTCACCCCCTGCCGTGCCTTTACGGCAGGGGGTCGACCCCCCTGCCGGAAAGCACGGGGAGCGGCAGCTGGCGAGGTCGCCGGTGGCCGGCGCAGTCGACAGCAGAGAGGGGGAGACCTGGAGCGAAGCTCGGGGGCCACTGGGTCGCCGGAACTCAGAGCGGAGGCGAAGAGGTGGCTGCAGGGAGGATCGTCGGTCGTCGGCGACTGAGGACGCCGGTTGCGAGTCGCCGGCGAAGGGGAGACAACACCTCCCGGCAGCAGCCACAGGGAGGAACAGCAGGGAGGAGGAAGAGGTCGGCGGCGGGTCGCCGGTGCTCGGGGTCCCTGGCGCAGCCGCTAGCCAAGCAGGGAGGTCGGCAGCGAGGATCGTCGGCGAGGCAGCGACGACCGGACGATGGCGAGAGCCGACGGGCGGCGGGAGGGAGAGGGCGGTGGGTGGGAGCAATACAGCGAAACAGGAAAAAGAGAAAGAGGGATGGGATTAGGGATTTACGCGACATTTAGCGACATAAACATTCCGTCGCTAAGCCGTCGCTAAATCAAAATACAAAAAACGCGACGGACTATATTCTGTCGCTACGCCGTCGCTAATTAGCGACGGATTAGCGACGACAGAGTTCCCTCTCTAAATCCATCGCTAAAATGGTGTTCTTGTAATAAAAAGTAGCGACAAAAAATTTAGTCGCTAATCCGTCGCTAAGTAGCGACAGATTAGCGATAAAATTTGTTTCCTCGCTAATCCGTCGCGAATTAGCGACAAATTCTATCTCTAGCTAATCTGTCGCTAATTAGCGTCGCTAATTTCCGTCGCTAATTAACAATTTTCTTGTAGTGGATGTAGCTACTGTGGATCCCCAAATTTTTTAAACACAAACAAGGGTTTTTACTGAAAAAGTTTTAGAAAAGGGTTCGAGATCCGGATCCAAATTTTAGAAATTTTGGGTCTATTTTTTAAGGTTGTGCGCCTTTCCTCCTCCGTTGACCAGGAGCTGGAGATCTTTGTTTTAGGGTGGCAGCTTGCGAGTGTTCGTGCCTCGTACATGGATCCTAAAAAGGAAAGTGAGTTTGGTGATGGGAGCCACCAAAATTCAAGAAAAATATAAAACAAATAAGAATATATGAACATTAAGAGATTTAATATTTATAAAAATACAAAAAACAAATCAAAATAAATAAAAGAAATGAATTGAATCTTACTTCAGGCTTAGGTAGCCTTTTCTACGTTGTCGACGAGCGTTAGAGAGCATGAACAATACTTCAGCTAGGCTTGAGCTTCAAAAAAGGGGTGAGATAAGAGATCTGAGTTCTAGGCTAGGCTAGATAGATTTGGCTCGGTAAGCAAGGCTAGGTCATATAAAGATTTTGACAGAGTAAAGCCAGAGCTAAGACTTGGATTCCAGAAATAGGAGGTTGACCTCCTATTTATATTTTTTTGGCGGATTTGGATCTATTTTTTGCAAATTTAGGATTTGTTTTTTAGATGAGATCCAGATTGAGATGGACGGTTCCTACTAAGTGATTTTTGAATAAAGGGTTGAGATTCGTATAAGGCATGTTGCCTAAGATAGAGTTTTTATTTTGTAAAGGGGTTTCAAAATTTAATGTCCCATTTTGAGCTTGGAATGATGAATTAAGTGAGGTTGATCCCAAGGGTGTGCATCTCTGAAACACACAGGAACTACTGACAATAACAAACTTGATTTGTCGTCAATGGTAGATGCTAACAACAATTTATGGAGTGACCTACTGTTGAGGATAAATCAATTTGTTGTTAGGAGATGGTGACATCACCTCTAAAAAGGGGTTGACTACTGACAACAATTCAAGGATATTGGTGATAATCCAAGAAGATGTTAACAACAACTAATGTGTTGTTAGTAATGAAAAACTTTTTTTGGTTATAACTTTCATCTTGATGTTGTATTGACCTGTTTTTTTGGTTCGTTGAAAATATGAAAATCTCTCTTTTAATTCTTATTTTGGTCAAAAACCTAAAAGAAGTTATTTTAATGAAAAAAATGGATTGAAGTTAATTTTGTCTTGAAATAAGCTGAAACACATGGACTTTTGGTATAAAAAGTATCGATAAAAAATAGTGTTTACATATGCCTCTCTTTATTGTCGAGCATATAAAGCTTGATCGATAACAAAGAAGTAGACACACCTACTTTGAAAATAGTGAAAGGCTGGCTTTGACAAAGTATTTTTGAAAAGAGATCTTTTAGAAGACAAAAGCATAGATGACTTAATAGTGACATTAGTTAAAAATGCGTACATAGCCCAACATGAGGGTCTCTCTACGGTGATGAACTCATATAGGTAGAGAGGTCTGGCCAAACGAGGTTCGTCTACAGACTAAGCTAATACCGTATTTCACAAGAAGTTTTTTTCTTGAACTTGATGATTGTAACCAGAAAGTCATTGCTGAACGAGGTCAGACAAAGACAACAAATGCCTTGATGTTTGAGATTACACTAAAGACGACTAATGGTTTTGACAAAGACAAAAGCTTCTTTTTAAAAAGACAAATACAAAGACAACCTTTTTGGAGCAAAAATCATTAAAAAGACTGTGACATTCTGACTTTGGAATGGTGTTTGTTTCAGAGATGTACCTTGGGGAATAAGATAAGGGTTCAAGATGGTTGATACGCTTATCAAATAATCTTCAGAATGCTCTAAAATCTGTCGGACAATCTATGAACTTAATATCCATCTATTTGCAGGATGATCCTAAGATAGGATTAGGTAATAACTTACGAACTTAATGTCTATTTATTTATAAGATAATCTTAAGATAGGATTGAGTATGCTTACCTAATGAGACATGAAATAATTGAGTTTATAAGAACTATGTCAATTGTAAGAAAACTTACTAGTAACATGCAAAACAAAATGCATACGACATGACATGATAATGCATAATGAAATACTTTGATTTGACCCATTTTGATCAAGTTGATCATGAAGCAATTTTTTAAGACAAATTTTCTAACTCTTGAAAGGTCAACTTTATGAGAAAATAATGCAAAAGATACTTGATCTTAGCTTGCTTGAAGTTGATATTGTCATCTTTGACGAATAAATGATTATGTTGTCAAAATGCATTTTAAGACATCTTCATTCTTTGACTTAATGATTAGTCATTCAAGGTGAGAGAGACTTGTTGACTACCAACCATCGATCTCAAGATAAAGCAAGAATCTTATTTTACACAAGAATCTCCTTGACATAATGAGTAGTCATTCAAGGTTGAAGGTCTTGTCGACAACCAACCATCGATCTCAAGACGAAACAAGCAAGACAAAATATACTAAGAATGAGTGCAGAAGTGAGTGAGTGTAACTTGCATTACTCAACAACAATTTGATTCTTTGTCAATGTTGGTTTGACTTCACTTTTCAGTTTTTTTGCCTATAACTAAAGTCATTATAAAATAGACAAACTCACTCTTTTTTATTAGGATAAATCTTTTGTTTAAGTCAAAGTTTCAAGGCAACTAGTCATAGAAGTGTATGTATAAGTTCATACTTCAATAACTGCCAATCTAATCTCACAAAGATTAAAACTTCCAAACGATCAAACTCCTTGGCCATCTAGGACTGAAAATGAGAGCTCCAAACACATAAAAGTTTGAGACTTTTCATTCTGATGCACTTTAACCTTCTTACTTCAAGGCTTGCATAAAACTGATCCATATTGAATATTTTCAAGTGGTCGATTGTTTTTCAAATACTTTGAAGGAAGCAAATCTGATTTACAATGGTAAGGGATGAAATGATAATGATTTTTTTTTTGAACTTTAGGCATCACGATGCTAAAAAAGGGCTCTAATGATGGTTGGACATGACATTCTTGAACGTGAGGCTCAAAGAAAAGCAAATACGTTAAAAAATCATGAATGTCTCTTACTTGAAATCTTGGAATGCAAAGGAAGTATTGAAAAATTTGAAGCTTTCGCATAATTTTTTTCAATAATGCATTTTTTTTCTTGCATTTGATGTTTTTTTGTGAGATTTTTTTTTTCTTGACGCTCCTCTTTATAAAATAAAAAATGCCCTAGGATAAGGCCTAAATGAACATGTTTTGCTTTATACAATGAGATGACCAATTTAATCATTTTTATGGATGTTGAAAACAAGACTTAGAACTCAAAGATATCATAGCATAAGATGGGCCAAAGGAAAGATAAGAGGCAAAGACAAAATAGAAGTCCATCTTTCAATTTCAATTTGAAGAGTTTTTTTTCTAAGTAGATAATCATAGTTTAAAGTATATGAGAGACAACACACTCCTTATGATTCATCCTTTACTATTTTTTTTTCTTCACAAAGATATTTATTATTTTATTTTACTGCAAATCCTCCTCTCACCAAGGACCGATCTCTTCATTTCATATTTTATAATCTTTTTGAAGTCAGACCTCATAGATATGATATATAATAATGGGTTTTGAATCATATGATTGTGTAATCATGTTTTTCAAAAGCTTTAAAAACCAACGTACAACAACAAAACATCATTTCATTGTAGGGGTGGGCATCGGGCTGGGCTTGGACCTATAAAATATCATAAGGAAAAATTATGGACCACTAGATAATCATCTTATGTTGAAGTCCTTAATATCATTTCTTTGACAATCTAATTAAATATTGGGTTTAAGCTAAAACAGACTTAAGCATTAAGAAATTTTAATTTATTCTTGGTTCATTCACGTAAGCGTTATCTAAACAACCTTAAGATAAATATGAGCACCCAAAGCTTGCACACTTTCCACAGGAGCAGTGGCGTAGCTAAGATTCATGTGAGGGGGGGGGGGGGGGGGGCGCAAACAGGGGTGCAGCAAAAAAAAAAATTGGTGTGATAGTCGGAGGTTTGGGGGCAGCGCCCCCGAACATTTTTTTTTAGATAAAATAAAAAATGGCTACAATTATTAATAAAAATCTATTTCATATGGACAAATCAAACTATTTGCTGCAGTCAGGGCTGGGCTAGGACTGGGCTAAAAAAATGGATAAAAATCTATTTCATATGGAATCAGGGCTGGGCTAGGACTGGGCTTAAAAAAAAAAAAATTAACTGTTTCGGGAGGCAGGACTGGGCTACAGCCCAGTCCTGCCCCACCCTAGCTCCGCCTCTGCACATGAGTGTTATCAGATTTGTCCCTAAGGCCCTTAATATTCTTGCAAGGTCAAATATGAGCACAGATTGAGCTCCCTCCCTTTAATTTTGTAATGATGTTTTTCTGCTTCTAATAAACAGGTAGGGGTCCTCCTAACCCCAGATTTCTTTGTCTAAAAAAAAAAAGAAGTAAACAAATTTAGTAATTTAACTATGTGCTTAAAATGGTTTGAACAGTTGGTTCATAACGATCAACTTTGAAGTTCGCTTAACAAAGGGTAACCCTAATAGAATCTGAAAATCAGGCCACTGTGTTTGCCGCTGTTAGATGGTCTGAACGTCTACGGTGTTCTTGAAATTGCCAAGGAAATGTAGGAGATCTGGAGATTTGTTGTGGCAGAAAGGATTGATTTTCAAATAAGGCTAAATTTTCTTGAACTATTTCGAACTTTGCTAATGCAATATACATATAGGCACGTAACATATGGCAAATTTATGTTTAGGCACCTCAAGTTTTAAGTATTTAAGATAAATACTCAACGTTTTAAGAAATTACTTGGATGACAGCTTAAAGTTCTTGTATCTTATGAAATTACTATGCCTCTCTCTCTCTCTCTCTCGTGGACAGGAGCTGAGTAGTACAATGTATCAATTTTGCTATCACTTACGCAAACCAAATATCTTCCCATATGCCATCTTTCTAAACAGCTTAGCAAAATCCGCTGTCCCAAGAACGAATGCTGGGCGTCTGTTTGCACAAACAGAAGACACTTATAGAAATTGAACCTTGACTGCCCGTCTAGTGGTCAAGACCCCGCCTCACTACTGTTCCGAGTAGAGCATTGAACTAGAGGATTGGAGCAGAGAAGACGAATGTTATTAACTGGTTAAACATTTGAAAAGGGCCAGCGGACATGCTAGGGACAACCCCACACTGTCTGGTCTTTAGGTGCAGCAAAGTGGGAAAATGGTCCCACCATGTGGTTGGCGGGCCCCTTTAAAACCAAACAACCCTCTTAACTTTTTGGTCCCTACTTGTGTTATCAACTCTTACCTGTGCACATCATGAGTTAATAACAAATTGTTCCATGCCAACGGACACCACTAAGTTCTATCTCTCTCTCTCTCTACACACACACACATATATATATAGATATATATATAGTGGGGTGTAGCTGCACAATTCATAGGAGCGCAACCTTGAGTAGAAAGACGCTGAGCGTCCACCGTGGGAGTGATGGATGGCCAGTGTTTTTCTCGCAAAAAACAACCTTAAAAATGCAAGAAAACCCTGGTTCTCGACCGCCGCTAAAGGTCAGCGATAAAAAAACTGTCGCTAAAGGTCTCAATTTTTGCCGAGGCCTTTAGCGGCAGTGCAGGTCGCTAAAGGTCCCAGGAAAACCTGGAACCTTCAGCGGTAAAAAACCGCCACTAAAAGTGCTTTTGCATTTTCGCAATTCCAGTAGCTGCGCACCTAAGGGTTGTGCAGCTACCATCTCTCTCTCTCTCTCTCTCTCTCTATATATATATATATATATATATATATATATATATATATATATAGTGGGGTTGTTTAATTCATAGCTACCTAAACGAAACACACACAATAACCAATTGACTGTCAACACAAAAAAATGTGCAAAAGTGCTTTCAAATGCAAAAAATGCTTTAGCAGCACTTTAAAACGCTACTAAAAGCCCTTGTAGTAACTCACCCATCATTTTTTCAATTGGTTTTAGTGGCATTTTAAAGCGTCGTTAATTGGGACTTTTAGCGGTGCTTCAAAAAGCACCACTTAAGGTCGAATGTCTTAACATTCACATGTGAATGTCCTCACACATTTGCGAACATCCTAAAAAAAAAAGATGGCACAAGCATTAGGATATTCACAAATATAGTGTTAATCCATACTGTATTTGCGAATGTCCTCCTACCTATGTTTTTTTTAAGGAGGTTCACACATTTTGGGGACACTAGCTAGTAAGAGTTGCAAAGGTCATATTGTATTTGCGGAGGAGTAAAAGTGTCATAAAAATTTGAGAATCAAAATTTTGGACATCCAGGGGATTTTATGCTATTTTGCAAGAATAATATGATCATTTTCACAAAAAAAAATTAGTGGCTCACAATTTGCCAAAATGTTATGTACTATAAAGGATGCTTTAATATTAATTGATATAATTTAAGATGCAATCTCTAATTAATACACTATGTTGAATGCATCTATGAAGTTGGGTTGACTAGACAAACCTTGCACATATGGTCTCTAACTATAATTTAAGATGCAATCTCTAATTAATACACTATGTTGAATGCATCTATGAAGTTGGGTTGACTAGACAAACCTTGCACATATGGTCTCTAACTAACAAACGATATATATATATATAAAGAAGGGGGATCGTCTAACCAAAAAATGGTCCAAAGTCTACAACTAATTCTATGATAAGATGACTCTACTTCTCTAATGCTCGAGCATTTCATCAACCAGACCTTATATACAAAGTGTTGTGGGCCATTGATTTTTAGTGCTTTAAAAAATGCATCTAAACATCACAAATTCATAATCCAAAACATGTTGCTCACTAAATGAATGATAATAATCTAATATGTAAAGTCCGATTGATGAAAAACTCAATCATTAGTAAAGGAACATCATTGATTATCATAGATTGTAGATTTTGAACCTTACTTTAGTTGGATGGTCTCCCTTCCCAATATATATATATATATATATATATATATATATATATATATATATATATATATATATATAGAGAGAGAGAGAGAGAGAGAGAGAGAGAGAGGTGCTTAATTCATACATGCTTAATGAAAACACGTGTGATGATCGTCCATCCTGCACACATAATGGACGGTCTGCACAAAAAAATACAAAATATAGGGAAAATGCTAAAAAATGTACAAGAAAGGTCTTTAGCGGCGCTTTAAAAAGATCTTGTGGGGATGCATCTGGTATTAAATAAAAGGGTTTTAACAACATTTTAAAGTGCTGCTAAAGGTCCCAACAATACTTCAAAAGTACCGCTAAAGCCCCTTTTGAGCATTTTTACCTAAAAAAAAAGATGCTCAACATGAGTGTGTTTTTATTAAGTAGCTATGGATTAAGTAGCTCTCTCTCTCTCTCTCTCTCTCTCTCTCTATATATATATATATATATATATATATATATATATATATATATAGGAAGGGAGATCCTCCAATTAAATGAAATATGAATGGTAAGATTTACAAATTTTTCAATAAACTTTTGAATAAAAATATGAGGTATTTTTATGTAATTTTATTGTATTGACTTGAAATGCGAAACAAAGGGATTTCATAGAGCCAATTATACTTAAGACACATATATTCTCAGGGATATACGCTCAAAACGTTTAGAGAGCCATATAACACTCATTTGACAAAATGAGAGAATTCTGTAGAGAAAATCCACTCTCTCGTCAAGACAAAAAAAATGAAGTACTCACTTTTTTTCACAAAAAATATCGACGAAACTATAAAAATATGTGAGCCCATAAATATCTCACGTGCCTCACGTAAATATCTCACAAAAATATCTTGTATGCCCCACATAAATATCTCATAAAAATATCTAGATAAGCCCCATAGAGGATATATCTATCCTTATATGAAAAAGGTAGGAAGAAATTGAGAAAAAAGATATACTTATCTCTTGGGGTGGGACCCAGACCAAAATCCTCTATAAATAGGACCCTCCTCCCCTTTTTAGAAAATCGCCACCCCTCTCTTTAGTTTTCTCTCTCCTTTCGCTATAGTTTTGCTCTCGCTCTCTCTAAAAATGACTAGCTCTAGAATAGAGCCCACTCTACATTTTTACTCTCTCTATAAAAGAGGTCGCTCTAGAAGAGTTCTCTTTAAAAAGAGCTCTCTCTAAATTTTTTCATGTTTCATCGTGCAGACGAGTTCTACACGCGGCACTCTTAGTTGTGACCGTATCAGACATAAGGACATGCTGCCCATGACCTAGGAGAACCTCTATGCTTACATTAAGCTATCTTTATAGGTTTTTTGATAGATTTGCATGTCGTTCCCTATTTCAAGTTATATTTGTTAAAATAATTATCGTGTACGGTGAAATTTTCTTTACCGTACACATTTCTAAATGATATAAGGTCCTAGTCCTTGGTTCACACCCTCTAGGCCACCACATGCTTGCTTCGATATTCATGTATGTATCCTTATAACTATTTCTTGATATTTATGGTGAATTTAATGCCATAGAGTTCTAGTCCTTGGTTTATGGCCTTTAGGCCACCACACGCTTGCTTCGATGTTCATGTACGTAACCTTACAATTACTTCTCTATTTACTATATATATACATATATATAGGTTCTTTAACGTAAATTACTTAGCCTGATGCATGGTTTCATTCACTGAGCCTTGCTTTACGTAATTTACTTTGTCGTTGCGTTATTATGTGCACAAACTCTTGCTTTACATTATTTACTTTATGGTCGTGTTGTTATGTGCACAAGCTCCTGCATTTAATAAAGATAAATGCATTGTAATAAACGTACAAATGGTGATTGATCTCTATCACTCAAAGTGATTCAAAAACCTTATCGCGTTCAAAACATTGTTTGGCGAATAAACTCCTATTAAAAATATTTTAGATTTGTGCAAAATTGCATATACGTAAACATCTAAGTCATCAACATAAGGCCTAACTAAGGCCTAGGTTTCTGATAAACCATGAGAGATGCAGTGTATGCACAACAATGTGTATTTGTCTAAAAATAAAGGTAGCATTTTCCCTGTTAAACAAGAAAGATGTTGCCAAAATTTTTGACAAGATGCTCTACATGCTAAAACAAACATAGCATTTTTCTCGTTAAACAGGAAAGATGTCAAAATTTTTGACAAATGATTACCCTAATCTTAATTGGCATGTCTGTGCCCTCAAACAAGTATGATATTTTTTTTGTTAAACAGGGGAGATGTTGCAAAAAATTATGGCAAAATAATAACATAAGCTAGTACAGATGACACGATGATGCCCTCTTTGTTGGGCATCGTACTTGTAAGGGTTGCCATGCTAGAGTAGCTATTGCTTCTTATTACGCCAGTGCTCGCTGTGGCTAAATATGCTCGAGCAGTCGATCAAAAGTAATATGTGATTATGCATGCCTCTGTAAACTACTGTTAAAAGAATAATACTCGCAAGTGCCATTGTGCCAGAGTTGGTTATCTACCCACAATGGGGTGAAGTGCTCATGAAGGTCGTAGGCGCCAAGAATGATGTCTACATGCATATAAACAAACATAACGATAGTCCCTATCCACACGAGAACCAACCCATGCTTCAAAAAACTAGTTGGATTGTGTTCATATTCTATTTGTGCATAATGCACTGGTTGCTTATGTAACACTCAACTTTCTAATAATAAAGATTATGTCGTTGAACCCCTTCAAAACTTGTGCTTATCGAGAAAGACGATGATGGTACCACCTTGAGTGACATATTTTATCTTATGAATCAAAGAGTTCATGTGGTCTCCCAGTCACTCGGAGGTTCGGAGATGGGGTTATCTCTAAGACTTAGGGGTTGACCCCGCTACTGTAGTAGTAGGATGCATTCAAACCGGCTTGACGGGGGGTTATCTCGACAAAAATTTGTCGCTCCGCTATGGACAAGGTCATTCAGGTTTGTGGGCACAAAAATACATAGCATAATAAACACCCAGATAGTTTCATTTGATACCGAAGTTAAGTTCTCCTACATACTAAAAGGTGAAATTATAATTATCGAAATAATGCATTAGTCATAGGTACACTAACGAATGAATGTACTTTATTACTACTCATGCATCACCTTATGTAAGGTATTGATTTTGGTGTACTATTGGACCGATCAGATGAAGGTCCCAAATTGTATCTGTATAGCTAAACTATGCTCAAGGACCTCCTGCTTTGGTCTATGGGATACTTATACGCTAACTTGTGAAGACTTGAGCTACGATGTTTCTAACTACGAGCTTAGAGTGACTTTTTATGTCTTCAACATATTATACTTGTTAGAATTGAAATACTTTTTTACCAAATCAATAATGGTTCTGACTCTATTTCATGAGAGATACAGGTACTGAACCTACGGTGTGCAATATAGAGCATGTCGACATCAAGATCCAAGGTTTCTCTAGACTTTGTTAGATATTTCATTTATAAACTCAGTTTATCTAGTATTGTTTTACTAAGCAATACTATTTGTAATAAATAATTGATTTTGGTTTGCTTAAATAAAATATTTTGGTGGATAATGAGTGATTGGCCACACATACCTTTGACTCACCCGACATCTTCTAAAACCAATGATTAACTATCATCTATTTCCATTGCTAAAGTCTTTTCTAATTCTTGCTGCAAAGAAAAAAAATAATCCATAAAATTTAGACAAAGTGTTATTTTGACAATCCAAAGCGTTATAGAATTGGTATCATAACATAAGTCTAGAAAACCTGGTTCAAGATCCGCCATGCTCATGATATCGCATTGTAAGTATTACTTTCAAAATTCTAACATTAAAAAAATGTTTTGTCAAATATAAATGAAAACTCATGACTCGAGAGACTTTTGCTATCGATGTCACATTATGCATTCATAGTGGTTATATCCATTCAAATTCGTAGATTGTTAGTTTTGTGGGAAAGAGGAGCATTTTGCCAATGAATGCCAAATGAAACACACCCATGACACAGGTCAATGAGCGACACGTGGTCTTAAGGACATGACCTCGCACATCAGTGGACCCTAGGACTTTAGTAAAGAGAGTAGTGCCCCCATCAGCTTTGGTGAGATTATCGAGCTTGGGAGGAGACGAACGAGCCTTCACTACTGCAGCATGTGATTCGCCAAGTTACCACTTGACAATGCCTGCCCAGGGCCTATACAGCCCAGAGGAGGCATACAACTCATTCTACTCGCCGATTGATATCTCAGATTCCCCAAGCTATCATTTTGTCATGCCTTAGTATGAACAGGTATCGCCGGTCTACACCCCAGCTTCACCCGAGCATACGCGAATATCGCTGAAGCACACTCCAAATATGCCATCTCTGACACATCCTTCCATGCCCAAGCCAAGGTGATGTGGAAATAAACAATCTTATTTAATGTTGTTTAGTTCAAAAAAGAAACCCAGTTCTTAAAACTGATCGATTTTTTGAGTCAACGAACTCATGTGTGAGGCTTTCACTGCCTATGTCCACCAATGGTGTGTGACCTTTGTAAATACAACGATGTGTGTTTGCTTGCTTTACAATATACATACAAAATACAATTTTTTCTTCTTTATATACAATTAAAGGAAGTAAATCATGCTAATTATGTATGAAAAGATGGATGGCTCCTACGATGGGGAGAATTGTGCTAAGCGAGGAGTCTGATACTCAAGAGTTCCTTTTGGAAACCCTCAACAATCTGGTCACAACCATATGAGACAAGGCAGAAACCGATCACACCTCGTAACGAGAACACTAGAGAAATTACTTATGAGAAATTTCTTAAGTTAGACCTATCGGTCTTCACCAGCAAAACCAAATCAGAACTCACAGAGAGCTGGATCAAGAAAACTGAGCTTGCATTCCAAGTGCTACCAGTGCCAGAGGAACGAAAAACCACTTTTGGTACCTACGGACTAAGAGATAATACATGAAAGTGGTGGGACACTACCAAGTTAATCCAGTTTTTCGAGAATGAGATTATCCCTTAGGGTGATTTTCGAAAGGGCCTTCTTGGATAATTATTTCTCTATACACTTAAAAAACCAAAAGAAGATGAAGTTCCTAGAATCGGAACAAGATAATACAAGTCTCATAAACTATACTATCAAGTTTCTGAAACTCGAGTGGTACTGCTCCAGATTGTTCGAGACCTCCCAAAAGAGAGTTGACAAGTAAATCCATGAGTTAGGAAAGGGTTGCGGTCTTGCATAATAACAAGCATGTCGCAGACATTCCATGCTGTCATAGCGACAACTTCAAAAATAAATAGGGACTGGGAGTGATCCAAGGGTATCACAATAAAGAAACTAACTCTAAGTGATGGGAATAACAAGAGGTTGTCTCTTGGTAGCAGGAGTCACGACCAATTTTTTTGTAAAGAGTTCTAAAAAAACAACTCTGCTCTATCGATCGAGAGGCCATCGTAGATGGAAGGAGCCACTCAGCCCTACCAGAAGTCCAATTTTAGTTTCCTGAGGTGTAGCGCACAACACCCTACACCTCGAACATGTTTATCTCCGTGATACAAGTGGTTGCCTATATTGCGGCAAACATAACCATTTTATGAAAGAATATCACAAAAAGGCCTCAGATAATCAACAAAAGAATACCGGATCAGTTAGACCCTCCCAACAACTGCAACAACGTCTTCCGTTCCAATGGCTTCCACCATCAAAGACAGAGTAGAAACCTGTGGTGGGTCGTATTTATGTTGTATCAGCCGAACAACTCGCAAATGCAGACCATATCGAAAAACTTGAATACCCTTGATAGATATAAGCTGTGTTGGATAGAAAGCAACACAAAAATAAGTATATTATGTATATAATAACATTGGTTTGCCTCTTAAAGAGGTTTCAGCCATATACAATAGGTCCCACTAGGATGAGACGACCCTCTTGTTTCCAAAACTTTCCAAAAAATTATTTTAGGAAACCTTTTTTCTTACCCTCCAAGCCTATTTCAATTTTTAGAAAGTTTTGACTTTTTCTTTATTTGAAAAAAGTAGTTTTTCTACCACAGAAGGAGGGCCCACTAGGGTGGGATGTCCTACTCTAGGAAGTCTTCCTACTTAACAAAAACAATCAACCTAAACAAAGTTTTCAAAATTTTATTCTTTTTTTTTCTTATTTTCTTTTTAGCCTAGGTTTATTTTAGGAAACTTAGAGATATGATTTAACTATGATTTCAAGTAAGTGTTCCCTTTACAATTTTTTAGAATTTTACCAAGTATGAGATGCCGCATAGGATGGGCCTACATAGGAGGATGTCCCACCCTATGGTCTCCTACAATTTATGAAACTTAGTTAATTTTAATTTTTTATTCTACAAAAATTCCACTTTAGAATTTCGTATTGATTTTCATTTTGAATTCAAATCCAAAACAAGATCTAAATCCATTTGGATAAACCCACATCAAATCTATAACCAAATAACAAACCAAATTCACCTTAAATTTAATTTACATTAGATTAAATTCTTTATGCAAATTCGCTTGAAATGAATTAAATTCCAAATATAATCTAAATCCAATTTAGCATTGAATTTAAATCTAATTTCATTCCTTGATTAAATTTAGATTCTTTATAATACACAAATTAAATATCAATTTAGCCTTAATTAAGATTCTATATTTCACCCAAATTAAATATAAAATTCATTTTTTATTGTTTATTAATTATAAAAAATTCTAAATTTGGTTCCAAATCCAAATTCAACCAATTTTTAATTCACGTGTATTTCAAACTTGAATTTTTATTCTTAATTCTTCCAAATTTAAAATCCAACTCCAAATACATATTAAATTATATTAAAAAATAAATTAAATGCTAAATATAAATCCACTCTTAATTGTATTCAAATTAACGAGTAATTCATATTCGAATTGACATTCTATTAAATCCTAATTTAGATGAAAATTTGAATCCAAATATAATATCTGAGTCACATTTATTAAATCTGAATTAAATCCAAATCCAAATTTAAATTCTCCAAATTGAAATCCAATGCAAACGGGTGAATTGCAACTTAGCTTTTGAGATACAACCAAGCCCGCACCTCTCGTGCTTTTCTCGATCACATTTCGTACTAAAGCAACTGACTACCATAACACAATTACCCTGAATAGCTCCACATAGAAAAAAACAACAACTTTGATACAAAAGTGAGAAAAAGAAAAAGAGTCTACACCAACTAAGTCAATCCAAATAATGATATATTGACTAAGGGACCTTCAGGTTGGATGCATGGTTAATAGGTCTTCAGAGGTCCATTGACCACAACATTTAGTATACCTCATAATGACTCTTAAAGCCCTGCATGCATCTACTAACGACTCTTAAATTCGTGAATGCACTCACTAATGTCTAGAATGTTGGGGTAGCCATTAAGGCTAGGTGGCACACCCAATATTTGTCCAGAATGATCCTTGAGTGGCTGGTCAAACTCACAAACCAATTTGGTGTTAAACTTCTTTAAAAAAGTATTAAATCTCTTTTAATGAGGTCCAAAAATGAGTAATAAAAAGATTAGTCAAAGTCAAGGCCAAAATTGGACTGAACCAAACCAAACTGAGTTGGGCCAAATCTGAATCTAAGTCAAAGTCCAAAGTCAAATCCAAAGTTTAAAGTTCAATTGACAAACGCCCTTGAGGGCCTTACTCTCTAAATCAACTCTACATATTTTAAACCCAATGTGCTTCTAAAAATTGTTTAATACGAGACTAAACATATTTCATAAAGTAGTTTTTTCCTCCAAAATCTATTTCTCAAAAAATAGGCAAAGAGATGGTTATTTGGCCAAAGAGCTTGGTTCAAAAGCTACTAATTTTAAGCCAAAACAACAAATGGTTCATGGCCTACCATATATCTATCTATCTATATCTATATATATATATATATATATATATATATATATATATATATATATATATATATATATATATATATATATATATATATATATATATATGAGGATTGTGCTGCCCCCTTTTTTCATTCGATCATTGTTAGGACCATCAAAATATCATAGTATTAGTTGTTTTATGCTAGATCTAGAATGTGTTTATCATTGCTTATTTATTAAGAAACAAGCTTTATTTCGAATTGATTTGATATAAAAATGTGAATATTTTATGATCAAATTTTAGTAAAATATGAACCTTTGATTTTTTTTACCTCTTTAAAATACACATGTAAGCATAAAGATGTTTAATAAAAAATATTTTTTCTATTGAATAAACAATGATAAACACGTCTAACGGTTTAGATCTAACCAATGTTGTTAGTAAAGGTATCGGCCCTGTATCGTTTGGCCAACAATTCAGGTGAATCGGTCTATATCGATACTCAAGTGAATCATTTTGAATCGGCCAAAAATTAATTAAAAAATATTACGTGTCAATCAGAACATGACACATGTTAAATCCATTAAAATAATATTAAAAAATATTTTAAATAGTTTTTACATTTATTAAAAAATAGCGTATTCAAGGGTAAAGCATATCAATTTTCTGCCAATACACGCCGATACTGACATCATTGGATCTAACATCAAACACCTAAAACTATGATTTTTGGAGGATCCTAACGGTGGCCTAATAGAGACAACACAATCTCCATTCTCTCTCTCTCTCTCTCTAGAGAGAGAGAGAGAGAGAGAGAGAGAGAGAGAGACCAGGTCTTCACCAATTCATATGTTGGATATAGCTAGGGATTCAAACAGTTGGATTCAGTTCTCATGTGGGCATTACCAAATCTGGCATGAAATCCAGTCTAACTGGATTTAAATTTGGATAAAAAAGGTTATAACCGATCTGGATCCCATTAACTGTTTAAGCTAATTGGATATACTTTTTATATGTATTTAGATTTGGATAACTGTCGGATTCTGATTTTAATTTAGATTTAGTACAATTTCAAAACGGAGTCCGACCTATTTAGTTAATTGGATCTGGAATGCTCTACTGAAAACCCGACTAAATGGTAATCAGCCGGTGGAATATCTGAACTATACACAGTCCATTGGCATCAACACTTGGATGGGTGTACCTAAATCTGACTGGTTCTCTAGTATCCAATTAGTGAATTTGAATGTTTTAACTCCCGATAAAATATCATGGTTTTTTCGAAAATACTACGATATTTGTCACACTCGCTGGACCTAGATCCGAAACTACTCCAATCCGTTGAGGCCCCACGGGTTTGCCTACAGTCTTAAAGCCTCACGTGACCGTAAGATCAGCGTGTCCACACAAGAATAGACGTGTCTTCCCACGTGCAGTGGCTGGCTGTTGCCTCTCCGCACGTGCTCTGGATAGTGTGGATTAGGGCCACGAATGGTTTAGGTTTATTTCGGGTATCCATCTCGACTCAAACACTCAGTGTGGGTATAAAAGTGTAAATTCCATTTGAGGCCACCTTTTGCACCTAATTTCAAAAAATGAGCCTCATATTTCTGAATTTTCGTATAAGTGCCTCGTATTCTTGGAAACTGTCAGAAAAAGCTCTAACTTTATTTGCTGAGCTTAAATTATAAGTCAAAATTACAATAATTCAAATGTTCAAAATATTTAACCTTTTTCTTTTTTATATGACAATGAATGAGTATTTTTCAATTTCAAAAAACAGCACACAAAACTAAAAAAATCACGTTTCTCAATATGTTGCACTATTGCGGGTCGCCATTTGACAGTTTCCAGGAAACCTGTAGCCCATACCAGAAATTTCAGAAAAATGAGGCCCATTTTTTAAAATAAAGGACAATAGGGTGGTCCCAAATGGAATTTAACTGCATGAAAAACGTCAACCCAAACGTTATCTGGATCGATGCGAACCAGGACCGAGTACCATGTGGGTTGGGTTTCAGCTGTGCTTGTAGTCAGATATCCAACGCAATGTGACTGACCTGAGTGTTTTCTTACACATTTCTTATGTAAAAAAAAAGTACTTTAAAAGCCTCTAGATTATGTAGATTGGATTTGGGATCCGTTTTTCTTGACTCAATATAACCTTGAACCTAAGGATGTCAATTGGTCAGAAGTAACCCGATATCATATCCAAATTGGATCAGTCGGATTCGGTAGCCAAATCTGTATCTAATTAAAAATTAGATTTGGATTCGGTATTAATTTTGCATTCAAATCTGAATCTGAATCTGACTAATTGTAAATATCGGGTTTTAGATAAGTTGGATCTGAATTCAGTTTTATCTTTTTTCATAGGATCTAGAAAAGCTAGAATTCATACCGTTACTCTGCATAAATTCAAAGAAGACCTAGCCCTCCCAACCTAGGGTCTAGATCGTACTATTCTCATCCTTTTTGGAGCTCGCACTTAGCCGAAGTATACCTCATGACAGACACATTGACAGCCGTGTGTGGGTGTTGGTTGGTGAGTCTCATCATTGTCCAAGCATATAAAGGCCTTCGATCCATCCATCCAAGTAGGGATGTCAATTGGTCGGACCTTCACCACACCTCGATGGATCTAGACCTGAATCAGATTCTGAGCTGCTGAAACCCAAAACTTCAGTCTTGAGGTCCAGGTCCAACTGAACCTACCAAAGGCAAAAGCATAACCTGGATCCTATGAAGCTAACGTAAATGAGACCTGGATCCGACCCAGTAAAAATTAATTAAACTTAGCTGGAAATCAGGTGGGACGTGGGTCTCGTACGAAATTTCATAAACCATACCAGTCTTCACATACTAATCGAATGCCCTTCTTTTTTACCAAACCCGGAATAGATCAGAATTGGGTGATACCTAACCCGTTGAGACCTCTATCACCAACCATGCATGCAAGCGCTGGATGCATGATGATATCAGATGATGGCGTGCTCCGAGAGAGAGATCAGGCTGAAAACTGATCGGATTTGGTCAGACCTCCAATCTGGACCTGAGATAATTTCTGGATTCAGATCTGAACATAAGATACAGAGTGTGGTCAGATCGGATTCGGAAGTATACTATTGAAAAATTTGGATTCGGATTGGAATCATGGTCAATGTTTTCTGTCATATCTATATTCACATCAGGATTAAATGGGATTCTTTCATAACTTTACACGTAAACTACTTGTTTCTAACCATTTTTTTTTTCTAAATCCATACTACCAAATAAAAATAATATGTAGATCCAGCTGTACTCCACTGGATCTTGTTTGGATCGATCCAGTTTCATATTCAGAGCCAGTGCTTATAATTTGGATCTTGATTCAGATACATTGTGATTCAAACGGCATATGGAACATGTCTGATGTGTCATAAAGAAGATGCACGAGACATGTTTAAGCATCGTCCATCTTGAAAAGATGAATGGTGGCCGTGATGGATATAGTCAAAGGTAGGCCCATAAGCCTAACACATCGGCAAGGATATGGCAATTGTAAGGATCATGGCGTGGCCGGTAAGGACCATAACGTTCTAGGTTCAGTCCCATTTTCATATGAAATGGGCCCTCTTTCTCACGGGCTGAAACGAACGTCATGCAAGAAAGTGAACATGGGACCCACCAACTAAATGCGCAGATCCCGTTTCCGCCTCTTTGTTCCAAGTGAATTTGCAGCGAAAGCTGTACCTACATGGTAGTGCAGTGGGCCCCACGGCCCCACGATCTCCTAGAAAGGGGGGGAGAGGGCACTTGGGAAAACTTTTTCTTATGGGAAAGGATGTGAAATCCAGTCATTGGGCTGATTACCTTTTTAAGTTGGTGAAAATGAATCCCCTTCTTCTCCAAAGCGCCCCATTTGTTAGAGACCATTGTTGTCAGTATCGGTGTGTAGCCAATACATATCATATAGGCAGAAAATCAATCCCCATCACCCCTGAATAGACTATTTTTTAATAAATATAAAAAATATTTAAAAATAATTTTTAATGTTTGTAAATATTATTTTAATGGTTTTAACACATGTCATGTTCCGATTGATACAAAATGTTTTTTATTTTATTTTTTGGCCAATACAAAACAATTCACTTGAGTATCGGCCGATAGAGCTGAATTGCTGGCCAACGATTCAGTGTACCACCTAAGAATTTTTTATGATCTCCTGCGAAATAAAAATAAAATTCATGTTTTATTTTTTGTTTAAATTTTAATTTGGATTTGGATAATTACAAATAGCAACATTTGGATCTGAAAATGGATATCAAATGTAGTAAATGAGGATCCATGGGGTAAGATGCCCATTGGATCTTAATCCACTTGGATCATGGAGTCCAAGATAAGATTTGGACTCAAGTTAAAGTCTAACCAAGGTGGGACATCCCCACCTTTCTTCCTTTTCTCTATTACTTAGCTTAGTTAATTCTTTTAATAGTTTTCATAATTGATTAGGAATCCTAATTAGCTGGGATTCATAGAGGTTTCTTTAATTTATTTGGGTAGCCACGCAATATATGTGGGTTTCTTAATAAATTAAGAAGGTTTTCTTATATAATTAGGATACCTCATGAGGAGGCTTTAAAGAGACACCTCTCTCTCTCTCTCTCTCTCTCTCTCTCTCTCTCTCTCTCTCTCTCTCTCTCTCTCGCACGCCCCTTATTCCTCTCTCTTTCCATATTTTCTTTCTCTCTCCCTCTTTCTTCTTCTCTCCCTCTCACACTCTTCTCTCTAGGAGAAGAATTCCTTAGGGATGCATAGGAGTGTGGTTGCATCTCTATTGAAGAGTGTGGAGTTATGGTGGAAGGAGTCGTGTGGTGGAGATGATTCAGGAAGAGACTTTTGTAAGGTTCAACAATTTTGAGGCAGGTACACCGTAACTTTGTATGTGTGTATAGTGCTAGGATATATGAGCATGCTATGGAATGATCCTCGGATGCATATCAACATATGTATCGGCCTAGATTCACCTAAGCATTGATATTGTTTTGTACATGAAGGTTTTAAAAACCAAAATCATTTTTCCAAAGCCGATTTTGATCCTCATAGAGAAAACATGTTCTCTCATGGAAAAATGATGGATTTGTGTTATATTCACGTTATGTATTGTATTTTTATATTTATAACATGATTAAATATTTGTATGCATAAATCTAATATATTTTTGATGAATTTAAAATCGTTGGATATCTTTTCTTGATGATCTTGTTGAAAATCATGAAGTTTTTAGTTGAATCTTAAAAAAGTCTATTTTGTTCTGTGTATTTTAATCCGATTAGTCAGAAAGACAAAATTGTTTCTCACAAACCATAGACCTATAAATTCTAAAAATTTATGAGGATGTTCCATACATATGGAAGTAACCCCAGTTTAAATTCCAAACTCAGATGAGTAGTGGGTTGAGAGATATGCCCTCGTGGATTGAGAGCTATGCCTTATGCAAGTCGGCATAAAAATCGTATTCTGACAGTGAGTTTGTAGAGATAGTATATTTTTGTAAAAATCATATCTCCCAAAATACTCATGATATATGGTTGAGATTTTAAGGTCTGTTAGTCTAGATATGAAAGAACACACAGTTAATTTAGCACCCCAATTCTTATAACCCAAAAAATGGGGAATTTTTTTTAAATGCTTTTAAAAATCTTTAACAAAAAACAACAAAAAAACTTATAGGGTCTAAAAGTTGGCATCCTACTTTTTGAATTCATGCATAACCATACGATTGTGAGAACTTAAAATAAATAGATTTCATCTTGCATAAATCAATGTCCACAATCATGCAAAATATTAATTAAATTGTCCATTGCTATAAAAATCAAATAATAAATCAGAGTTTAAAAATCTTGTAAATGTGAAGGAAAGGCAAACTCGTTTCTCATCACAGCCTCCTGCCTTCGTATGTAAGCTATTCCTCATTACCTAAAAAATATTAAACCATATAGGGTTAGACAAAATATGTCTCAGTAGAGTGAAATATGCTAAGCTTGTAAGACAGAAATTCAAAGAAGGAATTTCAATAGAAATTTTATAGTTTAGCCTTTGGAATTGACTGAAACAATTACACAACTAATCCTGCATGTTCAAAATTTATAAATTTAACAAGAGAACATTAATTCATATATTCAAGAAATAAAATACATGAGCAGTTAATATGCATGATTTACCATATGCAGAGGCCCTTTAATGCGTGCATATATTCTTATCTTTGATTACATTTTCTTTCTTAAATGATGCATGTAATGCCTAACTAATGCACATACATCTTAAGTTATCACTTTTTAGCCCTGCTGATACGACACAAGCTTATATTCTCATATTAGAACCATAACTCATGACATGTTCTACATACAGGGGTGGTTTTAGCCTGACCAGGTCTATTCACTAGGATGGGGTGAGGGACGTTAATACGAGAGAGATTCTCAACACCTTTCAACCCAATGCACCAGTTTTTCTCATGAGTACCTTGCTCTCTGTGTTGTAGTCTAATGCAGAGGTTTCTCTACAAAATCGTGGGAGGGGAGGATCAACCTTCCGTGCTTCAAACAGACTTACCCTACAAAATTTTATACCATCTACCACTCTCCCATCAAATATCTTGAGTTTTAATTTTACATGATTACTTGATTATATATTTTTTTTTCATGCAACATCAAAACTTGAGCCACTTTATGGACAATGAAAGCATTCTTATAAAGCATTGAAAAAATGACTTAATCATACTTGTAACATAAACTTGAGCATATGCATAAATAAAAATCTCATTCATTTTTATATTTCAGCTAACACATATGCATGTACATGCCCAATACAATAAAGAATATGAATATTAGCATCAATCTCAATGAAACATTCATATCATCATCATAACATGAGCATACTTGCAACAAAAACATATTCAGAATTTAAAACATAAACTTGCATTCATTAAACCCTTTATTCCTTGATCTTAATGTGCAAGCTTTATTAATTATTCAGGTCATAGGCATATTCATATAAGCTTTTGCATAGAATCAAACTTGCATACTTATTTACATATTGCATGCTATTCAAAACAAAAAAATTTACACAAAAATATGCAAACTATGCATAGGTTGACCCTCAGTCTAAAGACTGGTCTTGATTTACGAAACTAATAACTCTATTAGACTGCTATAAAGCTCACAAAAAAATTTATATTTGGTAAACAGAGTTGATATTTTTACAGTATAAATAAAATTTTGTTAGCTTTTCGTATCTGCAAACTGTTCATGAAAATTCTTTTGTATGAGGGAGTTATGAATATTTTACTATATACATACAATATTCTATTCCAACCATCACAGGGCTATGCTCATTCCATGAACAGAGCCCAAAATTTCACAATAGATGCAAAATTTTGTTAGCTTTCCAACTCAATAAACCGTCCATCAAAACTCTTCTAGACAAGGGGGATACAAACATTTTACTGGTCAGAGGTCTGGCTAGAAAATGACCATTTCGGGTCTATGCATTCGGGTCAGGCCAAACCGGGCCACCCGAATCCGCACACCCATGATTTTTCTTATATATTTCAAATAAAAACCATAATAAAATATACAGGTAGATCTGACATATTCTATCGGATATAAATTATATTTTTCCTCAGCCTTTTGGCTGAAAAAATATGCTCATCTCACATATGCTTTATTTTTTCAAGAATAATTTTGGCAAAATACATAATAAATTAACTAAAACATGTAATATACATGAAATAAAAATTTAGAAAAATCTACAAAAATCACAGAATATCTATCTAATCATAATCTATAAAAACCATTAAATGTTGCATGAATCTAAGCATAAAATCCATATTCTTTCTAAATTTACCAATTTCTTTTATGAAAAACATGATATTACCAAAATCACAATATTTCAAGATTTCTATCATAGCAATTCACAAAATTTTTATAAATGGTCTACAATAATATATCCTACCAATACAAATTGATACTTGCAAGAAAATCATAGCATAATTCAAGTATTTACAAATTTTACAGATTTCTTTTTTGAGAAACCAGTTTTTATGAAAAACCCAATTTCAAAAGGGGTTTTCCTTTATGGAAAACATTCTTTTTCCATGGATCTCTAGATTTAAGTCAAACCCACGGTTAGGAGGGTCTGATCATGGTCTAAACTCTTGAAAAGTCATTAAAATCTATGTAAAAAACTCTGTTCTTGCAAGAAAAGCATAAATCACCTACCTCTTATCGCAAAAACATTTTTCGTAGAATCTTCCAGTTCTTTTTGCATGATCTGACTGATTTGCACCTTCTACCAACTAAAGAAAGGATCTAATACACCCTCTGGAATCACGTGAAGGTCTTTCTTAAATCCAAGAAAGAGAAGGGAAGGCTCTAAGGGATGTGAGGAAGAGAAAAGAGAAAAGAGAAAAGAGAAAAGAGAAAACTAACCTTATTAATCATTCTCATGAGGGCCTCTATTTATAGATTGACTTAGACAAGAGCACCATCTCTAATATAAAAAGTTAATATTTATTGATTTATTTTATTAATAAAATAATATAATAAATTATAAGACCTAATTCAATAAATTTTGAAATTACTTAAGCTATAAAAGAAAAATAGAGACTTTTTATCATGTTTTGGGCTCTAGTGATAAGGTAACCTTCCAAGAGGCCTACAGACCCAAAGACTCATCAAAATTGGATGTTTAAATAGTCAATTTGATAGCTCTCAAAATGTAGATCATCGTGGTAGTCTTATATTTAATCATACATACACGGATTGACAAAAAAATTTAGTTGATATCAAAAAAATATTAATTTTTGACCTATAATTAAGCATGAACTTTTATCATTGATAAAACATTCAAATCAATACCAATTTGGGCTTGTAAATAGTCAATTTTGATGCCCCTCAAATGAGAAACATCAAGGTTAACTCCGATTTAATAGATAAGCCACCGATTGGCCAAAATTTTTGTCGAAACAATAATAACATTTTTTCAAAGTGTCAAACTCTATGGGTCAAATCCATTGATATATGATTCAAGATATCCTGAGTTATATCCCATATAATCTATCTTTTAATTGATCTAAATGTTATGAATTATATTCATTTTAATTTTATTTGATTTAAATATCATTAGTTAAATCCACAGACTAATTTATATTTTTAAGCTTCTTTCTTGTAAAAATTATTATTTATTTATTAGAAATGCCCTAAAGAATCATATGTGTGACTTTTAAACTAAATTTAAAATCGTAGATTTAATTTTAATAAAAATATAATTTATTATATTTTTTCAACCTTAATTTAACACTCAATTAAGTCTTAATTTAGATTTAAATCAAACTCAAATCTAATTATAACATTTTAGACATATTTATTAAATTCAAATTCAAATTCAAATTTCAAAATCCATAATCTAAAAATATACAAATCATTTACTTTCTTGTTTAGTCCACATATTTTAGCTTTTTCAATTATTCTTGAAATAATCTTCATAACTTGAGACAAAGGTTTATAATTAATCGAAATAAAAAAAATAAAGAAAATGAAGAAAATCAAGAATTTCAAGAAAATCAAGAATTTCAAGAAAATTAAGAATATTAAGACAATAAAGAAAATCAAGAATTCATGATTATAGTCATGAATACACCAATAATTCACTAGTTATTTATTTTAATTATCAAAAAAAAATCTTGAGTTTTACCGTTAAAATCTTGGAGATTGATTTTTCATGGTTTGAAAATGAAAATTCAAGAAAGTTTGTCTAAAATCTGTAATTTTCTAGAACACATTCTGTCAAATAACAAAAAAACATGCGTTATGAGATTTTTATCTCTCTGCTGGAATCAAATTAAATTATGGGTTTTTGTGAGCTTGAATAAGACATATCAAGACACCCACAATAAAAATATCAACATCTAATTATTCTTGAATGATTTATAATTGTTTTTTCATTAGAGAGACATGATTGTATAAGATTGTTTTGTGATAAGAAAATAGTCTGTATTACAAATTTTTTAATTAATGAGTTAAGACCTAGATTTTTGCTTATATATATGCAACATGCTTAAGAACATTCAATTAAAATCTCATAGCCAAAATCGTTCTATATAATTTCTAATTATAGGTAAAATTTTGTGTTATCAATTCTGAGTTAGGGAACTACTTTATTTGAATATATGAGATGGTTTCAGAAGTGAATTAGATGTATTTGAGATGGTTTTAGAAGTGAACCAGTTGAACATGTGAGTTAATAATGAACAATATATGGACCTATTGAGGTAGTGCGTTTGTCCCATCTTTTGTGAACGTCTTTTGAATGCTAAGCTTTAAATTCTGTTATGATGTTATAATATACAACATGTTATTATAATATGCATCATGATGCTATAATGTGCAACATAATGTTATGGTAATGTACAATAAGTAATAAAAAACATACATGCACATGTGAATGCTAAAAAATGAGCTTGTAGTTTAAAAGAACCAATGTGGTGTTATAAGTGCATAAATATATTATGTGATATATGATGATAATGTTATAAGATATGAAAAGTATGCATGCACATATAAATGCTCATGAATGAGGAAATGGTTGTAAAGAATCAATGTGGTGCTAAAAATATATGAAGTTATAAAACATATACATGCACACATAACATAAACACCCTAGAGTGATAGACGGGAGTATAAATGTTCAATTAGTTTAAAGGTATCATGGGGAATACTAAATGGGTTATGAACATAAATGTGCTAATAAATTGTGTAATTGCTATGAATGGGCGGTATGATGTTTTTGTCGAGAAAGGCAATGTTTGAAAATTATCTCATAGCGGATGCGAGGTAATTGGCCAGGAAGGGTCGAATGTTGTATGGCATATGTGATAAAATGCATTAACACATTGCCTTCAATAAAGAGGACCCAATAAATCATTTAGTTTGCGACTTACCTTAGATAGGGTAAGTGATACACACTCTTATGGACCACGTTAAATTCTTTTCGAGAAAGCTCATTTGGTCTCTAGTTTTTATCTTAGGTGGGGTGAACTATCACTATTTCATGTCTTCTGCAGAAATTTAGGATGCATCTTATTTTATGTTCTCACTGGTGGGATTTCTCTCAGTCGTGAACCACCCACAATGAGATTGATTTAATAGAGACACTCAGAAAAATAAAATGCATGGCATAATAAACACCCGAGTGGGCTCCTCTATTTTGACGCATGGTCCTATGAGTACCCTCAGGGAGACTTAACAAGAGAAACAAGGCCTTACACTTGAGCAAATTTATTTTGGTGATAAATTTGATTTGCATACCCTAATAATTCAAATGCTTAATAATGGATATGTTCATATTTTGTTGTATGACTGCATAGATTTAATTGCTATAATTGTCCATTTGAATGCATCATAATTGTTATGTTGCATTGTATATGTTCTTAAAATATGTACGATTTCATGTATGCTTGTCTCTGTATAGACATGCAATGTTATTGTGTTCTTATTGAGACTTGATGAGTTTGACCCCTATATCATAAACATTCAAGTAATAAGTAAACGAGCTAGAGCGATGGTGGAATGCTACAGGTGGTGCTAAAAACCAACTATTTAGATTCAAGATTTGTTTTGGAAAATAATCTATTGTTAATAAGACTTGTTAATTTATCTTGACAATATTGCGGGGCTAATTGTCCAATGTTTTCAAACAATTTATTTAATTGATTGGTGTAAATTTTATGAAATAGTTTTTTTAAAGATATATTTTTGATAAAATATTTTGTGAAAGACACCAAATAATAAAAATAGGACCACACTTAGGTGAAATCTGAGTCAAACTTAGGAAACGAAATGAACCACTTTGTATTCCACAAAAATGCAATCTTTATTGCCTTAAAATAAAAATAACTAACTAATTAAAATGAGTTACCCTCCGCAGAGGGTTCAAAAATAATAAACATGCCTTATTACAAACCAACTTAAAAGTAAATGACCCTAAGCAACATTGCCGAAGGTGGCATCCTGAGTACATCCCCAAGAAGGGTCGGCGGTGATCTTGGGAGCACCATCGATCATATTTTGACCTAGTACATCCCACAAAACTGTGCTGACGATCGAGGGAGCAGGATCAGAACTCAGGTTCTCGAGGCAAAGATCATGTGTAGTGGAGGCAACAAGCAACAACTGCTTCAATGGTCCTTCTTAGGGTTTTTTGAAACGCTTGTAACCCAGTCTAGCTCATGTTTCTCGAGATCTTTATGATTCTAGGGATACTCCTCTGGTTGGAAAGATCTCTTACCATGCTCGGGATGTCACCAAGTAGCAAGGGTTTTTCAGCCCCCGAGCGTAACCTTTGATTCGGTAGATAATCCTTAGCACACAAAGACGACATACCATGTGGGATTTCTCCTCCTTCAGATTCGTCTACCACTTCTTTTTCTTTTGATATGGATATTTTCTTGTTATTTTTTCGATTCTAGGAGGAGAAGTCTTTCAATCAGGTATCTTCGCTCAATCTTTTGATGTTTTCATTTGTATGATCCAAACTTTTATTGATCTCGTGCACATTATCCTCCAAATGTTGTATATGTGCTTTCTATTCTTCCATGGATCCTTCTTTGAAACTCTCAAAAGGGCGACGATCCAGGAAACAACCAAAGCTCTTGATGCAGTGAACAGGAGGATCACTCTTGAACCCTGCAAATCGATACCAAAACTACAAAATCCTATATTGTATTGAAGGAAATCAAGCAAACAAACAAACAATAAAGGGTTTTTCAATCTCTGAACTAACTTCTTTCTTCTCTCAAAACAAATATATAGTTAGTTTAACTATGAACTAATTAGGTAAATGAACTTGGATCTATATCTGCTAATAGATCAATGCTCGGACCCATTGAACCAAGCTGGCTCCCAGATCCAATTAGAGAGGTGAAGGGCGGATCTCTACCTCCTTTGCCCTTTTGTCGACCGACCTGATCTACGCAAAGGTGGATCGCCCCGACTGGGTTCTGAATCTGTGTTGGGACAAGATGTAGACTTTCCACCATCCTGCATTGGGTTCAGACCCATAACATTAGGACTAGGGACCTCATGGGTCCGTTCTGCATCAGAATATATCTAAATTCTACTAGGTTTCGAAACCAACATGACTAGGTCTAGTCAGATTTTAGGTTGGAAACAGGCAGGCAGATCTGGATCAGAATCAGATCTAACCAGAACCATTTTTAATTTTCCACGTGAAAAGCAATAGATTTTATCCATTGTAAGAGGTCCAATATCACAGACTCAGATGGTAACTGGATTTGAGGTTACTATAATATCCTAGTTAGATCCAAATCTGGAACAGGACTCACTGTTTGGAAGTTAGATACAGTGTCAGGTCAAGCATAACCCATCCAACCCATTTGCATTCCCAAACACAAGGCCCCCAAAAAAATCAGGATTTTAGATCTGAACCAAAATCCGAGTTCTTTAAGTCTAACATCTGCCCATGGGGTCCAACTATAATTAAAAAATTTCGTTATCGGGACTTTCTCAGCAAAGAAAAATCTTGCGATAACTAACTTTTTTTTTTCAAAAGTCTTGGGAAAACATCAGTATATTTAATATTTAAAAATATGTAAAACACATTAAAAAAATATAAATATCACGATGATAACTCAATAATATTGCGACGAGAACATGGTATTTTCAAAATAGGTGATATGTTGAAAATATCAATTTTTTGTGTTCACATAAAATGCAGCGCAGCTGCATCATGCATCGTCCACACAGCTACCCATCTTAGCATTTCTCGGTCTCCATCTCGAGAAATGTTGAGATGGGTGGTTGTCAGCGGTGCTGCATAAAAAATGCCCTCTTTTTTTTTATTATAATAGTTTTTGAAAATCTCGTGATAAAATTAAAAGATTTTCACAAAAATGTCCGATATTTGTGACTATGGGTCCAACTTATATTGACTCGAGAAGTTAGATCAGCCGAATCTAGATCCAGACCCAGGTCAAAACCAAATTTGTCATTCTCAAATTGTCACATGGACATAATTGTCCTATAAGGATAAATTTTACTATATTTCGGATATTATTTAGACAGCAAGAATAGGGATGGCAGTGGACCGGGGGAAAGCGGGCCCCGCCCCGCCTCGCCCCATTTGGACCGGGGATGAAGGGTATGAAACGAGGATGGAGGCGGGGACGAAGGTTAAAATCCATCCCCGTATGGGGGTGGAGGCGGGGATGGACGTGCACTTTTTCCCGCCCCACCACTTTTTCCCGCAATATCCCCGCCCCGCCTCATCCCCGTTTGAACCGGGGATGGAGGACATGAAACGGGGATGAAGGCGGGGATGAAGGATAAAATCCATTCCCCGCCGGGGATGGAGGCGGGGGTGGAGGATAAAAAAATCTTGAGGCGGGGCGGGGGTGGAGACCTTGTCCCCCGCCCCACTGCCATCCCTAAGCAAGAACCAAATGCAACCCAAAAATGACAAAACTGCCTCTTGTCGGCATTAACCAACAAGATTAGCTAGCATAAATCAAGGGGATTTCTGTTTCATGCCAAATATGTATGAATAAACAACGCAAAGGAAAAGCGTGAGTCACCTTTGTCCGGCACTAAACCCTAATTATTGGTCAACAAAAAAAATGACATCTTTGACCATCGTTTTTACAAATAACCAAAAAATACTAAATTCTGCAGTTTTGAAAAGAGTAATGGTACCATGAGCACAAGGCCAGTCTTTGTTGGATGAGCATGCAAATCTTAATCACTGGGCACATCGCTAATCTAAAAGTAAATATGGACTGCCACTTTCAAGGACGACGACCTTGTTCGCGACGCTTACTGTCAAGCACATGGTCTGTCTTTGCTTTGATCTTGGATTCCTAATCACAGGGGTCCATATTAAGTTTGCGCCGCGCGCTATCGAGCCAAATTCACCATATCTGGGAATGTAATTAGGCAAAACATTGTGCTTAATAGTCTTGGATAAGCACAACAGCTTGACATCAGTCAGTTGGATCACTCTGATTTTGAATTATGGAGATAGAGGTACTTTCATCTTAATACATGACTGGATAAGTAACAACAGCTTGGCATCATTTCACTCTAAAGGGTTGACCCACATTGTCCACCATGTCTTTCATTTTGCCTATTAACACACAATTTAGCAAGTTGGAAGCTAGGTGAACTCCCGGGTGGGCAGAGGGGACCTCAAGTGTTTTGCCAACAGGAGGTCAGCCAATGTGCGGTCAATAATTTTGGGGAGGAGGGGTTCTCTTGGCCTAGCGAAAAAAAATGCAATTATAATTCTTTTTTTTTACAACTGCATTTATAATTATTTTAAATAGTAGCTTATTAATGAACTCACCACTTTTTTTTGTTTTTACTAATTGGGCAGGAGAACCGTCGTTCAATCAAAATCAAACATTAAACCATGTTTAACAACAACAACTACGCCTTCATCCAAAAACAATTGGGGTCAGCGACATGAACCAAAAAAGAAAATCATTCTGGGTCTTATTCCACATGAATCCTTTTGCCTTTCGCATGAAGTAGACTAGAGACAGTCATAACCTTTTGTCTTTCGCATGAAGTGACCAATCTCTAGGGGGGGTGGCGCTCCGCGTGGTTGGTAGGATCTGTCAGTGCACATCTCCCTGTGGTGGGACGTTGCAGGTTAAATGGTACGTTGAATAATAACTGGTGGGAGTCTGCCTAACCCCAGTTTGTCTTTAAAAAAAAAAGTGTGAAGCATTTCAACAAGATCTCAGGCTAGCCCACTTATGATCAAATGGCTTGATTGAGTTTGCCCAAGTCCAATCATGGCTAGTGGGTCCCCGGAGGCAATGAAAGAGAGTGCAACTTGATCAAACTGGACCTGAGATCCAACCGGACTTCTGACCCGGTCTGAGTCTTCAAACCTTTATTTTGGTACGTGAGTATCACATTTTTGCCACCAGATAAAGGTCCCTTTTGCTCGGTGATCAGAATTAAAATCCCTGGGTTGCTAACCTTGGCCAAAGGGCCAAACTTTTAGTCAGTTGCATAGTGTAAAGGATACCAAAGTTGCTTTAGTAATTTCTTTATGTATTGTAACTTTTTATATACTACATACGAGAATAACGTGTCCCATGTTCTTTTATTCGTGCTCATGTGACAGGTTTTAAAGTGAGAGGCGATACGATTGGGTCGTCGACGGCCGGTTCAATCCGAGCAAGAACCATATGACTTGATCAAGTAGCAAAATATTTGGACATGAAATCAAGGAAAACAAAGTGAAATTTGATGCCTAGTTGCTTCATTGCTTAGATTATCTGAAAAAAACAGTCTCCAATGTCCTGATATCACAAGAACCCTAAAATGTTTATGAGCACAGGTTAACCTTTAAATAAAGGAATTTGCCATGCAAGAAGATCTAGAGTAGCTAACATGGCAGCATCGGGTCCTGCTAATACCGTCCATCTCATGGGTAGACACCAGTAGGGATGGCAGTGGACCCGGGGAAAGCAGGGCCCCGCCTCGCCTCGCCCCGTTTGGACCGGGGATGAAGGGTATGAAACGGGGATGGAGGCGGGGACAAAGGTTAAAATCCATCCCCGTCCGGGGGTGGAGGAGGGGATGGACGTGCACTTTTCCCCGCCCCGCCACGATCCCCGCCTCAACCCCGCCCGACCACTTTTCCCCGCAATATCCCTGCCTGCCTCATCCCCATTTGAACGGGGGATGGAGGACATGAAACGGGGATGGAGGCGGGGGTGAAAGATAAAATCTTGAGGCGGGGTGGGGGTGGAGACCTTGTCCCCCGCCCCGCCCCACCCCACTGCCATCCCTATCTGCTCTCAATTCTCGCATGGGTTTTGATTTTAACCTTCATTCTCGGTTCATGTCCTCCATCCCACGTCAAAACCAGTGGCAATTGACATCCCTAAAGAAGGATTGGGGATGGGTGTGGCAGGGCAAGGCGGGGATCGGGACAGGATGGGGCGGGGGAAAGCATGAGTCCATCCCCACACGAGTTTTGATTTTAACATCTATCCCCGTTTCATGTCCTCTGTCCTGGGTCCAAATTGGCAAGGTGGGGCGATCCCGTCCACTGCCATCCCTAGACACCAGCAGCCAATCGGGGTCGGTACTGTGGACCATTCATCCAAAGTGATTGCCGACTCGGAAGCGGTCCGCATCTAAAGGTCAATTGGTGAGACCAAGCATGACACTTTTGTGTTTTAACCCCTCAGTAATCCCTCCAAAGGAACTGCAAATTATAAGTAAGATGTCATTGTTGTTACTTCAATTTTTTTTTTAATCGAGGAGAAACCTTAGTTTAGCTGGTTGGGGCCCAAGAAAGATTGATGCTCTGCTGTATGACCCACCACCAAGTAGTTAAACCCCTTGGGCCGCCCCTCTTGCCATCACAGAGCATGCTTTGTTTTGTTACTCTAATTAACAAATGTGTTTTTTACTCCAATGGTGTATTTGGCATAGAAAAAATTGTTGTATCTTAACTTATCCCACTCTTTTTCCTAAGTACCAAAGTGTTAAATACTCCACATAGAGTGTCATGGGCTTATTTATTTAATAGGACAGTGCAACATCACGATCCTTTCTTACTGCCGCAAGCCTTTTCGATCACTCGCTTGCCGTTGCGAAAGCTTTGAGTATAGAGAATGCAAGAAAGCGAAAGAGAAGAGAGGAAGAAAAATTGCAATCACTTGAAAGTAATCATACTAAGGGTGAACAAAGAAAGCTCGATGCATTTGCATTCATTCACTATTTTTCCCGCAGGCTTATTACGGTTTAAATCTAAAGGCTAACCCTTTAAGATATTGATCAACTTGAACCAAAATGCAAGAATGACTCAAAGAAAGTTACAAGTGACTCAACACTTACATCATGACTCAGCCAAAGCAAAATATACTCTAGATACAATTGTATAAAGTAGGTCACAAGGGAACATGCTTCTCCCTTCAAATCATGTGTCGCCCTTGACGCCATCTGTTTCATTGTAAGCGCTGACTTCATCGGGATAGTGGCTCTTCATTCAAAATGTTGGCTCTCACGTTGGTTTTGTTGTCTCTTCTCACTGCACAAAATACTTCTTTGCTTCATTCAAGTAGTTGACCTTGTGGCGAAGGATCTTGCTCAGACGTTTCTCAGCCTGTTGTGCTACTGGGGCCCTCTGTATGATAAGAGCGCATTGTGGTACACTACATTTCAGATCCTCCTCATCCGCATAGAACAGTTTTAAGTTGTACACGTGAAACACCGAGTGCACCTTGAAGTCTGAAGGCAAGTCCAACTTGCCCACTCTTTTGGTGATGGTGAATGATCCCTCGTACTTCCTTATCAGTTTGCGGTGTCATCCACGGATAATGCATGTGCGATCAGGATAAAGCTTCACCAATACTTGGTCCCCAACATGAAACTGAGTAGGTTCGTGATACTTGTTTGCTCACTTTTTTAACATCTTAAACACCTTGTGCAGAAATGCCTTTGTCAGCTCGGTCTGCTTGTGTCAGTTTCGAACAAACTAATAGGCAAATGATGATATTTCCTTCTTCTATATGGCTAGAGTATGCAGAGTCAGTGGTTGTTGTCCCGTAGATATCTCGAACAGGCTATGGCCTGAAGACTCACTTTTTTGAAGATTGTAGCAGAATTATGTCACATTCACCTAGTCTTTCTAATTGGCACTAACAAAGTGCCTGAGGTACTGCTCCAACAGTCTGTTGATGCGCTTTATCTGTTCAGCCGTCTGTAGGTAGAAACTTGTTGAAAATAGCAAATTTGATCAGAGCCAATGGATGACCTTTCCTTCTCTTGTGCCACTAGAGTATACAGAGTCATCAGTTATTGTTTCATAGCTATCTCAAATGGGCTGTAGTCTGACGACTTACTCTTCTAAAGATTATAGCCGAATTGAGTTACGTCCATGAGCTTCATTCAATCTTTCTGATTGACACTAACAAAGTGTCTGACTTACTGCTCCAACAGTTCATTGATGTGCTATGTCTGCCCATCCATCTGTGGGTAAAAACTTGTTGAAAATAGTAGATCAGGGTCGAGTAGCCGAAACACTTAATGCTAAAATTTGCCTGTGAAATGAGCATCACTATCGCTCACAATGTTTCTTGGTACACCACAGTGCTTCACAACATGCTTGATGAACAACTCTGCAGTCTTCTTTGTGAGGCACTCCTTCGAAGTTGTGATTAAGGTGATGTATTTAGAAAAATGATCCACTACCATCGGAATGGAATTGAAGTCATCTACCTTTAACAGACTAACAATAAAGTCAATAAAAATGCTTTTTCAAGGACATTATGAAATAGGTAGAGGCTCAAGAAAGCCGACAATCTTCTGGTTGGTCTCCTTATCTTGTTGACAAATGAGACACGTTCACAGATACCTCTCTACATCGTCTTTCATCTACGATCAATCGTAGCTGCGCTCAAGGAGTGCTAAGGTCCGCTCCTGACCTGGATGACCAACTCATAGTGTATCATGGTACTCCCTAAGCAGTTCATGATGAGAGAAAATACGATTAGGCTAATGACCGGTTCAATCCGAGCAAGAACCTCAAGTACAAAATATTTGGACATGAAATCAAGGAAAACAAAGTGAAACTTGATGCCTAGTTGCTTCATTGCTTAGATGATCTCCTAAAACAATCTCCAATGTCCTGATATCACAAGAACCCTAAAATGATTATGAGCACAGGTTAACCTTTAAATAAAAGAATTTGCCATGCAAGAAGATCTAGAGTAGCTAACATGGCAGCATCTGGTCCTGCTAATATCCTGCTAATACCGTCCATCTCATGGGTAGACATCGGCGACCAATCAGGGTCAGTACTGTGGACCATTCACCCAAAGTGATTATCGACTCGGAAACGGTCCGCATCTAAAGGTCAATTGGTGAGACCAAGCATGACACTTTTTTGTTTTAACCCCTCCGTAATCCCTCCAAAGGAACTGCAAATTATAAGATGTCATTGGTGTTACTTTGATTTTTTTTTTAATCAAGAAACCTTAGTTTAGCTGGTTGGGGCCCAAGAAAGATTGATGCTATGCCGTATGACCCACCACCAAGTAGTTAAACCCCATGGGCGGCACCTCTTGCCATCATAGAGCCTGCTGTGTTTTGTAACTCTAATTAACAATGTGTTTTTTACTCCAATGGTGTATTTGGCACAGAAGAAATTGCAGTATCTCAACTTATCCCACTCTTTTCCCTAAGTACCACAGTGTTAAACACTCCACATGGAGGGCACTTTATATTATTTATTTATTTTGAAAGGCTGGAGTTAGGCAGACCCCAACAGTTATTATTCAACGTACCACTGAGGTTTTAAACCTACAAAGTCCCAGCACAAGGCGACGTGCACTGACAGCTCCTACCAACGAAGCGGAGCCCCAGTTGGTAGAAGGGGAAAGTGTTGAGGCAAGGCAATCTTTACAACGTGTTGCAACAAAGGCGCTGAGCTGTGAATGTTTATTGGTCCTGTGTTCGAATCTCTCGGTCAACTGGCATTGACATCATGCCTTGTGTTACGTTAAACCATAACTCACCTTCCTAAAAAATAAAAAATAAATAAAAATGGCTTGGATTCATTAGCTGCACCAATTATTACACCAACCTAATTACCACCACCATCCTTATTTGGTGTGACAAAAAAAGGGAGTTACCATATATATGAAATGTTTAAATTCATTAGCTGCATCAATTATTACCCCAATCTAATTGCTACCACCATCCTCATCTGGTGTAAAAAAAAAAACAGGGAGTTACCATGGATATGATGCTTGATCTATATAAGTATATAAAGGATATGATACGAGGAGATTAGATTAACAGTTGGTACTTCCTCTTTTTGTTCTTCCCTCCCTCTGTGGTTGGTCTTTTCAGCATTTCAGTTCCATTACCTCAGAAGGGGAGGAACTGGAAGAGCAAGATGCCATCAAGCTTTGATTTTACAGGGTTGGGAAAGCATAGCAGCAGGGGAGGAGGGACCCCATTGGTTGTAACAATGGAAAACCCCAACAACTTCTCTCTGGTGGATATCACCCAACCACCATCCTCTTCTCTGAAGGAGAAGCAGAGAGTGAAGAACATGAGGCAATTCAGTTGGGTTTTCCTCTTAAAGATCCACAAGGCATGGTCTTTTCTCTCTTGGGTTTTTTCTGCTTCCTTCAGCAGGCTCTCATCTGCAAAAAGGCGCCTGCTTTCCAGTAGGTATGATAGGCCAGGGTACAGAGGGAGGCTGTTGAGGTTCATTAGAGGGTTCTTGTTGACTGCCATGGTGGTTCTTGCATTTGAATTGGTCGCCCGTTTTAAAGGGTGGTATGCCCACAATCTGAGGGTAATTAGGCCCTCTGAGATTGAAGGTTTCTTGCATTGGGCGTATCTTCAGTGGTTGTCCTTCAGGGTGGATTATATTGCAAGACCCATCAAGTTCCTCTCAGATTTCTGTGTTGCTTTGTTTATGATTCAGTCGGTAGATAGGTTGGTTCTGTGTATTGGGTGCTTCTGGATCAAGTTCAAGAAGATCAAGCCAAGGGTGGAAGATGGGCAGGTGCTTGGATCTGGAGATGCTGAGGCTCAAGAATCAAGTTTTCCAATGGTTCTTGTTCAAATCCCAATGTGTAATGAAAGAGAGGTAAATTTCCAAGTATACCTTTCTGTTCCTGTTTCATACTTCATACTTGCTGGATTTGGGGTCCAAACTTTCAATTGTTTTTTTCTTTTCAAAAAAGGAACAAACGTTTCAATTGGGTTGCTTAAGTTGGTAGAGCATGGTGGTGCTGTTGATTGGATCACTTTAACAATTTCTGACGTTTCAGTTGGTTGTTACTCATCATATTTAGAATGATCTATGTGGACTAGCTAGATTAAAAAGTTTATGTATATGCCTTGAAAGGTCATTTTTGATAGATGGAAATTTGGAAATTGTTTCCATTCCATGTTGATTACCACCACCTTGGTGAAATTAGAAAACCCTGTTAACCAAGCTTAGTGAGACTCGTGATTTAAAAAAAAATTATAAAAATTTATTTCACTCTGATTAGTTCATATACTGGTTACCATTATTTAGTTATTTGGATGAGGATTGAAGACATAGTGTTGGAAGTACAAAGTGCATTGAAATTACTTTAGTTTTAAATCTGCTTCTTGTATTGGCATTCTAGTGTCTGGGTTGCTTGCTTTCTTCAATGGAGATTGGTTGTGGTGCTTAGGTATACGAGCAATCGATTTCAGCTGTTTGTCATTTGGATTGGCCAAAAGATAGGCTGTTAATACAGATTTTAGACGATTCAGATGATGAAAGTGTGCAGCTGCTCATAAAAAATGAAGTTTCAAAGTGGAGTCAGAAAGGAGCAAACATACTGTATCGCCATCGGTTCATCAGGACTGGTTATAAAGCGGGTAACCTCAAGTCTGCTATGGCCTGTGACTATGTCAAAGACTATGAATTCGTTACAATTTTTGATGCAGACTTCCAGCCTTACCCTGATTTTTTGAAACAGACCATACCACATTTCAAGGTATTCCCACTTAACCTTTTCAAATATTAAAATTGAAAAACTAAGCTATTTATAAAGTAAGATTGAACTCTATAGTTGTTTGCAGGGCAATCCTGATCTGGGTCTTGTTCAGGCTAGGTGGTCATTTGTGAATAAAGATGAAAACCTGCTCACTAGGCTTCAAAACATCAACCTCTGCTTTCATTTTGAGGTGGAGCAGCAAGTTAATGGTGTTTTCCTCAACTTCTTTGGGTTCAATGGAACTGCTGGTGTGTGGCGAATCAAGGCTCTTGAGGATTCAGGTGGTTGGCTTGAGCGTACAACTGTGGAGGACATGGACATAGCGGTCCGTGCTCATCTCAAGGGATGGAAGTTTATCTTCCTTAATGATGTTAAGGTGCTTGGCCAATCGTACATGTTGCTATTGATTCTTTTGTTTCTATGCATTGGTTGTATATAATTTTAACAATTAATTCTTGCTCTTTGAATGGGTTAGGTCCTCTGTGAACTTCCAGAATCTTTTGAAGCATACCTCAAGCAGCAGCACCGTTGGCATTCGGGTCCGATGCAACTTTTTCGGCTGTGCCTTCCTGATATAATAGTTTCCAAGGTTTTTTTTCATCTGACTGAAGTTACTGATAATTGCTAGTTTATTGTGTTCTACATAATCAATGACATTTTAACCTGTTAAATGCTTTGCGCAGATATCTTTTTGGAAGAAGACCAATCTGATATTCCTGTTCTTCCTACTGAGGAAATTGATCCTCCCATTCTATTCTTTTACACTTTTCTGCATTATTCTTCCCTTGACAATGTTCATGCCAGAGGCTGAATTGCCACTATGGGTCATCTGTTATGTTCCTGTTTTCATGTCACTCTTGAACATTCTACCTGCTCCAAGGTCATTTCCTTTTGTAGTACCTTACCTGCTGTTTGAGAACACCATGTCTGTAACAAAATTCAACGCAATGATCTCTGGACTGTTCCAACTGGGGGGTGCTTATGAATGGGTCGTTACCAAGAAGACTGGGAGGTCATCAGAAACAGATTTATTAGCAGTTGCCGAGAGGGAATCAGCAAATTTGGAACTGAAGATACACAGGCAAGCTTCCGAATCTGGCCTAGCCATACTGACCAAATTGAGAGAAAAGGAAGGAGCTTCTCTAAAAAAGAAGGCCAATCGTGTGTATCTTAAGGAGCTGGCGCTAGCTCTCCTCCTCCTCATGGCATCAGGGAGAAGTCTATTATCTGCTCAAGGCATCCATTTCTATTTCCTTTTATTCCAAGGAATTGCATTTCTAGTTGTTGGTTTAGACTTGATTGGTGAGCAAGTGAGTTGATATATTCAAAAGAATAATGGCGATGGCGGGATTTCATTCAAGAAGCTGAGAACCCAGGAGAATCTTTGAACCCCCCTCAGAAGAACATAAGAGTGGATCTTCTCCATTGGACACTTGGGTTCACATTACAGCCAAGTATCTTTCTTTATGGAGAATTGGTTTAGTGGGATATGTTGTTCTTTGCAAAAGAACATCACAGAAACTGTTTGAGCCTCATTTCAACACCAGGAGTCATTTGAGGACTAAGCCTCTCTTGTCTCTACACATCACACAAATGAATGTTTATCATGCTTATTACTGTATGATAATGATATATATATATATTAATTCATTTGATATATCAGAAGGGCTTTCCCTTCATGGCAAGTCTCAAAGATTTTGTTTATACCGTGTACTCACCTTATTTTCATTTTTTTTCTTTGGTAGTGGAAATATTTACCAGAAGCATGGTCAATATTTCTGATGAGCGTTTCAATTTACGTGCCATCTTAGCCTACGCTTCAAAAGTTCTTAAAGAAAATTAGTTAGGGTATATTTAATTTACAAGTGATCCACCAGCTTGATTATCAAAAATAAGAAATAAATACTATCTTCTGAGAGTGTTTGAGTAGTTTGATTATTATCTGTTGCCTAAATGAGATCTCACAACTAACAGAATATGAGTTTGAAGTTTTAATGGAAATGAAAATAGTTATTAAATATTTCTGTCTTCTGCTGAATCTGAATATGATCATGATTTAGGGAGAGAAGTGGATGGCCACGTCTGGAAGCAAATTGTTGTTTTTATTGCTCCAAGTCAATACTGTCATTTTCCTTTTAGTGCAGGATCTTCCATAACCAGTCTGGAGATGCTCATAGATTGTCACAGTCCACACACACACACACACACAGAGAGAGAGAGAGAGTCAGAGAGAGAGAGGACCACCAACCAATTCTTTTGTTTACATGACAAATAATTCAAGTCCATGTGTTGCTGTCTTTGGCATTATGTGTAGTAATGAAATTGAAGGGCAGAGTTGGGCCCTGAGTTCCAAAAGGCATGGGGGTCTACATCTCAACCAGACATTTTTATTACACACAAACACACGTGCACACACATAGCTAGTTTCCTCAGAAGCCGGCTTCAAAAGAGGGAAACTCCTCACTTCTCCGAAAGAATGAAAGATTTGGGAAACCTACTTCCAAAAGAAACTAGTTTCTTTTTAGTGGGAAGCCCGCTTTCCCCATATTTCCCAAATTGATTACCATCTTCCCTCTCGCTTCTTTGTTACTTCCCTCTCACTTGTGCTTTTAAATTAAACTAGAAAAACACCTGTCCTTATGAACAGATCACGTACACCTGCACACCCACACATAAATCAAATATGATGAGCAAACACAACACATACAGATCAAATATGATGAGTAAAGCTTAATCCAGTTATAGGAATGTAAATAGTTCAGATTTGGTTCAAATATATCCAAATACCATATCCGACGGATGCCAGCTAAATAGATTCAAGTTTGAATTCAGATTCGGACAGTGAAAAGCTCATACCAAATCCAGTTTTTTACATGTAAATGGATTTGGCTATCCATCAAATCCAGATAATTGTCAGGTTCGGTAGCTATCAAAACCATAACTGCATCTGATTATAAATGAATATGGTTTTGGCTTACGCAATTACTCAATCTGACTAAACAGAGTTGGATTTAGTTGGACATCGAATAAAATCCAATTCATTGACATCTCTCTCTCTCTCTCTCTCTCTCTCTATATATATATATATATATATATATATATATATATATATATATATAAAGAAAACTGAAATATATAAATCAGCAAAATATGTAAACTAGTATGAACCGAGATCTTTATAGAGTTTTTTGCAAATCTAACCCTTCATTTGCTTGGAATCGACTATTTGATCATCGTAATCAGATCAAGAAATGTGATTTTGTATGCTTGAATATTTATAAAAATCTTGAGCCATTGATTCTCAAGCCTTAAGAGATTCTTCGTATACATCATAATCGGATGATCTAAGGTTCTATTTCTTTAAAACCAAGCATCTAGATCACATCCGTATGGTAAAATTTTAGAAAAAAATAAAAAATATATAAAAAACTCAGTGCATACCGGTTTATATATATATATATATATATATATATATATATATATATATATATATATATATATATATATATATCAATTTTTATGTTACATCGGTGCAATATATAACCCATGCAATTGACCAATGTCGCCTTCAATAAATTCTCATATATATTTAAAATTGAAAACACACAAGCATGAAAGCTAATGCATAAAAAATACATAAATAAAAAATATAATCACATTTTTTTAATAAATATTTTAAATATAAATGTTATTCATCTGGAGCCCAGACATACTAAAACCAAACCAATATCCCAAACTGATTAGACACAATCCAACCTGATCTTGACGGACCCATGGGCTTGGGTCTGGTTTAAAACCTAGATTCATTTTAAAAATAGTGCAGATTTTGGGTGTAAAAGATATTGACTTGAACCAGTCCATATGAGTTTGACGTGCTATATACCTGATCCAAATGATTCTATACCATTCATACCTAAACCTGAATCGAGTGTAGTAGCCAAACACGTTTTTATACCCAAACCCACACAAAGCCAATTGAACTTGAACCTGAACCAGCTTGAGACCCAAAGCAACCCTAACGACCATACTGATATTTTAGTCACTATTTAAAAGGCTCCACATGTCATAATATTTTGAAAATATCATGATGTTATTATTTAAATAAAATTTGTCATTCTAACTAGATTTTTAAATACAAAATATTAGGAAAGCATGTTCTTTTCATAATTTTATAGTTTAATTTTTATGTTGTCCAGATTTTCTTGATAAAAATGTGAAAACTAATAAATGTTATAATATTTTCTTGGCTGATAATTTGCCTTTAAAATGTTGTGACTAAGATTATGATAGACTTCAATATGGTTGGTCTTGAGAAGACATGCTTAAACCTCTTAACCCACACAGATCTATTTTTACAAGAATTTGGAAGTGGGTATGTTTACTACGTGGACCATTTCTGAAATCAAATTGGAACTGGTTAGAATCTAATTTTTATACCCAATAAAAAAGAACTATTTAAACCCAAAAAATTTATGAAAAATAATTGTATTGTACAGGAAAAATGATGTATTTTTCAAAAACCCCTACAATTTTTTAAGATCCCCCCGTGTCCAAAACTGCAACCTTTCAGCTTTAAAGGACCTTTTCAACCTTCACACATGCGAATATACTCTGATACGTGAACTTCCTTCTCAAATATCCAAATATATGAATTTCCTATCGCATTTATGAATTTTCTCCAAAATATGCAAATTTTCTCCCACATTTGTGAATGTCCTCCTACTTGCTTTAAGGGAAAGTTCTCACACATTTGCGAATGTCCTCCTACTTGCTTTAAGGGAAAGTTCTCACACATTTGTGAATGTCCTCCTGCAGGTGTCTCTTATGAGCTTTTTAGTAAAAAGAGTTTGTTGAAAAAAACTGACACTCAAAAAGTGCGATAGGCATTTAGTGACACTTCAAAAATGCCATAAAAGCATTGTGGGCAATTTAGCAACACTTCAAAAGCACATATTTGGGGGGAAATCACAAAATACAATACGGCATTCATATATTTTGAGAGGAAATTCACATATTTGAGAGGACATTCACATATTTTGAGAGAAAAAATACATGAAAAAAATTTGCATATTTAAGAGAATATTCACAAATAAAAGAGGAAATTCAGGTATTTGAATATTTGAGAAGGGAGTTTGAATATTTTGAGAAAATTCACATGTGTGAAGGGTAAAATAGTCATTTTATAATAAAAACTGCAATTTTGAACACAGGTAGATTTTAAAAAAAATTTAGAGTTTTTCAAAAAATATATCATTTTTGTTGTACAGTACGATCATTTTTCAAAAAAATTATGCTCAAACCCCTCCTTTACCTATATGGGTCTACATGTTTAATAAGTGTCAAACCCAAACTAAATTGGTTAAGGTTCAGGCCTAGATTTTAATCTGATTCAAAAATAAGCTTGACAAAACCCTAGTAGACCTGTCAGACCCTAATCAGCTACCTTTCAGTCAGTCATGCATAGCTAGCTCATTATACAACTCCCAAGATCAAGCCTGCACCTACACAATTAGTTTACTAAGAATTACACTTTGGATCATATGATTGCAATATGTAAATAAGTTTATCGAAAAACAACCGTGTTATACAGAAAAAATATCATGTTTTCGAAAAATACCCCACAATTTACCAAATATGTTGAATGTACAATACCGCAAGTTCCCTATTTTTTCTTGGCGCTTTTACCCCTCACAGGTATGATTTTTTTATTTTTGCAGGCCATGAAGCTAAAATAATACACCCACGTAATTCGTCAACAAAATCACATATGAGGTTGTGAAATTCCGAAAAATATTATGAAATTTCAAACGATTTATGAAACTCGTGATGAGTTTCGAGCCATCACCAACAAAATTATAAAAAATTACAAAAGTCCAATATTGTAAAAAAAATTATTCCAATCACACATGTATATATTGCACAATTACTTTTTCTTGAAAAAATTCATAAGATTGAAATTTCGCAATACAGGTATGATTGGAATAAAAAAAATTGCAATATCAAACTTTTATAATTTTTCATAATTTCAGAATACTTCATTTGATACTTGTCTGCAAATTTGCAATTACTGGACTTTCACAAATTGTAAGATTCTTGCTGGTGATCATGCGAAACTCGTCATGAGTTTCACAAATCGTTTGAAATTTCATAATATTTTTTGAAATTTCACAACCTCATATGCTATTTTGTTGACGAATTACATGGGTATATTATTTTAGGGTTATGACTTGCAAAAATCGAAAATTCGCACCTATGAATGGTTAAAGAGTAAAAAAAAAATTGGGAACCAGCGAAATTGTCTATTCGGCGAATTTTAGTAAATTGTGAGGTATTTTCAAAAATGTGTTATTTTTGCCATACAGTAAGTTTTTCAAGAGCTTGACTTCATGATAAAAGAAAAAAAATAGGATTTTAAACAAAGCAACTCAATCTAATATACTAAACAAAATTCACTGAACAACCCTACAATAGTCGCAACATAGTCATAAATATAACTACTAATAAAATAAGAGACAAGATGAAAGCAAACACTGCATATACCATAACTCAGCTTAGTTAAAAGCACACTCTTAATACAAGAGGGAAGGTGATGAGTAGCCAAGAAGCAGAAGGGCCATAACTAATAACCTATCATTAGAACTGGCATCATTTGAATCTAGGAGGGGTCCTTTCTTTCAAAAAAAATAAAATAAAGGTGACATGGAATGAAAGCAAAAAATAAAGAACAGGAAAAAGAAAAAATCAAAGAGAAAATTTAAAGACTAATTACTTTATGCCAAATTTGGTGAAAAAATACCCAGAAATTAAGGATCGTGATCCTAAACATTTTCAACTGAATCTCCTAAAATAACAGGTTCCTTAATTAACATCATTTGAAAGGCTAAAATTGAAAATAAGAAAAAAAAGGCAAATATCATGGTTTATCATGAAACCATATCAAGATACCTATTTTTTGTCTAGTTTTTGGGAAATTTCTAAATTTAGAGCTGTAGACACCTCAATTTTGACCAATCTATGGATTTTATTCAAATGATTGTTTTCTTGAAGTGTCCATGTTTTAAGTCCAAAATGACTAGATCCATTTCAAGTGCATTTTGGGCCTAAAAATAACATTTTCAAGCTGCATTCAAAAGCAAAATTAAAGTATAGTTCATAAGCTTTCCAACGAGCCAAAAACATGTCAAAAGTACATCGGATCAAAAGTTATGACCAAAAATAATTTTTTATGTCAAAATGGGTTTGACATGGATCCAGAATGATTCTCTAGACTCGATCTGGATCCAAGTATTGTTCAAATCTTTGGATTTAATCCAGATAAATTATTGTTTGGATCTATGAACATAATCCAAGTCCAATTATTATTTGAATCTTTAGACTTGTTTCAGATCCAATTGTCATCCAGATCTTTAGATTTGATCAAGATCTAATTGTCATTAGGATCTTTAGATCTAAACTAGATCTAGTTTTCATTTGAATCATAAGACCCAACCCATATCCATTTGTCATCCAAATAATTTGAATTGATCCAAAACTCAATATCCAAGTCTACATTAAATGAACCTTAGGGATTACTCTCATCTTCGATTCATTAAACTTGACTAGTTTGAGGTTGCTTAGCTACTGAGCTAGGTAACTCTAATCAATGTGATTAATCCTAATAGATAGAACCAATCAGAAAGAGACCTCAAAACCTCAAGATCATAGGATTTTACCATGTCATCTAAAGGTAAATCCAGATCTTTGGACCCTAAATCCATAAGATTAGGATTCATACCCAATAAAAAATCTATAAAATTGAGACTTGCGCTTCCTCTCATAACATCTAAACCCAAAGTGTGAAATTGATGATGTTGTGATAGCCTAAATCCAACCTAGTCATCTACGCTCTATTAAAACCATGCCCTATTTTTTAGGTTTAGATCCTAGTCCTTTGGATCCAATATGTTGGATTTGAACCCGAGAAATATACACCCAGTGAAAGCTATGTCAGATTCAACTTGCACTCGTCGAAAGTCATAATAGGGCTATCTAAGCTCGTGGTAAGATTCTTTAATTTTATTTTATTTATTAGAGTGTGTTTGTCACTAATTCTTATATTCTTGTATATTTCGTGTTTTTGAGCATTAGTGGTGCTCCACACCATCAACCTGACATTTGTTTTTAAATTCACATATCAAATATGAGTCACTTGCAAGCTAAAACCTATCTTTTGAAGATTCTGACATTCTTGAAGCAGTTGATCTTTACTCATCGAAGATGAAAGGTACACTACTTGAAAAGTGGACCCCACATCTCTATCTTGTGTCTCAAATTTAAATTCATTTTTGAACTGCCCTTATTTTTTCTTTCAAACTTTGGGGATCCACAAGAGCTAAGTAGTGATATAGCCAATATTGTTAATTGATCAATTTTTCCATATAAGGTAGAACAAAGGAGTGATCCTATCAGCTTAAGTAGTTAAATTGGTAAAACTGGTAATTATTCAGTTTTTGAAAAAGATTTACTTAAGCTACCTATTAGAACAGGGATGAGAGAGAGAGAGGATAGGAAAAAAATTAAGTTACCTGCGAGAGAGAGAAGATAACTTTATTTTTACCTACTTAAATGGCACTTCTATTATTTAAAAAAAATCACACAAGTGCCATATAAGTATCATTTAGTTTTTTTTTTTTTTGTAAAAAATACAAATGTTTTGAGAAATTTTATAATTACATACCAAAAGAACATGACATGAGAGATTTAAAAAAGATAATAATGAATCAAAATTGTTGCATCGAATACCCCTACTCTGGCTATATATATATATATATATATATATATATATATATATATATATATATATATATATATATATATATATATATATATATATATATATAGAAAAAGAGAGAGAGAGAGAGTGTGTGCTGCCCCTTTTTTCATTAGGTCACTGTTACGACCTTTAAAAAATCATAGTTTTATGTTTTGTGTTAGATCTGAACCATTAGATGTGTTTATCATTGCTTATTTATTAAGAAACAAACTTTGTGGGTTAAGGCTTGTAAAACTGATTTCTATCAGAGAGGAAAAACACAATGGGAAACCCTAAATGCACACCCATCCCGCCTTCTCTCAAACTGGTTGTGGAAGGAAAGGATCCGTTGCTAGGGAGCGAGGGGAACCGAAAAGTAGGTCTTCACTTCTGGAAGTACGTAGAGGAGTCTCTGAACCCCTTGTAGGGTGAAGAGGAACGAGACATCCATAAGAATCCTAATCCCATCATATCGATATAAGGGGTTTGATAGACAAGAAGCAATGGACTGTATTGGCAGAGTTCTCAGGGGTAGGGAAGCCAGAAGAATTGAATATAAGTTCATCTTCGAGAACCTCAAGGCGATATGGTCATCAATGCCTTTTGTCCAGCTTTTTTGCCGTATCCATGGGACTCTTCATAGTGAAGGCGACCAGCCAGCAGGAGTTCCAGGAGATCACTAGGAAACGGGCTTGGCGAGTGGCAGGCCAAACCCTCCTCACCACCAACTGGTTTCTGGGAATGCCAATGAAGCTGGATGAGAAGACAATAGTACCAATCTGGATCCAATTTTCAAACCTTTCAGCCAAACTATGGGTCATGGACTTCTTTAGGTGTGGCTGAATATCTGGGTGAGCTAATAGATCTTGATGCATGCACGAAAATACAAGAACGGATGGTGTATGCACGCCTATGTCTAGAAATCAAAATTGAGGATGGTCGTGCCTTTCATCAGGAGATTTCTCGCCATTATAGGCTAATAGCGGTGAGAAAAATCGCCGTTATTGACCAGTGGCGGAGCCAGAAGTTTTTCTTTGGGTGGGCAGACTTCGGGTCTTGGGGACAATGTTATGGTCTTGAAGGACAATCCATTTATTCGGACCAATGGCGGAGCCAAAAAAAATTTGATGGAGGAAGAGTCATTCGTGGAGAGATAAAACTTAAATAAGCCTTTGAATTAAAATAATAATCGTTACAAATACAAACAACTAAAGATAAAACCTTAAATTGTACTTTTAAACTAAAATAAAGATTGTTCACTTAAGAAATAAAAACAACTAAATTCATGAAAATTTTACAACGGGCATCTTCTATTTTTTATATTTTGAAAACAATTCATAATTGCATCTTCACTGATGGTATCAAATGTCTCATTCTCTATGTAAGTAACCAAAGCATCATTGATCCATTCATCTCCCATTCTGTACGTAGATGACTTTTGTTATTGTTCATAGCTGAAAATGTTCTTTCAACACTTGTTGTTGCAACTGACAAAGTTAATGCCAACTTAATCAATAGATACACATGAGAAAATACAATGTGCTTTTGAGTTGCTATCATCATCTCTGCTAGCTCTGCTAAAGATTTTAAACTTGAAAATTGATCACTATTTCACATTTCTGCAATATATATATATATATATATATATATATATATATATATATATATATATATATATATTCAATTGATTTTCAAGTCTAATTATGTTTACTCTAGAAATTGTACTTACTGAGCTGGTTGATTTGTTCATGATAGACTACTCACAAATTGTGTGATTAAAAGAAAGGGTTTTTTGGCTACCTAGCCAATGCATCCTTTGCAAAACAGATGAGGAAAATGCACTTCATTTGTCTACCTAAGATTTGTTATCAATGTGTAACAAGATTATGGATTGGCATCTCATCATTTATATTATAAAATTTTGGATTCCTCTAAATACAAATCTGAATATTTTCTTTAAAAAAAAAAATTTGCACTAGGAACCATTATTCTAGAAAAACTTGGAATTTCAAAAGCAGTATGACCTTGTTTGGACTGCCAATGGATGGTAGTTAAGGATGCAAACACAAAATAAATAGTTCTCATGATTTTTGAAAATTCATGTGCATGTTTTGTTGAAAAAATAGTTTCGAGAAGGTGACCTGTAAAAGGATGGATGCAGACTGAAAGCTTGGAGGCACACTATGAAGCACTCTTTGAAAAGCGACAATCACTCCCTCCCACTGGTATAAAATCTGGTGTAGTAGGGTACGATGTGCTTTTGGGATACAACTAAACCTCCACCAAACTCGCTGATGCAGATGCCTACGAGCCCGAGGGACATGGGTTACGAACACCCACATAACCCAAAACGAGACTACAACATGTGCAAATATATTTTAATAATATACCAAACATAGAGCAAAAAATTCAATTTATTTTAACACGTTCAGGCTCATTGATCTTTGAGGCATTTCACCGAACACTTAGTGAGCGCCTCTTAAACAGAACTTTGGTATGATAAACAACGATTTATATAGAATTCTCAAAACAGATTTATGATAATCAATATATAAAACACATATTTAGTTTAACAAATCCAATTTCCATTTCCACATTCAAGAGGCATAACAGTCTGAATATATAAGTGTAATCAGAATTTGTCGTCCAAACTATTTCATAAATCAGTCTTGACGAGCTCAAACCCCTGTTCAACAATAACAGGAATTTGCAAGGTAATATAATGCATAAAAAAACAGATTTCATGTATAAAATAACATGAAAACACATTCAGTCATAAACGAGACAAGAATGGATGCCAAAACCGGATTCAACTAGAACAGTTTGGCGACGATTTTAGTAAAAATGACTCAACAGACTTGACGCCCAGCTTAAACAAACATTCTGATCTAGATTAACAGTTTGGGAACAATAGAAATTAAACCCAAAACAGATTCAGCATTAATGATAATAGAACTAAATGCAATCAGATTGGAAACACATAAATCAGTTGGGGTTTACCTGCGGCTGCAGGAGGCGCTGGTGCTCATCGCGACAGGGTTGGCGCGAGGGATCGGGCCATCGGTTCGCCGGAAATCACATAGGGGGAAACCGAGAGGGGAGGGAGCAGGCGCACGGTCGGCGATGGCCGTTATGGGAGGTGAGGAGCACGGCTGACAATGGCCGTTATGGGAGGTGAGGAGAGGAGCACTGCCGGCGATGGCCGTTACAGGAGGTGAGGAGCACGATCGGCGTTACGGGAGGTGAGAAGCACGGTCGGCGTTACGCGAGGTGAGGAGCATGACCGGGATCGGCGATGTCCGTTACGGGAGGTGACTCAGGTGAGGAGCACGGTCGACGATGGTTGTTACAGCCTACAGGAGGTGAGGAGGAAGGGGGAGGGCGGTGCAGGGAAAGACATTGTCCCTTCCCCGCGACCCTACTCCCTTAACTCTATTGGGTTCTCGGATCCGGGTCGGGTCCGGACCCGGACCCGACCCGGATCCAATACGAATTTTTGGGGTGGGCGACCGCCCACCCCTGGCTCCGCCACTGCTATTGACCCTCATCCTTCTAGTGAGAGTATATGAGACACGAGTGAAATATTGTGAGTAGTGTGGTTCTACGTATGCCCTTCTAACCGGCTAATTCTATCAGGGAAACAAGTGAACACAGGTGAAACTTTCCAAGAGAAATGCATCAGGTATAAAATAATCTAACCTATCAAAACAGTTGACTGCAAATTATGGACAAAACATATCTTCGGAAGAAAAGGACAAGGATGAGTGCCCCATGGAAGCATAAGATCACCATCCAAACGAGATACATGCATGCTAAGGCAAGTATAATGGAAACTAAGAGCCCATCAAGAGCTATTAATGAGGCCCAACCAGGGAGGGGTCTTAAAGAAGTGGAAAGTGAATCTAGATCGATAAACACATGAAATATTGGAGTTTTAGCTCATAACTACCCAAGTATCTTACACTATTTCCTATATTTTTATAAGTTTGTGGGTTTCTTGTCTTTCCTACAAGTTTAGTACCATATTTCAAGTTGTACGAAATCCTCTTGTCCTTATATTCTGGGGGTGCCTTAGAGGACAAGGCCCTCAATTAAAGGGCATTAGATCTTGAGCTTATACATCACTTTATCGATGGTCTTTAGACTTGGGGTTTCAATTTGGGTTTCGGACTAGTATGGTCTTTGGCACATCTTTTTAGTACCTTTTGATCTGGTCTTGGATGATCTTGTCCTTGTTAGGGTCATTTTTTACCCTGTCCTTACCCTTTGGTCCAAGAAGGCCCCTTATTGTGGTCTGTTAGGACCCCTTTATGGCCTTCATGGGTGGCCTAGGGACAGGGGCCAATATAAATCTGAACCCTCTCCCATTCTTCTCATCTTGCAAGCTCTCCTCTCCTCTCTCTCATGAGCTCTCTCCCATAAGCTTGGCTCTCTTTGTCTCTCCTCTACTCTCTTATGTTGTAGGATTCATATGAAGCATTTTTTTTCAACAATTTTGAAGTGATAATTTGCATATGGCGACTGTGGAGGTTGGAAACAAGGAGCTACCCAAGTTGTCCCAGTTCGATGGTACCAATTTCAAAAGGTGGTAACACAAGGAGTTTGTTTTCTTTACTATTGCAAATATGGTCTACGTGCTCATATAGGAATGTCCAGAAAAAGGAGAGGATGAGACCATCGCTGAAAACTGAAAGAGAAGAAAGTGAAAGCAAGATGATTTTGTATGTCATGAACATATATTGAATGCTCTCTCAAACACCCTGTTCAACCTCTACTTAAAAGTCAGCATGACAAAGAAGTTGTGGCAAGCCATTTAAAGCAAGTACAAAATGGAGGATGCAAAAAACTGTAAGTTTTTTGTTAATAAGTATGTAGATTTTAAATTCTTCGATGATAAGTCATTGTGACTCAAGTCTATGAGATATTTGCTAATCAGATCAAGTCTGAAGGTATGAACCTTGATGAATCATTTCAGGTGGTTGTAATCATTGGTAGATTGAATCCATCTTAGAAAGATTATAGAAATGAGTTAAAACATAAGAATGAAGAGTTTACCTTAGAACAACTTCTTCAACAACTTAGGATCGATGAGGGAGCTTGATCTTGAGATAAGAAAGATGAAATAAAAGAAGTATATGCTAAGCTAATCATCATTGAACTTAAACCAAGGTTCAAACCCGAACTTAGAAACAAGAATAAGAAATCCAAGCTCATTGCTAAGAAAAGAGATTTTGTTTTTGCTATACTTGTGGTAAACTGAGTCACTATGCGAGTGAATGTTGGCACATGAAGAAAGTTCAAGGCAATAAAGCTAGTAAACTCGATGACAACCTGGTGGTTATATTTAGTGAGATATTTATGATCAATTCAAATAAAGAGTGGTACATAGATTCTAGATCAACGATTCATTCATACAAAGATAGAAGTATGTTCAATAGATTCGAAACTGTGAGGGAAGACTATAAGATATATATGGAAGATAAACATGAACCAAAGATTCATGGAAAAGAGTGAGAAGCTTCACTTCACCTCTGAAAATGCTTAACCCTCCAAAATGTATATCACGTACCTATCGTCATGAAGAAATTTGTATATGTCTATCTACATATAACTCATAGTTTCAAAGTTGTAATGGAATCTGACAGTATTATATTATCGAAGAACCATAAGTTTTTAGGCAAAGGTTACTCCACCAATGAATTATGTAAGCTTAATTTGATTAATAAAGTTGATTTTACTTCTGTTTATATGATTGACTTGTATTATTTATGGCATAGTAGATTATGATATGTTAATTATAAGTCTTTGATAAGCATGGGTAACTTAGGACTTATTCCTAAATGTAAAGTTGAGCATGTTAAAAAATATGATATTTGTATTCAAGCAAAGTTTACGAAAAAGTAATTTTCAAGTATTGAAAGAACTTCCAAACTACTAGATTTAATACATAGTGATTATGTGATTTGAAAAATACTCTAACTCATGGGGATAACAATTATTTTATAACTTTTATTGATAATTTCTTAAAATATTCTTATGTCTATCTTATGAAAATAAAAAATGGATAATTTCAGAATTTAAGATTTTCAAAGCAGAGGTTGAAAATTTTTGTAATTACAAAATAAAATCTTTTAGATCTGAAAGAGGTGATGAATATCTTTCAAATGAGTTCATTAAATTTTGTGAAATTCATGGGGTACATAGACAAAATACTAGTACATATACTCCTCAATATAATGGTGTAGTTGAACGTAAGATTAGGACTCTAATAGATATGGTTAATTCAATACTTATAGGTTCTGATATAGATTATAATATATAGTGTGATGCATTGCTTTGTTTATATTATATCTTAAATAGAGTTTCATATTCTAAGTCTAACACTATAACTTATGAACTTTAAAAATATAAAAAATTAAATTTAAATTATTTAAAAGTTTGAGGTTGCATTGCTTATGAACCAAAATTAACCAAACTTGATAAAAAAAACTAAAACATGTGTCTTCATTGGATATTCTCAAAATAGTAAGACATATAAATTCATAGATATTAAAAGCAAAGTAATTTCAAAATCCATCCAAGATGAATTTAGAGAATATTTAACTTTAAAATCACTTAAAGCCCCAAAAGACATTAAAAACAATCAAAAGAAAAGAATTTATGAGCTTGAAATTTCTGAATTGAAAAAGTAAAAGATCTAGAAAACCAAAAGATTTTGGTCCTAATTTTCATCTCTACATGATAGATAGAGACCTTGTTTCTTTTTCAGAAGCTATGAACTTTCAAGATGCCCCTTCTTGGAAAGAGGCTATAGAAAATAAATTAGATTCTATTATAAAAAATAAAAGTTTGATTTTAGTTGATTTACCCTCTGGTTTTAAGCATGTGGTATATAAATGGATTTTCAAGAGAAAATTTTGAATTTATGGATCTATTAAAAAATTTAAAGTTAACTTATAGCTAAAGGTTTCAAACATAAACCTGAATGTGATTATTTTGATACATATGCTCATGTTAGTAGGATTGCATCTATTAGAACTATGGTTGCTTTGGCATCAATTTACAATCTTGAAATTCACCAAATGAATATTAAATATTTTTTTGAATAGTATCTTGGAAGAAGAGATTTATATGGAATAACTTGAAGGCTACGTTGAACTCGGTCAAGAAAATAAAGTTTGTAAACTACTAAGGTCTTTATATGATTTCAAACATTCACCTAAACATTGGCATGAGAAATTTGATGAAGTAATCACTTTATACGGATTTAGAATTCCTGACTTTGATAAATGCATATATATCAAAGTAGAAGGTAATAATATATATGTGGATGACATGCTAATCATGAAAAATAAAGTAGAATATATAAATAATACAAAAAGTTTTCTTTCATCTAAATTTGACATGAAAGATATGAACTTAGCTGATGTTATACTTAGTATTAAGTTGATTAGACATGAGAATGATTATGCATTAACTCAATCCATTACATTGAAAAAAATTTAAAAAAATATAATCATTATGATTGTAATCTTGATGCTACTATGTTTGATCCTAATGTTAAGCTATCGATTAACATAGGAATAACTATATCCCAATTAGAGTATGCAAGTATTATTAGCAGTCTCATGTATGCTATGAATGAAGCTATAACTGACATAGCTTTTAGCATTAGCAAGTTGAACCGATATACTAGTAATCTAGGACAAGAGCATTGAGATGCTATCTATCAAGTCCTGAAGTACTTGAGAGAAACTCTAGATTATGAGATATTCTATGACAAAGAACCTCTTATATTTGAAGGGTATAGTGCTATAAACTGAAATTATGATTTCAAAGAGTTATTATCCACACATGATTGAATATTCACCCTTAGATTTGAAGTAGTTGTTTGGGGATCCAAGAAGTAAACTATAATAACACATTCTGCAATAGAAGCAGAGTTGATAGCACTAGCATCAGTTAGTATGAAAGATGAGTGGTTAAAGAATCTCTTAATGAAGATAAGCCAAAAGCCCTGATAGTTATGTGTTGCAATAGTCAGACAACTATATATAATGCATGAAGTAATATTTTTGGTAAAAAATCTAGAAATATCAATCTAAAGCACAATCATGTAAACAATTTACTTAAGCAAGGAGTAATCCCTATTGAATATATGAAATCTTGTCAAAACTTAACGGATCCATTGACAAATAGACTTTCTCAAGAAATTGTCTTTAAGACATCTAGGGGAATGGGGTTAAAGCCGGTAAAAGCAATCATTATTGATGGAAACCTAACCACATGATAAGGGTTGAACCATGTCTGGTGGTTCAATGAGAAGATTAAGTCATTGAGAGATTGGATTGGACACTTAACATTTTTCTCATTTCTGATGTCAAGTACTTGAAACTTGTGTACGAAAGTTGTGTTTAAATTAAACTCTTAATAAGATTCATAGGCCTTATGGTTGGGGTGCTTCAAATAGGTTTACGCACTTGATAGACTTACCTATATGAGTGTGAAGGTGGGGATCCCCTATAGGACTTGTACTTTGTCTTTATAACACTCGTGAAACTGAAATGCAACATGTAATTATTAACATGTGCCTTCTATATATTGGTAAACACAATATGACCAACTGAAGTGAAAGTGTGTATTACGGTGTCTAGAAAGTCAATTAGAATTCTCAATTCAAGGCTAACGCTATTGGGGTCTCAGACTGACTAAGACTAAGTAATACTAATGTGGAAGTAAAAAACCAAAAGGTACCTTCATTTATGTATTGGATCTTCACAAACAACCTCTAGAGTCATTTTCTATAGTAAAAACCCAAAAGGTACGTGGGAGATTATTGGGGTTTCGGCTCAAAACTACCTAAGTATCCTACACCACTTCCTACATTTTCCTAAGTCTATGGGTTTTTTATCTTTTCTACAAGTTTAGTCTCATATTGAAAGTTGTAGAGAATTATCTTGTCCTTATATTATGGTTGGTTCCATAGAGGGCAAGACCCTCAAGGAGAATTAGATCTTCGGCTTGTACCTCACTGTAAACACCCCAAATTTTCACCTTCATTCACAAACATCTGCCTCCTGCCACTAGGACCCACTCTCTGAAGCCTTCAGAGAACCAGGTGGTCGACATCTAATCCAGAGACATCCAGAGCCCGAATTTTGCCCCAAATCCAAATATTTCAAAATTCAATCTCCATTTTAGTTATCAATTTTTGTCCTTAGACAGGAATTCTCAATTCCTCATCTCTGTCAGGGGTCCGGGACTTCAAATCACTTGCTCATGCTTTACATTTTCATATCATTTTGCATCATATCATTTCATCGCATTTCATGCCATGTTTGAGATCCAATACTTTGATTTTTCAAAATCTCTAATCCAGATTCAAGTTTTTAAACCTTTCTTTCAAAATCAATCTAAAAAACTTGGGTTCTAAATCAACATCCGCCATTTGGCCAACCCCCAAGGCTTTGCACTTCTTATTTCAAAAACATTTTCTTCAGAAAAATAATCTAGATTTGTTTTAAACTCATTTTTTTTAACTGACTTCAAATCTCAGACGGGATCGATCTAGGTGGTGTCACTTCTGGATCACTTCTTTCATTCAAATTTCTCAAAAATTTTGGTTATTTCAGAGTTTTAGTTAGATTAGGACTGTCTTTTTACCTTTTAAACCCTTTTCAAAATTTTATTTTGATTTTAAATCAGAGGTAGTCTTATCCCTCATCCATTTCCTTCATTTTGGCTAAAATCTCAGAGTTTCAGTCAGACTAGGACTCTATCCCAGAGTTTCAGTCGGATTAGGACTCTATCCTAATTTCATCATTTATTCTTGTTTTTCACTTGCTTTCAAAAACCTTCTCATCTGACTTTCAAAAATGCCAAAATTATAGAGTTTTAAAATTCTAGGACTCTATCCTAGAGTTCTAGTCAGATTAGGACTCTATTTTTTATCTCCCTTTTCACCCGTTTTCAAGAAAAACTTTTAAAATCTTCTGAGAGAAGTCAAAATCTAGAGTTTCGGTCGGATCAGGACTCTGTTCCAGAGTTTCAACCAGATTAGAACTCTAACCCTAACTTTATTTTCTTAGAAAATCTTTCAAAAACTACTTCATTTATCTTTCAAACAATCAAATTTCAAAATTTCAGAACTTTCTTGTAGAGTTTCAAAATTTTAGGACTCTGCCCCAGAGTCTCAATCGGGTCAGAACTCTACTCTGATTTCATGTTTTTACTTTTATTTCACTTGTTTTTCAAAAACTGATCCAATTCTAAGAGTTTCAAAATTTTAAGACTCTAGTCAGAGTCCCAGTTGATTAGGACTCTAACCCCGATTTCGTCTTTTCGTTCATTTTCATCAATCTCTGCGAAGATCTTTCAAAATCTCTTTGTTTGTCTTTCAAAAACCAAAATTTAAGAGTTTCAAAATTTTAGGACTCTAGTCAGGAGTTTCAGTTGGTTTAGGACTCCAATTTTTTCGATTTTACTCTTTGCTTTTATTTTCATCTGTTTTAAAAAAACTCTTTTTTTAACTCTTATTTAACATGTTCAAAAACTCAAATGTGGGGCCCACATACCTAACACCCCATTTGAAAGATTTTCAATTTATTTAGGACTCTAGAGGATTTAGAATTTTGATTTTTACCTTTTGTTTTAAACCCTTTTTGAAAATCTTGTTTTTAACCCCTTTATTTTCAGGTTTTCAAAATCATTTTCTGAAAAACAAGTGGGGCCCATAGCAAGTGGCGCCATATTTGAAAATGTTTTTAGGATAGTTCAAGTTTGATTTGTGCCCTAATTGAATTAGAATTTCAAAAAGATCAAAATCGATTTTAAAACCTAACCTTTATTTTCACTTTTTAAAACCTTATTTTTAAAACTTGTAATTAGAACTTTTAAAAACCAAATGTGGGCCCACAAGGGGGGCACCACATTTGAGATTTCTTTAAATTAATTAGGAGTCAATTAGATTATTAATTAGTGTCTTATTAGGTTAGAATACTTCACCAAAATTGTCCCCCTTTAATTAAGCTAATTAGGAAGAGTTTTGAGAAAACCAAATTCTCAAAACTCTACCCTAATTAATGCCTATAAATAGAAGCCATAGGGGTCAACCTCCACATGTTTTTCACTCCTCTCTCTCTCTAAAATTCGTGTCTGTCTCTCCCTCAAGCCTTCCTCCATTGCATGCAGCCTCAAGGTGAGTCCTTTTACTTTTTTTCTTTATTTTTTATGCTTTTTCACCATAGCTGCCCCCCAATGTGTGTGCTCTCTTCATTTTTTTTGTTCAAATAACCATGCAAATGATTTAATAAAGCGATCTACAGATCATCTATGATTATTTACATGTTTTTGATCCATTGAAGTTGTTGGTGATGTATTTATTTTGTTGAACGCCCGAAAAAGATCGAGATTCGACCATTCAATGGTTGAATCCCTCTTTTAACGACTAAATCAAATTACAATCGTGTCTTCCCTGATTTTATTTATTTATTTTATCATGTTAATGTTTATTTTATATGTTCAAGCATAAAAACATGATTTGTTACATTATTTGCACTTTTTTATGGTTTTTACATGCTTAAATTAGGTTTAGTCATGTGCTTTATATAATATGCATTTTTTATTCTGGGCATGCGGGAACAACGTTATTTTATGTGTGTATTTTTGTCAATAAATTCTGATGTTTTTAAGGTTAAACCGTTCATGTGTCAGTGACTTTTCATAAAAAAATTGGATTACTTTGGGTTTTGTAACCCTGCTAAAAAAATCAGAAACCAAACTCTGATTCTTGTACCATGAAAATGCTATATAGAATCAGGTACAGATTGTCAAGGTGATATCTCCCTCATCGAAGATCCGATCGATGATCTGTAAAACGAAATAAGTTTATTAGGATGTCAACTATGTTTGGTGAAATTTTCAGATTTTTCTATAGCCTTTGCTATTTTTCCTCTGACAAAAATTAGAATCTATTTCTACAAGCCGTTATGCAATATTTAAACCCTAGGCCAACTTGCGTGAATCGTACCGCCCTAACCAGAGATCCGACTGATGATCCGTAAAAAGTCACAAATTTATAAGCATGTCTAGTTTTATTAATGTGATTTTTGTAATTTTTTAACTATGTTTGTTATATTTACTTGAGCCGAAATCAGAATTGCTTGTTTTTGAACCATTACGTATTCGCCGAAATTAAGCATATATTGCCGGAATGATATCTCCCTAACCGAAGATCGTATTCTAGATCTGTAAAAAGAGAAACTTTTGTTAATCTGTGTAGTTTTTATTTGTAAATTTTTATAAATTTCTATGGTGGTTTGATACCTGATTCGGGCCTGACACTGTGACAGGTTCATGACCACATGTAAAATAGCTTATTTTTCTTGTTTTTATTTAATTTTCATATCAAAATAATACCAAAAAATAATTTTTTTAATTTCAGATTATTTTTAAAGTTATTATAAGTTTCCATTTTTATTTTTACAGATTTTGGAATTCATTTGATGCATTATTTAGTTAAATCATAAAAACAGGATACCCGCGAAGTCCTGATTCAACTGAAACATGGGCAAAATTTGATATTTTTATGATATTCTGATTTTTTTCATAAAAATATTTATATTTTTAGGGTTTGATCATCTTCATAATCATTCTAGGGTGGTTCACACCCGATTTGGTGTTGATTTGAATCCATTTGATCCCTAAATTAAAAGTTTTACAAAAAAACTTTTCTGAAAACCCTGATTTCAAGGCCATAGTCTTGTTTTCAAGAACATTTTGGTTATTTTTCCTGAAATTTCAATTTTTAAAGTTATTTATTTTATTATTTATTCAATTTTTTATTATATTTTATTATGTTTATTTCAAGAAAACATAAAAAAAGGCTTATATCTAGATAAATTCATCAATTTCCAGATATTGTTGGATAAATCCTGAAAAGCTGACATTTATCCACTAATGAGTTTGCTAATTTTGCAAGGATACTCAAGAGTGTATTTTCTTTTATTTCTCTTTTTCTCTCTTTTTAATTTATTATTGATGTAAATTATAAACATTGGAATAAGAATTTACTTTTTCTGCTTAGATTAGGGTTGCATTGCATATAGTTTATTATTTCAATAATATAATTTGTGTGATGAATGATGATTCATGCATATTTAAATTCACAATGGTCTACATGAATGGCACGTGCACTCGCTTCTAAGGAGTTAATAAACTCGATTGAGTTCGTATTTGTGACCATAGTCAGAATACAAACAATATCCAGATTTATCATCTTCTTTTAAGCTACAAGCAGCCTACACTCTTAGGTATTTTCAGAAATTATAGTATATTTTAAAACTTTTCTAAGTATTTTTCCCTTTTAGAACCAAATGAACTATATCTAATATATATTTATGGCCATAGTCAGGGATATGTAAAGAATTTATTTCATTGTAGTTCTATAAGGCACAAAAAATCTTTTTTCAAAGATTTTCCTCAAATTCTTTAGAAAATATTTTTTGCAAATTGCATTCATGCATTATCTAGGTTAGATTGCATCATGAAAAAGATTTTATAGGGCCACACACCCATCTTTGTTGAGTTATTTCACCAATCCACTTCAGAAAAATTGATTTTCTCAAAAAAATTACCCAAGTTTCCTTCAGAAATCGATTTTCTTAAAACCTCAGGATTTCTTCAGAAATCGATTTTCTTTTCTTCAAAAATACTTTTCCAATGTGATTCACGATTTTCAAAGTATCCTTTTTCTAAGTATTTTCCAATCTTTCAAGCATACATCATGTTTTCAGTCAAAAAATTTCAAAGTTCATAGCACATGCCTGATTCTTCGTGTATTTAGGAAATAGAAGTTTGATTTAGACAAGTTGAGCAAAGCAAAGTACTAGATTGATCCTTGGTTCGATTACCCCTGGTTATGGCGCCAGGAACGGTTGAACCTCGTACTAACAGGTGAGTCTCATTCTTCATAATTATTCTGCATTTTAAAACGGAAGCGAGTTATTTTTAAAATCTTTTTCAAAGGTCAGCTTGACTTACAAAAGTAAAATTTTGCAATGATAACACTCACTTTATTCTTTAACCTTGGACTTTGAATCTTCGATCTTGGATCTTGAATTTTGAACCTTGACCCATGACATTTAATCTTGGACGTTGAATTTTGGATCTTGAACCTTGACCTTGGAACTTGGACTTGGATTTGGACTTAGGCTAGGATTTTGGTTTCAGTCTGGTTTAGTCTTTAAGCTATCTTTTTAATACTTGGGATGGATTTAATCCCGATGTCTAAAACTGACCTTTAACCAACCCATTAATGGACTTTAACCAGCCTTAAATCCATATAGGATTTGTTTAGATCTTGAACCTGACCTGGCCAACATCTTTGTCTAGGGCCATTGATGTTGAAATGGTCTGAGAGCCGCCCTTTGCTTTGACCGGTGACCTTTTGATCCTATCTTGGATGATCATGTCCTTGTCAGGGTCATTTTGGACCCTATCCTTACCGTTTTGGTCTAGGATTCATGCCCATCTATTCCTAACCATTTGGGCATTCATGGTTGGTCGTTTGGCCAGCCATGACCCTTTATTATAGTCCGTTTAGACCTATTTAAGGCCCCTTTATGGCCTTTATGGGTGGTCTTGAGGCTAGAGTCATTATAAACTCCAGCCCTCTCCCATTCTTCTCTTCTCTTAAGCTCTCCTCTCCCACAAGCTTGACTCTCTTTCTCTCTCCTCTGTTCTCTTTTGTTACGTATCCACTTACTATAGGATCCATAAACGGTTATGGTGGGATCTATATCTGGTTGATGCAGGATACATATCCAGTAGCTATAGGATCCATATTTGTTTGCTTGTAGGATCCATACCCATATCTAACTCAGGATCCATACACAAATCTAACCTAGTCAAGAGGCTATTTCAAGGTGGTCTATGTCGAGGTTGTCAAACTTATCGAGTGTAAGGAGTTGTCCGGTCATTTGCGAGAAAAGAGCTCAGTTGTATCCTGGGAGCATAGTTGCATGAATACCCATTGCACTGAGGACTTTATCCTAAGTGGGGCAACTATCGTTTGAAAGATTGTGTATGTACACGTGGGTCTCCGAGCGCACATGGTTCAAGCTAAGTTGTCTGACCCGTTAAGTGAAGCATTTTCCCCAACATTTTCAAGTGATGGTTCTATATATAGAGACTGAAGGAAGGAAATCAGGAGTTGCCCAAGTTATCCCAATTCAATGACACCAAATTCAAAAGGTGGCAACACAAGGTACTCATCTTTTTTACTATTGCAAATGTAGTACACGTGCTTACGAAAGAATATCTAGATGAACGAGAGAATGAGACCATCGTTGAAAACCAAAAGAGACAAAAGTGAAAGCAGAATGATTTTGTATGCCACAGACATATATTGAATGCTCTCTTAAACACATCGTTTGACCTCTACTGGAAAGTCAACATGACAAAGAAGTTGTGGCAAGCTCTTTAAAGCAAGTACAAAATAGAGGATATAGGAAAATGTAAGTTTTTGGTTGATAAGTACATGAATTTCAAATTCTTTGATGAAAAGTCACTGCTACCTCAAGTCCATGAGATGCAAATCTTGGCTAATCAGATCAAGTATGAAGGTATGTGTAAAATCTTTAAATTTCTCATGATTTTGAAATAAATAAAAGATTATTTTTTGTGAATTATTCTCACTTGAGATTCCTACACTTTAGACTTTCATCCTCTTGGGTTGGTATAATGTGGCGACACTCGGTTCACTGAGATTTTCCTCTTCTAATTTCAATTTGTTTTCAAGCGACTAATTATAGGAATATAAGATTAAGTCTCAAGGCAATCTTGTTAGGCCTAATGGTCTCTACTAAGGTTTGAACTCTAAAAGGCTAGAGCAATGGTCTTGATAATAATGTTCACCTTGACTCCAAAAATCATAGGAGGACAGAGCTTCACCATAATGTAAGGCATATCATTGAAAGATCATTAAAGATCAAGAATCTTGTCTCAAAATAGATCCAACTCTTTTCAAAGTGGTCCTTCTCCCAAGTATGTCCCTGCACCCGAGAGTCTACCACATAAGACATCCAATTCTTAAGAAAAAATAAGATAGCGATATAATGAGGTTAAGGGACTTTAATGCATTAATTCAAGCTCATGCGTCTATAAGTATGAATTATAGAAGCATGAGATTATTATCAATATATGAATATAGATCTAGTGGAAACCCACTTCGACAACCATCTCTTTAGAAAAAAGGTTGGGTATTGAATACCTTCAATAATAATCAACTTTATAAGTTAGCCTCTTGAGGAGCCTTTTATTTTATCTCGATTGGGAAAAATATTGAAAAATGTGAAAAAAAAGAACAAAAGTATAAAAGAAAGCAAAGTACAAAAAAGAGCAATGCATTTAGGCTGACACCTACTCCGAGCTCATGGCGAGGTAGCAGGCTCCAGTCATGAGGCTGCCTTAGGGGTAAAGGTTAGAATAAAAAAGTGTATGCTAGGAGAAAACCAATACTTACCTCTGGACCTATAGCAAGGTGGCAAGCTCAAATCATACAACTTTAAAGAGGTAGAGATTGGATAGATAGTGGCATCCCTCCTGGATTGAGTAGTAATGGGACCCATGATTTCTAAGCCTCGGGTTAAAGGATGGCAAAAGTAAGAAATACGCCTTATTGAGTTAAAAACAAAGATTCTAGGGAACTTATCTAGGGACAGAAAATGCATATGAAAGCACGCTTATGTCTTGCCGAACAAGGATAGACTAGTTCAAGGACAACTAGGGCATGAAGACCATTCTGTGGTCTCACCGAACGAGGACAGGCCAGTGTTCAAGACAATTGGGATGTGGAGACTGTTTTGGGTTCCATTGAACGAGGTCAAACCAATATTCAAAGGTAAACAGGGCTTTTAAGATCATTTGGGTCTCGTCGAACGAGGTAGAGCTGGTTTGAGAGTGATTGTTTGTATGCTTCGCAGCTAGAAGTCCCCTCTTGTCTAAGAGATTTGGACTTTAGATGGCTTTACGAAGACCTATCTCTGGGTTTCAGATAAGTTCTGACTCCTTTAACATGCCCCCATATGATTTTTATAGAAAGACATCATTGAGAATGTTCAGAGAAAACAAAAAAAGGGGTTTGATAAAGGTTTTCTTAGTCTTGTCAACAAGAATAATATGATCCTGCAAGCTTAAATCTCAAGAGAAGAAAATATTTTTGACCTTTTTCTTGGCTTTTCTCAATTTTTTGAATTTTTGAAACATTTTAATTTTTTGGAGTTTTCAGAACTTTTTTATTTTTTGGGTTTTTTTATTTTTTTTGAATTTTTTTAAATTTTTTGATTTTTTGATTTTTTTTTATTTTCTTGGTTTTTTCAAGAAGCTATTTACAAAGTATGGATTTTTTTAAAGGCTTACTTGGGGCCTTAGGATGATGACCCCTACAGGATGTCTTTTATCCTCCATACCATTGTGGTTCTGCCCTTATTTGTAATCGTCTTATTCTGAGCACATTGGTCTTTTTCAGAAGGAGAGGGAGAAGGGCCTAAATTGTTGTTTGACCTTTTTGAGTCTATACTGAGTTAATACAAAAAAAGTGTCAACCCTGTGTTCTCAGAACCAACTGGACTCTGTACTGAGTTGATGATGGTTGACCCATTTCTAAAATGAACCTTTAGGACCCATGGGAGTTTTTTTTCTTTTGCCTCTTTTTTATTCAGGTCCTTGGCAGCCTAGACCTTGGGTCCCTGCTTTTGGTGTTGTTGGGAGTGGCTCCCTTATGCCCTGATGGTTTTTTCTCAGTCCCTGAAAAGGTTGGTACCCCATATGCAAAGCAATTCTCCATCCATTTCTACATTTTTGCACATGCTGCTATAAGGGGTGACTCCTGAGGTGAGAGTCGTCTATCTCTTCCTTGTTCTTAAAAGCTTTGGGCCTTTGAAATGGTTTATAACTGACACTCGGTCTAAATTGGATGATGCTACACTCGCGATTGAGCTTGCTAACGGGGTTGTTTTGTCCTTTGACCCAACAGTTGGTGCATCTGTTTGCCCCTCAGGTCGGGACAACATGATTGTATGGGGATGATGTCCTTTTATCTAATGGACATTAGGGGAGGAACCTTGATATGATTATTGTCTAGAGGGTTCAGACGAAACACGCTTATCTGATGACTCTCTTGAAACTTCTTGACTTTTCTCTTGAGTATGCCTTCTTTGTACCCTCATCCCTCCTTGGTAGTAAACTTGATGAGCCGCTGGTAGTTAATAAGAATTGGCGTTGCACGTGAAGGCTCGATGAATGCATATCACTAATTGGTAGGCGGTCATTGCTCTATAGCCTTTTCTGGAAGCCAATTCTCTGTTTGTTCACAATCTTGGACATCCTCTTCCATGTTGTGGTTGGGGAATGGCTCTTTAAAGATGGCCATGTCATTGTTTTCCTAGCTCTGTTGTTCCTCATCAACCATCAACTCGCCACTCTCAATGTTGTTTTGTATGATATGCCCAAGGATGATGCATTCTTCAGCATCATGGCCCGATGATATCGATAGTATTATAGGGGTTTTTACCCTTTATCTATGATGGATTTGACACTTCGGGTAACTTTACTAGGCCATCTTTCAATAGAAGATCAAGGATTTGTGACCGAGCTTGCTTGAACTTTGTGAATCTCCGATCTTTGGTCTGTTTTGGGTTTCTATCATACCCATTTCCATTTGAGTTTACCTATTTTGGAGTGGTTTTTTGCTCTTGGTTTCCTTGTTTTTGCGGGGTCTGTCATGAGGCTCAAACAACATTTACCTGACCTTTAGCGAATCTGACTTCCTATATATGTTGTTGTCCTTGTTGTTTTTCATGAACCCGTCATATACTCCTCTTTTGATGGCTACCTCAAAGGCGATAGCCTTTTTTATGAGCTCGACATATGTCGCAACCTGAGCCATGCTGATCAGGATCCTCAAAGGTTGAAAAAAGTTGCCCATTATGATGACATGAGCATAGGAGTCTAAAATTGGCTCCTTTATTCTATTGTTCAAGTTGACTGATGATTAGGAGAGCCTCCAAGTTGAAGCGAAAATGATCTATGAATAGGTTAATGATTTGCTTGAACTCCCTGACATGTTGGAGGTTCAGGATGATGAACTATTCCAGAGCTTCTCCCCTTAGACTCCTGGAGAACCAGTTGATCAGCCTTCTATCATTGCATCAATATTTGGATACACTCGCTATGAATAAGGATATGTGTGTTATTGGGTCTCCTTTCCCACTAAACTTTAAAAACATGAGAAGAGTGTCCTTACCATCCTCATCACACTCTTTCAGCAAGAAATCCTCTAAGGAGTACTCTTTCGAATCCAGATCCATGTACTTCATTCTAGCACTGAGGTTTTGGACCATGTTTTTTAGAGACTTGATTTTTCTATCTGATCTCGAAGATGTGGTCTGGATCGGGAAGTCAATTGTGGTCTATGAGCTTTTCTCTCCTAGTCAGATACTTGAGACTCATCCCATTTGTTGTAGCCTTTCTCAAAATCTGATTCTTGGGCTCTCTTGGTTTTTCTGTGGGCTCCTGCTTTTTTCTATTCTAATTTCTAAGCTCTTTTGACTCTTCTTTTAGCTCGTGTTTGTTCTTGCCTCAACCTTTCTTGGATCTTTCATATTTTCTCCTCTATCATCTCCATGTTTTGTATGGCCTCCTTTTTTAGACCAAGCTTTAAAATGTGAGGTGTCATAAGGGTTTGTCTCCTGGTGGATTCGTTTGTGCTAGAGCTATCTGTCTTGTAACTCGTATGGAGACTTTTACAAGACTAGTGAGGGTGTGTTTCTTTAGACCAAGCTTTATAATGTGGAGTCCTTGAAATTCATCTTTTGGTAGACTCATCTATGTTAGAACTAACTGTCTCATAACCTGCATGGAGACATTTATGAGATTGGTGAGGATACTAGTATTTTTCTTTAGATTGGGTTTTGAAATGCGAGGTCTTGAGGATATGTCTTTTGGTAGAATCATTCATGTTGGAACTATCCATCTCGTAACTTGCATAGGGACCTTTACGAGACCGATGAGGGTACTGACGTGAGCTGGACTCAGGGAACATCAGAGTGTTTCCCTTTTTTCGGTCGTCTATAGAATCATCAGGAATGTCAGTATGGGTCCTTTCTTCAAAATTCACATCAAATATGATGGTTGACATCATATGAGATGGCATCTCGTATGTGGGATTCTCCAAAATTGGTTTCTCTTGAATGGGTTGGATTTGGAGTTTTTGATCGTGTATCTATTATACCCCAAGCAATTAGTTCACATGGGCCTAAACAAGTAAAGAGTGATTTTCAAAAACAAATGGGTACCCTAGTTCTCCTTGGATATTGCTCCATGGATCTGTGAAGTCTCTTCAGGTTTTATAGATTAAGGCTTCCTTTTGGATCTACTACCGATATATCCAAGCTAACCGCTTAAAGGTACTAATGAATGGATTATCCGGCTTCAAGGTACCACCATAGATATACCCAAGCTCACCGCTTACGTACTAGTAAAGGGATCCAAAAATCTGAATGATAGGATAGGAGATTTTGAAAATCCAAATAAAAAGAAGGGCTCTAACTTAAGAGAAGAGGAGATAAAATGAAGAGTACACAATAAATCAAACAATGTCTCAATCAAAATCCTAACTTGTTAGAGGTGATATTCTATTAATTTTTAAGTGTCATGTATTTTCTCCAGCAAAACCTTAACTTGTTGGAGGTAATATTCTATTAATTTTTAAGTGACATGTATTTTGAAAATCCAAATAAAAAAAAGGCTCTAACCTAAGAGAAGAGGAGATAAAATGAAGAGTACACAATAAATCAAACAATGTCTCAATTAAAACCCTAACTTGTTGAAGGTGATATTCTATTAATTTTTAAGTGACATCTCTAGCAAGTGTTTCTAAAATTGTGAAAAAACCTAGACCTAATATTTATGCATGCACCTAACGCAAATCTCATATTCGAGATTCAAGAAATAACCAACAAGTTAAACACTAAGAACCAACTTTAAAGAAGATGATATTATCTCTGAAAAAAACAAAAATCACGAGATTTAGACTCTGGAGCATGAAATGCTATTTATAATGCCAAAACACCAATGGGTTTTTCTGCCCCAAAATAATAGAATAGAATTTTCCAAGGATTTTTTTACCAAGAAAATCTTTTTTATAGATTTTACTCTCAAAAGATCAGAAAAAGTTTGAGATGTCAGATTTCAAAAAAAAAATGATTTTCTCGAGATCTGAAAACCGAGCAGAGAAAAATGCCTCCTAGAATATAAACTATTTTGCCATATCGTTGGCTACAGAACAGAGAACATAAACTTTTTGAGCGATTTAGATCTAGAAATTTTCATTTTCAGGAAAAACTCACAGAAGATAAAATTTATAAAAATGAGATATCTTTCATAAGAAATAAAAATCACACGATTTTAACATCGGGGCGTGGAGATCTCCTTCCTAGAATACAAACTATTCAGAAATTTCTGTCCCAAAACAAGAACAGAAACTTTCCAGAAACTTTTGGGATAGAAATATGTAGTTTTAGAGAAAACACCCAAAAGATAAAATAAATTTGGGAATCTTTGGTTTCCAACGCATCAAAAATTGCTTGATTCTGATGCTAGAGCACTAAAATATAGCGTCCGGAAGACAGGCTATTCAAAAAATAAGTTAAGGGACCCAGACGACAAAGAAGTTTTCTGTTTTGATCCTTGGACGACATACACATGGTTTACTGTTTTGGTCCTGAACGATAATACAATTTGCCATTTTGGTCTTAAACCTCTTCAATTTCAAAACAAAACTATTTTATCTATGATTTTGGGTCCCACGTAACCCCAAATCTTTTAAATAATGAATTTCTAAACTATGAAAGATGAAAAAATAGCGTACCATCATGATCATAAAAAACTATTTACAAAAAAAAAAATTGAATAAGGAAAGAGACTTACTTAGATTCGCTAAAGTCTTTTTTAGAAATATGTGAAGATGTCGTTTGCAAGTCTTGACCGTTCTTTGCCCAAAAAAAAAGGTAAAGCCCAAACATGTTCTCGGTTTTCGTAGCTCGAATCACACAGTTGTGGGTTCAGGTATGCAAATAAAGATTAAACGTGTATAAGCAATGATTGGAAAATTCAATAAAATCAAGATAAATTAGCCAAGGATTTAGAAAGTACTTTTTTTGGATTCGAGGGTCCGTTTAGCTTTTTAGGCTCCTTTTAGTCTGGTAGCACCTTCGCACATGTATGATGGTTATTGAAATGAGTTTTGTAGCACCTCTGCGTAGGTATGACAGCTTGAGAGAGAGGGGTATGGTAAGGTGGGGGCTTGTTCTCTGGGCTAGTGCTCGGATATGAAAATTTCATATGACCAGGCTCTAGGGGTAGGGCCCTATTTATGGAATTTTGCATGAGATATGAATCTAAGAATTTTTTTGTTTGAATCCAACTCAAATGGAACTATTCTTATCCTCATGTAAGATAAGACTCATCCAAGAAGAGTTTTGGGTAAAATAGGATTTAAGAATATTTAAAAAAAAATCTCTAAGAAGACAATGATAGCCTTTTGGGTGGCTTCTATCCAAATGGCATATATAAATGGAGTTTCTAGAGGTTCTCTATGGATTGGATAATAGAATTTTGAATCTTTGTGCTTAAATCGGGTCATACTTCAAATCCATTATGACAGATTAACTTATTTTGGCCATAACATTCTATCCTAATATCAGATTGAGACATCATTCAAAATGTTGAAAAGCTAACATCCTCAACTTTAATTCACATTTTAAGTAAAAAAAAAATAAATTCAATTGTTTTGGTGATAAAAAATGCACTCAAAGTGGGACCTACCTAAAAATAAAATTTTTATTGAACAAGTTTCATTATTTTCATCATAATTTTCTATTCTGATATTGTATTGACATGATTTTTATTTTGTTAAAAAACTAAGATCATCTAGTTTAATTGATATTTTGGACAAAAGTCTGAAAAGTTTATTTTTGAGTCCAAAAGTTTAAGCAAACTTTAAAATGATCTGATCAAAATTGAAGTGTCTACGGTATCGGGTCTGAAACCAGGTTTAATCGAACTGACTATAAGAGAAACCATACCCGGACATGATAATACATGAACAAGACCCGGGCCATACCATGTAAAATAATACTTTTTATCATTTTTATATTGAAAAATTATGGATCTTAATCAAAACTCAGGTTGGGCCCAGGTCTGGTATAAAACTTCACAAACTATACTCGGGTCCATGTATTAATCGGACCTTCAGGTCCAGACCTGGGTCATTTATCACCATACTCGACCCTATAGGGTTTGGTATGAGTCGGGTCCAGATAAATCCAACCCGTTCACACCCCTAAATAGCACCCATATCCATCTCATCAAATGGTCAGATCTATGCCGTCTGATGAATGAAGGAGGGGGTAGGCCTTGGACGATTGGTGGAGGTTAATAAGCCAATATGGCCTACAATGCTTGGATTTTGCTACATGGTGAGGTCGAATGGGCTGTCACGAGTAAAAACTATCTGACTATCAAAAGGATGTGGACTATTAAACAACCATCGTGGGGTTCATGAGGATGGAAGGGCATGCTTTTGGGTTGGGCCGGGTGCTATCAAAGAGAAGATCCGCTGGAGATTGGGTAAAGGGAAGAGAGTTAGATTTTGGTCTGAACCATGGGACCAAACAATTCTAATGCATGGAATTCCGGGAGAGCGCTATGGGAAAGTTCAGAGGCAGATGGGCTTTACCGTGAGCCAAGTTATTCACAGCTATGAAGAAGACTCCCAACCATGGTCTGATATCATATCCTTGTTAATTTGGTGGTATATATATTGCCTCAACTAACTTTTAGAGCCTCACAAGCTCTTATGGAACAATGAGCCTGCAGCGGTGAACAGGAGAAGAAAAAAAACGGAATGAGATCAGATTCAAGGGCCCTGTGGAGAAGTGGCCCGAAGCTATAAGGTTGCCGAACCACTTACCACAGCCTCATGGACTGTTTACCTGAGTTGTGCCAACAGACTGTTTAACTCAGGATAGGTTGTAGAGATTCGGTATTCCCTTGCCTATGCAGTCTGTGCCAACCGGAAGAGGAAAATACTCATGCAATATGGCGGCCAATGTGTGGAAGTTCATAACCAACAAGTTTGGTAACAAGAAAGCACCTCAACACGGAAATCCTGATAAGGTGGCTCAGCCAATCTTTTAATTCAGCCTGGCTCAAGGGATGTTGGAACCAAGTTTCTCACGTTGTAGTGTGGGGAATATAGAGAGCAAGAAACAGAGGTATACAGTGAAGTTTGAGGTCACAGCAGAAAGAAAAAGGAGGGGTGATTCCTTAACACGTGAAACAATGTCCTTGTTATATAGAGAGTGAAGTTTGTTTTTTGTAATCCTTGTGAGATTGTACCTTTACCTTTTTTTACATTCTTTATGGGACGGGGTAAAGATTGTTTAGGAAAGATAAACCCCCCACATACAGAGCATAGGGGTTAATTTTTGTCCCTCAGTGGGTGATTATCTTATCATCAAATTTTAGTACAATATCAACCATTGATTTTTTTTTTACCTCTTTAGGCGGCGTTTGCACTTTCGTGGATTTCACTGCCGTGGAAATGGAATCGGACCCACCCCTCACGAGAACCGTTTCCACAGAAAACCCACCTCCAACATGTAAAATAGCACACCCATCAAGGGTTTTCCACGGAAATGCATGATTCCAGCATCTGTGTTGTCACTGTGGGCACTGCGAAAATGCACGTCCGTTTCTGCAAAAAAACAACCCGTTTTCTGTGACACACAAACGCACCCTTGAAATACACATATGAGCAGAAAGATGTTTAATTAAAAACATGTTTTTTCTATTGAATAAGCATTGACAAATACATTTAATGATTTAAAACCTCTAAAACTATAATTTTTGGAGGGTCTTAACTGTGACCTAACTAAAAAGGGGGGCCCATTCTCATATATATATATATATATATATATATATATATATATATATATATATATACGAGTAATGTGTTCCTTTAAGTATTTTTTCTCATGTGTAACACCGTGGATGCGATCTATAGGTTTTGTTTAGTGGGAACATTTTTCTCGGCTGATAAAAATATATTTTTTCATCTAAAAAACATGATCTAAAAGTTGATTCTCACTAAATCAAGCATGTTGAAACCTTTAAAACCTATGGGGCAGAATGGGAGAGAACGAAAAATGAGGCCTAATATGTTCATCTCTCTCTCTCTTTATATATATATATAAGAACTGAACATATTAAACCCACTTTTCTCGTTCTGCCCCATAAGTTGAAGTGTTTTATGATAGATCTGAACCGTTAAATCTGTTTATCATGCTTGATTTAGTTGGAATCAACTCTTGGATCATGTTTTTTTAATAAAAAATATTTTTTTATGAGCCCGGAAAAATTGATGGCTTCATAGCTATTGATTTTGGATCACTGGAAAACCCTGCATACGTTTCAGATTCCGGTGATCCAAAAGCGGTTCCCACTAAATGTGAGAAAAAACACAAAAGACTACAATTTTTTAAGGGGTCTAACAGGGCAGCACCAGTGCATTACTATATATATATATATATATATATATATATATATATATATATATATATATATATATATATATATATATATATATATATATATATATATATATATATATATATAGTTTTAAGTCTCCTTTTTCGTTAGGCCCCTTAAAAAATTATAGTTTTAAGTATTTTTTTTCTCACATCTAATACCGTATATGACATAGATGTGATCTATAGGTTTTGTTTAGTGGAAATCGGCTTTTGGATCACCGGAATCTGACCTGTATACAGGTTTTTCCGGTGATCCACAATCAATGGCTATGAAGGTACCAATTTTCCTGGCTCAGAAAAACATGTTTTTTCATCAAAAAAATATGATCCAAAAATCGATTCCCACTAAATCGAGCATGCTAAATACATCTAACGGTTCAGATCTATCATAAAACAACGAAAAATGGGGCCTAATATGTTAAGCTCTCTCTCTCTCTCATGATTTGAAGTAATCCTCGCATTCAGGTTCTGTGGGGCCCACGAAATAGGTCATTACGACACTAGATATGAGGCAAATCATAGTGTTAAAAATTATCCATGAGAGTAGAAAGGCTCCTCATGATCAGTGTTGAAGGTAATATTGAAGTGAAACTCTTATTTCTCCTCCCACATAATCTTAGAAGCAAGTTCACGGCAACCAAAACTGTTGCGGGTGATAACCCTCGGGCCATGTTCTCAGTTGGTGAGGACCAAAAAACAAGAGAGGAAAAAATAATTTCATTATCCAAACATTAATTCTAACGTGACCATTTTTTTTCTTTTTCTTTTTCTTTTTTTTTTCAATCAAGAACCACTTTTATATAGGACTGTTAAATGAAGCAAGCTGCTCACAATTTGGCTCAGGAATGATCTCATTTTGGCTCAACAAGCCGATTATACAAGTTCAACATATATTATCTAACTTGGCTCATGAAGGCTTATCCGTGTGCAAGCGTTTGTGCACGCACATGTATGTGAATGCGTGAAAGAGGGAGTTCAATTATTTTCTTTCAACATTATTTTTCCATTTTTGCAATTAAAACAAGCTAGGGAGTTAAAAATATTTTTTTTATTGAAACAAGCCAGCTTGAGCTCAGCTTGGACTCGTGATAAGTAGGCTCACTTGGCGCAAGCTTAGCTCAAGCTCAAGCTTATTCTGACCCAAAACAAGTCAAGTTCAGCTCATTCAACTTGCTGGTCAGCAATACTTTCAGTATGCAGCATCCACTACATTAAAATAACCTTGTTTATTGTTGATAAATTAGTTGATTCAGGGACAAAACCATGTACCCAAACCCAGAATGCATTGAGCCGGTGTGTAAAGCCATACCATTAGGGGAAATGAACTCGATTCAGCTATCACAAATTTGCTCACATGGGTGGCTCTGCTCATCTGGCAGTAGTTAGGGCATGAAAGTCACCAAAGCTGAAGGAATGTCAAAGTTTGATACCGACAAGTGTAAGTCTCTTTACAACGATGCCGAAGCTGGGTATACTCCTTGGTAGGCAAGGAGGACCTAGGGTTTTTACACAAATGATCTTGCCAATGAGTGAGGTAATTCTCCCCTATTATACAAAAAAGAATTTGTTTCCATAGCTCCACATTGTTTGGTTCAACTTAATTTAAGCCTAGCTCTAGATAATAGGCCTAGTGAGTCATGCCAAGCATTAACAGGCAAACTTGTAGTGGATTATCTAGCCTTGAGCTAGGGATGACAACAAGTTGATTACAGGCTGGAACATTGTTGATCCAGGTCTAGATCCAAACCCGAATCTTCATCTAGTTCAGAGCCGATGCTGTATATTTGAATCCAAGCTTGAATTTTGTATGATAACACTGGTTGTATTAAAAAAAAAATTGGGAACAAGGCTTTTACATGTGAAGAGATCTGATGTGATCTAAGATCCCAAAACAATTCTGACAGAAAATGGTGTTATGATCAGGAACAAAGGCAAATTAATTAAATCCAAATACAACATAATACTCTTCCCAATCTTATTTTAAGAACCACGTCTAAGAAAAAGGTGTTGGATCCATATCAAAGATCCAACCAAACCATATCCATTTTCGCTCCAACTTGAAGCTGGACTAGATAGCTCATTTGCAGGCTTCAATATCATTCAGATTAGCATGTCCAAATGTAAACATTTCCAATCATGTGTAATCAAATTAGGATATTCCTGGGTCGAATGAGTTGGGTGGATGGTTAGGTAGCACTATCATAACCAAGGAACCTCAGGTTCAGATCCAGCAGGGGTTATCATTTAACTTGGCTATCAAAAAAAAGACATTTCGATTATCATCAGATTTGTGAGACCTAGAAACATCATCCAGATTGCCATGTCTACATTTCAAAAACAATATTCATGTCATCCGTTAGGCTGTCAATGCGCCATGTTATACCCACATCCAAACTCAATCATTACGCAATGGATCAAGTGAGTGCATGACCATTCTTCCCACCTGGATCCAGGTCATGCCTATTGGCAAGAATCAGAAATCAGTCATTCTAAGACACTTCTAACCTTGATCCAAATAGAATTTCACAAATACGATTGTTGAGATAAAATACTTTAATTTGATTGTCCGTGTTGCTTATGATTATCTCTAGAGCCAGACCAGGACCCGACCATATATGGCACAGTCAACTTACGGATCACCACATGGGTCTGATACAGATCCAAAATAATGTACTTCCCAATGACCGAGCCTCTACCCTAGTTCGTGATAGAATAGCATAACTGGGTTCCTAATGTAATGCAGCACCATGTTAGCAGAGTGTCAAACTTGAACCACACACACACACAAAGAGAGAGAGAGAGAGAGAGAGAGAGGAAAGCTTAAGTTGGACCTTAACCAAGTTTTGAATCAAGTCAGGTGATGGAGAGTTCGATCTCATACAGCTTCTAAGTGGAAAACAGCAAGGAGAGCCAAAAAGTAGAAAATCGGTATACCAACTGAAACTTTCACTCTTTCGCAAAATCAAGGACACCGCTTAAATCTGCTTGAGTGTGGTTCTAGAGTTGCTAGGATCGCTACTTACCCAGAATAGGTGAACGATTGATAGGTATGCAATAGAAAGCTCAGCCACTGAATATGCCAGTATATAGTAACAGTTAAACTCAACTACTGACGTCATACAACCACAACATGGACACATTCAAACTACAAATCTGAGATCAAGATGAGTCTATAGTTTAGATTGAACCTCTGATACTTGAAACATAATGACTGAATGCCATGGTAACATCATCACAGCAATAATCTTTCCATGATAATATGTAATTCTATCAGACACGCCAATCACATGAACAATGACATGAAGTGTGAGAAAGTCATAGATGTTCTTCAAAGATGATTTGGTCTGTATACGATTCATTCTTCATAAATAGTAACTCTGAAATATAGTATTGCAATCCGGAGTTTGAGATTTAAAATGAAAAGTAATAAAGAAAAAGGAAAAAAGAACTCACTGTGTGGAGTTACGAGCTTGCAACCTTTTCCTCTCAAGCTCAAGCTGGAAACACAATCAAAAGGATTCCACATTATTACAAGCTGTAGATAAGCATATCAAAGAAAAATAAAAAGATATATTACTCCTATTAGCATGATCGAGATGTCTCTTACCACTTTCTTCACTCGGTCATTAGCAGCCGGAGTTCCTCCACTAACATTTTCTGGATGGTATGGGCTGCTTACTCGCACTTCATTCATCACAACTATGACAGTTTTGTCCCAACGGACTGGAAGCCTGGTTGGAAAATCAAAAAGATGTTTCAAATCCCTTGTGCTCAACCTTATACTCTAAGTATCTTTGAATTTACATTATACAGAGTTCCCTGTATTCAGCCCTGCTAGGGCTGAAGTGGAGATGCAGTGGTTCCATGAAGAGGGTTAGTTCCCAACATTGAAATACTATGATGTGGATTACACCTTACTAGTTAACAAATCCGCTGATTTCTACTATCCCTAACAAATTATAAGTTTTCATGACAGACCCTCTCTTGGATAGCACTGACATTTTCACAAGGGAAATTTCCAATAACACAAGTTTAACTCTATCCAAAAAGTCTCATGCTATGTCACATAGGTGGGGGTGTGGCACTTTCAAAACACTTGGGTGCAGAGGTGCGGATATACATATTAAAATCTTGGACAGACCTGGGTCTGTATCAAGGTTGCCAGACTAGGAAGCGGAAGCGAGAAATGATACAGGAAGTGGAAGCGAGAAGCGATGCATTTTAAAATGTATAGAAAGCGAGAAGCGAGGAATAAAAAAAAGCAATATAAGAATTGAATGAAAATCGAAATGGAATGCAAATAAAAACAAAATTAAAAGTGATTATTGTTAAATTTCATGATTTTTTAGTGTAATAATTAAATTTTTAACAAAATCTAAAAATAATGACATCCAATTTAGAGAAAGCACATGGAAGTGAGTGAGAAGCGTGAGAGGAAACACATAAAAAAACATAAAAAGTAGAGTGAGAGAACATATAAGAAGAATAGATGAAGCGTGTAGAAAGCATAAGAAAAGCGTGGGAGAATCGAGATTCTCATCAAGTTTCAAAAGCGAGGAGTATCATGTTTCCGAAATGAGTTTTGAAGAAACGAGCTTCCCACTTATCTAAGAAGCTTATGGTAACCCTGGGACTGATTCAAACCTGGGATTACTTCGAGCTAGGTCTGAATCAGACTGAGTCAAAGCAAACCCAACAGGCCCAGGTTCAATTCAGACCTAGGTCTGCTTTGACACAAGACTGAGTCTGACTTCGGTCAAAATAGGTTCAGGTCTGATTCAAATCTGGGTTGCTTTGACCCAAGTCTGAATCAGACTTAAGTCTAAACAGATCCAGGTCAATCAGATCTGGATCATGTTGAAATATATATATATATATATATATATATATATATATACTATGTCACATGGGTGCGGGTGCGGGTGCGGGTGCGGCACTTCCAAAAAACCCGGGTGCGGGGGGGTGTGGCAGGGGCAAAAATGTAAAATATATAAATATATATATAAAAAAAAGGGGGTCGGGGGTTCCCTTTCTGCTGACAGCTGCTGTCAGCAGCTGACAGACAGCTGCTGTCTGTCAGCAGATTTTTTTTTTAAAAAAAAAATCGCAGCCCTGACAGAGCTGCTGTCAGCAGAATTTTTTAAAAAAAAAAAATCGCAGCCCATTTCAGCCCTGACAGAGTCTGTCAGCTGCTGTCAGCAGCTGACAGACAGCTGCTGTCAGCAGAATTTTTTTTAAAAAAAATTCGCAGCCCATGGACCTAAATGATCCTGGGTGCGGTCAATGCACCCAGGATCGGGTTGACCGCACCCGGTGCTGCATCCGCACCCGCGTCGAGTCGCGTCGACGCGGGTGCGGCACCCTGCTAGCCGAATCCCTGTGACATAGTATATATATATATATATATATATATATATATTTCAGTTTGTATTGCCCCTCAAGGGTATTTTTGTTTTTTTCACCTCATGTATTAAATATTGTTCATTAGGAACAATATTTTATAGTTTATTTATTTTTACCTTTTTTAGTCATTCTTGTATTTGAGCATGGGCTTTATAGTCCAAAGACCATAGAGTCATTGGGGCTACCCAACGGTCATATTTATGACCGTTGGGAGCTCCCAACAACTCTATTGGGAGCTCCCCAATAGAGCCCATGGCTCTCCTTTTTGTATAAATAGGGGATGACCCCCTCTCTTGTATTCAATGCTTCTCTTAAGCATTTGTGACTAAATAAAGATTAGATTTTTCATTGTTGTGTTCTATCGACTCTTGTGAGTTGTACATATGCACTTTTGTGCCTTAGTGCTTTTGTGTTGTCCATTATTGGACTTGTGATAGTGCATGTGAACTTTGTATTTACCTTTTCTCATATTTCATTACATGGTATCAGATCCATAGTGCTCTTGGACTTGTGAAGAATCACCAAGTGTTTATGTGGATTGCTGTGATTCTAGTGGAAGAGCTTCTTTTTCAATCAAGTGTTCATTGGAAGCGCTTATTCGTTGAGAACTTGTGTTGATTATAGTGACTCATGTAGAAGCTCTCTTCTTTTTACCTCTCTTTTTCTTTCTCTCTCAACTTTCTTCAAAATAAAGTATGAAGCTTGGTTGTTTATGAAAGGCATGTATAAACAAAAGAATTTAGCAAGACAATATTTTTTGCAAGAGAAAATTAGAACTACCAAGCAAGGAGATATGAGTTTTCGTGAACTCTTTAGTGCCTTATCTCCCCTATGGGATGAGTTGGTACTTCTTGAACCCAAATGGGTTGTTATTGAAGATGTTGAACTAAGAAGAGAGCAAATGAAAAAAGAACATTTTTTCTAATTTTTACAAGGGTTGGGCCCTGAATATGAACAAGTGAGGTCTTCACTTCTTCATAGATCCTCCACCTTGCCTCTTGCAGATGTGGTTGTCGAAGTTTGCAAAGAGGAGACTCGGCTTGAGATGACAAAAGGAGGAGGATGCGGATCCGGCGAAGATGTCGATCCATGAACCAAGATCCAAATGGATCTTCACGTGCGGAAGCCTAAAGTATTGACAGTAGAGTCTGAACAGGACTCAACCGATCTCCGATTAAAGATAGGAGCATTCTGTTTTGACAGAAGGTGTGAAAACAGAAAAGATGTGCAACGAGCTCAACTTTTCAGCGGATCTGAAATCACAGATTTTGGATTTGTGACAACTGAAATATGATGGTTTTAGTGGAACGAACAAACAGGACACCCAGTACCCGTCCAATGATGAGACCGTCGACTTGGATAGGGTTTTCAGACCCTCACAAGCCTATGTTTGCAAATTTTGGATTTATACTCAGGAAGATATGAGCAAAATATGTTGATATGTTTTCTTAGTTTAACTGTACGAGTTTCAGTTTAAGAATTTCTAGCATGCAGAAACCTATGTCACAGGGACTCGGCCAACTGGGTGCCGCACCCGCATCGACGCGGGTGCGCGTGCGGCACCCGGTGCGGTCAACCTAACCCTGGGTGAGATCAACGCACCCAGGATCATTTATGTCCAACTTTTGGACTTTATATATATATATATATATATATATTATATTTTTGTCGCACCCCCGCAACCAAGTTTTTTGAAAGTGCCACACCCCCGCACCCGCACCTGCACTCGCATCCGCATTCGCATCCATGTGACATAAGCAGAAACAAACCAAATTTTGGATACATCAAACATCCAAATCACTAAATGTGTAAAACATGAAAGTTGTTCCTTTCAGTATTAACTTTCCAAAACATCAATCAAATCTTCAAAACAAACAGGCAATGAGCAAGATATGAATCAAATACAGAACCCTGTCATGAATTTGTAAATAACATAATCGACTTAGATCCCAGAAATCAAGATAACTAGACAGGAATTTTAGATGCCTAGAGAAACAGATTTAGGCAAAATGCTAAACATGAAAAATATAGAGCCAGACGTTAGCTTTCCAACAAGTTAAGGCTCGTAATTTTTTGTTCAGCCGTTCATGAGGAACAAGCAAAATGTTGAACACTGCCTGAGAGATACGAATAACAAAGCAGAGCTCTGGTGAAATCCAGGCAACCGAATTAGACAGGAATTTTAGCCGCATTATGAAGCGAATTCAGGCAAAGTGATAAACACCAAAGTTGTAGAGGCAGGTCTTAGCTTTCCAACGAGCCTAAGAACGCCCCAAACGAACCTGTATCTAGGGAGATACAGTCCAAATACTGGTACAGGGTTAGACAATCCCGAATACAGAAACGCACAAGAATCAGCAAGCATAAGTAAATCCGACCCTCTCTTTAAAAGCAAACAAGTTTCAAAACCAGATGCAAACTCAATCAATCCAAGCTTTGAAAAGATAGAGTCGAATAAACACCAATAATAATAACTTGTAAAAAAATCCACAGTGTTAAGCAAACGTTTCCAGCAGAAAATAATAACACTCATACAAAACAGGAAATGATAAACTAGATATCAGAAAATGGATATTTGTTTTTGCAGCCAACAAAAAACCGTACTTCAACAGCAACGCAGGTTGTTCTCGACGAACTTGGGTTGATGACACCACGAACACAGAATCTCCGGGCACTTGAACTCGCACAGCACCTCACACACTCTGGCACAAGCACAACCCACAACCCTTCACGCCCAAAGTCTCCACCACGGTCTCTTCTCTCTTCCTACTCCATTCATTCTCCAAAAATTTTTCTTCAAACAAAACAAAAGTCTCCGCTTGTTGGTCGACCCCTTAGGGTTCTTAAACCCTAGGGAAGGAGCCTCATAAAGAGAGAGAGCCCTTCCCCAAGTTGGTGCCCTCCCAAGACCAAGAGTTGGCTATTTCAGGCTAGAGCATTAACATACCTCCTAACAGCCATATTGACTTTCAAAGTCAATGCTGGAATCAAAATGAGGACTATACTTGTCCTCACACAAATGGCGCCAACTGAGTTTTAAAAAAAATGGGTTTGGATCTTGGACCAGATCCAAAACAATTCTAAGACTAGACCCAAAAAAAATGCATCAAAATTTAATATGATAAAAAAAAGAAAACTACCTTGTAACCCCGTAGACCCTCTAGTGCCACAAAAAGATCCTACATGGCACTAGAACTATCCGGATCCGTAGAATCCAGCACCTAAAAATAAAAAGAAATATCTAATATGATTCCTTAATTTGACAAAATAGAATAAAAAATAAAAATGCAATTTCTGAGAAAGTAAAAGAAAAATTCTCATAAATTGAAATATGATAATAAAAATGGATTTTGGTTCTCAGAGATTCAATTGGACTCGGATAGTCCTGCATATCATTGGATCTGCGAGGTATTGTATCTCAGATCGGGTATGGTGAGTTGGATTTGGATCCAACTCATCTCTACTGCATTGATGATCTGGATGCTCTGCATCAGAGGAGGAGATGAACCTGTTTCCTGAGTTTGACTCAAACTTCACCACTAGTGTGAATCGATTAATTTAAGATTTGATGCACGGTTTGCACTGACAGTTTATATGAAAAAACACTTTTAAAAATACCTTTAAAAAAAGTTGCATCAAATTTTTGGCGTTGTTGCCGGAGAACGGCGATTTAAGACTAAGTACTCATTTTATTGCTTTTCTTTTGCGTATATTTTTTATTGCTAGTTTGCTTTTGCATTTTTAGGATTGCCTAGTTTACTTTTTTGTTGATATCTAGGACTGTTTAATTCGCTTTTGTTACTTAATTAGGATTGTTAGAACCATGTTGAGTGCAAACCATAGAGCCAACTTACTTTTTCTGCACGGCCTACCTACTAAGGTACCATCTTAGGTGACCGAGCATGTAGTTTGCTTTCAAGCTCTATATTCGCATTTAAGTGATCTTTGTTTATTTTTAGTATTTTTCTGTTTTGCTTGCTTCGTGGTGTGGCTTGATTACGATTGCACGCTAGTTTAGGTAGAAAGCCCTAGGATGAGTAGTGCATCGGGTCTCAACTCAACGGTGTATGCAAGGGCAACGTTCTTCAGGCCCTCAACTTATAGATCATTTCGAGAACCCTGAATTAATCCTCAGGAGAGCTCGTATAACCCTACCCATGGTGGAAGATATTGCCCTAGTTCATTCTTTGAGGGAGTAATTTGTTCCTACGAAGTACAATCTCGTGTCATGCATAGTGAGAACTAATGTAGGTGCACCCTAATATGAGATTAAGGTCAGTGTTATCCAAATGTTAAAATCTTTCTATGGCCTTAGTAATGAAGACCTTAATCGTCATCTCGATGAATTTCTTGAGATCTGTTCTACTCTTAGGATCAACAATTTTGGAGATGGCGCGCTTAGGTTAACTCTATTCTCATTCTCCCTCAAAGATAAAGCCACGCACTGGTTGAAGTCTTTGGATACAGTCCAAATTACCTGTAAAATCCACACAAAAAAAAAGTGGACCCGGGTCAGATTCGGACCCGACCCGTATCCAAATAGGGGCAGGCGATCGAGCACTGCCTCACCGCCTGCGTGTTTTAAATAAAGCACGCAAAGGAGGGACAGTCGGCGAGCCCCTCCCCCACGCGTCGGCAATCTTCCCTCCACCTGGCGATCATCACCCTCTTCCCCTCTTCTTATTCTCGTCGGCGACCCACTGCCATCGAACAGCCCGACAGCCTCCCTTGGCAAACCCTCGAAACCCCCTAGTAGCCCTCATTTGTGCTCTCTCTCTCTCCTTCTCGTCGCTTTCCCCGACCAGCTGTCGTCGGCAAGCACAACCGCCGGCGACAGTCTCCCCTTCCTGTTGTTCCTTCCCTCTCCCTGCTACGATCTCTCTGCTCATCGAAAGACCCCCAACGCCGGCAGCCTGCCCGAGCCTCCCCTCTGCGACCTCGTTGACGACTCCCCTCGCAGGTAAACCCTCAACGCCCCTTTGTTTTTCTCCTTGTCGTGGTCTTCCTCGTCTTTTTTCCCTTCTTTTTCTTCTTCTCCTTCATGTCTTCTTTCCGTCCGACAGGGCCGTTGTTTTCTTTTCGTCAGGCAAGGGGGGCAGAGCCCCCTGCCTTTGCTTTCTCCGGTTGGCAGGGGGCTCTGTCTCTTGCCTCTGGCTTCCTTTCGTCAGGCGGGGGGCGGAGCTGTAACAACCCCAACTCATACCCCTTGAAAATGCAGAATTTTTTTTTAAACCATTGCAGAAACATTTTCAGAAACCCAAGGCCTTTACAATTTCACTCCTCGTTGGATAATCAACCAACCACAAGGGATCTTATATTTATCAATCATACCATAGCAAACCAAAATTTTATTAATTAAGTAACAAATAGTAGTCTCGAGATAATTACATAAAAAGAATCAGAGTGCATGAACAATTAAATCTAAAAAAAAGTAAAGAAAGACAAAGTCATGTTGTCCATCTACGAAGTTGTCTAGCAAACGTGTAGCACTCGCAGCTCTCTCAGAAGCGAGTCACTTCACTGATCCCCTACGGCTGCGAAAAAATCATAGAAATAGGGTGTTAGAAATCCGAGAAATTATGCGTACGAATCCCTCTAATGAACCAAATAAGCATAAAGAATATAGATAAGAATGAATGCAATAATTTAGAGGAACACAAATATATCACATTCATAATTCAAATAATCATTCATGCAATAGGAAACATTTATTAAGCATGAGGGAACATTTAATAACAACAGAGATCACAATCTAAGCATTAAAGACATTTAACATGCATTAAGAAACAACATCATGCATTCATCAATATATCACAATTAAGGGAACAAGTAAATATGCAGGAATATGCATGATTTCAATGCAATGTATGCATAATTTATTATCTTCAATCAAGTTTTCTTATATATATATATACATATATATATATATATATCCCTATTAGGATGCACACATATTTAAGTTCCACTTTTTATTACCATTGCCCGCGGATACTCAAAACGAGTAAAATTCTTGAGGTCAAGTCAGGTTCCCAAGGTAACTTAAGACACAATTTGTATTTTATTACTGGGTTCCAAACTTAGCCCTCGACCGATATTAGGAAACAGTATCATCCATCAGAACATTAGAAATCATCATCTAATGTCGGGGACACCAAGAACATCAGCATCTATAAGTGTCATTTTTCTTAGTATACCAAAACAATAGTTGTGTCTACACACCACCCCAAGCAAAGTGACAGACTCCCTAAAACCGTGGCTAAGAGAAGAACCTCAATAACAGGTTAGGGGCAACAACAATACACGTGAAGTTTTTGTATCCTCGTGGTTTTCCCAAAATCACAACTCCAAGAGTCTCGTACTCCCGACGAGACATCTTAAAAAGTAGATTACACTGTTCTTTTATTTTTATCAGATTATTATTATCTCATTTTTTTAATTTGCAATTCAACATACAAACAAAGGCAATAACTCGCAACTACCCCTGCGAGAGCCATCACGGGACTCTCGCCCGTGGAAACACAGAATAGTGCAATGCAGTGCAAAATATTAATGTGATTTTTGCGATGCATTAAAATAAATAAAGAAGCAAACCACAACTCGAGGCTCACCCGACCCACGATGATTCATTTCGATCATCGATGCACCATATGCAAAAACCATAACATGACATATAGGAAATAAACCACATGCTTTCTAAATGCACATTCATATATGCAAACCTTTATCATGCGTATGAAACAAAAATATTCATAAGCATGTATTTACTTAATTCATATGCCACTATGTCAAGTGCATTCTTTTATTTACATACATGTATCCATGCCAATGCATATTTCCTTTGGATGTATGTGCTCATGTAAGTGCATATTCCCATCATGTGTGCATATTCATGCCAAATGCATGATCTCAATAAATCAATGCATGTTTTCATTAAGTTCTGCAGTACATGATCTCAATAAATCAATGCATGTTTTCATTAAGTTCTGCAGTACATGTTCTCATTAAATTCATTTCACATGAGGAGCCCAGTCAGTTGTACACAGGTAAGTTCCTATGAGTCTCATATATATATTCGTGCATTATGCACACACTTTGCACTTAGGATAATGCCTAGGCATGTAACATTACACCAAGTCACTTGCACCATTTAGCTCATCATGTGAATCACATTCAAAAATATATTCTTTTGAAACATGGTTAAGAAAAGAGAGAGAATTTGTATACATGTTTAACCACATCATGATAGCACCCATAATCAGCTTCTGCCATATTGCTAACATAGATGCATGCCTAACCACTTTTCATAACATAGGTATCTTGCTTTCATAGCAACTAGGCATGACAGGGTACAAATCATCATATACAAACCCATTGAATACTTAAACATGAATATGTACATAAAAACAAAGAATCAATGTAACAGACATACACATCAATACATACACAGCACATGCTAAAATTTTCTTTTGTAAAACAATAAACAACCACCAGTATATATATATATATATATATTTAAAGGGGTTTACACCCAGCCGACCCTGGTCGGCAGGGTTTAGTCTGAACTGAACCCAGGCCGGGCCTGGCAGTGGGCTGCTAGGCCTGGCAAGACCCTGTCAGCCCCGGACTAGCCGAGACAGCCCAGCCAAGCCCATCGGTTGGGCCTGACAGCTCGTGCACAGGCCCAGCCCGGGCCTGTGTGCGTGCTGTCAGGGCTGGGCAGACCTCCCAGCTGGACAGAAAAAAAAAATTATAAAAAAGTTATTATCTCTTGTTTTTTTTATAACATACCTCTGAAATCATGCCCAGCCGACTGACAGTCGGCTGGGTCTAAAACTCGACCTGTATCCAGCCAACTGTCAATTGGTTCGGGGTTTAAACGAAGACAAAGTGTTTTTTTTTTCTTGGACCCTACTCGGCTGGGTTCAGCATAGTCGGCTGGCCTGGCAAGCCAGGCCAGCTCAGAGTTACCGGAAACGTGCATGTACTAGGGGAAGTGCGCTTCCCCGACACGCGCTTTGGAAGCGCGAAACGTGGCGCTTCCGAAACGCGTGGGGAAGCGCATGAAAAATATAAGAAGCGCGTCCCTTTTTAAAGGGGTACGCGTCCCCCTATAAAGGGGTACACGTCCCCCATTAAAGGGGTACGCGTACTCCTTTAAAGGAGGATGTGTTTTTTAAAATGTCAAGTTTGTCCCTTTTAAAAAAAAATTAACACGTGAAAAACAAAAAAATTAAAGAAAATCGTTTTTGAATAAGGGCAAAATGGACATTTTCAAAAAATCGTAAAGATAAAAAAAAGAAACTTAGGGTTTTTGTTTTTTTCATCTCTCTCTCTCTCTCTCTCTCTCTCTCGTTTTCGGCCACCGGCGACCTCCTCCTCCATTGACATCCGACGATCGACGACCTCCTCCTCCATTGACGTTCGACGACCGGAAACCTCCTCCGCTATTCACGTTCGACGACCGACGACCTCCTCCACCGACGTCCGACGACCTCCGCCATCGACGATGTCTCTATTCAGGTACGCTCTCTTTTCTCGATTCTCTCTCCTCTGTCATTTCTCGTCCCTCCGTTGTTGTTGTTTGATTTGCTACTGAGTCTCGATCGAGCTCAATGCGTGTTTGGTTGGAAATGAATGGAAAGAAACCGATGGGTTTGATTGGGTTTCAGCCGGCACGTTGGCGATGCTGTCATTGTGCGTTAGATACGTGAATTTTTAAGATGTCTTGGTGACATCGATCGATTCTTATCTGCGAAGCAGGATTTCTGCGTCGATCATTCACAAAGAGTCACTTTGCTCGCTGCGACGCTTGGTTAATAGCAAAGTCACAAATCTCGTTATTGGTATTTTCTCGATGGTGAACGAAAACATTGCAATAAATTGAAGAAATTTGTTTTTGTTTTTGTTTTTTGTTTTTTTTTTGTGGGGGGGGGGGTGTTAAAATGTACCTCATATATATATATATATATATATATAATATATAAATATATATATATATATATATATATTATACATATGTATATATATATATATATTACATCAATATATATATTACATCAATACCCGACATAGTTGTTTTAGAAAACTGTTTTCGAGTTTTGTTAAAATGTAGAGTTCTCTCTCTTTTCAATAAGAGGCTTTTTATATTGTTGCCTTCTTAAAGGCTTGTGCTTGTATTGTCCCTTAGTGGACTTGTGATATTGTCTCCTTTATTCATTGTTGTAAGTGCTTATAAGCACTCTTTATATTTCCGCAATATCTCATTACATGGTATCAGAGCCACTCGATTCTTGAAGGAAAGGTGCGGTTCGTGTATTTCATATTTTGTGGATCTCTTCTCACTTCTTGGAAACATCATGGAGGCAAAGATTGACCTATCCTTCAAGCTCAATGGAAAGAATTACATGATGTGGGCATCGGCAATGGAAAATAATCTCAAAGGAAAGAAACTTTGGGGTTTTATCATGGGTACCATTCTGGAACCTAAGCTTATGCTCACGAAGAACGAAGGAGGTCAAGAAAAGGCTCTTGAAGGAGATGCTCGCCTCAAGGCCATTGAAAATCATCAAAAAGAAGTGGAAGATTGGGAAAGCAATCACTCTAAAATCCTTGCGTGGTTTATGAACAATGTTGAGCTTAAGGTATGTGCTAATATAGCTAAATTTCGTAGAGCCAATGAGGCTTGGTCCTTTATGAAGGGTATGTATACCCAAAAGGATCTTGCAAAAGCATATTTCTTGCAAGAAAAGATTAGAACCACCAAACAAGGTGATTCTAGCATTCAAGACTATTATAGTGCCCTAAACCCACTATGGGATGAATTGGCTCTTCTAGAGCCAAAATGGGTTTTATGGAAGATATTGATTTAAGACAAAAACAAATGGAACAAGAACGATTGTTTTAATTTCTTTTTGGGCTACGTCCCGAATTTGAGCAAGTGAGATCCTCACTTCTCCATAGATCTATTTTTCTTCCTGTTGAGGATGCTATTGCCGAAATTACTCAATAGGAGACAAGGCTTGGCATGAGTAAACATGTTGATGAAGTACTTGTTGTATCAAAACCGGGTACCAATGTAAGAACCTATAAACCTCCTCATTTTGGGAAACAAGAAAACTACAATGGAGGAAGAAAAATGATTGTTTGTCATCATTGCTATGAGCCAGGTCACATTAAACCCGCTTGCCCAAAGCTTAATGGAACTTTCAAGCCTAAGGTGGCCTCTCTTGAAGAAACTACCACCAAAGAAGATGATGGCAAGAACAATGACCTCAAGGAAACTCTTGGGCAAATATCTATGACTCTCCAACAAATTCTAAAAGTTTCTTCCTCCACATCAGGTGCGGCTATTGCTTCTACATCATCACCCGGTACGTATTCTTGGATCCTTGACTCTGGAGCCTCTTTTCATATGACCCCCCATGAAAATGCACTTATTGATGTTTGCACCAATTCAAAGGACTCTTGTGTCTCTACGGCCGATGGAACCTTTTTAAAAATTTCAAGTATAAGCTCTTTTAAAGATTCTCAAAAATTTTGTATTCCAAAAGTAAGAGTTGTTCCCAAACTAAATTTAAACCTTTTTTCGGTCTCCCAAATTGCCGACCATGGATGTGAAATATCTTTCTCATCTAATGGTTGATTTGTGCAGGATCTCCGGTCCGGAAAGCGGATTGGGCAAGGCCATAGAAAGGGAGACCCCTATTATATGGACCATCTCGATCTCCCTACAAATTATTTTTGTTCTTATGTCCAAGAAAAAAACATGGAAACTTGGCATAAAAGAGTTGGTCATCCAAGTTATTCCAAAATGTATCTCTTTCCTTTTGGAAACAAATTTTGTAAGGAAAAAGAAATTAATTGCAAAGATTGCATTTTCGGAAAAATGAAAGTCTATTCCATTTTCAACTAGAACTTTTCTTTCATCAAGACCTTTTGAATTGGTGCATTCGGATGTTTGGGGGCCTTCTCCGGTTATGTCAAAAGGGGACTATTCGTATTATGTTACTTTTATTGATCACTTTACTCGGTATGTTTGGATTTATTTTCTTAGTCATAAATCGGAAGTATTTACCTTCTTTAAAGATTTTCATAGAAAAATTCAAAATCAATTCCAAAATAACATATCTATTTTGAGATCTAATTCCGGTGGTGAATATTTATCTCATGAATTTCAAAACTATTTAACCCAAAATGGAATTTGCCATCAAAAGTTATGTCCTAGGACCCCTCAACAAAATTGCCTAGCGGAAAGGAAACATAGGCACATTATAGAAACTGCTAGAACATTACTTGTTTCTAGAAATATTCCAAAGAAGTTTTGGGCCGAAGCCGTTCTAACCGCAACTTACCTAATCAATAGAATGCCCTCTTCTAAATTAAAAAATGTTTCTCCTTATGTAAAGCTCTTTAAACTTTCACCCGATTTCAATCGTCTTCGTATTTTTTGTTGCAAATGCTTTGTCCTATTAGATAAAAGGGATAAGTTGTCTCCAAAAGCAATTGAATGTGTTTTTTTAGGATATGGTGAAAATAAAAAAGGGTATAGATGTTATGATTTTAAGAATGATAAACTATATGTTTCAAAAGATGTAACTTTTCTAGAAGAAGAGAATAGTTTTGATAAAATAGAAGAAACAAATGAAATTGATTACATATTTCTATATGATCTTATTGATGACATACAAGAAGATTTCCTTGAAAACATAGAAGATACATATGAGGCGTCCCATCTTGATATAATACCCTCAAATGATAGTGATACAAATATGAATGTTTACTCAAGAAGAAATCAAGAAAACCCTATTAGTGCCCTCGAAAAATACTCTCAAATTTCTGAATCTACTAAGGAACCACAAGTTAGACATTCTTCTAGAATATCAATACCCCCAAATAGGTTTGTATCCTATGATTCCTTAACACCCAACTATCGGGCATGTTTAATAACCCTACATTCTTATTTTGAACCCGTTCACTATAATCAAGCTAAATCTATACCACATTGGGTTGAAGCAATGCAAGTTGAACTAAATGCATTAAAAAAGGCTAATACTTGGGAAATAGTTAATCTACCCCATACAAAAAACCTATTGGGTGTCGTTGGGTCTTCAAAGTTAAAACTAAAAGCGATAGCTCTTTGGAACGATATAAAGCTAGATTAGTCGCTAAGGGATACTCCCAAGAATATGGCATTGATTATGAAGAAACATTCGCTCCCGTAGCTCGAATGACCAGTGTCAGGACCTTAATAGTTGTCGCATCAACCAAAAAATGGCCTATTTATCAACTTGACATAAAAATGTCTTTTTAAATGAAAGTTTAAGTGAAGAAGTTTACATGGATCTGCCACCCGGAATTAATATTAAGCAAGGTCAAACACTTCGGCTTCTAAAGGCCTTGTATGGTCTTAAACAAGCTCCTAAGGCTTGGTATGATCGTTTCAGTGATATCATGATAAAGTTAGGATTTCACTCTTGTTATACTGACACTGCTCTTTTTGTTAAAAATGCAGGTACTAGTATCGTAATATTGTTACTTTATGTTGATGATATGATTATCACTGGGAATGATCAAAATAGTATTATTGATGTTAAAAATATGTTAAAAAATAATTTTGATATGTTTGATTTAGGTTTTCTTAGATATTTTCTTGGAATTGAAGTTGCATACTCTTCTCGAGAATATATTTTGTCACATATGAAGCTTGTTGCAGATATCTGTTCTAAGTCTGGGATTTCTGATGACAAAAAAGTAGAGACTCCCGAGGTTATTAATGCCAAATTACGGTTGGAGGATGGGGTTCTTTTGGAAGACCCCACACCCTACAGACAACTCATTGGGTCTCTTACCTATTTAACCATCACCAGACCAAATATCACTCATGCGGTTCATTCAGTTAGCCAATTTCAGCATGCTCCTACAACTGTGCATATGAGTGTTGTTCTCCGGATCATCCGTTACATTCGGAATACCATCAATAAAAGGCTATTTCTATCCTCCTCTTCTTCCTTGAATCTTCTTGCTTATACTGATGCAGATTGAGGAGGTAATCCTAATGATCGAGTGTCAACTACTGGTTTTTTTGTCTTTTTAGGGGACTCTTTGATTGTCTGGCGATGCAAGAAGCAGCAGAAAGTTTCACTATCATCCACTGAAGCTGAGTATCGGGCTATGGCAACCACGACAATGGAACTTGTATGGCTTCGCAGTCTGCTTAAAGACATGGGGGTTGATATTACCGAAGCCTCAAAATTATGTTGCGACAACAAGAGTGTCATCTATATTGCAAGCAATCATACCTTCCATGAGCGTACAAAACATATCGAAATGGATTGCCACTATGTTCGTGACGAATACTTACGAGGAACAATTGCTCTACCGTATATCACTTCAGAATATCAGTTGGCGGACTTCTTTACCAAAGCTCTTCCGGCCCCTCGCTTCATGTTTCTTCTTGGCAAACTTTTCGTTATTTCTCCGTAAAGTTTGAGGGGGGGTGTTAAAATGTACCTCATATATATATATATATATATATATATATATATATATATATATATATATATATATATATATATATATTATACATATGTATATATATATTACATCAATACTCGATAGGGGTATTTTTGTAATTTCACATAGTTGTTTTAGAAAACAATTGTTTTCGAGTTTTGTTAAAATGTAATTTTCTTTTTTATTTTTTACAATTCTTTTTTTGTTTTTTTAAGGACCAAAAGGGGCTCTAACCATAGAGTCGTTGGAGCCCCCAACGGTCACAAATGTGACCGTTGGGGCTCCCAACGACTCCATGGGAGCCCCCTTTTGGGCTCTCCTTTTGAGGCCTTTGGCCTTCCTTTCTCTCCTCTCCCTCTTGTATAAATAGGGGTGAACCCCTTGTATATTTTTCATTCTAGAGAGCTCTCTCTCTTTTCAATAAGAGGCTTTTTATATTGTTGCCTTCTTAAAGGCTTGTGCTTGTATTGTCCCTTAGTGCTTCTAAGCACTCTTTATATTTCCGCAATATCTCATTATAGGAGGGGGGGATCTATGTACATTTAAAACTTGAAAATGTATGAGAAAACACAATAAAAACATTAAAATATAAAAATGTAGTTATCATGTTAATGATATTGCAACAAAAACCATGATATGTTCAAAATGTCTCGTTTTTTATGGGGGGATTGTATTTGTTTCTGGAGATCTTGCTCTAAAATAGCGTGGCTTAAAAAATCCCGAGATATTTTTGTGAGTATGGTTAATAGATATGAAGTGCATTGGGGATTTGGGGGGTTACTAGTTAATTGGGTGACCCCACACTATTGTGTGTACTCAGTTGAGCTAAGATTGGGCTTGCTTAGGTGCAGTATTTTTTCCACTCTTCATTATCTTGTTGGGTCTGCAGTGTCACTTGCAGTCTTGTTTTAATCAATTAACCGGGAGAAATGTCTAACTAGGGAATAATATAGCTTAGGGAATTTGGATCATGTTGGTTGTGTTCATAATTTTCTTCTAAGTGGTCCCACACTTCCCCGCTTCCTAAATTTTTTAAAGTGCCTCGCTTCCCACTCCCGCTTCCTGTATCGCTTTCCGCTCCCGCTTCCTCGACTGGTAACTCTGGGCCAGCTGAACTTGGTTCAACCAGGCCGGCCAGCCCTAGATGTTGGCCTGGTCGGTCGGCCAGCTGAAGAGAGTCTGACGGTTCTGCCGACCAGACCAAAATAATAGCTCCCTGATGAAAAACAAATGCCCATTTTTATTTCCTTTGAATTAGGCGTGAATTGTGCATGGTTACTTGAATACATAATAAAAGAAAAACAAGTTATAAATGTGGTCTCATTGACATATGCTTGAAAAACAAATTAAAATCTATACATGCTCAGGAACTATCACATGAGCAATAAGCTTTCTTGAAAACACTTATTCAAGATTGCACGTATATTAAATATTTACACTAGGCACACCACTGCACACACACATGTTCTGAAATACCTACCTACAACATGATTTCAACCTATTGTTCATACATACAAACCACCCATATCAAGATCCATCCATGGAGATCAAAACTCATCAAAGTAGTTTCTAGAAGAACCGCTCCGCCGTCAAATAAAATTTCGTCATACCATGTACAGAATTTTTTTTCATGAAAGGTAAACGAAAAACACAAAATTTAGCCACGGAGAAAGAGATCCATGTATCCCTTTTTAAAAAAAACTCATCACTAACACATTTTTCATGGATGTTTACCCAATATATTGCATGAAATCGAACCGAAAATTGATTTCTCACTTGAATCCAAAGGAGGAGACTCGTACCTTGGTAAAAATCGAGGAAAAGACTTAATGGATGGTTGGATCCTCCTTTCCTTCCTCTTCTTCTCTCCCTTTTTCTTTCCCTCTCTCTTTCCCTCTTCCTTTCTCTTTCTTTTCTTCTCTTTCTTTTTTTTTCTATTGTTTAAGAAGGTCAAGAGGGGGTGAGGCCCCCCCTTCTTCAGCCCTCTTTAGATGGGCTGGAGAGGGTGGGTTTCCCTCTTGGACCCTCTCCTTTCTTGCCCTTTTTTTCAAAAGCTTCCATTTTCTAAAACTTGACTTCTTTGAAAATTTCTATATGAATTTTTTTTCAAACCTCCTTTATTAAAAACTCTCAAGACCTCTTAGGTAAGCAAGACGGCTTATTTTAGGAAGCCCTAGTCAGCCCTAGAATAAAATTCGGATTTAATAAAAATTAATAAATTAAATAATTTATTATTAAGTCTTTATTAATTATTAATTGTTTAAAAGCTTCCAAAAATAGTCAAATCGACTAGGAAGACTTTTTGTACTTAATTAACTCTAATTTAAAGCTCCTAACTGAATTTAAAGTTGTAAATATGTTGGGCATGGATTTGGATCTGGATCCAAATCCAAGTGGATTTCGGATTGGATTAAATCCAGATTAATATGGGTCTCAGATAGAGTTCAGATCCATATTAATTTGGGTCAAACCCATCGGGTCCGATCCGATCCAAATATGTTTCGACAAACTGCTCAATTTTTGAAAAATTGCGATTTTTGGGCCAACCGAAACTCGAATTCAGCAATGTAACATATCGTTGTGCTCGACATTTCGAGACGAATCCAACAACATATTACACTATTATCAAATTTTGAACTTTACTCGAAAATAACCTGAATTTTGCTCAAATTTTGCTTGAATTTAAAGGTCAAAATTAAAACTCTTTATCTCGCTTTGATTGGCTCGTTATGACCTTGTCGATGGGACCTGGCTCAAGCCCAGACTCAAAGACATCAGTATAAAAATTGAGCCTCAAACGATTTTTCTTTCAGACTTAGCCAAAAATAGGTGGTATTGCGTCCCTACCTCCTTAAAAGAATTTCGTCATCGAAATTAGAATGTACCAAATAAGTGTGAGTATACATCTGAAACATGAAAAGTTATTAGAATTTTATACCCTGATCAATCCTATCCCCTTAGGATTGATCCCCACAAGAATCAATATAATCACATCAAAGTTCCTAATTTACAGTAAAAAAGAATTAAATTAAACTATGCATGCAATCTAGTATAAGAAAATCATATGCTTTAATAAAGGTATCAAATAGCCTTATCAGTGAATAAGACTGTTTTGGAGCACGAGACACGACTTGCTGACGCTTTAGAACACGGCTCTCTCACTAAAATTTAAAACTTTAATGTTAAAAGGATGATAAAAGTGTAAGATATTGTGGTGACTCTGATACCAAACCTGTAACGACCCCAACTCATACCCCTTGAAAATGCAGAATTTTTTTTTTAAACCATTACGGAAACATTCTAACCGGGGCCTTTACAGTTCCACTCTCCATCGGATAACCAACCAAGCACAAGGGATCTTACATTTATCATTCATACCATAGCAAACCAAAATTTTATTAATTAAGTAAAAAATAGTAGTCTCGAGACAATTGCATAAAAAGAATTAGAATGTATGAACAATTAAATCTAAAGAAAAACAGTCACGTTGTCCATTTATAAAGTTGTCTAGTAAACGTGTAGCACTCGCAGCTCTTTCAGAAGCGAGTCACTTCACTGATCCCCTGCGGCTGCGAAAAAACCACAGAAATAGGGTGTCAAAAATCTGAGAAATTTTGTGTACGAATCCCTCTAATGAACCAAATAAGAATAAAGAATACAAATAAGATTTCATGTAATAATTTAGAGAGACATAAATATATCACATTCATAATTCAAATAACCATTCATGCAATAGGGAACATTTATTAAGCATGAGAAAACATTTAATAACAATAGAGATTACAATCTAAGCATTAAAGACATTTAACATGCATTAAGAAACATCATGCATTCATCAATATATCACAATTAAGGGAATAAGTAAATATACATGATCTAATGCATAGCAGGAATATGCATGATTTCAATGCAATACAACAACAACAACAACAACAACTACGCCTTCATCCCAAAACAATTGGGGTCAGCGGTATGAACCAAAAAAGAAATTCATTTTGGGTCTTCCACATGAATCCTTTTCCTCCAATCATTTCTATCCAATGCCATGTCCTCGGTGAGGTTCAAAGCATTCATATCCTTTCCTATCATCTCCATCCAAGTCTTCCTAGGCCTACCCCGACCTCTTTTAACTAATATATTTTCCCATTTCTCCAACCTTCTAACTGGAGCATCATTAGGCCTTCGCCGAATATGTCCAAACCACCGTAAACGATTCTCTCGCATCTTATTTTCAATGGGTGCAACACCTACTTTCTTACGTATCTCCTCGTTCCAAATCTTATCTTTTATTGTATTTCCACACATCCATCTAAGCATCCGCATCTCAGCTACACTCATTTTTTGAATATGATGTCTCTTGGCAGCCCAACATTCCGTACCATGTAGTAAAGCGGGTCTAATAGTCGTCCAATAAAACTTTCCCTTCAACCGCAATGGCATTCTACGATCGCACAACACTCCAGTTGCACTTTTCCATTTCATCCACCCAACCTTTATCCTATGATTTACATCTCCATCAATTTCTCCATACTTTTGAATGATGGATCCCAAATATTTGAAATAATCATTCACCGGTATTTCTTGCTCACCAAGCTTCACTACACTCCCATCACTACTTCGTTGCTTACTAAACCGACATTCCATATATTCAGTCTTACTCTTACTCAACTTAAAACCTCTAGCTTCCAATGTCTGTCTCCATAATTGTAACTTAGCATTAACCCCAGCTCTAGACTCATCAATCAAAACAATATCATCAGCAAACAACATACACCACGGTACATTTTCTTGAATTGATCTCGTAAGCTCATCCATCACTATCGCAAATAGGAAAGGGCTTAAAGCAGATCCATGATTTCAATGCATGCATAATTTATTATCTTCAATCTATGTCACACAGACTCAGCTAGGGAGGTGCCCCACCCGAGTCGACACGCCCCGACACGAGTGCGGACACGGGTGCGGCTTCGGACTCGACCCGAACTCGGTCAATGCCGAGTCGAACTCGATCAACGAGTCGACGCCGAGTCCGTCCACATTTTGGACTCGGTCAACTTTGACTGAGTCCAAAAATGTTCATTTTTAGGACAAAAAACAAAAAAAAAACATTTTTTATATATCTTTTTTTTTAAATATATAACCAGATTGTGCAATGCAGTTGCACAGTCACAGACTGTGCAACTGCAACTTCACAGCCACTGCACATAGTCTGTGGCTGTGCACAGTCACAGACTGCATTGCACAGACTGTGCAACTGTTAACGTATAAAGTTTAAACATTTGAATGTCAAAACTGAACAGATCACAAAGATGTAAATGCTATAGTAAAGGGTCATTTCAAAAATTGGACCAGTACAGATTATGGACCATTTCACGAGGTCATAGTTTAAAGTTTTTTTCCTTTAACCATGGCCCATAGATGTGTTTACCTTAATTTTAATTGTTTACTAGAATTATTGTTATATATATATATAGCTGAGTCCCCATGTCCAAAAATTTTGAAATTGCGCCGCACCCGTGTCGCACCTGCACCCGCACCCATGTAACATAGTCTTCAATCAAGTTTTCTTTTATATGCATGTCCCTATTAGGATACACACACATTTAAGTTTCACTTTTTATTATCATTCCCGCGGCTACTCAAAACGGGTAAAATCCCCGAAGTCAAGTCAGGTTCCTAGGGTAACTTAGCACACAATTTGTATTTTATTACTAAGTTTTAAACTTAGCCCTCGACTGATATGAGGAAACAGCATCATCCGTCGGAACATTAGAAATCAACATCTAATGTCAGGTACACCAGGGACATCAGCGTCCACAAGTATTACTTTTCTTGGTATACCAAAACAACAGTTGTATCTATACACTACCCCCAGGCAAAGCGACGGACTCTCCCTAAAGTCGTGGCCAGGAGAAGAACCTCAATATCGGGTTCAGGGGCAACAACAATGCACACAGAGTTTTTGTATCCTCGTAGTTTTCCCAAAATCGCAACTCCAAGAGTCCCATATTCCCGACGAGACATCTTAAAAAGTAATTACATTGTTCTTTTATTTTTATTAGATTATTATTATCTCATTACTTTAATTTGCAATTCAGCATGCAAACAAAGGCATACACTCACATCTACCCCTGCAAGAGCTATCACAGAACTCCCGCCCGTGGAAACACAAAGAACATTGCAATGCAGTGCAAAATATTAATGAGATTTTTGCAATGCATTAAAATAAATAAAGGTGCAAACCACAGCTCGAGGCCCACCCGGCCCACAATGATTCATTTCGATCATCGATGCACCATATGCAAAAACCATAACATGCTATATAGGAAATAAACCATATGCTTTCTAAATGCATATTCATATATGCAAACCTTTATCATGCATATGAAACAAAAATATTCATAAGCATGTATTTACTTAATTCATATGCCATCATGTCAAGTGCATTCTTTCATTTACATACATGTATCCATGCCAATGCATATTTCCTTTGGATGTATGAGCTCATGTAAGTGCATATTCTCATCATGTATGCATATTCATGCCAATTGCATGATCTCAATAAATCAATGCATGTTTTCATTAAGTTTTGCAGTACATGTTCTCATTAAATTCATTTCACACGAGGAGCCCAATCAATTGTATACAGGTAAGTTTCTATGAGTCTCATATATATATATATATATATATATATATATATATATATATATATATATATATATTCATGAATTATGCGCACACTTTGCACTTAGCATAATGCCTAGGCATGTAACATTACACCAAGTCACTTGCACCATTAAGCTCATCATGTGAATCACATTCAAAAATATATATTTTTGAAACATGGTTAAGAAAACAGAGAATTTGTATACATATTTAACCAGATCATGGTAGCACCCATAATCCGTTTCTGTCATATTGGTAACAGAGATGCATGCCTAACCACTTTCCATAACGTAGGTATCTTGCTTTCATTGCAACTAGGCATGACAGGTACATAAACATTCGCCCAATATTCTGCTAAACAAATCATCATATACAAACCCATTGAATACTTAAACATGAATATGTACATAACGCATCCCTTTGCATCCCCTTTTTGAAGGGGACATACACATCAATACATACACAGCAGATGCTAAAATTTTGCTTTTGTAAAACAATAAACAACCACATGTACACTATATATATATATATATATATATATATATATATATTAAAGGGGTTTACACCCAGCCAACCTAATCGGTTGGGGTTCCAAACATACCCAGCCGACCCTGGTCGGCTGGGTTTAGTCTGAACTGAACCCAGGCCGAGCTGGGCAGTGGGCTGCCAGGCCTGTCCCAGTCCTGCCCCAAGGCTGGACTGGGCCTGGCAAGACCCTGTCAGCCCCAGACTAGCCGAGCCAGCCCAGCCAAGCCCATCGGCTGGGCCTCACAGCTCGTGCACAGGCCCAGTCCGGGCCTGTGTGCGTGCTGTCAGGGCTGGGCAGACCTCCCAGCTGGACAGAAAAAAATTTATAAAAAAAATATTATCTCTTGTTTTTTTTTTTTATAACATACATCTCAAATCATGCCCAGCCGACTGACAGTCGGCTGGGTCTAAAACTCGACCTATACCCAGCCAACTGTCAATTGGTTGGGGGTTTAAATGAAGACAAAGTGTTTTTTTCTTGGAAAACTGCCCAGCAAAACCCTACTCGGCTAGGTTCAGCATAGTCGGCTGGCCTGGCAAGCCGGGGCAGCTGAACTTAGTTCAGCCAGGCCGGCCAGCCCTAGATGTTGACCTGGTCGGTCGGCCAGCCGAAGAGAGTCCGACGGTTCGGCTGACCAGACCAAAGTAATAGCTCCCTGATGAAAAACAAATGCCCATTTTTATTTCCTTTGAATTAGGCGTGAACTGTGCATGGTTACTTGAATACATAATAAAAGAAAAATAGGTTATGAACGTGGTCTCATTGACATACGCTTGAAAAACAAATTAAAATCTATAGATGCTCAGGAACTATCACATGAGCAATAAGCTTTCTTGAAAACACTTATTCAAGATTGCACGTATATTAAATATTTTCACTAGGCACACCACTGCACACACACATGTTCTGAAATACCTACCTACAACATGATTTCAACCTATTGTTCATACATACAAACCATGGTTGCCAGTTGAGGAAGCGGGAGCGGGAAGCGATACGGGAAGCGGGAAGCGAGGCACTTTCAAAATTTTAGGAAGCGGGGAAGCGTGGGACCACTTAGGACCGATTCGGGAAGTGTCTCGGAAGCGACCTAGGAAGCGTCTCGGAAGCGAGGGGAAAGCGGAAAAAATAAAAATACAAAATAAAAATACAAAAAAAAATGAAAAAAACAGGGGAATCGAGGGGGAAGCGTGGGGGAAGCGAGGGAGAAGCGAGGAGGAAGCGTGGGGGAAGCAAGGGGGAAGCGTGATTCCCATTAAAGGGAAGTGTGTCCCCCATTAAAGGGAAACGCGCTTCCCAAAAAAGGGGGACGCTTCCCCCCACGCTTCGGAAGCGCGACGTTTCGCGCTTCCCCTTTTAGCTAGGCGCTTCCGGTAACCCTGATACAAACCACCCATATCAAGATCCATCCATGGAGATCAAAACCCATCAAAGTGGTTTCTAGAAGAACCTCTCCGTCGTCAAATAAAATTTTGTCATACCATGTACAGAATTTTTTTTTATGAAAGGTAAACGAAAAACACAAAATTTGGCCACAGAGAAAGAGATCCATGTATCCCTTTTTTTTTTAAAAAAACTCATCACTAACACGTTTTCCATGGATTTCAATTTTGACATGGCCTAGGCCGGCATAGAATGCAAGTTTCAGTTGAGCAAGCTCGAGGAGTTGCGAAATGATGCATACGAAAGTGTCAAAATCTATAAAGCTCGAACGAAGGACTTTCATGACAAGCATATCTTGAGGAACAGTTCGAACCTGGTCAAAAAGTTTGGCTCTTTAACTCGCGACTCCAACTTTTCCTAGGAAAGCTGAAGTCAAGATGGGATAGTCCGTTTGTAGTGCAGGAAGTATTTCTGCACAGTGCAGTTGATATCATAGACCCAAGATCGAGCGAAAAATTCAAGGTCAAGGGGCAGAGGTTGAAGCCCTATATTTCTGATGTCGCAATAAATCAGGATATTGATGTCATTGACTTCGTTGATATATAGCAAAGCGCACAGTTGTATATTATGTTAGGATTATAATGCATTTTTTTTAGTAACCGAGTAGTTTTTGTTGCATATTTCTTTCTTTTTGTTCTAAGCATGAATGACAGATCATGTATACATTTCACTTCTTGGATAGTGTTTATGAATTACAGGTGATAGGACAGCTTGGAGCATCTCATGGAGCACCTACAGAGCCAATTCGACATAAAATCATGCATATGCGTGTGCGTGGTGGTGGTGTACGGTTAAGGCATAAATGCGCATGCAGGCTTCTATCGCATACATCAGGTGGTATTTATCCTTTCTCTCGTGTTTTCTTTTATTCCCTAGTGTGCATTCATTCAATTGCATATAAGCATGAGGGAGTGCCACTGAGGACAGTGTCATTTAAGCATGAGGGAGTGCCACTGAATTTTCCACAAATTGCATTCAGTTGTCAAAGAATGAGAGAGACAACAACAACAACAACAACAACTACGCCTTCATCCCAAAACAATTGGGGTCATCAAAGAATGAGAGAGAGATGCTCAAAAATGATAGCCAAGAATAAGATGGCATGCCCTAATCCTCTTATTATAAACAAATAAATCATTGGGTTTAAAATATATACAATTAACAGAAATGCCATTACATAAATAAAACAGTCTAAGAAAGATAGATGCATGGATCTGGACTGATGACGTCAAAACACGCATTTTATCACCCTCCCTCAAGTTGTGCATGGTGATGGATCATGGACAACTTGTGCTTCAAGAATCAAAATTGATGCTTTGTTAGGCCTTAAGTGAACAAATTTGCAACTTGGCTTTCTGTACGAATGTGACGAGGCTCAATCTCTTTGTCTTCAACTTTCTGTTTGATGAAATGTTGATCTATCTCAATATGCTTTGTACGACCATGTTGTATAGGATTATGCGCAATGTTAATAGTACTCTGATTATCACACAACAGAAATGAATGTGAGATTCTTCTCCAAGATCAGCAAAAAGATGTCTAACCCATGTAGCTTCAGCGGTCTCAGCTGCCATAGACCTATATTCAGCTTCAGTACTGGATCTAGCAATAGCTCTTTTTTTCTGCTACTCCATGACACCGAATTTTTTCCAATGAATATACAATACCCAGAAACAGATCGCCTTTCATCCGGATCCACAGCCCAATTTGCATCTGTATAAGTAATAATCCCATGTCCCTTATTATCAATCCAATTTTTTTGATAAACAAGGCCATCACCAATAGTTCCTTTCAAAAATCTTTAAAAAAAAATCATGGCTTAGCATGACCCCTTCTTGGCTCATTCATGAATTGAGAAACTTGATTAACAGAATATACGATGTCTGGCCTAGTAAAAGTGAGATACTGAAGCATTCCAACGATACTTAGATATTTGGTCATATCACTATATAAGTCTCCATCATTTGAGCTCAGTTTTTTATGTAGAATACAAGGAGTCCTTAGGGGCTTACAATCTAACATCTCTGCCCTGCTCAAAAGATCAAGAGTATATTTATGTTAGGTAAGAGTTAAAACATCATCTCTTCTATCTACCTCAACCCCGAGAAAATACCTTAAGTCACCAAGATCTTTCATCTTGAAATTTTGCATCAATAATTCCTTCACAATCTGAATATGACTTTTAGAATTGCCTGTGAAAATTATGTCATCAACATATATAAGTAATAATGTAGTAATATTCTTATCCTTGAAAATGAAAAGAGAATGATCAAGAGCATCTGCGAAAACCATAGTTTTGAATTTTGAGAGAAAAACTCTCAAACCAAGAACGAGAGGCCTGCTTTAATCCATAAAGAGCACTTTTTGGTTTAAAGACATAATCCTTGGGTTCTCCTTCAGCATATCCAGGAGGTTGCTCCATGAAGACTTTCTCCTTCAAATCTCCATGCAAAAAGGCATTTTTAACATCAAGCTGACTTAACTGTCAACCATAATCAACAGTCAAAGATATAACAACCGGTATTAACAACCAGTATTATTCGCATCTTAATAACAGGACTGAAAGTTTTATCATAGTCTAGTCCATATTCTTGTGTGAAACCTCGTGCCACAAGTCTTGCTTTATATCTTTCAATACATCTGTTTATACTTAATCTTATAAACCCATTTGCACCAACAACAACATTTTTCTTTTCAGGTCTAAGAACAAATTCTCAGGTCATGACATTCATGAAGAGCTTTCATTTCCTCATTTATAGCCTCTATCCATTTATGTGATTTAATGGATTGATGAAAATTAACAGGTTCATCATGCTTTTTCACTTGAGACATGAACAATTGAAAATCCATGGAAAAATTATCATAGTTGACCCATCTTTGAATAGGATGATGTATCCTTTCCGATCTTCTCAAAGGAGACTGACTCATATCCTACTCAACATTGTCTGTGACATGATCTCTTGCCCTTCTTACATAAATTTGACCAGAGAATCTCTGAAATTCTCTAGGCATTCCGTTTTCTAAAGAGTGAGGAGGTTCGAGATAATGTTCATTTGAATTCAAATCCTCACAGGATGGCTGACAAGATCTCTTTTCACTCAAACAATTCAGCACTCAACCAAGGGTCATAAACTTCAACATTTCGAGATGGGTTATGCTCTTGGAGTGATGACATGATATCAAAATTTTGTTCATCAAAAACAACATTTCTAAAAATCTTGATACACTTGGTTATCAGATCATAACATCTATATCTCTTATAATCATCAGCGTATACAACAAATTTGCACTTCACAGCTTTATCCTAAAATTTATTTATCAGAGATTTGTCAATATGAACATAACAAACACAGCCAAAGGCACGCAAATTATTATAATCATGATGATTTTCAAAGGAGACTTGTTTTCTAAAATTCTCATGGGTAAACGATTAATCACATGTATTACGGTATGAAAGGCTTTTGTCCAAAGATTAATAGAAATGTTACTATCATGAAGCATACTCATGGCACTTTCAACGATATGTCTATGCTTTTGTTCAGTCACTCCATTTTATTGAGTAGTATGTGGACAGGACACACACCTACTTATCCCATTATTTCGAAGAAAATCAAGAAAGTCATTTGAAGAATATTCACCACCACCATCACATTGAAAATGCACAACATTGAAGGAGAAACGATTCTTAACAAGAGTACAAAAATCTTGAAATAATCTAAAAACTTCGGACTTGGGTTTCATGAAGTATATTCAGGTGAAACGAGAATAATTGTCTATGAATAAAACATAATATTGACTTTCAGATGAATAACATACAAACATACAGGAGTTGGCCCCCATACATCAGAATACACTACTTCAAAGGCTTTTGAAGCTCTTTCATTAACAGTATTAAAAGGAAGAACATGACTCTTACATAACTGACAGCTTGAACATTTTTTAACATCTAGGATAGAATTTAAACAGGACTTTGGAATCAAATTTTCTAATACAAGTTTCTTAATAAAACCATGACTACAATGACCCAACCGACTGTGCCACAAATTTGTCTTATTATAATGGAAAAGACTAAACACATCTGTATGACAAGACTTGAGACTCCGAGATATCGGCGCCAAAAAATGTGACTTCAAGGCAGAAGAAGAATGAGAAGATGGATCCTCCTTGAAGATATATATGTTTTCCTGTCACTCCCCTTTAGCGAATGTCTCTTTCGTTTGAATATCATTAACATACACAGAAGAGAGTAAATTCGATAGAAGAATTTATATCATCAACAAGTTTAGATACAAAAACAATATTATTTTTAATGTTGGGAGCAAAAAGAACATTTAAGAGGTTAAGAGAAGTACTAGACAAAGAAATTTGGGCATTTCCAACATGAAAAATATGATGATGTGCTCCATCTCCAGTGACTACTACCTTTCCGAAATAAGGAGATAAATTTGAGAGCTTACCAGCATTTCCTGTGACATGGGTGGCTGCTCCAAAATCTACATATCATTCTCCTTGATCATTTTGCTTAATACTCATCTGTGATAAAGCTGCAAGCAAAAGTTGTTGCATATCTCCAGAACATCTTTGTTCATCAGATTCGCTTTTGTTCCCTCATTTATTATTTTTTCTTTGTTTTGAGGATTAAACCAACACTCAGCTTTCACATATCCTTTCTTATTACACTGAAAATATGTAGGCACTCTTTTCTTATTTCCTACATTGAAAAATCTTAGCATACTTAAGAGTAGGAAGAATACCACGACCTCCTCGACCAAAGCGACCTCGACCTCTACCACTTTGAAGATTGCTACTTCCACATCCAAAACCATAAGATATATCTGATGCCAAAACATTATGTGTATCTGCATGTTCACTACCTTTCGTCAGATGTTTTATGCTCCTTTCATATTGAAGAAGTTTAACTTGTAGATCCTCAAAGTTGGGTAACACAGGTAGAACCGATAAGGAAGTGGAGAGAACATGATATTCTGGACCCAGTCCATTGAGAGTTTGTTGCACTTTTTCCTTGTCAGAAACAGCACATCCAACAATAGTAAGTTGATCTGTAACATATTTCACCTTGTTTAAATATTTCATGACTGTGAGCACTTTTTAAGAATCTGAAACTCCTTTTTTAAAAATAAAACCCTTGCCTCTGAAATCTAAGAATAGATTTACGCAAGCCTATTCCATAATTGACTAGCAGTACAATCATCTGGAATTGATATCAACACTTCCTGAGATAGGGTGCAAGTAATATATGCAACCAATGCCAGATCGCGCTTCATCCATGTTGTGAATTCAGGATTTGAAACATAAATAATCAGAGCATCTCCTTTATCATCCTTTGATTCCTGTGGAATGAACTGTGGTGGGACTGAAATTGATCCATCCAGATGCCCAAACATATCTTGACACCTTATAAAAGGAACAATTTGTCTCTTTCAGGTCAGAAAATTAGAATGATTAAGTTTCTCGGAAACAAGCTAACTCAAAAAGTTCGAAGAGAGGCCAGTATAGGTAGAGGAATCCATTTAAAATATATGAAAGGATAAAGAAGAGAACAAGAAAAGAAAGGGAATAAATTTTAGTCAGGAATAAATATGTGGCAGCACAACAAAACAGATTAGGTAAGATGCAGGATATAATATAAAACGTGCCACTTTTTTTTTAAATAGTGGCACTATTCTAGACTTAGTCTGATTCCTGCAACAGACGAGCAAAACACTATATAATGCTGCTAATACATAAATACCGACTAAAAATGTATGAAACAATCGAAGTAAATATCGAAACCAAGATTAACAATAATTAATTAAGATTTCAGGAAATAAAAATTGGAGATAACGAAAACAGAAATTTATCGGATTAGGGAATATTAGAACCAGTTTTCATATTAGAATATTCGAAGCAAAACAACCTATATTCGAAGTCCTGCTCTGATACCATGTAAAAAAATTTCACAGATTGCATTTAACTGTCAAAGAACGAGAGAGAGATGCTAAAAAATGGCAGCCAAGAATAAGATGGCATGCCCTAATCCTCTTATTATGAACAAATAAATCAATGGGTTTAAAATAGATACAATTAATAGAAATGTCATTACATAAATAAAACAGTCTAAGAAAGATAGATGCATGGATCCGGATCTGATCCAGATCCGATGGCATCAAAACACACATTTTATCAGAGGGTATAGTATGCACACCCAATTTTTTTTTCTGTCTATGTATCTGTTCTGATAAAAACTCATAAGATTAGGCATTGAGAAATAAGTTTTTAAATATATATGAATGTTCTGACATTTTAAAGAATTTTTAAACCCCGTCTAAATTTTTTTTTTGAAACTAAACTAAAAAGAGTGGTTATTTATGTGGATTTCAAATAAAAGATTGTATATGAATGTTAGAGTTTGTTTTGAATCACAAATATGAATATGCACAGCTTTATTTTTGAAAAACTAAGCAAATGAAAAATATAAAGAAATAACAACTTCAAAAGAAAAAGAGCATACGTTTAGTTATTTGATGTCTTGATTGTTCCCTAGTAGCTAGGCCATCTTATTCTTGGCTGAAGTGTTTGCTTCCCATGTTGAAAAGGACAATAAAGAAAATCATTTTTTTGTCTAGTTGATATCTATAGCCTATTTGGTTCGAGCAAGTAGAGCTTAAGGGATGTTTACACATGGTGCCCTAAAGCCATTTGGTTTGAGAGCCACCGACCCGAAAGCCCGTTATATGGATTTAGTAGAGAGCCTAAGAGATGTAGACATTGCACGTGACATGAAGAGTACTATACGTAACTATAAAGTCTAAGGTCTAGTGACTCGAGCAATTAAGTCTGAGCGATACTCTGTATCGGTGCGCTAAGGTCGTCTGGCCTGGGAGTCACTGACCCAAAACTCATTACACGAGTCATAAAAACCTGAAAATTGATATAGTGCTCAACTAAAAAGAGAGAGAGAAAGTGTGAAAAATCGAAAAAGAAAAAAGAACAAGAGCTTAATGAAAAATTATTACTTAGAAATAGTTATAAAAAACTATACAGAAAACATACAAGTGATGATGAATGGGCAATAGCATGATTGTACTTGATTTTCTGAGGAAAAATCATAGATAATTGTAAATTTTAGAAAAGTGAAAGAAAAAGTTTTTCTTTTGGGGCGGCATGTTAGAACTCTAAATATGTTGTGAAAATGTAATTGCATGAAATATTTGTTTAGACAAATTTCTTAATTGCCTAATGCTTTTTAAAAAGAATTCTTATGTATACATGATAGAGATGTTTGTGAGTAACATCACTGCAAACCCTCACGAGACCTTACTAGTTCGCTGGAGTAACCCAGGGGTTTAAAGGGCTTGTTGCATATGTTAAATGCAACTGTGATTCCTACAAAAGTGAGTTAGATGTTTCATAATAAGTTCGCATTTAGGTTATTAATTTGCATGTTTTGCTTTGCTTTTGTTAAGGGTAAGTTGGATCGAGGACTAACAAACGATAAGCATGGAGGAATTTGAGCATGCATAATTTATTAATGATTTATACAGTTTGTATGCATGATATTGTGCGAAATTAGCATTAACTACCTGTGTTTAACTGATGTTTGTGCATTGTCCTGCAGGGTTGCATTTGATCTCAATTAAAGAAAAAAAATAAACAAGTTTGGACCCACGTGTGTTTTTTAGAAAAATTTTGTTTTCTTTAATAGGTTTTCAGAAATTACTTTTTATAATAGGAGGTTTTGTAAAATTCTTGAAAATTATAATACTCTATGCAGGATTTTTGGTTCAAGAAGCGGATTGGGCAAGGCCATAGGAGAGAAGATATTCACTACATGAATTTTTGTCTATTCCTTCTAAGTCATTTTGTAACTATGTCCAAGAAAAGGATATTGAAATATGGCATGGCATAAGAGACTTGGACATCATAATTTCTCCAAGATGAATTTTTTCCCATTTATAGAGACTTAGAATGAAACAGATATTTGAAAAAAATGAAATCTATACCTTTTCCTCCTAGAACTTTTATTTTCAAACGACATTTTGAGTTGGTGCATTCGGATGTATGGGAACCCTCTCCGGTCATATCAAAGGGTGGATATTCTTATTATATTTTTTCATTGATGACTCCACAAGATATAAATGGATCTACTTCTTTAATTTAAAATCGGATGTTTTCTCTTTCTTTGAAGAATTTCATATAATAGTTAAAAATCAATTTCAAAATGATATCTCTATTCTTTTAAGTCCGACTCGGGGGGAGAATATATGTCAAAAGAATTTCAAAGTTATTTAAAGAAAAATGAAATTTATCATCAAAGATCTTGCCCTAAAACTCCTCAACAAAATGGGTTGGTGGAAAGAAAACATCGACATATCACGGAAACTGCTAAAACCTTATTTGCAAGAATATTCCTAAGAAATTTTGGGCCGAAGCCATTTTGACTTCAACATATTTAATAAATAGAATGACTTCTTCCTCACTACAAAATATTTCTCCATTTGAAATTGTTCAAAATGATGTCTGTTTTCAAAAGATTGTGTATTTTTTGGTAAGTGCTTTGTTCTCTCTCATAAAAATGATAAGCTACCTTCAAAAGCAATTGAGTGTGTCTTTATGGGATATGGTGATAAACAAAAGGGTTATCGTTGTTTTGATGTTAAAAACAACAAACTTTATGTGTTTAAGGATGTGACTTTCTTAGAAAAAGAAAGTGGCTTTGATAAAGAAAGAAACAAAGAAGTAGACTATGATTCTTGTTTGATCTCTTGCCAAGGAAAGATATTGGTTCTCATGAACCAAATGATTGTAACTTAAATCATGATAATAACATTTCTTTGGAAAATGATCAAGATAGCAATGTTTTAGAATTGCTTCCTAATAATGATAATTTAATTGAAAACCCTTCTCAAGATATTCAAGTTTATACCCTGGGCAGTCTGGTGTGTCGCAGATTTGCGAAAAATTCTATGTCCGTGACAAATTGGCATCAGAGCAGAAAGATTCACGGAGACTTTGTTGTTCGTTGAGTGCAACACTGAAGAGGACAGTGATGGTTTATCCTGGTTACGCAAATTTGCGCAGCTGAAGTGTTGTTGACCGAGCACAAAAGCAAGATGTTGCCAGGGTGGTATGGGTCATCTTGTCGATAGTAAGCAGAATTGTAAAGTTGTTGTTAAGTTGGTTAAGGGAATGCAGATAAGCCAAAGATTCCTACCAATTGTGCGTTAGGCTCAAAGGTGGAGCGTGGCGTTTGCCTTGTGCATGCAGAGAATGCACGTTAGATTCAGCTAGATGGATTTGCACATTTGGGTATGGGAGACTCAATTAAACTTCTATATTCTCTCCCAAGATTGTGGGTTAGAAGAGTGTCCATCTTGAGCAGAATGCTCATTGTTTTGATCCCTTGAGTTGGCAACTCCTCTATGGATTGTGTGTACGGAAAAAGTTATTGTTCGTGGCTCGTCGATTTGGTTCCTACGGAAATGTTTTGTTGCCTCCGGATGAGAGTTGCAGTGTGCTAGCTCCGGATGAGAGTTGTAGCGTTGGGCCATGTTGCCCCTTGTATGGACGAGTGCCCAAGAAGACACTTTGAATGACAGCTTTGGGGTGATACGCAAGTAGGTGTTCCCTATTTGAGGACTAGTTTAGACCGTTAGAAAACCGCAAGTTGGTGCCTTAAGGAAGTTGATATCCTTACGACATGCGTTGGTGGTCGTCCTTCTCTGCGAGGACCATGAATGGCTTGAAATTGCCCTTGTTGGGGTCGAAAGGCACCCAAGTTTGTCGTGCAGGCAAAGATGACACGCTTGTGTATAAGACTATATTGAGGTCCCATGAGCGAAGAATGCTCGATGTTGATAGAGCGGAAGACTGTTGTCTAAGTGATTAGAGACACGTTAAAGAATGGGACTTGGTGTGTTAAAGGTTAAGGCAATGGCGGATGGAAGCGAGAACAAGTTAAGTAGGGTGAAGAAAAGAAGTAGACCAAAAATAAGGGCAAAAGAAAACTGGCATATCAGTTAAGGTTGTGCTCTTACTTACACAGGCATTGTTGAGGACGACGATGGTTTGGGTGGAGGAGAATGTCCTGGACCGAGCCTTCGAAATGGGGCATGTGCAATGCAGAGCTCTACTGAATGGAAAAAGTATCGAGTGTAGGAACGTGTGGTATATATTGGCTTGATCAATGACGTGCGGTGATAGCATGACACATGATATGCAACAATATCGTCGTTATGTGTCGGTGTGTGGCGGCACAGTTTGGTTAAACAGTGCTAGCGGATCAGAAGATGTTGCCTTTGGAGATTTGGTTAAGGACCTCTTGACTTGAAGGAGTTTTCCACGCATAGCGTTTGGATGTATGGGGTGTGTGTGGGTTAGGGCTAATTCTCTCAGGAATCACTTAGGTGATTCCAACCGAGTATGGTGACTCGGGGCTAGACGCGTGAATGACTAGGTGCCGACGAATGAGTCTGGGTGGTGCTCTTCGCTATGGTGTTCAATCATCAACTGGTCTTCGGACTGAGGGCCGCAAGGTCTTGGTCCTTCAGTGGGGAGGTTTTGTTGTAGCGTGTGCATGGAGTCGCAATACGCTTCATAGCACGCAAGGCTAAGGCAAGTATGTGCCCTTTTCGAAAGTGATAGCTGGTATGGAACGGCTATGCACGAAGTGCATGAACCAGATAAAATACACATTTAGAGATGCGCTTGATCAGCTTCCGCTAGGCAGCTGCGCACGAGGTGGTGCGCAGGGCCAATGAAGTGATTCGGTACATGAAAAAGTGTTGGTGCGCAGCCTTTGGCCGTTAGGCTAGCCAAACTAGGTAGTCTGCCGCATCGCGGGTTTACAAAAAATTCTATGCCCATGACACAAACAATCCGAGTTGAAAATCGAAATGTTCATAATTGATGGCAAAATTTAGAAAGCAAAAAGACAAACTAAAAAACTAAGTATCAAGGGCATAAAAACGTATATGAAGTTAGAAACACGGTGTCGGTAATCAGGTGAAGTACTACAAAACTAAGGACAAGGGCATAAAAAATGTATATGAAGCTTAGAGACATGGTGTTAGAGATCAAGCAACGTAAAAGGTAAAAAGTATATGCATAGTTGGAGGACCTCAACAAGATCTCCAGCTGATGTGCAAAGACATTGAACCTTTTTGCAGCGAAAAGTTCCCCCCAAAAAAATGCATGGTTGTATTTCTAGAGAAGATCTATAGCTTGTGCAAAGACATTGAACCTTTTTTAAGCTAATTCATTTGACAATAGAAGGAGCCCATCGACATGTGTCATTAGAAGGTCCAAAACTCTAGTCATCAACTATATTGGTTTTACCCTCATTTGGTCCACAATGGCAAGTGGCTCAGAAAAGAGCCTAGATATGTTAACAAACCTTGACTTTGAGAACTGGGCAACACAAGCTCCTAAATAAGATTTACGGTAATTTTAACCAAGTGCAACCTAGATCCTGAAATCATTAGAACATCTTCAAACTCAAAGCAACTAGTGCATTTCATCGAGATATTCATCCACCATGGCCTCATAATCAGTAGATGCAATGAATAGATTGTAACTGAAAAGAGCAATTGACTAATCCAATTTCCAACCTTCATCACTTACTAGAACCCACTTTATTTATTTCCTCCACCAAAATTCTCATGTTTTCCTTCAAAGAAGGGTTGCTTTTATCCATCTCTTATACAAACATAATCTTCATAAAAACTTGTTTCATAAGATTATTATAGTTGTGCACCATCTAGTCTATATTTAGCTTCCACAAAGGAAACAGTGAAACACCTATGGATTTTTGCCTCTTGGAGTGTGGAGTAATTGAATATTTTGTTTATCAGAACAATTTCTCAAGACTCATTCTATCAATTCATAACCAATGGAAGAGATTGTGAATAAGTTTTGATCTGATGTCCGTGTACATTTTCTTTTGGTTACAAAATTCATAACTTACTCTCAAGTCCATAAAAGCAAGTAAAGGCAAGAGAAAAAATATTGAGCAGTTCAAAGTTCATACAGGATTAATGGAAGTTTAGACCTAAACAAGAACAAAAAAGAGAACAACAACAACAAGAACAACAACAAAGTACCAATCCCGTGATGAGAGATATAGAGTTTCTATGTCAAAGATTGCATTATAATAAAACAGTAATTGCGAGTAGAAGCCAAAAGATGGTTAAGATGGCAACTTGATGGAACATTCAACCATTTACCCTTCACTGGCAGATAATTTAATTTGGAGAAGATTCAAATGCATTTAGAAAGAACTCCACAAAATACAAAAGTAATATGGGATTTACAGGTACACTCACTCCCTCTCCTTTTACTCTCTCTCTCTCTCTACCAAGCGATGGTTTTAGTTCCTTGATGCACACAATATGTCTTTCCCAACATAGGTTAATATAGGCCAATAGTTTCAGCCACTCCTTCCATACAGTTAAAGCATTTGCAAAAGAAATTTGAACAAATAAAATGAAAGCAAACACTTACGAGGAATAAAAATGTTGGTGGCTCCAACATACTGAACATGAGTTCAGGAACTCAAACCAAATAATTAGCAATAAGAATACATGTAGCAAAGCAATAAAACGGTGAAACAATTCGCACCATGTTCTGCAAAATTCATGTTTCCTTAAACATAAATGAGTTGATACATACCATGAAGAAATAAGGCATCCAAAAGGTCAAACAAGGTGCACAAATCATATTATGCATCTTTTTTGGACCATTCAAATTACTTGTCTATTCCTTTTCGAAACAAAAAAAAAAACAAACAGAGAGAGGAAAAGACTGCATGTAAGCTATTAAACGGCCGAGTCTATGCATTACTAAGCAAAACACAATTTTTGGTCATGAGCATACGTTTTAGACAAAGCATCAAAAATGCCTTGAGCCTCAGCCGTGACCCCGACGCCGATCCTCTCCGCTTCAATCTGTGCTTGTCTGCCACAAACCAAACAAACAATCAAACAAACCCGATGCAGAAACACTCTCCCCCAATCGAAAAGAGAAGAAAAAAGCCCACCTGATAGCAGTTTCTTCTCTAGCTCGAAGAACGTTAAGATCAAGGAAGCATTTCTTCACATCCAGTGGGTCTTCGGATTGGCCCAAAAGAGTGAAGTCCTTGATGAAGTTCGCCTTCAACAACCGAATGTTCTGACGAGGGCCGCTCTTGGAGCCCTCCTGTGCTGCAAAACCGTTAAGGAAACCAACAGAGGAGAGAGGAAAAGCGTGTTTTTCGCAGCATGGTTGCTCCTAACAATGCAAAAACCGACGTTTTCGAGATACCCGCAAAGGGAAACACGGAAAGGAGGGCGATTCAGAACAAGAAATTGCTAGAAATTGAAGGATATGAATGGCCAGAATGTTGGATGATCGATCGAAGGTGATAATTTGCCCCTGGATTTCGTCTCCGAGAGTCGTTCTAATGGAGAGGACGCATCCCACTGCTAAATCGTCGTTGATGGTGCTTGGTTCCATGCTCGTTCGTCGATCTTTGGCCGATGCAAAGAGGGAACGAGAATACGTTTCACGCTACGGTCGCTTCCTAGCCAGCGTTTCATGGTAATACATGCTAGTTTTTTTTTGTAATATAAAGAAAAGTTTGTAGGTTAAATTTATTTTTGTTAGAACGCCCGGTGTAGGTCACAAAGACACGGACGTGTATGTGTACAAGACATTGGGTGGGTTTTGAGCGCGACTCATCCTGGAAGTGGTCCCATCCATCTAATAATGTGAAAAGTTCAGTTGCAATTGATTGCACAAAAAACTGTGCATTAAGCACCTGACCACCCTCCATCTTGGGCAGGGCCTCTCAGTTGTGGGGCTAAAGCTGATGCAGGGCAACCAGGTGCTTAATGCACAAATTTTATGCCATGTGATTGCACCTTATCCGGACTCTCTATTAATGAATTAGGTTTTGACCTGATTCTAATGAGGTTGAGTCTAAAAGGCAACCCATTGGCCCAATAGGCCAACAGATCACACAGGTTGGGTATCAAGTAGGTCACCAATCACTTACTTTTTTTTGCTAGGTTAAGGGAAAAAATAGGAGGTGTTGTGTGTTCTCCCTCGAAGACGCAGGGTTTGCTACAATGTGTGTTCGGGGGTCTGAATGAGCGTCACGTATATAAGCATGTGGGGCTCGTATCCCCATGTGTATCGGCATCACTTAGTGTTGGAATCCAGTGTGGATGCAAAGACTTAAATACCACTTCCTGCCATTCTTGTCATGAAATGATGGTTCGAGAAAAAGACAAAAATGTTCATCTAAAAAAAGAAGGATGATCTTTAACTCTTCAAAAAGTTCAAACGTTTCATTTTCGCCCTAAGCAGTAAACTCCTATGTTGTCAGCGGATCACCCTTTGACAGTGCACCATCTGCTGTAACAGGAGTTCTCTTTGATGATGCATCATTTGTCATTGTCTACTGTCGTCGGAGCACCCTTTATCGCCAGAGCACCTTTTATCGTCGTCTGCTCATGAGAAATAGTTGAATTACTAGAGGAATCAACATTCTATTTATTGTTCATCATGATACCAAGGTGCAAGCATCGAACTGAGTAGATAGTGAATAGCGATTTACAATAGAGATAATGGTGGCAGCGTCAAGCTGAGTAAACGGAGAGCAACGATTTGTAACAGATATCATATCAGAGAGTAACAATTTACAGTAGAAATCATATCAGAGAGTAACAATTTACAGTAGAAATCAGATCAGAGAGTAACTATTTACAGTAGAAATCAAATCAGAGAGTAGTGATTTACAATAAACATCAGATCAGAAAGTAGCGATTTACAGTAGAGATCAGATCAGAGAGTAGCGATTTACAGTAGAAATCATATTAGAGAGTAAAAATTTACAGTAGAGATCAGATCAGAAAGTAGCGATTTACAGTATAGATCAGAGGGTAGCGATTTATAGTAGAAATCAAATATGATCTTTGTTATAAATCATTACTCTCTAGTCTGATTTCTACTATAAATCGCTACTCTCTAATCTGATTTATATTGTAAATCGCTACTCTCTGATTTGATCTCTATTATAAATTGATACTCTCTAATATGATTTCTACTATAAATCGCTATTCTCTGATCTAATTTCTATTGTAAATCGTTACTCTCTGATCTGATCTCTGCTGTAAATTGCTTCTCTTTGATCTAATTTCTACTATAAATCACTACTCTCTGATCTGATCTCTGTTGTAAATCACTACTCTTTGTCTACTCAGTTCGACGTTGCCACCATTATCTCTGTTGTAAATCACTATTCTCTATCTACTCAGTTCGACGCTTACACCCTCGTATCAAGATAAATAATAGACAAAATATTGATTTCTTTGGTAGTTCAACTATTTCTCACGAGCAGACGACGACAAAGAGTGCTTCGACGGCACAGAGTGCTCCGACAACAAAGGGTGCTCCGACGATAGTAGACGACAATAAAGGGTGCTCTGGTGGCAAAAGGCTGTGTCGTTAAAGGGAGTTCCTGTTACAGCAGATGATGTGTTGTCAAATGGTGATCCAGAATGTTTAGGGCGAAACATTATGAGGAGCTTCTGCTACGAAAGAGAAATTTATTGCTTAGGGCAAAAATAGAACGTTTGGACTTTAAAGAGTTAAGATCATCCTCCCTTTTCTGGATGGAGGATATTTTTATCCTTTTCTAGAATCATCGTTTCATGGTGAGAAAGGGTACTTAAGTCTTTGCAATCGCGTCGGACTCTGTTGTTGACACATATAAGGATACGAGTTTCATATGCTTATATACGTGACATTCATTCAGACCCCCGAACATGGAACGTTTGCTATAGTGCATCTTCGGGGGGAAACATATGACATGCTTCGGGAAAAAAACCCTTAATGAACTGACATTGGCAGGCCTCCAATTGATAAATCCCTTGAGGTCTGCCTCCCCCCTGAGAGGTACAACTAGCTTGTACCTTGTGGCAAGGTAGGAGTTGCCCCTATCGGATAAGGAAAGCCCAAAAAACAGCTTTTTCTTTTTCTTACAATTTTTTTTCTATTTATGTTTGTAAACAATAATTAAATCAAAAGAGTGCTTAAGTTAATATCAACCATTCAAACCATAGGTTAGCAAAAAGCGAAATAGATAATGGAAGTGATGCTTGAAGCAGCTGCCCTTTTTTAAAAAGTAGTATGAAGTTGGATTTGTTTTGGGAGTAATTATAGAAGTGAGAAAGGAAACACGAGAGAAATGAATGGGAATCAAGGGAGAAGCGAGTGTGAAACAAAGGGAAATAAAAAAGAATAAATGTTAACGTGAAAAAACACAGCAAACAAGGGGAAAGCGAGGGAACAATAAGAGGGAAGTTAGTGCAAAGTGATAGGAATCCAAAGAAAAAACGTAGTAGTTGCGGGAAGTGATTTAAGAAGTGAGTTGGAAGCATACTTCCTATAATAATATATGAAGTGTGCTTCCTATAAATGGGAAGCAAGTTCCTCACTACACTTTTCCATCCTCCTAACCCATTAGATAATTATGATTCAAACTATTTTAAATATGATATAGAATTCTAACCCTTTGTAATTATGCAACATAGTACAGTTTGTTCAATCCTCCGTATGGTTTCAACCACTATGAAATGTAACTTGAAAAAAGAAAAACTAATTAGAAAACTTAGACCTACCAAATAGACCCAATAGCCTTTAAGCCAACTCAAGCCCCGCCTATTATATAATGGGCCCGTATTTGTGACAATAGCTAATGGGCGAGAGCCTAAAACCCTAACCCAGACCTAACTCATGGTGGCAGAGTCAGCTTGGTTTACTGAGCTGCCCATGGTGGGTAGTCAAATTCTGTTCATTTGTTAATAAGTAACAACATGATTCAAACCTCAAAGCATTGAGTAAATATTAGCCAACAAAATAGCTTACTTCAAAAATCAAATTAAACATGTATATAACAAATTAAGGGAAGGTTAAAACTAACCCCAAACGTAGTGCTGCAGCTTAAAAGTTAGTTTCCATGTTCATTTAGTTAGTTAGTTTTCAATTGATTCATGTATTTAGTTTTAGTTTTAGTTTTAGTTTTAGTTTTAAGTCAGATTCGATTTCTTTTGCCTTGCGTAATTAATTAATTCATAGTTGTTGAGTCTTGTTCATTTTAATTCATTGTCCAAGGGTTACATTAGATAACGTAGTTAGTTCATTATTCCTAGTTGTTAAGTTAGCAATATAATTGTTAGCCTTTGTTTAATTCAGAATTAATTTGTTTGGTTTTGTCTTATAGTTTACATAGTCCATTCATATTCGTGTTTGCTGTCAATTAAAATTAGTTTAGTCATTTGATACTTAGTCAAATTTCATTAGGTTATTAAAGTTAGTTTGTTCTTTTTAAGTCCATGTTTTCTTGAATTAGAATTAGTGCTTTGTTTATTTTATTGCATATTCAATTAGATTTCATTAAGTATTCATTTAGCTAGTTTAGATCCACGATTTTAGTGTGTTTCAAGAATTAGTTAGTTGTAATTTGGTATAAATTAGTTCTTGATTATTAGTTAGTTAGTTTTACTATTTTGTTATTTAGTGTTTAGTTTGTTCATGTTAGTTCATGTTTGTTACATGTTAAGTTAGTTTGTTAGTAATAGTCATATTCTTGTTTTTGTGGTTTTTCTTTAAACTAACCTTCAATTTTTGTCTAGTTTTTCATTGTTTTGTTCATGTTTAGCGTTTGTATTTTGCAGGAAAGTGGTTGATTGTGTGGTGAACCATCAAAAGTACTTTCGAAGAGCCCTCTGAAGTCCCGAAAAGGTCATCTCAAAAGGCCCTTCAAGAAACCAAGCAACACTCCAATGAAAGGAAAGATTATAGCAATAACAAGAGGGAAGCAGGAGATGATAAGAAAAGACTAGAAACTCAAGCACTAAAGACCTTTTCTTTTATTTTTAGATTATGCTTTATTTTATTTTATTATTTAATTTATTGGGTTTGTAATAAAACCATTTATTTATTTTTGTAAGCCCTCCACAAAGGGACATACTCTTAGTTTAGTTATTTAATTAATTCATTTTGTTTTGACAATAAAGAGTAGTTTAGCTTTTGTGGAATACAAAGTGTTTCTCCCGTTCTCTGAGATCGACCTAGACTCCACCACTTGTGCGAGCCGGTTTTTAGTATTTGGTGTATGGCTTTCACATTGTTTCTATTAAAAATATTGTTTTAAAAATCTATTTCTTAAAATTTACACTACATTTTTGGCACCATTGCCGGGAAACAATGATTGAAATACGAGTATTCACTTTATTGCCTCTTGTGTGTTCTCATTTTACTTAGGATTGTTAGTTTCTTTTCTGCATAATATTTAGGATTGCTAACTTACTTTCCCTGTTCATTAACTAGAATTGCTAGTTTGCTTTTGTATTTAGGATTTTTAGAACCACGTTGCTTGTCAGCCCTAGAGATCAGTTTATTTTTCCTGCACGACCCACCTATTAGGTTTCCCCTTAGGAGGTGATTGTGCACGATTGGTATTATGCTTATAGTTTACTTTTCTGCAAAATATTTGTTTGGGCGCAAGTGAGTGGTGCATGTTTCCTGCTTTATTTATTTCGATTATTTTGACTGCTTCGTGGTTTATATGGTTGATCACGTGTGCATGCTAGGTTTAGGTAGAACATATTTCTTTAAGACGGTTGCTACACTGGTCTACCCTCAGGTGTATACAAGGGTGACGCTCACTTGACCCTAAGCTTGCTGGGTTAGTAGAGGACCTTGAGTCTATCATTAGGAGAGCCCGTCGATCTGACCCCATGGTTGAGGATCAGCAGTTGACCCATCTTCTCCGGGAATATTTCATTCCCACTGAGTATACTCCCACCTTCTGCATCGCTAGACCCATTGTAGGAGCCAATCAGTTTGAGATCAAATCTAGTATAATCCAAATGTTACCATCTTTTTATGACCTTAACAACAAAGACCCTTACCGTTATCTCTATAAATTCCTCAAGATCTACTATATGGTGTGGATCAACAACTTTGGGGATGACGCATTGAGATTAACGTCGCTCCTGTTCTCCCTCAAGGATAAAGCCAAGCACTGGCTGAAGTCCTTAGACATGGTTTAAATTACCACTTGGGAACACATGTAGTGAGAATTTTTTAAGAAATACTTTCTAATTGGTAAGACGAAGTAGTTTCAAAAAGCCATCACCAATTTTTCTCATATTGAGGGAGAAAAATTCCATGAGACTTGGGAGAGGATGAAAGATCTTCTTCAAAAGTGCCCCCACCACCAGGTGCCTTGTTGGTAACTAGTGCAGTACTTTTACGATGGTCTGACCGAGAAGGACAGGCAGATGGTTGATTCTTCATGTGGGGGCACATTCATGCTCAAGAATGAGGACAAGGCACAAGTCCTGTTCGAAATGTTAAGTAAAAATACTATACACCATGCCCTGTTCTCGAGAATTGATAAGACCACATTTGTTCTTAGTGGTCCTAAAAAGGGAGGAATTTATAAAGTTGGGTCCGAACATGAATTACAAATCAAAGTGGACCAGTTGATCAATTATTGGTCAACTCATCTTCATTGAGTCATATAGGAAAAGTGTGAGTTATGCGCTAGCCCTACACACTATGTTTCAGACTGCTTGGCAGCGCCACTCTACCCAACATTTCTTTAGAACGGTTGCTACACTGGTCTACCCTCAGGTATATACAAGGGTGACACTCACTTAACCTCGAGCTTGCTGAATTAGTAGAGGACCCCGAGTCTATCATTAGAAGAGTCTGTCGATCCGACCCCATAGCTGAGAATCAATAGTTGACCCATCCCCTCTAAGAGTATTTTATTCACACTGAGTATACTCCTACCTCCTACATCATTAGACCCATTATAGGAGCCAATCAATTTGAGATCAAATCCAGTATAATCCAAACGTTACCATCCTTTTATGGCCCTAGCAACAAAGACCCCTATCGTCATCTCGATAAATTCCTCGAGTCCTACTCTATGGTATGGATCAACACCTTTGGGGATGATGCGTTGAGATGAACATTGTTCCCGTTCTCCCTCAAGGACAAAGCCAAGCACGGACTGAAGGCCTTAGACACAGTTCAAATTACCACTTGAGAATGCATGCAACAAGAAATACTTCCTAGTTGGTAAGATGAACTAGTTTCAAAAAGTCATCACCAACTTTTCTCAGATTGAGTGAGAATAATTCCATGAGACTTAAGAGAGGATGAAAGATCTTCAAAAGTGCCCCCACCACCAGGTGCCCTATTGGTAACTAGTACAATACTTTTATGATGACCTGACCGAGAAGGACAGGCAGATGGTTGATTATTCGTGTGGGAGAACATTCATGCTAAGAACGAAGATGAGGCATGGGCCTTGTTCAAAACATTGAGTGAAAATGTTATACACCATGCCCTGTTCTCAAGAATTGATAGGACCATATTTGTTCTTAGTGGTCCTAAAAAGAGAGGAATTTATGAAGTTGAGTCCGAACATGAATTGCAAATCAAAGTGGACCAGTTGATCAATTATTGGCCAACCCAACTTTATTGAATTACATAGAAAAAGTGTGTGAGCTATGCGCTAGCCCTGCACACTATGTTTCAGACTTTTCGGTAGCTCCACTCTATCCTGAATTCGTTCAAAAGTGAGTGATGCCCAAGGTTTTGTCAGACCGATGCACGAACCATATGCACCCACCTATAACCCAAGATGGAAAAATCACCCCAACTTTGCATTGAGCAATCCACAAGCCACACTTCATCTGCCTTCCCAAACAAAGCACAGACCGGGTAACCCCCCATACGGTTACCCGCGGTCCACATTCCCATAGGCCCCTCCTCAGGAGCCAACATCGATTAAATCTTTTCAGGAGAAGCTTCTCGAGGCCTTCTCTGACATCAAGGCAAACCTCAATTCTCACACGCAGTTGATAGCGAAGCTAGAATCCCAGATGGGATAGTTGGCTGAGGCCGTGAGCAGAAGAAGCCTTCTAAGTCAGTTTGTTGTCAACCCGAGGGGTAAAGAACCCATGCACCATGGCCTGCACCTCAAAGAGTCTCATCAAAAGCAGGCCAACTCTGTTATGACCCTCATCATTCTTAGCAGACCATTTTTGGCCACTACCAATGCTCGTATTAATTATTGTACTGGGTGAGATGAATGCTTCTTTTGGCAATAAGTGCCTATGAATAAACATTTTTTATGTTGCCATGAGAGTAATAGGAAATGACAAATGCTTTCATGTGATGGACGTTAAATGAAAGCAATCTGATCCGTTGTTGGATGATTGTACAAATAAAAAATTGGTTTATAGCTTGCCATCTTGCGAGAATAGTCTTCACGTGGAGACTATTCTCGTTCTTAGCATGCTAGAGAGCCATTGCAGAGCATAGAGGGGTAGAGTTAGAGGAAATGTTGTGGGTAGGGTCATAGATGAAACCAGTTTCCTCAGACCTTCCGATTGAGCATGACTTCGCATTCATTGATTTCATGGATGATGAAGGGTCACCAAAGATTCGTTTGGCTGAAGATGTAAAATTTAGCGCTCTATGGGAGGCAACCCATATTAGTGTTGTGATATTAATAGTTATACTATTTTTCTGTCATTTTCTTTGTTCATGAGCATGAATGTTAGATCATGCATGCATTGCATTTTGTGCATTTTTATGAGTTGTGAGCATTAAGAGGGGTGGAATCATTGTAGAGCCAGTATAGAGCAGTATCAACTAAGATTCTATAGTGTGGATCAGGTGACTTCTATTACTTTCCTCCTACTTCTTATGTTTCTCATGTGCATTCATATAGTTTCATGCAAGCATGGGGGAGTGCTACTGAGGACAATGTCATTCAAGCATGGGAGAGGATATAGTTTGCACACTCAAATCTTTTTCTGTCTTTGTACTTGCACATTGATGAAAACTCATAAAAATTGGGCTTTTAAGTAATGAGTTTGACCTTATATGAATGTTTTATATATTTTAATGTTTTAGAGAATTTTTAAGCCCCACAAAAAATTTTTTTTACACTAATCTAGAAAAACATGGTTATTTATGTGGATTTCGAAGAAACGGTGATAGATGCATGTTAAAGTTTATTTTTAATCATAAGTATTAATGTGCATGGTTTTATTTTTAAAAACTAAGCAAATGAATAAACATTGAAAATAAGAGCTCAAAAAGTGAAAAATAGCATACGTTTAGTTGTTTGATCTCTTCGTATTCCCTAGTAGCTAGGCTCAGACACAAGTTAAAGTGTTCGAGTTCCATGTCAAAAAGGATAACGAAGGAAGTCACTTCTTTGTCTAAGTTAATATCTGTGGCCTATTTTGTTTGAGCAAGTAGAGCCTGAGGGGTGTTTACACCTGAAGCGCTACACCCATTGTGGGTGGACAATCAACTCTGACACAACATCGCTTACAAGTGTTATTGTAGTATAATGTTTCACAGGGGCATGCATAGACAAGGATCACTTTGGATCAACTGCTTGGCGTATTTAGCCGCATTGAGCACTAGCCTAACAAGGCATAACGACTACTTTGGTGCATCAGCCCTTACAAGTACAGTGCCCTTGAAGGCAAAATGGAACGAGCCATTCAGGCTAGGTTCCAACAACAGAGGCATCATTGTGCCATTCATACTAGCTTAGGTGGATAATTTGTCAAAAATTTTAGTAGCACCTCCTCTATTGGACGAAAAAGTGCAACGTTCCTTTTTATCTGAAGGGCATCTAGTTAGAAAATTTGGCAGCATCTCCCCTTTTTAACAAAAAAATTACACTCTTTTAAGCTCAGAGAGCATCTTGTCAGAAATTTTGGCAGCATCTTTCCTGTTTAACGAAAAAATTGCTACATTCATTTTTGGATATGTACATACTTTGTATCTTCCATGGTTTATTGAAAACCTATCCCTTAGTTAGGTTATATGCTGGTGACTTTGATGTTCATGTAAAAGCGGTTTTACGCAAATCTGAAACCTTTTTAATAGGGTTTTTTCACCACACAATATTTTGAGCGAGGCAAGGCATTTAGAATCACTTTGGCGATAGAGATCAGTCACTATTTGTATACTTATTATAGCATAATTATATTTAGTAAAAGCAGGAGTTTGTGCATATAACAACACGATAGTAAATTAAAGTGCGTAAGCAAGGTCCGATGAATGAAACTACATACCGGGCTAAGTAAATTGCATAAAGCAAAAACCTGTGCACTGACAAAAAAGTAAAGTGCATAAGCAAGGCCTGATGAATGAAACCACGTATCAGGCTAAGTAAAAGACGTAAAGTAGAAGCCTATGCACATAATAGTACGACGATAAGGTAAAGTGCGTAAGCAAGGCCCGGTGAATGAAACTACGTATTGGGCTAAGTAAATTGTATAAAATAAAGTATATGTATATTTTTACATATATATAGTAAATAGAGAATTAGTCGTAAGGATATGCGCGTGGACACCGAAGCAAGCTTGTGGTGCCCTAAAGGGCATAATCTAAGGACTAAGACCCTATGACACTTAGTTTACCGTAAATATCAAGCAATAGTCCCAAGGGTAAGTGCGTGAACACCGAAGCAAGCTTGCGATGCCCTAGAGAGCATAAACCAATGACTATAAAAAAATATTATTTTAGAAAGGTATATGGAAAAGAAAATACTACCGTGCACGACAGTTATTTCACCAAATAACTTGAAAGAGAGAGGACAACGTGCAAACCTACTAAGATTTGGTGGCGGTGGCATAACATTTAAGGTGCTCCTAGGTCATGGCCAGCATGTCCTTATGTTTGGTATGATTACAACCAAAGAGCATCTCTTGTAGAACTTGTCGGCATGGCGAAAAGATGAGGTTTAGGTAAAAAATAAATTGGACCTAGTTTAGGTCCAACAGAGTTTGAACCTATCTCAAGTGGGCTAAGTTAGGTCAGATGGGTTGGACCTAGTCAAGGAAAAGGTAGATGAGCTTAAGCAGTCAAGGTCAAGCGGTCTTGACTCAACTAGGTTCAGTCTAGGTCAGGTGGATCTAAGCTCATCTCAAGTAGGCTTAATCTAGATCAAGTGGGCTTGACCGAGGCCAAGACCAAAATAAAGGAAGAGTGAAAAATGCTAACTTTATAGGTCAAGTTGACTTGACCCAACTCGACTTAGGCTAAGCTGGGTAGTTCCAAGCTCACTACAAGTGGGCTTGGTCTAGGCTAGAACCAAGAGAGAGGAGAGAGAGTCTAAAGAGAGAAAGTGGAGAGAGAGAGGAGGGGTCTTCTTCTATTTTATAGAAAATTTTAAGGATCTTGGATCTATGTGGTTTGGTTATAATCCAATTAGTCTGCCTGATTCACGATTCAAACTTAAGGGCAAAGTAACATAATAACATCTATATCAATGTGAGGCCCACTTGGTATTTTCATGAGATATTTAAGTGGGGCCTACACAATATTTTTGTAAGATATTTATGTGGGGCCTACTAGATATTTTTGTGAGGCTTGGGTATTTTTGGGGTTTCATCAATATTTTTCTCCAAAAAAAGTGAGTACATTATTTTCTTCATCTCGACGAGACGAAGTGGATTGGCTCTGCAAAATTCTCTAATTTTGTCAATGAAGTGAGTTGCAACTCTTTGACTGTTTGAGTATATATCCCTGAGGATATGTATGTCCTAAGTATAATTGGCTCTGCGAAATTCGTTCATTTCACATTCTGGGTTAATACGATAAATTTACATAAAATACCTCTTAGTTTTATTTATATTTTTTACTGAAATTTGTAGGTCTTACATTGTCAAATGTGAATAGCCCTTTCATATATGTGTTATCATGCAAAATTTTACTTCTGTCAACTGACCTTTTACAAAAAATTAAGAAAAACTTGGCTCCGTTTTAAAAATATGGGGAAATTAAGAGAGAATGAGACTCACCTGTCAGTACAAGGTTCAACTGTTCTTGGTACCATAACTAGGGGTAATCAAACCAAGGATCGAATATTATGCCTTGCTTGCATAACTATCTAAAAAATTAATCTAAGTCCTAGAATGCACAAAAAATCATACATGTGCTATGTTTTTTGGAAAATATTGATTGAAAACATGTGTAAACACCCCAATTTTTTCACCTTCATTCACCAACCCTTTCTTCTTGCTACTGGGAACTGCCCTCTGAAGCCTTCAGAGAATCAGCTGGTCGACATCCGAGCCAGGGCTATTCAAATCCCAAGTTTTACATCAAAATCCAAATATTTCATCCTACAATCAAGATTTTCTCTCTATTTTGGCCCAATTTCAATCATCAATCTTTGCCTTCGAACAAAAATGTTCAATTCTTTGTTTATGCCAGGGGTCTAGGATTTCAAATCCCTTATCCAGGGTTTACCTTTTGCATCTCATTTCATATCATTTTGTAATCATCTCACATCATTTCATGCCATTCCATGTCATTCCATGTCATTCCATGTCATTTCATTACATTGCATCTCATTATCGAGATCCATCACTCCTTTTTTCAAAATATTTAATCTAGATTCTTGTTTTAAAACTTTTCTTTCGAGATCAATTTCAAAACCTGGGTTTTAGATCAATATTGTGCCATTTGTCAACCACTAAGATCTTATATTTCAAAATATTTTCATTAGAAAATGATTTGGATTCATTTTAAACTCAATTTTAACTGATTTCAATTCTCAGATTAGACCCATCTAGGTGGTGTCGATTCTGAATCTCTTCATTTCTAAAATTTCTCAAATTTCAGAGTTTTATTTGAACTAGGACTCTGTCTTTTCAGCTTTTTAAACCTTTTCAAAATTTCATTTCTGTTTTAAACCAGAAGTAGTCCTACCCCTTGTTCAGTCCTCTCATTTTGGCCAAAATCTCGAAGTCCCAGTCAGATTAGGACTGTTTTTTAGAGTTTTTGTCAGATCAGAACTCTACCTTTCACTTCTATTTTTATCTATTTTTTACAAAACCTTTCAAAATCTTTTGTTTTGGCCCAAACTTTCACAGTTTCTGTCGGACTAGGACTCTATCATAGAGTTTCAGTCATATCAGGACTCTATCTTTCACCTCTATTTTTACCTATTTTCATGAAAATCTTTTAAAATCTTTCGAAAGAAGTCAAAATTTTAGAGTTTTAGTTAGATCAAGACTTTATTCCAGAATTTCAGTTGGATTAGGATTCTAACCCTGACTTCAATTTTGAGAGAATCTTTCAAAAATCTCTTCATTTATTTTTTTGAAAACCAAATTTTAAAATTGTTATGATTTCATCATAGAGTTTCAAAATTCTGGGACTCTATCATAGACTCTCAGTTGATTAGGACTCTGACCCTGGTTTTGTATTTTATTCATTTTCACCAATTTCTGAGATCTTTCAAAATCTCTTTGTTTGTCTTTCAAAAAAACCATAAATAAAGAGTTTTAAAATTTCAGGACTCTGTCATAGAGTCTTAATTAGGTTAGGACTCTATTTTGAATCCTATTTCCACTTTCAATTTCACTTGTTTTGAAAACCTTTTCATTCGTCCTTCAAAATTTAGTTCATTTGCAGAGTCTCAATTGATTCAGGATTCTATTTCAGAGTTTTGGTTGATTTAAGACTCTAACCCTGACTGTATTTTCTGATTTATTTTTACTAGTTTTGAGAAAATCCTTCAAAAACTTCTTTGTTCGACTTTCAAAAACCTAAATGTCAGACTTTTAGTTGGTTTAGAACTCTAGTCTAGAGTTTCAGTTCATTTATGACTCTATTTTCAAAACCTCTGATTGTCATCTGATGATTTTAACTCTGTTTTAAAACCCTCTCTAGTCTTTATTTCAACTTTTTTTTCAAAACCCTGATATGGGGCCCACTCAGTTGGCGCCACATCTAGAGGAGTCTCAATCCATTCAGAACTCTGATGGACTTAAAACTTTCAATTTCAAAACCAATTTCATTTTAAACCTCTTTTTCAAAACCTGTATTTTCAAGTTTTAAAATCGTTTTTTGAAAAATCAAGTGTGGCCCACTCTGGGTGGTGGCACATTTAAAAGAGTTAAAGTTAGCTTAGGGTTAGTCAGTGTTCTAATTATGTTAGGAAACTAGAAGAGTCAAAATTGATTTAAATTTTTTTTTTTACTTTGGATTTTAACTTAGGTTTTTAAAGCTTTCAAAACGTAGGATTTTAAAAACCAAATGTGAGCCCACAGGGGGTGGCAACACATTTGAGGCTTATTTTATACAATTAGGATAGCAATTAGGGTTTTAATTAGGTTAGAAGACTTTAGAAAATTCTCCCCCCATGTGGTTTATCCAAAACCATTAAGAAGAGTCCAGAAAAATTAAAACTCTTCTTAAATCAAATCCAAAAAAAATCTATAAAAAGGGGCATAGGGGGGACCCATGCATGCTCTCTCTCTCATTGCTTTCTTGATCTCTCTCTCTCTCTGCCTTCCTTCCTCCATTGTTGCAGCAACACCAAGGTAAGTTTTATTTATTTTATTTCATGCTTTTTTTATTAATTTTATTATTTGTTTTAGAGTATTTTAACCCTTGCCGCCTCTTTGGTATTAGATTTGAGCCTCGTTTTCATTCAAAACTCATGAGGATGATTCAAGAAAGTGATCTAATGTTGCATGATGGTGATCTACACGTTTTTGCTCCACTGAAATCATTGTTGATGGGTGCGTTATGCTAAACGCCCAGAAAAGATCGAGATTCGTTCGTTCGATGGTCGAATCCCTCTTTTAGAGGCTAAATCAAATTTCAACCATTTTTTCTCTGATTTTTTTTCATTATTTTATCATGCTTATGTTTGTTTTACTCATTCAAGCATCAAATCCAATTTCGTTGTGTTATTTACATATTTCTTCATTATTTTTCATGTTTAGATTAGATTTATTAATGCTTTATCGATAATCTGTGGATCACGATCCTAGGCACGTGGGAACAATGTTATTTCATGTTCGATTTTCTGTCAAAAAATATGATTTTTTTAGGTAAGAACCATGCCTAATTTCTACCTCTCCATCAAGAACCTTTATTGAATTGACAGAGCAAGCCGAATGGCTCAAACTAGGCATGAAAAATTGGAGTGTATGAGTGTAAGACCCACGATTTTTTCTGAAGAATTCAATGTTTATGTGATTATGAGGTGTATACTTCTGTATATTTACGAGGTTTTCGCACACATAATTAGATATAATTTGAATTATGCTTTGAATTTTGATTCATAATGAGCGAGGTCTGAAATCGCATAAGTGAAATATACGAAGTGATATGAGTACAATTCTGGATGAATTAACTTCTGAAAATTTAAGGGTAAATTCATAATATATGTATTTAGTTTATTCCTGAATTTGAGACCCAAATGACGAAAAAACCTCGTCAGTGCATGTGAATTACTGGAAATTGCATATTGATAGTATATGAGTCATAACGAGAGCAATTCTCGTAAACGATGGAAAATTCTTCAAAGAAGCTTTAAAAATTATATAGTGATTGGGAATTTTAAAATGATACTATGTCATGGTAAATTTATCTTTTTATTTAAGGAATTAAATAGCATTGTATTTTTCTTTTAAATATTGTGTTGGGTTGGGTCTGACCTAGGGCGACCCAGACCCATTAGGCGACTTCCAATATGGACGGTGGTGGCCATGAGGACCAGCTGGTCAAGGGGTTGACCAGTCTGGGCGGTGACAGGGAGGTAATATTCCAGCTTTCTTTTGAAATGTCGGCCATGGGTTGGCCAAGTGGGCGGCAGTCCATGACATTTTTGTAAGAACTTAAGTGCAGCCTAAATGGTGCACTTCTAGAGGCTAAAAAAAGGCGGCAACTTGGGGCTCCCCTTGCAAATTTCCCAAGCTTTAATGGCATTTAGAAACCCTTTTGAATGGCATTTTGAAATGCTTTTTAAAATTTTTGAAAAGAGGAATTTGGTTGGCTTGTTGGGCGACTATGGGGGGGCGTGAGCCACCCCAGCCCTTCATCTTTCCTCAATGCATCCTATCCCTACATCCCAAAACCCTAAAGTATTTATGTTTTTAAAGAAAGGAGGAGAGAGAAGGCTGAGAGATTTTGACTCCTCTCTTGCTCTCCCCTCTCTCCTCTCTTGCTCTCCCCTCTCTCCTCTCTTGCTCTTCCTCCATCCCCATTGTCGAGCTCCCCTACTCCTCCTTGCTAGTGTGTAGGATTGGGTACTATGTGGACTCCACCCTACACGCCCAAGCAAGAGGAGGCTCTCTTTGACGTTTTGAAGCCTTCAGAGGTGAGCTACCGCTTTCATATTTACATGTTTGTGATTTTCATGCAGCAAGCTCCCATGTCTTTCCTTGTTTTTGTACGTCTTACTTATCATTTTCCCCCTTTAAGTATTTTCAAGTGTGGGGTAGCATGGAACCGTTTTTATTTCCTTGCGTTTTCCCTTGTTTTTGTTTTATTTTCCTTCTTTTATGGCTTGTCTCATGGTAGCCTACGGTCCTACCCGACTATGGCAGCGAATCTGGGCTACCATGGGGTTGTTCGGTTGGCAAGGAGACCATGGACTAGACCTATGCCCAGCAACCTTACCCAGTCGACCAGTCCTTCTTGGGTCCAGGTGTTGCTGGCCTGGGTTAGCCGAAGCCGAGCCAAGATGGTCTAGCACCATCTTCTTCTGTTTTGTCTGGCCGTGGACGTCCTGGCCCCCTTTCTGTTTGGTTGGGGCCAGTCCAGGCAGCTGGATGTGTCCAACATGGGAGACTCCAGGCCGACCACAAGCAAGTCATTCTGGGGTGCCTCCCTTTTTCTTTTTTTCTTTGGACTTGCGCAATCCCACAGCCGAGCTCCCAACTCAGATGGTTGTGGGCCTCTTCTCTTTGGACCTGACACGGTCTAGACTGAATCTCGTCTAGACCTGTCAAAGGCCCTTGGCCGAACTGGGTTCGGTTAAGGGCATTTCACCCCTTTTGCAAAGCTAAGGTTGGCGTTCTTTGGGCCTGCTGCAACCAGGTTGCAGCAGGTAGGCTGCAACCGAGTGCAGGCAAGTGGGCCTGCACCTCTCCTTTCAGTGGTGGTTGGGCCACATTTGGGTCTAGACACTCGGTCCAGACCTTGCTCAGGTCTGAGCATGCCTAGCATGGGTCTGGACCAATCGGTTCAGACCTAGGCTATCCTTGGTGGCAGCGACCCACACATGTGGTCTTTCCCTCAGACCAAACCCACTTGGTCCAGGTGGTTCGGCCCCTGCAATAAGCTAGTTGCTGACTCCTTGCAGCTAGGGATGCTGCACCCTTTCGGTTCAGCAGTGCCGCCCAACTGGGTCCTGCTATGAGTTGTGCCCCATGGCACCGTGGGTCGAGAGCAGGCGGGTCTGATCTGGACCAGACCCGCACTTATCTCGCTAGGGTTTTTTCCCCACTCATGGGAACCGATTTGCATGTGATTTGGGCAGAAAATCTTCGCTGCTCTGTCAATCCCTATTAATATTGACTTGTAGCTTTGTGGAATGAGGTGCGCGAATATCAAGCAATATATCTACGTAAATGGAGGGTAACATGTATATTCGAGTAGCGTGGTTTCACACTCTCGTACACATTTTTGCGAGATAGAATATATGCACTATACATGGTCATTGCAAATGCCATCTTCATGATAAAAGATTATTGCACAAATGAGAAACTTATCGCCTTGTTAAATCATAACATCTTGCTCGAATTTATGCAAATGTGGCATTATCCTTATTGCACTTCGTTTGCACCTTGGCATGTCATAAATTATCCATTGAAGCATATCATCATATGTGTAAGTGTTGTAGTATTATGATGAATTAACTCATAACACGTGCATTGTTGTACATTCTAGCACGAAAGCAAGTGTACGAATGAATGCTCTTCACTTGTACACTAAACCTCCAACATAGAAGAATAAAACAAAGTATTCAAGTGTCTTAGCATTTACTGAGTTTTTCCCTTGCATATAATAAATGATAGAATGATTTTGAATATGTTCATTTATGACACGCAATTCACCTGAACATTTGTTTCGTCCCGTAAGTATAAAGGGGACTTGAGGCACTTTGTATGGTTATAATGGTCTTATGAGACTTCGTGAATGTTGCAACTCCTTGGTGCATTTTGTGTGGGTGATGGCCCCACCTCGTGAGTCGAACTCACTTATTTTAGAGATACATAGTTTTATCTACTTCTACATATCTCGTGATTTGTTTCTAGAGATGCCTTACCTTGGCTAAATGTTTCTCCCTATTGTTTCCTCTGTAACCCGCCCAGAGTTTTCACTTTTTTTCCCTTGTGGTTTCTCCGCTTGCGCAATGCATTAAAAAAAAACAAATTTACCCTAAAAATCCAAAGGTTTTTTTCCAAGTTGGGATTCTGGGGCGTTACAATGAGGGCATCACCCTCGCCTAGAAGAGCAGTTAGCAAGAGTCAAAGAAGAAGGATCATTTCACTTACTCCACTGATGCGGGCCGTTACAAGAATCAACGTAAGAGTGAGGGAAAATCATTCAGTTATGCAGACTCAAATCCTAACAAGAATGAGCAGAAGGGTAAGTCATTCCCATAGAATAGCAAACTGCCTCTGCCAGCTATTGAATAAGAGCCGAAGTCGCAACAAAAGGTGAAGCATGAAGGGTAGAGCTATAATTGCAAATTCACTCTTTTGGACCAATCACTCGAGACTGTGCTTGAGTATATGCTTACAAGTGAAATGATCAAGCTCCCAAAGGTAGTTGACCCGTCTGTTGTCATGGGAAAAATGAAAGACAGATTTTGCAAGTTTCACCGGACAGTGGGACATGATACTGAGAATTATTTTGTTCTAAAAAATATAATTCACGACTACATTGACAAGAACCTTTTGGTAGAAGGTGGTGACAATGAAAAAATGGCTATTTTAAATCAATCATTTCTTCAACATTTTGCAACAATGATATCTGATCAGTCATTTCAGCCCCAAGATCATATTCAGCCGTGCTCAGGTGAGGATATCTGTGTCCAACATCAAGTATAGGTGTTACATCAGGCACAATCCAATGCCCAGAAGATGGACCTCATCTCAACTTTCAGTAAGATGAATGTCTCAAGAGAGCCGCTAGAGCATCCCCTGAAGTTGCAAGAAGAATTCCAGGGTTTTCTAAGTGTTTCATAAAGGTTGCTCAAGATAAGAGCAAAGCAGCTGGTGAAAGCACTAAACTGGTCCAAAAATCGATCACAACCCTCTCGAATGTATCAATTATTGAATTAGCGCATGCCTCTTCCAAGCATCAGCAGGTCTTAGATGATTTGTTACAGAAGATCAAAGTGAAACCAAGCACAACTTCGAAAGACATGGCACAGATCATTAACCAGGTCATGACCAACGCTCCAATCACTTTTTCAGACGAGCACCTGCCAAAGCCTCATGCATTCCACAACAACGCCTTGTACATCATAGTCAAAACCAGAGGAATGACCGTACTCTATATGCTCGTTGATGAAGGCAGTAAATTCAATATTTATTCAGAGATGACTGCTAAGACTTTGAGATTGAAGGAAGAAGAATACCTCCCTGATCCCATCACTATTTATGGATTTGATAATCATGGACAAATAGCAAAGGAAAGATTTTCCTTGAGATCTTTATCAACTATTTTGTCCATATGGTCCTATTCCATGTCGTTAATGTGCCTCCGACATATAATCTTTTATTGGAATGAACATGGATTCATAATGCAAATACAGTATCGTCTACCCTTCATCAATGCATTAAATGGTCTAAAGGCAACATGATCACCACAATCTTGGGGGAAGATTTAAAAGAGAGGCTGACACAACCAATGATTTTCAGACCAACCTACACAACAGATATCCCTAGCATTAGGGAAAGTGATGAGGTCATCCTCAGCGAAAGTCTCAAAATATTGAAGCTAGAGGAAGCACAATCGATAGAGCATACCACAACGATGGTCCGATGGCAAGGATCACATTTTTTAAGATCGGAGGTCATCTTGATTATAGCACTTTCAGAGACCATCCTTTGTTCTTGCAGTTTGTAAAAGCCAAAAAGGGATTTGATCTTTTACTGAAGTACGACTATCAACCTTTCAAGGACTTAAGCAAGAATGGAGACGGTCGGTTAGAACCAGTAATCTCTGACCATCATTCGTGCAGAGAAGGACTAAGATTTGCGGGCAAGATATCTCATAAGAATACTATCTTCGTCAAGGGGACTCATTGAAAGCATCTACCATCATTCTTTTTCACTTTATTCCTTTGATTTATGCATTCTATAGGGACGATGTCCCATTTCATTTTATTTCCTTTATTATTATCATTTCATTCAAGTCTTTAATAAAGCTATCGATTTTCCTCATTTGTCTAGATGTCATCCTTCTCTTCTCTCTTGATTTATCTTTGAAATTCATTATTATTGTTCCCTCTATTTTGTGTGATCAGTCTTATAATAGGCAAATTTTGCTAAATACTATTCTTTTTTTAGAATTTTAGAATGTCTTTCAAATCAATAAAGAAATGCATCATCAATCCTTCAATCGTTTCAAAGCCTGCAAAGATCCATCGGGTCAAGGCAAGAGTAGAGGACAATAAGACAACAAAGCAATTAGAAGAATCTGCAGAGTTTGATTCATCTCTTCAAGAATTGACAGAATTCGTAGCGATTCAGAAGGAAGACGAGCCATCATCCCTAGTTCAGGATCCGACCGAAGATTTTAATATTGGTTCAAAAAATTGCCCAAAGATTCTCAAAATCGGCACGAGTCTGAGCGCTGATGAGAAAAAAGGCTCATTGATTTTTTTAATCAATATCAAGAAGTGTTCGCATGGACTTACGAGGATATGTCGGGTTTACATCCCAAATTGGTTGAGCATCACCTCATTCTGAAGCCAGATGTCAAACCGATTAAGCAGAAGTTGAGGAAAATGGATCCACAAATTGAGCAACAAGTCAAGGAAGGACTTGAGGATTTACTTAAAACTGGATTCATTGAAGCAATAGACTATCCAGATTGGCTAGCAAATATCATAGCAGTTCCTAAGAAAAATGGTAAAGTTCGAATTTGTATCGACTTCTGAGATCTCAATAAAGTTACTCTAAAGGATGATTATCCACTTCCCAATATCTACCTTCTAATCGATAGCACGGAAGGTCATGCCATGTTCTCCTTTATGGATGGATATTCTGGATATAGTCAAATCAAGCTGGCTACTCAGGACCTGTCTAAGACATCCTTTACCATGCCTTGGAGCACCTTTTGTTACACAGTCATGCTATTTGGGCTTAAGAATGCAGAAACAACCTATTAGCATGATATGACTGTCATTTTCCATGACCAAATGCATATGTCGATGATATTCTGGTTAAGTCCAAGGAAAAAGAAAACATATTCAAGCTCTTGATCAAGTCTTCAAATGATTCATTTTATTCAAGTTAAGACTCAATCCTCATAAATGTGTTTTCGGTGTAGAGTCAAACAAGCTGCTTGGTTTCATGGTCAGCAAAAGAGGGATAGAAGTAGATTCCGCTAAGACAAAGGCTATCATCGATATGCCACCTCCGACCAACCTCAAAGAGTTGCATAGTCTTCAGGGACATATACAATCAATCAAAAGATTTATATCTAATTTGGCCATGAGGTGTGAACCTTTCAACCATTTACTCAGAAAAGGAGTGAAGTTCGAATGGAGACCAGAGTGTCAGCAGTCGTTCGAGCGCATCAAAAAGATATCTCCTCAATCTACTTGTTCTGAAGCCGCCAGAATTGGAAAAGTCTCTTTTGTTATATGTCTCAGTTAATCAAACCGCTTGTGGTGAATTTTTGGCGCAGTATGAAGAAGGTAGTTGTATCGAGCATGCCATCTACTATGTGAGCAAGACCTTCAATGACTTTGAGAAGAAATATTCTCAAATAGAGAAAACATGCCTAGCACTGGTCTGGATGTGTCAGAAATTGCGTCACTACTTATTGGCATCAGAAGTCAAGATTCTATCAAGGCTTAATCTACTCAAGTATATTCTTCAACAACCATTTCTCAGTGGATGGATCACCAAGTGATAAGTTCTGTTAATGAATATGACTTAGAGTATATCTCCCAAAAGTCAATTAAAGGCCAGGTCATCGTCGACCAGCTAGCCGATTTTTCTTTGGCAGAAGATGTAAAAGTCGAGGATGATTTTCATGATGAGCATATCCATAATATTCAGACATCTCTAGTTTGGAGTTTATTCTTCGATGGCTCCAAGAATATGGCTGGCATAAGGATTGAAGTCTTATTGATCATGCCTGAGAAGAAGATGATTCCTTTTTCACTCAAACTTGATTTTCAATGCACTCATAACATGGCCGAATATAAAGCTTTAATACAAGGTCTGAGAATTCTGCAAGACTTCAATGTCAAGAGAGTGCATACCTTTGGCGATTCATTGCTCGTCATCAGCCATGTCAAAGTTGAATGGCAGGTGAAAGATCAGAAGCTACTTCCTTACCAGAAGATTGTTCTAGCCCTCATCAACAGCTTCAATGAATTCCAACTTTATCATATCAAAAGAAAATTCAACCAAATAGTTGACGACTTGGCTAGCCTAGGTTCTATTATGACCTTCAAGGATGTTGAATCTTGTCATTCTTTCAAAATTGATAGACTTGATCAACCTGCTTTCATTCTAGTTATGCAAATAAACCAGACAGAGCAAAAGAAGAAACCTTGGTACCAAGATATCAAGAATTTTATCGAAACTGGTGAGCTTCCACCAGAATTGTCAAGGAAGGAGCAACGAGCGATTCAACATATGTCTGCCCGATATTTTATTCTTACTGATGTCCTTTATCATCGTGGGTTCAGTGCTGAGTAATTCAGATGCTTGGATGAAGAAGAAGCCAAAGAAATCATTCGAGAAGCACATGAAGGCATTTGTGGTGGCCACATTGGTTACCAAACTCTTGTTAAGCAGATCATTCGAGCAGGGTATTATTGAAAAACCATGCAACAAGACTGCTATCATTTTGTAAAGAAGTGTGTCCAATGTCAGATGCATGCACATTTTATTCATGTGCCAGCCACATATTTATAATATGTTGTATCTCCATGGTCATTCTCTATGTGAGATTTTGACATTGTAGGCCCAATTACTCTTTCTGCTTCCAATGGTCATAAGTATTTTCTTGCTGTAACAGAATATTTCACCAAATGGGTTGAGTATTACTTTGCGTATAGTGAAAGGTCGGCATGTGGTCTCATTCATCCATAAGAATATCCTTTGCCGTTTTGGCATACCACATGATATCGTTTCAGATAATGACACTCATTTCAAGAACAAGAGAACGAAGATCTTTTGTTCAAAATTCAGAATTCATCATCATTTTCCAGCTCCCTACTATCCTCAAGGGAATGGCCTAGCGAAAGCCACTAATAAAATCCTGATTCATGTCTTGGAAAGGACCATTGAGATGGGTCGTGATTGGCACGAGAAAATTCATGATGCACTTTAGGCATATCGAACCACCATTCGAACCCCAACCAATGCCACTCTTTCAAAGCTTGTTTATAGAACCGAGGTGGTACTACCTCTTCATGTTCAGAAACCTGCTCTCAAATTCACATCACTGCTAGAGCTACCACTCGATCAGTATCAGCAATAGAGGTTGATACAACTTGATCTACTCGATGAGAGAAGACTCAAGGTGGCAGAGCATACTCAATCTTATTACCAGAGGATAGCCAGACAATATGCCAAATCAGTCATTGAAAAAAGATTTTGAGTTAATGATATGGTCCTTAGGTCGACGCCTCATCTCAAGCACCGCCCACTTGGCAAATGGTCACCAAACTGAGAAGGTCCCTACGTGGTAAAAGAAGCATTACCACGTAATTCATATCGTCTGATTAATGCAGATGGGGTAGAATTACCTGATCTTATCACATCTGAAGAAATTTTATACTTAAGAACTTCTATTCTATCTTTTATATTCTTCAATGAATTTCCTTCAATAATGATCAATTATTCTTTCATCTGAACATCTTTCTCGCAGACTACACTAGGGCATCTTTCGTTATGAGAACTTGTCTTTTATTTGGAATACCCTGTATGCAGGCAAGATCAAACAAAATCTTCCATCATTCATTTTCATCTATTTATATTCATCAGCATTTTGCATCCATTTGCATCAAATTCATACTACCCATTCAGGATAAGGGATAATCTTGAGACTCCCGACAGTTGTCCAAGTCATCGTGAGGGTGAAGACTAAAAATCTCCCATCACAATCACCAAGCACTTTCAAAACACCAATCTTTTCTAAATTTGACCTTCGGGTCGAGTCTTTTATCAAAACCATTTTTTGCCAATCTTGTCAAAATCAACATTCAGGTTGAGCCTTTTTCTAAATCGAGTTCTTACTGGTCAAACTCCTAAATCCAGTTTTCATTGGTCGAACTTCCTAAATCCGGTTTTCACTGGTCGAACTATCTCAAGATTCAATCTTCACACTGATCGAGCTTTCAAAATTCAACTTTCAAGTCAATCTTCAAATTTAAATTGGTCTAGAAAATTTGAGTTCCAACTCAAACATTCTTTCAAATCCAATTCATCTAATTTTCTTTCCTTCAAATTTAAAAATTAGTCTAGAAAATCCGAGTTTCGACTCAAACCTTCTTCCAAATCAAATTCGTCTAGTTTTCCTTTAAAAATTCGAGTCTCTACTCGAACCTTCTTTTAAATTCAAGATTTGGTCTAGAAGATCCGAGTTCCGACTAGAATCTTCTTTTAAATCCAATTTGTCTAGTCTTTTTTTGAAGACTCGAGTTTCAACTCGAACTTTCCTTCCAAATCCAGCTCTCCGTTGGTATTTTTTCAAAATTCAGTGTTTGTGCTGGTACTTTTTCAAAATCCAATGTTTGTGCTGGTACTTTTTTCAAAATCCAGTGTTCATGCTGATACTTTTTTAAAATCCAGTGTTTGTGCTCATACTTTTTTAAAATTCAGTATTCGTACTAGTACTTTTTCAAAATCCAATGTTCGTGCTGGTACTTTTTCAAAATCTAGTGTTCGTGCTGGTGCTTTTTCAAAATTCAATGTTCGTGCTGGTACTTTTTCAAAATCCAGTATTCGTGCTGATACTTTTTCAAAATCTAGTGTTTGTGCTGGTACTTTTTCAAAATCTAGCATTCGTGATGATACTTTTTCAAAATCCAGTGTTTGTACTGGTACTTTTTCAAAATCCAATGTTTGTACTGGTACTTTTTCAAAATCTGGTTTTCATATTAGTCATTATTCCAAAATTCAGTATGAACACTAGTCTCATATTAGGGTTCAGGCTCAATGCCAATCTTCAAACCTGCGAGCCAATCAATCTTTATAAGACCTTTGGGTCACTCAAATCTATCAAACTGACCTTCGGGTTACCAATTTTATCAAGCAAGCCTTCAAGTTACCAATTTTATCAAAACCAATCATTTTCTGACCTTCAGATTGATCAATTTTTTTCAATCAATTTTTATCGATCAATTTTTATCAATCAATTTTATCAATAAATTTCTATCGATCAAATTTTTATCAATCAGACCTCGGGGTCGCCCATTTTATCAATTTTGTCAGATCGACCTTCGGGTCACCAGTTTTTATCAAGCAAACCTTCGGGTTATCAATTATATCAAAGTTATTATTTTTCAACCTTCGGGTTGCGACCGCCAATCATGGTCGTTCAAGATTCAACCCTTCGTGTCGAACTTGTTCTCAATTAGCGCAAAATCAATTATCAATCTTTTTTCTTGTGAGGGACCCTTTTTCCAAGGAGAGTTCAAGGGAGCTCGTTTCTTTCACATGCAATTATTGTTTGTTCGCTGAACCCCTTTTCTAGGGAGAGTTTGAAGGGACTCGTGTTTCGCAAACAGTTTGCAAGGCAATCTTTTTCATCCCACTAGGAACCCTTTTTTCAGGGGGAGCTTCGACGGAAGCTCGTTCTCCTTGTGACCCCCCAATATTTTTTGTTAGGTCATCCCGTCATCAAGGACCCTTTTCCAGGTAGAGTGCGATGGACTCACTCATCTATGATATTTTTCTCGATCTTTATTATCAGCCACATTTCTATAAGAGAAGCCTAAAGTTAGAGAGTTTTGACGAAAACTTAATTTCTCTTCGAAAGTTTATTTTGCAAACACCTTCTCTTCTGGAAAAAGAGGAGTATTTTTTATTACCCATTCAGGTAAGGGTCAAGCCTAAGTCTCTTCTTTAGGGAAAGGAGAGGAGAATTTAGCCACGGATGTATCATTTAGACCTCAAGCGATTTCTTTCACCAAGGATTTCAAGAATAATTTGCCAATTTGCTATCTAAAATAGTTGTTGATCTCAAAATCTTTATTACACAAAATTCTACCTCATATTACCTTTAGTATTCCTTCCAAAAGGACAAAGCTTTTGAGAAGAAAGAAAAAACTTTAAGCTTTTTCTGTTGGTCAACTAAAAGGATGAAGAAAAATCCTCGATATGACTAGAAAGAAAAAATTCAATGATGTTGAAAAGTCATAAATGAATTGATATTGATCATAGCTATGGCACATTTTTAAAGATCATTCTTCTAGTAATAAGGCAGTGAAAATATCTTGGGCGATATAAAAAAGTTCACTCAATATCAATATCTCTTCAATCAATCAAGCTACAATCAACTATCCGCAAAAGGGATCTCTCAATCATCGTCAAGTTGAAGACTGGTGGATGAGGCAGACCCCTGGGGCCAAAGAAGACTCAGATAATCTCCAAGTTAAAGGAGTATGTGACGTGTCCTTCCAAGAAAAGTTTAAATCATCGTCAAGTTGAAGGTTGATGCGATGAACCTCCCGCCAATCCCTAAAAGATACTTGATCACTGTTATCATAAAGAGTTTTTTGATCCAATGAGACAATTTTATCAATATAGTTCTTGGGACTAAAGAAGACTCAGATCATCTCCAAGTTGAAGGAGTGTGTGACATGCCCTTCCTGGGAAAATCAGAACATCACCAAGTTGAAGGTTGATGGGATGAAATTCTTGCCAAATCCCAAGAGAGCTTACTTTTCATGTCTCAAAAGAGTAAAAGATCATCAATAGATTTTAATTAAAAGATACAATATTATCAATATAATTTTTGAGACTAAAGAAGACTCAAATCATCTCCAAGTTGAAGGAGTATGTGACGTATCCTTCCAGGAAAAATTAGAACATAGCCGAGTTGAAGGCTGTTGCGATGAAATTCTCGCCAAATCTCAAAAAAGCTCATTTTCTATGTCTCAAAAGAGTGCAAAAAAGATCATTTCATCACAATCACCCTAGATATCAAACTGCCAAAACTACTAAGAATTATCTTTATTTATGTGAAATTCTTTTATGAATATCTTTTCATTAATTACTTTCATGATACTGAGAACAAATTCCTTTCTTTTCATATCAAGAAAATGGATAGCTTCCTTGAAGAAACTCAACAACAATAAATTTGATTTTGATTCTAGATTCTACGAAGTTAGCCCAGTTGAAAGTAATACTCTAGGTAGAAGAGGGAATTTCTTTCAAACAAATATGCTTACATTTTAATTATTTTCAATCAACTACAAATTTTTTCTTATTGACAATATTTTTAAGTTATCCCGACATGAAGTGAGAGCTTGACGTCCACATTGATATATACTGGCGTTGTTATTATCCCTCTTTAGGACTTGATAACACGAGTTTTCAAGATCCTTCCCTTCTTGTTTTGATCTGAGCGCCTGGGCTCTCAGATTCACACACTTTCCTGTGTTTCCCACTATCCCACCATAGTCAGTTCCCGTTCAGGGTAAGGGTTAAACCTGAATTATTTTTGCAAAAGGTTGTCAGTTTTAAAAGTCATTCAGTCTCAACAATGAGATGCCCAAGATCAACCCCTTTTTAAGCTTTAGGGTCCCCCATTTTCATCCTTTTGCAAACCCCTCTCAGATTTATTGTGTAAAATTCGAAGGTTCCGTCATGGTTTTTCCTTTCGAGAATTTCATTTTTCCGTTTAGGTCAAGGGTCAAAACCTGAACCTCGTTCTTCCACGAGGTATTTTTTTCCCTCTCAGGATAAGGGTTAAATCTGAACCATCTTCTGCAAAAAAACCATTTTTCAAAAGCTATTTAGCCTCAGTCGTGAGGCACCCAAGATCAACTCCCTTTTCCAAACCTTTTAGGAAACCCCATCTTCATTGCCTTCTTTACAACTCTTTGTTCTTCCATGGGGTATTTTTCCCCATTCAGGTCAAGGGTCAAGCCTCAGCCTCATTCCAATAAGGTGAATTTTTCTCTCTATTCTATTTTCTCTGTTCAGATTAAGGGTCAAGCCTGAACCTCATTCTTCCACGAAGTATTTTTCATCCAATCAAGGTTAAGAGCTAAGTCTGAGCCTCATTCTGATGAGGTGAATTTTCCTCTCCATTCTATTTTTCCTACTCAGGTTAAGGGCTAAGCCTGAGCCTCATTTCGATGAGGTGAATTTTCTTCTCCATTCTATTTTCCTCATTCAGGTCAAGGGTCAAGTCTAAACCTTGTTCTTCTACACGGTATTTTTTGTCCCATCCAGGTTAAGGGCTAAGCCTAAGCCTCATTCCGATGAGGTGAATTTTCTTCTTCATTCTCCATCCCATATCTACCACTATCACCCGAGCAAATTCTTTCACACCCAGTCAGATTCTTCTAACTGGGGCCTTTTTATAGCCCAAGTTTGGTGTGTTTCTTTGCCACTAAGCTCGACTTTCAACTGACTTAGTAGCAAAGAGGGGCGTCTGTAAACACCTCAAATTTTTCACCTTCATTCACCAACCCTTTTCTCTTGCTACTGAGGCCTGCCCTCTGAAGCCTTCAGAGAACCAGCTGGTTGACACCCGAGCCAGGGCTATTTAAAGCCCAAGTTTTACATCAAAATCTGAATATTTCATCCTACAATCAAGATTTACTCTATATTGTGGCCCAATTTCAATCATCAATCTTTGCCTTTGAACATAAATGTTTAATTCTTTGTTTCTGCCAGAGGTTCAGGATTTCAAATCCCTTATCTAGGGTTTACCTTTTGCATCTCATTTCATATCATTTTGTAATCATCTCACATCATTTCATGCCATTCCATGTCATTTCATTACATTGTATGGCATTGCATCTCATTATCGAGATCCAACACTCCTGTTTTTCAAAATATTCAAAACAGATTTATGTTTTAAAACTTTTCTTTCAAGATCAATTTCAAAACCTGGGTTTTAGATCAATATTGTGCCATTTTTCAACCACCGGAATCTTATATTTCAAAATATTTTTTTTTAAAAAATGATCTGAATTCATTTTAAACTCAATTTTAACTGATTTCAATTCTCAGATGAGACCCATCTAGGTGGTGTCGATTCTGGATCTCTTTATTTCTAAAATTTCTCAAATTTCAGAGTTTTAGTTGAACGAGGACTCTGTCTTTTCACCTTTTTAAACCTTTTCAAAATTTCATTTCTGTTTTAAACCAGAAGTAATCCGACCCCTTGTTCAGTTCTTTCATTTTGGCCAAAATCTCAGAGTCCTAGTCGGATTAGGACTCTTTTTCAGAGTTTCTGTCAGATCAGAACTCTACTTTTCACTTCTATTTTTATCTATTTTCGAGAAAATCTTTCGGTTTAGCTCAAATATTTAGAGTTTCAGTCAGACTAGGACTCTATCACAAAGTTTCAGTTAGATCAGGACTCTATCTTTCACCTGTATTTTCACCTATTTTCATGAAAATCTTTTAAAATCTTTTGAAAGAAGTCAAAATTTTAGAGTTTTAGTCGGATCAGGACTCTGTTCAAGAATTTTAGTTAGATTAGGACTCTAACCTTAACTTCAATTTTGAGAAAATCTTTTAAAAATCTCTTCATATATCTTTTCGAAAACCAAATTTCAAAATTGTTATGATTTCATCACAGAGTTTTAAAATTTTGGGACTCTATCATAGAGTCTCAATTGATTTGGACTCTGACCATGGTTTCGTATTTTGTTTATTTTCACTAATTTCTTAGAAGATCTTTCAAAATCTCTTTGTTTGTCTTTCAAAAAAACCAAAAATAAAGATTTTAAAATTTAAGGACTCTATCTCAGAGTCTTAATCAGGTTAGGACTCTATTCTGAATCTTATTTATACTTTCAATTCTACTTGTTTTGAAAACCTTTTCATTCATCCTTCAAAATTTAGTTCATTTGCAGAGTCTCAATTGATTCAGGATTCTATTTCAGAGTTTTGGTTGATTTAAGACTCTAACCCTGACTGTATTTTCTGATTTATTTTTACTAGTTTTGAGAAAATCCTTCAAAAACTTCTTTGTTCGACTTTCAAAAACCTAAATGTCAGACTTTTAGTTGGTTTAGAACTCTAGTCTAGAGTTTCAGTTCATTTATGACTCTATTTTCAAAACCTCTGATTGTCATCTGATGATTTTAACTCTGTTTTAAAACCCTCTCTAGTCTTTATTTCAACTTTTTTTTCAAAACCCTGATATGGGGCCCACTCAGTTGGCGCCACATCTGGAGGAGTCTCTATCTATTCAAAACTCTGATAGACTCAAAACTTTCAATTTTATTTTAAACCTCTTTTTGAAAACTTGCATTTTAAAGTTTTAAAATCATTTCTGAAAAATCAAGTGGGGCCCACTCTAGGTGATGCCATATTTGAAAGAGTTGGGGTTAGCTTAGGGTTAGTCAGCGTTCTAATTAGGTTAGGAAACTAGAAGAGTCAAAATTGATTTTAAGATTTCATTTTTACTTTGGATTTTAACTTAGGTTTTTAAAGCTTTAAAAACGTAAGGTTTTAAAAACCAAATGTGGGCCCACGGAGGGTGGCACCACATTTGAGGCTTATTTTACACAATTAAGACTCAATTAGGATAGCAATTAGGATTTTAATTAGGTTAGGAGACTTTAGAAAAATCGCCCCTCATATGGTTTATCCAAAACCATTAAGAAGAGTCCAAAAAAAATTAAAACTCTTCTTAAACCAAATCCAAAAAAAAACTATTAAAAGGGGCATACGGGGGGTCGACCCATGCATGCTCTCTCTCTCTCTCATTGTTTTCTTGTTCTATGCCTCGCTCTCTCCTTCAGCAACCTTCCTTCCTCCATTGCTGCAGCTACACCAAGGTAAGTTTTATTTATTTTATTTCATGCTTTTTTTTTATTAATTTTATTGTTTGTTTTAGAGTATTTTTGCCCTTGCCGCCCCTTTGATATTGGATTTGAGCCTCATTTTCATTCAAAACCCATGAGGATGATTCAATAAAGTTATTTAATGTTGCGTGAGGGTGATCTACATGTTTTTGCTCCAATGAAATCGTTGTTGATGGGTACGTTATGCTAAACGCTAAAAAAAGATCGAGATTCGACTGTTCGATGGTCAAATCCCTCTTTTAGAGGCTAAATCGAATTCCAACCATAATTTTCCTAATTTTTTTTATTATTTTATCATGCTTATGTTTGTTTTACCCATTAAAGCATCGAATCCAATTTTGTTGTGTTATTTACATATTTTATTTTTATTTTTCATGTTTAGATTAGATTTATTAATGCTTTATCGATAATTTGTGGATCTCGATCTCGAGCACACAAGAACAACATTATTTCATGTTTGATTTTTTGTCAAAAAAATATGACTTTTTTAGGAAAGAACCATGCATATGTCAGTGATTTTTTATAAAAAAATTAGATTATTTTGGGTTCTGTAACCCTATCAAAAAAATCTAAAACCGAACTATGCTTTTCGAACCGTAAAATCGCTATGTGGATTTGGGAATGACTTGCCAAGGCGATATCTCCCTCATCAAAGATTTGATCAATGATCCGTAAGTTGCAGCATGTTTGTTATCTTTTATAATAGTTCTTTTAAAATTTTTAGATTTTTATATATCTGTTGGCTATTTTTACTTTGTCAGAAATCAGAATCAGTTTTACAGAGCCCGTTATGCATTGTCTAAACTCTAGATCAGCTTGTGTAGATCGTATCTCCCTCACCAGAGATCCGGTCGATGATCCATAAAAAAGAGTATCTTAATATGTTGTTTACTGTCATTTGCTAAAATTTTATAAATTTTTTAACATAGTTTGTTATATTTTTCTGCACCCAAAACCAGACCTATTTATTTCTCATTACGTATAAGACAGAGTCAAGCATATATTGCCGGAATGATATCTCCCTAACCGAAGATGATTTTTCTGATCTGTAAAAGAGAATTTTTTGTTTATTTGTCTATTGTCTTTCTGTAAAATTGTAAGAATTTCTACGGTGGTTTGATACCTTAGTCAGGTCTAACACTGTGATAGGTACGTGCCTGCAGGCAAAATTGTGTATTTCATGTTTTATTTTAATTTTCATATCAAAATAATATAAAAAATTCTATTTTTCAATTTTATTTTAATTTTAGGGTTATTAGAAGTGTCCATGTCAATTTTTTTGAATTTTGAAATTCATTTGAGGCTCTATTTGATTAAATCACAAAACAGGATGCCCGTAGAGTCTCGATTCAACTGAAACACGGGCAAAAAATAAAATTTTCATGATATTTCGATTTTTTTGGAAAAGTTTCATATTTTTATGATTTGATCATGTTTATAATCATGCTATGGTGCTTCATACCCGATTTGGTGTTTATTTGAATAAGTTTGATCCTTAAATCAAAAGTTTTACAAATTTTTTTTCTAAAAACCCTGATTTCAAGACCATAGTCTTGTTTTCAGGGGCATTTTGGTTATTTTTCTCAAAAAAATGAATTTCAAAGTTACTTATTTTTATTATTTATTTAATTTTATATCATCTTTTATTATGTTTATCTCAGAAAAATATGGAAAAAGACTTATATCCGGATAAATCCAGCAATTTCCAGATATTGCTAGATAAATCCTGAAAAGCCGACATATCTTCACTAACAAGTTTGCTAGTTTTGCAAAGATACTCAAGCCTGCATTTTCTTTATTTCAATTTATTATTGATGTAAATTATAAACTTTGGAATAAGAATTTAATTTCCCGCTTAGAATAGGGTTGCATTGCATATCATTTATTTTTTTCCAATGATGTTAATGTGTGATGGATGATGATTCATGCATATTCAAATCCACCATGGTCTACACGAATGACACATGCACTAGCTTCTAAGAAGTTGATAAACTTGGTGGGTTTCGTATTTATGGTCATAGTCAGAATACGAACAAAACACATATTTATTATCTTTTTCTAAGCCACAAATGGCCTACACTCTTAGGCATTTTCAGAAATCATAACATATTTTCAAAAAAAATCTAAGTATTTTCTCCTTTTAGAACTAAATGAGATATTATTCAATATATATTCATGGCCATAGTCAGGGATATGTATTGAGTTTATTTCATCTAAATTCTATAAGGCACAAAAATTCTTTTATCAATGATTTCTCAAAATTTCTTCAAAAAATATTTTCTCAAATTGCATTTATTCATTCATCTAAGTTAGATTACATCATAAAAAGATTTCACAGGGCCACATGCCCATCCCTTTTGATATATTTTCCAATTCTATCTCAGAAATTGATTTTCTCAAAATCTTCAAAGTTTTCTTCAGAATCAATTTTCTCAAAACATAAAGATTTTTTCAGAAATCAATTTTCCTTTTCTTCAAAATTTTTTTCCAAATGCAATTCTCAAAGAGTTCTTTATTCCAAGCATTTCAATTATTCTAAGCAAACATCATGTTTTCAAATCTGCATTTTTTTGAAAGTCATAGCACATGCCTGATTCTTTGTGCATTTAGGAAATAGAACATCAATTTAGACAAGTTGAGCAAAGCAAAGCACATGGTTGATCCTTGGTTTAATTACCCCTGGTTATAGTGCCAAAAATGGTTGAATCTCGTATCGACAGGCGAATCCCATTCTTCGGAATTATCCTGCATTTTAAAACCAAGGCGAGTTATTTTCTAAACTTTTTCAAAAGGTCAGTTTGACTCGCAAAAGTAAAATGCATGCTTGAAATTGTTGAAAAATACTTTTGAAAATGATATATTTTAAGAAAAATAATTTTTCTGAAGAACGACTCGGCAGGTGGCCTTAGTCTAAATGATGCAACCTTAGTCTAAGTGGTGCATGAAAGTTATTTTATCAAAACTCTTTTTGGAAAAAGATTTGAGAAAAATTATTGAGAAATCTTCCTCTATTTCAGAAATTTATTTTGTATAAAAGGGGTTTTTGTGTCTTATAGAATTTGAATGAAATAAATTCACTACATATTCCTAACTATGGCCACGAATATGTATTGAATATATCCCATTAAATCCTAAAAGGTGGGTTTTGAAATAAAAGTCTTTGAAATATGTAATGATTTTTGAAGATAGCCTAAGAGTGTAGACAATTTGTAACTTAAAAAAAATTAATAAATCTGAGTTTCGTTCATATTCTGATTATGACCATAAATATGAACTCCGCTGAGTTTATTGACTTCTTAGAAGAAGATGCACGTGTCATTCGTGTTGACCATTGTATAATTTGAAATATGCATATGAATCATCAACCATAACAGTTAATATTAAAAATAAACTATATACAAATGCAACCCTAATCTACGCAGAAAAGAAATTTTTTACTATTTTTGGCTTTTGATTATAATTTATATTGAATAATTAAATAAAATAAAGAAAGAAAAAAGAAAAATAAGGAAAATACAATCTTGAGCTTTCCTACAAAATCAACAAATATGTTAGTAGAAAAATATAGGCTTTTTGGGATTTATCCAATAATATTTGGAAATTGAGAGATATTTGTCTCTAATAAGCTTTTTCTCAAGCATTCATAAAATAAAATTTTCAAATAAACTAAATAAACATGCATGATTTAATAAGCTATGAAAATAAACTGATCATAAAATTAGAAATTTAGAAAAAAGGTCAAAAGACCAAAATACCCTTGAAAATTGATATTAATTGTAAAATAGTGTTAAAATCAAGGTTTTTGAGAAAAGAACTTTAAAATATGCTTAATCTAAAGACCAAACAGATTCAAAATGATGTCAAATCGGGTGGAGCACCCTGACATGATAAAAAATATGATGAAAGTATGAAATCATGAAAACAATTCATGAAAATAATGCAATAAACGAAAAAGATTAAATTTGCTTATACTTCAGTAAAACAGAACTCTACGGGAATCCAGTTTTTGAGAAATAATTAAATGAGATATCAAATGTCTTCTAAAAATCATAAAAATTGACATGAACACTGTTAACTATCCTAAAAATAGTATACAATCAAAAAATAAATTTTTATAATTATTCAAGAAATAAATATTAAATAAAAAAAAGAAAATAGGCTATTGAACATGCTATTTTGTACCTATCATGGTCTCAGATCAGAATGAAATATGAAATAGAAATAAAAATTTATGAAATTTTACAAAGATAAACTAGACATGATGACAAAGAGACTCCTTTTTACAGATTCAAAAAATGATCTCTAGTTAGGGAGATACAATTCTGACAAGATGCACTTGATTCTGGCCAATGCCTAATGATTTAAGAAAGACAAAGCCCAGTTTTGGGTTAAAATAAAATAGTAAATGACTTAAAAAAATCACCACAATCACACATAAGAAACTATACATGTAAGCAAAGAGACCGCTTTTTAGAGATTGGAGATATCATCTTCGGTTAAGGAGATATCACTCTGACAAGATGGTTCAAGATTTGAACTGTGCCTGACGATTCAAGAAAAGAATATTTTGATTTCGGGTTTCAACAAAATAATAAATGATGGTCAAATATGTCAAAAATCATACCACCAAAACTATACATATAGACAGATCTGTCATATTTTACAGATCGAAATTACAATCTTCGGTTAGAGAGATATTGCTCCGGCAAGATGATCTAAGATCTTAACCGTGTCTGACAATTCAAGAAAAATAGGTTTTATTTTCGGGTGAAAATAAAATAGTAAATGACTATAAAAAATCACAAAAATCACACAGAATAAACTAGAGACACAGATAAATATGTCACTCTTTACAGATCTAAAATACGATCTTCGGTTAGAGAGATATGACTCCAGCTAGTGGCTCCTGATTCTGCATAGCGTTTTGACAGTGCAGAAAACAAGTTTCAGTTCTTGGTTTTATAAATGGGTCATCATATGCCCAAAAATCATAAAATTTTGCCAGATTTAAGCAAATATATGGATATAACCTTGATAAAAATTTTAGATCAAAATGATAAAAAAATATACATAAAATAACACTATTAAGACGCGGCCAGAATCAAGATTCGTGCTGGACTGTTAAAGAAAATTCAAGAACTTGATCTAACATGCATAAAACATAAAAGAGAGCATAGATGTAATAATTTTTTTATTTTCATGGATGAAATAATATAAATATACATCTAATATGCATATAAAATAAAGAAAAATATAGAAAACAAAAATAGTTGGGATTTACTTTGATATAGTTGATCAAAAGAGGGATTCGATCTATGGAAGATCGAATCACCTTCTTTTGTGTGGCTGAAATAAAATCGATATCCAAGCATCAAAAATATGAAAGAAAGCCATGAAAAGCAAGGGTTTACCTGTAACTGAATTGGTCATGGATGCTATCACACGAGAATCACATTAAAAAGAGGAATAAAGAAAGAAAAAGAGGGGGCAACAATAAAAGAAAGTTATAAAAAATTAAAATAAACAAAGAAAGGGGAAGAAGCTATACCTTGGGGGATTGAAGGAAGAAGGCTTGAGGAGAGGTTGGATCTGTTCAAGAGAGGAGGAAGAGAGCATGAGATGGGCTGGACGTCCCTCCCCTATGCTCATTTTATAAAAAAATTTGGAAAGAGAAGATAGGGATCTAGAAGAACTAATTAACCTAATTGGCACCTAATTAGGAAACTAAAGGAGGGGGGTGGGGGGGGTGGATTTTCCAAATTGAATCTTAATTAAGTTTTATTTTGACTTTTTGACTTTTTAAACTAATTAAGACTCTAAAGAAGCCTAAACGAATTTGAAAAACTCCAAATGTGGTGCCACCTAGGTGGGCCCCACATTTGGTTTTTTAAAACAATAAATAAAGGCTTTTTAGAAGAGTTAAAAATAAATGAAAATAAAGCTAAAAGTTAAAAACAATAATAGAGTCCTAAATCAACTGGAATTCTGAAACAAAATTAGAAAAACAAAATGAAAGTGCTGATTAAAAAATGATGCCACCTAGGTGGGTCCATTCTGGAGTGAATTGGATCTAAGATCTGTTTTAAATTCAAGTTTGATAAAAGTCCAAATCAAAAATCTGATCCGAATCCAGGTCTAACACATTGAAGATATTTTTCTGAAAAGAACATTTCAAAGCATCAAATGTAAAGCACTGGGTTTTGATTTAAAATATCAGTTTTGAACCCAGGTTTGACATCAAAAGAAAGTTTGAATTCAAATCTAGATCTAAAGTTTTGAAGTAATAAATGGATCTGGATCTCGAACCATGAGCTTGATCCATGTTTAAAAATGATGAAAGAATCTTGGACCGAGGATAAAAACATTTAAAATAGATCCTGGATGATAAAAAGAATAACCTGGTTCTTGGATCAAAGATAGAATTAGAAATTGGATCTGGATCAAGATATGGATCCTAGATATAAAATTGAAGAATGGATCCAAAATGACAAATGATTGGATACTGGATATCTGATGAGATAATCCAGGTTCAGAAAGCAAATTGGATATTGAATATAGATAATAGAATGAATTAAGTAAAAAGATCCAGGTCTGGAATAGAAATTGGATATCAAATTCGGTATTGGATCTAATATTCAAATTGAAATGTGAATTGGACCTCAGATATAGATAAAATATTGGTTGAAGGAATTGGTCCAAGTCTAGATTGGAAATTGACAGAATTGATGTTCTGAATAAAAATGACCGAGAAATGATTTTCACCCTGCAGGGTGAAGAGTGACACTAGACTGAACTGGTTTAAACGGGATTGAACTGAGTTCTAGGGTTTCTAAACTCAGATGAACTATAAAGACACTGACTCAACTAGATTCATAGATGAAATGATTGAGAATGAACATAATTATGAGTAAAATGATAAGAATTTAACTATAGAATGAAATGAGTGACGAGAATGTGATGAATTTGAGCTGAAATGAAGGTCATTTATACTGAGGTGAACTAAAATCGAAGCTTAGACACTAGCTAGGCTGACTGGAGTTAGCTCAATTTTAGCTAAAATAAGCTGAAGTGAGCTAAAGTGGATTCCAAGAATATGGGAACCAACTTTAAACTAGAACTGAACCACTTAATTTCCTAATAAGCTCAAGTTAGACACATAGAAATAGGATCGAGTGGAATTGACTGACTCAGAGATAATTGGGTAGAATTTGAGCTAGAATTGAGCTCATTTCATGGGAAATAAATCATTTTTAGCTAAAATGATCAAAAAAATTTAGGATCTACTCATCGTGAGCTCAAGTGAGCTAGAAATGACTGACATTCTAACTCTTCTGAACTTAAAATGATTTTGGTTGAACCTAACCGATAAGAATCTAAGGTGACCTAGGGGTAAATTGATAATTTTATTGACAAAAATAGGTGAAATGACACCTAAACTGGAATAAACCTAGGGGTTAAACTCCTATACTGTATTACAGGGTTGGCATCTGTAAAAAGGAGGGTATTTGGAATGGACCTAGAAAATTTGGGGTGTTTACAAATGCCCCTTCTTCCTACTAAACCGGTTGAAAACTGAGCTTAGTGACAATGAAAAACACGCCAAATTTAGAATAACAAAATGCCTCAGTTAGAAGATCTAAACTGAGTGTTGAAGAATTGATTTTTGAGCCCTCATAAAATGAGGTTGATGTTTAGTACCTTATCTTGAATGGGAAGAAGATTCACCTCATGGAATGAGGCTCATGCTTAACCCTTACCTGAACGGGTATGAAAAAATGCACCTCATGGAATGAAGCTCAGGCTTAACCCTTACCTGAACGGGTATGGATAAATGCACCTCATGGAATGAGGCTCAAACTTAACCCTTACCTGAACGGGTATGGATAAATGCACCTCATGAAATGAGACTCAGGTGTAACCCTTAAGCTGAATGGGTATGGATATACCTCATGAAATGAGGCTCAGGTTTAGCCCTTAACCTAAACGGGAATAGAATCTTCAAATGAAGAAACCACGATGGAACTATCAAATTTTGCACAAAGAATCCGGGAGGGGGTGCAAAAGGTAAGGAAAATGGGGATCCCTAAAGCTTTAGAAAAGGGATTGAAATGAGGTGTCTCATGACTGAGACTAAATAACTTTTGAAAATGGCCTTTTGCGAGAAAAACAAGCTCAACTTTGGATCTGAAAATAACTGTCTCTAGTGAGACAGTGGGGATAATAAGGAAATGTGCAAATTTGAGAGCCCAAGCGCTCAAATAAAAAAGAAGAAAAGGATCTTGAAAACCCAAGTTATCAAGTCCTAACGAGAGATAAAACAACGCCAGGATATATTAAAATGGACATCAAGTTCTCGCTTCATATCAGGATAGCCAGAAAATATTGTTAATAAGATTGTACTTGATTCAAAATGATTAAAATGTGCACATATGTGCAAAAAATATTCCCTTTTTCTACCTAGAGTATTACCTTTAATTGGCTAACTCCGTATAATCAATAATCAAGTTCAAATTTGTTGTTGTTTAGTTTCTTCAAGGAAGCTATCATTTCCTTGATATGAAAAGAGATGAAATGTTTTTAGTTTCATAAAAGCAATTGGATGAAAAGATATTGATAAAAGAATTTCACATAAATAAAGATGATTCTTGGCAGCTTGATATATGGGGTTTACCCATGATGATCTTTTTACACTCTTTTAGACATAAAATTTAGCTCTCTTGGGGTTTGGCGAGAAGTTCATCACATCAGCCTTCAACTTGGTGATGTTCTAATTTTCAAAAGAGTGTGTCACATTATCTTTCAACTCAGAGATGATCAGAGTCGTCCTTGTCCCCAGGGATTAGATTCTTGTCATAAAATTGCCTCTTTGATTGAAAATCTTTTTCTTGATAGTATAAAGGAAATACTTTTTAGGGTTTGTCAGGAGTATCATCGCATCAACCTTCAACTTGGCGATGATCTAAACTTTCTCAAGAAGCACATGTCGCATCCTCCTTCAACTTGGAGTTGATCTGGGTTTTCTTTCTCTCCAGAGGTCTAAACTCATCTATCAACCTTCAACTTGGTGATAATCGAGAGTTTCCTTTTGCAAGTAATTAATTATGCTTGCATGATTGAGGGAATTGAGTGGATTCTTTTATCGCGTGAGATATTTCCACTGCCTTATTACTAGAAGAATTATCTTTAAGAATGTGGCATAGCTATGATCAATATCAATTCACTTCTGGTTTTTCACCATCATTGGATTTTTCTCTACTGGCCATATCGAGGATCTTTCCTTCATCCTTTTGGTTGACCAATAGAAAAAGTTTGAATTTTTCTTCTTATCTCACATAAGCTTCACTCTTTTGGAAATAATACTAGAGGTAGTTTGAAGTGAATCCTTGTGCATTGAATAAACTTTTTGAAATCAATGAATATTTTTTGTAGCAAATTGGCAAAAAACCTGTAGTCCTTTTATGAAAGAATTGCTTGATATCAGATTGATAAATCCATGACTAAATTCTACTCTCTTTTCTCCAAAAGAGAGACTCGGGCTTGATCCTTGACCTAAATGAGTGAAAAATACTCTTCTCCTCCCTAAAGGGGAGGTGTTTGCAAAATGAAACTTTCTAAGAGAAATTAAGTTTTTGTCAAAACTTCCTAGTCTTAGGCTTCTCTTATAGAAAGGCAGCCGATGAGTAAGGTCGATAGATAATCATAGAGGAGCGAGTCCATTACACTCTTCCTGAAAAAAGGGTCCTCTATGATAGGGAGGCCAAAATGAGAAATTGGGGGCCACAAAAAAAATAAACTTTCATTGAAACTCTCTCTAGAAAAAGGGTTCTTTGTGAAAAAATGGTTGTTGTTTTGCAAACAGTTCACAAAGAAATGAGTCCCTTCAAACTCGCTTTGAAAAAGGGTTCTTGTGAACGGAAATTGATTGTATGTGAAAGGAATGAGCTACCTCGAACTCTCCCTAAAAAAAGGGTCCTTCGCAAGAAAAAAATTGATTGATATTTGAAATATTTGGCCAATTTGAAAATGAGTTCAACCCGAGGGTCAAATATTGAAAGACCGTCATTGGCAAAAATTGCAATCTGAGGGTTGGATTGTAAAATGATCGGGCATTGACAAGATTGTAACCCGAAGGTTGGTAAATTTTCAACTCGATGATTGAATTCTAGAAGATGGGCATAGATAAAAAGATCAACTCGCAGGTTGAATGGACATTGATAAAAAAGGTCAACTCGTAGGTTGAATCTTGGAAAGATGGGCCCAAAGATCGAGTTTTGATAATAAAATGATTTTGATAAAGGTCAACCTGAAGGTTGAATTGACTCAAAAGTTTGTAAGAGATCAACCCAAAAGTTTAATTTGAAAGACCTTCATCGAAAGCTAAATTTTGATAAGAGGTTCAACCCTAAAGTTGAGTTTGAAAAGACTGGTTTGAAAACATGATTTTGAAAAGAGTCTAGTTTGAAAATTGGTTTTAGAAAAGACTCGGTCTGAAGAATGAATTTGAAATAGTCTTGATGAAAAATGGATGGTCCTGAGGATTAAATTTTGAAATGGGATTGCTTTTGGTAAAAAGGATCGGTCCGAAGGTTAAATTTGAAAAGAGCCGGTGAAAATAGTTTTAAAAAGAGGCTCAACCCGAGAGTTGATTTGAAAGGAACCGGTGAAAATGGTTTTTGATAGAAAGACTCGACCAAAAGGTCAAATTTGAAAAAGATCGGTGCTTTGAAAATGTTTGATGATCGTGATGAGAATTTTCGATTTTACCTTCACGATTGTCATAGATAACTACCGGGGTCTCAGAATTATCCCTTATTTTAAATGGGTAAGAAATGAATGAAAATTGATGGGAATTGATGATAAAAGATTTTGTTTGATCCTGCCTGCATGCATGACGTTTGAAATGAAAACAAATTTTCATGACAAAAAATGCCCTATTATAACAAGGGAAGAAGATGTTGGATAAAAGGAGGATAATTGACATTGAAGAACGCTCTATGAAGATAACAGGGGAAAGATTGAGATTTGACAACGAGCTTCTTGATTGATTTGGGAGGCATTCTGAAAAAAAATTAAAAAAAAGACCGCTCCCCATAAAAGACATATTGCAACAGGACAAAGAGTAATAATGAATAAAGAAGATGGCACTGAACTATGAGGAAAATTAATGATTTATTGATATATTGGAGAAAGGATGACAAATCAAGAAAAGAACTGGGACTATATCGTCCCTTCAAAATGATAAAAGCAAAACTAAAGAAATGAGGGAGCATTGGCATCATCATTCTTTTGAGTGGCCGAGAAAGGTGTCGACAAGATAGCTAGTTGATTCTCCTCATCTTCTTCTATAAGAAGCTTTTTGTTGATGCAATCTTGTACAATATTCTTAAAGCCGAAGCAACATTCAGTATCGTGCCTCATTGCTCGGTGAAACTTGTAGAATTGATCCTTCCATTTTCCCAGGGTGACAGGAGGATTAGCCAACTTTGGAAGTTTCATCATTTCTTTAGACAACATGTATTCAAGAATTTTCTCGAGAGACTGGTTTAAAGAAGTAAATTGGTGATCATAACCCCAACCGTCGCACTTTAGCTTCTGTCGAGTGCTTGCTTTCTACTGGGAGTTGGATTGAAAAGGCTTGGTCAAGACGGTCGGTTGGTCCTCTTTTTCGTCTTCAACAAGGAAATTCTTGTCGATGTTGTATTAAACGATATTCTTGAAGACGAAGCATTGCTCGGTGTCATGTCCCGTTTCCCAATGGAACTTACAAAATTGATCCTTAAATCTTTCCCTAATGACAGAAGGATCAACAACTTTTGGGAGCTTAATCATCTCTTGGGCTACCATGTACTCAAGAGTTTCTTCACGCGGCTGATCCAGGAAAGTAAATTCATGGTCAAAACTCTAGTTGTCGCACTTCAGCTTTTATTGAGTCTTCGATTTCTGGTGAAAGCTCGACTAGAAAGGCTTATAATCTTGCTTGAATGTGTTTTCTCTTTTGCCTTCATTGTTGCTTCTGTCGGGCTTAGAACCTCCCATGATACTGTTGTTGTTGTTGCCAATGGTGTTTATGGAGAAGGTGACAAATGCCTTTTTCTTGTCGAGAACCTTTCTAAAACTTTCTTTAGCTTGCTCAAACATTATTTTAGCCATCATTTTTTTGGAATAACTGATATATGGCAGGATCGATGTCATCCTTGCTTGTCTGACCCCGTTCTCTAGCAGATCTTGGAGAATTCATTTCTTGCTCACTGCTACTCTAGTTGAGATATTGAGGTGGTGTAGTTTTCTTTCCTGATCTCGTCTGAACCACTCGAGAACGCCAATGCTTTCTATAGAATAAATTGGACAGTTTAGAATGATGGAAAATTTTTAAGAAAAAAGGAGGAAAATGATGGATGAGAATTTAGAGTTAGGTCGATAATTTGAAAAAGGTATCCTATTACCAGTCATCACTGAAATTGTGACAATTGTGTTGTTACTCTTGTAAAAGAAATAAACAACTAAAATGAGTCTTGTTACCTAGGCGGGGTTGTCAACTATGAAATAGAAATTGTTGAAGGAAAATGATTGATAAGATAATGGACAAAAAGAGGGTGGTCAGACAATTTTTCACCACTCCAGATAATCGTTTGATACTTTAAGATTGAGAAAAATAGAAAGAGAGAGAAATGAGCCCAATTATATTTGGCAGAATGGTATGCTCTGGACCACTAAGAAGACTTCAGATCAAACTTTGACATGATGTCTGACAATAATCGAGCGTCGACATGCTTCTGCCTCTGTGAGAACTGCCTGACGCATCCCTCAGGCTAAAAGTAAACATAGAAGAAAGGTCCGAGTAGCTTATAGTGCTTGCCATGCGAGTAGGTGTAGCAAGGATGTGACTCATGTTAGTTGAAGTAGTCCCAAATGATTTTCTCTTCATGAAGACTCTCGATCAAGGCTCAATACTGAGGAGTAGGCTCTGGCTCTTTGCCATTATATCTTAAGGAGCTGGCTCTTGTCGGCACATGCTGGAGAAACCATGATGACAAAGCATACATGCACCCTTCTACTAAGACTGCATCTATGAGTGTAAAGCGGGTCAAACCACAATACAAGAAGGCTAAGGTGGCCATGGCGATAAAGAGGTGGTTGGTCTGCTGACTTCCCCACCTTCGTAAAAGTTGAACAGTTCTTATGTCCACATAGTTTCTGGCCGTCCTGGAAGAAGGCCAATCCTACGGTGCACATGATCATAGCATGTTGTATTCTCTCTTGAGCTTCTCTAGACAAAGTGACGACATCTTCATATGCCCCATACTGACGGTAGAGATCAAACAAATCAACGTGTTGGTTTTCATATGCTTCAATCAGTGGCCAAGATCTGCGTCCTGTCATCCAAGCCAAAGCATCTCGGAGATCAAGTCCTTTGACAATGATAAAAAATTGTTGCTCTAGAGGATCATCTAGTTGACCAGGTGGCTCGGGTAGACCCATGATATCTGAAAATTCGTTCAGAAGCAGTGTCATCTCTCCCCATGAAAACCAGAAGGTGCAGGTGCACGGATTCCACCGCTCTGCCAGAGCTTGAATAAAATTGTCGTTGATGATCGGCTTGCCCACTGCTGATGCCAATTCCGATCCGCAGTTGCTCAGATGGTTCGAGAACATACGAAAAAATTTGGTGAGCCAAGAATAGTACCACCGGAGAAGGAAAAGACCGGTGCTCAGGATCCGATGTTCAAGGAGACCTTGCCTCATCGCGTATGTGATATAACCCTCAGGAAAGACAATATCGATGTTGTTGGATGCCATTGAAATAAACTGGAAAATAGAGAAGATTAGAATATTGACAAAATTTGAGAAAGACACACGATTTTTAAAGAAAATAGCAGGCAAGACCAAATTGGATTGAAGAATTTGAGATTTGGAGGAAGGAAAAAAGGACACCTAGATTTTTGGAAAATAAAAGAATTTTTTAAAAGACTTCCAGGGTTCTAGAAAATTATTCTGAAAGAATGTGAGAAAATATAAAAAACAAGATTTGTGAAATCACATTCACATTATAACAGAGATGCACAAACAAGGATGCACATACAATACTCCCTAAAAGTTGACTCTATCATGCAAACATTTTTAAAAAGGCTCATAGGACCCTAATCTGACTCTAAGGTTCAGATCATTTGTGTCCAATCATGCTATGTCTATATACTTGAGCCAAGGCTCAATGTACGTGGCATAAAATATATCTTTGGTTCTAAGGTTATGGTTTTTCAACATCCTTGAGCGTCTACCGATATACTTTGGACTATGACCCTCGGTACATGGCAAGAAGGTTATTATCCCAAATAAGTGGCTCAGTTGTGAGGCTTTGTCCCAAACTATGGTTCAGGAAGAAAGCCTAGCAATGTGGTGACTGGGACAATATAGGTAGGGGATATTTTGTAAATATGATTCAACATGCAAGAAATCAGAGAGCTCTAAGACCTAAAGAGATAGAATTTTGAAAAACATAAGAAGCATACACTTGCGTACAAGGTTTTTCATTCAATGCCTAAATTGATGAGGGTTGTATTTAACCTAGGTCTAAGTGAGCATGAATAGACCTCCTCAATCGGTCCTACCAAACCATGCCTAAGTCAACATGCATCATGTTAGCTGTGTTAGATTCTAGGCTCCTAGGTTTACAAGTAAAAAAAGTTGACATTAGAGAATAATAACTCAGACAATCAAATAAGGCAAAGCATAGGGTCAATCAGACGATGACAAGTCCCATCACGATTGCCAAACCTGTTATCATGCAAAATTTTACTTTTGCAAGTCAACTGACATTTTAAAAAAATTTAAGAAAAACTCACCTCCATTTTGAAAATATGGGAAAATTGAGAGAGAATGTGACTCACCTGTCAGTACGAGGTTTAACCGTTCCTGGCACCATAACCAGGGGTAATCAAACCAAGGATTAAATATTGTGCCTTGCTTGCTTAACTATCTGAAAAAACATTCTAAGTCCTAGAATACACAAAGAATCATACATCTGTTATGTTTTTTGAAAAATATTAATTAAAAACATGATGTATGCTTGGAATTGTTGAAAAATACTTTTGAAAAGGATATATTTTGAGAAAATTGATTTTTCGAAAGAAGGACGGGGTGTGTGACCTTAGTCTAAATGATGCAACCTTATTCTAAGAGGTGCATAAATGTTATTTTATAAAAACTCTTTTCGGAAAAAGATTTGAGAAAAATCATTGAGAAATCCTCCTCTATTTCAGAAATTTATTTTGTATAAAAGGGGGTTTTGTGCCTTATAGAATTTGAACAAAAAAAATTTGTTACATATTACTTATTGTGGCCACGAATATGTATTGAATATATCCCATTAAATCCTAAAATGAGGCTTTTGAAATAAAAGTGTTGAAAATATGCAATAATTTTTTAAGATATCCTAAGAGTATAAGTTGTTTGTAACTTAAAAAAAATTAATAAATCTAAGTTTCGTTCATATTCTGACTATGACCACAAATACAAACTCTACTGAGTTTATTGACTTCTTAGAAGAAGGTGCATGTGCCATTCGTGTTGACCATTATAGAATTTGAAATATATATATGAATCATCAACCATAACAGTAAATATTGAAAATAAACTATATGCAAACCCTAATCTATGCAGAAAAGAAAATTTCTACTATTTTTGGCTTTTGATTACAATTTATATTGAATAATTAAATAAAATAAAGAAAGAAAAAAGAAAAATAAAGAAAATATAATCTTGAGCTTTCTATAAAATCAACAAACATGTTAGTAAAAAAATATAGGCTTTTCGGGATTTATCTAACAATATTTGGAAATTGAGGGATATTTGTCCGTAATAAGCCTTTTCTTATGTATTCATAAAATAAAAATTTCAAATATACTAAATAAACATGCATGATTTAGTAAATTATGAAAATAAACTGATCATCAAATTAGAAATTCAGAATTGAGGGCAAAAAGACCAAAAAACCCTTAAAAATTGATATTATTTGTAAAACAGTGTTAAAATTAGGGTTTTTCAGAAAAGATCTTTGAAATATGCTAAATCCAAAGACCAAACAGAATCGAAATGATGCCAAATCAAGTAGAGCACCTTGAAATGATCAAAGTCTGAAATCATGAAAACAATTTATGAAAATAATGAAATAAATAAAAAAGATTAAATTTGCTTGTATTTCAGCAAAACAGGACTCTTCGGGAATCCACTTTTTGAGAAACAAATAAACGAGATATCAAATGAATTTTAAAAATCATGAAAACTGACATGGACATTGTTAACAACCCTAAAAATAGTATACAATCAAAAAATGAATTTTTATGATTATTCAAGAAATAAATATTAAATAAAAAAAGAAAATAGGCTATTGAATAAGCTATTCTGTATCTATCACGATTTCAGATCAGAACGAAATATAAAAAAATATAAAAATTTATGAAATTTTATAGAGATAAACTAGACATAATGACATAGAGACTCCTTTTTACAGATTCAAAAAATGATCTCCGATTAGGGAGATACATTTCCGGCAAGATACACTTGATTTTGGCCAATGCCTAATAATTCAAGAAAGATAGACCCTTGTTTTGGGTTAAAATAGAATAGCAAATGACTTTCAAAAATTACCAAAATCACACAGAAGAAACTAGATATGTAAACAAATAGATCACTTTTTACGGATCAAAGAGATTATCTCTGGTTAGGGAGATATCACTCTGGCAAAATGGTCCAAGATCTGAATCGTGCTTGACAATTCAAGAAAAGTAGATTCTGATTTCGGGTTTCAAGAAAATAGTAATCAACATTCAAAAATCCCAAAAATTACACCATAGAAACTAGACATACAGACAAATTGGTCACTTTTTATGGATCAAAAATGCAATCTCCGGTCAGAGAGATATCGCTCTGGCAAGATGATCCAAGATCTGAACCATGTTTGACGATTCAAGAAAAATAGGTTCTGTTGTCGGGTGAAAATAAAATAGTAAAAGATCGTCAAAAATCACAAAAATCATATAGAATAAACTAGATATGCAGAAAAAGATGCCACTTTTTATGTATCTGAAATATAATCTCTGGTTAGAGATATATACTCTAGCAAGTTGCTCTTGATTTTGTATAACGTTTTGATGGTGCAGAAAATAGGTTTCGATTCTTGGTTTTATAAATGGGTCATCAGATGCCCAAAAATCATGAAATTTTGTCAGATTCATGCAAATATATGGATATAACCCTTATAAAAATTTTAGATCAAAATGATGAAAACACACACATAAAATAACGTTGTTAACGCGCAACCAAAATCAAGATTCAAGAACTGTTAACATGTAGGACGGTTAAAGAAAATTCAAGAACTTGGTCTAACATGCATAAAATGTAAAAGAGAGCATAAATGCAATATTTTTTTTATTTTCATGGGTGAAATAATATAAATCTACATCTAATATGCATATAAAATAAAAAAAATACAGAAAACAAAAATAACATGAGATTTACTTTGATATAGCCAATCAAAAGAGGGATTCAATCTATGAAAGATTGAATCACCTTCTTTCATGTGGCTGAAATAAAATTGATATCCAAGCATCAAAAATACAAAAGAAAGCCACCTGTAACTAAATTGGTTATGGATGCTATCACACGAGAATCACATTAAAAAGAGGAATAAAGAAAGAAAAAGAGAGGGCGACAATAAAAGAAAGCCATAAAAAATTAAAATAAACGAAGGGGAAGAAGCTATACCTTGGGGGCTTGAAGGAAGAAGGCTTGAGGAGAGGTTGAAATTGTTCATGAGAGGAGGAAGAGAGCATGAAATGGACTGGACGCCCCCCCCCCACCCCTATGCTTCTTTTATAATAAAATTTGGGAGAAGAAGATAGGGATCTAGAAGAACTAAATAACCTAATTGGCACCTAATTAGGAAACTAAAAGGGGGGGGGGGATTTTCCTAATTGAATTCTAATTAAGTTTTATTTTGACTTTTCAAACTAATTAAGACTCTAAAGAAGCCTAAATGGATTTTGAAAACTCCAAATGTGGCACCATCTTGGTGGGCCCCATATTTGATTTTTTAAAATAATAAATAAAGGTTTTTTAAAAGGGTTAAAAACAAATGAAAATAAAGATAAAAGTTAAAAACAAGAATAGAGTCCTAAATCAACTGGAATTCTGAAACAAAATTAGAAAAACAAAATGAAAGGGATGATTAAAAAATGATGCCACCTATGTGGGTCGCTTCTGGAGTGAATTGGATCTAAGATTCGTTTTGAAATTCAAGTTTGATAAAAGTTGAAATAAAAAATCGGATCCGGATCTAGGTCTTACACATTGAACGATTATTTTTTTGAAAAGTACATTTTAAAGCATCAAATGTAAAGCATTGGGTTTTGATTTAAAAGATAAGTTTTGAACCCAGGTTTGAAATTAGAAGAAAGTTTGAATTTGGATCTGGATCTAAAGTTTTAAAGTAATAAATGGATCTGGATCTCGAACCATGAGCTTGATCCATGTTTGAAAATGATGAAAATATCTGGGATCGAGGATAAAAACATTTTAAATGGATCCCGGATGATGAAAAGAATAAGCTTGATCTTGGATCAAAGATATAATTAGAAATCGAATCTAGATCAAGATGTGGATCCTAGATATAAAATTAAAGAATGGATTCAAAATGACAAATGATTGGATCCTGGATATCTGATGAGATAATCCAGGTTCAGAAAGTAAATTCGATATTGGATATTGGATATAGATAATAAAATGAATTGAGTAAAAGGATCCAGGTTCAGAATAGAAATTGAATATTAGATCCGGTATTGGATCCAATGTTTGAATTGAAATATGAATTGGACCTTGGATATAGATAAAATATTAGTTGAAGGAATTGGTCCGAGTTTAGATTGGAAATTGACAGAATTGATGTTCTGAATAAAAATGACCGAGAAATGATTTTCTCCTTGTAGGGTGAAGAGTGACACTAGACTAAACTGGATTGAACTGGGTTCTAGGGTTTTTAAACTCAGATGAACTAAAAAGACACTGACTCAACTAGATTCCTCGACCAAATGATTGAGAATAAACACAATTCTCAATGAAATGATGAGAATTTCACTGTAGAATAAAGTAAGTGACAAGAATGTTCTGAATTTAAGCTAAAATGAAGGTCATTTATACTAAGGTGAACTAAATTCAAAACTTAGACACTAGCTAGGCTGACTGGGGTTAGCTCAATTTTAGTTGAAATGAGCTTAAGTGGATTCCAAGAATGTGGGAAGCGACTTTGAATTGGAACTGGACCACTTGAACTCCTGATAAACTCAAGTTAGATACATGGAAATAGTATCGACTGAAATTGACTGACTCAAAGACAATTGGGTAGAATTCGAGCTAGAATTGAGCTCATTTCATGGAAAATGAATCAATTTTAGCTGAAATGATCAGAAATGAATAGGATCTACTCATCGTGAGCTCAGGTGAGCTAGAAATGACTGACATTCTAACTCTTCTAAACTTAAAATAAGCTTGGTTGAACCTAATCGATAAGGATCTAAAGTGACCTAGGGGTAAAATAGTAATTTTACTGACAAAAATAGGTGAAATGACACCGAAACTAGAATAAACCTTGGAATTAAACTCCTATACTGTACTACAAGGTTGGTGTCTGTGAAAAGAGGGATGTCCATAATAGACCTGAAAAATTTAGGGTGTTTACAATACGTCCTAAGTATAATTGGCTCTGCGAAATTCGTTTATTTCGTATTCTGGGTTAATACGATAAATTTACATAAAATACCGCTTAGTTTTATTCAGATTTTTTACTGAAAAATTGCAAGTCTTACATTGTCAAATGCGAATAACCTTGTTCATATGCATATCAAATTTGCTTGAACAACCAGCTATATGCATTCTTATTCAACATATACTCATGTTTATGTAGATACATGTATAAAAAAAATTTTTGTCATGTATGAATAGTCCATACTCATGTACATTTGAAATAATTTTTTGCTATAATTAGTTTGTCACTTTTCTCATGTGCATTATAAGAAAATAAAAATTCTTATTAGCTTATTCAATTGGGATGTTAGTAATGTCAAAAAGAAAAAAAATATGTTTTACCTTCTCACTAGTAGGTTCTGAAATCTCTCAAGAAAAGTTTCTTATTTGACATTCAATTGATCTGTTTTGAAACCCTGATATATATATATATATATATATATATATATATATATATATATATATATATATATATATATATATATATATATATATATATATATATATGTGTGTGTGTGTGTGTGTGTGTGTGTGTGTGTGTGTGTGTGTTGGATAATATGATATTTTTAAAAAGAAAAAGAAATATGCATACTTGAAATAATTCATTTCATATGCATATTATGTAAATATTGAATTGAGAATGTATACAACTCATGTGGTTAGTTTAAAAAAAAAAGAGGAAAAAGAGAGAAAACTAAAAACTATATATTTAGTTGTTCTAAAAACATGAAAAATGGATTAAACTTTAAAAAAATATTACAGAAAATAAAGAAGAAAAGTTGAACCTTGCTAGTTAATCTAGGAAACTAGTGGTTTAACATATAGATGAGCCCTAGTGGTCATGTTTGAGGATTGAGTTTCATAAACTTGGGATTTACGAATGTTTCCAAATTTGATTTTTCATAGTGTAGACATTAGGAAATGATTTTCTCAAGTGAGAGCGTACTGGTAGACACAATAAAAGCTCATTGGGAGTGCAAAAAGGTATTTGCATTAGTGTTGATAAATGTTTTTTCTCTTGAAATTAGAAATTTAGTGTGTTTTGCTAGGCAAGATCATGAGTACCTCAAGGGTACATTGAGAAATTAAAAGAATTGATAATGAATTAAAATTAGTATAAACAAGATATGCATATTTGGTTACGCCCTGAAAGATGAGATAACTTGTCACCTTGAGTGACTCTTTACTCGCTTTGAGAGCGAGCTTGCACCAACCCCGTGGGATTGTGCCGAGTTACCGATGGACTCCTTCTCAGCTGGCGATGACATGTTACTATTGTGGGCTCTGCTTTGGTCACTAGCATGGACCAGTCTCCGACCACTGTGTCTTAGGAGACACATACTTCATTTTGTTGTTTGATGTCCAACTACGTATGCTAGCGGTAGTACACTATGACTTTTTCAAGAAAAGAAAATCCTTGACGAAGGATTTTATACCTTGGTGTTGGCGAGCCGAGTTCTTATGGGGTTTAAAATAAAATATTTAAATCTCTCATGATGAATGTATACCCTTATATAGACTGATTAGCCTATAGCAACTCAAGGTAGTGGTGCCCTCATAAAGATAATAATGAAAGTGAGAACCTAAGAAAATTGTGATGTGCATTGGTAAAGAGCAAAAGATGAACCTAAATGAAAAAATAAATAAATAAATAGTATATACATGCATGCATTTAAGTTTTGCACAGTTATTTGAGTGACCTCTCGAGTTAAAGATATTGTCAAGTCAAATCCCATAGAAAGTCAGGGTTTGAGACTCGTTGTTAGCTATGGACTTAGTTGGAGTCCAGTTTGGCTTGGTGACCTATCCCATGTTCGCTATTGCAAAGCCGGGTGGTTGTGTTACCTACTGGGATTTGTCTCACCTCTGCTTATTTTTTTTAAGGCACCCATGAGTAGGCGGGCTTGGCGGTGATATATGTGCATAACTGGAGTATTTTGGAGCTGAATCATGGACCCTTCTTTTCCTAAGAGTACTTTGTATTTTGAGTTTTCATCAGACTTGTACTTGAATGTAATTTTATAGAGATTCAATGATAGTTCACCCCTGAATTTCGTAATCAGTTCATTTATACATTAATAGAATGAAATTTTGTTAAAAAGTTTTTTCTTTTGATAATGCTAGAAAATATTTGCAAAAGATTATATAAAACATTTGAAAAAAATAAATGTTTGATTTTCGGCTCTATGCTTTGTTAAAAAAAATTAACTCAATTTTTTGTGAGTTCGGAGTAGGTGCAGTGCAACATTACTAAATTAGATTATAATGGAATACAACTTAATTGGATTTGGAGTCAGACTTAGATGAAAAAATTATTTTCAAATCAGAACTTGATTAGTTTTTTTTTTTGAATTTATAACCCAAAGAAACAACACCCAGCATGAAGACCAGGTCATGCTAGCTTTGCCTACCATACCTATGGTCGTCGTGCAGGCTGTGTAAAACTCCGAGGCTTGGACCCTTTCTCCAGGGCCTATGCTATAAATTGGCTTGTGCAAAAGGGGCACATGAGAATCAAACCTTGACTGACCATCTAGCAGCCATGAGAATCAGACAAACATGTAATGAGATGTACAACTCTAAACCAAATCCAATTAGTAATCAGATGTTATATGCATTGCATCTAAACAAGTTCCAATCTAGTCCAATATCCTATCCAAATCCGAACCATCGGCATCCCTACCTGGCAAGAATAACTCAAGTTTGAATCCTGATCCAACCAAAATGTCGGGGTCCAGTCCAATCAAGAACCACAATGTTTGAAGTCCATGTACAACTACATGTCATGCACCTAGAGATGTAACTGGGTCAGGTGTACCACACCTGAACCAATGTCTCAACCTGATTAAACCTGATCCTATTCAATCTTGATAGACCTGTGGGTTTTGGTCGCTAAAATTTAGATTCATCTCAGAAAACGGATCGGGCATTGGATAAGAAAATATAAACCTGGACCGGTTTGTATTCGGCCCAAATCCGTTTCAAGTAACGTTCGTTTCATTTTAGAATTTTGTTATGCCTCACTCATACCTAGAGCCAAAATCAAACCAAATCAAATTGGATTGTGAAATGTGTTCATTTTTTCGACCCGTTCAAAAAAATGAGTATTTTAAAATTCTTATATTTAATCTGATTTATACCCGAATCCATTTGCCCATATAAATCTACAATTTTAGTTATATTCAGACTCATACCCAAACCTAAATGAAGTAAGATCGGGTTTATGCATCACTTTTCGACTCATTTTAAAGATGGGTCTAACTAAATCCGACCCGAACCTGCCTCGAACCGCCCACATGCATGGACGCTCGCATAGTCATCCGCCGGGTGCCTAATACAGGGTTGCCCATAAGTGTCCTCCATGTGCTCGAGCTGCCAGAGAGAGAGAGAGAGAGAGAGAGAGAGAGAGAGACCAAAGTACGCAGAACTCTCGATATCCGAGTTTTCTTGGTGAGGAAAAAATTACGATATATTGAAACTTTTTTTTCTTTCAAAAAATCATGAAATTATTGGAAAAAAGAAAACATATAGAATATAAAAAGATAAAAATAGTAAAAAAGTACTTAAAATCTACAGTTTTAGTTATATTCAGACCCATACCCATCCTAGATGAAGATCGGGTTTAAGCATCACTTTTTGACTCATTTTAAAGATGGGTCTAACTAAATCCGACCCGAACCTGCCTCAAACCTCCCACATGCATGGATGTACGCACGGTCATCTGCCGGATGCCTAATACAGGGTTGCCCATAAGGGTACATTTGATATGCTATTCTCAGCGAGATTCAGATAGAAATCTGGCTGGGAACTGTGATTTTCAACAAACGTTGGACGCGGCGGACGACGTTCCACACGTCTGCTGATGTAATTTTCGTTTCCCTCCCCTCTATTACAAAACGAACAGGAAAGCAAGGAACGAAAAAAAATGCATTGACGGGCACGCCGCGCTCGTCGATCTGCCTCTCTCTGTGTGCTCTCTCTGTGCAAGGGCTCCACTGGAGCGGCGGGTGGTGGCACCATTGCCTCTGGCCCCAAGAGGGGGCGTCCCTTCGACAACACAACAAGGGAACCAAAGATAGAGGAGATGTCGCTGCCGGCGCTCTTTGAAAATGCTCGGAAGACGCATTCTGCAGCCACCATTCTATGTAATTTTCGTTTGACCTCCCCCCTCTCTGTGCCCTCTATCTCGCACAACCACCATCGCCGATCACCTCAATCGCATGCTCCTGATCTCCCCCCTCTCTCTCAGTCGAGCTCTCTCTGTGCCCTCTATCTCTGTCCATCACCATCCATCGCCGACCACCACCATCAACCCTTCTCTCTCTAACCCCCCCCCCTCCCCCCCCCCCCCCCCCCAAAAAAAAAAAAAAAAAAAAAAACCAAACCATCCCAAACTACAGACCAAAATTATTCTTGATGATGACATGATTCCGGGCAAGAAGATGCTCGAGATTTTGTCACACGTTGTAGGAACATATAAGTATAAAATTTTTGTTCTGGGCAGTATTGGGAGGATATTGCTATTCAGTCAGAAGGATTACACCTTTCCCAGTTATAGAAAGCTCCGTTCAAATGAAGCTGGACTTTATTTGTCAGATCCAGCTTACGGAATCACTGTGGACCGGAATGTTCAGGTGAATTTTTTGTCTAGCTCATGGTTTCTGTCTTTCGATCTTGTGAAGACTCTGTTTATTGAAACACCCTTCACTTTCATGACTGGTGAAGATCTTTATCTCAGGTATGAGGCTGACTGTAATCAATCTTTAACTTGTATGTCAATGTATAAAATTTGATTTCCAAACTGTGGTTGAATTACTAGATGTAAATATTGATTTCAACTTATATTCAATTGCACATACTCTGTAAAGTAGCAATTATACCTCTTAACACATATTATGCATTTTATGTTCTACCAATTCAGATTCATAAACTACATGACTCCATTACATTCTTGCCCTTGCCAGGGATTCTTCTCAACCCAGAGCCTGTCCTTGTGCTTTAAATTCATCTGAAGTTAAAAACCTATAGCTTTATCTGTAAAAACAAGTATATTTTCACCCTTTGTATTTGTTTTTCAATTTGGCCATGATGTCTGTCCAATAGCTACTCAGCTCACGTATTGTTTGTGTTTCAATCTTGCAGCTACCAACTCCAAAAGTACAAGAATGCAGGCTCATTTGTCTTACCAGTTGATTCTAAAGACAAGGAGACATGGGGAGACAGTGAACACAGACTTGCTTATATTTCTGAGACCACTGTAATTTTTAAGGATATAGTCCAAGTCCGTGATGATCAATGGTGGCGTGCTCTCTCAACTGGTTACATAACCCAGTGGGCTGCTATGTATCCTCAGAAAATAGATGCCCTGTTCTATGCTCATTCTGTCAATGAAGTGAGAGCATTGGCACCTCTTCTGGAGAAATTTAGATCAACAGTTGGAAAGAAGGCCTATATTATGGTGTCTGGTGGTAGTTTTTCCCCATGTGAAGGCGTTCCTAATGCACTCAAGTGGCCAAGGGCAGGTTGCCGTGAGAGGAGATTCAAGATCTTTGATTTAGCCATTGGTGCTACTGGGGGGATTTCAGATTCTGAGGTGCCCGTCTTGCATGCTGTTTATCCTTATTGAGAAGTTATACAGACCAACTATCTGCTCTCAAGTTATTGAGAAGTTGATCATGGCCAATTGTATAGATTTTATCCTTCATTTGATTAATGGAAAATTATTCATTTTCATAATCCTTCATTTTAAACTTGCTCGGTTCATGATATCTCCGGGATTTGTTATTCTCTTCTCCTAAACAATCTGATATTTTTGGAAGGCCATTGTATTGTTGCTTTTTGCTCTTTTTTTTTCTTTTCTGGTGCTGAATTATGCATCCCATGGTTATTGAGGATCAAAGTGTATGGAAGCTCTTGGATTTGTCTCTATATGGTGCCTAATTCACATAATTTAATTTACAGAAATACAATTTGATCCTTATTTGGAGCAAAATCCATATTTAGGGCAAAAATATCATTCAAAGTCTATATTCAATGCAAAAAATTATATTTGGGGCAAAAATCTATATTCATAGCAAAAAAATCATGATTTTAGATATAACTTCATAATTGGATCCATATTCGAACAAAAAAACATAATAAATTTGTTAGAACATGTAAAATGGTAGATGGATCGGGTCATACGTCCAAGTTGTTCATATATCGTCATCAAACAACGAACAATTGAAACACAACATTTGAGTACGATTCAAACAAACATTGGACTTAGAACAGTAGAACCAATGCACTATTCTGTTCTTTTTGTTCATTTTGTCCAACCCTGGACAAGCCATCAAACATACCCTAAGTGTCATTCTTGTGCTAGAGAGAGAGAGAGAGAGAGAATTCATGATATATTAGAACCATTTTTTTTAAAAAATTGTGAAATTATTGGAAAATAAAAATATATAGAATAAAAATAGATAAAATAGTAAAAAAATACTTAACAAGTAGTTCTTAGCGGGTAAACATTTTTGCTTTTTAGAATTACACTGAAAAAGCAAAGGGTGTCAAAATTCTAGATATCATTGTTTTAACCAAGGAAGGAAAATCTCATGATAAGTAGAACCTTTTTCGAGAAGATCTCACAAAAATATAACAAAAGAAAAAAGTTAAAAATCTAGCAGGATAAAAGTAATATGAAAACCATGGAAATCTAAAAGTGATCTCAAGATTTGTTAAATAGAGATGTGATACAAGAGCCAACCATGGTCAACTGGGTTTAGAATTCGTTTTTTTTTTAAATTTATAACCTGACACGTAGATCTGGTCGTGCTGGCTCAGCCTACAGTCCTTGTTGCTGACTGCCTAAAACTCCGAGGCTAGGACCCCTGCCCGTCATCTATGGTTTTAGGATTAGTTTGGATCTATTTATTTTTTTAAAATTTTTATTAGATTTAAATTGAATATTGGATATTGAATTAGCTTTTGTTTTATAGTTAGGCACATCTTCGATCTATATTAGATTAGGGTTTTGTATTTTTTATACATATTCTTTGTAGATATTTTTGTTTACATAGATCAATGAATGAGTTTGTGTGTTTTTCTTAATTTTTGCATCTCCAGCTGTTTCTAGCGTAGTATAGAAGTAGTTTTGTAGATCATGAACTTTTTTTTTTACAAATCCGGAAATGAATTTGCATCAAGATGTCAATGGATTAAATTTTATCTGATAATCAACCCAAACCGATTTTGTTTAGTAAAATTTAGTAATCCAAAATCACATCTGATTATAATCAGATTCGGATATAATTTTTTAATTTTTGCTACTAAATCTGGGAGATATTCGTATTTGAAGGATATTCAAATCCGATTACATGAATAAAAATCTGATTTGGTACGAGCTTTCATGTACTTGAATCCAAATCCAAATCCAAATCCAAATCCGTTTAGCCAATACCTGGGTAGTTGGATCTGGTACTGGATACATCGCACACGAATCTGAACCTTTTATACCTCTATTGGTAATCAATTACAAGGGTTATTAAAAAATATTACGATATTTTGACACTATATTTGAGTTAAAAACAAAGATAGTTTCAGAGTCTATTTGCGTGTTGCGACACGTGAAAACCGAGCATTTCCTCTCTCTCTCTCTCATTTTTTCGGCCCTCTCACTTCTCATTTTCTTTTCTCTCGCTCTCTCGTCCGTCGATTAAGTCTCTCTCTTTCTCGCTTTGTCGTCCGTCCATCGCTCTCAGATAGGAGGACGAAAGACTGGGTCGCCGACTCGGCAGTCGCCGGAAAAGGGGCCTGAAGCGGTCGGGATCTGGCTGGGACGCGTTTTCCCTAACAATCCAACGGTGGTTTCGACGAAAGAAATTCGCGCGGATTTCCGGCGAATTCTTGGAATTCTAGGGTTCGATCTCCGGTGGATGGGATGATTCGGGGGTTAATTTGGGGAGAATTAAGGGTTTCTTGGTCCGCAGGTTCGATCTAGGGTTTCGAGTGGACGGGAGGGCTCCGGGATTGAGGAGAAGGCGGGAGCTTTACGACCGAAAGCGGAGGAATTGATGTGTCTCCGTCGAGGCGAGGTCGCGACGGAAACCCCGGGGGAAGATGCAAGGCTATGCATGGGCGGGAAGGTGAGGATCCAAGACGGAAGCGGCACATGCGGCCGGACCCTCCTTGTGCGGCGACGACTGTAGCGAATTCTTTTCCTTCGGACGCGACTTGTTTCTGCAGGGTATAGAAAACCAGAAAAATTCATCAGTTTCCTTTCTTCGGCATTAAGATTTCGTTGGCTTTCTTATTTTCCCCGTACTTTTGTGATTTCTGTGGCATTTACCGGCCATTTGGTTAGGGTTCCTTAGATTTGGCGATTTTAGGGCGCAATCCTTGTCCTTTTTATTTTTTTTGCCTTCGTTTGACTCCTGGTGTTTTTGGTCCTTGTTGTTCATGTGTTTATGTCGATGAAGCTCAAGTTTCCTTGAATTCGTGTTGGCAGTGCATGATTTTTCTATCTGTGCAGTGCGTTTTTGCTTGTTTCGATGATGTTGGGGCATCAAATGGGTGGGATAAACTGTCTTTGCGATCCTTTTTTTTCTTTTTTCTTTTTGCTGCGGTTCTTTCCTGGTGATTTCGTCCATGGAGCTGGCTTTCTCTCTGTTGGCAAAGGCAGTGCGTGGTTGTTCTGCTCACGTGCTGAGTTTGTGTTCATTTTTGGCGAAGATGGGGGATGAGCATGCAGAATCGACATCCTCATCTGATTTTGGTCTCCTTTCTTTTTCTTTATTTTTTGGTCGAGCTGGTGTTTTCATGAATTTCCAAGGTTCTTATAGCAATTTATTAGGTCCTGTGTGCATAGATCTATTACATATCTAGTTTTCAAAAATTTTACGGTATTTGTGTAATACATCTGCCAAACTTATTGATGGTGATCCTGGTGCATGAGAAGCTGTTCTAGCCTGCATCAGGAAGTTACACATTTTGTTTAGTTTAGCTTAAATATTAAATCATCGGAACAGCAGTCTTGGCACTCACGGTGTATCTATTGATAGTTTGGTACCATTCTAAATCGTCATTTATGGCGTTTGCATCTGAGGATTTGGTTATTTCATATGTGCATGATGTTGGGCATGGGAGAAAGAGAGACACATAAACTTAGAAAACATTTTTTGTTTTCTCTTATGGGCGGTGAAAATTCTACTTTTAAAAAAAAAACATTTTGGTATGAAAGGCATGTTGGCAGATGAAACATGCATTATCTTACTGTAGTTTTCAGGATACTGGTAAAGTATTGTTGCCTAATCGGTCAGGATTCACCAAATTTTCTAGATCATGTCAACATTTGCTAGAATCTTTAGGAGTATGTAGATTCCTTAAATACAGGGATTTTTTCTTTACATGCAAAAATGGACATCATCAGTAGAATAAGCTACTTGACTATGATAAACTGGCTTGTTGAAATCTTTTTTCTTTCTCCAATATCATGGGTGTAACGTTTATTCCCTTAGTTCCAGTTATGGAGTGAAATAGAGAGAATAAACCACCAAATGAATACTAGATCAAGGACTCAAATTCATCTTTGGAAACACAAAAGGCTGGTAGGTTCGGAACTTCCATTATGTTTCTAGACATGGTTGCTGTCAATGCAGTGTTATGGAGAATGACATTTTCAATTGCTTCTAAATTTAGGGTACAATTGTTTGTTTGCAAATAGATTCAAACTCTAACTTTTATCAGTAACTGAATAAGGATTTCATAGAAACTATTGTTCCATATTTGCAGCAGCATTAGAAATGTGAAATCAAGAATTTTAGAATTTCAATGTGTGCATGCATACTAACCGCCATGTGTTTCATCCAAATTGCAACCTTGAGTTTGGTTATACTGGGGATAATGCTGTTTCTGCCAGTCTGATACTATTTTTTATTGTTTTTGCAAACATAGGTATATTATGTAAAAAAGGAAAGTTAAAGAGGCTTATGTAATTGTTCCATGCTAACTTTTGTTAATTATTTGTGTTTTTTTCTATTTATTTTGCTTGTCTTATATTTAGTAACTCCAAGTTACAGTCATCATTTGAGCTAATTTACCAATTTACAAAAAAATGCATAATTTGTTGAGATTTTCAAGTTTGCATTTAACTACGAAAGAATTGTGGTTGTTTAAGGCTTTTAGAGAACATTTTGTTTTAAAGTTGTGTTACCTTTTCTTATGGTTTTGTCAGCAATTGTTCCTCTTATGTTTATCTTGTCATCTCATTTTGAAGTAATGCAATTTCTTTGATGTTGAAAATGTTGCAACCTCAAAAATTGCTGATAACATTAGTTCTGCTAAACTATTAATTGCATTTGCCAGTTATAAATGAGGTATCATGAGGGATTCCAAGTCACATTGGAGTAACAACAGTTTATGGATGTAAAATTGTCAGCAGCCTGTTGTACCAAAACAATGGCATTTAATGTCTTCCAATAGATGCCTAAATTGACATTGGCCTATGCAGTATGCATGTGATTTGAACCTTTAATTTTTTTCTTCAAATATATCCCCCATACATCATGCATGTATCAAATATCGTATGCCTGTGCATTTAACTTGTGAACTTTTGATTTTTTTTTAATGAATGTGGGTCCTCATGTTCATGCATGCATATATCAGATACCCTATGAACTTAAGTTGTTTCAAATTTCTTTGAAGATTTTGTAATTTCAGTTAATTTCTTTCTCTTTCTTTTACTCCCTCACAATATCAATCCCTTCCATTGTGCAGGATGGTCGCAAGATCAGTGTTGGTGATTGTGCACTATTTCAAGCTGAAGGTTCTCCACCCTTTATTGGAATAATTCGTTGGTTGACAACAAACAAGGAGGATCATCATAAACTTGGTGTGAATTGGCTTTACCGACCTGCTGATGTGAAGCTTGGTAAAGGCTTCTTGTTTGATGTTGCACCCAATGAAGTCTTCTATTCATTTCACAGGGATGAAATATCTGCTGCATTCCTACTCCATCCATGTAAAGTTGCGTTTCTTCATAAAGGTGTTGAACTTCCTCCAGGCATATCTTCATTTGTATGTCGACGAGTTTATGACACAGCGAACCAACGCTTATGGTGGCTAACTGATAAGAATTACATAAATGTAAGTCAACTAGCTTTAGTGCATCCCATGGACAATATGGTGCTCTATGTTGGTTGTTTCTTTTGGATTCTTCTGGGATGATGATTTTGTGATTTTTTCTTTTCCATATAGTCTCCTGAAGCTTAATTGGACATGACCTTATATACCTGTGACGTACAATTATAGAATGTTTGTTCAATATCATGATGAAAATGCTATCCTGTTTTTTCATAATCCTCATAACCGTCTTTGATTTGGAGAGTTGATTACCCAAATTGGGTCAAATTAGTACTCTGCAAGAGATCAGTTTTCATGAAAACCAAGCGGTATATTGAAAAAAATCAGTAGCACCTAAAACTTCTAAAAACTGGAAGTGGAAAGCTACTGGCATTGACGATGATCTGATGCTAAACTTGATGATAGTACAGTGTGAGTCATGAGCGGAGTTTCAGGGCAGCAACTGACAGGTTGCAGGATTTGCTTCCCTATGTCACACAGACTCTTCTAACAGGGCACCGCACCCGCCTTGTGCGACACTTGGACACAGCTTCCTTTGTGTTAGGTGAAGTCAACCACACTGAGGTCCATTTCTATCCAAAAGTAGATTCAGTTAACCCTAATCAAAGTCCATTTTTATCTATATTATATATATATAAATACATAAATGCACACAAATATACGTAGTGTTAACTTAAAACTTATATATATATATATACTCCATGCACCCCCACACCCAAGTTTTTTTAAAGTGCTGCATCGCCGCATCTGCACCTGTACCCACACCCGCATCAGCATCCGCACCTATGTGACAGTTGCTTCCTGTTGGCTATGGTGGTTCAGAGCACAAGTTCTTGTTGAGCTGTGTTCCTCAAACCATGAGCAGCATTAAAAATCTTCTCCAAAGAAGTTAAATGTTAGTGGTATTTTTTGTGGCATAGCCAGCAGTGGTGTTGAGGTATATGGGTTTGGCTGAGGACACCACCAAGTAGCTGGGGTATAGTGTTAGATTTGAATGAGGTTTGATAGGAGGTCTATTTATAGGTTTTGGGTTGCATCAAGGGTAAATGGTTTTTATCTGGAAGCTGTTGTTGGTATGCATGCATCCTTCTGCATTGCAGAAATATAGGTGTCTTTTTCTCATATTTCTTATTGTTCTTTTTTCTGCCGGTCGAATTCTTAACTATTTGCTGTCATTTTACCTTAGGAGTGGCAGGAGGAAATAAATCAGCTTTTAGACAAAACCCGGGTAGAAATGTACACGGAAGGTCGCTCTCCCAAACCGTTGAACAGTTCGGCATCATCGAAGCAATTGAAATCTGGTTCTGATAGTGTACCAAATAGTGCTACTTATTTTCATTCTCAGGTTAAGGGAAAGAAGAGGGAACGGGGTGATCAGGGCTTGGAGCCCATTAAGCGTGAGCACTCATCTAAAACCGATGATGCAGAATCTGGTCATGCTAGATCAGAAAATATAATTAAGTCAGAGGTTGCAGAAATAACTGACAAGGAAGGTGGCCTTGTGAATTTGGAAGGTGTTGAGAAACTGGTGCAACTTATGCAACCAGATAGAAATGAGAAGAAGGTGGATTTGGCTGTGCGGGTAATGCTTGTAAATGTTATTGCAGTGACAGATAGAGTTGATTGCCTTAGCAGGTTCGTGCAATTAAGAGGATTGCCTGTTCTAGATGATTGGCTCCAGGAGGCACATAAACGTAAGGTTGGTGACAGCAGTAGTCCAAAGGAAGGTGATAAAGGTGTTGAGGAACTGCTTCTAGCATTGCTTCGTGCCCTTGATAAGCTGCCGGTCAATCTTCATGCTTTACAATCTTGTAATATAGGCAAGTCTGTGAATCACTTACGCAATCACAAGAATTTAGATATCCACAAGAAGGCAAAAAGTTTAGTTGATACGTGGAAGAAACGGGTTCATGCAGAAATGAAGAGCAATGATGCAAAATCTGGATCAAGTCAGGCAGTCTCTTGGCCTGGCAAATCCAGTTTTTCTGAAGCCTCTCTTGGTGGGAGTAAACGTACTGGATCCTCAGATGTTCTGAAAAGTGCTATTTCACAGCCTGCTTCAACTAAAACAGCATCCAGTAAGATTGGCCATGGAGATTCTGTTGCAAAATCAGCATCAGCATCTCCAGGATCCATTAAGTTATCGCTGCCTGCATCGATGACAACTGGTTCTAGGGATTCATACAGCAAACTGGCCGTAACCAGTGGCACATCTGATCTTCCTCTGACAGCAATAAAGGAGGAAAAGAGCAGCAGCTCCAGTCAATCACAGAACAATAGTCAGTCTTGTTCAAGTGATCATGCCAAAGTTGCAGGATCTGCTTGGAAAGAGGATGCAAGGAGCTCTACTGCTGGATCAATGAATGCCAAAACATCTGGCAGTTCATCTCGCCATAGGAAATCAAGCAATGGATTTTTGGGATCAGGTATTTCTGGCACTCAAAAGGAGAGTGGTTCAGGGAAGCTGGGTTCTGTAAATAGGAACATGCCATCAGATAAAGTGTCTCAATCAGTAGTGACATGTGAGAGAACAGCTGATACACTTGTTGGGGATCATGTTAACAGTCAGAGGCTAATTGTTAGACTTCCGAATCCTGGTAGAAGTCCTGCACAAAGCCTCAGCGGATGTTCTCTTGAGGATATTGCTGTTATAGGCAGCAGAGCTTCTTCACCTGGGGTGTCTGACAAATATGACCATGGTGAGCGAAAGCTAAAGGGTAAAGGTGATGCTTCTAGGGGCAATATAGCTCCTGATGTGAACAACGAGTCATGGCAAAGTAATGATTTCAAAGATGGTTTGAATGTATCAAATGAAGGAGACAGATCTCCAGCAGTGGCTTTTGATGAGGGACCGAGCAGGGACTGTGAGGATATTGGTAAGACACTGGACATATCAAAAGCTACCTGTTCATCTTCTGGAAATGAGAAACTTATGTTCATGCCTGAACCAAAATATGCAAAGTTTTATGATGCATCTTTTAGCTCCATAAATGCTTTGATTGAAAGCTGTGTTAAATACTCTGAAATTCCGACTTCCTTATCTGCCGGCGATCACCTTGGGATGAACCTGCTTGCAAGTGTGGCTGCTGGTGAAATATCAAAATCTGACCCAGTTTCTCCTAGTGCATCCCCTGGTAGAAATTCTCCTTCACAAGAAGATTCAAATAATGGAAAGGACAGTAAGTCAAGGTCCTCGCATGACAACATTGACACTCAAGATCAAGGACGAAAGGATGAGAGTGAAGATGACGATTCCGAGAAGCAAGGAAATGGTGCTGCTTCTTCTAAAGTTAGGGAGGGTCCTGAAATGACACATGTCACATCACATAGTTTGGAGGACGGTAACACTAACAATCACAAAAATGAGAAATCTCTTGGTTCTGATGAGTTGCATGAGCCTGAAGGCTTATGTTCAAGGCCTGAGGCGAAACTGACTGCTGATGGATTTCCTGTTGAGTCAAATGGAATGGCAATTGGCAAGACATCTCCTGCTAGGGCAACAGAATTCCCAGTGGTTGGAGAACATAGACATGGTTCTGATAAAAGAAAAACATTTAAGAGTGAAGAGGATGTGGATGGCTTCATGGATGCGAAAAAGAAGCCAAAGAGTCCGTCGACATTGGAAAAGGTTAACATAGATAATCTGCGTGAAATGGTTGTAAATAGTGGCATGACAGTGCCAGAGATTCTCCATCACACTGCATGCGATGGGTCTGGATTTGTTAATGCTACTTTAAATCATGCAGCCAAAGGGAAAACCATGGAGGAATCTCTCTCTAGTCACCCGGTGGAAACCAGTGGCACAAACAAAAGACATTCAAAAGTAGAGGGATCTGCTGATGAGGTCTCTAATGAAGAAAATCAACCTGCTGTTACTGCAAGTTGTATTGAGACTGATAAAGGTGATGAAGATACTGGAGCTCTTCCTTGTTCCAAAACCACTGCATGTCCAGGTGATACTGATATATTGAACTCTAAAAGTGTCACAGGTTTGGAAGGTAAAAGTATTAAGGGGTGGGATGGTAGGGAAATTGTGGAGCAGGCTTGTTTTCAGGTTGAATCTATTGAAGTTGGAACTGATGCAAGAGTTGGTGAATCAGCAGTAGCTAATGAAAAGGATGTTCGGAAGGAGGAAAAATCAGAGAAAGAGGTTATTTTTGACCCGCATATTGATGCGTCAACATCTGGTGAGAAATCATCCTTGATTCCAGTTCAAGAAGCAGAGCAGGTCATGGTAAAGTCTGTAGGAGCAGATGTGTGTTTGGAATCTGCATCTGCTGCAGAATCAGCTGGTTTGGAGGCTGTTGCTGCGATTGATTCAGCTTCAAAGCTTGATTTCGATTTGAATGAAGGGTTTCCTGCAGATGATGGTAATCAAGATGAGCCAGTATCCGTCGGAACTCCATCTGTTGGTTCCGCTGTACATCAAACTAGTCCTGGGCCATTTTCAGTTTCTACAATATCAAGTGGTATCTCGGCTTCGATTACTGTAGCTGATGCTGCAAAAGGGCCTTTTCTTCCACCAGACAATATGATGCTCAGCAGAGGAGATATTTGCTGGAAGGGATCAGCTGCCACAAGTGCTTTTAGGCAGGCAGAACCATGGAGGGTTCTTGAAGCACCTGTCCCCAATTCTGAAGTCCCATCATCTGACACTTCTACTGGAAAGCAAGGGCGTCCACCACTGGATATTGATCTGAATGAGCCCGATCAAAGAGTGTTGGAAGATGTAGCCTCCCAATGTTCTGTTGCCCAAGAGTCAGGATCTGAACCAGGCATCAAACCTTTGGCAAGCGAAATGCTGAGTTCTGCATCAGCTCGCAGTGCTGGACGACTAGACCTTGATTTGAATCGAGCTGAAGAAGGTCCAGAGAATGGTCAAACTGTAGGAACATCCACTCGAAGATTAGAGATTCCTATTTTATCTGCAAGGCCCTCATCTTCCTCTGGTGGACTATCTAATGGTGACCATGCTCCCAGGGACTTTGATTTGAATAATGGACCTGTCCTTGATGAAGGTGGTACAGATCCAGGACCCCGATACTCACATCTCAAAAGCTGTGGTTCGTACATTCCACCAGTTGCCAACTTAAGGATGAATGAATTGAGAAATCTCTCATCATGGTTCCCTCCTGGTGGTTCCTATGCACAGGTTTCCATCCCGCCATTTGTGTCCGATAGAGCAGAGCAGCATTACTCAATTGTAGCAACTGCTGGTGGTGTCCAGAGGATTTTGGGTTCAACGTCTGGTGGTCCAGCTGCTTTTGGTACAGATATTTACAGAGCGCCTGTGCTGTCCTCCTCTCCAGCCATGGCATTCACTGCTGCAACTCCTTTTCCATATGGAAGTTTCCCCTTTGGAGGTGGTTTTCCTCTGGCGTCAACATCTTTCACAGCAGGTTCAACTTACGTCGAATCTTCATCAGATGGAGGCCCATGCTTTCCTGCTGTTCCTTGTCACCTGGTTGGACCTGGTGCAACAGTTTCAGCCCCTTACGGTAGACCCTACTTGATTAGCCACCCAGATGGCCCTGGTGGAGAGAGCAGTCGCAAGTGGTCAAGACAGGGTCTTGATCTCAATGCGGGTCCAGGCAACGTTGATACAGATGCTAGGGATGAGAGGTTTACTTCAGTGAGGCAGCTGTCTGTTACTAATTCTCAGGCATTGGCAGAGGAGCAGGTGAGGATATACCAAGCAGCAGGTGGTGCTGCACTGAAGAGGAAGGAGCCTGAAGGTGGGTGGGATGCAGAGAGATTCAGATATAAGCATCCATCATGGCAGTAGGGGAGATAATGAGAAGGCTACCTTCTGTGTTGATCAATTGCCGGGTATGCTATCAGTCTTTTTTTGAAATTTCCTAGCTCTTGGGAAGTCATGTTTCACATGTTCATATATGTTCCTTTTTCTCAACTTCTGCACAAGGATGGAGGATAAGGAATTTCAGGGCCAGACATCTCTCTCTCTCTCTCTTTGTGCATCTCTCTCTCTCTCTCTTTGTGCATCTCTCTCTCTCTCTCTCTCTCTCTCTCTCTCTCTCTCTCTCTCTCTCTTTGTGCCTGCTCATGCACAGGTGGATAAGTCTCACACATACAAGATAAAAAATGCTTCATTAGTGTTCGGAGGGAACTAGAGGAAAATGCACATGTAACTCCTGTAAATGTTTTGCGTTGAGGTTCAGGAATTCTCCCTTTAATTTTAACTTGCCTCTTTCATGGAACTTTGTTATGTTTCTTCTCTGTTTTTCTTTTTTCTTCCCTTCAGGATTTCACTACTGGAATCCAATGGGTCAGTGGTAGTTATCTCTTCTAACAATTTATCAAACTGTAACAATTTATCAAACTATAATTCTCCCTAGTGCTCATGGTTTTGTAATGTTGCTTAGACTGCTGTGTTCTGTAATTTTGCTATTTATGATTTATTAACATTCGTTTGTCATGCATGATCTGCAGACCTTGAGATTTGCATGCTGTCTATTTTGGGGATGTGGATAACAGGCGAGCATGCTTCACATCAGTAGAGCTTTGCTCCATCTGATCATGCAACATCCTGAATCATTGTCGCCCTCTCCATCAATGGCCCAGAGAACCAAGTACATTTGCAAAGTGTAATTCCAGCAGGGTTTTCCTTCATTAATGATGGGCTTGCAAGCATGCAGACAACGGGGATGCAGGTGTGCTGTTTGCATGCGTTCTCTTTCTTCTAAGCATATGTTCTTCCAGTGGTAGAATCAGACAGACATATCATTGCTGCATGCATTCTATGGTGGGCTATGTCAAGCAAGGGCATTCTATGATCAAAGCGTGTCTGGCCTTGTGTTGGAAGCCCTGTAAGACTTCCATGACGTCCAACAGAGTTATAAATTGATTCTAATTTACAGGGTTTCTGTAGAGCTTGGCTGTCCATTTTGTATAGTGCCTTGAATTTATAACTCAAGTTATGTTTTAGTGCTAATGTATATTAATTCATGATGAAGAATGAGTCAATCCTGGATGAGAGACGTAGAATACCTAAACAAGGGCCACCTGTATTTGGGCACATAGCAATGGTAAGATCTACTTCATGATTTTCAAATTTTTTCTTTAATACTTGGACAGGAATTGAGTAAAGTTCTGTGACGAGATTTATGTTGTGCTTCGTACCAACTGATTATAGATCTTGCCATTGTCCTTTTGGTATCGTATTTGATTGAACCTACATTTTGGGTCTATGTTGTAAATATTTCGCTGTTTGCTCCTGTAAGTATTTTTGCTATTTGCCCTTGAACCTTGAAAGCAGCATCTCCTTCACTCCCCATGCTTTTCCTATTGTTGTAAGGTTGTAACTTGGTAAAGATGATGCAAACGGCACAATGCATGAGAGTACGTGTTGTCATATCCTCCTTCATAGCTTGGGATGCAAATGGATTAGATATTGTTTGATATTTGATCTAAATCTAGCGTATTGTTTCGTAATTTGGATCCTTAAAACAAGAAGCAAATGCGCATTAAGATTGGATTTTGATTTGCCTATTCAGATTGCTTTTGGGTCTGGTCTAATTCAATTTTGGATCAAATTCAATCCATGTGCATTTTTTGCATGTGAAAGGTTTTCTTTTTTCTTTTTAATTCCTTTTACTGGATCCAGTTTTATCACACGTATTTTGGATCGGGATTCAATCCTACCTTGATGTATATGTTTTAGATCTGGATTTGGATCCGGATCAATTGTTTGTTTTTAGATTCAAATTCAGATCTGCATGATCTGGTCCATAACCGGTCCGTTTGCAGTCCCTGTCGTGGCTTCGAATCATTGTGCTTTCTCTAGCTAGCTGACAAAAGCAGTGGAAGACAATGCATATGTTCCCATCATTTGTTGTAGGCTTCCATATAATCTGCTTGGTTGCTATCAGTATCTTTTCATTCTTCTTTTTGACCTCGGTATCTCTTTCTTTTGTTCTTGTTATCAATATCATTCGATTCTTCTTTTTGGGTATCGGTATTTCTTTCTTTTTTGCCTTTGTGCTAGGTAAGGTCTTAACATGGCAAGGAGAGAGAGAGAGAGAGAGAGAGAGAGAGAGAGAGAGAGAGAGAGAGATCTTTGGACGTTGGAATAAACAAATTGGAATGAGGATTCTCCATGGACTTCAAGTTCCAAAGTCTTCTTTGACAACGCATGATTGTTCCAGACCAGTATTGTCGAAATCGAATAGAATCAGCGAATCAAATCGGCTCGTCACCGGTTTGAGTAATTAATTAATTAATTTTATTTTATTTGCTATTATAATTTTTAGGCATTAAGGGGACATTTGGAACTTTGGATGACAGGGCCAAAACCTGGTATTTGTCAAGCCAGGTTTTGCCTCAATCCAGGTTATTGGCAAACCTGGCTTGCCAAAAACTAGCTCGGTTGGGCTATTTGGGTGACCAAAAAACCTAGTTTTCAGGTTTTTGGACATAAAAAAATGACAAAAAAGGCGAGGCATTTCCCGGCCAGGAAATGGCTTGCCCCGTCACTGGCAGGAAAATGGCCGGCCATCCATTAACTTTGAAAAAAATAAAAAAAGGAATGGCTGGCCAGCCATTTCCCAGCTGGTGGTTGGCCGAAAAAATGGCTGGTCAGGTCAAAAAATGAAAAAAAAAACATGATTTTTTTTTGGCTGGATGGCCATTTTCCTGCCAGCCACCAGTCTTGAAATGGCCGGCCATTTTTCGGCCAGCCACCCAGCAACCACCCAAACAAAAAATGCAAAAAAGAGAAAAGTTTTCCGGCCATTTTCCTGTTGACTAACCAGAAGGTGGCTGGATTTAGAAGTTGTATTGGGAAGTTGGGGGAGGCACTTACCCAAGTTTTGGTGCATCACCCAAATAGGGATGGCAGTGAACCGGGGGAAAGCGGGTCCCCGCCCCGCCTCGCCCCGTTTGGACCGGGGATGAAGGGTATGAAACGGGGATGGAGGCGGGGACGAAGGTTAAAATCCATCCCCGTCCGGGGGTGGAGGCGGGGATGGACGTGCAGTTTTCCCCGCCCCGCCCCGTCCCCGCCACGATCTCTGCCTCATCCGCGCACGACCACTTTTACCTGCAATATCCCCGCCCCGCCTCATCCCCGTTTGAACCGGGGATGGAGGACATGAAACGGGGATGAAGGCGGGGATGGAGGATAAAATCCATTCCCCGCCGGGGATGGAGGATAAAATCCATTCCCCGCAGGGGATGGAGGCGGGGGTGGAGGATAAAATCTTGAGGCGGGGTGGGGGTGGAGACCTTGTCCCCCGCCCCACTGCCATCCCTACACCCAAACACACCAAAACTGGTTTTTTGGTCACAAAACCCAGCTTACACCCAAATCCCAGATTCCAAACGGTGCCTAAATGTATATTTTATCATTTGATTTGGCCTTAGAAGTCATCGTTTCATTCATTGCTGTATTTTCCTTGTTTTAGATATTTTTTCTTGATTTTTTTATTTTGTTATTTTTAAGATATTTTAAAAAACAGTGTTCTATTTGATTTGATTTGGGCTGTTTTCTTGAATCTTTCTGAAAAAAGAATTGGCTCAGAGACCGATTTTAACGACATTTCTTCAAGCAGCTAGTGCAACCCTGGAGAAAAGGAAGTCGCCATATAGAGCAATTTAGTCCGGTTAGACCGGGGGCAGTAGGACAGGTGCAAAAGGGTTGTGGGTTGGTGCTGCCATAGAAAAGCATCTCAACAAGATCAAGTAAAAGTAAACTAGACAGGGACAGTACTGTCAAAAGAAAAAGGCAAATTAATGAGAGCAACTGATTTTCTAAATTCAGTCTTGTGACATTAACATCATCCAGACCTTTAGTAATCAATCCTGTTTGATAGGGACTAGGCTTGTTACAGCTTTTCATGTGGGTACTCTCTCTCTGCCTGGATCGAGCCATAGACTGAGCCTGGGTCAGCTAGGTTCGTTGTGCTCAATGTGAAACAATGACAGAGACTCGACATGTACAAACTCAGCTCGGGATGAGGCTGTATATCTTATTTTTTGGGTGAGCCGAGCTTATACATGCCAAGCCTGGCTTGAGCTCGGCCATGTGCATCCTGCTAAACACTTATCAGGATGAGCTCGAGCTCAACATGAGCTGAGCCTGAACACCAACAGAACATGCTTGAGGGAGCCTAGCTTGTACATGCCAAGTTGGGCTCGAGCACTGCTCGTGTGAATCCCTACTAAACTTCTCATGTTCTTTTTATATCACGATAATGGCATCCAACCTAATGTCATGTCAATTGATTGGGTTTCAAAACATCCCTCTTTTGGAGGACAAAACAGCAAGCTGGTCTACCCCAAAATTGGAAACCTTTCTCTTGTATGTAGAAGACGATATGTTAGCATCACATCAACCATAAACTTCAAGCAAATCTATGGGTAAAATATGATACCGTTTTAGATTTTATTGTAGTGGTGGGTTCCAAGGAAGAAAAGTAAAGCGGTTAGGAAAAGATATGTCCAAGCAAGCCCCACCAAAAATATTGTGGTTCAAATTCCACACATCCATTTATTGACAAGGATATGGTTTTAGATTTTGTCAATTTCCTTTCCTGCTAGGGCCTGGTTGGATTCGTAGATTTGGGCTCCTAATTCCCTATTCCTCTGTTTGTTTCCACTTTATAGAAGTGGAATGGGATTCATATTACACTATAATCTCAGGAATTGGATTCTATAATTAAACCAGGGAATGCAATTTCATTCCCTTTTTCTTATAGACAAATACTTGACAGGCCCCGACTCCTTGCCCCCTCACCCATGCTCTTTTTTCTTCCTTCCTACGCCAAGAGAGAGAGAGAGAGAGAGAGAGAGAGAGAGAGAGAGAGAGAGAGAGAGAGAGAGAGAGAGAGAGAGAGAGAGAGGGTGGCCGAAAAACCAGCATCCTAAAGTAATCTCTCTCTCTTTCTTCAAGAAGTAAACCTTTTTCTGTGAATTGTTCTCTCTTTCCTGTGATTTTTTCGATTAGCTCTCCTTTCTTTTATTGCCTATTATTTGGTGATTTTTTCAATTATCTTTTTGTTTTTGCTTTCTTTTATAATTCTTCTGCAATTGAATTTCCAACTTTCTTGGTATTTCGTTTCAATCTAATTAGGTTGACATTTGATGTTTGATTATGGCTGAATCTATAATTGGCCAGTAGTGATTCCATTTTTAGGGCCTGGGTTTCAGGGGTTTGACTTCAGTACTATTCAATTTGGAAGTAGGCTGAGGGAAATTTTCTAAGTCCTGTATATAAGATCTCTATGATGTTCTCTAGTGTTTGAATGATAGAAAAGAGCTGCAACTCTATAACTAACGCACATAATGGTGTTGTTCAAGTGTTTGTTTTTATGTTTGAAAGTGAAAACTAAGCAACAACAGTATAGTTAGGGTGAATGTTATGGTGCAATCAAAGCGTTTGATAAATTGCTTGAAAAGAAATAGAAGCTTGAATCTTGTACTTGTGTTTCTTTTTACATTAATCCCTCTCATTTTCAAAACAGAGAATACAAACAGAGAAGTTGGAATCTAATTCTAATCCCATCCCGTGAAAGAACCCAAACAAAGGAATTGGAATCCTTGGGAATCCAATTCCAGGAATTTAATTCTTGGAACTGAATTTCTTGAATCCAAACACGCCCTTGAGGATGCTTATTGCTTAAATCCGATATCTTGTCAATTTCCATTTTGCATCCAATTTAGTCCTAACATCCCATAAAATCCTGAATTTTCTAAGTTTTTTGGATTTCCTGCAAAAGAATCTGACAACATCCATCCAAGGTATCTGCTCATAAGGCTCGGCTCATTTGACAGGGCAACTTGTGAATGTCACCAGACACTATGAGTTGGAAACCCATGAGGGGCATCAAGAGTTTTACCAATCGGAGGCCTGCCAATGCGCGGTTGACCGTTCTTCCATGGGCTAGCCAAAACTAGGGATGGCAATGGACCGGGGGACAACTGGGCCCGCCTCGCCTCTCCCCGTTTGGACCGGGGATGAAGGGCATGAAACAGGGATGGAGGCGGGGATGAAGGTTAAAATCTATCCCTGTGTGGGGATGGAGGCAGGGATGGACTTACACTTTCCCCCATCCCGCCCCGTGCCCATCTCAATCTCCGCCTTTCCCCGCCCCGTCCCCAATCCTTTAAGGAATGATTATAGACCAAGGGAAAATGGGCCCCGCCCTGCCTCACCCCGTTTGGACCGGGGATGGAGGCGGGGGTGGAGGTTAAAATCCATCCCCGTGGGGATGGAATGGAGGCGGGGATGAAGGTTCAGATTTTGAAACGGGGTGGGGGTGGAGATCTTGTCCCCCGTTCCGGTCCACTGCCATCCCTAGCCAAAACAAGAAAAGAAAAAAATCCAAAGGTGTCCATGCTTAGATAATACACCATTTAGCATTCCTGTTGCTGAAGGATACATGAGAAATCTACAAGATTGTGTTTTTGGAGGCACCCAAACTCCTACTTGTGTAGAAACCGATGTTTATGTACAGCTAATAGGAAAACAAATCCTTGAGCTATGTCAAACTACATAATTATGTTGAAGAAACTGTATATGCTCCTGGCCCACTGCTTGGCAATGTTATCCTTAAGTACTTGCTTTTTTATTAGGTAAAGTTAAAAGAAGCATGTTTAACATTAATTTAACTAGAATCCATATTAATAATGATCAGAAAATCAGCAATTCATTATTCCCTTGCACAGAACAACAGCTAAAACCAGTTCTAACAGTGATTTTGGCCATTCAAATGTTTGGGGGTCTCATGGATCTCAGTTCTTGGATTTGAGATCCCTTGTTTGCTTGAGGCTAAGATCTGGTGTAGCATTCACGCTAGATCTGACCTTGAGCAAATTAAATACGACCTAAAGTTATTGTTTGGCATAATGTGAAACTTGCGCGTTATGTCAAACTCCGTTTTCGTGTTTCGTGTCAAATGTAGAGATGTCGACAGGTTGGACCTTCACCGGACTTGGGTGGGTCTGGGCTTGGGTCCAACTTTGAGGTGCTGGTACCGAGTTTGGGTTGGACTAGACCTACCATAGGAAAGACCATACCAGGTCCTACAAGAATTACATAAACCAGGCCGGTGTATACCCAGTAAAATATCAATGTTTTTTGTATTTTTTACATTGAAAAATTATGGATCTTAATTAGAATTTGGGCCAAACCTGAATCTGGTATGATATTTCATAAACTTTACCCGGCTTAGTATTTATTAGACCTCCTTCTTTTACCATCAAAACCTGTTCCTTTCATGTTTGGTACAGGTTGGATCAGGGTCAAACCGGACCCATTGACATTCCTAGTCAAATGTAGCCTCGGTTGACAATGTATCACCCACCACCTAGGGCTGTACTTTTGTGTTAGTTTAATGAGTGCAGGTTCGATCACGCAGATCTCAACTTAGTCGATGCTTAAAAAAAAAAAAACTCTTCCCATTATTTTGCATAGACAATTACTGAAGCCCCAAGGGGGGTTGGCATGGTGGGGGTGGGGCCTTGACCGCTAAACTGGTGGTCAAGGTTCAATTTTCATATAGCGTCTCCTCTCTGCGCAAGCCCGCCCAGCATAGTCCCCAGGGTGGGGCTCCTAGCCTCAATGTTTTAGATCGCTGGCGTGATGACTGTAGGTATGGTAGGCTGAGCCAGCGTGACCAGGTCTATGTGCCTGGTGAAGTTTCTTCAGAGTATAAATATAAAAAAATGACTGGCTTTACCTATCGCGCCATAAACCATATCGTTGAAATGCAAAATAATAGCACATAGCATGGACAAAGCAAAAGAATCAATCTGATGAGAAACTTGCACAATAAATCAACACAAATCCCAAACACAAAAAACTAACCACCCAACCTCTTCTCTATCATAAAAAGGACGAACTTATACAAAGACATCATCATCTCCTTTCATCATGTCTCCATCTCTTCATCATCTCCAACAGTATCTCATTCCAAGCATCAATGGCACCAGGCAGGCACCAATGCACACAATCATTCTGGACCCTCTCCTTCACCCCATGAGCAAAAGGGAAAGCATGCATGTAAGGCCCAGGGTGGCCATCTGGCCTCATCATGGCAAGCCTGGTCACATCCAATACCTCAAACCTCACCCCCCAACTTGCACCCAACTTCTTGAACCACTCAACCTCTTCAACTTCAACCCTCCTGATCTCCTTATCCATCCACCGCAACTCCTCCCCTTCCTTGTAGGGTTCTTGCTTGTCACAAGCCCCTGCCTTGTCCCACTCCCCATCAAAATGGGCAGGTGAGAAAGTGGTCACAACCACCCTGATCTTAATCTTACTCTCCAAAACAGCCCTAAAACTTGTCCTCAAGGCCTTTCTAAGGACCCCAAAGAACCCAATTTCAGTGTGGTTCATTTCAGGACAATAGTGGCACCCCACCACTTGATTATTCTCAAAGAACACAGCAGGGTGCAGAAACCAGTGGCCCACAGAGAGAAGCACCATGTCTGCATCCTTCAACTCTGCACCCCATCTCTCATCCATCTCATCCAAGTAGAGCCTGTTGTAGTTGTACTCATCGTTCTTCTCTGTGCCCCTAACAAGAAAGGGAGACCACAGCACAGAGATGGTGATGTTGTAGGAGGGAAAGACCCAGGTTCTGAACTTGTTGGTACGGTCGGCGTAGGTGAGGGTGGGTGGAGAGAAAGGGGAGAGGAGGCAGAGGAGGGACTCAAGCTGGTTCCTGGCCATGGAGTCGCCGACGAAGAGGAACTTGTGGTTGGTGGCGAGGGAGAGGAAGGTGGAGGGGTCGAAGCGGGGGAGGGTGCAGTTGGTGGGCTGCCACCTCCAATGCAGGTACCCTCTGTCGGGCCTTCCGTGGTCTATGCAGTTCTGTCCCTCCGAGATGGTCTTGCACGTCGTCTCGGTGTAGGGCAGGGGTGAGGTTTCAGGTACCCATTGGCCACTGGAGAAGTCGCATGGCTGATCTCTTGCCCGGTAGTAGACATGCCCTGAGAGAGAGAGAGAGAGAGAGAGAGAGAGAGAGAGAGAGAGAGAGAGAGAGAGAGAGAGAGTTTTGATGATGAGAATACTTTATGAAAAATTTCCTCGTGTTTGTGTGAATGAGAGAATCAAGTTGGAAAAATGTCGAGTGTTTTGGTTAAAGTGAGGTTGTGCCCTCAAAACTTGTGATAAAAAAAGTTCTCTTATGTTTGAGGTGGAAAAAAATTTCCTGCCAAAATCAGGGCAAAATAAAAAAAAATTAGCTTTCATTTTTTTTTCATTGTTTGGGAAGAATGGTGCAGGTTTATTTTGATCACATGTTATTCATATGTGAGTTTTGCTCTTAAGAAAGTGATTTATGTTCTTAGGTACTTTCTCTAACTTGTGATGAAAATCTATCACGTGTTTTGTCATGTCATATCACTGCTTTATCATACATACAGTTAACATCTCATGTTTGTAAAAGTTATTTACGTGGTTAGACTTGTGTAAAACTTTGACTTCAACATTGATAGCTAAAATTGTTAGGAAAGTTTTAAAATGAGTGATTTCTTTCCACCAAAAAGTGCTTTAAAAGGTTTAGTCCCATATCTAAGAGGAATCAGTTTTTCGAGTGGTTTAAATACATGCTTTGTTCTCTATTCTTTACTTTGGTAAGCCGTGTGTCTTTGGGTGGCTTGCGGACGTTGTTGCGCATCGTGCAAAAACGGATGCACCGTTCGCGCGCGTGTGCGCAAGGGCGCTTGAGGCACAATGTTGCGTTTTGATGGCGCACTTTGCACTTCGCGAGGTGCATATGAGGCACAAATGTCCGTTTTGGATTTTCGGTTTTGAGACATTTGGCCGATTGAAAGGTTTTAATAGCATTTATATTGAGTTTATGGCACTTTGTGACTGTTGGACGGTTTTGAAGGCCTTTGATTGACAGTCAAAGGTGGGTGACCGTTCAGGTACCTTTTCGTCCTATTTTCAAACCGTCAGATTTATGACCATTAATCTTATTTATCGCAAAACGTTTTGGCCTCTCTAAAAGTCTATAAATATCTTCTATTTTCGTCTTTTGAAAAACACAAGAATTTTCTGACTATCCAATCTTCTTCTTCCTTCTTCTCGATTTGGCTTGCTGAGTAAAAGTGTGGTAGAGATCATCTGTTCTTGCGAAGCAGTGACTCTCTTGAGGTTCAAGCCTAGTTGCATCCTGGGAACTCAGTCGTAACAAAACCCTTTTTCGCATCTTCAGAATTTCTGGAGTGGGGCGATTGAAGTTCTAAAGATAGCGATCTTAAGAACATGCCTCTAGGCTTGAAATCTTTTTTCTGAAATCCATTTTTCACAAGGTTGGAATTACAATTTTAGAACTTCAATTATGGCCTCTGGTTCGACATCCAACTCCATCAATCTGCTTAGCCGTGCCCTTGAAAAACTCGATCGATTTGATGGGTCAAACTTCAAGCGGTTGCAATCAAAGGTATCTTTCTTGCTATCCGAGCAGCATATCGACTATGTTCTCAAAAAGCCCTGTCCCACTGTCGCTGCTAGAAAAGTTGAGACAGAAGAACAGAAGAAAGAGCGAGAGAAGTGGCATACTGACAACTACCGATGCAAAGGGCATATCCTGAACACTTTAGCTGATTCTCTCTTTGACTTGTATTCACCATTGGAGTCGGCTGTAGAGTTGTGGAATGCTCTCGAGATCAAGTACAATGCAGAAGATGCTGGTAACAAAAGGTTTTGAGACATTTGGCCGTTTGAAAGGTTTTAATAGCATTTATATTGAGTTTATGGCACTTTGTGACTGTTGGACGGTTTTGAAGGCCTTTGATTGATAATCAAAGGTGGGTAACCGTTCAGGTACCTTTTCGTCCTATTTTCAAACCGTCAGATTTATGACCATTAATCTTATTTATCGCAAAACGTTTTGGCCTCTCTAAAAGTCTATAAATATCTTCTATTTTCGTCTTTTGAAAAACACAAGAATTTTCTGACTATCCAATCTTCTTCTTCCTTCTTCTCGATTTGGCTTGCTGAGTAAAAGTGTGGTAGAGATCATATGTTCTTGCGAAGCAGTGACTCTCTTGAGGTTCAAGCCTAGTTGCATCCTGGGAACTCAGTCGTAACAAAACCCTTTTTCGCATCTTCAGAATTTCTGGAGTGGGGCGATCGAAGTTCTAAAGATAGTGATCTTAAGAACGTGCCTCTAGGCTTGAAATCTTTTTTCTGAAATCCATTTTTCACAAGGTTGGAATAACAATTTTAGAACTTCAATTATGGCCTCTAGTTCGACATCCAACTCCATCAATCTGCTTAGCCGTGCCCTTGAAAAACTCGATCGATTTGATGGGTCAAACTTCAAGCGGTTGCAATCAAAGGTATCTTTCTTGCTGTCCAAGCAGCATATCGACTATGTTCTCAAAAAGCCCTGTCCCATTGTCGCTGCTGGAGAAGTTGAGACAGAAGAACAGAAGAAAGAGCGAGAGAAGTGGCATACTGACAACTACCGATGCAAAGGGCATATCTTGAACACTTTAGCCGATTCTCTCTTTGACTTGTGTTCACCATTGGAGTCGGCTGTAGAGTTGTGGAATGCTCTCGAGATCAAGTACAATGCAGAAGATGCTGGTAACAAAAGGTTTTGAGACATTTGGCCGTTTGAAAGGTTTTAATAGCATTTATATTGAGTTTATGGCACTTTGTGATTGTTGGACGGTTTTGAAGGCCTTTGATTGACAGTCAAAGGTGGGTGACCGTTCAGGTACCTTTTCGTCCTATTTTAAAACCGTCAGATTTATGACCATTAATCTTATTTATCGCAAAACGTTTTGGCCTCTCTAAAAGTCTATAAATATCTTCTATTTTCGTCTTTTGAAAAACACAAGAATTTTTTGACTATCCAATCTTCTTCTTCCTTCTTCTCGATTTGGCTTGCTGAGTAAAAGTGTGGTAGAAATCATCTGTTCTTGCGAAGCAGTGACTCTCTTGAGGTTCAAGCCTAGTTGCATCCTGGGAACTCAGTCGTAACAAAACCCTTTTTCGCATCTTCAGAATTTCTGGTGTGGGGCGATTGAAGTTCTAAAGATAGCGATCTTAAGAACGTGCCTCTAGGCTTGAAATATTTTTTCTGAAATCCATTTTTCACAAGGTTGGAATAACAATTTTAGAACTTCAATTATGGCCTCTGGTTTGACATCCAACTGCATCAATCTGCTTAGCCGTGACCTTGAAAAACTTGATCGATTTGATGGGTCAAACTTCAAGCGGTTGTAATCAAATGTATTTTTCTTGTTGTCCGAGCAGCATATCGACTATGTTCTCAAAAAGCCCTGTCCCACTGTCGCTGCTGGAGAAGTTGAGACAAAAGAACAGAAGAAAGAGCGAGAGAAGTGGCATACTGACAACTACCGATGCAAAGGGCATATCTTAAACACTTTAGCCGATTCTCTCTTTGACTTGTATTCACCATTGGAGTCGGCTGAAGAGTTGTGGAATGCTCTCGAGATCAAGTACAATGCAGAAGATGCTGGTAACAAAAGGTTTATCGTAGATCAGTATGTTAATTTTTCTATTGTTGATGATAAGCCTATACTTGCTTAAATTCATGAGATGCAAATACTGGCCTATAAGATCAAAGGAGAAGGTATGTATCTTGATGATAACTTTCAAGTTGCTGTCATTATTGGGAAACTACCGGATTCCTGGAAAGAATATGGGAATCACCTAAAACATAAAAATCAGAAAATCACTTTAGATGACCTTCTTAAGGACATCCGAATTGAGGAGGAAACTCGTCTTCGTGACAAAAAGAATTCAAGTCCTAAAGAGGGTTATCCTAAAGTGAATTTTGTTAGTAACGAGAGTGGCAAAATCATGAAAACCCAGAAAATCAAAAAGAATTTCGTGAAAGGGAAAAAGCCAATTGATAAAAAGAAAATTAGTTGTTATGTTTGTGTCAAGTTTGGCCATTTTGCAAGAGAATGCAAAGAACGGAAGAGGACTGGTCCTAAGCCAAATGAGTCAGAAGAGAGGCTTGTTGCTGTAATCTCTGAAACCTTTATGGTGACTGCAAATAAGAACTGGTACCTGGATACTGGAAGCACTGTTCATGTGGCAAACGACAGAAACTTGTTCAAGTTGTATGAAGTGGTGGGGGAGGGATGCAATCTCTTTATGGGAAACTCTTCCTCAACTAAAGTGCTGGGAAAAGGGAGTGTGGAGATTAAGTTCACCTCCGGGAAAGTCCTAACACTTGAGAATGTCCACTATGCTCCAGAAGTTCGAAAAAATTTAATCTCTGCAGATCTCCTGTCACGAAATGGTTTTAAGATTGTTATTGAGTCTGGGATTGTAACTGTGACCAAAGGAAAAATCTTTGTAGAAAAAGGGTTTGCCACTGGTGGTATGTTCAAGATGAGCATAAATGAAGCTACTACTTCTGTTTATATGGTTGACTCCTATTTTCTTTGGCATTCACGATTAGGACATATAAATTCTTGTTGCATTCATAATATGAATAACTTTGGTCTTCTTCCTTGTCATGTTAGAATAGAACATAAACATAAGTGTGAGACATGCATTCAAACTAAGCTAACTAGACTCCTGTTTCCTAGTGTAGAAAAGAATTATAAATTGCTTGAATTAGTGCATTCTGATGTGTGTACGATGGATAATGTTTTGAGTCGTGGTGGCAATAGGTACTTCATTACCTTTATAGATGATTACTCGAAATTCTGTTATGTTTATTTGTTGAAACATAAATCTGAAGCATTTTCCAAATTTCTTCTTTATCTAGCTGAAGTACAAAATAGGTTTAAAACAAAGATTATATATTTAAGAACAGATAGAGGAGGTGAATACTTAGGTGGAGAATTTGATAAATTTTGTGAAGATAATGGTATTATCTATCAAACGTCAGCTCCTAGAACTCCTGAACAAAATGGAGTAGCAGAAAGAAAAAACAGAACACTTGTAGAAATGATGAATGCTATGCTTCTTAATACATGTTTGCATTCCAACTTATGGGGAGAGGCTATACTTTCTGCTTGTTATATTCTTAATCGAGTTCCTTATTCCAAATCTGAAAAATCACCTTATGAATTGTGTTTTGGTAAGAAACCTAATCTTAGTTATTTTCGTGTTTGAGGTTGCTTAGAATATGTTAAAATTCCAGAAAATAAAAGGAAGAAGGTTGGACCTAAAGCATTTGAATGTGCTTTTATTGGGTATGCTGAATATAGTAAAGCATATAGATTTCTGGACATTGTTAATGATGTTATTATAGAATCTAGAGATGCATCTTTCATAGAACATAAAAATGCATTTGATTATCTTCTTGATGGCAATCACATTACAGTAGATGAACATTCTGTTAATGACATGATTGAATATTCTAATGATTGTGTTGATGAACCAGAAACTGAAGTTAGACACAGTAAGCACATTAGAAAACCAACTAATTTTGGTTCTGACTTTTATACATTTCTAATTGAGAATGATCTTGTGTCTTTTCAAGAGGCTATGTCTTCTCAAGATGCTGTCTTTTAGAGAGAAGCTATTAATGATGAAATAAAATCAATTATGTCTAATAATGTTTGGAAATTAGTGGATTTACCTGTTGGATGCAAAACTATTGGCTGCAAATGGATTTTCAAAAAGAAATTAAAAGCAGATGGTACAATCGATAAATTTAAAGCACGTTTGGTTGCAAAAGGCTTTAAACAAAAAGAAGGTATTGATTATTTTGATACTTTTGCTCCTGTAACTAGAATATCTACTATTAGAATTCTGATTGCCATGGCTGCCATAAATAAGCTTCAAATTCATCAAATGGACGTGAAAACAACCTTTTTGAATGAAGAATTAGATGAAGAGATATATATAGAGCAACCTGAAGGTTTTGTAGTGCTAGGGCAAGAGTGCAAAGTTTGCAAACTTGGGAAATCCTTATATGGATTAGAGCAAGCCCCTAAGCAATGGCATGAAAAATTTGATAGTTCTCTGGTGCATAATGGTTTTAAAATTCATGATGCGGACAAATGTGTCTACAGTAAAGTAGATAGTAGCTCAATTATTATTATTTGTTTATATGTTGATGATATGCTTATTTTGGGTAACAATAGTGAATGCATAAATCAAACAAAAAGATTTTTATCTTCCTTGTTTTGTATGAAAGACTTGGGTATTGCAGATGTTATTTTAGGAATCAAAATTATAAGAAATAAAAATGGCATTGTATTATGTCAATCACATTATATTGAGAAAAGTCTTACAAAGTATGGATATCTTACTAAATGTGCCAACATGAAATCCACACAATTGAACTTTTGGAAACCTATGTATGATTGAAAACTCCGTTAACAATATAAAGAGCTAAGTTCAAGGTAAGTCCACTTAGCACCTTGGTTAATTTAGGTTTTCTTTCAAATAGTGGGGGTTCAAGTCATGCAGACACTCTCACTGATGCATAAGTTTCTATGCAAGCCAAATATATTTTAAAACTAGTGAGAGATTGTTAGGAAAGTTTTAAAATTGGTGATTTCTTTCCACTAAAAGTGCTTTAAAAGGTTTAGTCCCATATCTAAGAGGAATCAGTTTTTTGAGTGGTTTAAATACATACAGGCTTTGTTCTCTATTCTTTACTTTGGTAAGCCTTGTGTCTTTGGGTGGCTTGTGGACGTTGCTGCGCATCGTGCAACAACGAACGCGTCGTTCGCACGCACGCGCGCGCGCATGTGTGCGCAAGGGCGCTTGAGGGGCAATGTGGCATTTTGATGGTGCACTTCGCACGCTCGCAGCGGTGCGAGGTGCATATGAGGCGCAAATGTCCATTTTGGATTTTTGATTTTGAGACATTTGGCCGTTTGAAAGGTTTTAATAGCATTTATATTGAGTTTATGGCGCTTTGTGACTGTTGGACGGTTTTGAAGGCCTTTGATTGACAGTCAAAGGTGGGTGACCGTTCAGGTACCTTTTCGTCCTATTTTCAAACCGTCAGATTTATGACCATTAATCTCATTTATCGCAAAACGTTTTGGCCTCTCTAAAAGTCTATAAATATCTTTTATTTTCGTCTTTTGAAAAACACAAGAATTTTCTGACTATCCAATCTTCTTCTTCCTTCTTCTCGATTTGGCTTGCTGAGTAAAAGTGTGGTAGAGATCATATGTTCTTGCGAAGCAGTGACTCTCTTGAGGTTCAAGCCTAGTTGTATCCTGGGAACTCAGTCGTAACAAAACCCTTTTTCGCATCTTCGGAATTCCCGGAGTGGGGCGATTGACACTACAAAAAAATAGTTGATTAGCGACGGAATTTAGCGACAGAGTTATATCGTCGCTACTTAGCGACAGATTAACGAGAGAAATGAATCCATCGCTATATTTGTAGAATTTTACGAAACTAGCGACAAATTATATTCCCTCGCAAAATCCGTCGCTACTTAGCGACGGATTGTGCGAGAGAATATTTTGTCGCAATAAATACGACAGTTAGCGACGGAATTGCGACGGCTAAAATTCCGTCGCAACATAGCGACGGCCTAGGCGACGAAATATTTTCTGTCGCCTTTTTTGTTTTTTGAATTACGATGGCTTAGCGACGGAATTAATCCGTCGCTAAGCCGTCGCTAAATGTCGCATTACCCCTAATCCCAACCCTCTTTTTCCTTTCTCCTTTCGCTGCTCCCGCCCGCCGCCCTCTCCCTCCTGCCGCCCTCTTCCTTCGGCCGCCCTATACATCCCGTCGACCTCTCTGCCGGCCCCCACCGTTCGCCGGAAGTCGATCTCCGTCAACCTTCCGCTGCCGCCGTCGCTGCCCGGAGCAACCACAGGTACATATTTCACCTTAAATGGATTGGAGGTCGACCCCCTGCGTTTTCCGGCAGGGGGTCGACTCTGCCAGGCGGTCGACCCCGGTAGGTGGTCGACCCTCTGCCGTGTCCGGCCGTGGGTCGACCCCCTGCCGTGTCCGGCCGGGGGTCAACCCTGGTAGGGGGTCGACCCCCTGCCGTGTCCGGCCGGGGGGGGGGGGGGGGGGTCGACCCCCCGCCATGTCCGGCCGGGGGTCGACCCCCCGCCGTGTCCGGCAGGGGGTCAACCCCGGCAGGGGGTCAACCCCTTTTGATGTCCGGCAGGGGGTCAACCCCCTGCCTTGTCCGGCAGGGGTCAACCCCTTTTGATGTCCGGCCGGGGGTCGACCCCCTGGTTTCTTGCTCTTTTTTTTCTTTTTTCAGAAATTAGGGTTTTTATTTTATTTTTATTGTTTAGTTTTCTTTGATTTTCATTGATTAGGATTTTTTATTTTGATTTTCATTTATTAAGCAATTGAATCAAATTTCTTAAATTAAGGCTATTTGTAGTTAATTTAATTAGGGTTTTTTATTTGATTTTGTTTTATTAGGGCTTTGAATCAAAATTTAAAAATTAGGGCATTTTATAGTTAATTTGATTAGGGTTTTCTTGGATTTGATTAGAGCTTTTATTTTTATTTTCTATGATTAGGGATTTGAATCATAATTTTTTTAATTAAGGATTTTTAGTTAATTTGGTTAGGACTTTAAATCAAAATTTTTTAATTAAGGCTTTTATAGTTAATTTGATTAGGTTTTTTTTATTTATTTAGAGTTTTTATTTTTATTTTCTATAATTAGGGATTTAAATCACATTTTTTTAATTAATACTTTTTAGTTAATTTGATTAAGGATTTTTTTGTATTTGATTTGGGCAGGTTTTTTCCTTGTTTGATTAAGGTTTAAATTGTGGCTTTTTTATTTAATTTTATGGTTTATTTTTCTTATTGTTTATGATGTTTTGGTTTATTTTTAATTTATTTTCTTGTATTTTAAGGTTTTATGATTTAATATGGTCGAATAATTTCATGGTGACTTCATTTTAAAACATCATTTTTTTTGCAGATTTCTCAACAGAACTCGCTTGTGCCCCGCCACCCGTGGTAAGTAAGTGACAAAAACAATGCAAATCGGGTAAATACCCGTGGTGAGTAAGTGATGCAAGCGCATCACATGTTATTTAATTTATTGAATATAACACTTTATTGTTCACACACTCACTTAGTTGTTGATATCTAGGACTACTTTGTTGGAGTTCGGAGATCATGCTGAGCATGATTTTAATGTATGAATATGAAAGTATTCTTATTTTTGGAGTACGGAGTCCATGCTATGCATGGTAGTAGTTAGTGGGATATTGAAGTGTGTTTGCTGCAGGTACATGTTTGATATTTGTTTGATATGAATTATTTCGATGTATTGCAATGTTTGATGTGATTGTATCCATGCTTACATGTAGTTACTTTCAATTTGATTATGTCTTCCATGTGAAATTGTATACTGAAAGCATGCTTCAAATGAATGTATCGTGTCATGAATAGTTTGCACATGAAAATATTAAGTTATCAATGCATGCGTCATAATTCTTGTGATTGTATGACATCATATATTGCATGATAAATTTGATATTTTCTTTATCATAGTATTCTGATGGTTCTCTTTTAACTGGTTAGGATACTATTCGTAACATCATACGACAGAATGACTGCAAACCGTGAATGGATGTACCGTAGGATAGTGGACAATGAGTTATCGCATGAATATATGGATGGTGTCGACAGTTTTATTGAATTTGCAACGGCAAGTGTCAATACGGTAGATCCCACAGGTCGGATTAGGTGTCCCTGCAAGATTTGTAAGAATAATCGATTTGTAGAACCTCATGGCGTTAGACATCACCTATACAGGAAGGGTTTTGTGAGTGATTATCAGAACTGGACGTTTCATGGAGAAGAATTTAGAAACGATTTTGATGCACGGGTGAATGTGGTGCACGATAATCCATATACGAATTTGATATTTGATGCTGCAGGAACAGAACTGAGTTCTGCTATGAGTTCTAGTGATGTAAGAACTGTCGTAGATGAAGAATCACCAAACAATGCAGCTAGTAGATTTTATGATTTACTTAGAGATGCTGATGAGCCACTTTGGAACGGTTGTGAGAGTCACACTATCTTGTCTGCAGTTCTTCAACTAATGAATTTGAAGTCCGAGTACAAAAAGAACGTGAAACTAAGTATTTGTGGTTTGCAGACGATTTGATCTGGAGTTGTAAAGCAAAGTTTCACATCTCACTAATGCAGAAGTACAAAAAGAACGTGAAACTAAGTTTGTGGAGTGGTTGAAACAGTTGGTAAAGAAGCTAACATAAATTTTGTACTTATAAACAACACTAAGTTACTTAATTGATCGTGATCACAATAATTGTTTATGTCTGTGCGTAGGTTCGCCATGGTGTTGTTAAAGATCAAGGAATATGTGATTTAGAAAATGGTCCGACCAAAGTTGTGCAATGCTACAACGGGTATATCGTAAATGGTTATCGATTCCATACAAAAGACTACGGTATAAACAAATCAACGATAAATAGTGGCGTGTGTATCAAGGGTAGCAGCTACGGTGAAAATGAACATGATTACTACGGTGTTATAGAGGAAATAATGGAGTTAACTTACTTAGGCATGAATAACAGGGTTACGGTATTCAAGTGTCATTGGTTTGATCCAACTGCAACAAGACTCGACAAAGCTTCAGGCATTGTGGAGGTGAATCATAAATCCAGGTTTGGAACATATGAACCATTCATATTAGCCTCGCAAGCTCAACAAGTTTATTATACTTCATATCCGAGTATAAAAAAGTCAGATAGAAATGAATGGTGGGCAGTTTGCAAGGTGAAATCCAAACTATACCCCGAGTATGATCAGTTACAAGAAGATGAGTTAGCTGAAGACAGTGATTACTATCAATCAGATGATGTCTGTGACTTCGCTTATGGTCACGATGTTGCGCATGATATGCATGTCATATCTCCATTGGCTGATGAAACATTCATAGAGGAATGTGATCCAAATGATGTACCAAGTGGATGGGCAAACAATGAAGAAGAAGAAGAAGAAGAAGAAGAAGAAAGTCAAACTAGTGACGAGGAAGAATTCTCAAGCTAGTGAGCAAAATCTTATACTACAAACCTCTATTTAAATGCATTGTAATACTTGATGTGAGTTGTATTGCAATACTTGGTGTGAATGATTAAAAATTTTATTTCAATGTATTGTAATACTTGATACGAATGATTCGAATGCATTGTAATACTTGGTGTGAATGATTTCAATTATCTGAATGTATTATAATTTATGCAATTAACGAATGATTTGAATTAGTGCAATACTTGATGTCAATGATTTGAATTATTTGAATGCATTGCAATGCTTGATGTGAATGACTTGAATGCATTGTAATACTTGATGTGAATTATTTGAATGTATTGTATGACATATGTTATTTGTTAGAATATGGTTCGTGGAGGTTATAGTGGTCGCTCATCCAGTAGTAGCCAGGCTCAACCTTCATCTTCACGGGCTCCTGTGATAGGTATATCATATAACTAATTAGATGCTTGATTAGTTCAAATGCACATTCTGAGAACTTGGTGTGTATTTTTTTACAGATGATGTTGCGCCTGTACACGACCCACCTACACCAGTTGATCGCACAAGTCAACAGCCAACACAGGAAACAGGGTCTTCTCAGGCTGGCACAAGAAGACTCATTCGAATAGTGTATATCGATAATCGACCGTAAGTATTTTGTTTTCAATTATTGCATATCTTTTAAATATTTTATATTGATATTTACTGTGTAACAATTCATGTGCAGTACGAGGTTTGAGCCACAAGAAGTAGTACGGGAGATTAGGAATTCACTTCTTCAACATCTACCAGGACCAGTTGCTCAATGGAAAGAGTACCCAAAGGAGGTATTAGACAGATTGTGGTCCTCATTCATGGTATACAGTTGTTCCTCATAGTTAATGTGTTTCATATTTAATTTATTTAAGCAATGTCTACTAACTTTCTGAAAATATTTGTAGGCTTCGAATCGCTTTGCAACTACGGTGGAAGAAAATGATGCAAGGAAGGTGTGGCAGAAGGTGGCTGCCAATCGATTTGCAGACATGCTGCACACTATGAAGACTGCAGCAAAAAAAGCATCTGGCGTAGTAGATGATCCATTATTGTGGAAGGGCCATGGTCCTATTACTATCAAAAGAGATTACTGGGATGAAATGTGCGATATGTGGGCGGGAGATGCATTTAAAAATCGCTCTGCGAAGGCTTCACAAAATCGATCGAAGATGCCCGAAGCCCATCTACACACAGGTGGATCTAAGACATTTGGGAGCCACCTAAAGAAAATGGTAACTCATCAATATATAATATTAATTTTATAAGTATTGTTGAAAATTTGTGTACTAAATCTTTTGTCATTTAACTTCGCAGGAAGCAGAAAAAGGAGGCAGTGTACCATATAAGGATGTGTTTGTAGAAACACATAAACGGAAGACCACGGGAGTCTTCATATCAGAGAAGGCGAGAACGACAACGGTATGTATTAATTCTATTAATAATCATTGCAATATATATGCAAGTCATCATAATGTTATCATTAATTATTAATGAATACTTTAAACATTATTTTGTAGGAGGCATATGAGCAACAAATGGTAGAGCGATATGGCGAAGACGCTACTCAGCATCCATCATTTGATCCTACAGCATGGGTGACTGCAGCAGGTGAACCCAAAAAAGGTCGCGTGTTCGGGTTTGGGAGTAATATGAACACTTCACCAGTTATTGGTTCTTCCAGTTACGGCTCACCAACTTCTTGCGCCGACATAAGCTCCAAGCAACCGACTATTCTTTCCGGTGATGATGTACGCGAGATTATTAATGAATCACTGAATAACTACTTCCAATACACCGTCGCCCCCTTTCTCCGAAATGAGATCAAGGCCGCTGTTCAGGATAGGGGATCTTCGATTCCAGGTCCCTCTCAGGTATAATCACATATATAGTTTTTTTGACTGTCTTAAAGCACATCTGAGCATGGTAGAATCACATATAGAGTTTTTCTAGATGCCTTAGAACACATATGAACATGCTATAATCACATATTCAATTTTTTTACTGCCTTAGCACACATATGAGCATGATAGAATCACATATATATATATATATTTAACTTTTTGTCTGTCTTAGAGCACATATGAGCATGATAGAATCACATATAAAGTTTTTTTGATTGCATTAGAACACATAAGCATGCTATAATCACATATTCAGTTTTTTTACTGCCTAAGAACACATATGAGCATATTATAATCACATATTCTATTTTTTGACTGCCTTAGCACACATATGAACATGCTATAATAACATATAGAGTTTTTTAACTGCCTTAGAACACATATGAACATGTTATATATCATTTATGATAGAATCACATATAAAATTTTTGGCTTTGCCTGCCTTAGAGCACATATGAGCATGCTATATTCACATATTCAATTTTTTTACTGCCTTAGCACACATACGAGCATGATCGAATCACATATATAGTTTTTTGCCTGCCTTAAAGCACATCTGAGCATGGTAGAATCACATATAGAGTTTTTTTATATGCCTTAGAACACATATGAACATGCTATAATCACATATTCAATTTTTTGACTGCCTTAGCACACATATGAGCATGATAGAATCACATATAGAGTTTTTTTATTGCCTTAGATCACACATGAGCACATGATAGAATCACATATAGTGTGTAATTTATTTCATTATATTTTGTTTATCAATACTGACTGTTCTTTTCTTGTGTAGGCTGCTAGCGATAATCAGGGTAGTGGAGCTGAAGGGACAGATAAAGACAATGAACAAGAAGACGCACAAAATCTTGGCGATGATTAGAGGACTGTGTTGAAGAAGTTCTATTTTTTTTATTTTTCCTAATTGTAATTGTTGAATTGTAAATAATTAAACTTCTTAGTTTTAAGGTGGAACGATTAATTATTATAGATACTTGTTATATGAATTTTTTTGTGTGGTTTGTTTTTTATTTACAGGAAATATAAATTGTATAGGAAATATAAATTGTACAGTTCTCGGTAATTAATTTTTAAATAATTTTTTTTTATTTTTTTTCGTTTTTGCGACGGATTAGCGACGGATGATTCCGTCGCTATTCATATTAATCTAGCGACGGCTTAGCGACGGAATTAAATCCGTCGCCACGCCGTGGTCGCCGTTTAGTACCGGCGGATTGGCGACGGAATATAGCGCTCGTTATTCCGTCGCAATTAGCGACGGACTTGGCGACGGAATTATTCCGTCGCCAGTTAGCGTCGAAATATTCGCGACGTAAGCATACTGTCGCCGCGTTGTCGCTAATCCGTCGCTAACATGGTTAGCGACGGATTAGCGACGGATTAGCGACGGAATGTGGTCGTCGCTAATCTACTGCTTTGTTGTAGTGTGAAGTTCTAAAGATAGCGGTCTTAAGAACGTGCCTCTAGGCTTGAAATCTGTTTTCTGAAATCTATTTTTCACAAGGTTGGAATAACAAAAATCACATTCACAGGTTGCAATTTTTCGTATGAATCATGAAAGTTTTAAAATGTGATTGTGATTTAGAATAACAAGAAACCTGTGAAAGTTACAAAAGCATTGCAAACATGCTTGAAAAGTTGCCACTTTTTTTTTGACTTGCATTTTTCCTAGCATTAATTTCTTGCTTCCAATCGTAATCATAAAGCTGCGTGCCAACAAGCAAAAACATGATAAATAAGGTAGATTTCCATGAGAATCAATCAATCAATCAAAAGAGAGAGAGACCTTGTTTGATATGGTCATCAAGCTTGGGAGAGGACAACACCGGTAACTCTTGCACCCAATAGCATTGCAGGATGACGATGGAGACGATAGTGTAGAGAGCCCAAAGGAAGTGCCTCCTTGAGAGAGAAAGCAGCGGCCGTTTCAGCTCTATCACTAGTGCCTCCCCACCAATCATCTTCTCCTCCTCATTCTGGTCCCTCCTCATCTTCATCCTCACCTCTCTAACCCTTCTTCCGCACACACCGTGATTCCAATACTAAAAACTTCTATTATGGTTTATGGTCTCTTCATGTCACGTACGGTTAGTCGTTGGCCACAAACTAATTAAATATAATATGTGATAATTTCTTAGAAGACTTCAGATCTTTCTGGTTTGGCCATTGGTTTGTGATCGCTTAGGCTAAGTGTGAGTCAATTTCAATGTATCAAGACACCAAAGCTCATGATGGCTCGACCAAAGTCATGCCATATATAGCCTAATTGGTTGGGCACCGGGCAGGCATCGACTCGATAATTGGCGCAGGCTGAAAGGGGTGTAATGTGGGACTTGGGTCAGATATTGTTGGATCTAAGATAATCGGATTGAGTCGGATGCATAGAGCTTACACCAAAATCAAATCCAATTAGAGTATATATCCTAATAGATCTGACTTCTACATATAATCAGCTGGTTGGATCTTGTGGGACTCAGTTTTGGATTTAGTCTTGGATGTAAAATTTTGCTACAAATGAATCTGAGTGCGATTAGCATTAGGATCTGGTTCTACTTACCAAATCCTATTAAATGGGCTCGAAGTTGGTCGGATATTCAACCTGAACCTGAGCCATTTACATCCCTAGGTACAGCTATAGCTGCAGCCTGGGCTGGGTAGTGCACGTGATCTCTAGCCTTGCTTTGTTATAAGTTTCGAGGGTCAATCGTGGCTGGCATGTCTGGCTTTAAGTCTGTACATCAGCTTCGATGAATCTCACCGATCTAGGGCCAATCTGATCCCATAAATGTATTCAAGATATTTTGTTTGTTAGCAATCAAACTTTGAATAATATTTTTTTAAAGCAAAATTATGACTTTTGAGTTGACAAATTTTGATACATTGTGAGCCATTGATTTTTGATGCCATTGAAAACCTTTTTTCATATCTAAATCACATGACCTAAAACCATTTTCTTACTAAATAAAACCATGTATCTGAAACTGCAAGTTTCTTTTTACCATATGAGTATTTGATTACGCATTCAAAAGTGTCTGCACACCACTCTCTCTCTCTCTCTCTCTCTATATATATATATATATATATATATATATATATATATATATATAAAGTGGTTGGTTCTTCCTAACAGTATATCTTGTGGACAGGCTAAAATTTTCATTTCTTAATATTTTTTTAGAATCTAACCTTTTGGAGGTGTTTTACATAGTTTCTTTAGTGGAAACCAGCTTTTAAACCATCTAATTATGATATCCGAACATGTTTTATAATGATTCAAAATTAATGGCTTAGAATTTTTAATAAATTTTAAAGCTCCTAAAATCATATTTTTTTTCAAAAAAACATGATCTAACAAACAATTCCTACCAAATACATCATGCTGAACACATATGTAGGGTCAGATTTATCAAACATGGCTTCAAACATTGAAAATCAGTACTGTCCACACTTTATAGATGGTTAGGAGTAACCAATTCCTATATATATATATATATATATATATATATATATATATATATATATATATATATTTGCGCATGTGAAAAATTGTTGGGTACCCTCTAGTGTCCCAAACTTCCTAGTTAAAAACTGTTTTTTTTTTTTTTTGCATACTTGAGTCTCTAGATTTGATATACATATTTGGTTTAGTAGAAACCAACCCTCGTATCATGTCTTTCCCCAAGAGAGTTGAAAAATCCATGGCCTACAATTTACCAAATTTTCAACCCTCAAAAAATCTTTTACATAAAAAAAGATAATTTAGGAATCAATCCCTACCATTTTGTCCATGTTGACCACATCCATGAGGTCGAATTTGGTTTAAACGGCTTCTATGAGTTTTATTTAAAAGGTTTAGAACCCATGAAGGTAGCTAATATTATCCCTACATTAATTTCAGTTATTTTGTGTTTTTATTCTTCTATACTTTCTTTTACAATTTAATGTCTTGCTCTATGTAATTTAAGGCCCTTTTTTTTAATTAATCTAGGCAATTTCATTCAAGAAATGGCTCTCACGTCCAAATGGGACAAGCCATCAGCATGGGCAATTATGCACTTCAACGACATGCCTGCTTTCTACTGAGTAATTAATGGCCACCAACGGCCACGTTTGTTCACCTACAATCAGACTAAAAAAAAATGGTCACACTTTCCCCATAACCTAAGGAAAATTATGTATAATATGCCATATTTCATGCCTCCTTACATGCATGCATGACACCTCCTTGTGGCACTGTCAAGAGTCTTGTTTCTATTATAAAATAATTATATAAAGACTTTGAAATTGAGACTTGCCTTTACTGTTAAACATAGCCTCACGTTACAAAAAAATCATTGTTTGAAGAATGAGACATAAATTAATGAAGTCAATGTAAGGTTCAGATGCATATATTAAGTGTCTTTTTTCATCTCTCTTTTGAATTGATCGTCATCATTAATTAAAATGAGAATTGAAAACCTACTTCATTACATGTAGAGATTTAGAATAGTTTGTTGTTGTTGTTGTTGTTTACCCCCTGGCTAAGGGTCTGGTAGACGAGCCCAGCTTGAGCAGTCCCGGTTCAGCTCATTAAGGGTGAAACCCTACTCGTCCTTCGAGCTCATGAGCTTGAGGTCATTACGAGATGAGCTATACTGATTATGAGCTAACTCGTTTTCTAATATATATATATATATATATATATAAAGTGTTTTTTAAAATTTGATAATATCTGTAGATGATATATATAATATATGTATAAAATATATAGTATATATTAATGAGCCTAGACAATCTGAGCTTCCCATGTTCGTTCTTTGATGAGATATCTAATCAATTTGAGTTGTAGCTTGACTCACCGAGCTCAGTTTCCAAGCCAAACCAAACATTCCACCAACTAAGATGAGCTAAATAGTGAGCTACTCATCTCATTTTCCAGCCCTATTGAGGAAAAAACCATCCATCACTGACTGCACGGTGGTAGGTCTCCTGTTGTTAAAACCCATTTCATCTCATTAAGGGTCAAACCTTACTCAGGCTCTGAGCTCATGAACTTGAGGTCATTTCGATCTAAACTCTATGAACCAATAATTTCTATTTTTTAAATGTTTTTTAGATTTGAAGATATATATATATATATATATATATATATATATATATATATATATATATATATATATATATATATATATATATATATATATATATATATCCTAGATGAGTGCAGTTTCCGCTATTCGTACTCAACTCAGATACCTAAACAAGCTAGCTTGTACACTACAAGAAAAATGTGTATTAACGACAAACGCTATCCGTCGCTAAAGACGTTAGCAATGGATTTTGAGACGGATAGCGTCTGTCGCATAACCCTAGTCGCTAAACTGCAACATAATTTATCTGTCGCCAATCCGTCGCTAAGTAGCGACAGATTATGTACGTCGCTAATCCGTCGCTAAATAGAGACTGATTTGGTTATGCGGTGAAATTTAATCCATTGCTAGTCCATCACTACTATTTAACGATAGATACGTATCTGTCGTTAATGTTCGTCGTCAATTTGGCGACAACCATTAGCGACAACTTAAATTCTGTTGCAAACCAACGACTGCTTTAAATTGGCGACGAAGTAGCAACATATATTATCCGTCGCTATTTTTTTTTTAAAATTTTAATTTTTTTTTGAAATATTCTGAAATTCGAGAAAAATTTCTCGTTATACAATTCATATAACCTGCTTATAAAAAACAAAGTACACATAAAAAATACATATACAGGTGAAACAAATTTAACACAAGTTCTACGTTAAACAAACTTTAACAACCAAATACAATCCTTACCAAGTTATAATTAGTTACAAGTATGTCAAACAAATTACACAAATGAATCTAATCCTCGCCAAGATTCTGGGCATCATCCTCTTCATTTTCTCGATCTGCCCCTTCCTCCATGCCCCCATCAGCTCCTCTACGCTGATCATTTCCAGCATCCAACAAGAGAACCAAAATGTTAGTAGTTATAAACAAAATATAATAAAATAAATTATATGCAATGCACCTAATCTAATGCAACAAAGTAAATGGCTGAATGACACTAGCAATAAACTGAAGGACATTAACAGAATTCAAATATGTGTTTTAAGACTGATTTTTTTTTATAGTGAATCATGCAGATATGTGTTCTAAGGTTGTCAAATAAATGTGTTATGTATCACAATCATGCATATATGTGTTAGAAGGCAGTCAAACAACTTTCATAGTGATGAAATCATGCTTATATGTGTTCTAATGTTGTCAAAAAACTTTTATAGTGATTCAATCATGCTCATATGTGTTCTAAAGCAGTAAAAAAACTTTCATATTAATTCAATCATGCATAAATGTGTTCTAAGGAAAATTTTATAGTAATTCAATCATGCATATGTGTATTCTAAGGCAGTAAAACAATTTCATAGTGATGAAAGTATGTTTGTACGTGTTCTAACATTGTCAAAAAACTTTCATAGTGATTTAATCATGCATATATGTGTTCTAAGGTTGTCAAAAAACTTTCATATTGATTCAATCATGCATATATGTGTTCTAAGGTTGTCAAAAAACTTTCATATTGATTCAATAATGCATATATGTGTTATAAGGCAATAAAAAAACTTTCATATATGCTAATATCATGCTCATATGTGTTATAAGGTAGTCAAAAAACTTTCATAGTGATTCAATAATGCATATATGTGTTCTAAGGCAGTAAAAAAACTTTATATGTGATTTAATCATGCGTATCATGTTCTAAGGCAGTCAAATTTTTTTACAGTGATTCAATCATGCATATATGTGTTATAAGGCATTAAAAAACTTTCATATATGCTAATAGCAGGCTCATATGTGTTCTAAGGTTGTCATAGCGATGAAAGCATGCTTGTATGTGTTCTAAAGTTGTCAAAAAACTTTTATAGTGATTCAATCATGCATATATGTGTTACAAGGTAGTCAAAAAACATGATTAGTGATGAAATCATGCTTATATGTGTTCTAATGTTGTCAAAAAACTTTTATAGTGATTCAATCATGCTCATAAGTGTTCTAAAGCAGTAAAAAAACTTTCATATTGATTCAATCATGCATAAATGTGTTCTAAGGAAAATTTTATAGTAATTCAATCATGCATATGTGTGTTCTAAGGCAGTAAAACAATTTCATAGTGATGAAAGCATGTTTGTATGTGTTCTAAGGTTGTCAAAAAACTTTCATAGTGATTCAATCATGCATATATATGTTCTAAGGTTGTAAAAAAACTTTTATATTGATTTAATCATGCATATATGTGTTCTAATATTGTCAAACAACTTTCATATTGATTTAATCATTCATATATGTGTTATAAGGCAATAAAAAAACTTTCATAGTGATTCAATCATGCTCGTATGTGTTCTAAGGCAATCAAAAAACTTTATATGTGATTCAATCATGCATATCATGTTCTAAGGCAATAAAATTTTTTTATAGTGATTGAATAATGCATATATGTGTTATAAGGCATTAAAAAACTTTTATATATGATAATATCAGGCTCATATGCGTTCTAAGGTTGTCATAGTGATGAAAGCATGCTTGTATGTGTTCTAAGGTTATCAAAAAACTTTTATAGTGATTTAATCATGCATATATGTGTTACAAGGCAGTAAAAAAACATGATTAGTGATGAAATCATGCTTATATGTGTTCTAATATTGTCAAAAAACTTTCATAGTGATTCAATCATGCTCATAAGTGTTCTAAAGCAGTAAAAAAACTTTCATATTGATTCAATCATGCTTATAAGTGTTCTAAAGCAGTAAAAAAACTTTCATATTGATTCAATCATGCATAAATGTGTTCTAAGAAAATTTTTATAGTAATTCAATCATGCATATGTGTGTTCTAAGGCTGTAAAACAATTTCATAGTGATGAAAGCATGCATGTATGTGCTCTAAGGTTGTCAAAAAACTTTCATAGTAATTCAATCATGCATATATATGTTCTAATGTTGTCAAACAACTTTTATATTGATTCAATTATGCATATACGTGGTATAAAGCAGTAAAAAAACTTTCATATATGTTAATATCATGCTCATATATGTTATAAGGCAGTCAAACAACTTTCATAGTGATGAAATCATGCTTATATGTGTTATATTGTTGTCAAAAAACTTTTATAGTGATTCAATCATGCTCATATGTGTTCTAAAGCAGTAAAAAAACTTTCATATGAATTCAATCATGCATAAATGTGTTCTAAAGAAAATTTTATAGTAATTCAATCATGCATATGTGTATTCTAAGGCAGTAAAACAATTTCATAGTGATGAAAGTATGTTTGTACGTGTTCTAAAGTTGTCAAAAAACTTTCATAGTGATTCAATCATGCATATATGTGTTCTAAGGTTGTCAAAAAACTTTCATATTGATTCAATCATGCATATATGTGTTCTAAGGTTGTCAAAAAACTTTTATATTGATTCAATCATGCATATATGTGTTATAAGACAATAAAAAAACTTTCATATATGTTAATATCATGCTCATATGTGTTATAAGGTAGTCAAAAAACTTTCATAGTGATTCAATCATGCTCATATGTGTTCTAAGGCAGTCAAAAAACTTTATATGTGATTGAATCATGCGTATCATGTTCTAAGGCAGTAAATTTTTTTTATAGTGATTCAATCATGCATATACGTGTTATAAGGCATTAAAAAACTTTCATATATGCTAATAGCAGGCTCATATGTGTTCTAAGGTTGTCATAGCGATGAAAGCATGCTTGTATGTGTTCTAAGGTTGTCAAAAAACTTTTATAGTGATTCAATCATGCATATATGTGTTACAAGGCAGTCAAAAAACATGATTAGTGATGAAATCATGCTTATATGTGTTCTAATGTTGTAAAAAAACTTTCATAGTGATTCAATCATGCTCATAAGTGTTCTAAAGCAGTAAAAAAACTTTCATATTGATTCAATCATGCATAAATGTGTTCTAAGGAAAATTTTATAGTAATTCAATCATGCATATGTGTGTTCTAAGGCAGTAAAACAATTTCATAGTGATGAAAGCATGTTTGTATGTGTTCTAAGGTTGTCAAAAAACATTCATAGTGATTCAATCATGCATATATGTGTTCTAAGGTTGTGAAAAAACTTTCATATTGATTCAATCATGCATATATGTGTTCTAATATTGTCAAACAACTTTCATATTGATTCAATCATTCATATATGTGTTATAAGGCAATAAAAAAACTTTCATAGTGATTCAATCATGCTCGTATGTGTTCTAAGGCAATCAAAAAACTTTATATGTGATTCAATCATGCATATCATGTTCTAAGGCAGTAAATTTTTTTTATAGTGATTCAATAATGCATATATGTGTTATAGGGTATTAAAAAACTTTTATATATGCTAATATCAGGCTCATATGCATTCTAAGGTTGTCATAGTGATGAAAGCATGCTTGTATGTGTTCTAAGGTTATCAAAAAACTTTTATAGTGATTTAATCATGCATATATGTGTTACAAGGCAGTAAAAAAACATGATTAGTGATGAAATCATTCTTATATTTGTTCTAATATTGTCAAAAAACTTTCATAGTGATTCAATCATGCTCATAAGTGTTCTAAAGCAGTCAAAAAAATTTCATAGTGATTCAATCATGCTTATAAGTGTTCTAAAGCAGTAAAAAAACTTTCATATTGATTCAATCATGCATAAATGTGTTCTAAGAAAATTTTTATAGTAATTCAATCATGCATATGTGTGTTCTAAGGCTGTAAAACAATTTCATAGTGATGAAAGCATGTATGTATGTCTTCTAAGGTTGTCAAAAAACTTTCATAGTGATTCAATCATGCATATATATGTTCTAATGTTGTCAAACAACTTTTATATTGATTCAATTATGCATATACATGGTATAAAGCAGTAAAAAAACTTTCATATATGTTAATATCATGCTCATATATGTTATAAGGCTGTCAAAAAACTTTCATAGTGATTCAATCATACTCATATGTGTTCTAAGGCAGTAAAAAAACTTTATATATGATTCAATCATGCGTATCATGTTCTAAGGCAGTCAAAATATTTTATAGTGATTCAATCATGCATATATGTGTTATAAGGCATTAAAAAACTTTCATATATGCTAATATCAGGCTCATATGTGTTCTAAGGTTGTCAGAGTGATGAAAGCATGCTTGTATGTGTTCTAAGGTTGTCAAAAAACTTTTATAGTGATTCAATCATGTATATATGTGTTATAAGGTACTAAGAAAATTTTATAGTGATTCAATCATGCATATATGTGTTATAAGGTTGTAAAAAAACTTTCATAGTGATTCAATCATGCGTATATGTGTTATAAGGGTGTCATAAAAATTGTATAGTGAATCAATCATGCGTATATGTGTTATAAGGTGTCAAAAAAATTATAGTGAGGCAATCGTGCATATATGTATTCAATCATATATATACTAGCTTGAAATCTAACGACATGAAACAAATGACATGAATCTTTATACCTGACGGGCATCGAAGCTCATATTGAATGCAGACGAAGTTTCTTTGTCTTGAAAAAAGTTGCTCAACTCATTACGGACAATGTTAGGAATGACTTCATTTAAAAAGTACTGTATTTTGTCCTCAAGATGCTGACAGACACCATCCTAAAACATAGCAGAGTCAATCGGTCCTTGGGAGTTGATGCTGGCGGGAGAACTCTGAGAGCCATGACTGTAGGAGATAACGACTGTTGTGGTGTTTATGTTACTCCCAAACCCGAACACACGACCCTTTTTGGGTTCACCGGTTGCAGTCATCCATGTTGCATGATCAAAAGGCGGATGCTGAGTGGAGTCATCGCCATATCACTGTACCATTTGCTGCTCGTATGACCCCTACAAAGTAATGATTAGAATATGAATTAATAATTAAGAATGTTTTGATAACACAATTCATAATAACTTGTATATTATAATGTTTATTAATACAATAAATATATACCGATGTTGCTCTCGCCTTCTCTAATACAAAATCTTCAGTGCTCTTACATTTATGTGTTTCAACAAACACACCCTTATAAGGCATGATGTCTCCTTTTTCTGCTTCCTGCAATGTTAAATGATAAAAAATCGATTAATAAGTATGCAGAAATACTTATAAATTTGACAATATATATATATATATATATATATATATATATATATATATATATACACACACACACACATATTTATATATTGATGAGTAACCATTTTCTTCTGATGGCTACCAAAAGTCCTAAATCCACTATGTAGATGGGCATTGAGCATCTTCGCTCAGTTTTGTGCAGCCTTTGCTGAGCGATAGGTCAAAACCAGAAAGTGTAAAAGGAAACAATCTTTGCCTAACTGTCCTCTATCACCTCATAAAATTTGGGAAATTTTTATGGAAGTTTGATATCCGAAATCCCCTTTAGAATCAGCATTTTAGGAAATTTTTTTATTTTCTTAGGATTTTAACTATTTTCCATATTAAGAAAATACAAAAAAATAGATTTTTGAGCTCCATTCTATTTTTAGGGTTATTTTAAGTGTACATTCCAAATTTGGCTTAATTCCAAGTTCATTTGATTTACATGTTAGTTTATCCTTAAATTCAGAAGCGAAAATCAGACGAAAATCAAGTTAAAATTGATATTTTATGATATTTTTGCCATTTTAGGGTTTTATTCATGTAAATAAGCATGTCATATCATATTAGGGTTAATTTCAATCTCATTTGCATTTCATATTTTTCAATTTCGTAAAATTTATTTCAGAAAACCCTGGTTTCAAGGCCATAGTCTTGTTATCAGGGGTATTTTGGTCATTTTAACCTAAATTTCAAAATTTCAATCTTTGATTTCATAGATCATAAATCTTGGTTTTCTTCGTATTCTGACTATGGCCACAAATACGAATCCCACTGAGTTTATAAACTCCATAAGATCTTGTGCACGTGCCATTCGTGTCAACCATAGTGAATTTGAAATAATGTGCATGAATGTTACATCAAATATTGAAATTTGCATAAATTAAACTATATGCAATGCATCCCTATTCTAAGCAGAAATGTAACTCTTATTCCAAATATTACATTGCTTTTTACATTGAATTGAATAAAATAAAGAAATAAAATAACTAAGTCTTCTTCTTGAATGTTCCTACAAAACTAGAAAACAAGGTTAACACAAAAATGTAGGTTTTTCTGAATTTATCCAAAAATATGGGAAATTATCAGATATTATTTAGATATAAACCCAAATTCATACCCCCTTTGATATAAACATGATAAACAATGAATAAATTTTGAAAATAAACTTGAAAATTCGAAAGTGGAGTCAAAATGACCAAAATGCCCCTGATGACTTTGAAATCAGGGTTTTCTGAATTTTTTTTTGTGAAATTTGAAAATCAAATGAAATAAATCAAATACAATATGATGAAACATAATGAGTTTTGCAAGATTATTCAAGAAGAAGATTTCATTTATTTTTCTTTTGTTCAATTCAATGTAAATATCAGATGTAGTATTTAGAATAAGAATTACATTTTCTGCATAGAATAGGATTGCATTGCGTATAGTTTGCTTTCGTAAAATCCAATATTTGATGTATGATTCCTGCACATTTTTCCAAATTCACTATGGTTGACACGAATGGCACGTGCACAAGCTCTTAGGGAGTTGACAAACTCGGTGGAATTCGTATTTATGGCCATAGTTAGAATACGAATAAAACCCAGATTTGTGATCTTCGTATTAGCCACATTCAACCTACACTCTTAGGCTAACTTCAAAATGCACTATATTTCTCAAAGATTTTCTCAAATTCCACAGAAAATATCTTTCAAATCCATATTCATTCATTCATTTCATTCAATTTGTATCATGAAAGTATTTCAAACAATCATATGCTTTTATTTCAATTCAGAGAAATCAATTTTTTCAAAATTTTCTAAGTCGTCAGAAATTGATCTTCTAAAAAACTCTAAGTTTTCAAATGATATTTCAAGCATTTTCCCAGTTTAAATCATGATTTTCTAATGTTTCTAACATTCCTCAAATTTCAAAATCCTATTTTCAAGCTGGTCGGTCAAACAAAAATCCTACTTTCAAGCTGGTCGGTCAAAACAAAAATCCTGCTTTCGAGCTGGTAAGTCAAAACAAAAATCCTGCTTTCGAGCTGGGAAGTCAAAACAAAAATCTTGCTTTCGAGCTGGTAAGTTAAAACAAAACCCAACTTTCGAGTTGATCTTTTATTGAGTCTTTTTAAGATTCAATTTAGTCATGGATGTGTCAATTAGACCTCAAGCAATTTCTTTCACCAAGGATTTCAAGAACATTTTGTAAATTTGTCATCAAATATTTGTTGATTCTAAGACTTTTATTACACAAAAGAATTACCTCAAAATACCTTCAACATTACTTCCAAAAGAGCAAAACTTTTGCGAAAAAAGATTCAAAATTCAAAATCTTTCTATTGGCCAACCAAAAGGATGAAGAATAAATCCTTGATATGGCTAGCAAAAGAAAATTCAATGTTTTCGCAAAGCCATAAGTGATTGATATTGATCGGAGTCAATGACATATTTTTAAAGACCATTCTTGTAGTAATAAGGCAGTGAAAATATCCTGAGCGATGAAGAAAAATCCACTCAACTCCCATATTTCCTCAATCATTTAAGCTGAAATTAAATATCTGCAAAAGGGATCTCTCAATCATCGTCAAGTTGAAGATTGGTCGATGAGTTAGACCCCCGAGGCCAAAGAAGATTTGAATCATCTCCAAGATAAAGGAGTTTGTGACGGATCCTTCCAGGGAAAGTTCATATCACTGCCAAGTTGAAGGTGAATGCGATGAACCTCCTGACAAATCCTAAAAGATATTTGATTTCTGCTATCATCAAGAGATTTTTAACCAAAGAGACAATATCATCAGTATAATTCCTGAGACAAAGAAGGCTCAAAACATCTCCAAGTTGAAGGAGTTTGTGACGTACTCTTCCAAAAAAAAAGAGAAGAAGAAGGATCAGAGCATCTCTAAGTTGAAGGAGTTTGTGACATACCCTTTCTAGAAAAAAAGAAAAGTCAGAACATCTCCAAAATGAAGGACGATGCAATAAACTTCTCCCCAAAACCCAAGAGAGCTCCAATTCTGTCTCAAAAAGAGTGCAAAAAGATCATCATGAAAAAAGTCCCAGGATATCAAACTGCCAAATCTGCCAAGAATCTTCTTTAATTTTGTGAAATTCTTTTATCAATATACTTTCACCAATTGCTTTCACAATATCAAGAATATTTTCTTTTTTGTTCATATCAAGGAAATTGATAGCTTCCTCGAAAAAAAGCTAATTGCCAGTAATTTGAATTTAAATCTTGATTCTATAGAGTTAAGCCCAATTGAAGGTAATACTTCAGGTAGACAAAAAGGAATATTTTTGCACCAATGTGCATCATTTTTAATTATTTTGAATCAATAACAATTTTCAACATTTTGACAATATTTTCTAGCTATCCTGGCATGAAGTGAGAGCTTGAGGTTCATTTTTGACATATCCTAGCATTGTTTGTCATCCTTTATTAGGACTTGATAACGGGAGTTTTCAAGTTTCCTTCTCTTCTTTTGTATAATTTGAGAGCCTGGGCTCTCAGATTTGCACATTTCCCTGTGTCCCCACTGTCCCACCATAGACAGTCCAATTTTGGCTCGAGGTTAAGCCACTAATCATTTTCCCACAAAAGATCATCAATTTCAAAAGTTATTTAGTCTCAATAATGAGGTGCCCAAAATCAACCCCTTTTCAAGCTTTAGGGACCCCCAGTTTCATCCTTTTGCAAAACCCCTATCAGATTCATTATGCGGAAGTCCGAAGGTTCCATTATGGTCTCTTCTTTCGAGGATTCCATCATTTCCCGATCAGGTTAAGGGTTAAACCTCAGCCTCATTTTGATGAGGTATTTCGTTTCTCGATCAGGTTAAGGGTTTAAACCTGAGTCTCATTCTGATGAGGTATTTCGTTTCTCGATCAGGTTAAGGGTTTAAACCTGAGCCTCATTCTGATGAGGTATTTCATTTTCTAATCAGGTTAAGGGTTAAACTTGAGCCTCATTTTGATGAGGTATTTCATTTTCTGACCAGGTTAAGGGTTCAAACCTGGGCCTCATTCTGATGAGGTATTTCATTCTCGATCAGGTTAAGGGTTTAAACCTGAGCCTCATTTTGATGAGGTATTTCATTTTTCGATCAGGTGAAGGGGTTAAACCTGGGCCTCATTCAGATGAGGTATTTCGTTTCCCGATCAGGTTAAGGGTTTAAACCTGAGCCTCATTCTGATGAGGTATTTAGTCCCCCTTTCAGGATAAGGGTTAGAACCTGAACCATTCTTCGCAAGAGGCCATTTTTCAAAAGCTATTCAGTCTCAGTCACGGGACGAACAAATCACTCCCTTTTCCAAAGATTTTAAGGAAAATCATTTTCATCGCCATCTTTGCGACCCCTCATTTCTACAAGAGGTCTTTTCCGTCCCATCCAGATTAAGGGTAAAACCTGAACTTCGCTCCTACGGAGTAAATCTATCTTCGTTATTCTCCATTTCAAACCTACCATTTTCATCAGGGCTAATCTCTTCATATCCAGTCAGATCCTTCTAACTGGGGCATTTTTTTTATATATAGCCCAAATTTGGTGTGTTTTCTTTGCCACTAAGCTTGACCCTAAACCAAGTTAGTAGCAGAGAGGGGCATCTGTAAACACCCCAAATTTTCCTCATCCATTCTCAGATACTTCCCCTCGTGCAGTGCCAACTCTGATAGGTCAGTGAAGGAGTCCAACCAAAAGTTTGTCACAAAATTATCATTTTACCCCCTTTTGCTAGGAAAATTACCATTTTACCCCTAGGTCATCCCAGACCCCTGTCAGTCAGAGTTAGCCAAACTCATCTGTAAGCTCAAAACAGTTAGAATATCAGTCATTTCAAGGTTATCTGAGATCACGATGAGCAGACCATGTTCATATCTGACCATTCCTGCCAAAATGTGATCATTTCTTCAGAAATAAGCTCATTTCTCACTCAAATCTAAGCCAATTGTCTCTAAGTAAGTCATTCCCAGTCAATTCTATTCCCTTGAGTATAGCTTGAGCTCACCAAAAGTTCAAGTGCTCCAGTTTCAGTTCAAAACCACTTCCAAGTGTCTAGGAGCCCATTTCAGCTCATTTCAGTTGAAATTGAGCTGAGTTCAGTTAGTTGAGCTAGTGTTTGAGCTTCAATTTTAGTTTATCTCAGTATTACTGATCTTTGTTCCAGCCCAAACCCAACTCTGGTATGTAATTCACGTCACTCCAGTGACCATTTCTCGCCATTTCTCTAAAAATGACAACATTTCTTGACAGTTCAGTCCAGGAGTTTAGTTGAGTCAGTGTCTTGTTAGTCTCTTTGAGTTCTAAAACCCTAGAATCCAGCTTAATCTAGTTCACTTCAGTTCAAACCAGCTCAGACCTTAATTTTCAGTGTCACTTTGGGCCTAGCAGAGACAAAAAACATTTCTCGAACCATTTTGCCCATTTTTATCAATTTTACCACTTTCTGAACTAGTACAACAGTCAATCAGGGTCCAATACCTAAAATTCTTCATCCAGGGCTAGCATTTCACATGTCATTTCATATCATTTCTCATTATTTTCCACAATTTCATGACATTTCATTTCATTTCATTTTCGAGATCCAGAACTCCAATTTTAAAAATTTCAATCCAGATTCGAGTTTTAAAAGTTTTCAAAAATTAATTTCAAACCCTGGGTTTCCAAAATTGATATTTTTACCCCCAGGACTCTAAATTTGGAAATATTTTCCCGAGAAAACAATTTGGATTCTTTCAAACTTGATTTTTCGAATTTTAAACTGGATCTGCTCTGTAAAGGGGTATAGAATTTCAAATTCTGAGTTTTATTTCAAAACTGCCAAAAATAACCCATTTCATCCAAAAAAAAATTCTGAGAAACCATTTCACCCCTTTGGTTTCCAAAATTAGCTTTAAAAATAATAAGTGGGACCCACTCTAAGTGGTGTCACACTGAAGCTTTTCGGGTTTCATTTATTTCCTTTTTTAGAAATCGTGTGGGCCCACTCCAAAGTGGCGCCCACTATGAAACCCCTTTTAAAAAATCATGTGAGCCCACTTCAAGGTGGCACCACATGTAAAAAAAATAAAAAAAAATCCAGATTTCGCTTTCTTTTCCCTTTCCTTTAAACTTTTGCTTCTTTCCTTTCTTCTTTCCTCTTTTCTTTCCTTCTTTTTTTTTTCCCTTCTTTCCTTCCCCTCTGCTTTCTATTTGGCCCCAAGGCATCATACGGTGGCCTACTTTCCACTCTCTCATTCAACCCTATCATCATTCTCTCTCACACTCTCTCATTCTCAAGACCCCATACGACTGGAACAATTCCCATATCTCTCATTCACTCCCTCTCAGCCCTAATACTCTCTCTTCTCCAACTCACGCCCAGTTCGTTAGCTCTCTCTTCTCCCAAATCTCACCATCTTCACTTACCTTCAGCCCCTTTCAAGCTCCAGCCGGTGTCTACCTTGAAGCAACACCTCCAACTTCCCCTTTATGGCAGCCACAGCAGCAAGCCCTGCTTCAGCCACGACCTTCAGCTACAACCACTGGTGCTTCCATTGCAGTTGCCTCCAACCACTGCTCCAAGACAATCTTTCCAGCCGGTTTTCCTTGGCTGCATCCATTACCTCCAAAACGCCCAACCTTCCTTGGTGGCTTCACCATCCACAACACCTACCTTCAACCACCATCTTCAACTCCCAGCAAGTTGCAGCTGCATCTCCAACCGTGCATCAAGATCCCAAGGTAAGCTCCTTTTATCCCTATTTTCTGCTAAATCTATAGGTTAATGTTTTGGTTGTCTCATGTTGTGAGGCTACATGGAGGAAAAGGATCCATCCGATCTATGGATCAGATCCTTTCTTACCAATAGCCAACATTAAGCATAAGAGCATACCACCCTGAGCATTTTTTATTTTATTCTTATTTTCATGTAAATTTCATAATATAGGCATTATATGTAGTTTATTTTATTGCTTTATAGGTATTTTGTCTAGTTTCATTAGTAGTTGCTTATTAGTTCATAAGTTCTAATCCAGGTGTGAAGTTCGATTGCTATTTCATGTTTAATTCTTTTTTAATAAATTCTGAGAATCTTGTTATGAATGCCTCTATTTGTCCGTGATCTTTTGCCAAAGTTTTGAATCAATTTGGGTTCTATAACCCTACTTAGAAAATCAAACCCCAAATCGAGTTTTAAACCCTGTGGAAGTAATAAATCCCCTTGTAGCAGACTTGTGGACTCGAGATTTCCCCCATGGGAGATTCGATTCATTCCATATAAAATGTAGTACATTCGTGGAGAAATCTACTATTTTTCTGTATTTTATGGGATTTTTCTAAGAAGTTTGTTGTCTCCAAAAAGTCTGGTTTTACAGACCTCTATCAAGCTCCATATCGATCTTAATCTGTTGTGGCACTCCAATCTGTAGGTCCAATGTCAAAACTATCAAAAGAAGAGTTGTTCCTCATAAACGCCTCTATCATTTTTCCGAATTTCCAGATTTTTAGGACCCAGATTTCTATTTTTCCATATTTTACAAGTTCACTAGTTAATTCTCTGTCATTCTAATTTTATTAGAATTAGGGGTCTGATAATCCTATGTGTATTCTGTAACCCTAGGTCCAATGCCAAAACTGTAAAAAGAGAAGTTGTTTTTCTTTGTGTCAGTGACCTCCCCCTAAAATTTTAGATCTTTTAGTCACTGTTTGCTATTTTTTCTGTGATTGTTACCAAAACCTATCAGTTTTCCTTCAATCCCAAACTCACCGGATTCCGACCTAGATTGCTGGAGTTGTAATTCTCCGACCATAGGTTGAATCCTAAATCTATAAAAGGAAAAAATCCTTGACTAGCTGTCCTCTATCACCCCATAAAATTTGGTGCATTTCCATGGTAAGTTTCTATTCGAAACCTTGCTGTCATTAGGCTAGGTCTAAGCTAGAAGGCAAAAATCCTATTTTTTTAGGTTTTTATTGAATTTTCATATTGAAAAATACCCAAAAAATAAAATTTTGGATTCCATTCTGTTCTTAAAGTTAGTCTAGGTGTTCATACCAAATTTGGGGCAATTCCTAGTTCATTTTCTATATGAGCTAGTTAAACTGTTAAAATCAAAAGCTAAACTCAGGCGAAACTCAATGTTTTGTGATATTTTTGCATTTTTAGGGTTTTAGCTTGCATATAAACATATCATTTCATATTATGTTTGATTTCAATCTCATTTGCATTCGTTGGAATTTCAAAATCCTCATTTTTACAAAAATTATTTCTGAAAACTCTCATTTCAAGGCCATAGTCTTACTATCAGGGGCATTTTCACCTCAATTTTGAAATTTCAAACTTTCATCATATTTTCATGTATACAATCATATCATATCATCTTGTGTTTGACTTTATCTTCATTTGAATTTCAAAACTCTCATTTTATAAAATATTCTTCTGAAAACCTTGATTTCAAGGCCATAGTCTTGCTATCTAGAGCATTTTGGTTATTTCCATCCCAATTTTGAATTTCTAAATCTTATTTTCGAATTTTCAATCCATTTTCATCATTTATTTCTTATGTTTATATCAGGGAAGTATGAATCGAGGTTTATATCAGGGTAAAATTCGATAATTTCTCGATATTGTCGGATAAATCCAGATAAACCTACATTTTTGTGCTAACTTGTTTTCTAGTTTTGCAGGGATATTCAAGAAGAAAATTTCATTTATTTTTCTTTTGTTCAATTCAATATAAATATTAGATGTAATATTTGGAATAAGAGTTATATTTTCTGCATAGAATAAGATTGCATTGCATATAGTTTGCTTTCGTAAAATCCAATATCTGATGTATGATTCATGCACATTTTTCCAAATTTACTATGGTTGACACGAATGACACGTGCACAAGCTCTTAGGGAGTTGACAAACTCGGTGGAATTCATATTTATGGCCATAGTCAAAATACGAATAAAACACAGATTTGTGATCTTTGTATTAGTCACATTCAGCCTACACTCTTAGGCTAACTTCAAAATGCACTGCATTACTCAAAAGATTTTCTCAAATTTCTCTGAAAATATCTTTAAAATTCATATTCATTCATTTATTTCATTCAATTTGCATCATGAAAGCATTTCAAACAATCATATGCTTTTATTTCAATTCAGAGAAATCGATTTTTTCAAAAAATTTTAAGTCCTCAGAAATTGATCTTCTCAAAAACTCTGAGTTTTCAAATGATATTTCAATGTTTCTAACATTCCTCAAGTTTCAAAATCCCAAGTTTTCAGAAATCGATTTTCTCAAAATCTTTAAATTATCTCTGAAACTGGTTTTTCTAGAATTCTCAAATCCTCTTTAGAAATCGATTTTCGTTTAAAAAAAGCAATCCAAATCTCAAAAATCTATTTTCTCAAAGTTTCAATTGTCCTGAGATTCCATTTTCCATTTCAAAAGACATTTTCCAATGTAATTCATGATTTTCCCAATAATTCATTTTCCAAATATTTCCAATCTTTGAAGCAAACATCATATATCTCAAAATGTGTATCTTTTCAAAAATCTCATAGAACATGCCTGATTTCTTTGTGCATTTAGAAAAATAGAGCATAATTTAGATATTTGAGCCTAGTTAAGCACACTTTTGATCATTGGTTCAATTACCCCTGGTAAAGGCGCCAGGAATGGTTGAACCTCGTACCGACAGGCGAGTCTCATTCTACAGAATTTTCTCATAAATTTAAAAAATGGAGGCGAGTAATTTTCAAAAACCATTTTCAAAACTTTGGTTGAGTTTGACTCACATAATTGTTTCTCTCTCTCGCAGAGGGAGGAAAAATTTCTGCGATGATAACAGTCACTATCCATGATGTCCCAACACTTTTGATAGAATATACCTGAAAACCCATCTAACCCTGGGGCTTTGTTACCTTTTGCTTGAAAAACTATAGATCTCACCTCATCAAAAACAAGAGCTAACAACATCTCATTCTCTTCCTCAAACACACACAACCCATCCCAAGAAGGGAACACATCACACTAGTCTTCATCCTCAGTAAGAATATAAGATTAAAAAAATTTATGAAATTTTAATCAAAATAGATTGAATTTTTGTGTGAAAAATTCAGTCTATGAAAATATTAATCAATTTGGTGACTTAATATTTAGCCTGGCTAATAGGGTTTATTAGAATTTATTAAATTAAATAATTAAGCATTTAATTATTAAGTATAATTAATTAGTGTTTACTTGGTAATTAATAAACATTTAATTATAAACTATGCCTAATTAATATTAAGTAGATGATTACACATGAATTATTCATTAATTTATAAATTTAAGATAAGAAAAAATTGTTAAAGTATTAAAAAGGAATTTACTATTCTTTTTAGAGTTTGGATGTAGCTTGGATTTGGACTGAATCCAATTGGAGTTGGATCCAACTAGAAGATCCAAAGTGAAAATTTCATAAAATTAAAGTTTTTAAAAATAATATAAGACTCAATATAGAAATTTCATAAATTAATATTTTTAAAAATAATATAAGACCCAATATGGAAATTTCATAAATTGGAGTTTCTAAAAGTAATAACAAGAAAAAAATCAAGACTTGTAAATAAAATATTATTTTAAAAAGGTAACTAGGAGTTAGACCTAGTTGGAATGAAACCAAATAAAGCCCAACCAAGAGGGGGGTGATCTTGGCTTAGTCCCTACCTTGGAGAGTGTGAGAGATGAGAGTCAATGAGATTCCACATGAATCCCAATATAGAATCTCTACAATTCCTAGGAAAAACAAAAATGAAAAGAACTAGGCATGATAGCATTTTGTAGCTTACCAAATATGTGAAAGTCTTCACATGACTAAAAAAAGTCAAGGGTCAATTTTGCAAATGTTTTATGAGAGGAGGGTTAGACTCCATCTCAACCCCCCATCTCCCTTTATGTAAGCTCAGCCACGCATCTCATTTACACATGAGCATTTGCCTATAAATACCTCTTAAAAAGTAGAAGAGAGGCATTCTTGAACTCTCTCTCTTTCTCTCTCTTCCAACGTTTTTGAGTTTTTCTTGTTTCTCTTCACTCAAGTGTAGTGTGGGGTACCTTAGAGAGACTCCATCCTACACACTTTGTAGTAGTAGAATATGTTTTGAAGGATCAAGCTCCACTACAACAAAGAAGGAAAAAAGTAAGTTAATCTCTATTTATTGTATATTGTGATTTATTTAAAGCTTCTCTCCTTCCAATCCATATAAACATGCATTTTTATAATGCATGTAGGTATGAATAAGGATTCTCATGGATGAATCCATGAATATATATAGTATATGTGATTTTCCTTATTTTTTATAAAAATACATGGTCGATGAAGATACACACCAATACTAATGGTGTTTCATCATCTAGACCCATGATTCATGTTAGAAACATAGTTTATATGCGATTCATGTTGTTTTAGTATATTGAAAATATTATTTGTACATAATGTATGGTGTGTTGTCATTTTTTAAACACATTTATGGTTGAGTATCATGTTTATACAAAATGTATAGTGTGATCATTTTTGAAACACATTCATGGTGAAAAAGCTTATTTATGACAAACATATGGTGTCTTATCATTTTTGAAACACATCCATAGTGAAAAAACTTGTTTATGTAAAACTTATGGTGTGTTGTCATTTTTAAAACACATCCATGGTTGAAAACCTTGTTTATGCAAAAACGTATGGTGTGTTATCATTTTTGAAATACATTCATGGTTGAATATTTTGTTTATATACTATGGATAATGTGTAATCATTTTTTAAACATATTCATGGCTAAATGTCATGTTTATGCATTATGGATAATGTGTTATCATTTTTGAAACACATCCATGGTTGAATATTTTGTTTATGTAATATGGATAATGTGTTATTAGTTTTTAAACACATTCATCACTAAATATCATGTTTATGCATTATGGACAATATGTTATAATTTTTTAAACACAATCATGGTTAAATATTTTGTTTATGTAACATTGATAATGTGTTATCATTTTTTAAATACATTCATGATTAAATATCATGTTTATGCATCGTTGATAATGTGTTATCATTTTTGAAACACATTCATGAATGAATATCTTGTTTATGAATATGAATAGCGGCTTGTCAATTTTGAAACACATTCATGGTTAATATATTGCTTATGCATTAATTAATGATGTGTTGTCATTTTGGAAACGCATTCATAGTTGAATATCTTGTCTATGCATTTTGGATAATGTGTGGTCATTTTTTAAATACATTCATCTTTAAAAACTTTGCTTATGTATTATACACCAAATTTTACCATTTTTGAAACCCATTCATAGGTTTAAAACATGATTTATACATTAAAGACATTTTTGAAACCCATTCATGGTTCATAAACTTGATTCATACAAAAGACATGGTTTTGACAACTCGTTCATATATCCTTGAAAATTATTTTGCAAAATAAGTTTTTAATTAAAAGTTTGAGATAAACATTTAAAAAAATATAGGTTTTAATATGAGGCAAGGGATAACCTTGCTGGCCAGACCGGCCTGAATCGTGCCACGGTTCAGGCTTGGTCTAGATGGACTTGACTGGGTCTGACTTGTGTCACATTTCAGACCCAGTCATGGGTTAGGCCCAGCTTGGCCTGAACCAGCACACCCAGTTCGACTCAGCCTGCGCCCAATTAGGGATGGCTTGGCCTGAACCAACAGATTTGATTGAGTCTAGGCTTGTCCTTGATAGCATGGTCTGGTCTGGGTCCCAGACCAGTTCTTGACTAGGGCGGACAACCTATCAATTGTACACCCACAAAAAAAAAGAGAAGGTTAATGTTTATGACTAAGGATTTTGAATAATTTTAATCTATGCATAAAATGAAATAAAAATGTCTATGACAATGCATAAGGCATATGCTTTCAAATAAATTAAGTATATACAAACCATGAAGAAATGTTTATGAAAAATGCATATCATATGCATATGCAATCAAAGTGATTTTAGCATATGCAAACCATGAAGAAATGTTTATGAAAAATACATATTATATGCATATGCAATCAAAGTGATTTTAGCGTATGCAAACTATAAAGAAATGTTTAATGCATATACAATCAAGTGACTCTAGCATATGCAAACTATGAAGGAAATTTTTATGAAAATACATATCATCTGATTGATAGTATTCATCCTCTTCAACAATCTTATTTTCCTGTAACTGATCATACTCGAGGTATAGTTTAGACTTCACCTTATAAATTCTCCACCATTCATTTCTATCTGACTTCCTTGTAGTCGGATATGAAGTATAATACATTTGTTGAGCTTGCGAGGCTAATATAAATGGTTCATATGTTCCAAACCTTGACTTACCATTCACCTCCACAATGCCTAAGACTTTGTCGACTCTAGTTGGTGTGGGATCAAACCATTGATACTTGAATAAAGTTAAGCTATTATTTGTGCCTAAGTAAGTCAACTACATTATTTCTTCTATAACACTGTAGTAGTCATGTTTATTTTCACCATAGTTGCTACCCTTGATGCACACGCCACTATTCATCGTTGACTTGTTGACACCGTAGTCTTTTGTATAGAAACGATAACCATTTACGATGTACCCGTTGTAACACTGCACAACTTTAGACAGACCATTTTGTAAATCACATATTCTTTAATCTTTAACATCACCATGGTGGACCTACAAGCACAAACAAGGACTATGATCATGACAAATTAAGTATCTTATTGTTGTATAAAGGGAAAAAATGTATACAATCGTCCTTACCAACTCTTTCAACCATGCCACAAATTTATTTTCATGTTATTTTTGTACTTCTGCATCAGTGAGTTGTGGAAGTTTTCTTCGCAAGTTCAGATCAAATCGTCTACACTTAACATAAACTTATTTTATCGAACCATGTACACACGTATAAAACTTAATGTTATGTATTAACTATACTTACTCAATATATGGGTCGATTGCTGAGCAATTGATAAAGATATATATTTATGTTGCGTCTTGCTCTCAATCTTTCAAGAGTCTTGATCGGCAACTGCCAAATGCATGTCCAAGTGGTTGAAATATAGACAATTTATCAGTTATAATTAATTGTTCTCCATCATCATTACGAGGTGGGCATGTGTAACGTGTTGGAATGTGAGGTTCAAAGTACATAGATGAGAAATTTGAAATCTCTTCCAAGGTGTACGCCTCACAAATAGAGCCCTCTACTCTTGCTTTATTTTGAACCTTTTTTTTGAGGTCAAACATGCATGTGTGAACAATATACATCTCGGATTACAATAAAATTTTCAATAATATTGAAAAGAAAAATTTAAATAAACATATATCTTTCAAATAGGTACATCCATCGATATTACACAGGTCCACCAACCCTAAGTTCATATGGCAAATATATGACCACATGTTTCATAACATCAAAAAATGTTGGTGGAAATATCTTCTCTAGCTGACAAATAGTAGTTACGACAACTTTCTCAACATTCTTTACCTCATATACTACAACTTCAGTTGCGCACAATGTTCTAAAAGATCTACTCAACTCGGACAATACCCCCCATATAGGTTTGTCTAACATATCATAGAATACTAGGGGTATCAACTGTTGCATAATGACATGGAAATCATGACTCTTCAACCCATATAACTGTCCCTCGTCTATTTTCACAGCCTGAGCAATGTTAGAAACATAACCGTCTGAAAATCTCAACCATTGACATACCAGCTTTACTTGATCTGGACCAAGCACATACCTTGCCTTTGGTTTCAGTATTTTGCCATTGTACTCTTTGAGTTTCAATTCTGATATTTTACATACCACTTTTAAATCCATACATGCCTTCGAATTATCTATCGTTTTCCCTTTCATGTTCATTACTATATTAAATACATCATCGAACACATTTTTCTCCACATGCATGACATCCAATTATGTCGTATCAATAAGGTTGGCCAATATGGTAGTTTCCAAAATATCATTATCAACTATCCTACGATACATTCATTCATGGTTTGCAGCCATTTTGTCCTAAAATATTACAGATATTTTCATTAGCAGTTAAAAGAAAATCTTAATAATGCTATGATGACACAAATATATTCATTTGAACAAAAAAATCATGATATAATTTCACATAGAAGGCATAATAAAATGAAAAATAACTTCATGCAAGCATGAATACAAAAATATCAAACATTGCAATACATTCAAATCATTCATATCAAAACAATATCAAACATGTACATGCAGCAAACACACTCTAATATCCCGCTAACTACTACCATGTCTAGCATGAAATTCATACTCCAAAAATAAGAACACTTCTATTCTCATACATTAAAGTCATGCTCAGCATGATCTCCAAACTCCATCAAAGCAGTCCTAAATATCCACAACTAAGTGAGTGTGTGAACAGAAAAGTGTTGCATCCAAAAAATTAAATAACATGTAATGTGCTTGCATCACTTACTCACCACGGGTATTTACCCGATTTGAATTGCTTTTGCCTTTGCATTTTTTTTATTTCTTTTTGCATTGCATTTTCAATCGCATGCGATGCTTAGCACTAAGCATCTCACAATTAGCTCAGCTACGTACCTGCAACGCACAAATATATAAAATAATACAATACACAACAATCTACTCCCTCACATCTCGTAAGACAAGGAGACAGGGAAGGAGCTCGATCCCTCCCTGGCAAAAAAAAACAAGGATAGGGATGAACTTGCTAATCTCCCTGTCTGACAGTAATCATGGAGGCAGAGGGCGGAACCTCCTTGCTTGTCGGAAAGACACAAAGGCAGGGGATTTCCCCCTGTCCACCAGGAAAAATAAGCAGAGGCAGGGAGCTCCCCCTGCCTAACGACAAGAAGAAGGGGCGATAGGGGCTTGGCCCTTGTCGGCCTTGTCTGCGCATGCAGACGGCAGGGCCTCGCCCCTGTCGTCCTACCGAGAACAACTGCAGGCAGCAGGGGCTTGGCCTCTGCCGACTTGTCGAAAAGAAGAAAGCGACAGAATTCCCCTGCCGACCAACAAAATGGTGCAGGAGGTAGCTCAGTTGCCTGATGGAAAAAGAAAAAAATGCGAAAGAGGACAGACAAAGGTGGGAAAACCTTCACATGTGGTCGGCGAAACGACAGATGCCAGCGTCGTGGCTGCTATGGCGTCACCGAGGCAGGCCAGAGGGCGATGGGAGGCGGGTTGGGGGGCAATGGGAGGTGGATCGGGGGGGGGGGGAAGGGGGATGGGAGGCGGGCTAGTGGGCGACAAGAGGCGGGCCACCGGGGGGACGGGAGGCGGGCCGATGGGGGGACAGGAGGCGGGTTGGGGGGAACGGGAGGCAGGCTGAGGGGAGACGGAAGGCGGGCCGGGGGGCGACTGGAGGTGAGCCAAGTGGCGACGAGAGGTGAGCTGGGTGGCGACGGGAGGTGGGCCGGGTGGCTACGGGAGGCGGGCCGAGAGGCGACGGGAGGCAAGCCGGGGAGACGCGGCGGAGACTAAACAAAAAGAGAAAGAAAGGGAAAATAATTAGGGATTTACGGGGAAATTAGCGATGGCCTAGCAGTGGCCAAATTCCGTTGCTAGGGCATCACTATTTGGCGATGACTTAGCGATGGAATAGTTCTACCGTTGATCCGTCGTTAAGTTGCAGAGGATATGGCGACGAAATAAAATCCATCTCTAATTCGTCGCAAAGTAGTGGTGGATTATTGGCAAATTATTTTTCGTCGCTAAAATCATAAATAAATGATATTTTAGCGACGAATATCTTTGTCTCGCTAATCCGTCACCAATTGGCGAGGGATTTTTTCAGTCGTAAATGTCTGTCACTAATCAATATTTTTCTTGTAGTGTCCCTATTCTTCTATTTTCAATCCAAATCTAAAATCCAAAATCAATTTTCTGTGTGGCTCAAGTATTCAGATCCAATCTTATTTGGATCCATTCCTCTCATTTTTCCTCAGTTCAAAATCCAAACTTGATTTTTACTCAAAATATCAGATCCAGATTTGTTTTTAAAATTCAATTTTTAAATTAATTCTTCTATTTTAAAAGCTCGCTTTTGCAAAATCCTCAAACTCCAAATTCAATATTTTTGCAAAATCTTTCAAAATTCCATTTGGATCTCGTCTTCTGAGTCATTTGCATTTTTATAATATTTATTTTTTTTTCTAAAAATAAAAAAGAAGAAGAAGAAAAGAAAAGAAAAATTTCAGAAAGCGGCTTTAGGTTAATTAAGAAAAGGTTTTCAGAAAATTTCCGCAACTAGGCCCTCTTTTTTAAAATTTTAAAATTTAGTAGGGTCATTTTTTAAAACAGAATAACCACTCTCTCCTTTATAAATTGATGTAAAGGAGAGGGAAAAGGGTCTCGATCTTTTGAAAAAGAAGGGGATCAATATTTTCAAAAAGAGAGAAGAATACGAATTCTTCCCTCTCCCTTCCAATTTTTTCCCTCTTCTTTCCTTCCCCTTTCTCTCCTTTTTCTTCTCTTCTTCTCCTTCTTCCTTTTCCCTTTCTCTCTCCCTCTAATTCTTTTTTCTTTCTTCATAGGTGAAAGATTTTGATCGGCCCGGCAGGAGCACAACTCTTTCTCTACTGAATCTATGGTAAGAATCCCTCTTTCCCTCTCTCTCTTCCCTTCTCCTCCTTTTATTTTTATTTCTGCAACTTCTAATTTCTTCATTTTGGCAATATTCATCCATTCTATTTTGATTGATTTCTTTTCCAGAATGCATTTCAAATGTATTTGTTGTTTGTTACATCGATCTATCTTGTGCATCAATTTGCTTATTGCATCGCTTTTCTTTTTCTTTTTAGTTCCAACGTGTTTTACAATAGTTGTGACTAACATCTCATCATCTGAGCATTGATCCATTGTTGTTTGATTCATTTATTCTGCATATGTGTGTTAAGCACTCCACGAATCACATCTTCTCACGCACTTCATTTGATTCATTCGGCAACGCCATTCGTCCTTCATCTAAATGACATCATCGGTCTGCATTTAGCATCCTATGCATTTCCTTTTCATCCGCATCATTGTTGTTTTTCTTTTAGCAATATCATCTGCAATTTTTTTTGGCACTTCATCCAGCATCACATTTTACTTCTTAACATCATAGCATCCAATTATGATTTACGTTTTCATTAGCTTCTTTTAATTTACCTATGAAAATTCAAATAATCATATGTTGTTGATTTGAAATCAGATATACACTTGATTCACTATGAAATCTTCTGATTTCACTGTAATTTTTTTTTTTGTATTTGACTTGTCGTGAATTGGATCTGTCGTGAAGTCCTGTATCAGCACCTCATTCCATCCTCTGAATATCACATCCTGTGCATTTGGGAATTTCTTGTACATTTGTTATCATTGCAAAATCCCCCTTTCCCCCTCTGCGAGTCAAACTCGACCAAAGTTTTGAAAATTACTCGCCTCCATTTTGAAAATTTACGGGAGAATTCCACGAAATGGGATTCGCCTGTCGGTACAAGGTTCAACAGTTTCTAGCGCCTTTACCATGGGTAATTGAACCAAGGATCAAATGTATGCTTTAACTAAGTTCAAATATCTAAATTATGCTCTATTTTCCTAAAATGCACAGAGAATCAAGCATGTGCTATGGAATTTTGAAAAAAATGCAAGTTTGAGAAATATGATGTTTGCTTGAGAAATTAAAATGTGCTTGGAAAATGCTTGAGAAATACTTGGGAAAAGTGATGATTCTGAGAAAATCATGAATTTTATTGGAAATCAAGAATTGCATTGGAAAATAACTTTTGAAATGGAAAATGGATTCTCAAGAAAACTTGGACTTTGAGAAAATCAATTTTGAGATTTGGATTACTTTTCTAAGGAAATCGATTTCTAAAATGGATTTGAGAATTATGGGAAAATCAAAAAGTTTATTGGAAAATAACTTTTGAAATGGAAAATGGATTCTCAGGAAAATCAGATCTTTGAGAAAATTTATTTTTTAACTTTGAAAATAATATTGAGAATATTAAAACATTGGAAATTCATGATTTGAACTTAGAAAATACTTTGAAATATCATTTGAAAATTTAGTGTTTTGAGAAAAACAATTCCTAAGAAAAACTTAGAAGATTTTTTAGAAAATCAATTTTTCTGAATTGAAATTGGGAAATGAGTTAAAAAATGATGCAAATTGAATGAAATGAATATGGATTTGAAAGATATTGCTTTGAGGAATTGAGAAAATCCTTTTGAGTTTTGAGAAATGCAGTGCATTTTTTAAGTTAGGCTAAGAGTGTAGGCTGAATGTGGCTAATACGAAGATCACAAATTTGGGTTTCATTCGTATTCTAACTATGGCCATAAATACAAATTCCACCGAGTTTGTCAACTCCCTAAGAGCTTGTGCACGTGCCATTCATGTCAACCATAGTGGATTTGGAAAAATGTGCATGAATGATACATCAGATATTGAAATTTGTAGAATTAAACTATATGCAATGCAGTCCTATTCTAAGCAGAAAATGTAAATCTTATTTCAAATATTACAACTTGATATTTACATTGAATTGAATAAAAGAAAAGAAATAAATGAAAGTCTTCTTCTTGAATGTTCCTGCAAAACTAGAAAACATGTTAGCACAGAAATATATGTTTATCTGGATTTATCCGAAAATATTGGAAAATTATCGGATATTATCTAGATGTAAACCCAATTCATACCTCCCTGATATAAACATAAGAAACATATAATGAAAATTCAAAGGATAAAGCTTAGAAATTCGAAATTGGGGTGAAAATACATGAAAATAGTAGATACTGCCCTGGATCTACTGTATTTTTTTTGAATGATTCAGATCTCCTATGGGGGAGATCTCAGACAGACAACCCTGCTAAAGGGAGATCTGGAATATCCAGAGGATTAAAACCTGATTTGTTTCTTGATTTATTTAAGGGAGCTACAGAACCCAAACTGAATCAAACTTTTGACAGGAGATCACAGACAAACAAATCATATTTACCATAATATTTTCAAGATTTATAAACACAAATACCTACATGAAATAACAAACGAACTTTACACCTAAAATCAAAACCCATAGATTTTAGACAAAACTAATGAAACGTATATTATATGAATAGAATAACTAATTAAATCACGAAATGCAATGCTAAAATATGAAAACTAAGAAAATACCCAAGGAGGCATGGTCTACATTTGATTTGGCTCTCTAAATGAGAGATTCAATCCATCGAATGGATGAATCACTTCGTTTGCATAGCCTTAACATAGGAAATCCACATTTCTTCTTTATTTGAATTACAAAAGAAATTTTTCCACCAATGCTAATCTAATCTTGAACTGGTTCCACATTAAAAGAAAAAATGAAAACCTCACCATATTGTATGGCATGAATAATCCTCATGTAACTTCATAAAAAAAACAAAAAAAAAACACATACATAAAAGATGAGGGTTCTTACCTTGAAGACTTGGTGAAATAGGTTGTCGTTGTGGAGATGGTGGAAGAAAGGCTGTAGTTGGGAGTCGGCTGCTGGTTTGTTGGTTAGAGGTAATAGCTGGAGGTCATGAAGGTTGAAGAAGATGGCTGGGAGAGGTGCTTGGTTGAAGGTGATTGCAGCAGATAGCTGGAGCAATGGCTGCACTGTTGGAAGAGGAGGCTTGCTGCCTTGGTGTAGAAGACTGCAAATAGCTGGGCGTCTTGGAGATGGTGGTGTTGCTACTGTACTGAACCAGTGGTGGAGAAGACGGTGGAGCACTAGCTATGGCTGGAGATGATGCTGAACCTGTTGCTACAGTGCACCAATGGAGGGAGCTGCAGCTGTGGCAATGGCTACCAATGGTTGTGGCTGAAGATGTGCTGTGGAGTTGGAAGAGCTTCCACCAAGAGGTTGAAGGTAGGTGGTGATATTATGGCTTGATGTGGATGGAAGGGCTGGAGCAAAGGAGGAAAATGGGCTGGAGCCAAAGGGGAAGGCTGCTGGGGTTGAGAGAGAGGTTGTTGATGTGCTACCACCAATAGAGAAGGGTGAAGAATGGCTAGGATATGAGAGAGGGTGTTTTGAATGGAGAGAGAGAGAGAGAAAGGTTAGGCGTGAATGAGAGGCTCCAAAGTGGCAGCTGTGTAATCCCCTCTCAATTAAAACCAAAACTTAGGTTTTAATTGAGAGGTAGCATTAGGTTTTAGAAGGTTTAATGAAAAAGGGAAAAAAGAGGCGTGAATGGGCTGGACCAAGGAGGGAAAGAAAGGAAGGAGGGAAAGAAGGAAGGAAAGAAAAGGAAAAAGAAGAAAAGGAAAGAAGAGGAAGAAAAGAACCATACTACCCTGGTGTCTTTCTCCTCGTTCGCAGTCGCGAAGCGATGGGAAGCCTACAAATACTTTCAAAAAGTTAGCACACATGAGTACAACAAAAAATTAAATATGAAACACATTAGTTATGATAAACGCTTGCATACCATGAATGAGGACATTAATCTATCCAACACCTCTATCAGGTACTCTTTCCATTGCGCTATCGGTTCTGGAAGATGCTGCAGTAGTGACTTCCTAATTTCTCGTATTACTTCTTGCTGCTCAAACCTCGCACTGCACATGAATTGATACACATTAATAATCGGCTGTCGATATACATTATTTATAAGATTAATATTGGATAAGTGACAATGAAATACTTACGATCGACTATCGATATACACTATTTGAATTAGTCATCGTATGTCACACTGAGAAGAACCCTGCATCCGGCGTTGTCTCGTGATGTGTATGAGTAGCTGGTGTAGGTGGGTCATGTGTAGGCGAAACATTACCTACAGAACAATGAGTTAGAAATTCACACAATGCACATTTAAACTAATCAAGTATATAATTATTTAAATGATATACCTATCAAAGCAGCCCATGAAGATGAAGGCTGAGACTGGCTACCACTGGGTGCTCGATGGCTGTGACCTCCAAGAACCATATTCTAATAAATAAAAAATGTCATACAATACATTGAAACATTGCAATACCTTCAAATCATTCAAAACATTGCAATACATTCAAATCATTCAAATCATTCGCATCAAATATTGCAATACATTAGAACATAAGATGTGACAACACTTGCTAATCATGGATAACTTATCCTTAACTTGCAAGATGTATTTCACTAGTTCGATAATGCTTTCTCATCACTTGTTTGAATTTCATATGCTTCTTCTTCCTCATCCTCTTCGTCATCCTCTTCTTCATTGGGCGCTCATCCACTTTGTATCTCATTTGGATCACATTCTTCCATACATGTGCCATCGAACAATGGAGATGTGACATGCAGACCATGTGTGACATCGTGACCATAAGAGAAGTCATACATATCATTTGATTGATAGTAATCACCCTCTTCAGCAATCTTGTTTTTCTGTAACTGATCATACTCGGGGTATAGTTTAGACTTCACCTTGTAAACCACCCACCATTCATTTCTATCTGACTTCCTTGTATTTGGATATGAAATATAGTAAACTTGTTGAGCTTGTGAGGCTAATATGTTCCAAACCTTGATTTATGATTCACCTCCACAATGCCTGAGGCTTTGTCGACTCTTGTTGTTGTGGGATCAAACCAATGACACTTGAATAAAGTTACAATGTTATTTATGCCTAAGTAAGTCAACTCCATTATTTCTTCAATAACACCATAGTAGTCATGTTCATTTTCATCGTAGCTGCTACCCTTGACACACACACAACTATTCATCGTTGACTTGTTTACACCGTAGTATTTTGTATGGAATCGATAACCATTTACGATGTACCCGTTGTAACATTGCACAACTTTGGTTAGACCATTTTGTAAATCACATATTCCTTGATCTTTAACATCACCACGACGGACCTACAAGCATAAACAATGACTGTGATCACGACCAATTAAGTAACTTATTGTTTACATGGATAGAATGCCATCGTCCTTACCAACTCTTTCAACCATGACACAAACTTATTTTCACGTTCTTTCTGTACTTCTGGATCAGTGAGATGTGTAAGTTTTCTTCACAATTTTAGATCAAATCGTGTGTACTTAACAAATACTTATATTACTGAACCATATACGCACATATAGAACTTAGTGTTACATATTAAGTATACTTACTCGATGTATGAGTCGATTGTTGAGCAATTAAAAAGGATATAGATTTGTGCTGCATCTTACTCTTGATCTTCCAATAGTCTTGACCGGCAACTACCAAATGCATGCCCAAGTGGTTGAAATATTGACAATTTGTCAGCTACAGTAAATTGTTCTCCATCATCATTACGAGGTGGGCATTTGTAACGTGAGGTTTAATGTACATAGATGATAAATTTGAAATCTCTTCTAAAGTGTACGCCTCATAAATAGAGCCCTATACTCTTGCTTTATTCCGAACCTTTTTTTTTGAGGTCAAACATGCATCTGTCAACAATATACATCTCGGATTATAATAAATTTCTCAATAGCATTAAAAAGAAAAATATAAAAAAACATATACCTTTCAAATGGGTACATCCATCGATATTGCACAGGACCACCAACCCTTAGTTCATATAGCAAATGTATGATCACATGTTTCATAACATCGAAAAATGCTGGCAGAAAAAGCTTCTCTAGCTGACAAATAGTAGTGATGACAGAATCATCGAGATTCTTTACCTCAGATACTACGACTTCTGATGCACATAATGTTTTAAAAAATTTACTCAACTCAGATAATAACCCCCATATAGGTTTGTCTAACATATCATTGCTAGGGGTATCAACCGTTGCATAATGACATGACTATCATGGCTCTTCAACCCATATAATTGTCCCTCGTCTATCTTCACAGTCCGAGCAATGTTAGAGACATATCCATTTGGAAATCTCAACTGTCTCAACCATTGACATACCTGCTTTACTTGATCTGGTCCAAGCACGTACATTGCCTTTGGTTTCAGTACTTTGTCATTATATCTTTGAGCTCCAATTCTGGTCTTTTACATATTACTTTTAAATTCATACGGGCCTTCGGATTATCCTTCATTTTTTCTTTCACATTCATTATCGTATTGAACATATTATCAAACACATTTTCTTCATATGCATCACATCCAAATTATGTTATATCAATAAGGTCGACCAATATGGTAGTTCCCAAAATATAGATTTCTTTATCCAATTGTAATCCTTCCCAAATCTAAAGAAGGGCGTCGTGCTACAGGCATCTGTCAGTCCACATGAAAAGTATCAAAATCTTCTTAAAATCTCTATGCCAGACAACTTTGTGGGTGAACCTTCTATTTCATTTGTGCCTGCTCGAAACACATTCCTTTGTCTTCAAAACGGATGGTCGCTGGGTAGAAATCAACGGTGACAATCAAACCGGCATAGCTTCCTTCCATGCGCCAATCTAAAAGATTTTGTATCCTCAATGCAGTACGAACATGCCAACCTCCCATGTGTGCTCCAACCAGATAACATACCATATGCAGGGAAGTTACTGATTGTCCATAGAACAACAAACCTTTATATTAAAGTTTTATTTTTTGTGGGTATTGTATGTTTGAACACTATCATTCCATAATATTTTCAGTTCATCAATCAATGACTTTAAATATACATCAAGATTTTGGCCCGAAGAAGTTGGACCAGGGATCAATAGAGACAAGAAAAGATTTTGACGCTTCATACACAAGCTTGGAGAAAGGTTGTATGGGGTGACAAATCTCAACCAACACGAGTATGGGGTTTATCTACCCCCAAATGGATTAGATCCATCTGTACATAAACCTAGCCTAACATTTCTCACTTCCATTGCGAAGTTCTGATAAGTACGATCAAAGTGCCTCCAAGCTTCCATGTCAATAGGATGCGTGATCTTGTCTTCATCATGTCGAACTTTATTTGTATGCCATATCATTTGTTTAGCTGTCCTCGAAGACATATACAGTCGTTGCAATCTAGGGGCGAGAGGGAAGTAGCAGAGTGACTTGTATGACACTTCTTTTGACCTTGTACTACCATTTCCCCTTGTCTTTGGCTTGAATCGAGGATGTCCACATGATGGACATGATCTGCTATTTTCTTGATCTTTGAAATACAACATATAGTAATTTGGACAAACATCTATCTTTTGATACCCCATACCTAGAGCATTGACCATAACCTTCGCACGGTAGAGATTTTCTGGCAATTTCTCATCTATGGGCAAAATACTCTTCATAATAGAGCATAGACGGTCAAAACATGATTGTCTCAAATTATACTCTGACTTCAAATTCAGTAGTTAAAGAACTGCATACAAGATAGTGTGACTCTCACAACCATTCCACAGTTGCTCATCAACATCTCTAAGTCATAAAATCTACTAGTTGTATCATTTGTTGCTTCTTCCTCTACCCTAGTTGGTGCATCACTATGTCCCATAGAAGAACCCATTTTTGGTCCTGCGACATCAAATATCAAATCCACATATGGATTATCGTGCACCACATCCACTCGTGCATCAAAATTATTCCAAAATTCTTCACCATGAAGCGTCCAATTCTGATAACCACTAACAAAATCCTTCCTCTATTGGTGATGTCTAACGACATGAGGTTCTACAAATCGATTATTCTTACACATTGTGCTGACACTTGCCGTTGCAAATTCAATAAAACTGTCAACACCATCTATATATTCATGCAACACCTCATTATCAACTATCCTATGGTACATCCATTCACAGTTTGTAGTCATTTTGTCCTATAATATTACGAATATTATCATCACCAGTTAAAAGAGAATCTTAATAATGCTATGATGAAAAAATATCTAATTTATCTACTAACTCTTGTTTGGTGATTGTTTGTGAGCAATTTTTTGTTTCAATTAATGCATAAATTTTCTTTCCCTCTATACCACAAGCATGCTTAACATAAAATGCAATTCCATGAACTATTATGCATGCATTTACAAACTCAATATTTTCGTGTGTAACACCATTACATCATATTTATACACATCACGAGGATATTTAAAAATATGAAATCATATTTCATAAAACGATACATTCATTTGAAGCATGTTTTCATGATACAATTTTACATGGAAGGCATAATCAAATGGAAAATAACTTCATGCAAGCATGGATACAGGCACATCAAACATTACAATACATTCAAATCATTTATATCAAAACAATGTCAAACATGTACCTGCAACAAACACACTCCAATATCCCGCTAAGTACTACCATGACTAGCATGAAATCTGTACTCCAAAAATAAGAACACTTCTATTTTCATACATTAAAATCATGCTCAGCATGATCTCCAAACTCCATCAAAGCAGTCCTAGATATCCATAACTAAGTGAGTGTGTGAACAAAAAAGTGTTGCATCAAAGAAATTAAATAATATGTGATGCACTTGCATCACTTACTCACCACGGGTATTTACCCGATTTGCATTTTGCTTATTTATTTTCGCATAACATTTTAAGCCGCATGCGATGCTTAGCATTAAGCATCGTGCATTTTGCTCTGTTACATACCTGCAATGCACATTACTCTTGCCCGCCAAAAACAAAGACACAACAAAGTACCAGCCCGGTAGAACAAACACAACGGTAGGGGGCAGATCCCTCTGCCGTTGTTGCTTAAACAAGGGCAGGGGGCGGGAGCCCCCTACTGGAAAGTACCAGCGGCAGGGGTGAGGGCCCCCCTTTCAACCAAGCAAACACAACGACAATGGGAAAGGATCCCTTTGCCGTTGTTGCTTAAACAAGTGCAGGGGGTCCGCCCCCTACAGGCAAATCCCCCTGCCGCTGGAAAATACCAGCGGCAGGGAGGCTCCCGCCCTTGTCGACCGAGCAAAAAGAACGGTAGGGGATGCAGATCCCCCTGTCGCCCTTGCTTAAACAAGGGCAGGGGGTTCGCTTCCCTGTCAGAAAATAACAGCGGCAGGGGGGGCGGATCCCCTGCCTCCCTTACTTAAACAAGGGCAGAGAGGTCCGCCCCCTTGCCGGAAAATAACAATGGCAGGGGGGGGGGGGGAATCCCCTGCCGCCCTTGCTTAAACAAGGGCAGGGAGGTCCAACCCCCTGCCAAAAAATAACAACGGCAGAGGGGGCAGATCCCCTACCAGAAAATACTATCGGTAGGGGGGCGGGTCGCCTGCCGTCAGTATTTTAGAAAGAGGGACAGAGGGTAGGCGCGGGTACGAGAGGCTCACCGACATACTTTCTTGTCGATGGGTCGCCGGAGAGCAGGGGCGGTCGCCAGAGAGCAACATAGGGTTGTTCAGCGGAAGAGCAGGTGCGAAGATCGCCGGGGAGGTCGTCGAATAGCGGGAGGTGGACGGGGCAGTCGACGAATAGCGAGAGGTGGCCGGGGCTGTTGCCAGAGAAAGGGAGCTGGCCGAGGCGGTCACCGGAGCGTGGTAGGTTGTCGGGGCGAGCAACGCAGGAGCGATCGATGGAATAGCGAATGCGAAGAGGGTCGGGGTGGTCGCCAGAGAAAGTGAGGTGGTCAGAGCGGTTGCTGGAGAGCGAGAGGTGGCCGGAAAGGTCGCTAGAGAGCGGGAGGTGGTCAGGGCGATCGCTGGAGAGCGGTAGGTGGCCGGGGCACGCGACACGGATGAGAGAGAGAGAGAGAGAGAGAGAGAGAGAGAGAACCAACACATTTTTGTGCCCTAGATGGACGTTTAACATCGAAACTTAGCGACAAAACAATTTTGTCGCCAACACCGCTGCTAATTAGCGACAGAATAATATCCGTCGCTACACCATCGCTAAGTTTCGACATGTTTTGCGACTGAATAATAAGCATCGCTAATTCATCACTACTTAGCGAAGGATATTATTTCATCACTAATCTTGCTTCAAATTTCAATGCTAGAGATGGCTTGTTTTCTCTCGCTAATCCGTCACAAAATTGCGATGGATTATTTCCATCGCTAATTGATGTTTTTCTTGTAGTGGTAGCTCAGCTCAATTTTCAAGCCAAACAATGCATTCCACGAGCCAATATGTAACAACAGGTTGCTCGTCTTGTTTTCCAACCTTACCAGGAAAACTCTTCCATCATTGATTGCAAATTGGTTGGCAAAGCCCATTTCACATGCAGTTGATACTAATATTTCTGATATGCTTATAGTTTTTTTTTTGTATATGTTGTCCAACTTAAAGTAATCTCCAAGTTTGTGTTTTATTTTCATGTCATCAGTCAAGGAATGAGTAGTTGGTTTATCATTTGCTTCCGTCACAAATTTTTGCTAGGCACAATTTACCATCGCTATATAATGAATATAACAAACCATATTAATCTCATTTTATCTAATGAAGTTCATACTTCCATACAAGTACTAAATCTTAACTACTCATCAATAGGTTCACCAAATATTTTTATTCTCAGCTCACAAGGGCCTTATTTACGTGATTAAGAGCTACTCTGGTTTGTCATCTAACATGAGAAAATATGGTAGAAAATGCGTGAGGGTTATCCCCTACTAAGCATGAGAGAGGCCTCAAGGGTTTTTACCATTGGGAGGTCTGCCAATATGCAGTCAATGATGAGTGGTATCTTTTGTTGGAAATTTTGCACGATTAGGATGAAGACCATGGTGATGACAAAAACCGAATTGGCTAGGAGGTATGCACTATGACACTCTTAAAAGCGATGCAAGTTTTCTTATGAGATACAACCAAGCCCACACCTCTCATGCTTTTCTCGATTAGCTTTCATACTAAGGCAATCGATTACCAAGACACAATTACCTTAAATAGTTTCATAGAGAAAAAAAATTGCAACTTTGATATAAGAGTCAAAAGAAAAAAAAGAAAGTCAGCCAAATCACTATTTGTGGACTAAGGAACCTTTCAGGGTACATATAGACTTCAGTTAGACAACTAGTCAACAAGTTCTGAGAGGTTTATTGACCACAACATTTAGCATGCCCCATAATGACTCTAAAAGCCATATATGCACCTCACTAATGGCTCTTAAATTCTTCTACATACACCCACTAATGGCTCTTAAAGCCTTGCATGCACCCACTAATGTCCATAACGTTGGGCTAGGGGCACACTCATTTATGGTCCAGAATGATCCTTGACTGACTGATCAACCTCTCAAACTTTTTTTTTATGTTAAATCTCCTTTAAGAATGCATTAAATCTTTTTTAAAAAGGTTTTATGAGGTTAAAAAATGAGTGATAAAAAGATTGGTCAAAGTCAAGTGAAGACCAAGACCAAGCCACACAACACCGAGTTGGGTTGAGCCAAATTTGAATCCAAATTCAAGTTCAAATCCAAATCCAAATCCAAATCCAAATCTAAAGCCAAAGTCCAAAGTTTAAACTTACAAGCTTCTTGAGGGCCTTACCCTCTAAGTCAACTTATACATTTTAAATCCAAAGTGTTCAATATGGGACTAAAAATATTTCTTAAAGTGGACTTTTCCTCCAAAACTCATTTTCCAAAAAACTTAGGTAAAAAGAGGGTTATTTGACCAAAGAATTTGGTTTCAAAGGCTATTAATTTTGAGCTAAACAACAATAATCTCCATGTGTGTCAAAATTATAATAAGGAAAACATGAAGCTGCTCGTGAAAGTCACGCATAAATGAAGGTACCTTTTGGGTTTGAACCTTCACTTAGTGTGTATGAGTTTTAGACTGTCTTAGAAACTAAGTAGTTAAGCTTTGAACTTAGTTTCCATTATGAACATCCTAAACTCATTCGCACACACATTCCTTTCAGGTAACCATATGTGTCATTAATATATAGAGGTTGCATATATTAAGGGTCCTATGCAAGATCTCATTTCATGATTGCTCTAGAGACAACCTAAATCTCGTATAAGGCGACCTACACCTTCACACTCATATAAGCGAGTCCATAAAAAACAAAGATCTGTTTAAATCACTTTAGCCAAATTGGCCTATGGATCTTATTAAGAGTCTTTTAATTTATCCTTATATCACAAGTTTTTGAGTACTTACATCAGAAGGGGATATGAATACACTCTCTATCTTTATATATGTATTATCACTACAAGAATGAGGGTCAATAGAGGCGAAAAAAGGCACCACTATTGCTCACTTTGTCATCGTTATAGACCTATAACGATGACAAAAGTGACCACCTACTTTTGCCCTCTGTTGATAAATAACGACGATAATTATAGGTTACCGTTAAAGGTTACATCCCAATAGCGGCGACATAAACTATAACGATGATGACCCTATAAGGATGACTTCATAGTTGTCATTATAGGAGACAATGATGAGAATTAAATTCCGTTATAGCCTATAATGGCAAGCATGAAGTTACTGTTATATGCTATAACGACTATCTCATAGTCGTTGTTATAGGCTATGATGGGTTTAAGGCATATAACTGTGACACAAAAATGTTGCCTTTATAGGCCTTAAACCTACAATAATAATTTTTTATATTAAAATAAAATATAAATATTCCACGACATATAAAAATAAAGAGATACAAAGAGAAAAAAATAATGCAGGAATAAGAACCCTTGAAGGATGGTACTTCTACACCGCTTAAAGAAACATGTATGGTAATCAAGCAATTTTTTGTCCACATAGAGTGTACCAAACTCATACCTGTGTTGCCATTAGGCACTAGGCTAGCATTTCATTTTATTATCGATTATGCTTATATATCAATTTACAAACTGGCAGCACAACATTGGATATGAGAGAGAGAGAGAGAGGCAGTTGCCCTGCATACAAAGACAAGGTAAGGTAGTGATATGTTCATATTTATTCAGACGAGGATCCAACTAACGATTGCCATGCATATAAAAACAAACCAATCAAGAGGATGTTTTCTCCTTGCTATAAAGCCAACGGGTAGAGTTGAAGGCACTCCAAGGCATAAGGTAGTGGAAGGGTGAAAACATATATAGAGATGGCTAGCACTTCAAATGTGATTTTTGCATGAAATTCCAAATCACATGTTTGGTTATTTGTGCAAATAAGATTCATTTTCTAGTTTTCATGAGATTCCAAATCACATTTTATTGTCAATTTTTATATATCTTATATGTTTATATATGTTGATATTTTTGAGATTTTACTAAAAAACTCAAAATTTTAAAATATCACAAAAAAATTTCTTGTTGATATTTTTCTAAGAATGAAATTTGTGATTATGATTGTGATGGAGATGGAACATCCAAACATATAAAAAGTGGAGCCCATATTTTTTACCTAAGAAACCATGTTTTTCTCATGAAAATAAGATTGAACCTCTCCTTCATGCACAAAACTATGCAAGTTAGGTGGTTAACAAGATTAAGATTAGTATGGTGACTGCTCAACCACTTGGAGGTGGGCCATATGACAGAACATCAGTTTCTAATAGGCCCCACTACCTGAATCATAGTTTAGAAGGAGGAATATATATATATATATATATATATATATATATATATGTCTGCTATGATTAACATCCAATTGTTGAATTAAAAAATTTACATTAGTATTAAGCAGAGATAAAACAATGTTGTATATACATAATTTCTGTTATGAAAGAAGAATAAAAATGAACACGAATAAGAAAAAATTCTATCTATTATAAAAAAATTTAGTAGCATAATGTAAATAGTAGGGATGAATTTTCTATCAAAAGGAATTCCAACTGCCTCACATTTGTAGCAAGGATTTAAAACAATTTTTTTTTTAGCAATACTCTTGTCAATAGCAAGGATTTTATCACTGAAAAATCTCAGCAAAAAATCACGCTAATCAACTTATATAATTTCAAGATATATGTTACTCTAATTTCAAAACTATTTTGAATGCATTTGACATGCTTATGTTGCATATATGTAGAAGTTCTAGCGATTGCATGCTTGTGATATTAATCATTATCAACAACATATTTGACTTAAGAAGGATATTTTCATTTTATAAATATCAGTGACAAAGTTGAGTGCTAATCTATCAAGAAATACGAGTTGGGATATTGGCCACTACAAGCTGTTTTACATGTAGTCTTTTAGATTTTTTTGATTCACAAATCATCTTAGATAGTATGCAATTGTTGATAATTAAACAAGTCGATAAAATGAGTAAGTTGTCAAAGTAGCTTTATAACTTTTGTTTCCACTGAAATGGAATGTTGATTTGCATAATCAACTTTCTCTCTCTCTCTCTCTCTCTCTCTCTCTCTATATATATATATATATATATATATATATATATATATATATATATATATATATATATATATATATATATATGCTTGTGCATGTATTTCAATGCTGAAAAATTCTGCTTCTTGTGCAATTCAAATTTTGAATTGAAGAATAATTCTCTTTTAAACATTTTTCCTTTTATAATAAGTTTACGAAAATTTCTGAAATTCTTTTTTACATTCTTTGAACCAATCTTTGAATCTTCTTGTGCAAATTAGATATTCTTGGACAGTTATGAACAAGGTGAAAATTTCTGCCAAAAATAACAACTAAATCAAAGCATATAAAAATAAATAAAATGCCACCACCTAATGACCATGGCTGATTTCACTAAACCCCAATTTGATAGCATGTTGAACCCCAAAACTCAAACAAAAGCCTAATCCTACACATAGTACTACCAACAAGGGTGTGAAGAAGAAAAACCAACACATGGTACTACCTAAAGAAATGGAGGGAAAGAGGCTACCTTTGATTTTTGCCCAAAATATGGTGAGAATCCCTGAGCCTACGCTGCATTTCATGAAATCTCCAAATCCACGACTCCTATGATGGTCAATCCAAGAAATCTTGACCCCTTTTGGATCCAATTGTGACAAAGGGGAGGAAGAGTATGAAAATGGCCTCACACGGTGGTTGGTTAGGCTTTTGCAGTGAGGGTTGGGTTGCAGCAGAAAGAAGAACATGAGGAGGAAGAAGAGGAGAAGTGAATGAGAGAGAAAAAAAAAGAAAATGAAAGAGGGAGAACAAGAGGAGGTAGCGTAAAGGGTGTATGGGGCCGAGGTCCAGTAGAATCAGCCAAATAGGAAGGATGGAGGCCGAGGTCCGATGTTATCACTCAAGTAGGGAGGAGGGAAGGCGGGGTCTGACAACATCACCCGAGTAGGGAGGAGGGAGGTTGGAGAAAGAGAGAGAGATAAAAAAAATTCATAAGAGCTTGTCGAGCCCTAATTAGAGATTCAATAACGATGACATTTATGTCACCATTATAGAGTTGCCACTATTGACCATAATCCTTGTATATATATTTAATGGCCGCATATGTCATTGTTAATGACACATCTATAACAACGATATACATGATCGCCGTTATAGAGTAAAACCTTGTAACGACAATGTCGTAATGTCATCATTATTGATCAATAACGGTGACATGTAATGACCATTAAATCTTGCCATCAAAAGTGTTTTAACAACAAGAATTAACAACCACATATATCATTGCTAAAGGCAATCTATAATGACGACATTTATTAATCGCCGTTAAAGACATATCTCTAACAATGTTATATAAAGTCACCGTTATAGATATATCTATAACATCGATATATAAAGTCATCGTTATTGCAATAATTCAATTCCAGTAATAGAAGCGATGTTTTGTATAACCGTTAATGAGTCATCGCTATTAATCGTATTCCTTGTAGTGTATGTTGCTCACAAAATACTCCAATGACTTATTTTTCTCATTGAACCAAGAACTCAGGCGACCTAAGTCACATGGTTGGGTTCTTATCACAGATAATTTCTTTTATAGGTTTCAATATCATTCCCTCATATGCATTTTGGATAATCTTTTCTCAAAAAGTCTTTTGTACATGAATCTATCTCATTTTGACATGATCTCTCATAATTAACAAAAAATATTTCTTGCTTAAGTAATGATTCATTTAATCGTGCTTTAGACTTTGTAAGTCTAGAATCCTCTATGTTCATATTCTACACTTTTATATAGTTGCTTAATTTATTTAAGCTTCTATATAATAGCTGACTTTCATACTAGCAAAGACTAATACTAGAAAATTGAGTGGGTTGTCATAACACATTTAGATGTTCAAGATACTTGAATATCTAGACATACTAGAGTAAAATTGATCAACTCATGGAATTAGAATTGTCATTTCCATTAATGTATTTTTAAGTACATCATGTCCCATAATCTTAAATTTTCAAGATCCTTAAGGGCATTAAATGAATATCATTCATATTGTTCATTTTCCTAGATTATCAATTCTTTGGTTTATCTCACTTATTATATGATTGGTCTAGTTCCAACTCAAAACATAGATAAAAATTGTCAATGATATCCATACACTTTATTTGGGACCAAAGTCTTTTGGTATAAAATAACACTATGATCTACTTGAATGGTAAAATAATTATAACACTACACATTAAAAAATTAATATCATAACATGAAATTTTGGTAAGATAAAATATTGTAATCCATTCTGTTACTCATGATCAACATATCACTTATATGAAATGTATTAAAATTAAAAAGTAACATGTTAGGATCATAAAATTCATTATACATTTAGTTTGTTTAATTAAGATACAAAAACTCATTTTTAAAATGATATAAAATTGTTTGATAAAAACCATTCTCAAATTCATTACTATATAGATATATTGGATATCTAATGGTTAAAATATTCCTCTAGAGACTAAAAACTTAATAAATTATATTCTTTGAGTTTTAAAAACTCATAATATGATTTTTGAAAGATTTTTCTTTTTAAATAAAATATGAACACTGAGATCACACTTGAATTTCAAACATGACAAATTATAAAATTCATTTGCATATTTGATCAAATCAATTATTACACCCATGAGTTAGAGTGTATGAATCCAATAATACAATTAAAATTCAAACTAATTATATATGAACAATTATTTTATCAATTTTCTATGAAGATCCACATATGTAGGTCCATATACAAGATAATGATTAAAAAAAAATCATTATATACTTATGCTTCAAAAAAATCTCATATCAATAACATATTTCATTATGTGAAAGCAAAAAAACATTAGCTTAATATTTAAATTGATTTTAGAAAAGTCACACTAACATCTAATAATTAGTTATCCCAAAACATAAAGAGTATGTTTGACCGAATAACCATTCACAATAAGTTGATGAGCAGATTCTTTACGAAGAATACATGATATATATTTCAAAGGGTAAGACATGAACTTAAGTGAAGTAGAATTGAACACTCATGTTGCCGTCATTTGGCTCCACTTTAGTCTCCATAAGTATAATTTTACACATGTAGAAATGAATCAATGATTCAAATCCATAAAAAGCATCTTCACCCATTTTAACCACTAGTAAGTCATCAGGTATGATTGTTTTAGTGTCACCAAAATTCAATCTGAATTGACACACCTGAGCAACACTATCTAGCTAACAAGAAAAGGCGAGCAAAACATGAAACATTATAAAATATCTCATTCTTGATCCATGATGCAAATTAAAATTTGATTAGGCATAATTAAACCCTCTTATATTTTAATACATGCATATGTTATATGTGCCTCTCAATCAATCTTATTTAATTCATAATAGGCAAATAATTATCTCATATAAATTAAAAACTTTCCAAATTAAAGATAATTTGCAATACAAGAAACATCAAGATTTGTATTCTCAAGACTAGAATAAAGGACTAAAGTTAAAAACATAATATTTCAATCATGAACCGCTTATTAATAAAACAAATCATGAGAAAAAATAAAAATATGTAAATATCACATTTGCATTTGAATTTGCACATAATCATATGAAAGTCACATTTAAATCCATATAGGTGGGTTAACGAAAAAGCCATCATATCATTCATAACCATGTTTCATGCCCTTTTCAACTGGTCAACTTGATTCAAATGAGGTCCATATTGGTCCATCCTCAAGGGCACCAATATTGATCCATGTTTGAAGGATTGAATCTTTTGCAAAATCTAATTCTTGCAAATGGATCTCAAACTATTTAAGGGATTTCAGATATAAAATAAAATTTGCAAAAAAATATAAAATCTACCCATTTATCCTCGTACACCCTCTAATGCCCAAAAATAATCCTAACAAATACTAGAACTATCCGAATACGTAGAATTTGACACCTAAAAAAATACATGAATGATTCTACCATTCACAAAAATGGAATTACAACATAAAATACATTTTCTAAGATGAATGAAGCAAATTTCTCAGAAAAATATATATTAAATTACCAAAATACCCCTCAACCCCAAATGGACTCGAACGAGTTATTTGACATGGGGTCGTGGGTCTTATAATGTGGATCAAGTCTTTGCTCCTTGCTACTATTTGAATGCTCGACAATAATTTTAGTGAGATTCATTTGGGTCTCAAATGAATCTAAATTCTCATTTGGTGTTAGTGAGATCCATTTGTGTATCAAATGGATCCAAATACCCAGTTAGTGTTAGTGAGATTCATTTGTGTCTCAAATGGATCCAAAATCTCATTTACCTAAGGGAGATCCATTTGGGTATCCAATAGATCCAAATTCTTACTGAAACCCATTTGGGTCTCGAATTGATCCAGAACTCTTCTATATCTAGTTTAAACACTAATATGGGTCTAAACTCGACCCAAACTCATTTGGTTTGATCTAAATCATTTAGAGATCCAAATCTGGATAACTTAAGACCAATGGATCTAATGTGCTTTTTTGGACATAGGTCATCTTGGATCTCTACTAAGGTCTAGATCCAAATACCTCATACAGAAGCTTGTAAGTCCCAATTAAATTTGTTAATTAATACTGATTGGTCATAAATAATAATAACTCCTTAAATATTTAAAATTCACTAGTGTAGACCAAAATTCAAACAAGTAAAATTATCGATATTTTTATTAAAATATTTAATAATTTTTTTAGATATTACACCATCACTGGCCGACGAGTAGTGGCCCATTGGCGAAGGGCTGACGATCGGTGGTCTGATCGAGTAAGAAGGGGAACAAGAAGAAGAAGGGGCAGTTGGATGAGAAAAATGGGTGGACAATGTCGTCTGACAGACAAACCCGGTTGTTGGAGAATTGAGGTGTCATCGATGGTGGGTGGCTATCGTCCACAAGCTGACGGAATACTTGTCAATAGCAGCTAGATGAGTGGGGAAATAGGAGGAAGAAGAAAAATGAAGGGGACAACAGGGTGGCCTCCCAACCAATAGCTAGGAGTGCCGATGACCAGGTGGTGATGGTGGAGAAGGACAAGGGGATGGTGGTGGTGGTGGGTGGTTGAAGGGGAACATGGAAGGTGATGGTGAGCAAGGGAGGTAGGCAGTCAGTGACTAGGGTTGTCGTTGGTCAAGGCTAATCGATAGGTGCAACAATCGTGTATCCAAGAGTACTTATGTTGGGCCTTCGTTCACCTTCTCATCGGATGAAAGGACTATGAAAAACCATGGTGGTTCGATGAGCGATTGCTTGGTGGCTACGATAGATATTTGTGTTAAAGATCTAGATAACCATGCAACATCATGTGATCATTGATTTGGGTAGTTATAAGCCATGATCAATCGATGATGCTCCCTGAGTTAAAATCTTCTATTGAATCTTAAATCTAATAGGATTGTTTCTTGAAATCGTTTGATTAAACAAATCAAGGTATATCGTCATTTTCCCTAACATGATCTTCCCTTGAACTTCACAATACTGATGATTGAGAAGAACAACATAAGCTCTGATACCAAATTGATGTAGTGGTTAAAAGCAAGGTTGTAAGTATCGTGTCATTACCCATATCAATTGGGCCCAAAGTAATATCGTACCATATCGTAAATATCATAAATTTTTTAAATTTTTAAAAAATCCAAAAAAATAAAAAATTTAGCAAAAATTCTAAAAAAATTATATCAATGAAACAATAATGGATTGTATAAAATACAACCATAAAATCACATATGAAGCATTTATGTCTCCATGAACTACTATGAATGGCATGCATATCTTATAAGAAAGATGTAAATTGTAAAATAATAAACAACAACATTGAGCTAACAAGTCATAAGATCCATAACATTGCATGTTTACATAAAAAAACAAAATCCCAAGTATTTCTCATTACTTAAATTTTTTTACATAACCAATTTTTTTTAAGTTCAAACAAAAATGATGACTTCTCCTTCTTGCAAGAAGTCAAGCCCTAAATCACTCTCAAGTTTTTACTAGTGAACACAAACTCACCTTAAGGAGTCTTCTTATATATTATAAAAAAAGAAACAAAAAACCAATCGAGTGCAACATAAAATGCACTAATTCTGTATCATAAGATACACCCTGTATCAAGGTGTATTGTGCGATACAGAAGGTGTATCATACGATTCCAACCCATATCTTGATATGGGTATGTACCATATCGATTAGGTCTAAAGTAATGATCTGTTTCATACCGTATCATATGATATGGTATGGTACAATACTTACAACACTGAATTGGCACCCTAGCGCAACTATGAAACTAGGAACTATGAAAAACAAAAAATTAATATAAAACTAAAGAAAACTCACTCATAGTTCATTCATCTCTCCCTTTTTCTATCTCCACAATGAATATATATATATATATAATAAAGAGAGGAAAACCGAAGAAACACTAATTCTACTATGGATCTAAGGTAGATCCAATATGAAACTATAATCCAAACATGTCGTAAGAACTAATATGGATATGAGATAGATCTCATATTAAATAGAACCCAAAACAAGATCCTAAACTAAATAAATACAAAAAAAAATTAATAAAAAATAGATCCAAATGGATCCTCTAGACCCGGTGGTAACTCGCTCCCGCTCCTACATCACCTACTCTACCAAAATCTCTGCCCGACCTAGCCTTGCCTAGGGCTCAGGTCTCTTATCTTACCTCCTTTTTGGAGTCCGTGCCTAGCCGAAGTGTTGTTCGTTCTCCACCACACTCGTCAATAATGTAGAAATGGCTACCTAATCTCGATGTGAGATTCAATTCATTTTGGTATTTATTTTGTTGTTTTTATTGCATTTTATAAATATTTAATTCCCTAATGTTGGTATATTTTGCTTGTTTTGTTTTTTCCCAAGTCTTTATGGCTCACACCACCGAGCTCTCTTTTTTTAGGATCTACTTACGAGGTACGTACACTCGCAAGACAGTCTCAAAAAATGAAGATTTTGATTTTTGCTCAACCAAGGAGGAAAGATGCACAACCTTGAAGAATAAACTCTATAACTCTCAAATTCGTATCTGATATTCAGACCCATTTTTTTATTTTTTTCTCGTGAAAACTCTTCTTTTTGCATTAAAAAATTTGGAGATCCACAGGGGTCTGACAACCAATGATTTGACAAGTATGTACTCATACTATTAGACATGTGGTCTGACATCATTTTGGGTCAGCCTCAAGGAGTGCTCAGACTAGCCCTTCATCTGGACCATGGCATGCTTGAAAATGGGTCCAAGACCTGAGTTTATGACAAGACTTATCCGGGTTGGTTCTCCTATAATGTGATTAAATTTGGTCTAAGACCTAAACAGGATGCAACTATAACATCAATATGAGGAGGTGTGGATTAGAACCCATCCTAAAATGGCTTGTGTGGTGCTGGCCACTAGGATGTTCAAGGGTGGCTGCCACCAAAACCACTTAAAAAGTGCCTACAGTTGTTCTATCAACAATGAGAGTGAACTGCTGTTGAAGGTTCCCAAATTAGCAATCAATCTCAATGGTATGCTCATTAATAAGGAAACCTAACGAAAAAAAATTATCTCAATAATAGAAAGGTTCAACAAGATCATACCAATATAGTCACATAACATAAAATCATATTAGCAGGAGGAAGCACTATGGAACTAAGCCGTGAAATTAAAATGTAAGCCGTATTTGGAACAAATGATGTCCACATACAATTTATATCAGCTAGCCATGCATAATCTATGATTTATTTATCTTCAAAAGGAAATGAACAATTTGGAAAGGAAAAACTGAGGAATAAAATATATCCCAGGATACACAAGACAAATGGGCATGAACAAAGCATAATAAATCAAACTAATAATCAAGACATGCACCTACCAACTGAAGAACAACGAAAGTGCATATATGGGAAGCCAAAATATATAGCAATGAGAACACTGAACACATGCTATATTATACATAGCCTTGTCAGTAAGATATGAAATCCTAAACACAATTACATCCTTTTATGGTTTGACTCGATGAGTGTAGAGTGCACCTTTTTGGTTCGACATATTGACAATATATGTGCACTTTTTGTGCTATCAATTTCCTAAATAGATTAGTTGTTTGGTTTTTTGTTGTGTTCAATTCTATTTTTTTATAGTTTTCTTCTATTATTGTTCACTGTCGTAGGTTTTATTTTGTGTTCTTATTTCCTGTGTGGGTGTGGTCTTGTCTGTTGAGTTATTATTTTTCTTGAGGGGTATGAGTGGCATGATTTATGTGTTCTGATTTTTTATCTGCAAGTTGGATTTTGATAATAATTGAGGGTCATGTTTTGATGCATGCAAGTCTTGGTTCATGGACTTGTATGATTTTTCTGTTATTTGTTGTGCATTTCTGAAGTTTGTGTTCTTATGTTCAACAAAGTTATCTTTTCTTACTCAATAGATTTGTTATTTTTTTTTATTCTTTTTATGATTTCTTACTAATTGGGATCTAAAATTTTTGGGTCATTCTAAAATGTGCTTGGGGAAGGAGGTTAGATCCTAGTTTTCCATTTATTGTTTGAATCTCTTATTCAGTTATTCCCCTTTCTTCATTAGTTCCTTGAATGTGGAAGTAAGGTTAGATCCTGGATTTCTGTTTCTTCAATTAAGTTTTATTTTTCCCTTTTCTTCTTCTATGTTGTTTAAATAAGGGAGGAGTTTAGGGCCTATTTTTTTTGCTTTCTACCAGAATTTCTCTATCTTTCTTTTGGGAGTTTTAAAAATGGCTTTTTAACGAGCAGTTCATATGCTATTTTTCTGGGTCATATCTCAATCAAGCACCTCTAAGGACAATTGGCTTCAAACACAACATATTCTTGGGATATGAAGGTCTTAGTCAATTGGTTAACAATTTGTATATTTTCAATTCCAGGATTTCATGTTCCTTCTTTTTTCCCTGTTTTGGTTTTAACTTTGTTTTATTACATAACGAACATGGTTCATAGAATTGAGAGCTTATGATTGTGTTACAAATCAGTAGTTATCAATAGATTTTGGACCTTTCTTAGACTGGTTTTAGAATGTTCTTTTTTAATTTGTGACTACCAACGGGGGGCTCTGTTTGTCTGGTAGGAACAGCTAGTGCACGCCATCTTGTGTTGGGACGTTGCGAGTTCAAATCCCAATGGTATCGTTGTATAACTGGTAAGGGTCTGTCTTACCCCAACTTGCCTTTCAAAAAGATTTGTGACTATTTTTTGTCCTACCATCTTTCATGGACATATGCTTCTCAGAAAATCTTGGGGAGTTCCTGCCTATTGATTCACTGGGTGTTAGTTTTGTTGGGTGCATTTTCTGGACATTAGGATGTGTAGTAGACGAACACTCAAGTGCTTGGGGCGAGGAGGTATACAAGCATCTTTTAAGAGTCACTGGGCAATGTTATGGGTGTTGAAGTTTATTGATGATTTTGGATCCTTCTTTTGCTATTGTTGAGATAGCCAAGGTTACTCCACTACCTGCAAGATGATTCACACGCAGATGGATATTAGATTTTTTGCTCAGAAATTGACATGTTGCTGCTTGTTGCATGGGGATGAGGAATCTCTCTCTAAAAATGGGAAATCAGAATGTAGCTCATGTGATGTGATAATGAAATTCTTGGTTTAGTTGCTTATTCATCTAACCTCATTGTTATGTATAAATTTGTTGCCCTCGTGTAGTGGAGCCCTGTTTAAAGAAGGTAATTTGTTTCTTCTGAATAGGCCAAGTTGGCCAATCTTTGTCAGGGCAAGTTGGAGTTGACTAGTGAGACACACTGGCTGGCTGAGTTGGGATAGCTGGCATATGGCAAATCGTTGCAAATTTTTTGAAAATATTACAGAAAATATATTGTATATTTTGTTTTTGTCAATTTTAAGCCATATAAACAGTCAACATCATGGGCCCATTAGATCCATAATCATAACATTTTTATCCAATTAAATATATACAATGAGAATTCTCACATGTATTCCATGATAAAAACAAACACTAACAAGAGAATTCTCAATGGAATTCTTTGAACATGCTGGGGTTATCCGAACAAGAGAATTCTTAAGATTGAGAATTCTCTTTCTTCACATTTCTATGGAAAGAGAATTCTCTTTCTATGAGAATTCTTTCAAATCTATCCAAACGCACCCTTGGAGTTACCATAAGAGGGAGACAGTATTATTTTTAAAAAATATCCAAATTAGAGAAATTGTAGATGTTTTTTAAAGTTACCAATTTCCAAAACCTATTAGGCATGAGACTCATTAGGCTCCTTCCAAATCCTATGTATTAAAAGTTCATATCCATAATGAAAGACGTGGTATTTACTATTTGTGTGGATTTTATGTTCTGACTCAAAAGGGAGAGGTTTTCTAAGGCATCCATTAAAGGAGGGTGTGATCTGATTCTAGATTCTAGGTGAGTGATCTTATGATCACCTACTTGATTTGAACGTAAGTTTTTTTTGTTTTTTCTATTGCCCGATCCGTAAGGACAAGCCGTTGATTTAGTGACTTCTTAAAGACCGATGATAGGCAGTGCAAAGCCAACTTACAAGCGTGTCATATATACCTTTTTTTTTATTGAGCTGAAGTGTGTTGCAGAGCCACATTGGGTGTGCACCACCCACATTGTTGGCTGGGTTAGGGTGGGGTGGGCACTGCCCCAAAGTCTAGGTGCATTTGTGCCCACCCTATAAAGAAATTTAATCCCAAAAATCATGATATTTTTTTTTTAAATAGTTTAGAAATCACAACGGATATCATTTATAATAACATGGGATAAAGAAATTGTGCGGGTTACATACCTATCAAACCATTCACTGTATCAAATTGAATTTAACAATCATATAATCAATTTAATTCAGTTTCACAATTTCAAAATAATATCAGAGTCATAAATGTCCAAATGACACATGAATGTTCAAAATCCAAAATTCTATAGAAAAAAGAAAGACTTAGCTTTGGTCCCGTTGCAATGTCCCGTCGTCGCAAGAATCCTCTACTTAGAACCTGTAATATATATTGGAGTTAGACTCATCAAGTTTCCAGTAAGAGATACTATTCAACACAGGTAAATCAAAACCAGTATACATGAACACATTTTGATAAACTCACACAATTATTCAGAAAATTATTCATTTCACGTATGCATAACATCATAGTGCTTAACAAGAATTTCATTAATAAACAATTATAATCTTATGCATAATTAGGTAGATAATGTATGCACTTACCGATGCAGAACGAATAACATTTTCATGCATGAGTGACTTTAAGTGTATTTATTTAAGTTTTCTTTTTACATGATATATGCCATGCTTAAATAAATGCACAAACAAATTATGATTTTCACTTTTTAACCTTAACTCTATGGGTACTACACAGACTTAACCTAGATCATGACCACAACTCAGGAGGGGTATATTCAAACAACTTGTGGCTTAACCCTTGTTGGACACCTTTCACCAATACTGAGTGAGAAACAACCTAGTCGAGAGAGAGCTCCCAATACTATCATCCTGATGTATCAAACTTTACTCATTAGTTTCATGACCAGCCACCCAACGGCTAATGTGGAGGCCTTTCTCTATCTTTATGATTGGGAGGAACAACCTTTTGTGCTCAAAACTTATTCTATGAAGCCTGGAGTGCCGCTTACTTTCTCATTGTAAGCCCAATAGAATTAATATTTACATAATTGTTTTTTTAATTCATTAATTCTATTATTTATCTATACACATACAAAATGAATCTAATCTAATATTCGGGCCTCTAGTTTAGGCTCATGGATACAAAATTCAAGGCCAAGGATGCTATAATGTCACATGTACAATTTGTAACATATCAAACTTATTTATGCATTCATTTATAGGTATTGATCATGATTAACTATATGCATTCATACATAATCTCATAAACAATATAATGTACAACATATGATGTTCGGTAGCAGTATCATTCAATCATAAGCATGCAGTAATAAGTCTTTTCAGTGTCATGCCCATTAGGCACTTTGAACCTGCACTGCATACTCATTTAACATTTAAAATATAAGTTCAGATCATACATTCATTTCATGCATTGCTTAACCGGTTTGGCACTCCTTTAGGCCCATATCTGCTCTGCTATTCTGACAGTCACTGCTATGTGCATAGACTAAGAACAAAGCTCAAACTTCTACAAAATATGCAAAATGTTGCTAGCTTTACAACATTGCAAACCGTTTATAAAAACTTCTCAAGACAAGGGAGATACAAATGATTCACCAGACCAAGGTCGGATCTTACACACATTGATGGGCATGTAAATTACTTTTTTTTCAGACATCAAAACCATTTATGATCTAAATCAGTAGTGACAAATGAAATATATATTGCATATATATATTTTTTCTTATAGTCGAACCACTATTGAACTGTGGCAAGTGTATGGCAGATCTATACTTGTTACAATCTGACTAGAGTGAACCGACAGGGCTGCACCTTGTTGGCCATTCGGGTTAGTCGGTGGGCTGGGGTCTGATTGACCCTAGTCTACTGCACTTCATCAGGTGCAGCTTAGCCCACACTCTGACTACCACAACCACGATGGGTGTTGTATTGGTCAAACCATTGTGGTCTACAATATATAGTAGTAGTCCCCAACCAGTTTGCATATGTGTATTTATATATACTGATCTTCAAATAAAATCTATAATTTTTTTGTTTTCTTTTCTTTTTATGGGCTAAGGTTAAACATAACCCTAATTTGATTTATTCAAAGTCACCCATGGTTTTAAAACAACAATCATATATGTTTTCTTTCAAAACCAGTTTTGTTCTAAAAAACAAACAACTTGAAGTGTTTTTCTCATTTCTCTTTTTAGATCAGTTATGACAGATTGAATGCATGCATATTCTTCCGAAATCTGCAATGAAAAACCAGTTTAAACCTAAGGCCAAAATCTAGAAAAAGACAAAAAACAAACCATGTTGAAACTGTGGGTAGGTTGGGCACTGGGTTAAGGAATGTCCTTCCAAGAAGGCCAAAGGTCATGGGACCATAGATAGAACACCTCAAGTCAACATGGCGACAGTGGTCGTTGGGACCCGTACTGGGAATGTTTCTGTTAACCCACAAATCTATCACGTTTATGAGCCAACTGAGTGGTTGGTTGACACTGGGGCTAATGTGCACGTTTGTGCTGATAAGTCTGTCTTTGTCTCATACCAGGCTGTTGCAGGCAGATCTGTGACTATGAGCAATTCAACGACTGCAAAGGTGTTAGGGATTGGATGAGTGGATCTGAAGTTTTCTTCAGGACGAGTTCTATCTTTACACAGAGTGCACCATGTGCCTGTAGTTAGAAGGAACATTCTAGGTGGTTCATGTCTTGTTAGAGAGGGTTATGAATTTAACTTTAAATGTAATAAAGTTGTTATTTTACATTCTGAAACATTTATTGGCAAGGGGTATTTAGATGATGGTTTGTTTAAACTTCGTGTTGAACATGTTTGTAGTGATAAGTTAGAAAATGACGTTTCTTTTGATTCATTGTCTAATGTTACATATAACATATACTCATCTGATTTGTAGCATAATAGATTAGGTCATGTGAATTTCAATTCTGTGAAATGCATGATGAACTTGAAAATGATTCATGAGCATTCCATTGATAAAACTAAAAAATGTGAAATTTGTGTGCAAGCAAAATAATGTAGGAAACCATTCCATACGATTGTTAGAGATTCTGAAATATTGGATCTGGTGCACACAGATATCTGTGAGTTTAATGAAGTGTTAACCAGAAATCATAAAAGTATTTTATCACTTTTATAGATGATGTCACTAAATACTGTTATGTGTATCTGCTAAAATCAAAAGATGAAGCTTTTGATAAGTTTCTTATTTTTAAGAATGAAGCAGAAACACAAACTGGTAGAAAACTAAAAAGATTGGGGTCTGATAGAGGGGGAGAATATACCTCTAATAACTCGATGAATATTGCAAATCTATTGGCATAGTTTATGAGTTTACTGCTCTATATTCTCCTCAAACTAATGGGATTACTGTTGCCATAGAACCCTAACTGATATGATAAATACTCTAGTTGTGAGTTCTGGATTACCTACCTATATGTGGGGGAATGCTCTGAATACGGCTTGCCATATTCTGAATAGAGTTCCTCAGAAGCATAAGGATAATAGCCCTTTTGAACTTTAAAAGAATAGGAAATCTAACTTGAAATATCTTAAAGTGTGGGGGTGTCTTGCAAAGGTTCCTAGAGCACAACAGGAAGAAGTTGGGTCCTAAAATAGTAGATGTCTTTTTGGGTTATGTAGAGAACAACTATGCCTACAAGTTCTTAGTAATTAAGTCTGAGATATCTGACATAGATGTAAACTCTATTGTTGAGCTTCGAGAAGCTACATTCTTTGAGGATGTATTTCCCATGAAAGTTTGTGTACCTCAGAATCTTTCTTCTTTAGATATACCTTCAACTTCTGGTTCTATTCTCGAACATGTAGAAAGAATGACAGATGTGGGGGTAGAACCATCTTGTTCTTATCATAGACCCATTGAGTCTGAGGAAGTGGCTGAAATTAGAAGGAGCAAGAGAGCATATATTACCAAGGATTTGGGAAGTGATTTTATCACTTACCTTATCGAGGATGATCCTCCCACTTTTCGAGATGCAATGGCTTCACCTGAAGCAAGGCATTGGAAAGAAGCTATCAAGAGTGAAATGAATTCCATTGTCTCTAATAGCACTTGGGAACTTGTTGACCTCCCTCGTGGTAGTTCCACAATTGGGTGCAAATGGATCTTTAAGAAGAAGGTGAAATCAGATGGATCCATTGACAAGTACAAGGCGAGACTGGTTGCCAAGGGATTCAAACAAAAAGGAGGGAATAAATTACTTTGACACCTATTCTCCGATTACCCGGATGACCACAATTAGGGTGCTTGTTGCACTGACTTCTATTTATGATCTCTTGGTTCATCAAATAGATGTGAAGACTGCCTTTTTACATGGCGATCTTGAAGAAGAGATCTATATGGATCAATCTGAGGGTTATGTAGCTCCTGATAATGAAAATAAAGTTTGTAGACTTGTTAAGTCATTATATGAACTCAAACAAGCCCCTAAATAATGGCATGAAAATTTTGATAATGTTATTTTATCATTTGGCTTTATTGTCAATGAATCTGATAAATGTGTTTATTGCAAAGTTAAAAATGATGGTTGTATTATTTTATGTCTATATGTAGATGATATTCTATTGTTTGGTTTCAATATATGAATTGTGAATGAGACAAAGTCGTTTCTTAGTAGTAAGTTTGATATGAAGGATATGGGTGTTGCAAATATGATCTTAGGCTTAAAGCTGACTCGTTCAGCTGAGGGGATAGCCATTTCTCAATCTCACTTTGTTGAGAAAGTACTTGAGAAATTTGGCTATAACCAAGAGAGATCTGTAGCAACTTTATATGACCCTTCTATCCTTCTTCATAAGAATACGACTGATGTTCCTGTGTCTGAATTAAGGTATTTCCAAATTATTGAAACTTTCTTTAATGTGCAAACCAATTCCTGCGATATCTGTGCATTGTGACAATATGGCCACAATAGCAAAGATTAAAAGCACAAAATATAACCAAAAGCAGAGGAGACACATCAAAGTCAGAATAAAATCTGTAAGGGAACTAGTGTCTCAGTTAGTGGTTGTTGTGGACTATGTTGGATCCGAAGAGAACACAGCTGATCCATTAACAAAAGGACTAGATAAGTCATTAGTCCTAAAATCTAGAGAGGAGATGAGACTGAAACCCATCAGTAGTTCATCTGTAGTAGCAACCCAACCTATCTAAGTAGAGATCTCACAAAGTATGTTCAATGTGGTAATAACAAGCTGTAAGGTGAACTAGATAGCACCTTATTTATGAGATGTATCTGTGTCTATTCCCCTGATTACTCTGGAAAGGTGTTGTAGCTGCTAGTTAAGGAAGAGTTAAAACTCTGAATGGGTTCAAAGCCTTCTAGGTGAGATGTTAGCAATGCATCTCTGGAGAAGCCCACCTATGTGAGTGTGATTGTGTGGTCGCAGTTTAAGAAATTGGTTTATTCCTGAAGTCACTCATGAAACAGGATTCGGGCGCATGGCCTTCAACGTGCCGCCCCTAAAGATTACAACCAGGACCTTTATCATGTTATTGCTAATGGACACTCCTACTCCTAAGGTTCAAGTTCAAGACTTCAGTTCACTTCGTTCCTGTGGAGGTAAAATTAGTCAACTAAGGTAGTGGTTCAAACCGGAAGGTACCATTACTGAAAGCATGATATGTCCTGTTGTAGATTGTCTTATCTTGCATCTTGGTTTCCTCTCGTTTCATTCTTTGAATTTGTGGGAGAATGTTAGGTGTAAGAAGGGAGGGGAGAGAGAATTCAAAAGAAGAAACATGGGCTGTTTTAGAGAATGTTTGGTTTTAATGACGTGGAATAGTCCCATAATGATTATGTTTGAGTTTGTTGTGGGCTTTATAACCCACATGTAAACTCTTACACTTGTTCCTAAGAACAAGAGGTTGGAATGACTACCACACACGCGCGCGCGCCCACTCGCCGTGTCGTGCCGAGCCGAGCCGAGCCGGGCCAGGCTCGGGTTTGGGTAATTGGCCCTTTAGGGCCATATCCAATCAAGACCAAAGTATATTTTTGCTCAAAGTTTCTGTGGATATTTGGATTCTTTAACGGGTTATGAGGAATGATACCGGGTCACGACTCCTCGTAGTCTATGCCCGTTATGGCTCTTCGGATTCCTTTAACAGATCTCGACTCTTCGATTTTCGTTAATGGGTCACGTCTCCTCGGATTCCGTAACAGGTTCCTTCCACGCTTTGTAGCCGTTCGTGGGTTATAAAAGCATGGTTAGGGCTGGGGTTACGACAGATCTTAGACGCACTGGTTTCTAAAGAAGAGCTCTGAGGTTTTCTCTTTCCCTATTGCTCTGTCTCTCTTTCCTGAGTTATCCCGAAAGGGGTTTTCTGCAACTTTGGTTCGTGGAGGTTGTTTTCAAAGGACGATCCGTCGGAGTGCACCGGTCTGATCGTCGAGGCTATTGTATCCTGAGGGAAGGACGCCAGACCTTGTTTGCACTGTATGTGGGGCGAATCTTCTCTAAGAGGAGTACTTTCGTACGCCTTAGCCTTTTACATAATCTAAACATGTCTTTGTTGTTTCTATTATGTTCCTTGCATCTGTTTGTCTATTTGCTTGTGTCTGAATTTTGGTGTTATGCGAAACCCGACATGCCTGCTCCCTGTTTCTGTTTCGATCTGTTAAAAATCATGATTTGTATTCTGCTGCATATTATGATTTATATCATGTTTTATATCATGATGATGATTGTGAAACTGTGTGATCCGAAAATCGATCCAACAGGTCCAACCATACATATGAATATATACATCCAATTATGGTATATTCTAATTGGATCCGGGTCCCATATAGGCTCTACGGATCTGAGTCTGAATCCACACACAAAATCTGATCATCTTACCTCCAATTATATCCAACCTGGTAAATGATTTATTTACATCCCTAGGCAGATCTCTAATGGGAAACAAGGAAGTACTTATCGGATGTATAAGAACATGAAGGAGGGCACTATTCCCACACTTTCCTTTTTTTTGAAAAAAAGTGGGTATTAAGCCCTAGCTAGTAGTTAAACCATGAATGCCAGGAAAGAAAATGTAACTGGATACAGGAGATGTAACTTTTTAGGCTCAAGGCACAGGAAATATGTGTGTGTTGCAAAAATGAAATATGATAATACATATGAAGATACCACCACAGGTGTTGCCCATGTGGCCAGCAGGGTGGTTGTGAAGGTGCTTAGATTGTTGGATATTTTATAGGCTCTGTCATAACTTTTGATAAAATCTATGGATATTCAATATGATCATGATTATGTTTATGAACTTTTTTTCTAGTATTTAAATATGGTTATGATTTATGCAAGATCTTATCATAGTTTTACCAGAATGAGCTCATCTATAAACTTTTATAGGTTATGTTAATTTGGACACTGAAAAAACCCTAGCCTCAAAACTTTGGATACAATGCCTTTGATGTCTTAAAAATCAAGTTAGAGGTATAAGCCTGAGTGAGTTGGGGTGATATAGTATATCTTATTTCTTTTATATAGTACGACATCTTGAAGACGAGACTTTCAAGTGATAGACCTACTCACAACTTCAGTATAAGGAAATCACTCAAGGACCTAGCAGAGAAAGTAGAGCATGCAACACAGATGTTGATAGTAGACCTAACATTGTCTTTCTACCAGTTATGCAATTTGATATGCATGGGGGTAAGTATCTCTATTGAGAGGAAATTGTTGTTAACCACACTCGTGAATAGCGTTCGAGATAAGATTGACTATGTGAACTTTGGTCTTAGACAATCAACATGTTCTATATTGGTATTATATGTCCATGTACTAGGTGAGCATTATGCTCATAACGGTAACTATAGTGTGCACATTATATCAAGGCTAGACCTTTAATACATCTTTCAATATAATCATAGTTAGTATATTGGTAAATATACATATACTGAGTGAAAGTCGTGATTTGCTAAACAAGTTTTTTTGTATCTAGTTATTGGGATATGTTTATAATTATTATCTTTGTTATATTTTTTTTTATCTCTAAAATCTCTACAACTTTTAGAGTTTTATTTAAATTAAAAGTATTACCTAATGAGGGATGGCCTTGTCAATTAAGAAAGTGTGATTGAAAGTTAGCATCAAATATGATTGTTTTTCTTAATGGGAGATTGGGAGGAGCAATGGAGAAATCCTTTTGGGTATCTCTTTGTTATGCAACCAAGAGGCAAGAGCAAGTCCGCCCATTAGGAGTGCTCCTAAACCTAGGGTGGACACAAAAACTTAAGTCATATTCTCTTTTGATAGTGGTTTAAGTTAAAGTAAGTTGATTTAGCCTTGTGTTTTAGTTTATTTTTTCTTTTTTAATAATATAGATTTGGGAGCTTTGACTCATGAAGTGTACGTCTTTCTTTATTTTTTTATGTTATTATTGATGAAATAAGTCTAAAAGTTAGAATGAAAGATAACTATGAACATAAGTTTCATGTGTCAATGTTGTATGTTAGCTCACATATGTCATGTTTTTTTTTAATAAAATTGAGTACGGTTAGCTAGTAGGCATCATCAATTGATATTCAAGTAACATAGAGATAGTACTTGATTGAAATCAAGTAGCAATGCATTAAAGATATCATATTACATGTTTTGTATATAAGGCTTAAAATTGTTTCTTGCATGGTTATATAATAGACAATAGTAAAGTCATTGAGATAAGTTTTTTACTATTTTTTATTATATATATATTTATATTGGAGGCATATATTCTCATAAGATAATATTGTTTCATCTACCATAAGAGAAAAAAATCATGCATTTTTTAAATTATGTAAGAATCTACTTGCATGAATCACATTATTGACATGAATATCTATAGAATGCATTTATGTGCATTATTCTTTTGTGTTAATTCATGTTTGATTTAGTCTCGGTAGGAGAAATATGTGAACATCATCAAGTTTAAAGAATGACACAAGTTTAAAACTTACAAGTGAATGTTCCTTGTTGTGACACTAAAGTTGGGTATGCTCCTTGATGGACAACAAAGACTTGTAATTTTTTCTTGATAAACTTGTGAATGATTATGGTGATCATATTTATAAAAATTTATGATTTTATGTCAAAACATATGCAAGATCTATTCATTAATTAGATTTATGAATAATAAGTTTTCCTATTTTTTTTACTATAAAAGCAATGCTTACAACTTTATTAACTATAGCAATTGACACGTGTTTTCACACGTGAGATTATGTTTTCTTGAAAAAGTTATTTAGGTCAAGTGGAAGCTGTTGGATATTTTACATGGCCTTGCATAACTTTTGATAAAATCTATGGATATTCAAATATGACCATGATTATCTTCATGAACTATTATTCTGGTATTACATAAAACTATGACTTATGCAAAATCTTATTATGGTTTTACCAGTTTGGTTGCATGATAAGCTCATCTAGAAACTTATAAAGGTTGTATTGATTTGGACATAGAGAAAAATATCAGCCTCAAAACTTTAGATACACTGTCTTTGATGTCTCACAAATCAAGTTAGAGAGTATAAGCTCGTGTGAGTTGGGATGATGCAGTATTTCTTATTTCTTTTTTGTAATAGGGTCTCTTGAATATGAGGCATTCAAGAGATAGACCTACTCATAACACCAGTATGAAGAAATCAGCTAAGAACCGAGCAGAGACCATGGAGCATGCAATACACATGCTTGCAATAGAACTGACATTGTCTCTCTGCCAGTTAGGAAATTTGATATGCACGGGGTATGTAACCCTATTGAGAGAAAATGGTTGATAACCACACCCGTTAGTAGCCTTCGAGATAGGATTATCTATGCAAACTTTGGTCTTAGATAATCATTGTATCTTATATTGGTATTATATGTCTATGCACTCAGTGAGCAAGGTTTTTCTGATGCTTGTAATGGTAACTAACGTGTGTGTGTTATATTAAGGCTATACCAATATGTATTTCAATGCGATTCTAGTTAATATACTAGTAAATATGCATATATTGAGTGAAAGTCGTGATTTGCTAAATAAATTTTTTTTAAATCTAGTTTTTGGGATATGTTTATAATTATTATCTTTGTTATATTTTGTTTTTGGTATCTCTAAAATCTCTATAGCTTTTAGTGTCATATTTTAATTAAAAGTATTACTTAATAAGGGATGGCTTGTCAATTAAAAAAGTATGGATAGAAGTTGGCATCAATTGAGACTTCTTTTCTTAATTGGAGACTAGGGTCACTATACTTTGTAAATAGAGGGTCTCACCCTAAGGAAGAGCAAGAGATAAATCTTTCTAGGTATTTTTGTTCCATGCAGCCAAGAGGCAAGTGCAGGTCTGCCACATTCGGTGTGCTCCTAAACTGAGAGTTGACACAAAAGTTTAAGCCCTATTCTCTTTTGATATTGGTTCAAGTTAAAGTAAGTTGATTTTGCCTTGTGCTTTATTTTTTCTTTTTTTTTTCAATCCACATGGATTTGAGAGTTTTAACTGGTGAAATATTTTTTTTCTCTTTCATTTTTTTATGTTTTTATTGTATTATTTTTTCAAATTTCTGCTTGGATTCTATACATATATTTGGGTCAGATTATAACTCAAAATCGGATAGCACTTGACATAGTTAGCTTACGAAAGCTATAACTTTGCAACCATATATCCAAATTCAGTGGTTTTTGATGAGTTAGAAAGCTTATTCAATTATCTAAATTCTGATTTTTTATGCGAAAAGAAAATTCTTCCTTTTTCATCTCTGAAATTATATGACAATCAAACGGTTTTGGCTTTAGTAGATTCAGTTGCTTACTTAAATAAGCTTGTTCTTATTTTTTATCTCAACTAAAGTCATATTGATGGTTGTAGCTTATAATTACATGTTTTATTTTTAGTATATGTATAAATTATTTAAAATTTGATCCATCTAGATATTCTTAGATATTTCAATTGATTATTTATGATCTTATATACTAATTTAAAACATTGATTTACTTAGTTTTAATTTTCATATTTAAATTGGTGTGTCATATGGATAATGTATAAAAGTGTATAGCTTCTCTTATTACTATGATTATTTCAAATAAATAAAAATAAAAAGAAGATGTAATTGTTTATCATAAAATAAAGTAATAAAATTCTATACTTAATTGCAATCATCTGATATGTCACACTCGGCTGATAATATTTCTTGTAGTATTTGAATTTTATAAAGTTTATAAGTTATTTTTGGTATCATGACTTACCACGTTTTCCAACATAGATGAAGGCACCGAATAAAATGCAGATGGTGCACAAGTGTGTCTGTAGCTTTCAAAGGTGGGCCAAGTAAGGCATGGTGGTCATGGGGCCCACCGATGGTTTTCCTTCGGTGAGGGTTCTTCATCATAAAAAAAAATGCATGAAGAGTATTATATGTTTACACTAACTTGTTCGCCATCACCTTGATAACTTATAAAAATTATTTCCTTTATGAAATATGTGAATAAATAGTAAATATCATAAATAAGTGTTTAAATGAAACATAAGGCTTTAGGGTTTGGATAAAACAAATTTAAGAGAGAAGGTAAAAGTTACACGGTTACATTAAATTATTGGATTTCACCCTCACTTTGAGTATTTTTTTTTATATACTTCAAGGAAAAATGCCCCTCATCACCGACTGCACATTGGCTAGCCTCCGATTGGTAAAACTCTTGAGACCCCCCTTGCCAACCGGGCAGTACACCCAACTTTAACCTTATGACAACGGATGCCACCAGTGGGTTTCAAACTTGTGACATCCCATCAACTTGGTGACATTCACAACTCGCGCCTACACCATGAGTGAATGCTTGTGGGCCTCTCTTCTATTATATTACACCCTTCTTAACATTAAAATATGCAAATAAATATAAGAGTTTTTAAAACAAGTAATTAAAAATTTTAAATAGCACACATTCATGTCTCGCTCTTTTTTTAAATATAGAGAAAAACTATTTCCTATCCAAGAGAAATGCATGGAAAACACGTCAGAAATGTATTTCTCAAATTTGGGAAATGAGTTTCCCATGTAAAATAAATAGGTTTTCCATGTGATGGGAAATAGGTTTCCCACTTAACAGGAGATGTGGGTTTCCAGTACATTTTTTACTTTTTCACCACGCGCTTTGTAAATGTAGGGTTTCAGCTTTCTAAATTGGCTTCTCAAGGAAAGGGTTTCCCATATGCAAGTAGAGTTTTCGGTATCCCTAAGCTGAACCCATGTGCTTACTTGACAGCCTTAGGTTTACCCAGTTTGGTAATAACTTAGAAATACTGAGCTAATACCTTTCATATAACTGATGAGTTATTAATTCCAACACAAGAGATGCCTTTCACAAAGGAAAGTAAGCAGAATTATGCAGTTTAGAAAATATGTAAAATCTGAAGATTGAATGAATCATACGGCTGCTTAATTACACGGATCATGCACAGTTAAAAAGTTTAACATGGTGGTGATGGTGGACCGGTGGTGTGTGTGTGTGTGTGCCCGCACGCGGCGGGCGTGCACACACACACACACACACATACCTTGAAACCTGAAATTTCAAGAAATTGCATGTGAGGTTTAAGTAGTTTGGAAAATGATCGTACAAAATACCATTTACAGGCAAATTCAATAACTTTTGGCTTAAGCAGTATAAAATGTAATTAAAATCAGGTTGGATGGCGTAATTTCATGCTCATTTGATAAAGCTTTTTTATTCACCTAACTTTATCTAACTTGTGATGACGGTTTGCCCTAATAACTTGCTAGTTCGATTTCCTTAAGGGCTTGGTGTCGGTGACCCCACCGGGGTTTACCTTTCAGGGAGGTTATAAAATCCACGGACAAACCAATAAGTTACTTGGAGAAATTGCATGGAATGAATTTTCGCTTGTAATTTTATTCAATTAAATACTCTAGGCTTGCACATGCAGCTAGTGTGTAATTTTTAGGGTAATTTACATATAGTCACCTAACATATGTCAGATTTTACTTCTAGCCACCTCACGGTGTTCGACATCGCTATTTACGAAAATCGCGTAGCACAAAAAAAATGGCAAATCACAAAATCAAGTAGCGATTTATGAAAACCATGTAGCGAAAAAAAAAATGGCAAATCACTATGCGGTTTTCGTAAATCGCTATATCGAGTAGCGATTTACGAAAATCGCGTAGCGGAAATAATGGCAAATCGCTAAATTGAGTAGCGATTTACGAAAATCACGTAGCAAAAAAAAAAATGCTAAATCGAGTAGCGAAAAAAAAATAGAAAATCGCGAGAAAGGGTGCTACAAAAACCTCGAGCAAGAAACAACCAAAGAAAACATATGAGTGTCGCGATTAAACAAAACACTTTATTGATCTTTTTCGATTGTTACAAGAGGGAAAGAAAAGAAAGAATTTATACAAGGCCCCAAAAAAAAATTTGTTTTGGGGGCCAGTGCCCCCTAGAAACCCCCCGCCATGGGCGCCTCTCCTGGACCCTCGCTCGTTGACCGCACAACAGGACCTGCGATGGGGGGAGCCCCCGGACCCCCCTTCGATAAGGGCAAAAACTCTGAATCAAGCTCCACAACTCATCAAGTTGAACTATGCTACAGTTAGTGCGCGGGTCAGTCAGTGCTTGATGAAGCAATGTAGGATCGTCTGCTGGATGTGCACAGAGGCAGAAAGAGAAGGGAGAGAAAGAGATGGTTGATTTTCATGGCCTTCTTCAGGGGGGATTCCTTTCTCGGATAATCTTGCAGTGCAGGAACTGTGTCTTAAATAACCATTTTCGGGGTACTTAAGTCTTTGCAACCACTCATTTTCTAGAATCATTGTTTTTATGGCACCCATGGAAGAAAGGGTACTTAAGTCTTTGCAACCGCACCGGACTCCGATGCTAACTAATACTGACAAAACATGGGGATACGAGCCACACATGCTTACATACATGGCGCTCATTGGGACCCCGAACCCGAGATGTAGCTAACGACTGTCTTCGGGGGGGGCATATAACCTGCTTTGGTCATTGTTAGTGGTCTACTTTATTTTGAGACCTATGCAGAAAAGATGTTGACTAAACAAGCCTCTCTCTCTCTCTCTCTCTCTCTCTCTCTCTCTCTCTGCAGTAATCTGCTTTGCAATACCCCTTAAATCTTTATTAATTCCAAAATTACTCAAATTGAATAGGCTATGAAATCACATGTAGTAAAGTATGATGATACAATTACACAAATGAGTCAAAAGAATGGTATGGCCCACCAATTTGTTAGCTTGTCCCAAGAAACTTTAGAAGAAGCTTAATTTCCTTACACTATATCTATCATTACTTGATCTAAAGAGATCTAGAAGAAACTCTCTTCATAGACTCTAGCAGCATGTCATTCCATGCATCAATTGGACCAGGCAAGCACCAATGCAAGCAATCACTGCGGTTAACATACTCATATCCCCCCCAGTGTGTATCAGGATGGCCATCTGCCCTGACCAACATGCTCTTTGTCACATCCAAAACTTCAATCCTCCTTTTATTCCATCTCCCTTTCTTCCTTACTCTTTCTAAATCTTGGACTTGACTATTCCTCACCTTCCAATCCATGCCACTTAAGTCCACACTCTCCTCACTCAATGGCCTCGTTCTGTTGCAAACCCCCCCAGCATTCCATGCTCCACTCTCAAAATGAGTGGGAGAAAATGTTCTCAAATATGTAACCAACCCCTCCTTGCATTCATTGCACTCACCTATGAACTTGAGTGCAGTTCTAAAGGCCCTTCCTACGCCAAATTCTACTCCTAAATCCACCAGCTTCTTGTCCTTGTCGTCGCCACAGTACAAGCAGCCGATGAGCTTCCGGTTTACGTAGTAGTAAGATTTTCGGAAGAACCAGTGTCCGTCGGAGAGTACGATGTAATCGTATTCCGACATGCGTCTAGTCCAATTTGTGTCCGGCTCATCAAGATAAATGTTGGTGTATTCTATATTGTAAGATCCATTTCTTGTTATCTCTTCTGCTTGCACTAGGAATTTGCTCCAAAGGACTATGAGGGTGAAATTGTGGGATGGGAAGAACCAGTACCTTTCCCTGTCATCTGCATCCTTGTAGATGTCTTGAGGAGTCTCCACCTGAGAAAAGTTCAATTTATCGCATGCAAGATCAGAAGGTGATAATACTTAATTTATAGTGCTACAGTTTCAAATTACAGGGTGTTACTAAGAAGAGTGATTATCAAGATGCTATGTTAAAGTGTGCTGCCATATATAAAGCAAATTGTTTTTACTGGAAGGTGCTTTATCGTTTTTCTAATTGTCTAAGGCCGCGTTTCATAGCTCAGCTTTCAAATTTGAGGTATTGCATTTCAAAACCCCGAATTTGAGAACTGAGGATCTCTGACTCAAGCCCCTCAGATCTGAACAAACAGCCACGAATTAATGGGCCAGTATGCGTCTCAGTCAACAAAAAGTGAGAATCTGAGATACGTTGCTTAATTACCACAGATATGGGTGAGGGATATGCGCCAAAATAGATCCTCCTCTGATTTGAGATCCTAGGTTATCAAACCCAACCTAATATATATATATATATATATATATATATATATATATATATATATATATATATATATATATATATATATATATATATATATATAGAGAGAGAGAGAGAGAGAGAGAGAGAGAGAGAGTAATGGCTAGGTGCGAAATTGCTGAGTGCTAATTAAATGGTTTTTCTGCCAGTGTTTTTTTGCAGTTTCAACCCCATAAATGTGTTGGGCATGGTCGATCTACGAGGAACCCATACCTCAATCATGTGTTTTCCATAAAAAAAATGATATTTGGAGGCTTGAAAATTTACAAAGATATGTTTTGTATGGTCCATTTGCTAGAAAACGATACTTAGATCATGTTCTTTTGATGAAATATGATTTTTTTGCTTGAATATTTAAGAAAATTGTAGACCATCAATTTTCAAACTTTATAAAAACCTACCTACTTGTTGGAATTGGATGATCCAATAGTCAATTTCTCTAAAACCAAGCATGTAAAATACATAAGATTTGACAAAAGCATGAAAACTCAGTAAGCAAGCAGTAGGCACGGATAGAGTAGGCAACAATCTCTCTCTCCTTATATATATATTTATTTATTTATTTATATGTGAGTAATATGTTCTTTAGGCAGCTTTTTTTGTTCGGTCTTGTTAGGCCCCTTCAAAAATTATAGTTTTAAGTATTTTTTCTCACATTTAACACTGTAGATGTGATTTATAGGTTTTGTTTAGTGGGAATCGACTTTTGGTTCGCCAAAATCGGACCTGTATATAGGTTTTTCTGATGATAAAAAATCACCAGTTACGCAGGTACCAATTTTTTCCAGCTCATAAAAATATGTTTTTTTGTTGAAGAAACAAGATCCAAGCGTCAATTCCCACTAGATCGAGCATGCTAAACACATCTAACGGTTAAGATCTTTCATAAAACACTTAAAACCTATCAGGCAAAATGAGAAATGGGCCTAATATGTTCAGTTCTTTATATATATATATATATGTGTGTGTGTGTGTGTTTGTGTGTGTGATTAATGCACTCCTACCCACCTCATTCTGCCCTGTTCTGTCTCCCTCAAAAATCATCATTTTTTATATTTTTTCTCACATCTAACACTAGATGTGATCTATAGGTTTTGTTTAGTGAGAACCGGCTTTTGGATCACTGGAATCTGACATGTATACCAGTTATTTTGGTGTTAAAAAATCAATGGTTATGAAGGTATCAGTTCAAAGAGTAGATTCCCACTAAATCGAGCATGATAAACACATCTAACAGTTCAAACCTATCATAAAACACTTCAAAACTATGGGGCAGAACAAAAAATGGGACCTAATATGTTCAGCTCTCTCTCTCTCTCTCTCTCTCTCTCTCTCTATATATATATATATATATATATATATATATATATATATATATATATATATATATATATATATATATATATATATATATATATAAGCATGTAACCGTGGATGAGCAAATCGTTCACTGTTATCATACCAATATCTGTCACTGATCTTGTGCGGATATTTCTTTTAAGTGAACAGAAATTTGCAGTGGTCATGACCGATGCTAATTTTCGCTTTTACACCCAGACATTTAGCGGCAGTCATGACCGCTGCTAAATGCTGGTCACGCATCTCATTCTGATTGGTTTTCCTATATATAGATATACGAAAATAGAAACCTACAAAATACAAAACCTACTAAATGAAACAAGATAGTGGATTTTCGGTATTTTTTTCAAAATTTTGACTCCATGGATGTGTTCAGCATGATTGATTTACTATAAATCGACACTTGAATCAAGTGTGTATATATATATATATATATATATATATATATATATATATATATATATATATATATATATATATATAAAATGGTAGCTGTGCAACTACAATGGAACGGCCAATGCCCAAAAATTCAAAAAAAAAAGATAAAAACATGAATTTGTCCTTTAGTGGCAGTTTTTGACCGCCAATAAATGCCCTTGTAAGGACATGGGCATCATTACTAAAATTGTATTTAGCGGCCGAAAACTGCCACTAAAGCCTTTTCACATTTTTTTTTACTGATGGATGTTCACATGGATCCCATCGTGCAGCTACTGTGGAACGGTGTTGGCCCAGCACCCAAAAGACAAGAAAAAGGCAAAAACGTGAATTTGTGCATTTTTGCTAGGGGTGGCAATTTCTGACACGACCCGCCAACCCGCCTCTTAGGCGGGTTCGGGTTGGGCTTAAGCCAACCCGTTTAATAAATGGGTCGACCCGTGTAACCCGTTTATTAAACAGGTCGGGTTCGGGTTGGGGGTATGCCAACCCGCCAACCCGGCTGACCCGTTTAATAAACGGGTTAGGCGGGTGGGTCAACCCGCCAACCCGCCAACCCGTCTGCCCGACCCGCCAACCCGTCTGCCCGACCCGTCAACCCGCCAACCCGACCGCCAACCCGACCCGTCAACCTGACCCGCCAACCTGCCTACCTGACAACCCGATCCGTCAACCCGCCAACCCGACCCGCCAACCCGACCCGCCAACCTGACCCGCCAACTTGAAAACCCGTTTACCCGACCCAACCCATTTATTATATGGGTTGGCGGGTCGTGTCGGGTTACCCGTTTATTAAACGGGTCAGGTTCGTGTTTGCCACAGCCGACCCGTTTAATAAACGGGTCGGGTTCGGGTTGAGGTATGCTGACACGCCAACCCGACCCGATTGCCACCCCTAATTTTTGCCCTTTAGCCGTAGTTTCAACTGTGGCCGTTTGTCACACATGCATCCTCCTGTCTGTAGCTGCGCACACCTAAGGGTTACACAGCTACCACTCACTCGGAACATATTAGGCCCCATTTCTCGTTTTGTCCCGTTCTGACTTATAGGTTTTAAGTGTTTATGATAGAACTGAAACAGTTAGATGTGTTTAGCATGACCAATTTAGTGGGGAATCAACTCTTGGATCATTTTTTTTATGAAAAATATGTTTTTATGAGCCAAAAAAACCTGATACCTTCATAGTCATTGATTTTGGATCACCAGAAAAGCCTGTATACGGGTCAGATTCCAGTGATCCAAAAGCAGGTTCCCACTCAACAAAACCTCTAGATCATTTTGAAGGAGCCTAACAAGACTTAACAAAAAAAGAGGCCTACTAAACACATTACTCAGCCTCCATGTCGAACTCAGGTATTGCCTGCCTGAATGCTAGATCTGCAGAGCTGACTCTGCTTTTACGGTCGTGGCGCATGAAAGAGGAGATCCGGTGGAGGCAGCGGTCTCGTGCTATTTGGCTTAAAGCGGGTGACGAAAATACTCGCTTTTTTCACTCTGTTGCCTCTCATAGGCATCGTAGGCATGCCATCCCTTCCATATGCATTGAAGGTGTTTACCACTATGGGGATCAGGTTCTACCAGTGGTGACTGATTTCTTCATCAAGCTTTATGCCAGAAACCCCTCGGCTGGTGGGTCGATGGTTACGGACTTCATTCGTTGCTTCGACCATGCGTTATCCAAGTCTTTACAAGTGCCCTTTTCAGAAGAGGAAATATTTGCGGCAGTTACAGCTTTGTCCGGGTGGAAAGCCTCTGGTTTTGATGGTTATCCTGTGGACTTCTATCGCACCTTTTGGACGTGTGTTAAGGGTGATATTCTGAGTATGTTCGCTGAGTTCCACCGCAACAGTCGGTTACCATCTATCTATCGTCTGGCCATTGTATCTCTTATTCCGAAAGATGCTACGTCGGTGGACATAGCGCGGTACCGTCCTATCTCGGTCTTAGGGGGAATCTATCGGATCATCGCCAAGGTATTGGCTACCAGGATGCGATCTGTCGCTAATCAAATCTTTTCAGATGCTCAATTTGCCTTCATTCCCCATAGACGGCTGCAACATTCATTTATTTTGGCCACAGAGGTGGTTCACTCTATGAAGTCCAGTGGAAGGCCGTTCTTTACTCTTAAACTTGACTTCCACAAAGCGTATGACTCGGTGCACTGGCCTTTTCTCTTTCACATGTTGGAGAACTTTGGATTTGGTCGGCGCTTCTCTAGCTGGGTGCGTGAGTTGGTCACTAATGCACAATCCCAAATTCAGATTAATGGGGCCTGTGGTAAGCAGTTCAAGGTTGGGCGTGGTATTCGGCAAGGATGCCCCTTGTCCCCTCTGCTTTTTAACGTCGTTTCTGAAGACATTGTAGTCTTGCTCAAGAGGGCTGTGGGGTGTGGTTTTATTAAGCCACTAGGAGTTCAGGAGTTTCAGAGCAATATTCTTACTTACGCAGATGATATGATTGTGTTCGGCGTTGGATCCATCGAACAGATGTTAAGAGTCAGGCTCATCATCCTCTTCTTCCTATCGATGTCGGGCCTCTCGCTAAACAATGATAAGTGTTGCATGTCCATGATAAATGTTCCTCCGCATATGCAGGCCATTGGGCAGAAGATCTTTCAGTGTGCCACTTCGGATAATTTCTTCTCCTACCTTGGTCTGCCGCTTCAGCTCTCACGGATTCCATCAGTTGCTTGGAACGCCACTCTCCAAAAGGTTCAGACTAAAATTTCGACTTGGCAAGCCTCCTACCTCTCGATTGCCGGCAAACTTACTCTCATCAAGCATGTTTTAAATGCGATGCCAGAATTTATTATGTCTATGTTCCTTATGCCTGTGGGGATAAATAAGAAGCTCTCGAGAGTATTGACCAGGTTTCTGTGGTCTGGGCAAGGTAACAATAAAAAACGTCACCTTGTGGGTTGGGAAACGATAAGGCTACCGCAGAATAGAGGGGGTTTGGGGATTTCAGACCCTAGGTTAAGAAGTATTGTTCTGGTTGTTAAGCAAAGTTGGCTTGCACATCAATCGGGGTCCCCTTGTGCGAATTTCCTTCAGGCTAAATATGGATCAGTGGAGTCTTTGTTTGGGGGTCAGCACGCAATTAGGTCGCCTATTTTGCATCTGCGGAGATCGTGGATTCAAGCTTGGTCTGCTGTGTGGGGTGGTGAGGGCGATGACGTCGCTCAGAGCCAGTTCCTTTGTAGAGCGATCACCCCGAATGGCTCCGTCCGCACTAAAGATACCTACCTTTCTCTCCTTCCGGCAGGTGTGAATCGGTTTCATATGAGAATTATCTGGGGCAAAGGTCCTCCTCCGAGAACGCGCTTCCTTGCTTGGCTTATTTTGCATGATCGGGTGCAGACGGATAGCTTCCTCAAGTCTATAGGTTTCTGTATTGTGAGTAAATGTGTTCTCTGCGAGAGGGCCGAGGAATCTGCGTTGCACCTATTCTGGGAATGTCAGGTCTTTCAAGATATCTTTAAGGTTACCTGGAATAAACCAGTCGTGTCCGTGCGCCAGGAGTCTTTCGCTGTAGACCTCTTGTGGGGACCCCAACCAGTTCGTAGATGTAAAAGTTGGCGGATCATTTGGAGAACTTGGTTGCTCTCTTCCTGGTGGGCCGTTTGGATGTCGCGCAACAATGCTATTTTCAGGCAGACCCCGGTTAATTTCAACAAGTTAGTAAATTATATTTTGGCGGATGTATACGCATCGTTACGCATATGCCTTCCGGATCTTCAACGCCACTTGCCGCTAAGGCCTCCCCCGGATCCAGACTGATCGCCTCGGTTTTTATCTGTATTTTATATCTATTTTTGGCTTATGTGTTCTTTGTCTTGTTTGTCGGTTTCAACGGCTGTTGAACCGGTCGTAATGTTGATATCTTTGATTCGTCTCTCTCTCTCTCTCTCTCTCTCTCTCTCTCTCTCTCTCTCTCTATATATATATATATATATATATATATATATATATATATATGAAGAACTGAACAGGTCCTCTTTTCTGGTCTGTTTTGTTAAGCCCAAGATTAAAGTGTTTTATGATACATATTCTTTAAGCCATTGAGTGCGATATGGACGCGCTTTTGACGCTCCGTTCTTGCAGCCAATTGCTGGAGATATGGGGCAGAATTGACGTTGGAATTTGTTATTCAACAGTTCCAATATGAAAAAGTGAGAACTGATCTTTCTCATGTTAAAACAGCTCATCGTATCCACTAAACTAGGTTCTCCTCATGTTTTAGAATTAGAAGAAAAGAAAAAGTCCAAATTCGTATGCATGCTTAGACAAGTATTAAAAAAATCAATTTACAAATAACTGCCTAACTTCTCAGCTATTACAAAACAACGAGCCTAACTTTAAGCTTGTTACAATTAGCTGCCAAATTTCGTAAGTTATGTTTCAAAGGCATAAAAAAATTGACTAAAATGCAAACAATTTGTTTAACAAAATATCGGCAAAAAATAAGTTGCTTAGTAGTAATAAAAAACGTCAAAGATTTCATTTTGTATCTCAGGTGGGTATTGGAAATGCATTCAGAATTCGAATGCATGAAGCGGTTCTGTCTATTAACTCAATGTTAGGTGCCCTTTTGTAAATAATTGACAAGTTAGGTAGTCTTTTGTTAAATCGCTCCATGAATGCCAAAAACCAAGCTAATTTACGAATTTGAGTGCCTACTCTCTTTGACATTCCTTGTCTTTTACAGAGGCAAGTTTGGGGATTTGAATCTACGACCAATTGTGTAAGTTACCACATTTCTATTCATTCAACCATCACATCACATTGTCCAAACCCCCACAAGACAAAAGAGGCTTACCTGAGAGAGGAGACAAAGGAGGGACTCCATTTGGTTTCTTGCAACAGAGTCTCCAATGAAAGCTAGCTTTTTGCCTTGAACTAGGCTCAAGAAGGTCCTAGCCTCGAACCTAGGAAGCTCGCATGAGTCTGGTTTCCACCTCCAGTGCATATAGTCATGGTCAAGTCTCCCACTTGCCTGACAATTTTTTGAAGAAGGAATAGTTGGGCAGCTCCAATTTCTATAGATAGGCCCTTCAGGGCTCCATATCCAACGACCATTGAAGATATCACAATCCTCTTCTGCGTAGCACAAGGTTGAGAAAAAAATCAAATTGAAGGATATTCAACGGTGAGTTAATTACATGATATGCCATCACCCATTATCATGGATTGTTGTTCAATCTACAAATATATGATTGAACATTTTCACTCGTCCTGGTGTTCTAGCAAAGCACCAACCTGATCCTGATCCTGATCCTGATCCTGATCGTGACCTTTCTCTTGCATCCAACTTGGGTTCCCGCACTGCCATGGCAAGTTGGCCTCGGACTGAAATATAAGAAAGCAAAAACGATACTAGAAATATTTTTGTTGCAGCCAAAATTCTCCTTAATAAAGTAGGCAAACTTCTTTTTTTCTTTTTGGTGGGTGGGATGGGATAGTCGAAGGATAACCCTTGTGGGATTCGAAGCCCCGCTTTGGTTTTGATAGCATGACCTAACCATCCAACTATTTCATTTGGTCTCCATAAATAGATCAACTTGGAAATAAGTTACAGCTTAAAAAATAATTGTGTATAACACTTTTATTATTATTTATTTGGAAAATTTTCCATTTAAGTTTGCAAAAATAATACAAAAAAGTTCAATAATGGGATAGGAAATGAAGGGGAATTGTAAGGCATGGACATGATTATGTAACCTAAATCACAATGATCATTACGGAACAACCAGCACAGGCCTCATAAACACCACAAATTAACTTCTTTTTTTTGTTTTGAAATCATAATTTTTATAGACTCAATCCTCCTAGCGGTCATATAATGGAAGGAAAACAGATCTATACTTCTGAAAAAGAGATGACATCTTGAGAGAGAAAGATAATAAACAGACCCACATGCATGCTTGCATGATCGAAAGGATGCAGAAGGGGATGCAAGAATTCTTACCTTTGGTTGATTCAGTTTGAGATAGGGATGCAGTTTGCTCAAGGTTTCGCTGTTCCTGGTTCACCACCACATTGAAAGGCTTTGGGGAATTCATAAGAAACAAAACGATGGCGCCGGTGATGCAGAACACCCACAAACCAAACCTCAAAACTTTTACATCCCTGAGACATGCTTCTCCACTTAAGCTGTGCTTGTGCCTCTTGCTCTGAAGACCCTCAGACACAGAAGAAGAAGAATGTCCCATCTTTGAGAGAGAGAGAGAGAGAGAGATGAAACGTCTTCCAGCAAAAGTTTGACAAATGGATTCCATTCCGTTTTAAGGATAGGCGGAGAGCTTCCCTCGGAATCTATTCTAATGTCCAACTTCAACGCATGCCTTGTTTAGAGAGAGAGAGAGAGAGAGAGAGGTAGGGGTACAGTTGGCGTTGAAATACATAGTGATTGGTTGGCATAGCTCTCTTTCTTTTTTGGCCTTACGCATCCTCCTGGTTCACCGGCGTGATTTCACTTAAAAGACTTATTACTTCTTTTTAGGCCTATATTTCTGCATGTAACGCAACTCCTGCCATTTCGTTAATGACCATCATACCCTTTCTATGCTTTTAAATTACCACGGGCTGAATTGGTTTCTTTTCTTTTCATATTTTGTTCTAATTATGATATTTGTTTGCTATTATACCTTTTAAGTATTAAATGTGTATTTTAGAATTTGATTGAACCTTTAAGCAATGTAGCAAACATCACGATATTTACCAAAAAATCACAAAAATATCACGAGAAATTACGTGAGTTTTAAATGGTAATTTCTCATGATATTTTCAAAATATCACTTTTTTTTTGTAAAAACACGAATATCATGTTTTAAATGCAATATTTACGTTTTTAATGGTTATATATCGTGAAAAAATCACGTGTTTTTTGTTTCTAAATACATTTTATTTGTATTTCTCCATAAAAGATATTTTTTTTTTATTAGTGTTGACATTTTTCCAAAAAAAATGTGAGGTTTTTCTAAAAATTTCTATTTCTCACCGGTTCTTGACAGCCAATAGCTTGCCTTTTTTAACTTTTGCCACTATTCCTCTAAGTCATCATTTACTTTATTGTTGTATTTTCCTTTTCTAAATCATTTTTTCAGAAATTATTTTATTTTTTTTTATTTTAAAAAAAAAAAAAGATTCCGAATAAAATGATTCAATCCAATTCCTTCAGGCTGATTTTCTTAATCATTTTGACAAACAATTCGGTTCACAAACCGACTCTATGGACATTGGTGAAACTAAATTTGCTTTTCAAGGGTTGCCTCCCATAGGTTTTGAACTGTGGTCATCCGATTGATGACAAATTACAACCGCTCCTACCTAGGAAGGCGGCGCCCTTTAGGCGTCGTCATGCCTAAAACATTAACTTGAAAAATCACAATTTGCTTGAAAGCTTGACTAAGCCCACAAAACTTTGTCAGAGTTGTGAGAAGGTGCATGATGAGAGCCTAGCAAGCACACAAGGTCCAATTTGAGATCTGGATCTGCCATCTTAACATATGGCTCTTGTGCTTAAGTCCTATGGGAGAGGCACTACAAGAAATCTGCGGATTAGCGATGGACGTAATCCATTGCTAATCCTCAGCGATGGATAACTTTCATTGCAATTTCTTAGTCGCTAATTAACGACAAAACATATCTATCACTACTTTTGTCGCTAATTTGAGATGGATTAGCGAATGCCATGATTCATCATGAGGCCGACGCTAATCCGTAGAGATTTGGTTTTGCGACAGATGTACATCCGTCGCTATTGTAGCGACGGATTACAATCCATCGCAAAACATCAACTGATTTAGTTTTGTGATGGATAAATATCCATCCCTAATCCGTCATTAAATTGGAGGCCGATACTAATTAGCGATGAATATTATCCATTGTTAATCCATCACAAAAATAAAAAAATAAAAAAAATTGAAATATAAATATTGAAAAAAAAAATCTCGTTATACGATTTATATATCCTGTATATAAAAAACAAAGTACACATAAAAAATACATATATAAAGCAGGTGAAACAAATTTAACACAAGTTACAAGGGAAAAAATTTATCGATCCACTATAATCCTCACCAAGTTCTAATTATTTACAAGTGAACATATACAAAGAGTTTCGTTTGAAACAACAAGAAGGTGCAACAAATTCAACACATGAATCTAATCATCGCCAAGATTCGGAAAGATTTCATCGCAAACGTTGTCGCAAAAATGGTGTCGCTTATTCGTCGCGAAGTTGCAATGGAGTGTGAGACGAAATTTGTCTGTCGTTAATCTATCGTAAATTTGTGACAGCGTTTGCGATGAAATTTTTCTGTCGCAAATTCTGCAAGTAATTCCAATTTTAGGGACAGATAGTTTCCTCTCGTTAATTCATCGCAACATTGCGATGAATTATTTCCGTCGTAAATTTCCGTCGCTAAATAACATTTTTCTTGTAGTTAGGAAAAGCCTCCCCCCAATCTCCCTAAGGTGGAAGCCAACTATTTTCACATGCTTTTCCTTAATTTTTTTTTTTTTGAAAAGCAAGATGAAGTTAGGCAGACCCCCATCAGTTATTATTCAACATACCTATAGGTTTCCCACCACAAAGAGATCTACATTGACAACTTCTACCAACCACGTGGAGCCCTCGTCCTTGGTCATTTTGACAAGCTATAGGTGTCACATTTATACTTATAAAAAACAACATTTTCTAGCATGCAACATTGATGCTGGAGCGGTGTGATGCAAATCAGGATCCACTTTCTTCATTAGATCATTTGAGATCCATTTTATTTTAGTTTGGATATTTTTTTATTTGGGTCATTATAATGAATAATGGATCTTAGTAATTAATCTATATCTTCTTTTAATAGTTTAGTAGAATTAAGATTTACTTTTTTAATTGATATTTATTAAGTATGGTAGTTTGAGCCTACTATTATTAGAATCCTTCCACTATAAATAAGGTCTAGGATTATAGATAGTCGAGATTAAAGTTGGATTTTAGATTTGTTACTTTACTATCTATTTGATTTATTTTCTGCTTTGGTATTAATTTCACATAATTTCTAGTTATTTCTCATATTTTTCTATTTTTCTTGATTTTTGTGCTTAAAAGTAGCGTAACATGTAATTTTTCTCATAAATCGGGTCCTCCTGGTTTACATCAATTTGGTATCAAAGCAACTTTCTCATAAATCAAGCCTCTAGATTTATATCATTAATTTGGTATCCAGCAAGATCTTGATCTTGTGACGATAACATGAAACAATCAAGAAGAGCAACAAAGAGAGGCGACATCGGCCCAGTTGATTGAAGAAGCAAATCACGTATAAAGTATTAGAAGTGGCATTCAGGAAAGTCGCGTCTAGCGGCAACGTTGGAAGAGTTGGTTAAAGAAGTAAAGCGGCATGCAGAGTATTGAAAGAGGCATTCAGAAAAAGTTGCATCATCCATCACCAATGCTAGTCGATCCAAAAACACCATATCCTGTTCTTTTCTGGCCGGTAGAAGGCATGCCGACGATGGTCTTCCCTCAAGTGGCAACAAGCATAGAGAGCGAGAAGATGTGTTGCACCCCTCTCCCTCCTCTCTCTCATTAGCAAGACTCGCCACTAACGGAATCCAAGTCGACAATTGTATGTCGACTAGATTCCGGCCAATCAGACCTTGCCCTGCCGAATGGATGGCCCATCGGGCACCACATGCAATAGAGGGCCCAATTGGACCCCCAACTCCTCTAAGGAACTCAACGATGATGGATGAATCACCCTCGATCAAACCCAACCGATTGACACTCTTCTGTCGGCCAAATCCAGTCGATCGGCGACTACCTTGCCTATCGAAGGGTTGGTGGAGGAGGATGTGTCCACCGACGACTTCAACTCGGTCGATCACAACCCGACTTGTTTGTGAAACCTTCCAACACCATCGTCAACAGAAGATTGGTTGGCACCACCCGCCGGTCCGATCCATCCAATCGGTGCCAGCGTGACCCACAAAGGGGGTGGTGGTGGAGGACGTCTTTACCATCGACCTTAGCAGCTACGTCACTAATGATGGGGGATCGACCAACAGGGTTTCATTTTATATGCACCCCAGGTCGGTGATCGCTTAAACAAGGGGTGCTTTTTGAACTGGCGTGAAAGAAAACCACAAGTCACAAGATCTGATGTGACTTCATTTCCCAACTGTTTTCTGTAGTTTTGCATGTGCTTTTCGCATTACATAAAGTGTCCCGAGCTGCTCGAGCTTGACAACCATTCATCTTGACATTTGTCATCTTGATAAAAATATTACGATGAACAGTCAGGAGAAGTCAATCTGCATGCAAGGTATGCAAGCAATGCTGCATAAAAAATGGCTTCTTTATTTTATTGTGTAAAGAAAAAGGAAATAATTTTGCTTGATTTGGGCCCAGTTATTTTATATAGAGGCGTTAAAAGGAGTCTATCACAGTCGTCAAACATAATCCGTGTGCTACTATTGCCTTGGTTGACTCTAGCTAGGAGTTGCAAAGTGTTGTGTTTGGTAGCCCATGAATTTGGGAAGTTTCTTAGACTTTTGAGTTTCAACTTAGTAACTCTAGGGTTTTTATCACCACCCCGGGTCACCCGCATGCATGGCTAGCGGGCTGGTTGTCAGTAGGGATGACAGTGGACCGGGGGAAAGTGGGGCCCCGCCTCGCCCCGTTTGGACCGGGGATGAAGGGTATGAAACGGGGATGGAGGCGGGGACGAAGGTTAAAATCCATCCTCGGGGATGGAGGCGGGGATGGACGTACCCTTTTCCCTGCCCCGCCACGATCTCCACCTCATCCCTGCCACTTTTCCCTGCCTCATCCCCGTTTGAACCGGGGATGGAGGACATGAAACAGGGATGAAGGCGAGGGTGGAGGTTAAAATCCATCCCCGCCGGGGATGAAGGTTCTAATCTTGAGGCGGGGCAGGGGTGGAGACCTTGTCCCCCGCCCCACTGCCATCCCTAGTTGTCAAAGTCCTGAGATGAAAGCCTCAGATCAAACCCTTCTAGCGTATGGGTGTGTATGTAGCTTTCAAAGGTGGGCCACATAAGGCAGGGTGATCATGAGGCCCCACCTGAAGATTTTCTTGCTTCGATGTGGGTTCTTAGTCATTAAAAAAAAAACTCCAGCATTTTAGCAGCATAAATAATTGTAAATTCTCTACATAATTGTCTCGCCTTACATGACACATAAAAACATCCCTACCTTATTTGATTGTTCAAAATCATCCTTACATTTCAAAAAGTTGAGACAGATGGTCTCTTCCATTATGTGACGTTGAGTTAGCTTAAGGATGGTTTTGTCATAGTTTGCAAAAATAGAGGGATGATTTTGAAAAATGGACAAGGGAAGTATTGTTTAAGGTTTACCTTAGTAGGGAGAGACAATTGCGAGAAAAACTCTAAATTTTAAAGAAGCCAAAAGAATTATCAAGTATATCCTATGATCTTAATCTTCCATATGAATGTTGAAAATTTGAGATATCAAGAATTCTGATTTTTCGGTGGCATTGAGAGACACCCTTGTTGAGATTTTATCTCAAAATTATGTGACACCTAGCATTAGCATTGACCTTCTATTCTCTAAGTTAGCGTTTTGGAGGGCACTACGCTATTTCAAAATTGTTTAGTCTCATATTTAAGAAGACTATTACAACCTGAATTTCAGAAGATGGTGCAAATTCGAGTTTCATGACTGATGTGACAGTTGATGTGTCATTCTCACATGTGAAAAAGTCAATGGACCGTGTTCATACTAGAAGAAAAGAGAGCCTGACACATGTCTACATCATAACCAAGGAGGGCCATTCGACGGGATCCATTTAGCAAGTGTGAACCAAGATACTGGCATGAGACATCCCCAACTTTCAGAGGCTTTATGGGTCTTTTTTTTTAAATTAATTAGTTATTAATTAACTAAAGTTTAAATTGTTTATAAGTTTTAATTAATGTATAAGTCCTAATAAAGGTTTTTCACTTGGAGCCTCTTTCTTATTAAGTTTTTTTTTTCTTTGTAAGATTCTTTATGAAGTCACAGTTAGTTTAGGATTAGACTACAGACCTACACTCTATAAATAGAGAGTTGAGGTTCCCCTTTTATGCATTGGAATAATATTAAATTTTTTTTATAACCCCTCTTTCTCTTCCTCTCTCTCTCTCTCTAGATGTCTCTCTCTTCTTCTTCTTCTCACTATTTTCTCTCTCCTCCCTCATATTTTTTTATCTCCTCTATGTGATTCATGTGATGTCAGGCCTTCATAGGCTGGTCCTTCTTCCCTTCCAAGGCCTCAATCCCTTCTTGTATCATTGTCTTATAGCGAAGCACCTCCTTACTTACAGAATCTAACATTGGAGCCATGTCAGTCATAGTTCTATTGATCAGTCATCCTCTCAGCTTTATCTTAGGTATTTATACATTCTCTGGACCTCTATTATACTTTAAAACCAGTCCATAACCTTTTTTAAAGTTGCCTAAGTCATCTAAAACAAGACCACACGCAAAGGAGTAGTGTAGTCCCATTCTACGGGTTGTTTTGTCTTTTTTGATCTTCTTTAAATACCCTAACTATAACTAAACATATAAACCCCTTTAGGATCTTCTTAGACCTGGTACACAACCTATGGAACTGATCTTAGCCTTATCTAAGACTCTACCCATGTTCGGGACCCGAAACACCAAAATCACACCCTGCTGATTTGGCAGAACGTGTAGTATCTTCCGTTTGAGTATCGCAGCCAACCAACGACCTATTTTAGTGATTCCTGACCTCCAGTAGCCTATCCTAACTCTGACACACATCCTTATGTGTTTAGTAAGCCTTTGATTTAGTTCATGCCAAATCTAAACCATAACCCTTTCTCGATTAGCCTCCAGAGCAATTTTTAGCCTACCCAATTTTCCTATTTTTTAAAGTATTTTTCCAACATCGCCTAAACCTACACTATGGTTACCCTTAGTGTAATAACTGTGATTTTTAAATGTTAAATAAATTTATTTTATAGAATTAAAACCTATGAATTTTAAACCGAGTCTAAACATGATTGAAAGTCTAGAAGCTTGATCCAACTAATATTTGGATTTGGATGTTATACCATATCTGGATACTGATTTAAACCCATATTTGATCTTTTAACGAATATGGATATTATTCAAATAGATATTTTTAATGGATCTAAATATTTATTTTGGTTAATATTTTAGAAATATACCTATAAATATTTAAATTGTCCAGGGATAAATGATAATTTCATGACCCAAGGGTATATTCTGGTAAATAGTTAAAATATTTAAGAATAAAAAAGTAATTTCATACCCAAGTGACAATTTGGTTATTTAGAATTAGATCAAGGGTATTTTAATACATTTTTAAAGGGGTCTTTTGATTTTTAAAAAGTTTAAGGATTGTTCATAAAATCAGACAATGGTTTTTCCAAAACCATTTCCCTAAAAAATATGGGACATAATGGTTTTTCTAAAACCATTTCCTAAAAAAAGGTGGGAGGTAATGGTTTTTTCAAACCCATTTTCCAAAAAAATATAGGAGAATGGTTTTTCCAAATGCCAACTCCTAAAAAAATTCTATAAATACCTCCTCCCCCTTCTCTCTCTAAACCATTTCTCCTCTCTCTCCTCATATAAATCCCCCCTCTACTTCAGAGCTTCTCTCTAGAACCCAACTTTTCTCTAGATTTTTTATCTCAAGCCCTATTATTTTTCTAAATTATTATGTTAGAAACCTTTATAAACCTTAACTCTACCTATTAATCTTTGTTTGTTTAGGTGAGTCTTGCTCAAACAAATTTGGCTTTTAGAGCTTGGTTAACAAAGATTTTGCCCAATTCGGTGACAATTTTAAGATAGCACTACAAAAGCACTACCCAAAATTTTAAAACAATGTATATACCTGTAGAACTCATTTGGACCCTTGTATGAACTTATAGGACCTCTTAGCTTCCTCCTGAACCTTCAAGATATGTTTTACAGGCTAAAATGTGGTGATTTTGCTAAAATTAAAATTTATTTACGTTCTCTCGTAGGGGTGGTTCTGTCAAAATTTCCAAAAATACTTCTCAATTTTTATATTAATATAAAAAATATTCTGTCAAAATTTTTAGAAACACTTAAATTTTTTGTATTAATATAAAGGAGATTCTGTTAAAATGTTTAGAAATACTTTTGGATTTTTCATATTGATATAATAGAGGTTTTGTCAAAATTTCCAAAATAAATTATAGTTAAAATAGGCCAGATACTGTTTAAATTTTAATAAATTTGTAGGTATTATTGCTCAAAAATAAAGCAGGTTATATCCAAAATTTTAAAATAATTTTTGGATACCACGATCTGAAATACGATAGGAAATACCCAAATACCTCATTGTTATGGCCCTTTAAAATAGGGCAGGTGTTACTTGATATTTCAAAATAGAGAAAAAAAATGACTTGCATGAAATTATTTGAATTATTTTAATTTAATTTGATATATTGTGGAGGATGTGAAATAAATGAGTAGGCCCTAAGGTTTGACATTCTTCTTTATAGGGATTACAGGTTCAGAGTATGAGACTTGTATGCAGTATGTATGTTAAGTTTAACATATGTATTTAAGATCGAGGTTGAGCCATGAGTCAGTATGTATGTTAAGATTAACATATGTATTTAAGATCGAGGTTGAGCCATGAGTGTTAACCTAGGACTCTAAGATTATCTAGAGATCTATTCATGGTTGAATAATTGAAAAAGTATGTTAGGATATATTGAATTATGTTAATACAAATATTGTATTATTCTTGATAATCATTTATGTTTAAATTATTTGAAGTGCATATTGCGAAGCATAAATGTTTGAGGAAGCGAAACTATGCTTTAAATGTGAATTCATGCTATTTTAAATTATAAGCATATTGATTTTTGAAAATGTATATTGATAAATGAAAAATGTTATCAATATTGACTCAAAAGTGCAACTTATTTTGAAATTCAAACAAACTATATTTATTATGAAAATGGTATGCATTAATAAAATGTTCTCAAAAAAGATAAGAAGGGTTTATTTCACTAATAATTTTGAGTTTGTCAATTGAGGACGAGTAAGTCAGTCAAATGTGAATCAGCATCAGCATAAATCCCATGGAATTTTCAATGGTCTCTATGAAGGGTAACACCCAACAACAGGTAGTCTGGACTTGGCCAATAGTCTCTATGAAATATAATTTCCAACACCAGGTATTTTAGCCAGTTGAAAAAGACCTATCCCTCAACCATGGCAGATTAGGGAGATTTTTTAGCTCAAATAAAATGATTGGTAGTCCAACTACGTACGTATGTTTAGCAATTGATTGTGATCATAACCAGTTGCGGGAATCCTTGATGAAGGTTCCTCGACTCTGGTGTTGATATCTCTACAAGCCAAGGATAAAAATATGAAATAAAATATGTGAATGAACACCCCTAAAGGTATGAACGCTCATAGTGGACCGAGATAGTGGTGCCTTGGGTTTTGAATTTGGATAGTCATTTAATTTTGTAAAATGTTTGCTAGCATGACATTTAATTCAAAAGCAATTTAATTTTAAAGATATTAATATACTTCATGCATATAGGATAACCATGTAGATACATAATTATATTTTTATTATTTATTTAATTTAATTACTATTTTCATAAAAAAAATGAGATATAAGTAGTTCATTATATTTATTTAGATTAAATTATTTTGGTTATATACATAACTCATAAGGGATTGTGAGATACAAGCAATTCCTTATGATCATTTAATTAATTGCAAGCATTTAGATTCAGTTTAGTGGGAAAGATTGCCTTGTGAAATGAAATAAGAATATGTATGGATTGTGGAACAATACATGTATTTTATGTCACATATGGGAGGTATGATATATATTTGTATGTGATTTTGTATAAAGCAGATAGAGGTCTACTAGTATATACTTTGACATTAAGTTGTCTCACTTATCTTTATTAAAAAAATTTAAGTTCACAAAGATGAACAAACAAATGCTAAAATACACAAGGGCTCAATTGATATTTTGGTGTAGATTAGGTTAATGTGAATTGTCGCTGAGTCTGTGTTTTTAGCTTGTATAAACTTTGATATTCATTTAATGAAATGAAATATTTTTAAAATAATTATGGGTTGGCTTTTACTTTTCAACCTGCAATATGCCCGAAGATCAGAGAAGTTTTCTATTTTAAAATAACTTTTGTTGTGTTTTAAAAAGGGAAATTTTTAAGTAAAAATTTCAAGTCACTGAACTTTTAGAGCGTTACACTTAGGCCTCTACCCCACTGTGTCCAGTGGGGGCCAGTACCCCCGACACGTCCATCACAGCCTCAAAAATCTAAGAACCGCAAAAATGATTCACTTGCTTTCATCGAGCTCAAACTAGAGTACCCATCTCTTGCTTGACCAAGGCTTCCTTCTAGTCCAAGCTCTGAACTAATTCAATCAGATCTTGGGGAGGGTGCAACAAGAGAAAGACCTTCACTTGAGTTTATATACGGTAGAGTTGCTTTTATGGGCAAGGCTCATTGTGGACATATCAATTGAACTTTGAACTTTGAACTTTGAAATTTGAACCTTAGACTTTGGATTTGATTTTGGCTTTGTACTTGGACCTAGACTTAGGTTTGGGTTTAGGTTTAGGTTTAGGTTTCAATTTGGTTTGACCTATCTCTATTTAGTTTGGTTTGCTCATAGTCTTAGACTTTGATCATTTTTTTTGGCCCTTGGGATGTTCTCAACTACAAGACTTTGACTGACCGTGTGGCAAGATTTGACCAAGCATTTTAGACCAAGACCTAGTCAACCTAACTATTGGAGTTGTCTTTGACCACAACCTAGACCTTCCTAACATTGACCACAACCTAGACCTTCCTAACGTCTATTGTATGGCCATTTATAGTCCAACATTTTGGAGCCACCCCATTTATTCTTAGTCCGTTTGAGCACCATTGACTATTGACTAACACCCACCATTATGGATGATCTTGACCTCGGTAAGGACATTCTTAACACTTACCTATCATTTTGGTTTGTTGATCATACCCTATCTATAAACCCCTTCTTATTGGTTGTTTGACCCATTAAGCGCCAATTATTTCTAGTCGTTGGCCATTTAATGGTCATTCATTGCTAGTTGTTGGCCTTCAATATCAAGTTGTTGGGCCTAGGGCTATATATCCCTTCTCATTTTCTTCATCACCTAGAGTTCTCTCTCTCTCTAGTGCACTTCCTTTCTTTCTATCTCCAGTGAGTTTAGGCCTTAACTTTGTCAAGAGTCTGTAGAACTTAAGCCTAAGGTCTACCCAATTGAGTCAAGAGACTATTGAAGGTGGTTTGTGTCAAGTTGCTATGTTTTACCCAGTGCAAGGCAGAGGCTGACCTTCATGAGCAGGCATTGCACAAATACCCATTGCTTAAAGGACTTGGTACTAAATAGAGCAACTATCGCTTTCAAGATAATGTGTCCAATGCATGCTTTAGAGCATACCTATTTCAAGCTTTGTTGCCATAGTCACTCAATTTTTCATCAATTTTAAAGCAATAGTTTGCAACATGGTGGCTACATCGAAAGTTAAAATTTAATTTTATATTTAGTTCGGTATATCTAGTTAGATGTCCAAACATATGCCTTATGGTTTGGATGGTCGTATGTCTAGTCTACCTATTAGAATTATTGAAAATATGTTAATATATTTTTATATTTTAAAACCACTATAATATATTTGAAAAATATGAATGTTTTTATGTCCAAACATCATTGTTTGAATCTTAGTTGGATCTAGATCCATTTTCAAATTGGATTTTGGATCCATTTGAGATAGAAGCTCGTCTAGCTTCATTTTGTAGTTAGGCATATAAAAAGATGTATTACATTATCTTATGGCCTTCATCCGTTCTTAGATTTAGACCATTTAGCAAATGAGCTGCTTCGTATGTTATTGGATCTAGGCTTGTACTTGTACTTTTTGTACTTGTACTTGTATGTCACATTCAATTGTGTGTGGTATACTTGTTTAAAAATGGATTGGACCCTATTGTGACCCATTTTTTATCCTAACCCATGATTGCCATTTTTGGATCTGATTTAGATACATAATTTTTGTGACTTGGATATCAAATACTATATCATATTTGAACTATTTGTTTTTTTATTAGACATGCATATTTTAAGGCTGCGTGCAATTTAACTGAGTCCAATGTGACACTTTCTTATATTATGTGATGAATAACAATCCATGTTTGAATTAAACAAGTAGGATAATAGATTCATATGCAATTGAGAAGGTCTTTTTCACTTGGTATATCAAGCACCTTGTGACATGCATCTCATTATGTCTTAATGATTTTCTAGAATGGTCATTGACATGTATTGGATTTAGAGAGACCTCTTGCAAAATACTATATGAACTCAATGAGATCTTAGGATGTATTCCTAAATGAAAAATGTGATATTTACATGAATTCTTAAATACATTGATCTAAGATGATGTTTTATGTCTAAATATTATTATCCATTTTGTGAGTATATGAATCTTGATGAATTTTTTAAATCAATGAATGATGTATTATAGTAGAACTTCTTATCCATCTTGCAATCAAGAAAGAAGCTTGAGATTGAAATGATGAAAAAAATAGAATAAAAATAAATTTGTTTGTGTAATCCAAGATTCAAACCTAGTTTTAAGATCAAGTATGTGCAAAACTATTTTGTCAAGGAATTTATCGTGACATAGGGCTAACTGGGTCACTTTGTGAGAGTACACCCACTTTGATTGAATGGTATCTAGACAAGCACATCCAATGACTACTTAGTAAATAATATTAGTTAATTTAGATAAAGGATGACACATAGATTCTAGATGTATGATTCGTTCATGAGTGCAACATAGGATATCGTGGGGGTAGATAAGTAGCCTACAAAATTGATTAAAAAGGGTGTGTGAACATTGTTTAACCTCTAAAGAATGTTTTACCCTCTAAGATGTGCATCATGTATCCACTCAGCCGAACCTGTCAGTCTACCTAGTGTTTATGACTTTCTATTAGTGCTTGTCCGATAATTTAACATTGTTGATGTTTAATTCTTTAAGTATGAACATTCTTAGATTTTTTCATAAATACATATGTGAAATTATTTATCCTAGCTTTGAAAATTCAATCATAAAAAAGTTGATGCTAAAAGTTTGTGATATTATTTCAATTGAGATATGATCCAATTTGTAGCTTCATTATGGTATGCATATGATGAGTCATCCTATGCCAAGAAATTGGATAAATGTTTGGGATAAGTTTAGCTATTTTGCCAAGTTTTGATTTGCTGTGGATAGGCCAAATAATGATTCTATAATATTTAGTCATGGGAGTCAAATTAAATATGTTGTGATGAATCTATGATTGATAAGTTCTAATACAAATTTTGTTTATCATTATGGTGGATAGAAATTTGTTCAAAATTATTTGAAATAATTCATAAAAGAAGGCAGTGATTTGAAAATGGTGAAACTTGTGGGGTAACATTATTTTTCAAATTTCACTAAAAATTTTGTTATTGAATTGCATGCTTGGGATAAGTTTAGCTATTTTTCCAAGTTTTGATTTGATGTGGATAGGCCAAATAATGATTTTATAATATTTAGTCATGAGAGTCAAATTAAATATGTTGTGATGAATCTATGATTTGATAAATTCTAATACAAATTGTGTTTATCATTGTGGTGGACAGAAATTTGTTCAAAATGATTTGATATAATTCATAAAGAAGGCAATGATTTTTAAATGGTGAAACTTGTAGGGGTAACATTATTTTTCAAATTTCAACATATTTAAATTTTTTTATTGAATTGAGTACTTATGATAAAAATCATTATATCCAAGGCAAGAAAATATTTGAACCTTGAAGACAATTTTTTAAAGAAACCCACTATTTTCATATTGATAAAAAATGATATGAGCCAATTTTGTAGGAGTGTTTAACTTGATGAATTTTTTATGACTTTGGCATAATTTTCAATTTTCATTTTTCAAAGTTAAGGAAGGGTTGACTTAAGATTACAATTAAGATCTTGAAAACTGATATGTTTTCTGAAAAATCTCAATACATTATGAACTTTTTTGAGAAAAAATATGATTCTCTAACCTTAAACTTGTTGCATTATGTAAAGTCTTGGCACTATCTCGTTGAAGAAATATATTCCAAGCAGAGCATATCATTGTTATAATTTTTTTGTATGTAGATGACATGTTAATGGTGTAGAATGCATAAATTATACCAAATATTTTCTTTTATTTATATTTGACATGAAAGACATGAGCTTAGTTGATTTTAAATTTAGTAGTAAATTGATACAATTACACAATCCTACTATACTGAGAAAATATAATCATTATGATTGCATGCATGTTGTTACTCTGTTTGATTCTAGTGTTAAATAGTTGATTAACACTAAAAAAAGTATATCATAACTAAAGTATGTGAGTGTCATTGGCAATCTCATGTACATTGTAAATGAAACTAGACTAGTCATAGTATTTTGCATGAGTAAGTTAGGTCGATATACTAGTAATCCAAAACAAGTATAATGGCCCGATAGATTTCAACCCAAAAAATACCAGTAATTTTTTTTCTAATATATAATAATACAACAGACATGTTCCAACCGTACTAAGTACTAGATGACCTGCCTGAGCACAAGCGTGAGCATGTCTTAGCCTCCTAGTACTAGATCCAGCACGAAACCACTGTTAATAAATCTGATTGAACCATTATATAATTTTTTTTTATCAATTTAAGTATTTCATCATTGGCATTGCTTTAACCGAATTAATCTTTAAAGAGTCAATTTGTGCATGCACCGTCCTTTAATAACTCCTTAAAACAAAGTTCAAGATAAAGGCATCCAAATGACAAAATCCTTATACCATTACTTATGTGAGCAAATATAGCAAAAAATATTAATTTAAAATCAATTTAATATGCTTGATTTTCTGTTAAACCTTTTAGACACATTACATTTAAAGCACACTCGCTCAATCATCCATAAAAGAGATTAATTATAATACTTAACAATTTATCAACTCAATAAATCGTTCATACATTTGTCTAAAATTGATAATTAAATAGTTAAATAAGCATCAAATTTAAAATTTGAAGAATAGCCCCTGGGATCTCGAAATCATCAGTTACTCACAACCCCCTCACAGCATCTTGCATTCACTCCACAGATCACATGTTACCTGGGAAATATTTTATTTTGAAAGCATGAGACTTTAAAGAGTCTCAATAAGATTCACATAGCTAACACATGTATACAACACATTAAGCTTGCATAGCATGTATTAATCACACTATACAACATTTAACTTACAGATAAACGATTAAACAATAAAGTTCTTGCATTCATAATTCTAAAAATGTGCACAAACATGATATTACAATCTTAGGCATGCATATTGTAATATAATTAAAAACAAGACATTTAATCATATGCATTAATCCACATAATCATATAAGCACAAATAAAAGTTTAGAAAGGTAAAGTGAGCAAGTATTTTATGTTTCACTTGATTACCAAAAAGCCTATCGAGTATGTGTAGGCTCTTTACAAAACAAACTAAACTACTTGAGTGTTTATTATGCTATGTATTTTAATTTTCTAAGTAACTGACTGAGTCATCCCCCCATGAGCAGAGTCAGACCATAAGACATAGTGGCATGCTCAGATAGAATTCGCCTGGAGGAATGACTTAGTGTCATATGATGATCATAACCATACACTTTTGCAAAAGATCCGGGGACGTGCCTACCTAAGACAAAGAGACAGTCCTGGGCCCCCTAAATTCTCTAGGTTGGGGGATTGTCCAGGCATTTCCCCTTGCAGTATAATAAAAAAGAAAAGGCCTAGAGAGTTTTATACTGCCTACCCTCTCTAAGGTAGACCAAAGACCATTATGGTTCAACATACCTCGATAAAGGCATACCCGAGATCCTGCTCACGGTTATCTTATTAATTAGGTCATAGGTAAATGCATTTACCATTTAGGCTAGTGCATTGTCATTTCATTGTTCCCTTTTTAGAATCTTAAATTATCATTTTATTGAGCACCTAAATGCCTATGCAACCCTGTGAATTTCTATCACCATGTAAGCATTTCACAGATACTATATCTCAAAGCATTGCATACATTCTCATAAACAATGAATCGTGTCAACATGCTATTAAATAATTTATTCATGCAGTATCACATAATTTCAATAATTAGAAATAAGCATGCATCATTATTACAATATAAATCAATCTATGAACCATAATTCTAAATCACTGTCAAATTATTTAGGTCTCATAGCTAGAGTAGCCCAAAACTACACAATTAAAACACATTTTGCCAAATCACAATGCAATCAACATGTCCATATTCATATTTCATATGCTTTGCAAATGTGTTTGTGATCATGCTCAATTTATCATGAAAATAAAGAAATTTAACTTGTCATAAATGGAGTTAATAAGAAATATCAAATACAATTTGTGTAGGAGCCTATTTCTCACAAACAGGGCATCCTTATACCAAAACCATAACTTACCGATTGTGATTGAACTCACCTCTATATCTATCATAAATATTTATATCAGATCTGATATAATTCAAAACTGAATTCGTGAACTTTTTGAAGAAAAACATCAAAACATAATTAGAGTCACGAACTTCGACTTTCTTGATAAGAGTTCTCATAAACCCATACCAAGCAAATCGACATGACTCTGATTAATGTATTGATTTTTACAATAATTCAAATTATATTAAACCTAATTAAAATATCTATGATAAAAGATTGAATCAATGAATCTATTACAACTAACCCATAACTAAAAAACATAAGTCAATTTTCTCAGTCCAAGTTCCTATAAGCTCAAAACGGAATGCTTATATGTTTTAAATTATGTTCAATTATAAACATGCTTAATCAAGGTAAATGCACATAATTTAATTCAGTTCATGATGCACATAACTTAGAAAAATCATATCTCAATAACATATGCATTTATAAGAATCAAATTCCAAGAAAGAGCCTAAAACCCTAAATTGATTTCTAAGAAATCGAGGTTTTGATTCTCTTAAATATAAACCATTCAATTTTCATTAAGTCCAATATGATTTCAGTTATTTAGCAAGCTAAACATGTTGAACACAATCATATAAATATAAATACTCTTCTTTGGAATCAACCAAAATAGTTAATTTACATAACAATCAAGCTTTGACAATATCTTTCAACTATAACTTGCATAAATTCAAATTTTGTTCTTTCTTAGTGTTTGACACTTTGTTTATGATTCAATAAGGTTTTTTAGCACTGATAATATGCAGAACATAACAGAAAAATCAATAAAACAATAAGATCCAAACATGGTACTATTTAATCCCAAATACAAGTCATCAAGAAAATTTGGATCCCTCATAACCCATTTTTATAAAATCTACCAAATATAACAGATCACATAAAATCACCATATTTTTATTATGGATGCCTTTACTGTCAAGAATACATCCCACAAACCGTTCTTAAAAATAAGAAGTAAAAAAATAATTAAAAAACTTCTATAAAACCCTGTTCGGATAGAGTTTCAATCCAGAATCTGTAAACTATAAGATTTTTATCAGCTTAAAGATTTTCTTGGAATTTATAAACACTATTTTGGACAAAACTATTTTTACATGGTCTTTTATTATAGGTTAGACTTCTCCCAAAATTTTTATAAAATATTTGGAGTGATTTTGATTGAGCGTTTATTCCTTTCAACAGAGATAGGTCGAAACAGTCCTGTAACCAAAGCCTAAATCTAGAGCGTTGTTAGGACAGACGTTTCTTCCTTAATACAATCCAAATGGCTAAAACAAGATATTAAAATAAAGCCCAAGATATGTATATTAACCTAGTATTTTTAATTAGATTTTTTGGACTAATATTCGAAGAGATATCGAATTATTTCTAAAACTGGTTGGGAATAATATATCATTCATCTCAAACTTAGGTTTCTCAGAAAATATTTTTGCTAAAAATCTTATTGAGACCATAAAACCTTTGAAATCTTAGTATTTTAGATTTAACCATATCTAATAAGGGTTAACTTATGAATATTACTAAAAATAAACATGTTACGATTGAATCTAACCCGAACCAACAAAGAAACCCTATTTAGACATGCTTTTCAAAATTGTTTTGATGAAATACTTATGATTCACCCTTTGCAAATTTAAATAACAATTCTTTATAAAAAAAATATGTATAACAACTGGATCAATATCAACAATAGAGGTTGGTACAACTTGATCTACTGGATGAAAAAGGCTCAAGGCAGCTGAGCACGCTCAATCTTATTGTTAGAGGATAGTCGGGCAGTATGCCAAGTCAGTTATTGAGAGAAGATTTTGAGTTAACGATCTGGTCCTCATATCAATGGTTCATCTCAGGCACTGCCCACGTGGCAAATGGTCATCGATTTGGGAAGGTTCTTATGTAGTCAAGGAAGCGCTACCACGCAATTCATATCGTCTGATCAATGCAGATGGGATGAAATTGTCGGATCCTATCAACGCTCTACACTTGAAAATTTTTTATACCTAAAATGCATATTCTATCTTTTGTATTCTTCAAAGAGCTTCCTTTAATAATAGTGATCAGTTATTCTTTCGTCCAATATTTTCTTATTATAATGGGGCATCTTTTGTTATGAAGACTTGTTTTTACTTCAAACATCCTGTATGCAGGCAAGATCAAACAAAATCCTTACATCAATTTTCATCTATTTCTTACCCATTTAGGATAATGGATAATCCTGAGACCGGCACTATCTATGATAATCCATTCAAAATCATGAATCTTCTTAGATCAAGAGGGGAAATTGAAAACTCCCATCACGATCACCAAGCACTTTCAAAGCACCAGTCGATTTATCAGAATCCAGTGCTCATGCTCATCTTTCAAACATCAGTGCTCACACTGGTCATTTTTGTTTCAAATCTAGTGCTCATACTGGTCAATTTTCAAATCCAGTGTTCGTACTGATCCTTTTCCAAATTCAGTGCTTGTGTTGGTCCTCAATCGAAATCCAGTGCTCGTGCTGGTCTTCAATCAAAATCCAGGGCTGGTCTTTAATCAAAATCTAGTGCTTGTGCTGGTCTTCAATCAAAATCCAGTGCTCGTGTTGGTCTTCAATCAAAATATAATCCTCGCACGGGTCAATCAATCAAAATCCAGTCCTTGCACTGGTCGATTAATCAAAATCCAAGCTTAATGCCAATCTTTTACCATTAAACCTTCGGGTTACCAATATTCAATTCTTTCAAGCAAACACTCAAGTTACAATTTTTGTCAATGCCCAATTTTTACAAACAAATGTTTGGGTTACAATTTTGTCAATGCTCGATCATTTTACAATCCAACCCTCGAGTTGCAATTTTTGCCAATGACAACCGAGCTCATGAATGTCTTACTATATATATGTGAATATCATCACACATTTGCGGACTATCTTGACTATCAATCACTTAAAGGAGATTATCATGGTAGCCTGTGAATGTTGTACTATATATATGAATGTCACCACACATTTGCAGACCTCCTTGATGATTAGTCACTTAAAGGGGATTTGCATGGTAGTTCGTGAATGTCTTACTATACATATGTGAATGTCACCGCACATTTACGAACCTCCTTGATGACTTGATCTACTTCAAGGAGATTTGCATGGTAGCTCACGCATGTTGTCAAAGAGGTCTACAAATGTGTGGTGACATTCACATATATATAATACGACATTCATGAGTTACCATGTGAATCTCCTTTAAGCAGATCAGATTGTCAAGGAGGTCCACAAATGTATGGTAACATTCGCATATATATAGTACGATATTTGCAAGCTACCATGTGAATCTTCTTTAAGTATATTAGATCATCAAGGAAGTCTGCAAGTGTGTGGTGACATTCACATATATATAGTACAACATTCTCTTTTGAGTAGATCATGTTGTCAAGGATGTTGACAAATGCATGGTGACATTCACATATATAGTATGACATTTATGAGTTATAGTGCAAATCTTCTTTAAGTATATCAGATCGTCAAAAAGTCTGCAAATTTGTGGCGACATTTGTTAAGAAACAATATTTTGATGATGAATATGTGATGTGATATTAATATAATATGATATGCTTATGCTTAACATAATGATATTGAGAAATGTTATATTATGACTTGATATGATATGATTTGCAATGTATCTAACGTATATTTGATGAATGGTTCTTTCACTAAAGAATAGTGAAGACTATGTGATCACGTGCAACATTTGAAGCAATCATACTTGGATTTTGAAGAAAAAACTTGATTGGCCAAATCTTCATAAAGTCTCTCAAAGATGGAGATGATCGGCTAACTCAAGAATGTTTCTTTCTTCTTAGAGTCATATGTAACAGAACCTTTAAAAAACATGCATAATTCATATTTCTATATGTGTTTTAAAAACCACACATTAAACATATAAGTCATTTATATGCAAAAAGACAAGTTTTTCAAAGTAACCGTTGAGTATGTTTTGAATTATTTCAAAAAGGTTAAATCAAACCTTTTAGAACAATCATTGCACTTCCTATAAGCATTTATGAAAAAGACAACTATTGATAATACATAATAACTCATGATTTCAAAAGCACTTATGAAAAAGATAACTATTGATAAAATATAATAGCTCATGATTTCAAAAGCATTTATGTAAACGACAACTATTAAAAAGCTATAATAGCTCATGATATACGTGCAATTACTCAAGAAATGACAATTTGTAATTTAAGTATTACTCAAGCATTAAGTGTACTTCAAAGCATTTATTCAAGAAATGACGATTTGTAATTTAAGTATTACTCAAGCATTAATTGTACTTCAAAGCATTTATTCAAGAAATGACTATTTATAATTTAAGTATTACTCAAGCATTAATTATACTTCAAAGCATTTATTCAAGAAATAATGATTTTTTTTTAAATATTATTTTAAATACTCGAGCATTTATTGTACTTCAAATCATTTATTTGAGATATGATGATTTATAGTAAAAGCATTATTTTTATAATACACAAACATTTATTGTTTTACAAAATATTTATTTAAGAAATGACAGCTTATGAAAAAGTGAAATGGTACATAAATTATTATATTCTAAAGTACATAACTTTTTCATAAAAGAAAGGATGTCTTGAAGAGACAAGGTGTCTAATATCAAAAAGTACACTCATTTGAAATAGTGTTTCAAAAAGACACATCTTTTTGTAAACCTATATATACAAACAAAAAGGTGTTATACATATACAGACAAGATACAGAGCATATTGACAAAAACACAAATTTGTGTTAAGAAAAATCAAAAAGAAAATTTTGTTCTCCTGAGTGATTATTCTTACTTCTTGTTGAAAAAGAGAACATTCTGAGTGAATCTTCAAAACTGAGATATTCTAAAAGCGCATTCATCTATTGCATATCATTTTGAAGGTTCTATAGGAAAAGTGTGTAACTTTCTGTTGGTCAATATTGATCCTTCTCGGGATTGAGAAGAAGACCTCTACAGGGTTGTCTGATTGAGGGTGTTGTAGTATTCATCCTTCTCGAGATTGAGAAGAAGACCTCTACAGGGTTGTCTGTAAGAGGGTGCTGTAATATTTATCCTTGTTGGGTTTAATAAGGAGGAAATAATAGAATACTCTAGTGGTAAGACTTGAGGACTAGATGTAGGTCAGGTGTTTGATCGAACCAGTATAAATCTTGTGTTCACTGTGTGGTGCCTACAAATATTTTTTAATTTCTGATTCGTGCTCATATCCACTATTCACCTCCCTCTAGTAGAATTTCATTTGGTATCAGGGCAAGTTTTGCTAGATCCAACATAACAAGTCCTCTGACACAAAATGGCAGCATCTTCCTATGTTCGTGATATTGAAGGTCAACACTCCTCTCGTCCTCTTTTTTTTACTGGCACTAATTATGGATATTGGAAGTATAGAATGAACATATTTCTTAAGTCTATAGACTTTGCAATATGAAAGATTGCAGAATGTCCATATACATCTCCAGCATCAGACTACACTTCATGGTCTGATGAAGAAAAGAAGATGGCAAATTTAAATGCAAAAGCTATGAATGCATTATATTGTGCCATCGATCAAAATGAGTTTAACAGAATATCTGTCTGTGATTCTGCGTATGATATATGGCATTCTCTGGAAGTCATCCATGAAGGAACTAGCAGAGTAAAAGAAGCAAAGATCTCATCTTTAGTTCAAAAATATGAACTATTCAAAATGAATAAAGATGAATTCATTACAGAGATGTTCACTAGATTCACTAACATCACTAATGATCTTAAATCTCTAGGAGAAACCTATTCCAAGACGGATACGGTGAAAAAGATTTTGAGATCTCTCACATCTGAATGGGAGAAGAAGATCACAGCTATCAAAGAAGCCCAAGATCTATCAAAATTAACCTTGGATGATCTCATACGCAATCTGATGGCCTATGAAGTCCACATGAAGGAAAGAAGAACAACCTTCAAAGAAAACTCTTGCCTTCCCAACTCTTTCTAAAGAAGATGATTCAGAAAATGATTCTGAAATAGCTCCTCTCACTCGAAGATTTCAACGATTTATGAGAAAAGACAGGCTATTCAAAAAGCATAAGAAAAAGTAGGATCCTAAAGAAGAAATCATCTGCTATCAATGCAAAAAGCTTGGTCATATAAAATGTGATTGTCCTCTTTTAAAAAGGAGATCCAAAGAAGAAGACCCAAAGAAAATATACTTCAAGAAGAAAGCTCTAAATGCTCAATGGGATGACTCAGAGTCATTCTCAAATGAAGATTCAAGTGATGATGAAGCAAAAATAGCAAACATGTGCTTTATGATAGAAGAAAGCCCTGTAAGTCCAAAATCTAATTTTTCTTTTGATGAACTTTTAAATGCTTTTTAAGAACTATTTCAAGAATCTAGAAAAATGAGTCATAAAAATAAGGTTTTAAAATATGAAAACTTAGATCTTTCTCAAAAAAAAGAAAAATTTACTATTGAAAATTCTGATCTAAAGGAAAAAAATCTAAGGCTAGCTTCTGAAATTAATTCTATAAGCGCAAAGACTAAAAGTTTTCAAATAGAAATTTCAGAGTTAATGAGTAAAACTGAAAACCTGATGAAAAGGGTTTTCAAATTTACCAAAGGTAAAGAGAACCTAGATAAACTTCTAGCTTCTCAAAAAGTCTCCTTTTACAAGAATGGTATTGGTTACTCTCATTTCAATAAACCTTCTTGTTCAAATTAGAAAACTACTTTTGTTAAAAGTTCTTTAAACTCCAAGTTGAGTTATCATTCTTATAATAATTATAAATCAAATACTATGTATTCTTCTCTGATAAAAGAGAAACCCAAATCTAAATGGATATGGGTTCCTAAATCTAACAAAAAATGACCCGATTGGGTACCAAGAAGATCATTCACTTGATTTGTTGTAGGCTTTCAAAAAGAAAAACAAGTGGATATTAGATAGCGGATGTTCAAAGCATATGACAGAATATTCAGATCTATTTGTTGTTCTTCAATACAAAGAAGGAGGAACCATCACCTTTGGAGATAACAACAAAGGTTTAATAATTGGTATTGGTAATATTGATCATCCTCTTATTAAAGACGTTCTCCTTGTGAAAGGTTTAAAATATAATCTTTTAAGCATCAATCAAATGTGTGACATAGGGTATAATGTCAGTTTTAAACATGATTCATGTCTTATATTTGACTCAAACAAAAATATTATTTTAAAAGGTCTAAGAAAAAATAATGTCTAGATAGTATTTCTGAACATTGTCGCATTGCTAATAATGACTCTCAAAATTTGTGGCATATGAGGATGGGACATATCAACTTTAAATATATCTCAAAACTTGCCAAAAATAATTTGGTTCCTAGATTGTCTAAAATGTCGATTAAAAAAGATTATCTTTGTGATGCTTGTCAATTGAGAAAGTTGTCAAAATCATCTTTCAAATCAAAGAATATGGTGTCAAGCAAAAAACCTTTAGAGCTTCTTCATTTGGATCTTTTTGGTCCTTCTAGGATAGCTAGTCTTAATCATAATAGATATGATTTTGTAATTATTGATGATTACTCAAGATTTATTTGGGTAATATTTTTGAAAAACAAAAGTGACACGTTTCATGAATTTGAGATTTTATGCAAAAGATTACAAAATGAAAAATCTTCTTCTATTGTCAAAATTAGAAGTGACCATGGAGGAGAATTTGATAATGAACTTTTTATAAATTTCTATAACTTGCATGGCATTTCTCATAACTTTTTTCTTTCCTAGGGTTGCACCTCAAAATGGTGTAGTAAAAAGAAAGAATAGAACCCTTCAAGAATCTACCAGAACAATGCTTCAACATAATAATCTTGCCAAATACTTCTAGGCTGAAGTTGTAAATACTGCATGCTATATCTTAAATAGAGTTCTGATTAGACCTTTATCAAATAAAACTCCCTATGAAATACTCTATGACAGAACTCCAAGAATAGACTATTTTAAAGTTTTTGGCTGTAAATGCTTTATCCTGAATACTAAAGATAGTCTTGATAAATTTGATGTTAAATCTGCTGAAGGCACATTCTTAGGATATTCAAGTCATAGTAAAGCATATAGAGTTTTCAATAAAAGTACTAACTCTATTGAAGAAACCCTGCATGTTAGCTTCGATGAATCTATTGGTCAATCTGTTCTTAATGATATTAATGATGATGACTTTATAAGTACAGATTTTTCTATAGATAATATAGGAAAGTCTAATGAAGATGGTCAACAAAGAACATTTGCTGAAATTAAAGATCATCCTCAGAAGTAGATATTGGGAGACCTAACCAAAGGGGTTCAAACAAGGGCTCAGCTGGAACGTATTGCAAATATGACTTTCATCTCTCAATTAGAACCTAAAAGGATTGATGAAGCCATTATAGATGAGTTTTGGATGCTTATAATGACTGAAGAACTAAATCAGTTTCAAAGAAATGATGTATGGGATCTTGTACCTAAACCAAAAGATCATCAAATCATTGGGACAAGGTGGATCTTCATAAACAAGCTAGATGAATCAAGTAATGTAGTTAGGAACAAGACAAGGCTTGTGACTCAAGGATACAATCAGAAGGAGGGTATTGACTTTGATGAAACTTTTGCTCTTGTTGCTAGACTTGAATCCATAAGAATGTTTTTAGCTTATGCAAGTTATATGGATTTTAAGTTATATCAAATGGATGTCAAAAGTGCTTTTCTAAATGGATTTATAAATGAAGAAATTTATGTAAAACAACATTCAGGTTTTGAAAATGAATCATTTTTAGATCATGTATTTAAACTAAAACGTACTCTATATGGTTTAAAACAAGCATCACATGCGTGGTACGATCGTCTTAAGACATTTCTTTTAAAAACTAGTTTTTTAACAGGAAAAGCATATTCAACTTTATTTATAAAAGTAGTGGATGCTCATACCTAAATCGTTCAAATATATGTGGACGATATCATCTTTGGATCTACTAATGACAGTCTTTGTCAAGAATTTTCTAAGTCTATACAGAAAGAGTTTGAGATGAATATGATGGGAGAACTCACATACTTTCTTGGACTGCACATAAAGCAAACTAATGATGGAATGTTCATCAATCAGTCAAAATATGCAAATGAGCTTCTGAAGAGGTTCAATATGAACTCATCAACTTCAAAGAACACACCTATTAGTATATCTACCACATTGGACAAAGATAAAGATGGTAAAACTGTAGATTCAAAAATGTACTAAGGTATGATTAGATAACTACTATATTTAATTGTTAGTCGTCCAGATATCATGTTCAGTGTATGTTTGTGTGCTAGATTTCAATCTAATTCTAAAGAATCATATCTAAAAGTTGTAAAAAGAATTATGAGATACTTAAAAGGAATAACCCGTTTTGGATTATTTTATTCAAAATCATCTAATTTTGACTTAATATCTTACAGTGATGTTGATTTTGCTGGTAGTAAACTTGTCAAAAAGAGTACAAGTGAAACCTGTCATTTGCTAGGACATCTACTAGTCTCTTGGTTCAATAAAAAACAAAACGGTGTATCGTTATCAACTACTGAAGCAGAATATATAGCTGCAAGTCTGGCATGGACTCAAGTAATCTTGATGAAACAAACTTTAAATGATTTTGGATTAAAATACAAAAATACTACTATATTTTGTGATAATACAAGTATAATAAATCTTTCAAAAAATCCTATATTGCACTCTCGTATAAAGCATATCCAAATTAGACATCATTTTCTACGTGATTAAGTTCTTAATAATATAATTAAACTTGAATTTGTGCCTACAAACCATCAATTAGCAGGTATTTTTACTAAACCACTGAAAAACGAGGATTTTGTATACATTAGACGAGAATTAGGTATTTGTAAACTAAGTGATTTATAAATTGTCATTAACTTGTTTAAATCCACTTAATCTAATTTGTGTCTAATCGTGATATAGTAAATTCATCCTACAGGAGTTTACATTTTTTATTGCTTTGTCATATATGCAAATTATTATGTTTGTGTCATATTTTTGTTAAATATTAAAATATAGTTTCACTATTATGTATTTAATTCAATATTTCTTTTATGACATCTCATTCTTCACGCCACTTTTGGCTTCTCTATTAAATACTAATTGAGTTTGACAAATGGGCATGTCAAATCTTCATCACTTGATCACAACATGACATAATTACTTTATGTCACTTCTTCCTTCACGCCTACTTATAGTCCTTCATTCATTATTTCAATGCATCATTGATCTTTATATATATATATATATATATATATATATATATATATATATATATATATATATATATATCAACCCTTTATGTCATAAATGGCTTGACATTTATTGATTGGACCTTATGTCATTTTTTCTTTCCACTCTCACACGTGAATTGGGTTGTCATTCTCTCTTTTCACATTGTCGCAAAACAATGGCTTGCCCAATGTTAATTTGAAATCTCATATTTCAACTCAAGTTGTCATTATCTCTTTATCGATTTTTTCATCACTCAAGTTGCACTCTCTTTCAAAAACTTGATATGACCATACATTCATACCATTCACAAGTTGCATTCTTTTTATTTAAAGATATATTTCTCTATGCTATGCAATAATTCAACATCCTCTATTTAAAGAGTTGTTGCACATGGCTTTTTATCAAATGAAAAATCCTTGTTACTCTCATTCCTTTCAAGTTTTTTTGTCAAGGTTCAAGTTCGTTACTCTACCAATTTCCTCTCTAGTCTCTCACCATGGCCTCCTCATCAAAATCGTATGATAGGCAGTCTTCTCAACATACATTGAATGAAGAAGTGGATATGGTGGACGCATCTCAACTTCGCTACCCCGACCTACTTCAATATTATCACTACGTTAGTTCTCTTCCAATTCAACCTGGCAAACTCATACATTTTGAAGACTTTACCTTTTTTGACTTAGAAACCACTTTGCAAGACTTTGTCTATGTTTTAGGATCTTCAAATGAGTCAACGTATTATTCAGAACTCATCAAACTATTTTATACAAATATGACTATTGATTGAGAACATAAGTGCATTTCTTCTTTGGTTCGAGGTCAAGTTATCTCCTTTAATGTAAATTTATTGGCAACCATGTTGAACCTCCCTGCCTACGGCATAAACCTAGGTAACATAGTACCAATCAATCGTATTGTGTGTGATAAGATTCTATGCTCGACTTTGTCAACAAAATTTTCTTGGCATACACAGAACTTAAAACCACATTCGAGACTTCTTTCATAAATCCTATTTTACAATATTTTTCCAAAACCAAGTATAATGGGATTTGTGGCAAATGAGATCCCTCTATTAATGTATGCACTATTTAGCTCATTTCTCATAAATTGGGCCTCCATCATTTTCGACAACATGATAAATTTCTGAGGATTTTGTCTACTCCCATTTGGATGCTTTATCACCTCAATTCTCGCCTTTTTTAATATACCACTCAAAGACAAAAAAGCCATCTTTTTTACTGATATCCTTGATGCCTCTTTCATATCTCGAGTGTATGCATCCCAGCAGCCAAATAAAGATGCTGAATATGACAGTTTAGATTCTGACAGCACATCCCAATCCGATATGTTCTCTGTTCTGATGGATGTCCAAACAACACAGGATCTTCTCATATAGAATCAAGTCTCATTAATGGTTGTGTTTCAATCATTGAAGATTGGTCAGGACACTCTTCTCAAGCATCTGCAACCATCATCCCCTTTGGTCTGATCTTTTTATGTAACTTTAAATACTCTTATCTCCTTTTTGTCGATAACAATGGGAGAGAAAAAATTAGGTGCACGTGTGATGTGTACACAACAAACTCTTAACTCTATGTTATGTGTGTCTGTGATACGCACATACTATGATCTACTGCTTGATTATTATTTTCTTTATAAATATCTCTATTTTTATGCATTGCTATTTATCATATTTAATCATCTTGATATATGTGGCATATTGATAGGGGGAGCATATATTGTCATCATAAAAAAGGGGGAGAATATTGAAAAACAATATTTTGATGATGAATATGTGATGTGATATTGATATAATATGATATGCTTATGCTTAACATGATGATATTGAGAAATATTATATTATGACTTGATATGATATGCTTATGCTATGTATCTAACGTATATTTGATGCAAGGTTCTTTCACTAAAGAATAATGAAGACTATGTGATCACGTGCAACATTTGAAGCAATCATACTTGGATTCTGAAGAAAAAGCTTGATTGGCCAAATCTTCATAAAGTCTCTCAAAGATGGAGATGATCGGCTACCTCAAGAATGTTTCTTTCTTCTTAGAGTCATATGTAACAGAACCTTTAAAAATCATGCATAATTCATATTTCTATATGTGTTTTAAAAACCACACATTAAACATATAAGTCATTTATATGCAAAAAGACAAGTTTTTCAAAGTAACCGTTGAGTATGTTTTGAATTATTTCAAAAAGGTTAAATCAAACCTTTTAGAACAATCATTGCACTTCCTATAAGCATTTATGAAAAAGACAACTATTGATAATACATAATAACTCATGATTTCAAAAGCACTTATGAAAAAGATAACTATTGATAAAATATAATAGCTCATGATTTCAAAAGCATTTATGTAAACGACAACTATTAAAAAGCTATAATAGCTCATGATATACGAGCAATTACTCAAGAAATGACAATTTGTAATTTAAGTATTACTCAAGCATTAAGTGTACTTCAAAGCATTTATTCAAGAAATGACGATTTGTAATTTAAGTATTACTCAAGCATTAATTGTACTTCAAAGCATTTATTCAAGAAATGACTATTTATAATTTAAGTATTACTCAAGCATTAATTGTACTTCAAAGTATTTATTCAAGAAATGGTGATTTGTAATTTAAGTATTACCCAAGCATTAATTGTACTTCAAAGCATTTATTCAAGAAATGACTATTTATAATTTAAGTATTACTCAAGCATTAATTGTACTTCAAAGCATTTATTCAACAAATGATAATTTGTAAGAAAAATCATTATTTTAAATACTCAAGCATTTATTGTACTTCAAATCATTTATTTGAGATATGATGATTTGTAGTAAAAGCATTATTTTATAATACACAAACATTTATTGTTTTACAAAATATTTATTTAAGAAATGACAACTTATGAAAAAGTGAAATGGTACACAAATTATTATATTCTAAAGTACATAACTTTTTCATAAAAGAAATGATGTCTTGAAGAGACAAGGTGTCTAATATCAAAAAGTACACTTATTTGAAATAGTGTTTTAAAAAGACACATCTTTTTGTAAACCTATATATACAAACAAAAAGGTATTATACATATATAGACAAGACGCAGCATATTAACAAAAACACAAATTTGTGTTGAAAAAAATCAAAAAGAAAAATTCATTCTCCTGAGTGATTATTCTTACTTGTTGAAAAAGAAAACATTCTAAGTGAATCTTCAAAACTGAGATATTCCAAAAGCGCACTCATCTATTGCATATCATTTTGAAGGTTTTGTAGGAAAAAGTGTGTAATTTTATGTTGTTCAGTATTGATCCTTCTCGGAATTGAGAAGAAGACCTCTACAGGGTTGTCTGTTTGAAGGTGTTGTAGTATTGATCCTTCTCGGAATTGAGATGAAGACCTCTACAGGGTTGTCTGTTTGAAGGTGTTGTAGTATTTATCTTTGGTGGGTTTAACAAGGAGGAAATAGTAGAATACTCAAGTGGTAAAACTTGAGGACTGGATGTAGGTCAGGTGTTTGACCAAACCATTATAAATCTTGTGTTCACTGTGTGGTGCCTATAAATATTTTTTAATTTTCGATCCGTGCTCATATCCACTATTCACCCCTTCTAGTGAAATTTCAACATTCCATATATATATAGTACAACATTCATGAGCTGCTATGAGAGTCTTTTTTAAGTAGATCAAATCGTCAATAAGGTTTGCAAATGTGTGGTGACATTTGCATATATATAGTACGACATTCATGAACTATCATGTGAATCTCTATTAAGTATATCGGATCGTCAAGGTGGTCTACAAATATGTGGTAACATTCACACACACACACACACACACACACACACACATATATATATATATATATATATATATATATATATATATATATATATATATATATATATATATATATATATATATATATATATAGTACAACATTTGCAAGCTACCATGTGAATCTCCTTTAAGTAGATCAAATAATCAAGGAGGTCCACAAATGTATGACAACATTTGCATATATATAATACGACATTAGTGAGTTATCATATGAATCTCCTTTAAGTAGTTCAGAACGTCAAGGAGGTTTGCAAATGTGTGGCGATATTCGCATATATATAGTACAACATTTGTGGCTACCATGCAAATCTTCTTTAAGTAAATCAGATCATCAAGGAGGTATGCAAATGTGTGGTGACATTCTCATGTATATATATTACGATATTCATGAGTTACCATGTGAATCTCCTTTAAGTAAATCAAATCGTGAAAAAAATCTGCAAATGTAAAAGTAACTTATCGTCAAGAAGGTCCGCAAATGTGAACGTTAAAGGTTTTGATTATGAATGTATATATAATGTATAAAATAATTACTGGTTCATTTGTGGACTTGCAACTGAGTTGCGGTTCATGTTCAATTTTTATGACAGATAGTGAATAAAGAAATTTCATGGTAATAGATATTGATATTTAATATTAAAGATGCCAACCCACCATGGGCATACTCAAACTCATTCAAATAACTAATTGTGGAATTTGGGTTTGGGTTCTTGTTTTGTCAAAGAAAAAAATAACTTCCTTGGGTTTGGGTTCTTGTTTTGTCAAAGAAAAAAAATAACTTACGTTGCTAGTGACACGAGGACATTGGCATGGTAGTGAATGAGCCTCAATAGATTTTCATGTGTGAAAGGTAAAAATATCTTAAGTGGGCACGCGATTATGGACATAATAGTGCAAATTGTGAGTCAATTTGTGAGTCATTTAAAAAAAATGCCATTTTGCAAAGACAGTACAGTCATTTTCTATTTTTTTAATGCCTACTTGTTTTAACAATCACGCGGTCAAGCCATATCACATTTGACAAATGACCTGATCTGAATCAACACCCAAACATGCTCTTAAAGTTAAAATAATTTTTTATTGATTTAAAAATTAAAAAATTCCATGTTCATGTGTCTCATTTTTTATTAAAAAATACAGAACTTTCAAGTCGAATCCGAATCTCCCGTTTTGGAGGCCACGAATCATTATGACATAGCTGATATTTTTCCGCAAATGTGTGCATAGTCTAATAGAAATAGACATTTAGATCGTATGTTTTCGACAAATAAATTTGTTTTTCTTTTTTTTTTGAGCTATCGATTCTCACGATCTAAAAAGGAGTGCTCACATGTCATAATCAGAATCCAAGAATTCATTCTTGAATAAAGAATACATCCTAAAAGTTAAATTAATTAATTAAATAAATAAATAAAACAAGAAAAGTGCCGAAAATGCAGTCTGTATGGAAGAGGTCATGAGTTCAATTCGGAAGCAAAAACTGTTCACGGCCAGCGCCACTTGTTTAAGCCGCTGGATAACAATTTATTAAATATTGAGGGGTGCTCCATTTTGACTCCTGTTTAGTAGCCTTTATAATATTAGTCATAATGAAAACTTCATAAAAATGGCTGTACCCCATAACAGCAGCCGAATCCATGTGACGGTTTCCATGCATAACCTACAAACCATTTTATCTGCAGTTTTATCTCGCGGAGGGCTCTATGGTGGCGGCTGTGTGGATGTTCAAGAGATACTAATATGATGGACAGGAGTAAATAACTTTCTAAGTATGAATGTGAGCACCAACAGCAGCTTTATTTCACATTCCAAAAGATATTCTATGAATTTTTCACAGTGCATAAAAGTGACAGAAACCTACAAAGGTACCATTTACTTTATCTTTGGCAATCTACATAAACCTGACTTTTTAATTGTTTTTTAAGCCCCAAATCAGTTTTCTAAAAGCTGGAAGTTGAACAAGAAATTGTCTTAGGCTGCAGAAGGAAAAGCACAGCACCTGAGGAACTAAATATTACATTTCGAGATGCGCATTAAATTGCAATCCTACACCTTTCCAACATATACAAAAAAAATACATATATAACATGAAACAGAGTTCGACAGAAAAGGATTCAGCTAAACTATCAAGGCAGTGCAACAATTTTATGGATGATGCCATTATGCTCGTTTTGCATGCAGAGTCATTGACGGACACGGATCCGTTTACATGACCTTTAACCAGTGAGGAGGCTTCACGCACTTACACTGACGGGAAGAATTTGTTAAGATTGAAAGGCAGTGAGTAGAACTCCTCGCTCCTTGTGTCGGTTTTGAACGACCGGAACCTATCCCACCAATGATGTCCTCTGTCTTTCCTTGTTGTGCTATCCTTTCGATGAAGTGTGTTGTCCAGAAAAAAAGCTATAAGTGCCGCAACAAATGCTTCCGATGAAAATGGGACGTTGATCATATCATTGAACTGCAAAACAGAAGCGGTTTACATTTTCAAGCAAGGACTTAGAAGACATGAGTTTATTCCTTCTCTAAAAACAGTGAAGGACAAGGCTCTGCCTACCCATCTTGCATGCGTATGAACAGGACCATAACCAGCCACTGAAGTGTACTCATTGAAGTACTGAGGCACTGATAACCCCATGAATACAGAAAAACCCAAGATGAAATTTGTTCTAAAACTGTTGAGATTGCAAAACTGAAGGAAGCTAAGCCCGACCGAAGCTGTTTCATGAAAAACCAGTTCACTTATTGATGCATAAAAATTTCAAAATGGGTACAGTAAATTTTTCAGAACCATCATTTTGAGCTATCAAAATGTTTTTACTGTCCACAATACATACCCACATATGCGAAGAACAGGCAATATAGTGCTGCAAAAATTGGTGCTGGGATTGATGCAAAAACAGCTCCAAATTTCCCTGGGAGTCCAGAAGCAAATCAGTAAATTACAAACATTATTCTTGTGTTAATTGAATATAAACAGTAATCTCTATCTTTTCGACCAAAAACAGAGAAACTATCAACTACACCTATAGTCCCATATTAATAAACAGACGAGACACAAAATATTGGAACATTCAATATAAGAAAATTCAGGAAGTCAATTGCAAAGTCTATCTTTCCAAGCTTTTTCCATGTATACCAAGATACAAGAACATAAAAATTCTTAAAACGGTATGTTTACTAATTAGCTTGATTAGCTTCACCAGTTGCATAGTAAAAGAAGAATTTCTAGCATGCTAAATGTCTTTCAGATTTCTAGCAAAATCTAAAAGACAAGGACATATATGAAGACACGCCTACATGAAGGTTGCAGTTAATAACTTGATAATCAGAAGTATGAAGTACTAGAATTGCTAAACATTAGTTGGTGCACTTTCCTCGCTAATGGAATAATTAAAATTACTAAAGAACCGCTGCCATCATAACATTGCACGTGCTGAGGAGAGGATGCTAAACTCTAAGATATGACCAAAGAGTCAGCAGAGTCAACCAACTTGAAAAGATTCAGAAAAGATGCATATCAAGAGTCAGAATCAAGCCAGCACCACATGATATGCACAAGAAATAATTTAAGCAGAATAAGGGATTGAAACCCTTCCAGTCAAAATGCAAGTTAAAATATGCTTAATTTTGATAAGCAATAAATGAGTATTTTTCTGGGCAGTTGGAAAAACCATTTAAGATAACACTTTCATATTTTTCATCACCATGATACATATATCACTGGCATGCATACATACCCAAGTCTGCAAGGTAAGAAACAGTGACAATCAAAGGACTGTCAGATGCACATTTAGCACATGATTCATGGATTCAGATTCCATGAGACGCTATCACCCACCCGGCAAAGAGAGAGAGAGAGAGAGAGAGAGAGAGAGAGAGAGAGAGAGAGAGATGTTCCCTGTCCTTAACCAAAGAGAATGTCCGAAGGAATAGTTGCATACCCATCATGGACCACATTCAGGACGACACCACAAAGAGCATACTAGATCAACAATATACCAGTTGATCACAAGCAATCCAAGAAACAAAATCTTGCTTCGGTGTAACTTAAAATTGGTCTTGACAAATAATAAAAATTTTGGGCAGGAAATAACTTAAGGGTAGAACCAGTGTTATAAGTATTGTACCATATCATACAATATGGTACGATACATATCATTACTTTTTAGAAATATGATACGATACAGACTCGTATCACGATACAAGTGTGTATTGTACCTGTACTGAGTGTACTGTACGATACACCCCCTGTATCGTGTTGTATCATACAATACAAGGTGTATCCTATGATACAGGTGTGGCGCACTTAAAAAAGACCTGAAACTTACTTTTAAAGTTTTGGGTTATAAAGTCCTCTTGAAAGCCGACTTCTCCATTTGTCTAGAGATTATTAGAAGAGAACCCACTCGCCCTAGGAGTCGTGAGATCGATTTGGGGGCTTTTGCTATTTTCTCAAGAGTGCATTTCTATCATTTTTTCACTCAAGAAAGTGGGTTAAGGTAAAATATCTTTATTTTTTTGCTTTTCATTGAGTTTTTTTTGAGGAAGATGGTATCAGAGGATCGGACAAGTGAAAACCGATTAAAAAACAAGTACAACTATTGCCAAATTTCTTTTTTGGGTGGTATTTCTGTTAAATTGTACATATATTTATACCTTTATATATGATATTATATATATATGTATATGTACATATATACTTGTATATATACTTATATATATAATATTATATATATATGTAATAGCGGGAGAGTCAAACTGATTTGACTACTCCCAAGGGCTAGAAGTTCTAGCCGTTGAGAGCAAAGCTCCCACTCTTCTAATGCTCTCTCTCTCTCTCTCTCTCTCTCTCTCTCTCTCTCTCTCTCTCTCTCTCTCTCTCTCTCTCTCTCTCCTTTTAACCTCCACCTCCCCTCGCTTTTTGTATATAAATAAGGGTGTTCTCCCCTTTGTAAAATATACTTTTTAGCACAATCTTTTGATTAAATAAAATATATTTTTTAGCTTGTATTGTATCCCCTTTGTGGGGTTTATGAGTGTATTCTTTTAGAACACTGAGTGTTTCTCTTTTGTGAGTGTTGTGTGTTCTTTAAGAGAACACTTTTGTTATCCACTCAAGTTGAAGATTGGTGGACTTTTGGTTCGTGATTAAAGCCTATTTGTATCTTTACATGGTATCAGAGCTTGGAAGTAATAAAGCTCATTTGAAGACTTTGTTCAAAGTGTTGGTGATCTTGCAAGTATTTAGGTGATCGTGAGATTCATTGGTGAAGTGCCCGGGTTCATTTTCATCTCTTTTTTCTTCTCTCTTTATCTTTTTCTCGTCCTCTCTTAGCCCTTGTAAAAAATGGATGACAATGATCATGTTATCATTAAACCCATAAAACTCAATTATTTCAATTATATAACATGGGCTTCTGATACGAAGCACCTCATATGGGAAAAGAGGTTGTAGGGACTAAAAGATGAAACCCAAGCTAGTTCTCACTAAGGTAGAAGGTGAGAAAGAGGTACCTCTAACCGAAGATGAGAAAACTAAGACTATAAACACTTATAAGAATAAGTGAAAGGAATAGAGGATGGAACATGTCAAGATCATGTCTTGGCTTATTAGTATTGTGGATGTAAAAAAATGTTCAAGTCTTGCCAAATTTGAGCATGCTAACAATGCTTAGGATTATCTTAAGAGAATGTATTTTCTTAAAGATATTGCTCGTATATGCAATGTGCAAAATAGAATTCGGACTATGGTCCAAGGGTATAAAACTATTAGAGAATACTATAATGACCTATTCGAACTTTAAGAAGAATTGGCTCTTCTAGAGCCAAAGTAGAATTGGCCCGAAGATACAGAACTTCGCCAAAAATAAATAGATGCAGAGCATCTTTACTAATTCATTAACGATCTAAGACCGGAATTTGAATTAACAAAGTTTATTCTTCTCCATAAAAGAAAATGGCCCTCTATTGAAGATACTATAGAAGATTTGAGTATGGAAGAAAATAGATTGAAAAAGCATGTAAGCAAAAGTTAAGATGACTCGGTCTTAGCCATTTCTTAACCGAAAAACTATGTTCGTGCATATAAATCACCTCACTATAGAAGACAAGGGAATGACTATGAAAGAAAGAAAATCATTTATTATTTTTGTCATAAACCAGAACACACTAAGCCCCAATATCCAAAACTCAAAGGGACATTTGAAAAGAAGGTTGCTTCAATAAGATCGCCATAAGAGTCAAAGGACAAAGACATTCCAAAATCTCAAGAATCATCTATTGGAAGCATGTCTCTTGCTCAATTAGTTGAAGCTAGGGGTGGCAAAACCTGACATGACCTGCCAACCCACCTCTTAGGCGGGTTCGGGTTTGGCTTAAACTAACCTGTTTAATAAACGAGTCGACCCGCCTAACCCGTTTATTAAACGGGTCAGGTTCGTGTTAGGGGCATGCCAACCTGCCAACCCAGCTGACCCATTTAATAAACGGGTTAGGCGGGTGGGTCAACCCGTTTACTCGAACCCGACCCGCCAACCCGTTTACCCGACCCCGACCCGCCAACCAACCCACCAACCCCCCTGCTAACCCGCCAACCCGTTTACCCGACCCAACCCATTTATTAAGTGGGTTGGCAGGTTGTGTTGGGTTACCCGTTTAATAAATGGGTCGGGTTCATGTTTGCCACAACCGACCCGTTTATTAAACAGGTGGGGTTCGGGTTGAGGTATGCTGACCCACCAACCCGTCGGGTCGACCCGCCAACCCGACCCGATTGCCACCCCTAGTTGAAGCCCTTCAACCTCTTCTTAGATGATCATCTTCCTCAGCTGGTGCTGAGGTATCATCTTATTCGAACTCATGTAAGATTCCTTGGCTTCTTGATTATTGTGCATCTTTTCACATGACCCCAAACAATGATATTTTATCTGAATATTATAGCAACTCAAGTGTCTCAAAAGCTTTTACGACCGATGGGACGCCTCTTGAAATCAAATGAATAGAAAGTTTTGAAAATGATCTTTCAAACTCTAAAAAATTCTTTATTCCAAAAATTAAATGCATTCCTAAATTAAATTTAAATCTCTTATTTATGTCTCAAATATCTAATTATGATTGTAATATTTCCTCTTCAAATGAATGTTTGGTGCAGGATCGTCAGTTAAGGAAGTTGATTGGGCAAGGCCATAGAGAGGTAGATCTCTACTATATGTATTTTTTGGAGAAACCGAAAGATGTTTTTTGTTATAATGTCCAAAAAATATATTTAGAATTGTGGCATAGAAGATTAGGACATCCTAGTGTATCCAAAATCCAATATTTTCCAAGTTTAAAAAAAAAATTATATTAATGATTTCACTTGTGAAGACTGTGTTCTTAAAAAAATGAAAAGACTCCATTTAAGAGTAGAACTATTGTTTGATCTAGACCATTTGAGTTGGTTCATTTGGATGTTTGGGGTCCAATACCAATTGTGTCTAAAGGTGGATATGCATACTATGTTATTTTTGTTGATGACTTTGCTAGATATACTTGAATTTACTTCTTTAAGCATAAATTTGAAGTATTTTTTCATTTTCAAAGCTTTCATAAGATAGTCAAAAATAGATTCGAAAATGACATTTATATACTTCGTACTGATTCAGAGGGATAATTTTTGTCAAATAAATTTAAAAATTATCTTCACTCATGGCATCACATATCAAATATCTTGTCCACACATACCACAACAAAATGACTTAGCTGAGAGAAAACATAGGTACATTATTGAAACCTCAAGGACCTTACTTATTGCTAGCTATGTGACTAAGGTTTTTTGGGCAAAAGTTATCCCGACTGTTGTTTATCTTATAAACAGAATGTCATTTTCTTCTTTGCACAATATCTCACCTATTGAAAAACTCTTTAAACTCTCCCCTGATTATTCAAGATTACGAAATTTTGGTTGCAAATGTTTTATTTTTACCAATAAGAATGACAAATTTTCCCCTAGAGTCATTCTTTGTGCCTTCTTTTGTTATGCCGATAATAAAAAAGGATACATGTGTTATGATTCTAAAAATGTGAAACTATTCATCTTGCAAAATGTTACTTTCTTGGAAGAAGAAAATTTCTTTGATAAGGATCAACCGAAGGAAGTAACCGAGTACTTTTTTTTGGTTGATCTTGTTTCAAAACAAGATGTTGACAACTATGATTGTAAACATGACTTGGAGAACATTATTGAATCTAGCGACTTTAAATCACTTGATGAATTGCCCCACAATGATCAAACGTGTATTCAAAATTTTAAGCGGGGAAATCAAAACCCTCTATGTGCACTTGAAAAAAAAATTAACCTTAATAAAGATGAACTGCAAATTAGGAAATCATCTAGAGTATCAAAAACCCCCATCAAAATTTGTATCATATGATTCATTTTCTTCAAAATATCAAGTGTGCATAGCCCTAATTCACTCATATATAGAACCTCTATCTTACGCTCGGGCCAAAGAACACCCTGAATAGGTTAAAGCTATGAGGGTAGAACTTGAAGCCTTGGAAAAGACTCAAACTTGGTTTATTCAAAATCTTCCACCAGGAAAGAAAACCATAATAGATAGGTATATAAAACAAAAACCAAGAGTAATGTGAAACTCTTGAGCGATATAAAGCTAGGCTTGTTGCAAAGGGATATTTACAAGAACATGGCATTGATTATGAACAAAACATTTGCACCGGTTGCTCGCATGACCACGGTTAGAACTCGTATTACAGTTGCTTCAATTAAAAAATGATCTATATACCAAATAGATGTTAAAAATGTCTTTTTAAATGGAAATCTTCTGGAAGAAGTGTACAGGGAGGCACCCCCTGGTATAAATCTTACTCTAGAAAAGACTCTTCGCGTACAAAAAGCATTATATGGGTTGAAATAGGCACTTAAAGCCTGGTATGATAGATTCAACAAAGTTATGTTTGATATTAGCTTTAGATCTTGCTTGACTGACATCACTTTGTTTATTAAGGATTCTAATGTAGATACTATCATTTTGCTGCTCTATGTAGATGATATGATAATCACTGAATGTGACAAATAGAGAGTTCAACATATTAAAAATATTCTTAAAACTAGTTTTGAAATGACTGATTTGGGTTTTCTATGCTACTTTTTAGGAATAGAAGTTGCTTATTCCCCTAGAAGGTATTTATTATCTCAGTCTAAGTTTGCTTCGGATATTATTCTCAGGTCCGAATATCAAATGATAAGAAGGTTACGCTCCCGAAGTGACAAATGTCAAAATGAGAATAGATGATGGGGAGCTCCTGGATGATCTAATTCCTTACAGACGAGATGGATTGCCATTATGTTCGAGAGGAATATTGTCAAAGAACTATTAATCTGCCTTATGTCGTATCAGAGTACCACTTGGCAAACTTTTTTACCAAACCTCTACTCCTAAGTTTCACTTCCTTTTAGGCAAACTTTCGATTATCTTGTCGTAAATTTGAGGAGTGTTAAATTATACATATATTTATATATATGTAATAGTGGGAGAGTCAAACTGATTTGACTACTCCCAACGGCTAGAACTTTTAAACGTTGGGAGCAAAGCCCCCACTCTTCTAACACTCTCTCTCTCCTTTTAACCTCCACCTCTTCGCTCTTTTTGTATATAAATAGGGGTGTTCTCCCCTTTGTAAAATATACTTTTTGGCACAATCTTTTGATTGAATAAAATATATTTTTTAGCTTGTGGGGTTTGTAAATGTGTTCTTTAAGAACACTTTGTAGTTCCTTTTTGTGAGTGTTGTGTGTTCCTTAAGAAAATACTATTGTTATCCACTCAAATTGAAGATTGGTGGACTTTCGGTTCGTGATTAAAGCCTCTTCGTATCTTTACAATATCTCGATTGAAGCATCATTTAGTTAGGACACAATATTCAAGCATGCACGTCAAGAAAATTGTTGGATGCCGTGAAATGGCAATGCCAACAATTACTTGATGATCCGAGAGAAAAAAGACAAGAAATAGAAATGAATGAGTAAGAAATAAGGTATGTGGAGTCTTGAGAGGATGTGTATTACGAAGATGAGCTCTTCTTATCCTATAACCCTAGCATAAGATCAGAAGTAGAAAGTTCTGAAATGAAGGGAAAATGTATGGTTGGTGCTAGTAGTAGTGTTGTCGCGGGCAAAAAAAAGAAGAGGGAATTCTTCAAGAGGAGATAGAGTTGTTGAATGTTGCTAAGAAATTACTAAATTTATTTATAATCATGCATGGATTTTGAGCTAAATAAGAAAATACACTGGTAGTGTTGAGTTGATTTGTAGTGTTATTACTAGATTTGCTACGAAGTTTTTGACAGTACAAAGTCTAGTAAATAATAGAGTTGCACTAAAAAAATGTTCTCATCAGATGAGTGGAATACATATCCCCATGCACAAAAAATAAAGCCCAGAGAAATTATAGATATTGTATTCAAAAGTGAATTTTGTGATTCATGAGTGAAGTTGAAAATAACTATACATTTAGTGAAGGTTCTTCAATTGGTTGACAGTGAAGACAAACCAGATATAAGTTATCTCAATGACACCATAGATAAGGCAAAAGAGGACATTAGAGATAATTTGAAGTGGAAGAAAAACTTATACATACCCATATAGAACATCATTGATCATAGGCAACTTCACCAACCTCTTCATATTGTACCATATTATTTAAATCGCATATTTAGATACTCCCCTATGTTTAAAATGGACAGGGAAGTCAATAAGAGACTTTTGGATCGCATCGAAAGGTTGAACCCTGATTATAGCATTCAATATCAAATTTATAAAGAAATGGAAACTTATGCTAATGCATTATATGATATGGGGAGACCTACATCGGTGTGAAACTGTGCCACGATGCGTCCAGGTAATTTAATTTTGTCTATTTCAATTTTAATTTCATATTATTATTTAGTTATGATGTTTTATATGATTGTATCTATTATTGTCTTCTTGTTTTTTTTCATACGTAGTGTGTCAGGTTTGAAAGTGATGTTCCAAATTTGAGATCTTTTTTCATTCGCATTCTTAGCCAAACATGTAGCGCAAGTTTATGCGAAAAAAACTGGAGTGTCTTTGAGCAAATCTATACAAAAAGAAGAAATAAATTGGAGCATAAAAAGCTCAATAACCTCATCTACGTTCGCTACAACTTACAACTGAGGCAGAAGTATATAAAATTATAAAGTTTACTCTTCATTTTCATGTGTTTATTTAAAGTTTTTTTATATCATTCAAAACCAACTAATTTTAAGTTTTTCGCGTCATCTTTTTAAGCAAATCGAAAAATTATCGTCAAGAAGGCACAAAGAGCAATTTGATTCCATCAGTTTGGAACATTTTGATGAATTGGATGCATGGGTTGAAAAAGAAGCAGAGACTCTTTTGAATGAAGAGAACATTAAATGGATTAATGTGGAAGGAGAACATGAGGTACATGATGAATACCGCACGTATTTTGAAGACGATGCGGATGTCGGAGGAGGAGAAGGAGAAGATAATGATGATAAAGAAGATGGTTATGATTATTGAGGTTTTATATAATATGTTTTAAAAAAACTTGGTTATTTAACATTGAATTATTCATAAACTTGGTTATTTTGTTTTTGTTTATGTAATATGAAAGTACGAGTCTTGTGGCATGTTCTTAATTGCAAAATATTTAATATTTTGCATTGTTCTTGTGAGATATACATGCAATATTATCTATAATTCTATATTAGTTGATGTTTGATGATGTCTTATGCAACTCATAGAGACATAAAAGCTTCATATGTGATTTTATGGTTGTATTTTGTGCAATTCATCATTGTTTCATTTGATATGATTTTTTTTTATTTTTTAAATTTTTTATTAATTTTTTTCTGTTTTTTTTTATTTTTTGGATTTTTTTATTAAAAAATATGATATTTTACGATATGATACGGTGTTACTTTGGGCCCGACCGATGCGGGTAATGATACGATACTTACAACCTTGTGTAGAACATCTCTTCTTGTATCTTTGGAAAAAAATTTCCAAAGGGCTTAAGCTAATGAAAATTTTATGAAATTTTGCACATTTTTTATTAAAAAAGTTCATGTATCTCTGCCAAAATTACCTGTTCAATTTTCTTGATTTAAATTTCTCCTATTTCTTTTCTTTCCACTTATTTTCCGAAGACTATTTCCCATAGAAGCCAAAGTTAAACAGTACATTTCAATTCCTCCAGGAAAAGCATAGCCCCATTCAACCATAATGTGTGTGTGTGCATGCGTGCATGTCTATGTGTGTGTGCACGTGTGTGTAGTTCCAGATGCAGTGGAACACGTACCAAGAAATCAAGTTAAACAGTACATTTCAAGTCCTCTACGAAAAACATAGTAAAATTCAGGCTCGATGTTTGTATACCCATGAGAGTTGTGTGTGAGCGTGTGCATGTAAGCTTATTGTTCCACACTCCTGTTCCAGATGCAGTTGAACTCATACCGAAAAATAAGAAGATCATCAAGATCAAGTGAATTAGATTATGAAAAAAACTAAGACCAAGAAGCTACCAAGAATAGAAAAGAAAATCATGAATCCTGCTGATATCTGCACAACTCTTCTGCTACCAACACGTGTCAAAGCTAGAAGCCCAGCATTTTCCCTGTACAGACATATAACAGCAAACTGTCAGTTCACATAATAGGAACATTTTCAATTAGACTAAAGTAAAGATTCTTACACTAATACTGCAGATCCATTAGCTGTTCCAAACAGTCCATCCAACAAAATACCAATTCCCTGAAATCAGATCATAACAAATGATGTCATGATTGAACTGTTCAGTTTGAAAAAAAAAACTAAAGAACTATCTGCTGCCTTATGACAAGCAAGGTAGATTTCCCCAAAAATCTTTCTTTCTGTCAGTTCCAGAAATACCCATGGTTTTTGCAAGAGACAGCAGACAATGTGGACATCACTTTAGGCTTTAGCATTCTATTGTGGTGAGCTATGAAACACTGATCAGTTTGTAGCAATTGCATGCCTCGGTGCAACAAAGAACTGAACTACCTGCCAACCAATACCACGACTGAGAATAGAAGGCGGTATGTGAGTGGCACTGGCATATCTTGACACTGCGAAAAACGTGCCTGTAGACTGTAATGACATTGAGAACAGCATGTAAGTGTAAGAACTTCCCCAGAATAGATATTCTTCAAAAAATAAAAAGGATAAAAAACTGTATCTCCAGCAAAGAACATGATCAGATCTACAAAGCTCAAAGAAATAGAGATGAAAGTTGGATTTAAAAAGGCATCAAACAGCATGAGATGCTGCAATACCTCCACAAGAGCAACAAATGATGCCATCATCATGGCAAAAACTTCCCCAGCATCAAAAGTAGGTGCCCCCCATTGAAATGGATATGGAACTCTTATCCTACACAGGACAAGGTCATAGAAATAGTCAGATGAGAACAGAAGCCATCATATGATGTCTCCCACTTAATACATATAGGACTCATAATAAGTAAGCTTATCAAGATCATGCTGTGAATTGAGAAAGATGCAAACCAAATTATCTATACTTGGTATGCAACCATGACAGAGTACAATGGATTAACATGTTCAGGGAACAAGGGGTATCAATCTAGATCTAGAGGTTCAGGGAAGAAGGGACTTCAACCTAGCTCAACAGAGAAACATTAAGTGGAGAATCAAATGCCAGCTATGCAAAAGCAACGGACTTTTTAAGATGTCACTCTATGGTGAAAAGTAGAAATCATATTAGAAAAACCGACATAAAGAGTTGACAACTTGACAGTAAATGGGGGCTAATGGCACCAATAGACATAGCACTTAATTAGGTTGAACTAATAAAAGAATACAGTTATGAAACTAAACTAATAGAAATTTTGTTACTTAGAGACTGCTTGGAAAAGGAAAAAAAAGGCTGATTGAAGTATCCAACAATATGAACATCATAACAGACGCATAAGGGCATTAAATAGCAAACTTACCATGGGGCAGCACCAATCAGACCTGCTCGATCAGTGCGGCAATGAAATTGAGTTTTTGGTGGTGAATGTTTGTAAGCCCCACCTACTGTGAGGAGGTGAGCATAAATCCATACAATGGCAACTGTGAATATAACAGCAAACCTATCGAGAAGTGGCCTTTCTGACCGTATTACATGAGGGATGTACTGCACAAAGGTGTTCAGCAATATTCAGGTTTACTTATTAATGAAATTTACTAGAAAGCATTCATCTTGTACTCCTAGAGATTTTTAATCCTTATGCAAAAATGTCAACTACTTTAAGGATTGACTTTCTACCAATAAAAGGAAACAAGGTCATAAAGCGAAAGCACAAGCAACGAACTCCAAAATTTTTAAGTGGAGCAAAATTCAACAGAACATCTGGAATTGACAACAAGAATGAAAAACGCTTACCTGTGAAAATATCACTAACACAATAAGTGCAGGGAGTCCAATCTCAACGCACTTCGCCACCTAGAGAATCATTATTAGACATGAACTCAAATCAGTGAGGTTTACAGTAGACTTGAACATGAGCACTCAGTTGCACATAATCCATTGCTAGATTGGTCTTATTCCATTTTGTGCATGGATGTAATTAGATGAACTACAGAGATATTAATCTATTTGTTCTAACAAAACTCAGGAAACCAAAATATCAAATGCTTACCCCAGGAAAACCAAACTCAAAAAGCCCAAGTCCAGCTAGAGTTATAAGAGGTACTGCTGAAAGTGGACTAAGAAACCTGAAATAAATTGGAATGCATAAAATCAGTGCTACTAGAAGGATTAGACTGTGCTTTTGAATGTCAATTCCCTGTAGATCAGTAATAAGCATACCTTGTAACATTTCGCCAAAGTCCACTAAAGCCAATAATGATCTGGAGAGTTGACGCAACTATCAAAGCACCTTGTGTTCCCCGCATTGTTCGAATAAATTTCTGCATATGCAACAAGAGGCTTTTAATCACCATGACCACCCAAAAATAACTTCAAATCCAAATATTCTCCAGAAAGAGGGAAAATTTACTTCATGTGGATCCACAATGCCACTATATCGACGAGCTAAAATGATTGAAAGTGTAGGCACAACAAAGGTATATGATCCTCCAATGACAGCAGGCAACCGGCTTCCAAAGAAAGTTTGGAACAGTGTATTCAAGCCAGTAACAAAAAGTAGTGTCTGAATCACCCTCACCTTTTCCTCCTACATACAGTATCAGATAGACGCATAAATCCCAAGCCAACCCAAGAAGCAAAGGACAATTCATTAAAAATTAAAATGAATAATTTCTTACATTTCCTCCTCCCATTTGAGGAACCAGAATAGTGGGTATTATAACAGTTGTACCAAGCATTACCAAATAATGTTGAAAACCAAGCAGAACGGCCTCAGCTGCATTACAAGTTAACCACCATAATCAAGGTTAGAATGAAACTAACTATAAACACCACAGAATTAACATGTTCCTTCAAAAAAAATAGTTTACTAGTCTTCTACAAAGAAAAGGAGGAGCTGAAGAAAATGTAATATGCTTTGGCAGCATCTGTTCTGTGCAGGGGATCTTCTCAAAATAAAGGAATCTTAAGTTCCACATGAATTGCACCATTTCCATTTGATCGAAGCCACGTGCTATTGCACTCAAAATACATAGCACAAAAGAATAGTATTTCTTAACGCAAGTCATAATGAAAATGAGGCATCCAAACAGAGGAGGAAAGGATCAACCTTCCAACACATATATGAGGCATCTAAACAGAAAACGAAAGAAAAGATTAATCTTTCCATATAAGCCATAAGAAATGATCTCTAAACTAAAAGTTCAAGAAGATCCTTGCAATATTCAGCATGTTGAAGACCAATAAATCTGACAAAGAACAACTAAACAATTTCACCGAAACAACACAACTTTGCCCGTATCACTCAGCAAAAGAATGGAGCTCACAGGACATAAGAAGTTAACGTTAAAAAGAAAAGAAAGGACTTCTAGATTTATGTTGTGATTAATAAGATAAATCAAAATTGGTCGTGATCTTAGAAAATTTTTAACTTCTAGTAAAAATTTCCATCTGAACCATTCACAAATGAAAAGGAAATCGATCACATAAAAGGCCACCAACAAAGAAAAAATGAAACTTCACAAGTGGAAAATCCCGCCATTTCAAAAATGATGAAGCTCAGACCAGTCTATTCCACAAATTAACTAAGAATCACACTACTAAAAAGTACAGAAGAGAAAGAAAAAAAGGTTAGGAAAAAAACTTACGCCAAGGAGGAGGGCTGGTGATGCAATAAGCAACCCCAGGAAGTTGTTCCTTCACCGCATGTGGCTGCAACTCATCAGCCTTTGGCTGTGGCGCCGCTCCACCACCACCCGCCATCCAGCACCGACCTTTCTCTCTCTAACCCCCAAACCACCCCAAACTACAGACCGAAATCACATCAAAAAACCATCACCAACTTCGAATCCACACTCGGAGCCACCCACGACAAATTCTTTCCGCCAAAGATCCAACAAAAGACTAAAAAGAAAATAAAAAAAGAAAGAAAAACCCACTAAGAAAACAGCACTACAAACAACAGAGGTAGTAGATTACACACAATCAGAGGGGTGGTAAGAGGTAAAAATAAGCTCAAAAATGTATTAAAATAAAGGAAAAAGGAAAGTAGTCCTTGGAGAAGCAAGCAAAAAGAGCGGCAAGACACCAAAAAACCTCTGTACACAAGGAATCTAACGTTCAGAAGGATCGACAAGAAAACATACCCACAAAATCTTTTCTAAGTTTTCACACTCCGCAATGACATAAAAATTAATCCCCAAAAGGACCACTTATATTGAAAACTAAATTATTTCCTTTTCCCTCCCTCTCTATATACAGGCAAAAAAAAAAAAACAGAGTGGAGCAGCTACAGCGATTTTGCATGAGAAACTATGCCACCTGTCTCGTCTTAAACGCCACTTCGTTTTGTAAAGAAAGGAATAAAGAAAAGGTAAAACTAGGAAAAGTAGTAGCAGTAAAAATTCACCCCCCCCCCCCCGTTCAAAGTATGGCGGTGCTCCTGTCTAAGTTGATTGCAGCGAATGAATCAAACCCACTCATTCTCCAATACCTCCTTGCCGTCTACCGGAGGGCAGTTACAAATCAGAAATATCCAAATGCCACTGTTGTTTATCTTACATGGTGCCACTAGATTGGTAGGTTGTTAGGGAATGTCTTTATTTTGACAAAATGATTATAGTGCCCTTGTCCTTGAGCCCCACCTTTGAGAAATTTGGCACTGTGAAGCTCAACAGTCCAGCACACTCACACATAGGGTTAGAAGCTGAACATTAGCCGAGCCGTGAAAGCTCATCTCCCCATATTCATCACTCGTTTTTCTGATCATGATTGATGCTATTAACATACAAAAACGATTAGGCATGCAAAGCAGTAGGGGAAACGCTTTTAACTTATCCATTTTGTATGATGAGAACATAGATAGAGAATATTGTAATAATTCATTCACAACATTGATGGCTGCTTCATGATCAATATGATCATAAATAATATTTTGCTGTTAACATCATGACTTAATTATGGTGTAGGAATAGAAGTGTCCAATTCGTGGCCGAATTTGAAGTTCATTTTATTTTCAACAAGTGGGGTCTAGTGGGCTCGACTCGACAGGTAGGACTAGTCCGGGTAAGTAAATGAGTTGAGCTTGAACAAGAGCTCGGGCTCATTGAACATAAATGAATGGAGTTTGATCAGCCACAAAAAACCTGATTAAACTCGGTTTGTAATTGTATAATGACAAATATTAGGGTATGTACAATTTTTGTTTCCTAAAAATGTAGAAAAGGGGTTTCTTCTAAGTGGTTAGGCCTATGTTCACTTGTGTGTGAGGTCTGGTGTTCAAATACTGCTATTTACACTTGTTTGAAAAATGCTTTTTGAAACAAATCGACTAGGCTCGAGCCCTGCTAGTGTGCACCCCTAGGTTTAGTTAGGATAAAGAAAGGTTGGCTTAGTGGAGCCTCACAGGGACAATTATGGCTCTTTTAAAAAAAATATGAGGAATCGTTCAATGTTGGAGCTAAAGCAAAGGCATATTATTGGAGCATCCTGCTTTTTGAGAATATAGAAACATGATTAAAGAGAAATTGACCTTGACTTCTTGAAATAACCACAGGCTAAAGTTGAAAATGTGGGCCTCTAGCTATAGATGGGATCAGATATGAGCTTGGAAAGCATAGGCACCATGGGCTCCATGGCTAAATAGCCTACAGACCATAGTGCTTAATTTGATCAAGTTGTTCCTTACCATAGGCATGGAATTCATGTTGCTAGGATGACTTGTATTATATTAGTTTAGCTCGAATTGTTCCCCGGTAAATGAGCTCAACAAACTGAATAAAGGGTGTTCAAGCTCAGTTCATTTTTGTTGTGAGCCAAGTTGAGCTTGAGCTCATGGTGAGATCAAGTTAAATGAGCCGAGCTTGAGGTAGCTCATTAACAAAAAAAAAATGCATTTTTTAAATTAAAAATAATGGAAATTGAACTCTAACCTATTGAGAGGAGCTCAATCTGGCTCATTTAACAAATAAATACATTATTTCAAAGCTGTAAGCAATAGGATTTGAAACTCTAAACTTATGGCTTGTAAGCCAAGTACTTCAACCAGCAGCATTCTATTATTTAAAATGTATGTAAAGTATATTTATTACTAGCTAACAAGCTTATATGAGCTGAGCACTTGTCCTCCTTGTGTGGCTTGCCAAGCCTATTTCACGAACTCTCATTACAAGCTCGCCCAGTCATGAGTTAGCATTTTGTTTCCTAGGCTTAGTTGAGTCAATGCATTTTTGAGCGAGATAGTTCCACTATATTTGCGACTTAATGTGGCCTACATAATGCTATATTAAGGCTAGTTAATCCGAATTACACTCCGGCCTAACAGTTGATTACCTGGTTTGCAGCTCCCCAAGAGGTCAAACCAAGGTTGTTAAATGCGATGAGGTGAAGCGAGGCGTTGAGCCTGCACTTAGCCTCTGAGGCGTACGCCTCTCACAACTGGTATGGAAGTGAAGCGGTGGGAGGGGAGGCAGGGAGCGGCGGAGGAGCAGTTGGCCGGCACGTGGCGGTGGATCCACCGGCACTTGGGGTTAGCACAACCGACGAATCGGGCGGAGGAGGAAGACTTGGGGATGAAGGAGGGGGTTCTGGAGGTTGATGAGGGGCAATTTGCGCATCACAGCACGCCTCAGTACCTTGAGCGTGCGCCTCGCCTCTGAGGTACTGAGGCGTACGCTTCAGGTACTGAGGCCTACGCCTCTCACAACACTGGGTCAAACTATGAATCCATAACTGCCATAGTGAATTGGACATCTTATAAACCATGAACAATCCAATTAAAACATTAAGAACCATTAGGGTGTGTTTGTTACTAAAAAAAGTCAGAATTTTTAGATTTTCAAATTTCCTGCTAATAGCAGGAACACCAAACTCAGCCTGAATAAGATTGGTTTCCGGGTGGAACACAGATAAACTCTAAAGATGAGTGATACGGCAGTCTCTTCTGGTTCCACCATCTGAATCGGGATTTTCCTTCATAAATATAAAAAAATATGTGTATTGAAAACTGCTGTTTGCCAAACTTATATCAGAGGAGGCAATGCTGATTTATGTGTGACGATGACCAGAAGCTGATTATAGAAATTTTGGCCCCTTGAAAGATAGATGACAAGGGTCCAATAAATACTAGACAAAAGAGAGGGTGTGGTTGGCAGAAAGACCCAAGGACTAAACACGTGGCTGTTACTTTCTCACCGTTTACACCGCAGCCCCACCAAAGGGTTTTAAGTGGGACCCACCTTCCCGCCAAACCTCTGTCTTCTTGTACCGCTGTGGTCACGACTCACGCCCATGCCACTCAGTCCTGGAACTAGGACAGGTGACACTGTCTCACCGACTCTTTTTGAGATCCTTGCAGGCCCCACTCTCTCTCTCTCTCTCTCTCTCTCATCGCAAAACATAAATGATATTTTTGAAAATCGAGATTATATCATGGCAATTTAAAACAGGATTAGCCAATCATAATTTTTTTTAATTCAGATTAAATACCAAAAAAAGTGTATAATTATATTTAAATATGAGGTAGTATTTGGTCACAGCAGTGACTTCAATTGAAATCATAGGTGTAAGGTTGGTTTGACTCAATTGGACCTCATAGATGTGTCCGGTATGATCCAGATACGTACTAAGGATTGGCTCTTGAATTGTGTTTTTCTAAAAAAAATATGCTGTTGATTTTTGAAGCCTCATAAAATCCTAGTTATGTGTAATAAGGAGATCCAAGAGCAGATTCCAACTAACCAAAACCATATAGATCACATTTGTAAAGTTAGTTTCATGATAAATAAAAACTCATTCAAGCATCATGTCACCTGACCAAATATTAACCCTCTAAATATATTGTGACATTATTGCTATATTAATATGCTACGAACACCTCTTTATCTTTCTTGGCTTTTATTTTGCATATGTTGTTAATATTATATATGTTGACATTTTAAAGAAAAACAATAATTTCTCATTTATCACGAGATTTTCTCTCGCAGGGAAAGTATCCATATTGAGATTTATGGCATTACTAAATACATGGCCTATAATATAAGATTAACACTTCTGACTTAATACTATTATTCTCACATTAACGCATCTAATTACCAGTACTCTCTCTCTCTCTCTCTCTCTCTCTCTCTCTCCACATGCATTATCTCGTATACATAAATACAAATATCGTAGGACCAAGGTATTTGACTTGAAGGTACAGATGGCATCCTAGAGAATACCCTAAGGGCATTCTATATCATTTCAAAGTTCTGTAAGTTAGGTATCGTCCATCGAATTATTATAAACGCAAAACAATGGCTTGGCTATGTGACCGATCACCTTTTCTTAAAATGATTCAATACACCACTTGGCTTTGACAGCCTACCAACTTTCTAATATTTCATCTTACGATAATAAGGCTTCTGACTTTAGGGATGGCAATGGACCAGGGCGGGGGACCAGGGCGGGGGGCAGGGTCTCTACCCCCGCCCTGTCTCAAGATTAGAACCTCCATCCCGCACGGGGATGGATTTTAACCTCCACCCCCGCCTTCATCCCTGTTTCATGTCCTCCATACCCGGTTCAAACGGGGATGAGGCGGGGCGGAGCCCTTTAACCCCATAGTCTATTGCCATCCTTTAGAAGGACTGAGGATGGGGAGGGGTGCGGCTAGGCGGGGGCGGGGCGGGGAAAAGTGTAAGTCCATCCCCGAACGGTGATGGATTTTAACCTTCGTCCCTGCCTCCATCCCCGTTTCATACCCTTCATCCCCGGTCCAAACAGGGCGAGGCGTGGTGGGGCCCAGCTTCCCCTGGTCCACTGCCATCCCTGACTTTGTCGTTAATGAGACCCCAAAGAAATGACACAAGCTAACCTGCCCCAATCAATGGTGACTAATTGAGAATTTGATATTAGAGGAGCATATATTTGCTTTTTTTTTTCTAGGTGCACGTAACGAGTGAACAGGAGTTTTCGGGGTGTTTTTCATGGATCTAACACTATACTTGTGTTCAACATGGATGATTTGCTAGGAGTTCACTTGGGTTGTGTTTTCCTATGATTTTTAAACCTTATAAAAGCTTACTTACGTGTAGGAATGTGATGATCCAAGAGTTTATTCTTATAAAATCAAGCATGTACATCGTATTTGTAATGTCACATTAAAGAAAAAAATAAAAAACTCATAAAACCCTTATTCAGTGACTGTTCACTGATAGAACCCCTGAGATTTACCATGCTTCCTGATATTAATCCAAGCTTTACCTTAAGGATTAGGAAGCAGTCCCCAAACTCATGATGTGAGAGGGGTCACTCTTCCATATTACTTAAGTGGTTGGCAAAATAGGAAAATTAATTGGCCCCATGTGGTTTGTTGGATTGCCACTAGTGAGCCTAAATTTTGTTTTTTTCAACAAGTTAACAGTTGAATATTAAGAAACTTATGTTCTTTGTTCCAAAAGTAATAGACACATACACAAAGATGAAATAATTTAGCACTACTCTTTCGCATAAAGAGACCTTATGATTGAAAAGGCTCAACATCAGTTGGTTGGATTTCGCTTTAGTGTTGATTATTGGGAGATCTGAACCGTTCCATATATACATTGATTGTCTGTGAAGGATCAATAAAAAAGTTTTATAGAAGAGAAACTAAAGCAAAAAAGTTGCGATGTGTCTTTCCCTTTCTTGAGAATGATTGAATGGCTTTCTTACTTGAATAACCTAATCTTAGGGTACCTTTTAATATTCCACGCATGAAAGCATTTGCTCACAATCCAATGACTTATAAATTTGGTGAAGAACATGATCCTTTGCCTTCGTGTGAAAGAAAAAAATTGCTCATCTTAAGGAGAGTAAAACTATGAGATCTAGCCAGCTATCTTAAAAAGGTTTTTCCTTATTTTAAAAGTAGTTCCAGTTGAAAAAGATGTAATATGTATACCTCCATCCCACCCTAACTTTTGTATTTTTTTGTAAAATTGTTTGCCAATTTTTGAAAGAATTAGTCAATGACCACTCTCTCAGTTTGACTCGATATCCATGTTCAACATGGTTCATCTGCCAGGGATATACCTTCAATCATTTTTTTTTATGTAAAATTGATATTTTTTTATTGTGACAAAAGTTTACCACATTGTGGATTTTGATTTTTCAAGACCCTGAAACCTTTCTTAATCGCACATGACAATCATATGATCAAACTTCTGTCTTTTTGTTTTTTTTGCCAAACAGGACATATATATCACATCTATAGGTTTATTTGACCACTTGATCAATTTTCCTGGTAGGTCCTACTACAGGAAACACACACAATAGTGGCGTAGCCGATTTTCATGAGCAATAGAATCAATCCCTACTCGACCAAGCATGTTGAACACATGCAATAGAGTCAATCCCCACTCAACCAAGCATGTTGAACACATTTGAACGGTCTGATCTATATTACATTCAATAGTGGTGTGTGCAAGCTCGATGGCTCTTTGAATCATCAAAAAAGTGCATCGATGACCTTGTTTTCTTATGCCTTTCTTATACTTAATCTCGAAGTCATATCCCGTGAACTTTGCAACCCACCTTTGCTAGTTGACGGTGGTGATCCGTTGCCCAAAAAAATACTTAAGGCTATGTTGGTCAGTACGTAAAATAAACATGCACTTGAGAAGGTAGAGGCACCACTTCTCTACAACAAGTGTTAGCAATCATCTTCTTGTCGTAAGTAGACAAGGCTTGACTCAGATCAGGCAAGGCCTTGCTCATTAATACAATGGGGTGTTCCTCTTGGGAGAGGACAATACCTACCCCCACTATCACAATTGTCCGTCTTCACCATGAACATTTTGGAGAAGTCTGGCAAGGCAAGCACGAGTGTGTGATACATCGTATCCTTCAACCTCTCGAATGCATCAGTAGCCTTGTCAGACCACACAAACTCATCCTTTTTTAAGAGAGAAGTAAGGGCTAAGCAATGTGATCATAATCCCTTACAAATATCTGGTCAATCCTATGAAACCCCGAAGAGCTCTCACGGTTTGTGGCTTGGGTCATACTTGCATCGCCTCAGATCGGCTCAAACACCACAAACCGAAAATGAGATGGCCAAGGCAGCTTACCTCAACTTGTCTAAAGAGGCATTTGGATGTCTTAGTACTCAAATGGTGCTCCAGCAAGATCTTTAAAACAAAACAACACGCATATGATGCAAGTGTGTGTCCCAAGCACGGCTATATACCAAAAATATCATCAAAGAAGACTAGCATGAACTTTTAGAGCATCAGTTTGAAAATGTTATTCATAATTACTTGGAAGGTGGCCGGTGCATTGGTCAATCCGAAAGGCATGATTAGGAACTCATAGAGGGCCTCATGATTTTGAAAATTTATCTTGTGCACATCTTCATAGGCCACACACACTTTATGGTACAATTGGTAGGGACATCTACGAGAATCGGGGTCGGTTTTGACTCCATCTCTTAGGCGGTGAGCAAATTGACACATTGGGTGCCCTTCAACAATTTTAAGACCCCTTTTGGCTACACTTCTTCTGTTGTAGGAAGTCTGATAGCAACAAGTATGACATCCCATTCGTTATTCCAAAATGTCATCTCCATCATAAAAAAAAAATCTAGGCTACTTTTCTCAACGTTTGTAGCCAATGCATGACCATGGATATATAAGACGTATAGGTCCTACACAAACTTCACTCTTTGAAATTGCAAACATACATCCAAGTAGACCTCTACACACTTGAGGTGTGACCTGTTTTCCATCATCAAATAAAAAATAGGGTGCTCTTTAAACTTGCACTTGATCTTTAGAACTATATCATTGCAGACGAAGTTATGGGTGCTTCCTGTATCAATGAGAATATTTACCTCTTGAGAACTCAACAAGCCCCATATATGCAAGGAGTTGGGCGTAGAGATGCCCGAGAGTGCATGGTAGGAGATATCGTGGCAAGAGTCATCTTTGCTTGCTGCCTCATCTGATGATTCTCATCTGGTGGTTCATCTTTGTTGAATTCAAGCTCTACCACTTGAAAAGTATGGTAGTGTTTGCATGTATGACCTTTGAACTATTTCTCTTTGCAGTTGAAGCATATGCCATTTTTTATATATTTTTCATGTTATGCATGCATGATCGGATCCACTTTAGGAGTTGACAGGACCTCCTTGGATGCACCAAACTTGGGTGGTCTACCCTAAGAGTGAACACAGAAATCAGTTGGTTGATTCAATCTTCACATTGCTTGGAGTCACCTTTTCTTCTCATCGTGAAGCTTGGCCACTCTATAGGTCTCCTTCAGGCTTCTCACTATTGCAATTAGGACCTCAATACAAAGGTCATCATACTATCCGCTAACATAAGATTTGAACAAGGTCTTCTCGTCAGAAAGGGGCAAAAGTGTGCAAAGATTTTCAAATTTGGCTTGGTACTCGTCCAAGTTGCCCTATTGCTTGAGGTTTTTAAGTTTCATATACTAGTTGACCAACACCGTAGGCCCAAACATCTCTATAACACACTCCACAAAACTAGCCCACGAGGGCTTACCATGTACGATGTTCAACCACTCGTACCATTGCAGAGTGCTACCCTCTAAGTGAGTGACCAGTTCAACAACTCATGCCTCGGGTGGCATGTTGTGGCAAGTAAAAAAGTACTTGAGTTTAAAAATCCACTTGTGCACATTCTCACTAAAAAAATGAAGAATATCAAAATGTGGTTTCTTACCCATACCACGTGTATAGTCGTGTGATGGCTCCTTAAGAATTGAGCTATGCAACTCCAATGAACACGAAGTTTTGGTTGGCATGACTGGATGAGTGGGGTGGGATGACATCGATGTGACCATCCAAGACTATTATAGCCTTCTCAATGCGCTCCAAATATTTTGCGCTCTCTTAGCATTATAAAAAAAGTTTGGCTTATATTTGCTCGACGTGTTGGCGTGCTTATTTGATCTTTTCCAAATGAGGGTGTTGTGGTACTACCATGGTATAAACTTCGCTCTAATACCATTCCATTGTACTCTAAAAAAATTTGAGGTTTGTGCAATACAAACAGTTGTTGGGATCAAAAGAAGGTCGATCAAAAATTCAGAACTTATGGTAGATGAGTACTCTAACCGGAGTTCGATGGACTCAAGTGGATCAAACCTATATGATTTTTGTAGTGGGACCTATGGTTTAGGTATTCTATGGTTTGCACCCCGATGAACATTATGGGTAGAGAGGCCAGAGGTTCCTCATTTGTAGCAAACAGGGTAGTACAAATGAAAATAAGAAAAATGACTAATCAGGTAGGTGTGGTTTGGGCTTTGTGAATGGTTTGAGTATATAACAGATTTTAAAAGTTGTGGGGCTTGGATCAGGGGTCCTAGAGAGGCTTAGGGATGTATGAAAGGGTCTTATACCAGTGTTGGATCATTGACTAAGCTGCTAGACATCCAAAAGTATGAAACAGACTCTACGGTTAAGTCAGGGTTTTTGATAGGATGTATCAGGTTTCAGAACTTACGTAGAGAGTTAGAAAATATTGAGGTAGGGGAATAGGGTCTACTTATAGGTCTGTAGCATGTTGAAAAGTAGGGGGTGCCCCAAACTTTTTTTTTATTTCTTTCTTTCCTTCTTCACAGTGGATGACCCCCACTATGTTGACTTTGGGCCTCCTCCTTTGTAGCCATCTTCTTTCATTTTCCTCCTTCTTCTTGGTACTAAGTGTCTGCATCTATAAGGTAAGTTTCTTTTCTTGTAGGAAACTCTTATTGTATGCTATATGTCTTTCTTATGAGACTCATACCCTTATTTCTTGATTTAATAGGAAAAAGACGTGACATTTGAGTTTTTTTTATATAGATTTGTCATGTCAACTACCGGATCACCTCTTAGTTTTCCACTTTGACTTGGAAAACCCCCTTAACTATATGTTGGATCCTGAAGCTCTCAATTTGGTGCCCTCTCTGAATTTTTGTTTATAACAATGAACTAGGTAATCTTCAAGGAGGGGATGATGTAGGCTAATTTGTGGAAGATCCCGATCTACATCTGTTATTTAGAGATATTGAAATATATCTAAGAATGGCAAACTTAGATCCAAATTTATTGCACCAAATGGTTAAGACAGATTTAATTGTTGTTGATCCATATTTGAACTCCGAGCTCTAATAGCTCATAGGACCCACCCTTGGGATACCACATCATTAGGGCAGCCAAGTAGGATATGTAGGGTTCATCCCAAAGGGACTACCTTACCCCAACATTCATCCAAGTGTGACCCACATGTGGGAAGACCATCTTGGAATAATCAAGGAGGCAAGTAAGCCCCACCTCCTTGGTGTTCCCACTAGCCTTAAAAGGTCATCATGGAACTGGTGTAGCCCCTTTGAACCCTTTCCAAATGTGGGGCATGAGAAAACCAAATGGGGTGGGAGAATGGTCTCTATCTTATGAGAGTCCAAGTAGGTTGCAACTAAGGTAACCTAGGTTTATTTATATTTAGGCTTTATTTAATTAATTTTCTTTGTGTTATGTGTTGGCTTTAAGAGCCCTTCCTAGGCTTATATATAGATGAATTGTATTTGGTTTAAGGCATAGAATTATGAAATGAATTAAAGTCTTTCTCTTTCACTCTATCTCTCTAAGGGTGTGACCCTCTCGCTCTTCTCCCTCCTTTATCTCATATCCCTCTAACCCCAAGGATCTCTTTCTCTCTCCGGGACTTTTCTTTGACCTACCTTAGTGACTTGGCCCTTGTGGTCAAGCTCACTAACTGGATCAAGGTTTTTCTGCAACCGATGATTACATCGACCCAACGTTATTTTCATATTCTCAATCCAATTTTGTAGAGCACATACATTCTCAAGCTAATATAAACTATGTAGCATACCTTAGACAAATCATTCTAAGTAAAGTAAGTCGAACAAACATCTTTTATTAACCTAAACCCAACTTAGAACCCACCAGACCCAAAGCTGCATAAACTTGAACCTTGATAAAACCCTAAAATTAGCCCAACTTCATAAAATCATTCAACTCAAACCATAGAGCCTCTGAGTCAGAAATTTGGACCCCTTCTACCTTAAGATATCTAGTTTGAAACCCCAAAAAATCTCAATTTATTGATGTCTTTAGGCTGAGATATTGATTTTATAATTCAGATGTGTATGTCTTAAAATCTAGTTTGGCTTTGTCCTTTCTGTCCATCATCTTCACTGCCCCCATTATGGTATATTCTTTCACTGAAACTTTGATCGTATCTAGTCCAAGGTGTCTAGAATCATCCCTCCAAATTTGAGATTTTTACTATATACCGTTGTGTACCAAATTTTTTATCAAAACTTGTTAGTAAACTGAACCTTGTTTACCCATGTTGACTTCTTGATCTAAACCTAATTGAGCCCACCTAAGCCCATCAAACTTGAACCTAGACCTAAGAACGAAACAAAGTGGTATCAGAAGTCATCAAAATCCAATCTTATAATCTCAATTCAAACTCAAGTTTAAACACAAATTTTTAATTTAAAAGCTAAGTATAAATTCAAATTTAAAGTCATAATTCAATTTTAAATATAAATTTAAAACTTAAAACTAAAATTGAAATCCAAACTTAAAATTTAAATTATAATCTAAGTAGAAAATTCAATTTGAAATTCAAACTAAATTTTAAAATCAAAATTAAAATTCTAAATTAAAATACAAATCTAAATCTAAGTGTTATATGAAAATCTAAACACATAATTAAAATGCTCTTAAATTTTATAATGTAAAATTCATTTGAAATTCAAATTGATACCCAAATTAATCAATGAATTGCAATATTAAAACTAGTTATCTTACAAACATGTTTCACACACACATATACAACATTTTAAAGTTTGAATTGTAAGAATCAAACTACTTATCTTACAAACATACTTCACACACACATATACGATAACTTAATGAATCTATGTTTATATTTAGACTACTTATCCTAAAAATATACTTCACATATATATGACAGATTAATCAATTAATTGCTTAATCAAAATAGTGATCTTATATGCATGCTTCACACACATATATAAAATTTTAAACATTGAATTGCAAGAATAAATATAAACATATATATAATAATAATTTAATAAATGATTAAATCTAACATTGAAATTCATTGCAAACATTTTACAAACATATTGCACATAATAAATAATGAAGAAAATACTTGTCCACAAGCGATGAACCTTGTTTGCTTCTACGACCTCTTCCTCGAAGCATGTACTTGCTCCACCAAGGGGTGATCTTTCATCTCCTTTAACTCCTAAGCATCTTCTTATGCACTCTCCACCACAACTTTCTCATTTTGCTGAGGTATCTCTTCTGCAAAAGAGCCCTCACTCTCCTTCTCTATCGACTGAGGACCATCAACATCATTCTTCATCTTATCATCTCTACCTTTTATATTATCTCAAATCTTCTCTACCTCAGTCATGGCATCCTCCTCTTGCTGAGGTACTTCTTCTACCCTTTCCACACTCTTCGTCTGCATCTCAACATTGTCGTTGTAGGTGATCATGTCTCCTTCTTCCATTAGCTAGGCATTGAGGTTACCAACAACCTCAAACTCAGTCAATGACTCCTTTGACTTTTTCACCACTAACTACACTTATGAATCTCCCTTCTTAGGTGCTTCAGGGATGAAAGGCATAATTTTGGCCACAGGCTTCTCAACCTTTTCTTTTGCTATCACTGAATGTGTTGGTTGCTTCTTTTTTTAGTATAGATTTTTGGGCATCATCTTACTCATATTGCATTTATTGTGCCATATGTCAGACACCCATACTTTTGGCCACAATGCAGGTTTTCTTTCTATACATGTGTCAAGTCTCCTTCGTATTAGATAGTAGCTTTGATCAACCAGTAGGTAAACTATCAGTTGTTATGTTTGCTCTATTCCATTAGTAGGTATTTTTGCCTCCATGAGAGTCTCTTCAATCATCATTTTATAATAAATAAATAAAGAATTTCTTATAAAAACAAAATGGATAAGCTGATGATTGAAAAAATATTTTTATAGCAACTAACAAAATTAGGCATCAACTCTTTACATTAAAAATAACATCAAATGTTGCAGATGCCTAATCATATGCATTGCAAGAAGTCTTTTTAGTTTTTTTTTTTCGTAAGATAAAAATGCCAAAAGAAAATGAAAGCTCACAAAAAAGATGAAGCAGATAATAAATATTCATTAAAATGGAGACAAAAGGTTTACTACTATACTTTCTTTTCCATTTCCTTTTTAGATATAATACAATTTTCTAAACAGGAAATCAATCTTAATAACATTATGCATAACATTTGATGATCAAGAAATGAAAAGGATAAAAAATAATTTATACTAAACAAAAAAAATAAATACTAAAAATAATGAAAAACAGAAAAAACTCATGCATTGATTGGTTCACTATTGTTTCAATTATGTAAAACATGATAGGACAAAAAACCTTTTGCCAACTTTCAGAAACTCTTCCTCATGTAAACTTTTTCATATAAGGTTTTATGAAAAAGTATAGGCTCATAAGCATGACTATGTTTATAATCCATCAGTCACTTCTCAAAAATAACTATATTAAACAAATTTAATAATAAAAAATATGATCAATACATTTCTCAGAAAGAATAAATTTAAAGATCAATGCACTAAATACAAATTTTTTGTAGTGTAAAGCTCATGACCAAATCAGATAAACAACCACATGAAAATGAAGGCATACAAAATTACATAAACAAAGCGAAAAACAGAGACTCATATGAAAATGAACTAAATAAACAAAAAAATAGAATAGGCTACTGAACATGCAAAAATAATTTGAGAACCATGTAATTCTTTCACAAAATAACTGCTTCATGCCAATGTTCAATTTAAATAACTACTTCATGCCAAAAAATTTAAAAAATAACTATTTCAAAAAGTCATTGATGAAATGTTGTTATATGGCAGAGAGAAAGCAACAACGCTTTAGAATTTTGTCTGAAACGCTGAAATTTTTTGTCAAGGAAAACACAATAGGGCAAAAGGGATTGTGGACCCCAAAAAAATTTCTAAAATGCAAACTATCATTTAAAAAAAAACAAAGCAACACATTTAATGTTGGTACTAACATTCGCAAAAATAAGAGAAAATTCACATTTAAGTCTTGAGAAAATTTACGAATCTCATGTCCAATGTGCGAATGTTCAGAAAGTACGTAAATGAGGCGCCAGATCCGCATATACAGAGGATGTTCATGAATCATTTTTGTGAACATCACGAAGATATCCATGGATGAGCGAGAACATTCACAACAGTATGAACCTCCTTAATGAGTATTTAGTTAAAGGTGGTTCATAGGTTATATTCACGAAGGTCATACTGTATTTGCAGAGGTCACATCAAAGTGTATACATCAACAAAATTCAAAACATGTATTTGCAAATGTTAACTCTTTAAAGAGTATTTAAAGTTCATAGGTATATGTGTGTGTGTGTGTGTGTATTTGTAAATATTTGAAAAATAAATTTTTATTAAATGGTTGCAAAGTAAATGTATCATACCTATATATCGTGAGAACCTGAGTGGGGTTCGCAAGTGCAAAGAGAAAATTATCCAAAAAAGTTGGGCATCGACAGTACAATCATTCTCTCTCTCTCTCTCTCTCTCTCTCTCTCTCTCTCTCTCTCTCTCTCTCTCTCTCTCTCTCTCTCTCTCTCTCTCTCTCTCTCTTTTCGCTGCTCTGCAGAGGAAAACCTCTTCCTTTGCCTCGACTGCCACCGCCGCCCTTTCTTCCGCTTTGCCTGCCACCCCTCGTCCGCCTGCCGCTCCTCTTCCACCTCCTACGCCTCTTCTACTCCCCCTTCACATAAAAGAGGGTTTTCCTGTGGGAAAGCCACTGTTTTCCCGCGGAACGGGAAACAAGCTCAAGTTCTCGTTCTCTTTTATTTAACATGCTTTATGATCTTGGTATGCTAGTTGAATTAGAGAAATGTTTTCTTCAGATGATAAACAAGGGACAAAAGCCTAGTAATGTTTCTTTCAAGAGAATCAAGGTTCTCATGGAACTAGCAAACAAATCAGAGGCCCTTGGAAAATTAATTGAAAAAATGGAGAGTTTTGGGCGTCAAGCCTATGCAGAAACAGTTAGTGGAGAAAGAGAAAAATACTCCCACCCACTCCCCTATTGATTTGTTGATTCAGAACTGTTAGGGATAAAGCGGAAACAAACTGACGGATCGAGTCTTCCCCATAAGTGTGAATCAATGGAAACAATGCGACGATGACAGTGGAAGTAATAAAACTAAACTAATAGCGGAAAAAAAATAACAACACACAACGATTTACGTGATTCCCTCTCAACTGAGGTACGTCCACGGCAACCGATAGGTCAATACCTTCCACTATCTTCAAACAAAGATTACAAGAGTGGCCAAAAGGCATAAGCCTTACAAAGACACAAGGTGTAATAAACAAACAAGAGGATATACCTCACTGAAGAACAAGGAACAAAAGAACTGAAGAACCAACTTGACGAAGCTGTCCTGAAAGAAGTGCAACAACACTTCTTACCCTTGCTCTCTTCGCACCCTTTTCGGTGCCCTAAAAGTGTTCCTCACACTTTCTGCCTTTTCGCGTTCTGCAAAGCTCTCACTAAAAAGTCATCAATCATTTCTCTCATCCATCCTATATATAGGGGACGAGACCCGCATTAAACGCGAAAAGACTAAATGTCTGGCACAACTTATGAAGTGTCAGAAGCACTAATTGCTATTCCAGCAATACCCGCAAATCACTATGCGGCGATGCCACAAATCGCTATCTAGCGATGACCACAAATCGCCATGTAGTGATATCATGAACCGACTTCCAGCTGAAGCCACAAATCGCTATCCAACGATACTCCAAATCGCTGTCCTGCTGACAGCACAAATCGCTATCCCGCGATAACCAAATCACTATCCAGTGATACCACAAATCGTTGTCTGACTGACAGCACAAATCTCTATCCCGCGATAACCACAAATCGCTATGCAGCGAATACGAAGTCGACTTACGCAGCTCCAAGCCCAAACCACAAATCGCTGATCCACAAACTCTGAACAGCTGAATCGTCATTCAGTTGAGAGGACTTCTACAAATCATTGTCCAGTGAATACGAAAGCGTCCTCAACAAGACCAAGCAATGTGCTTGAAAGAGACTGCAGCGTATAGGGCTTGGAGTGCGGCGAACAGAAATAAGGAGGGAAAACCCAACAAGAACTTGTAACATCCGTAAGTGTATACAACATATATTTTAAGTGGACAGGTCATGACTGTTCTTTTATTTCGTTAGTTATGATAGTCCATTTCTCATCGATGTGCAAAAAGCTACAGAGTATAGCATCTAGAAAAAACTGAGAATTAAGGAAAATATTATGTACAAATTCTTTGATGGAAGAACTGTTTCCATTTCAGCAGACTTGTTTTCAAGTGACTTGCTTACTGTTAGAATTCAGCAGGCAAATGGAACATTACATGAATAATTTTTTTCTACATTTCATACAAAATCTGCTCATCTAGAGGGTTGTTGCTCAATGCTCATCCTTCTGTGCAGATAATAGCTACTCAATGTGGAAATTACATCCTTGAAAGTTTCTTGGAGACAACTAAACCTGCTTCTAGCTTTTCTTTCCTAGAAGGCTTCTAGCTTATTTTTTAGGTTTTCATTACTTGCTAAGTTTTTTTATATGTTAAGTTTTAACTTGTAGTACTTGGAAATGGTGTGAATCTAACACTTATGAAAAAATAAGTTAAGGTCACCTGGTTTAGCATTTGTTTCATTGGAGAAATTGGCTTAGGTCATTTACTTGGCCATTGCCAAATTATCTCCTATTTATAGGATCTTCCATATATTATTTTCTTTTCAGCAATAATAAGCAAGCATGAAATATTTTCCAATTATGGAACAAATATGTCAACCTAACATCTCCTCTTCTATTGGTGTGCTTCCAATTGTTACAATTTTGAATTAAAACAAGAACTTCACCCAGATTAATTTTTAGTAATGGTTTATGTTATCTTTTTTAGTATACATTTCTGGTGGTCCTTATGTTCACAAGAATCTTCACAACAATGTATATCTTTGATTCCATTGTGTTCAGAATGATTGCTTCTTGTTCTCCCTTATTTTTTTATCCAAAGATACAGTAAGTACTCTATATGTTGAACCTATCTTGTACAAGGCCTAGTCAGATCCAAAGCTAGAATGAATTATGGTTGACTCTGCCTTGATTGGCTCATCAATCAACATAATTGTGCTGAATCTACATATCCTGAGCCTTCAAATAGACTTTTGGCCTGGTAATGTGTCTTGAAATATAGTCTAACCTTTTTCTAGAATTTATCATTGAGAGAATGTTATGCTGGTTTAATTCTACACTTGATTTCTTAATGTTTTTAGTGATTTGACCTGAAAATTAAACAAGTAGAGAGCCTCAAAAGTTAACAAAAGTAAGCTGCTAAGATGACTTTTTATTATCCTTACAAAGGTTCACTTCTCATCCTGGTTTTCTCCCATGATAATATTAGCTTTGTCGAATCTTTTATTGCAGGTCTATTGACTACAAGTGAAAATAAGTTGTTAATTTTGAAAAATCTTGAATCAAGCTTCAATGTTATTAGTTATTACTTCATTAAAGGTGTTGATAGTGCAAAGTTGTAGCTTTCAGTGGTTGGTTTTTCAAATTTTTATACTTGAATTGACTGCCATCTTGGTTGTGATAACTTCAAGTATCATCTGCAGCTCGGTTGATATTAATTGTGACTGTCATCCAAAGAGCTACTACAAATCTTAGTAAAAGGTGATCTTGCCATTTGGATGTTGTAATTTTGTTGAAAATGTTATATCAATATTTTGTGTGAGGTGTCCATGGAAGATTTGACTAGTTAGGGTGCTGATGATTGGCAGTTTTTCCTGCTGGGCAACATAGTGTCACTTACATAACTGAACTGAATGTGTACCATTTGTTTTTACATTTTTATGGTTGTCACAGATGCCTGCATCCTCACCAAGTGACTGAACAATGAGCTATTTGGCATCATTACTTTTGATCTTGTGAAGCTTGTTAATCTTTTTAAATTCAAGTACAATCCATTTACCTTCAATTGCAATATTTATTTCAGTTATGCTGCAGTGACCCGTCCTGATTCATATAATAACGTTCTTTGCATTCATTTCCTTTGACAATGAATTTCAGATTTTTCAGTATGGCATAACAAGAACACTTTGTACTGCACACAAGCAATCCATTCCTTTTTGCTTTGTTGTTTGATTAGGTGGAGAAGCACAAGTGGCAGAAAGGATTCTGATCCAGCTAAAACAAAGGGGTACTGCCACGGTTTTTCTCCATATCCAAAGAGTGCCAGGATTCATGAGGTTTAATGCAACAGCTCACGCCTATGCAGGCATGTGTTAGAAGCAAATTGAAGATGAAGTGATTATAAAGAAGCAGTTTTCTGTTTGCAAAGAAGCTTTTTGTTTATCCAGACGCTCATGCCTAGGGGTTACAAAGAAGCTTTCTGTTTGCATTTGTGTTGTATTTAATTCTTCCTTTTATCCAGTCAAACTAATTCAAGAAGGCCAATCTAGGCTTGTCACTGCCTGCAATAAAAAAAATTAAATATATTTCTCAATAAGGTGATAAATTTCAGTTTTCTTTTCAGCAATATGCACTTAAACATTTCAGTTCTCCAGAAGTTGACGCATATGGAATTCTTTGGCTCTTTGTGGGTAATACATCTTGCTTAGTAAGAATGAACCACAGGAGTTAGTAATGATCAGGTCTGCTTAACTAAATTCTTAAAGAACAATTTGCTTTAGTATCAATAAATGACATGTGATAGTTCAAGGGGATTATATTGGCCCACAATTGTCTTTGGAACAAAGTAGATGATAGTGCATCAACTCTCTTAACTGAACTTGGGGCTCTGAAAGCCCTAGGGGATTAAGCAACTTGTGAAACTCTTTTGGCTGAAACTATGTTGTTTTATTGAACTGGGATCATGCATCTTGTCATCATTGGGTTCGTTCTCACTTTCCCAAAAAATGGGAAACCACAAAACACTACGAAACTGCAGCTAAGACTTTGAACAATGGCCAACCAAACATGATATATTGTGCCTGATCCGTTCAATGTGTATCAAAAGATGATGCTCAACAAATGAGGCAGCTCCCAACCACACTCTAACACTGCTGCAGATGAACCAATACAGCATGTCTTTCAATAGTGCTTAGTTCGGGTCATGAGAGAGAAATTGGCCTATCTTCCAATCAAGCCAATTCTGTCTCTGCAAATTGCTTGAGAAAGATATCAAGGTGCTTTCTTGTAATGTCCTGGTTATGAAATTCTATGGAACCACAAATCAGTAGCAGTTTCTTGTTTATGAGCATAGAAAAGGAGATTGGGGACCTCTTTTTATCAAAGTAATGGTGGCATGGATTGCATAAAAAAATAAAGGTGGTCAGATTTAGCAAATTTGCAACCCACCATCTTAAGAAGCATCCACATTCAAACAATTTGTCCATCAGCGAGCACACATTGCAAAAACCTTGTATGAATTACCAACTGAGCAGATTTGATTGCACAATTCATCTAGAATCAGCAGCCACATACAAGTTTTGTCAAAATGCATCTACATGTCATCGCCAATACTTACCAAACACACATTATGCATGTAGCATACCACAAACTTTCAGTGTCAACCACTACAAGTTTCAATCTGCGAGTACATGAAAATCATGGAAACAGGTATAACAACAAATATACTTCCAGTGAAGATCCAGAAAAACATTCAGTTCCTTGAAGCCATAAGAATACCTGTTAATGACTGGAAACAATGAAGATCAAAGGTGTCTGCCTCAAGAAGTTCAATTCCTGTGCAACCCACTGTAGGAGATAACTGTTAGGAAATTGCATGCATCGAATGCCACAGACTTGCTATCCGCAAGCTGTCATTCGTGTCCATGCGTCTTGCCAATCCATAATCCTGGAATTGAAATTTGTAAGTATACCCAGAGATTATGTTAAGGATGGGCTTGGGAACCAAATATCTCTTTTGGAAACTAGCTGCAAAGCAACCAGGATCGCAAACATACCAAATATCAGAATACCCAACAATTGATGTAGCCATGCAATGATTCAAACATATAAATCCTCCACATCATGTTAAAATGGTGGGTATAAAACATGATCTATGTCAACGAATCATTAAATCAAATCAAGAAAAAAAAACGTACAAGAGCATCAAATGACTAAGAAAAAACAAATATACATGAATTGATGAGAAATTGACCGGGTACTACTCTGAAGCTTTTTGCACATCGATGAGAAATGGACTATCACAACTAACGAAATAAAAGAACAGTCATGAGCTATCCGCTTAAAATATATGCTCTATACACTTACGGATGTTACAAGTTCAGAAGCAACAAATCAATAGGGGACTGGGTGGGAGTATTTTTCTCTTTCTCCACTCACTGTTTCTGCACAGACTTGACGCCCAAAAATCTCCATTTTTCAGTGGCCTCTGATTTGTTTGCTAGTTCCATGAGAACCTTGATTCTCTTGAAAGAAACATTACTAGGATTTTGTCCCTTGTTTATCATCTGAAGAAAACATTTCTCTACCTCAACTAGCATACCAAGATCACAAAGCATGTCAAATAAAAGAGAACGAGAACTTGAGTTTGTTCCCATTCTGCGGGAAAACAGTGGCTTTCCCAAGGAAAGCCCTATTTTTATGTGAAGGGGCAGCAGAAGAGGCGTGGGAGGTGGACGAGGGGCGGCGGTGGCCGTCGAGGCAGAGGAAGAGGTTTTCCTCTGTAGGCAGAGAAAAGAGAAAGAGAGAGAGAGAGTCTTGGGGCCACGTGGGGAGGTCCCAATGGCGGGAAAGTGGAAAAATGAAAAAGTAATTTTTTAAGGCTCTCATAACGTTAAAAATTTTAAAGTGTGCTCAACCTAAGGCAGATATGGTACTGGTTGAACCAGTAAAAAAAAGGCTGGTTGAACACACTTTTAATATATATATATATATGGGTAAATATTAGCTACTAATGATGGTACAAAACTAATGATCTAAAAATCATAAGTGCAAGTTGTATAGAGTCTATAGACTCAATCTAACCACATAGATCTTTTCAACATTTGCTCAGGATTAAGCCTTGGATAATGTTATTATGATGTAAAAATGTGATCTTTTGAGTTATGAAATTTTGGCACATTGTAGGTCATTGATTCTTGGACTCCTTTAAAACCTTAATTACTTGTCATAATAAGATTCAAAACATGTTTCCTACGTAGATCACATTTGTAACATTTGATTTACAAAAAAATGAATTTTTTTGAAGAAAAGACTTATTTCTACTCATTAGTTTTGTACTTTTATTAGTAGCCGATATGAACCCTATATATATAGGATAAAGTTTGCTACATATAATTGTAAATACAATTGACTTATCAAACACGGCCTTTTTTTGTTATTTTTGCCCCCATCTAACAATGTAGATGTGATCTACATGTTTTATTTAGTGGGAATTGGCTTTTGGATCACCATAATATGACTTGTATGTAGTTTTTTTCATCGATCCAAAAAACAATGATTATGAAGGCATTGGTTTTGCTGACTCATAAAACATGCTTTTTTCATCAGAAAAAACATCATCTAAGGGTTGATCCCTACTAAATTGAGCATGTTTTTCTTGCCAATAAGGTTAGATTGAGTTAAAACAACTTGCATCATGAGATTTCAAATCAATTGTAGGTATAATCGATATATATATATATATATGGAAGGTGGCAATTGTCCAACCAAACAAAAGTACAAACTGTCCAAACCACTTTCAAAATTTTATTTTAAAAGTGTTTTTGGAAAATATGACCATAAAGATGCAATCTTCATGGTAAAAGACCTAAGATAGAAAATTTTTTCAATGTCTATATAAAAATTTATAATGTGCTAAAAAACAATAGGTTGAAATTTTTTAAGTTTTCTAGATCATAAAAATCCAATCTATGCATAAAAAAGTTTGCAATAAGAGTCGGTTCTTAGGTTTTTTTATCATGAAGATCACATATGTAAGGTTTGATTTGCCAAAAAATGCCTTTAAATATGATTTTAAAAGTGGGTTGGATGGTTTGTACCTTTCTTTGGTAGGACGGTGCCCCCCCTCCTCCCCCCCACACACACACACATATATATGTATATATATATATATATATATATATATATATATATATATATATATATATATAGAGAGAGAGAGAGAGAGAGAGAGAGACGATTGTGCTACCCTTTTTTTTGTTAAGTCATAGTCAGGACCCTCCAAAAACCATAGCTTTAGTTGATTTATGCTAGATCTGGACCTTTAGATGTGTTTATTATTGTTTAGTCAATAGAAAACATATTTTTTTATTAAACATCTTTATACTGAGATATGTATATTAAAAAGGTAAAAAAATCAGTTATTGATATTGTACTAAAATTTGATGATAAAAGATTCATATTTTTACATCAAATAAATTCAGAACTTATTTATTAATAAATAAACAATGCTAAAAAACATCTAATGATTCAAATCTTGCATAAAACATCTAAAACTATAATTTTAAAAGGTCATAACGATGACCTATCACAAAAGCGGGCAACAAAAACCCCATTATCATATATATCACTTTCTTTTCAAAATTTCTTTATTATCTTTATTGATTGGACCTTATGGATGTGATCTACAAGGTCTGTTCATTAGAAAATGAATTTTGAATCATGAAATTGTGACATGCAAGCAGGCTTTTTAAGTGCTTCAAAATCAACAGCCTACAATGTACTAAAATTTCATACTCAACAAAACTAATTTTTTTTGATGAAATTAACATGATTCAAGGTTTGATACTTAGCAAACAAATCATGAAAAAAGTTAGTCATTCACAACCACTATAAAGGATTCCTCAAAAAGTTAAGGTGGCTCCGCCCCTTTTTTAGAAATCGGATGGATTCGATCTTATACATACACGAGGAAGGTAATCAAAAAAGAAAGAATAAGGGTTCCTCTTTCTTTTCTCACTTAGGAGCCGTGCAAGATAAAAGTCTCATGCACAGTTTTGAATGAGAGAAAGAAGTGAGGACTCTTGTGTTGGTCATTTTACGAGCGAATCCTTTTTCGACTCTAACTCTCCATCTCCAGTTGTTGCTTTTCTTTATGTTACTTCAAAAGTAGCTGCTTCCGCTTTAGCCACTCAAATTTTTGATATTCCTTTCTATAGAACATCGAACAAATGGCATCTTGGAAACATCTATGTAGTCAAATTGAGTCGATAAAGGTTAAACCTATGATTTTCAGCTCAATATTATTGTTCTTTCAATATTACCACATATCAACCTTATATGTATAATACTAATGAAGGTATGAAACCATTGAGTAGAAATCACCTTTATTTCATATTTGTTATATAAATATATTTTAGATAAGATCATATGGATGTGATCCACAATATTTGTTTAGTAGGAAATGGGCTTTAAATCTTGTTATTGTGACGTGTAGGTAAGTTTTTAGAGCGCTTTAAAGTCAATGACTCACAATGTTTAAAAATTTCACAAATCAAAAAATCATATTTTTACATTAAAATTGATCTAAGTTCCAATCCTTAGTAAATGATCTGTGTTGAACACATCTATATGGTCAGATTGAGCTGATACCATTTGCATCTATGCTTTCCAGCTCATCTCTCTCTCTCTCTCTCTCTCTCTCTCTATATATATATATATATATATATACACACACACACGAAAACGTGTCAGACGCCATTGGCATCAAACGAGCTTGGACACATGCTGCACATCAAAAAAAGATTCCAAAAAGAGTTGCTAAAAAGTGTAAACTGTAATTTTTTTGCATTGCTGATCGCGGGTGCAATCAACGGTGCAAAATTTGTCCAATTTGTGTCTGACAGTTTAACAGTTTGATGATACGGGTTTCACTCTCTCTATAAATATATTAGTAGCTCCTAAATAGTTTATGTAAAAAACAATATATTTGAATGTGTTTTTTTGTTTAATCCTATAGACACATTCATCATTCTTTATTCACTAAAAAACATGCTTTTGATGAGAAACCTTATTTTTTATTTCACAAAGTTTTGGAGCTGTTGATTTTTTATCGCCTTAAATACACATCGAACCGTGAAAACACCTAATCTAATGCATATTTTCTACAAAGTAAGCTATGGAGCATATCTATGAGTTGTCCTTTGAAATAGTTTAAGAAAGAAGTATGTATGCTTAAGAGTTTCTTTCTCTCTCTATCCACACACACATTTTATATATATATATATATATATATATATATATATATATATATATATATATATATATATATATATATATATATATATATATAGTGTGTGTGTGTGTGTGTGTGAATGTTTGGGAAGGGACCCACGCTTCAAAGTGACCGAAGCGCTCTTATAAACCAATAAGAAAAAAAACTTTATCTATGTCACTCTCGTTCTTATTTTTTAATGTTTCCTGTAATGTCTCATAATTTTGATAAAAGTCTTTAAATGAGTGTCCCCACCGTTCTCTTTCTCTTCGGCTTCTCCCAATGCAAACCCCCACCGAGGTGGTATCCGGTGCAGTAAACGGGGTCCTTTGTCAAGCTGAAGGCCCAGGATCGAATCCCTTGCCCACATGGGGCGGCTGTTGTTCTGATTAGGGATGGCAGTGGGGCGGGGCGGGGGACAAGGTCTCCACCCCCGCCCCGCCTCAAGATTTTATCCTCCACCCCTGCCTCCATCCCCGGCAGGGATGGATTTTATCCTCCACCCCCGCCTTCATCCCCGTTTCATGTCCTCCATCCCCGGTTCAAACGGGGGTGGGGCGGGGATATTGCGGGGAAAAGTGGTCGGGGCGGGGTTGGGGCGGGGATCGTGGTGGGGACGGGGCGGGGCGGGGAAAAGTGCACGTCCATCCCCGGACGGGGATGGATTTTAACCTTCGTCCCCGCCTCCATCCCCGTTTCATACCCTTCATCCCCGGTCCAAACGGGGCGAGGCGGGGCCCCGCTTTCCCCCGGTCCACTGCCATCCCTAGTTCTGATAGGGTCTGCCTAACCCCGAAAAAAAGTTGCATGTTCACGTTGGGATACAGAGATACACGAAGAATTATTGCTACAGAAAATTAATGATGTCTAGTGTTTCTTAATGAAATTAATAAGGTGGAAAAACTATAGCCAATTTCATGATTTTAAAAATTTTCACCATTTTTTTATTTAGAAGTTGGTTTTTGAGTATCAGGCACTTAATTCGAAGGCAAATGCATCGGTCATGAATGTGTTCCAAAGACTCTAGAAAGTGATTTGGGACTCACATTTTCTTGCATTTATTTTTGGAATGCAATCACCATTTTACTCTCCATTCATCCCATGCACCAGTACGGGTTATATATATGGCTACAGTTTTATCTTTATGGTTGTATAACTGGTGAGGGTCCAGCTTGACTATCAAAAAAAAAAATCTTTCATATATATATATATATATATATATATATATATATATATATATATATATATATATATATATATATATATATATATATATATATGGAAAATGAAAACATACAAAACCTACTAAATGAAACATGCTATTGGATTTTCATGATTTTTTGGTGTTTTTTCAAAATTCTGATGTGATATATATATGCTTGTTTTTATATATAGAATCATTTCTTGGAACATTTGACTGATAGGTTTTTATAAGGTTTCAAAAAACAACAGCCTACAATTTTCATAAATTTTTAAGGCTCTAAATACCAATTTTTAAACCTCCAAAATGCATGATCCATGTATCGATTTCTAGTAAATCAATCATTCTTAACACATCTATAGGGTCAGAATTTCAAAAAAAAAAAACACCAGAAATCATGTTTCAATTAGTAGGTTTTCATTTCCCTATATATATAATTTACAAAGATGGATGAAAAAGATTTTTTATTTTTATTTTTTGATAGGCAAGCAGACCCTCATCAGTTATACAAGCATACCATTGGGATTTGAACTCGCAAAGTCCCAACACAAGGCGACGTTCATTAACTGCTCTACTTGGCAGCCTTATATCCTTTAGAGCTGGAAAACCAACCAGTCTCGTTGTGGGATATGGAATGAGGATCACACAAATGACAGAATAATTCTCATTTGGTTCATTCCATCGTATCAAATGTCAAAGCCAACAAGAGATAATGGAGCGTGAGAATCTGATTCTCATTTGCTTTGAAAATGCGGGTAGTTTTCTCATCACTTTGCATTGGAATCGTTTCTAGCAGGCAAAGCAAACGTGCCCCTAATTAACTTAGATAGTCTCGCTCTATTAGGCCACTAGGATGGCTTCGTCTGACCTCACTTTATACTTTAAATCCTAAAACATTTCTATATATCCTCACATGCAACAAGAAAATTATGGATGTCCCTGCACATTTAGGGATGCCAACATGTCAGATATCCAACCATATCCGATTCCATTTAGTTGGATTCCGTCCGTCGTTAAAGGCGCATCCAGTTAACAATCGGCTTCAGATTAAGTTTGCAGGTTTATATCGAGATCCAAATCTATGTTTAAACCGAATTCAGTTATGTGCAAGTGTTGCCCAATTTAAGCACTATTTGATGCTAGTTGGATCCAGATTTGCTACTTGTATTTTCAATCTGAATCCGATAAGTCAGGATCCAATTAGCTCAGGGTCAATAAAGCCTAGCCAACCATTTACATATCCCTAGCTAGGCACGTTGGGTGTATTTGTGTTGCATGCCAAAATATGAAGTGGTTTGGAAATCACAGGATCTATTGGTGTGTTCACCAAATCATAGCATCTGTTTGTGTGTCATGCTATATAGTAGTGGGTTGGTTGCAATTCTCCAGTAAATTTCACTTTTTTATTGAAGCTAAGCAAAATAGCGCCAGTGAAAAAGGTATTTTTACTGAGGGGGGTGCGGGTGCGCCAGTAAATCTGTTATTTCTTGTAGTGTGTAAATCAACAACAGATAAGCACCAAAGAGGTGGCCCACAAGGGCTCCACCTACTTCGTTAGGTGGGTCAGCTCTCAATGTGAAGGATGTGTAGAGCACACTACTTGGGGATCTTATATGAGAACTGTTCAAGACGGGCATTAATAAGAAAATGTAGATATACAACTATATATTAACAAAATTTCATAGTGAAATATAATAATAAGAGGTAGATAAAAAACAAAAATAAATGAACTAAAAGAGAATTTCATTGAGTATCTCATCCAAATAATGTTTATCATAAAATAAAAGGACATAAATAACATTCATTTTGCAAGTTTAGTATTAGTCATCAAAGGGGATCTAATAAAGAATTAATCTAAGTCCAATTTTTTTTTTTAGACAGAGAGAATTATTATTCTCCTTTCTTTCTCATTCAAATGAGAATGTCTACAAAGACATAATGGACATATAATTAAGAGAAAAATGACTTCAAACTATGCTAATTATAATTTACCAATACTAGGTATCCGGTTTTGCTCAAATAGAATCAAATTACATAGTAGCAGTTGCAACAAAGAGATTAGTAAATAACATTGTTCAATAGACAGTAGGAAAAATAAAACCAGCCATTTACATAATTTTTTTTAATATGAATCCAATTCAAAGAGGTTTCTATGAATAATTATCCCTAAACTTGAGTCACAGTCCAAAATGATGACCTTGAAATTAGAAAAAAAAAATCAAAGAGAAAATATACACATGATTAAAAGCCTTGACAGTTTCATTGGGGTGAAAAAGAGCATGACTTTCTAAAATTTTCCCTTTCAAAAAAGGTATTTACTATTTACTATGCAGTGGAAAAAAAAAAACTTGCCATTTATCCAAGAGTGTGAAGATCAAGCATCCCGCTTTGCGAATTGCAATTTATCTATAAAGGCAGGAATCTAAGGGGTGTCTAATGACAAAAATTTTTAGAGTAGGTAACAAGGGCTAGGTATGGATCTATATTCAGATTACAAATGGGGTACATAAGATTTCAGCTAGAATCAATAAATGCATGAAGATAATTTCCTAAAAGAAAACTTAAGAAAATGAAAAAATTACTGAAAATGGGATTGGTTGGAGTCCATTCGATAGAAACTTCACAAACAGCCTCTATGTTCCCACATTTCTTTCTCCTCCGACTTTCTCTGGAGAGTTTTATGGCTTCATATGCGAACACACTGAGTGTCATAGGGAACTAATCCGGAACAATATGAAAACAAAGTCAGAAATTAGTTTAACAGTCTTCTTTTTATTTCTTAATGAGATTCTTCGATAGTAGTTCATACCTGCAAGATATTTACTCAATACACTGTTGTTTCATCATGATTTTCTTTTGAAGAAAGTTACATATTAAATTCATGAACAAATTTTTCACTTATTTGATAGGAAAGATGAAAAAAAAAGCAAAAACTTGGCACAAGATTGAGTTAAATATTTCTTTGAGTAGAAAATGAAATCTACAAAAGCATCCCTTCAAACCTTATATTGAAACATATCATCTCCTCAAAAATAAAAAGTTTGAAAATTACACATTGAATTCATTAAAACAGGAAGCTCTCATAGTCTCTTTTAAATTACATATTGAATCGCATTGAACTCTGTTTAATAATGTATCTTTCACATGTATAAATCCTTGTAATATGTATCATTTACATGTATAAATCGTAATTAGTGAAAATCATGAAAATCGGGTATTGTATGTGAACTCAGTACTTATACAATTAGTGAAAATCGTTGTCTCATCTAGCCTTCACATATACAAATTGTTATATATAAACTGTATCATTCATATAATATAGGAGGGCCTCTACAACATCCGGTATTGTCCGAGAATAATTCGTTCACAAACAAAGCCACACGATGTACATACTTAGTAAAGAACAAATCAAGAATAATTCAACGATACAAATCAATGTAACTTTATAAATATAAACCGATTTCGTTCACAAAGACTAACAAAGACATATCGTTATCGAGGTAACTTCATAAATCATGTAACTAAATACTAATATTTTTTCTATATGAATGTGGTTGTAAATCATGTAAATCATGTGGATTTGTAGTTATGAAGTTACAGTGAGAATGATATGTCTTTGTTTGTATTTGCGAACAAAATTGTTTTGTATTTAAGAATTTAACTTGTTTTGTATTGTTGAAGTAAAACCCAAAATCCTTAAACCCTCAACCCCAATCGCCCGTAAAAGCGATTAGAAAATATCGTTAACATAGACATTGCCCATAAAAGCAAATCGCGATAGCACATAGCCTTCATACGTCATTATGTAAATCACGATGGTACTTATGGTTCACTTAGACAAAGCTCATTGTCCAAAAGACAAACTTCATTGTGTAAATCATGATGGTATAACGATTTACGTAATGACGTCTATGTCAGTCACAACTGGATGAAAATCGCTATGTGCATGAGTAGAAATCATGGTAAAAGTGCACTGTCAATGCTTGTGCAAATCATGATCGCCGTTTATAAATGTTTGTGCAAATCGTTTCAGCCTTATATAAATGCTTGTTCGATTTTAATGTATGAAGTCCGATCATTACAACTATTTATTCAGTGACATTTGTGTGCTACATTGATTAAAATAGATTTATACACTTATAGAAAGTCACGTTAAAAAAAATAGCTCGTTTCCACTTTACATAACGCTAATCGCTTTTACGATTTTCAATTATGAAGGCTGAACATAACAATGATTTGTTTTTACTATATAACAGTCCAACTTATTTGTCTTGTTTAGTGAAATTGAAATTTTATTTATTTCAAACTAGAGATATTTATATAATTTATATACATAGTCTTACAATTTTTTTATACAAAATTTGGTTGTACAATCTATAAAATCTGTTAGAAATCGATATACATCATATTACTTCTGAGGGGTCGCGTCGTTTGTTGCCTTCTAGGTATTCTTGTCGGTTGAGTTTTTTTCTCTTTCGCAATTAGAAACTCTATCGATTTTCTGCATAGTTTTATGCGGAATCTAGGCATATCAACTTGCAACAAAAATGTAATGTGACACCAATATATACATTGAGTCCCCAATAATAAAGGGTAATAAAGAGCATACAATGTCAAAATCAGGTTCTCGTCTATTGTATATTGCTTCAATATACGTCATTACAAATACACCACAATCGATGCTATTATTTTGTAAAAGAGCATCATGTGCTGAACGAAAGATCCACTCACCAATGTCGACACCCAAAGCATCTTCGACGAATCCCACCTATGGTTAATGCAGAAGAAAGTAAATTCTTGGCCACCATGCATGATATGATACCCTTATAGATGAAAACTTACGAAATGCAAAATGTCATAACGTACACCACTGTGTAAGTCTAATGAATTACAGCATCATAGTTGTTCTTCATGTAAATCCATCACATATAAGACCCAATGCATTTCAGTTTGCCAGAGTGTTGGAATCAATATCTGCAAATCGATAGTACAAATCATGTTAGGATTGTTATGCCTAAACCTTGTACAAGAGATTTGTTCACTTACCTTTTCACTTGACTAAAAATCTTCGCAATGATCATTGTTACCCTAGTATGGTAGTCCATCTTGAAATCCAATGGAGTATGGCAATCGACGAACAATACTCTGTTGGACAAAACAGTGATAATAGTAATGTTAAAGCATGAAGCAACAAGAGTAAATCAAAAAACAAAATAAACATAAAAGAGAACTAATATATCATGAAATAAGGGCTGACAATGTGTCTAGTATTGGTTGTTGCGTTGCTTTGAATATACTTGACGAAATCGGATATAGTCTGTTTGCAACAAATATAAACTTGTTAACATACATACTATGACATACGTAAATATATAACTGATAGTGGTTTCATACGTATAAAATTACTGATAGTGTTCCCTTCTGCATATTCGTTTTGCATCCGTTTGATGTTATCTTGGAGCTCTTTCTTGAGTTTTCGAACACCGCCTTTTATGAATGTTTCACTAACATTAGCAGAATATTCAAGAAACGATATTAAAATTCTGTTATACAGTACACAACACAAATCACATAAATGCCATAAAAGACACAAATTTGAAAGAAAATTGACATGATGTTTAGACAATATACACCTAATTTGCCATCGCTAGTCGTGTAGCTATTGTCTTCCCATTCCTCGTCTCCTTCATCGATATCGATACCCTCTTTGCGACAAAACAAGTTATATGTTTGATTCATGAACATGATGCTTATAAATGAACTGTGGTTTGTTTGTTCTTTGTTTACGAAGCCAAGTGAAGCTACACCATCCAAAACTTGTGCGACGTGTCAGTCATATATAAAGCAAACATCATTTCACAGACCACCAGTATTCAAAAAAATAATGCCAGTTTTCAAAAAGCACTAACAAATAAATTGCATTGCGCATTAATTAAATTAAAAAATGTCATTTCATCTACCTTTTAAAAAACTAATCAACGCGATAGGACGTATAAGTCAAATCACGATAGCATGTCTCGTGTGGATTTGTTTTTCAACCTTTTTTTTGTCTTTTATATGTCATTGTATAAATCGTGATAGAAAAATCGTTAACTTAGACAAAGCTCATCAAAACAAATCACGATAGGACAAATTGTTGAAGCAAAATCGATTTGTAACTATGACTTAAATTAGCATAAAATTGTAAATTGTGATAGGATATATCATTCACATAGACAAAGCTCGTCATCTTAAACACTAGACCTAAATCCCTAAACCAAAAACCCAAAAAACCTAAAACACAAAGCTCATCAAATCACAATATTATATATCGCTATCGTTCACAAAGACAAACAAAGATAGATCATTGTCGTGGTAGCTTCTTAAAACCTAAAACCCTATACCCTAAACCTTACACCCTACACCCTAACCCTAAACCCTAATCCCAAAAGCCTACACCCTAAATCCTAAACCCTACACCTGAAACCCTAAACCCTACTATCTAAACCCTAAACCCTAAACCCTACTACCTAAATCCTAACCCTAAATCCTAATCCCAAAAGTGTAATCTCTAAACCGTAAACCGTAAACCCTAAACCATAAACCCTAAACCCTAAACCCTAAACCATGCTACCTAAACCTTAAACTCTACTACCTAAACCCTAAATCCTAAATCCCAAAACCTAAACCCTAACCCTAAACCGTAAACCGCTTATAAAAGTTTTTGCATGAGTACAAAATGTTGTAAAAGTGCACGGTCAATGTTTATGCAAATCGTTTCAGCCGTTTATGAATGTTTGTGCAAATCTTTTCAGACTTAAATAAATGCTTGTTCAATTTAAATTTACAAAGGTCAATCATTACAATGATTTGTTTAGTCACGTTACAGAAAACAACTTGTTTCCACTATACACAATGCTAAGCGCTTATAGGATTTTTATTTACGAAGGGTGAATATTACAAGGCTTTGTTCACTATACACAACGATAATCGCTTTACAATTTTTGTTTATGGAGGGTGAGCATTATAGTGATTTCTTAACAATACACAATGCTAATCACTTTTACGTTTTTTATTAATGAATGACGAACATTACACTGATTTGTTCACCGTATATATTGCTAATCTATTTTGCGATTTTCATTTACAAAAAGAGAACATTACAACAATTTGTTTACATAGACAAACTTTGCAAAAAGCAAATCACGATAGGACAAATACTATTTGCAAAATGACGTCTATGTCGGAGCCAACCTACGCATGGTATAATGAGGCATAATGCCTTCCTTTAGAAACCACACTAATGACCTAAAAACTTCAGATTTCTCAAATTGTAAGTAGAGATACATGTACAGAGAGTAGTCGTCTATAGAGGTGACAAATAAAAGTCCAACTTATTCGCATGTCTAGTAAAATTGAAATTTTATTTCAACCCAGAGAGATTTACATAATTTGTATACAGTCTTATAAAATTTATATATAAAATTTGGTATACACAGTCTGTACACAACGCTATTCGCTTATAGAATTTTCATTTATGAAGGGCAAACATTATAAGGCTTTGTTCACTATACACAACGATAATCACTTTACGATTTTTATTTACAAAGAGTGAGCATTACAACGATTTCTTAATAGTACACAATGCTAATCACTTTTATGATTTTCATTAACGAATGACCAACATTACATCTATTTGTTCACCATATACATCGTTAATCCTTTTTGCGCTTTTCATTTACAAAAAGAGAACATTACAACGATTTGTTCACATAAACAAAGTTCACAAAAAGCAAATCACGATAGGACAAATACTATTTGCAAAATGACGTCTATGTCGAAGCCAACCTACGCATGGTATACTAAGGCATAATACCTTCTTCTTTTAGAAATCACACTAATGGCCTGAAAGACTTCAGATTTCTCAAATTGTAAGTAGAGATACATGTACAAAGAGTAGTCGTCTATAGAGGTGATAAATAAGAGTCCAACTTATTTGCATGTTTAGTAAAATTGAAATTTTATTTCAACCTAGAGATATTTACATATTTTGTATACAGTCTTACAAAATTTGTATACAAAATTTGGTATACACAGTCTACAAAATCTGTTAGAAATCTTTGTACATCATATTAATCCTAAGGGGGGGGGGGTCACATCGTTCGTTTCCTTGTAAGTACTCTTGCCGATTGATTTTTTTCTCTTCCGCAATTAGAAACTAAGTTAATTTTTGGCATAGTTTGGTGCAGAATCTCGGTATATCATCCTGCAACAAAAAAATAATGTGACACCAATATATAAATTGAGTTCCCAATAACAGAGGATAATAAAGAGCATAGAATATCAAAATCAGGTTCTCATTCATTGTATATTGCTTCAATATACTTCATTATGAATACGCCACAATTGATGCCATAACTTTGTAAAGGAGCATGGTCTGCATAGAGCAAGCTCCATTTGCCAATGTTGACACCCAAAACATTTTTTAGGAATCCCTCCTATAGTTAATGCAGAATATAGTAAAATCTGGGCCACCATAAAAGATATGATATACTTATAGACAAAAACTTACCAAATGCATAATGTCACGTTGTACACCAGTGTGAAAGTTCAATGAGTTGTAGCACCATAGTTGTTTTTTCCGTAAATCCATCACATATAAGACCCAATGCTCAACATTTTGCCAGAGTTTAGGAATCAATATCTGCGAATTGATATAATATATTAGAAATCAATAGACAAATCATGTTAGGAATGTTAGGCCTAAACCTTGGACAAGAGGTTTGTTCACTTATATTTTCACTTGACCAAAAGTCTCTCCAGTGATCATCGTTACCCCAACATGGTAGTGCATCTTGAAATCTAATGGTGTATGGTTTTCGGTGGACGTAAGTCTATTGAACGAAAGAGTGATAATAGTAAGGTTAAAAACATGAAGCAACAAGAGTAAATAAAAAAAGAAAATAAACAAATAAGAGTACCAATATACCATAAAATAAGGAGTGATAATGCGTCTAGTATTGCTTGTTACATTGCTTTTAATATACATGAAAAAATCAGATATAGTCTGTTTGCAACAAATATGAACTTGTTAACATACATACCCATGTCATACGTAAATATATAACTGATAGTGGTTTCATACGTACAAAATTACTGATAGTGTTCCCTTCTGCAAATTCATCTTACAGCCGATTGATGTTCTCTTCGAGCTCTTTTTAGCATTTTTGCCCACCTTTTTTTGTGGATGTTCCACTAACATGAGTAGAATATTCGATAAATGTCATTGAAATTGCTTTCTATAGTACACAACACAAATCAAATATATGCCATAAAAGAGACAAATATTGCAAAAACTAGTCACGAGGTTTAGACAATATACGCCTGAATTGCCATCGATAGTTATGTAGTTGTGGTCGTCTCATTCGTCGCCATTGCTGGCCGTGTAGTTATCATTATCTTCTTCATCGACATCACTGGCCGTGTCGTTGTTGTCATCTCCTTCCTCGACATCGATACCCCCTTTGCGATGAAGCAGGTTATATATTCATTTCACGAACATGTCATTCTAAAGAAATCATTGATTCGTCTGTTCTTTAATCATGAAGCACAGGCGAAATGACACCCTCCTAAACTTGTGCGACGTGTCATTCATATATAAAGGAAACATCGTTTCACCTACCACCCATTTTAAAAAACCGCATGAAAATTAATTGCATTGCGTGTTAATTAAATGGAAAAACATTGTTTCATCTGCCTTTTACAAAACTAGTCAATGCGATATGACGTATCAGTCTAAACATCATATCGATTTGTTTATTGTTTTTCTTTTTTACCATTTATGAATAAGTCATTGTGTAAATCGTGATAGGACATATTGTTCACATTGACAAAGCTCGTAAAAGAAAATTGCAATAGGACAAATATTGTTAAATTATGAAACTTAAAGTATTATGGTTGTAAGTCAATTTTTGTTTAAATTTAAGTTACCTAGATTTATAGTTTACCAATAAACATCATGGTGATTTGTAAATCGATTTGTATTTATGAAGTTATCTTGATTTATAGTTTATCTAGTCTAAACAATATCTCGATTTGTGTGATGGGTTTAGGTGAGAGAGTGACCCGACCCATTGTCCAGGTCTAAAACCCTAATCTATTTAACCTCTCTTCCTCTTTCTTTTTTGCAGCAGAGCAACTTCTTCTTCTTCTTCTTCTTTCTCTTATACCTTCATCTTCTTCTTCTTTTCCTTCTTCTTCCTTGTATTTTTCTTTCTTCTTTGTTCTTCTGTGTTTCTTCTACCTTTGCTTGATGGATGGTGTTTGATGCTGATACCGTAGTTGTTTCATGCCGTGCAAAAAGATCTGTATAATATTTGATGGTGATTATAGTGGTTATCTTCTATGGATACATCGATATATTTATGAGACACACAATTGTAGTGTATTTATCGTGAAGCATATTGAAGCTTACGCAGAATATAACGACCATATAATCATCCTCAATCTTTGTTGTCATACCAGAACAAGCACAAATATTTTGCATGATAGACAAGTGGGTGCTGATGACCATCTATTTGATCTATTCCTACTGTCAGACTCTCAATCGTTTGCAAACCATACTTTTCAGTTAGAAAAATATCTGCTTAATCTTCAATATACTTCATGACAAATATGTTAGTCGTGCGGGTTGTATCTTCTCTGCCTATTGAGATCCATACCTTTATTTGCTGCCAATATACATCATGAAAAAAAACTTGCAAACAGATAAGGACTTCCATTGGTAGATAGATTTGCCTTCAATAGTTCTCAGTGATTAGCGAAGGCCACTCAGTAAACTGAAGGTGCTGATGCTGATAATGATGTCTGTTTTGAAGCACATCACTATTTAGACGTGGGTTGTTGATGATGATGATGTCTGTTTTCTTCAATGATGATGATGGTCATGTATTGTATCTAAGCCAAACCATTTGTCATGATGTATTGTAACTAAATACTCATGTAAATGAATGTGGTTGTAATGTATCGTTAAAATTATTTATAATAATGAGTTCTAAATATCTTACAACTATTACTAAGAATGCTAACGATTACGACTTACACTAATAAAAGTTAAATGCTAAAGCGATAATGATTTATACTAAGGAATATAAAATCCTACAACGATCGTTACTTATGAATGCAAACGATTACAATGATTTACAATACTTAAAGTTAAATGCTAAAGCCATAATGATATATACTAAGGAATACAAAATCCTGCAATGATCATTACTTAAGAATATAAATGATTACAACGATTTACAGTATTGAAAGTTAAATGGTTAAGCGATAACGATTTGTACTAAGGAATACAAAATCCTGCATTGATGATTACTTAAGAATGCAAATGATTATAATGATTTACAGTACTGAAAGATAAATGCTAAAGCGATAACGATTTGTACTAACAAAGACAAAATCCTACAGCGATGATTACTTAAGAATGCTAAACATTTCAACGATTTATACTACTGAATGATAAATGTTGAAACAATTATAAATGATTTTAAACCATTCACCTCATTTAATTGCAGACCATCTAAAATAAACTTAGCATTATCATATTTTACATTAATTCTAGCCCACCAGCCGATCTTTGGAAAACCACAAATCGCAGGGCCACACTAAGGCCGAAACGTGACAATATGCTCTCATGCCTAGGCCTACAAAATCAATATATTAGTAAGACTATAACCTTCAACAATTTTTTCTTTCTACTTTTTGCTTTTTGTTAGTCATTATGTAATTCGCGATAAGACAAATCGTTGTACATGTATTATATCTGAATCATTATACCAGATATTGTCCCAGAGCGATATACATAATGACATCTATATCGATGAAGTTAACTTGATTTGTTCTTTACTAAGTCTAAACATCGTGTCAATTTATTTATTTTTTCTTTTTTACCATTTTCGAATGTCATTATGTATATCGTGATGGAACGTATCGTTTCCTAGGACAAAGCTCGTGAAGAAAAATCATAATAGGATATTCAAACAGATTTGGCTCAATTATTTGATGGGTTTAGGTGGGATGGTTGTACAAATCATGATAGAATACCTTCTATAAAAAGTAAATCCCAATCTCTTATATACAATTGGTTGCAAGCCAATCGTGATCTCTTATAAAAAACAAATGCGATCACTTTTATTTATGAAGGTCGAACATTACAATGATTTGTTCAGTGGCACTTATGTGTTATAATTATTAAAAAAAGAATTAAATAATTAAAAAATGTCACATTACAAAAAATAATTATAGAATTACAACAAAGAATTATAGAATTACAACAAATAATTATCGAGATAAAAAGAATCACTATCGTTTATTCAGTGGCACTTGACAACTCAGATGGACTATGATATACAAATCGTCTCTTTCTTTTTCTTGGTGGACTCTCTATCCTTGGTGGCCTCTTGGTTCTCTTGATCTTATTATAAACACTCATCATCATCTTTACCAGTGACCGTATTTGTCTCCCCAAATTGCTCACCTCCTTCTGTAAGTCTTTATTCTCCCTCTTCAACATCTCGAACGGTGTGCCAGAGACTACATTTTCTTTTGTGAGCTACGTTCGCTCCTCATCATGTACTGTTACTGAGGTAATCATTGTTGTATCCAGAGGAAGATAATGGACGTGTTTTCTATGCTGGGATGCGACATGATGGGGGACAAGAGGGAGGCATGGGTTCCCAATATTCTCAATCTCTAGATTTCGACTCATGGGTTCCCAATAGTTTTGAAATAGTTGGGATCATATTGTTGTTTTTTATAATCATACGCTATGGCACAAACACCTCCTTTGTTCCAACTATACAATTGTTTCCTGTAGCATTCGTACCAATTCATGTTCCTGGCCCCACCACTATTCATCTTCCTTCTGACTTCCACATGCTTCTTTAGGATAGACCGTCACAAGCCAGATTGTACAAGAACTCGACTACCATACTGCAACTCGACTTTATAATTGCTAAACATCCAAATATTACGGTCAAACTCTCTTGTACCCTCAGTAATAAGCTCTTGGTCCTCATCCTGCCTATCTCCATACGGTCTCCACACAACCTGTATATTAGAGATTATGGTTTAGGTATAGACAATTATTCATGCTAATAAATGTTAAATATTAAAATTATTTATAATAACGAGTGTTAAATATATTACAATGATTGTTACTAAGAATAAAAATGATTACTATGATTTATAATACTAAAAGATAAATGCTAAAGCGATAACAATTTGTACTAACGAAGACAAAATTCTGCAGCGATGATTACTTAAGAATGCTAAACATTTTAATTATTTATACTATTGAATGTATGCTGAACCGATTGTAAACGATTTTAAACCATTTACCTCATTTAGTTGCAGACCATCTAAAATAAACTTAGCATTATCATCCTTTACATTTATTCTATCCCACCGACCGATCTTTGAAAAACCATAAATCGCAGGGCCACACTGAGGACGCAACGCGACAATATGCTCCCACGCCCAGGCCTACAAAAATAATATATTAGTAAGTTTTATAACCACTGATAATATGCAGCATATGTCCAAAAAATATTAAAACCATAAGATCCAAACATTTTACTACTTGATTACAAGCATAAGTCGTCAGGGGAAATTCAGATCCTTAATGACCCATTTTTATAAAATCTATTAGGAATAACATATCATATATAAAATCACAATATGTTTTACAGTGGTTACTTGTACCCATCAAGAATACAACCCAATAAACCAATCTAAAAAATAATGAATACTAAAATAATTAAAAATATTTTACTAAATCTTGTTCTAATAGAGTTTCAATCCGAAATCTGTAAACTATAAGATTTTTATTAGATTAAATATTTTTTTGAAATTTATATAAAATGTTTTTGACCAACTACTTTTTACACAGTTTGTTATTATATGTTATTATTCACTTAAAATATTTATAAAATATTTGGAGTCATTTTTCTTAGGTGTTCATATCTTTTATAAAAGATAGGTCGAAACAAACCTGTATCCAGAGCTAGAAATTGAAGCTCTGTTAAAACAAATGTTTCTTCCTCAATACGACTTCAAATAAAGTAAAACAAGATTCTAAATTCAAGATCACGTTGCAGAAATTATCATAGTGATTTTATTTAGATTTTTTGGACTAATATTGAAAGAGATATTGATTATTTTCCAAAATTGCTTGAGAATAACATATCAGTCATCGCAAATTTAGATTTCTCAGAAAATGTTTTTGTAAAAACTCTTCTTGAGACCATAAAACCTTTAAAAATCTCATTGTTTTAGATTTAATCAGATTCAATATGGATTAACACATGAATAACACCATCAATAATAAAGTTATGACTGAATCTAATACAAACCAATGTAGAAACCCTATTTAGGCATGTTTCTCAAAATCATTTTTATGAAAAACTCATGATTCATCTTCTTCGAATCTAAATAATGATTTTTTCAAAAAAGAAAACATGTATAATAGACCAAGACATGTAAATATGCTAATGGAAATAAAAACAACTCAGATATGCATATTTAATGTACGTAAAAATCATCTACTACATAAATCTTACCTGAGAATCGATAGATCTTTAAGGCAAAAAGAAGAAATTGGGTAATCCGATCTCTACACCACCACAAATACCAATGTATGTGCAGGTTTAATAGCTGCACAACCTACTCCAGACCTCTTAGACATTTTACAAGAAGAGAGAAAACAAAAAGTAAAAAGGAAAAAAGAAGAGAAAGGAAAAGAAAGAGAAGATTTTTTTCTAATTTTATTTAAATAGGATTATTAGGTTTGACTATTCAACAACAAACTCTTAAAATTCTAACTTATGTGGACTCTTCTAGAGGTGTGGGACATCCCACCCTCTTAATCCCTTTAATTATTGTTTAAAAAAATAAGTTAAAAATTAAAAATCTTAATTATCACCTTTTTATTTTTTATTTGGTTTAAAACTAGATGATATTTTAATTCATATAGACTCCTTGATCCAAATGAGAATCCACATAGGACGTCCCCTATGGATCCAATCCATAACCTTTGGGTCCAAATAATATTTTAAATTTGGATCCAATCCAAAAACCCTCAGATCCATATTAGATCCAAATGGCAATTTTGGATCTAGAACCGATGTATAAAATCCAAAACCACACCAACTCAAAAAGTCTTCATACTCAATCTTTTTCGCTTATACTTAAAATATTATTTATAACTTGGGATAAATGTTCATAATTAATCAAAATCAAGAAAATCAAGAAAATCAAGAATTTATAATTATAGTCATAAATGCATAAATAATTCAACATTTATTTATTTTAATTATCAAGAAAATCTTTGGTTTTACATCCTACCCCCCCTTAAAAAGAATTTTATTCTCGAAATTCGATATAAGTGAGACTCAAAACAAATAGAGATATGTCTCCCCCATACTAGCTTTAGGCTCCCAAGTGCACTCTTCGATACCGTGATGCTATCACCAAAGTTTTACTAGGTCAATAGTCTTCATCCTCAATACCTGCTCTTTTCGATCAATGATCGCTACGCGACTCTCTTCCATGGTAAAATCTTCTCTAATGCTCACATCCTCGTATTGGATCACGTGTGAGGGATCCAGAACATACTTCTTCAGCATAGACACATGAAAAACATCATGTATCTACGAGTTCTGAGGAGGTAAAGCGACACAATATGCTGCCTCACCTATTTGCTCTAGAATCTTAAATGGTCTAACGTATATGGGATTCAACTTTCAATTCTTCCTGAATCGAAACACACTTTTGGTAGGAGATACCTTGACAAAAACAAAATCTCTCACTGCAAAAGTGAGTTCCCTGCGCCTTCTATCTGCGTAACTCTTCTGTCGACTCTGGGATGCACGAAGACTGTCGTGAATCCTTTGAATCTGCTCGATGTAATGCTGCAAAATGATATGTGGCTCCACCACACGCTCACCAACCTCATCCCAGTAAACTGGGGGTCGACAAGGTTGCCCATAAAGAGCCTCATATGGAGTCATCCCAACACTAGTGTGATAACTATTATTATATGCAAACTCGACTAGTGCTAGATGTGTGTTCCAATCGCCCTTCCAATCGTGAATGCAAGCTCGCAACATATACTCAAGGGTCTGAATCATGTGCTCCGACTGTCCATCTGTCTAGAGATGAAAAGTTGTACTAAACTTCAACTTCGTACCCAGAGTTGTTTGCAACTATCCCAAAAAATGAGAAGTGAAACGAGGGTCTTAGTCAGATATAATCGATAAGGGAATATTGTGCAAATAAACTATCTCCCGAATGTATAACTCAGCTAGACTGTCTAATGACTAGTTGATCTGAATCGGTAAAAAGTGTGCCAATTTGGTGAGTCTGACAACAATCACCCAAATTGCATCGTGCTGACGTTGAGTCTTGGGTAAACCTACAATGAAATCTATCGTGATCTCCTCCCATTTCCACAGCGGGATCTCCAACAATTGCATCGTAACACCTGATCTTTGATGTTCGATCTTGACCTGCTGGCAAGTCAAACATCTCGAGACAAACCTTGTGAAAAGAAAAAATAATGAGGTCATATAAATCTATAAATATATTATAATGTTATTAAATCTACCTACCTCACAATCTCTTACTTCATTCAATTCCACCAATACCTCCTTCACAAGTCCTTAAATATCTCAGTACTACCCTGATGTATGGTGTACTTAGCTCTATGAGCCTCCACTAGAAAATCTTTTTTCAATTTGGGATCATTGGAAACCCAAATACACTCCTCCATCTATATACTCCCATCTTCTTTCTGTCTAAAGAATGAATGCTCCAACCGAGCAAGAGTCTACAATCTCTCATACTGAGGATCTTCCTTCTGGGCTTCAAAGATCTGAGCAATAAGATCAGACTAGACGATCACACTAGACAATTTGATCACTCCTGTATCAATTGCAAAGGGTTTCCAAGCCATGACATCATCCAACAGTTTCCACCCTGCTCCCAACAAACTAGCCGAAAAGCCTCCTGACTTCCTATTAAGTGTGTCTCCTACCACGTTGGCCTTTTTTTGGATGGTACGAGATGTCGAAATCATAGTCCTTGATGAACACCAGCAATCTTCGCTACCTCATATTGATCTCCTTCTGCAAGAACAAGTATTTCAAACTCTTATGATCTAAGAATACCTCAAACTTCTCTCCATATAAATAGTAGTGCCATATCTTCAATGCGAAGACAACAGCCGCCAACTCTAAATCATGAATGAGGTAATTCCTCTCATGAATATTAAGCTGACAAGACGCATAGGCAATAACCTTATTATGCTGCATAAGAACACGTCTTAAATTAGTGCATGAGGCATCAATGTAAACCACAAAACCTCCACTGCCAGACGATAGAGTCAAAACTGGGGCTGACGTGAGCTTCCTCTTTTGAGTCTGAAAGCTCTCCTCACACTTGGCATCCCACTCAAACTTAGCTCCCTTCCTCAGAAGCTTAGTCATCGGCATAGCTATCCGTGAGAAGTCTTGGATAAAATGTATGTAACAGCCTGTTAATCCAAGAAAACTCTGAATGTCATGAACGTTATTCAGCTGCTCCCACTTTAACACTACATTTACCTTAGCAGAGTCTATGGCAACTCTATCTTTCGAGATCACATGACCCAAGAACATAACCTCTTCGAGCCAAAACTCACACTTGGAGAACTTCACATATAGCTGGTGTTCTCTAAGTGTACCGAGTACAATTCGCAAGTTATCCTGATGTTGTTCCCTGCTCTCTGAATACACCAAAATATCGTCTATAAAGATAATAACGAAGGAATCAAGGTAGGGGTGAAACACTCAATTCATCAAATCCATGAACACAGCTGGGGAATTCGTAAGCTCGGATGACATCCAAAAACTCATAGTGTCCATATCTCGTTTAAAAAGCGATCTTCTAGATGTCATCATCCTTTACTCGAAGCTGATGATAGCCAAAACTAAGATCAATCTTCGAAAAGATCCTTGCTTTGCACAACTGGTCGAACAAATCCTCGATCTTGGGCAATGGGTAATTCTTAATGGTAGCTTGGTTGAGCAAACGGTAGTCTATGCACAACCTCAACGAACTATCTTTCTTCTTAACGAATAACATTGGTGCTCCCTAAGGCGAAACACTCAACCTAATAAATCTATGATCCACCAACTCTTACAATTGTTTCTTAAGTTCTTCAAGCTCAGCTGGTGCCATATGATAAGGTGATTTGGATATCAGTATTGTCTCGGGCAATAAGTCAATACTGAACTCCACCTCTCTGACTGACGAAAGTCCCAATAGGTCTTCCAAAAAAATGTCTGAAAACTCCTTGACTATGTCAAGGTTTTCTATCAATGGAACATCAGGTTATGTCCCAATCACACTAACCAAAAAGGTGGTGTGTCCTCTATTCAAACATCTCTGAGCCTTCACTGTAGAGATGATATGACTATACAAGGTTGGTTAGGATATCCTGAACACAATCTCTGAGACATCGAGTCTGTAAATCACAACTTTCCCTTCTCAACATAAAATACTAGCATAATGCTCGAATAACTAGTACATACCTAATATGACATTGTAATCTTTCATATTGAGTATGATTAGGTCGGCAGGTACGACCTACCCTACAACTCTATAATAACATCCTGAATATGAGAAACACACAAAGAATTGTTCCCAACTGGGGTACAAATATCGAGAGCAAAAACAAGTCATTTTATCAGTAATCTTAACTGATTAGCATAATCTACTAAAATAAAAGAGTGAGTAGACCCATTGTCGAAAAGGACCATAACGGCTTGCCCGACCACAAGAATCGTACCTTGAACTATAACATTCGGCTGCATCTGATTTGTCGTGGCTGTGTACACACCTCCTGGCACCCAGTTATGTTGGTGAACCTAGTGCTAGTGCTACTGGTGTTGTTGGTGATGTTGTTGTTGTTGCTGCTATTGGGGCTGAGTCCTCTCAGGCTGTTGTCGCCCTTCATTACCTTGCCTCTTGTGGACCTCTCGTGCCACAATAGTAGCAAATGGTGGTCTCATTAGTGCACGTCGGTCCACTATGCACCTTGCTACACTCCTGACACCTCTGCGTGAATCTTCGTTGAGGTGGTTGTTGCTGACTTCTCCCTGCCTACTGCTTTTGCCTCTTGGCAGGAGGAATGAACTTCTTTCCACCTACGAGAAACTGCCTATGATGATTATCAATCCTCACAGGTTATTGCTGCTTGGACGGTTCTTTCTTTCCTTTCTCCTACTCTACTGACAAGGCTATGGCAGCCTTGATCGCATCAATGAAAGTCATGGGCATGCTAGTCATGACTCAGTACCTAAGCCCATCCTTCAATCCTCTAATGTACTTAGTCACCCTAGCCTCATCATTTGTGCAAAGTGTGGGGCAGTACCTGTCCTAACTCCTGAATTTGGTAGTATAATTTACCAAACTCATGCTGCTTTTCTCGAGCTCCAAAAATTCCTACTGCTTCCTAATCCTAGCATGCTAAGGGAAGTAGGTCTCCAAAAATACTCTCCAAAAGGTTTCCCATGGGATATCGGCCATCTCTGCAAATCGTACAGTGCGAGTAGTGTCTTACCGCTTTCTGGCATCGCCCTTCAAGCTGTAAGTACCGAAATTCGTTTGTCTAATGTCAAGGACAAGCAAAGCTTGGAAATCTTCTCAAGCCAATTCTTCATAGCTTCAGGATCAATTTCCTTGCAAATGTAGGTGGTTCCAACTTAAGAAACTTCTCGTATGTCATCGGCCCTAGGTTCAGATTTTGATAAAAAACCTGTATAGGAGGAACAAGATGGTTCTGGTTCTGCACCAGTGCCTGAATAGCCTGACCGATATTCTGGAGGGTATCCATGATGAAACCCCGTTGCATTTGCCACTCATTGCTGGAATTGGTCTCATTGAAAACATTTTCACTAGAAGTATTCCTACGATGAGCCATCTACAATATATTAACTAAAACTTAGCTACGCTGTAACACAAGAAATTTAAACATTATTTATTTTATATTATTCTCATAACATCCACAAACACAAATATTTCTTTACGCAAACACAGAGTCTTAATGATACATACTTATAGCAAGATATTGAATTGTTGGGCGGTTGTGAACTAATGATTTTTTATCCCAAGCTCTGATACCAACTGTGACGACCAAACAGATTTTAACCCAAAAATACCAGAATTTTTTTTAACCTCTTGTTGATTATCTTTTTCTTTTCCAAAATGCATTAATACATCTGTCTCATCAACGAACTTGTTCCAATAGTACCGAGCACTAGACGACCCACCTGAGAGCAAGCACGAGTGTACCTTAGCCTCCTAGTACCAGATCCAATATGAAACAGTCGTTAACAAATTTGATTGAACAATTATATAGAAGAAATTATTAATCTAAGTATTTCATCATTTCCATTGCCTTAACCAAAATAAGCTATAAGGAGTCAGTCTGCGCAAGCACCCGCGTTTAATAGATCCTTAGAACAAAGTTAAAGAATAAAGTGTCCAAATGACAAAATCTTTAAGTCATTACTTGTGTGAGCAAACATAGAAGAAATTATTGATTTTTTTAAATCAATTAAATAACTTAATTCTAGGTTAAATCTCCCGAACACATTACATTTTAAAAATTACTACCAACGCATGCCACTAAGAGAAATTAACTGAACATGAAATAGTCTCATTATTTTAAGTATAGAACCATTAAAATAATTATTCAATTAAATAGTCAATTAAATAATCGATAATTATTGAAATTAAAATGAATAAGTAGCCCTTGGGATCATCGAAATCATCAACCTTCACAGTCCTCTCCAACAACCTACACTCGCTCCTCAGATCATATATTTTCTGAAAAACATTTTATTATGAAAGCATAAGACTTTAAAAAGTCTCAGTAAAATTCACATAGCTAATGCAAGATACAATACATAAAGCTTGCATAATATACATCAATAACTAAAGAACTGTATTACATATTTAATAGGTAGATAAATGATTTCACGGGATATTGATGCCTTTATGATTCAAGAAAAATATACACAAGTATGATATAAGAATTTCAAGCATCGTTAACCTTATTTCAAATAAAATCAAGATATTCAATAATATGCATGAATCCATGAACTCACGCGAACATAAATAAAAGTGCAATAAAGTAAAGTAAGCAAGTATTTTATGTTCCACTTGATTACCATGGCCTATCTGGGTATGACGTAGAACTGGCCTGAAACAGACTAGAATACCCAGGTGTTTATTATGCTATGTATCTTAGTTTTCTTGAGTAACTGCTGAGTCATATCCTCCTAGAGTGGAGTTAGACTGTGAGAGGTAGCGGCGTATTCCGAGAAAAATCAACCAGGGGGTGTGGAATCCACCACAATCATGATCATGATCACTCACTTCTCTCTTTCTTCTCTTTTCCTTTCTGATCCCTATTTCCTCCTTTTTGAAGGGAGAAAAATAAAAGACAGAAAAAGAAGAGAGAAGAGAAGAGAAAAGAAGAGAGATGAAGAATTCTTTTTGCGGGGTCTCACTTGACCTTGATTTAAAAATATTTAAAAATAACTCGCCTTTGTTTTTGAAATATTTGCGAGAAAACTGGGAAATGGAATTCGCTCGTCGGTATGAGGTTCGATCGTTCCTGGCACCTTTACCAGGGGTAATCGAACAAAGGGTCGAATTCATGCCTTTTGTTTTGCGATAATATCACCTAAGAATTTTATCCTAAGTCAAAATGCAAAAAGAATCATGCTTGTGCAAATGAAAAGATGTATGCTCTTTTCGAAAATGATTTGAAATTTTCCAAGTGTTTCTGAGATGAATCTGATAAGGGAGTGAAGAAATGGTTTCTAACTTAGAACTTAGATTTCAAGTTTTTGGGATAATCAGAGCTTGAAAAATAATCTAGACTTTTGAAGGGAAGGATCTTGAAATTGAGATAAAAGGAGAAGAAAGGAAACTCCAAAGTCATAAATGGACTTTGAATTTAGAGTTTAGAACTCAGGTAAATGTTTTGAATTCTAACTTTGAAGTTTGAAATGAGAAATGAGTTCTAAGAGATTCGAATAAGATTGAGAAATAGATTTGGCTTTTGGAATTTTTAGGAATCAAGATAAACTTGGTTTTTGAAATCTAGAATGAAATGGAGTTGGTTTTGAAGAATTGGAATTGAGAATGAGTTTTGAATCCAGGGTCTGGATCTAAGATAGATTTGAAATCCAAAATTGAATTCAGGATTTAGAGTGGAGTTGGATCCTAGATCTGGGATCCAAGATAGAATTTGGATCTAAAGTGTGAGATCCAAGGTAGAATTGGATTCTGAATCCTAAAATAGATTCGGATCTGAAGTCTGAGATCCAAAGTAGAATTGGGTTATGGATCCTAAAATGGATTTGGATCTGAGGTCTGAGATCCAAAGTGGAATCGGGTTCTAACTTTTGATTTGGACTTTGAAGGTCCAAAGAAGATGGATCTGGGTTTTGAAAACCCAGACTGATTTTGAATTTTAAGAAGGATCAAGTTTTGAGATTCAGAATCAATCTCAAACTTTGGTTTTGAATTTTGAAGATGATAACATTAAACTTGATTTTGAAACAGAAGATGACTTCGAAGTTTGATTTAGAATTTGAATTTTCGGGATATACAAATGAATTTCAAAGTCAAATTGGACTTCGAATTTGAAATTTAAATCTTTGAAATAAGATAGAAGAATGAATTAAAATAGAGATTGAAGAGCGACATTTGAGGTCACTTGGATTTCCGAAAAAGAATTTTTGAAAATATGATATAATTCTATCCTAAATGATGAATGAATTTAAATTTTGAAATTGGACTTAAAAAAAAATCGTATTTCATTCTTTTAAATGAATGTAAATAAGATTGAAGATATAATACATCCTTGACTATGGTCATTGAATGTATTATATAATAATCTATATTTAAATTCAAGTGAAGAATGAAACACATTTTGGTGCTTTTATAGAGTTTAAAATGAAATTAACTCTCAACATACCCTCACTATGGCCATTGGTATATATATTGAATTAATTTTAAATTAAACCCTGATAAAAGAGGAAAATATTTAAAGAAAGTATGATGAATTTTGAAAAGGATCCAGTGTGGATCCAGTGTTATTTTATAAAAGATAAAAATCCTAAGTTTTGTTTACATCTTGACTATTGCCATTGATGTAAATCATCAACTTAGGATTAATTACCTTTTACGAAATGGTGCACGTGTCATTCGTGTTTCTCATTTGTGATTTTTTTTTTTAAAATAAAAGAGAGAAAATGATATTGAAACAAATAATTCATCATGTTTACATGCTTTAGACATTCTACCTAAAGCTGAAAAAATCTTTCTTATTGATATCTAGCTATTTCATTATCGAAGCTTAAAATTAGAATAGCAAAACTCCCTAACTTAGGACGGAAAAGCACCATTGTTACACGTTTCCTGTAAAAAAAAATCATATTTTAGCATAGAACAAGTTTGCAAAATACTGAGAATGATGGGAAATATGAAGTAAAACCTAAATATTATGCTCATACTGAATAGAAAATGTGCATATAAATGTATTTACCCAAATGGAGATTCTATATAAATAATGAAGTATATGCTGGGAAGGTGTATTGAGTAAATGCTAAAACATATATACAATATCCTAAAATAATAGTGAAAAATAAGTTAAAATATATAAATATCATCTAGCAGGGAATGTAATACTTGTATCTGGTGATGAAATGGAAATGCCTATGTCAAAATCTATTTTGAACTTGTTCATGATTTATATATCTAAATGGGCACATGGTTTATGACAGGGATGATATCAAGCGGAGGTAGATGTCACGGCAGAGGATTATGTTATTGAAAATGCAACTCATATGTAGTGGGAGTCACGTGAATGAAGTCACAACTGGATATCAAAAATGCTATTGAAGTGTGTGCTGATGTTGTATAATGGCTGAAGTGATGGACAATACACTTAAGCAGTAAGGTGGTATACAGGTGAGATTAATTCATCAAAGAAAATTAAGTGCTCATGTTATCTTTCACCATACTGTCATAACAAACAGAGTGATCAACAAAAGTTGATGTGCTGCAAAGATAGCATGGCCATCTATGTGAATGTGTTGTACAATAAAGGGTGATTTTGTTATCGCTATCTCTAAAACGATACCTGCGAAGCTCTATATATTCACAGCAAGCTTATATTCAGTCAAACTTCTACTAACGCCAGAGACTATCCAATACAAGTTCCTCTTAAAGGATAATAATGACAAGTACAACTGACATAAAAGATGGAATTACCTCGAGAATTCTGGGGCACAGCACCAATCGGTCTAGAGTTTATTTTTAGAGATGTCCATACTTTGTTTTGACAATGTCATGACTTGGTGCATCATACCAACAAGTTTGGACTGAAGATTTGCACCAAGGGTAATTTGATTAAGATTGACTATCTTAATATCGACTGAGACACCTTGTGTATAAGCTCAAACAGTCTAGGCTCAGACATGCTCAACTGTGCAGCCCATGATCAGAAAAATATTTAGCTCCTCTTGCGAAATTCCCGAGCCAAGTCATCAGCAAAAGTTGATGTGATTTCCTTGCCAGAGGGCTTCAGCTGCACTGGTATCTAAGACAAGAATCACCTATCTTGTTGAATCCTTCATAACGCAGGCCAGCTTTCAACTAAACCATTCAACCCTCCACAAACATTCTATCATGCTCAAGTCTCAACCAATCCTCCAAAAACTTGTATACTGATTACGTTGACCCGGGATATCTTCCATAATGCCATCCGGTCTGTTGCTTATATCAGAAACAATTGCTAAAATGAAAATGGTGTTATATGAAACTGCTACAACCTTGCATAAACAAAAGAGACTGCTACGCAAGCAACCTTATCGATTCAGAAGTTAAATGAACCGCTGAAGAGATGATATAATGATGTTGCACATATTTTGAAATAGGAAATGAAGGAAGGACGTTATGAACAAAGGCCTTCAGACAATCAGGATAAACATTAAACACATAAACTAACTAAAAAAAATAGAGAACAAAAGAGTCAAGCGGTAAAGAAATAGCTCAAGAATGATGCAGATTCATTTAGCATCGAAATTACCATATATGTGAGGGACCAAGCCACCTAATGTATTGATATTACATACCCTCCAGAATCCAGGTTGCCTTACCCACGTACTTCTGAACAAATTCTGAACCAACTATAGAGACAAAGGCTGCAATTGCGATCTCCAGTGTCTTAACCCACAGCCAAGGTCCTAGGTAGAGATCTTCAAGGACTTGAGGTAGCTGATGAGAGACTTTTACAGCAAAATAGAGAAAAGGGTCAGTGATACCTTTAAAAAAAAAAAACTGCCCAAAGATGAGTTGGATTTCTTCAATGTTCATTGCCCATTTACCCTGAAGCACCTTAGTGTTTGAATATGCGTGGAATTTACTTACAAAATGGAGAAATGATCCTCTTACAATGAAGTAGTGAATGCAGTAAATGAAATTGCCAAGAAATATAAGCGATTGTGATGAATAGGGATACTGATTGAGTAGATGTAATACACTGGCTGGCGTGAACCAGAGAATCAAATGCTTAACCAAATATCAAGATGGACACAAGAAATCTAAAAAAAAGAAGAAGTAAAAAGTAAAAATAAAAAGGTAAATGAAGACCAAAATATCGTGGATGGTTAAAACGAAAGTAAGAAAAATGGATTATCAGTAAGAGTGATCGTGATATCAAACAGGAAATCAAGATTTAACATAGAAATCTCGATGTAAACAGGTGATTGAAAAACCAACAAAAAATAAAAAAAAGAGATTAGAATGAAACAAGATATGCAGAATGTAAAGTAAGGGATGAAGCCTAATACTGGATGGATTTGAGATTAACAGAAAAGGAAAATAAGTGAATGACAAGAAAAAGGGAGAAAAAAAAACTAACTATAAAGGAAAAGAGTGAAACGAAATCAAAAGGGAAAATCGAAGGAGAAATTCTAACGAAAACCATAATCAAGATGGAAAGAAGGAAAACACAGATCAAAATTAGGAGAAATTACAAATAACTAAAAAGAAAATGTTGGAATTAGGATATTCCGGTTGATGTTGCACATACATAGGTCGATCTTGTTGCAAACAGATCGATTCCACTTGTGCGCTTTGAAAGAAGAAGGAAAAAAAAATCAAAAAAATAAGATGAAAGAAGAAAACACCAAAAAAAAAGGGGTGAACGTTGCTTACCTTAGCCTTGCGTTGTTGGCTGGTGGGCTTCCTTCAACTGATCGGAAGAGGAAACTACCAGAGTCCAGAGAAGAAAGAAGAGGGAGAAGAAGAAGATCTGTATGGAAGGGTGAGAACGGATGATCTTTTGGGTTTTCTCATCGTGCCCCTCTTAAGGAGGGGGACGAAGGTTCGGGAAGGGGAATGGGTTGTTGAAGATGGATGGCTTAGGGAGGATAGCCGGGCGATGGAGGACGAAAATGGAGAGAAGGTGGAGGCCGTTGGGCAGGAGGGGAAGGTTCTAGAGAGGGTTTCAGTGAGAAGAAGGTGCGGCTGGTAAGAGGTGGTGCCCTTTTTTTCCTTACGAAGAGTTTTAAAACCCTAAACAAGAGTTTTGCAAAGGATCCCCCTTCGATTTTCAAGTTTTTACAAAAAAGGGCTCCCGAGGTTTTTTAAAAAAAATGATTTTTAAAAGTTTAAACTTATTTGTTTTTCTCATAATTTTCCATTTTTTTTTGGTTTTTGTGTTATTTTTCCATTTTTTGTATTTTCAGATAAAAAATCCTAAGATTTGCGAGAAAACAAAGATTAAAACTATTTTTTTGTGTTTTTGCAAAAATATTTACAAAAGGGATTTTTTCTGAGATTTAAAAGCTATTTTGAGAAAATTTCTTCAGAAAATGGGTTTACATCTGAATTTTTTTGGAAATATTTGAAGTTTTACAACCTCGAACTGGAAAATATAAGGTCGTGGATCCTAGAGGATGCCGGATGAGCTGCCCAAGTCATTCAAAACCATTTTGGGTATTTTTGTAATTTTAATTTGAAAATTGGACAACGAGGCTCAGATTTGGGTTTAAAACACTGAGTTCAGATCTGGAATTGAATTTTGAATATATTAATATGAAATTCAATCCAGAAAATCTGAAGAATGACTGAAATTTAGCTTTGGTTTTCTTAGAAAATGGAACCAGGGGCAAAAGGGTCATTTTTGCAAATCTTTGAAAATTTTTGGGTGTTCACAGATGCCCCTCTTAGCTACTAAGTTGGTTGAAAGCCGAGCTTAGTGGCAAAGATAACACTCCAAAATTTGAAAATGCCCCAGTCAGCAGAGCTGAACTGGGTGTGGAAGAATTATTTTGAAAATATGACTTCTCAGGCTTAAAACCTTATCTTGAATCGTTTTGGATAGGCGAAATCCTCGAAGATGATATGATTAAGTAGAAGATAAGGAAATCGTGATGGGACTTTGGATGAAAATCCCGAAATGGAGGAAAATCAGAATTTTGATCAGGTCTCATGGGTGAGACAAGATACTCTTTTTGGAATGCTTCAGGTTTAGCCCTTAACCTGGATGGGACGAAGATATATCAAGATGAATTGGATGAGGAAAGAAATACATGAGGACCTTTATGGGACATTTTTGGAAAATATCTCGTGAAATGAAGCTCAAGTAGGATCCTATCCTGGATGGATATACAAAGCATGTGTTCTTTGATGGAAAGAACCATGATGGGCCTGGAAGGAAACATCTCGTCAGAACGAGGAATCTCGTTGGAACGAGACTCAGGTTTAACCCAAACCTGCAAGGAAGATATCTCGCGAAGCTAGGTTCTGGGTTAACTCTTAACCTGAATAGGAAATCTACCATACGGGTTTCTCAAATGGAGAAACCATAATGTGACCTTTGGAATTTGAACGAACAAATCCGAAAGGGGTTTTGCAAAAGGAGGAAAATAAGGTTCCCTAAAGCTTTTGAAAATGGGAAGAAATGGGGCGTCTAACTGCTAAGACTGAAATAGCTTTTGAAATGAACGACCTCTCGCAGAGGGTTCAAGTTTGACCCTTAACCTGAGTGGGGAAATCTACCATACGGATTTCTCAAATGGAGAAATCATAATGGGACCTTTGGAATTTGGACGAACAAATCCGAAAGGGGTTTTTGCGAAAGGAGGAAAATAGGGTTCCCTAAAGCTTTTGAAAAGGGGAAGAAATGGGGCGTCTCACTGCTGAGACTGAAATAGCTTTTGAAATGAATGACCTCTCGCAGAGGGTTCAGGTTTGACCCTTAACCTGAGTGGGCAAATCTACCATACAGATTTCTCAAATGGAGAAACCATAATGGGACCTTTGGAATTTGGACAAACAAATCCGAAAGGGGTTTTTGCGAAAGAAGGAAAATAGGGTTCCTTAAAGCTTTGAAAAGGGAAAGAAATTGGTCGTCTCATTGCTGAGACTGAAATAGCTTTTGAAATGAATGACCTCTCGCAGAGGGTTCAGGTTTGACCCTTAACCTGAGTGGGGAAATCTACCATACGGATTTCTCAAATGGAGAAATCATAATGGGACCTTCAGAATTTTGACGAACAAATCCAAAAGGGGTTTTTGCGAAAGGAGGAAAATAGGGTTCCCTAAAGCTTTTGAAAAGGGGAAGAAATGGGGCGTCTCACTGCTGAGACTGAAATAGCTTTTGAAATGAATGACCTCTCGCAGAGGGTTCAGGTTTGACCCTTAACCTGAGTGGGGAAATCTACCATACAGATTTCTCAAATGGAGAAACCATAATCGGACCTTTGGAATTTGGACAAACAAATCTGAAAGGGGTTTTTGCGAAAGGAGGAAAATAGGGTTCCCTAAAGCTTTGAAAAGGGAAAGAAATTGGTCGTCTTATTGCTGAGACTGAAATAGCTTTAGAAATGAACGACCTCTCGCAGAAGGTTCAGGTTTGACCCTTATCCTGAGTGGGGGATCTACCATACGGATTTCTCAAATGGAGAAATCATAATGGGACCTTCAGAATTTGGACGAACAAATCCGAAAGGGGTTTTGCGAAAGAAGAAATATAGGGTTCCTTAAAGCTTTGAAAAGGGGAAGAAATTGGCCGTCTCATTGCTGAGACTGAAATAGCTTTTGAAATAAACGACCTCTCGCAGAAGGTTCAGGTTTGACCTTTATCCTGAGTGGGGGATCTACCATACGGATTTCTCAAATGGAGAAATCATAATGGGACCTTCAGAATTTGGATGAACAAATCCGAAAGGGGTTTTGCAAAAGGAGAAATATAGGGTTCCCTAAAGCTTTGAAAATGGGAAGAAATTGGGCGTCTCATTGCTGAGACTGAAATAGCTTTTGAAATGAACGACCTCTCGCAGAAGGTTCAGGTTTGACCCTTATCCTGAGTGGGGAAATCTACCATACGGATTTCTCAATGAAAAAACCCGTGATGGGATGTGAAGAGATACTTCAACTAAATGAGGCAACTCTTCTAGAATATATAAACAATGCTAGGTTTCATCAAAATGAATATTGAATGTTTATTTCATTCTTGGAATAGCTAAAAATTTTTGCCAATAAGATCAGATTATAGTTGACTAAAAAGTTTTGAAAATGTGCATGTATGTGAAAAAGATATTCCCTCTTTTACCTAGAGTATTTCCTCCATCGAGGTTAACTCCTCGGTTCTAAGAGTCAAATTTAAAATTTTAGCGCTAATGATTTTCTTCAAGGAAGCTATTCATTTCCCTGATATGAGAATAGAAGAAATGTTCTTAATTTCATAAAAGCAAGTAGTAAAGAGATATTGATAAAAGAATTTTGCATGATAAAAGATGACTTCTGACAACTTTGGCAGTTTGATATCTGAGTGTTTTCTCTTGATGATCCTTTTGCACTCTTTTTGAGTCATTGGGTTTTTACATCATCCTTCATTTTGGAGATGTCCTGACTTTTCTCTCTTTTTCACAGAAGGGTACGTCACAAACTCCTTCATCTTGGAGATGTTCTGATCCTCCTTTTATCTCAGGGATTCTATTGATGATATTGGCTCAAAAAGGTCTTTAAATGATAGCAGAAATCAAAATATCATTTAGGGTTTTTCGGTAGGTTCATCTCACTCGCCTTCATCTCGATGGTGATCTGAACTTTCCTTGGAAGGATCCTTCACAAACTCATTCATCTCGAAGATGATTCAAATCTTCTTTGGCCCCGGGGGTCTAGCTCGCGTATTCGTCTTCATCTTGATGACATTTGAGAGATCCCTTTTGTAGATATTTGATTGCAACTTTAAATGAATGTGAAAACATGGGTTGAGTGGATTCTTTTTATAGCTCAAGATATGTCCACTGCCTGATTGCCAGAAAGTCGTCTTTAAAACATGCGTCATAGCCATGATCAATGTCAAATCACTTCTGGCTTTTCAACATCATTAAATATTTCTTTCACAAATCATATCGAGGACATTTCTTACATCCTTTTGGTTGATCAACAGAAAAAGATTTGAATTTTACCTCTTTTCGCAAAAAGTTTCACCTTTTTGGAAGGAATACTAGAGGTAATCTGAGAAAATTCTTTTTGTGTAGTCAGATTTTTAGAATCAACAAATGCTTTTAGCAAATTGGCAAAGTTTTCACGAATTCTTTGTGGAATAATCACTCAGTATAGATTTTGATGAGACATTGAGTTAAAGTTTTTGATTTTGGAAATACATGACCAGCAAATACTGGAACCTTTGAAATACATGACCAGCAGAAGCTGGAACGTTTGAAATACATGACCAGCAAAAGCTGGAACGTTTGAAATACCTGACCAGCGAAAGCTGGAACGTTTGAAATACATGACCAGAAAAAGCTGGATCTTTTGGAAATACATGACCAACGAAAGTTGGATCTTTTTGAAATACATGACCAGCGAGATGCTGGATCTTTTGGAAATACATGACCAGCGAGATGCTAGATCTTTTGGAAATACATCAGATTTAAGTCAGAACTTGAATTTTGTAAAAGGAAAGAATTTGATCAGAACACTGAATTTAGAAGGTTACCGATGCGAGGACCGGATTTTGAAGAGAGCTAAATTTTCGAAAAGAATTGAGGAATCACGGATCCTTGGTGAAAATTAATGGACCATCATAGTTTTAACTGTATATGGTCTGCTTTCAAGATTTATCCTCTTATCCTGAACGGGGGAAGAAAGAAAGAAATACCTCGTTAGCAGGAGGCATCAGGTTTATCCCTTATCCTGAAAGGGCATAGAAGGATTTTTAAAGAGAATAAACATGAATTTTAAAATTTGAAATGGATTAGCCGAAAGGTTGGATTTTGAAAGAAGGTCCCGCCTGGCAGTTCAGGTTTTTGAAAAAGGAGAGAGTCCAAGTCGGAACTCGTGTATTTAAAAAGGAAGATGAAATAAGGGGAGAACCTCGAGTCGGAATCCGGATGTTCAAGATAAAAGATAAGAGAGAAATTTTGAGATTGGAAAACTCGATTTCTCGACGCAATCAATTGGTCCCAACGTAAGCATTAGATCCAAAAGGAAGTCCTAGTCGGAACTTGAAACTTCAAATGAAAATAATAGAGGAAAAACCCGAGTGGGAAATCAGATCTTCAAATCAGAAGATAAAAGAGGATTTTGAAAAATTTGAAACTTCGACACAACGATTGTTTCCAATGTGAGCATTGGATTCAAAAGAAAGTCCTAGTTGGAACTCGGAACTTCAAATGAAATAATAGAGAAAAAACCTGAGCTGGAACTCGGATCTTCAAATTAGAAAAAAGAGGATTTTGAAAAATTCAAAACTTCGACACAACGATTGTTTCCAATGTGAGCATTGGATTCAAAAGGAAGTCCTAGTCGGAACTCGGAACTTCAAACAAAAATAATAGAGGAAAAACCCGAGATGGGACTCAGATCGTTAGAGAATAAAAGATAAAAGAGAAACCCGAGTTTTGAAAACTCGAATTTCTAAAGAAATGATTGGTTTCCAACACGAGCGTTGGATTCAAAAGGAAGTCCTAGTCGGAACTCCGAACTTCAAACGAAAATAATAGAGGAAAAACCCGAGCTGGAACTCGAATCTTCAGAAAATAAAAGATAAAAAAGAAACCCGAGTTTTGAAAACTCGAATTTCTAAAGAAATGATTGGTTTCCAACACGAGCATTGAATTCAAAAGGAAGTCTTAGTCGGAACTTAGAACTTCAAATGAAAATAATAGAGGAAAAACCCGAGCTGGGACTCGAATCTTCAGAAAAAAAAAGATAAAAGAGAAACCCGAGTTTTGAAAACTCGAATTTCTAAAGAAATGATTGGTTTCCAACACGAGCATTGAATTCAAAAGGAAGTCCTAGTCAGAACTTAGAACTTCAAATGAAAATAATAGAGGAAAACCCCGAGCTAGGACTCGGATCTTCAGAAAATAAAAGATAAAAGAGAAACCCGAGTTTTAAAAACTCGATATTCTAAAGAAATGATTGGTTTACAACACGAGCGTTGGATTCAAAAGGAAGTCCTAGTCGGAACTTAGAACTTCAAATGAAAATAATAGAGGAAAAACCCGAGCTGAAACTTGGATCTTCAGAAAATAAAAGATAAAAGGGAAATCCGACTTTTGAAAACTCGAATTTCTAAAGAAATGATTGGTTTCCAACACGAGCATTGGATTCAAAAGGAAGTCCTAGTCGGAACTTAGAACTTCGAATGAAAATAATAGAGGAAAAACCGAGCTGGAACTCGGATCTTCAGAAAATAAAAGATAAAAGAGAAACCCGAGTTTTGAAAACTCAAATTTCTAAAAAAATGATTGGTTTCCAACATGTGCATTGGATTCAAAAGGAAGTTCTAGTCGGAACTTAGAACTTCAAATGAAAATAATAGAGGAAAAACCCGAGCTGGGACTCGGATCTTCAGAAAATAAAAGATAAAAGAGAAACCCGAGTTTTGAAAACTCGAAGTTCTAAAGAAATGATTGGTTTCCAACACGAGCGTTGGATTCACAAGGAGAAGCCCGAGTCGAAACTCAGATTTTTGACAGAAAGTTTTAATCAAGATTGAGTTTTGAAAATTCTGCTAGTGCGAGGACCGGACCTAGGATTGAGAATGACCATTTCGGGGACTGAATTTATTTGCATGTGATCTGATTGCCCCCTTATCTTGACTGGGGAGGAAATAAAATTCAAAAAAGAGTTGACGGGAAGAAATAGAAATTGATGAAAGATTTGACAAAAGAGAAGAATTAAGGAAATTTTATGGAATGTATCTTTGTAACAGAATTCTCACAGGTAGCATTGTTGCTCCTATGAGGGGTTTCAGGATTATCCCTTATTCTGAATGGGAATGGAAATTAATAAAGGGCTTGAAAAAGAATCGACAAAATTTGAAAAAGAAAATAAAACTGATAAAACTGGATAAAGAAAAAGATTTGGCAGAGATTAATAAAGCTTTAAAAGAAGAAGAAAGACATTCAGGACTATCCCTTATCCTGAAGCAAGAAGGACCTCGTATGATGAGGTTTCAGGTTTATCTCTTAACCTGAAAGGGAGGAAAGAAGAAAAAAAAGAAATACCTCATGGGAAAGAGGCATCAGGTTTATCCCTTAACCTGAAAGGGATTTTTTTTGAAATAAGAATGAATAAATAAAATTTTAACAAAATTTGATAAAGATGAATAAAACTGATAAGATTGAAAGAGGATTTGATAAGCGAAAAATTGATAAAAGTTTTTAAGAAAAGGAGTTTGATCCTGCCTACATGTGAGATCTTTAAAATAAGAGAAGAATATGAGAAAATCATTTTTGAAAAGAAAGATTAACCGCGAGAGCTGATCTTTGAAAGGGGATCATTCACGAGAGATCATCATGAGGATTAATTTTTTGAAGCAATGATTTGAAAACCAATTTTTAGAAAAGATGATCAACACAAGGGTTGATCTCTGAATTGAATGATTTTAATTCAATTTTTAGAAAATATGATCAACACAAGGGTTGATTTTTGAATATAATGATTCGAAATCAATTTTTAGAAAATATGATCAACACAATCTTTGAATGTAATGATTCAAAGTCAATTTTTTAGAAAAATATGATCAACACAAGGGTTGATCTTTGAATGCAATGATTCAAAATCATTTTTTAGAAAATGTGATCAACACAAGGGTTGATTTTTGAATGTAATGATTAAAAATCAATTTTTAGAAAATATGATCGACACAAGGGTTGATCTTTGAATGCAATGGTTCGAAAACCAATTTTTTAGAAAATATGATCAACACGAGGGTTGATCTTTGAATATAATGATTCAAAAAACCAATTTTGGAAAATATGATCAACACAAGGGTTGATCTTTGGATATAATTGTTCGAAAGACCAATTTTGAAAAATATGATCAACACAAGGGTTGATCCTTGAATGCAATGGTTCGAAAACCAATTTTCAGAAAAATATGATCAACACAAGGGTTGATCCTTAAATGCAATGGTTGAAAACCTATTTTTTGGAAAAGATGATCAACACGAAGGTTGATCTTTGAAAAAAAGGTTGGACTAAAATGCAAAAAAAAAATTCATGATTTTTGAAAGACCCTCATAGGTAATATCATTTCTCTCATGAATGATGTCAGGATTGTCCAGCATTTTGAAAAAGAAAAGGAATTTACTGCCCCAGTATGGCAAAAAGAAGGAAGTATTGAATATCAAAGATATAAAGAAAATTGACATTTCATTGATAAGTAAAAGTAGATAACAAAGTTGAATATTTATAAGTATTTTAACCAAAAGTAGTCACAAAGACTGGGCCAACTTGCCCCTATAAAGCGACTGAAAAAAAAGGGATGAAAGCAAAACACTTTTAGCATTCTCAACTCTTTGAGTGGTCTGGAAAAGGTTCGGTTGAAACTGCAGGCTGCTCTTCTCCTTCCTTTGGCACCAGAAGCTCTTTGTCAATGTAGTCTTGCACAATATTTTTGAGGATGAAGCAGCGCTCTGTGTCATGCCCCCTCGCTCGATGAAACTTGCAGAAGCGATCTTTCCATTTCCCCTTGGTGACAGAGGGATCATCCTGCTTCGGGAGTTTGATCATGCCTTTCACAAGCAAGTATTGTAGAACTTCTTCAATTGGCTGACCTAGAGGGGTAAGCTTGCGATCATAACCCCAACCCTCATGCTTTGCTTTCTTCGGCTTGCTTGATTTCCACTGAGTGCTGACCCCTATCTGGGAGCTGAACTGAGCTTGCATGGTTAGGAAATCTGAATACCTTTCTTCTTCGTTGTTGACAAAGAGATTCTTATCAAGGCAGTCCTGAACTATATTCTTGAAGACAAAGCAATGCTCAGTGTCATGTCCTATTGCTTGATGGTATCCACAGAATTGGTCTATATATTTTCCCATGATCGTGGAAGGCCTGGCGGCTTTTGGGAGCCTGAGTAATCCGCTAGACAACATGTGTTCGAGGACTTTGTCGAGCGACTCATCTAAAGGAGTGGAATCTCGATCCTTTCTCCAATCCTTGCGCTTTGGTTCTTCCTGCTTCTTGCCTTTTTGCAGAGGACTATATTGAAGGAGTCTATCCTGGTTTTCACAACATTTCCCAATCTGGCCTTTATATTCTCCCAAGTTGCTGCCCTGGTTGCCTTGGTTGCTGCTCCTGCTGGCTTTAGAATTTTCTGCATTGCTGCGTTCATTTATGGGGAAGGTGACAGATGCCTTTCCTTCGGTGGGAGTTTTTTCGCAACTGGCTTCAACTTGCTTTGATAATATCTCAATCATCATCTTTTTGAATAATCGATATATCGCGGGATCAATTTCACTCTTGCTGTCCTGAACTCCTTCTCTGACAGACTTTTGAGGATCAATTGTGGACTTTCTGCTTGTAATTGGGATGTTAGAACAGTGCAATCTTTGATTTTTGCCAGATCAACTGCCGATGCTAATGCTCCCTCTATAGAGCAAGAATGGAGATTTTTAGAAGAGATCTAGGAAGAAATTTTAATAAAGGAAGAAATCACAATCTGACAACGAAAATATCCCATTACGAGAGATCGGGTTGTCACCAAAATTTGCGACAACCGCATTTGTGTTTCTGAAAAAGGATAAACAGGTAAAAATATGAACAAAGATTAATTTTGAAAAGGACATATCCTGACAAAAGATGTTTTATTTGCAAAAAAAGGTAAGGAATATAAAAAAAAGAATTTCGAGAGTAGATGGCAAAGATTTAAGATTTGAAGAATTTGCAGGCAGGATCAAAGAATTAGAAGAAATTAGGAGAAGAAAAGAAAAATACACCTGGGTTCTAAAAGCAAAGAGAAAATTTTGAATAATATATACCCAGGGTTTTGGAAAAAAATATATATATATAAAATATCATATAATCACAGATGTACAAACAAGGATGCACATGCAGCATTCCCTAAAGCTGACTCTAAATGCAATATTTTGAAATGGCTTGTAGGACCTTAATCCTAACTCTAGGGTTCAAATGATCTGATTCCCATCAAGATATGCTGATATACCCAAGGCGAAGCTCGAAGTACGTGGCATAGAAATATTTCTCTGGTTCTAAGATAATGGCTTCCCAACATCCTTGAGCACCTATCGATATACCTCGGACTATGGCCCTTAGGTACGTGGTAGGGGGTGCGAACCCAAATAAGTGGTCTAGTTGTGAGGCTCTCTCCCGAACTATGGTTTAGTGAGACAGCCCAACAACGTGAAGACCAGGACAATATAGGTAGGGGATGTTTTCAAAAACATGTTCAGCATGCAATAAAAATCATAAGGCTCTAATTCACTTCCTAAAGAGATAGATTAAAATGAAAAGAAGCACACACTTGCATATATTTGTTTTGCATTCAATCCCTAGAATTGAGGAGAGTTGTATTTCAGACCTAAGTCTAATGTGAGCATGAAATAATTTCCTCAATATGGTCCTACCAAACCATACTTAAATCCTATATGCAATGATGTCAGCTTAGGACAGAGTCTAGGCTCCTAAGGTGCACGTGTCATTCGTGTTTCTCATTTGTGATTTTTTTTTTTAAATAAAAGAGAGAAAATGATATTGAAACAAATAATTCATTATGTTTACATGCTTTAGACATTCTACCAAAAGCTGAAAAAATCTTTCTTATTGATATCTAGCTATTTCATTATCGAAGCTTAAAATTAGAATAGCAAAACTCCCTAACTTAGGACGGAAAAGCACCATTGTTACACGTTTCCTGTAAAAAAAAAATCAGATTTTAGCATAGAACAAGTTTGCAAAATACTGAGAATGATGGGAAATATGAAGTAAAACCTAAATATTATGCTCATACTGAATAGAAAATGTGCATATAAATGTATTTACCCAAATGGAGATTCTATATAAATAATGAAGTATATTCTGGGAAGGTGTATTGAGTAAATGCTAAAACATATATACAATATCCTAAAATAATAGTGAAAAATAAGTTAGAATATATATATATATATATATATATATATATATATATATATATATCATCTAGCAGGGAATGTAATACTTGTATCTTGTGATGAAATGGAAATGCCTATGTCAAAATCTATTTTGAACTTGTTTCTGCATTTATATATCTAAATGGGCACATGGTTTATGACAGGGATGATATCAAGCGAAGGTAGATGTCATGGCAGAGGATTATGTTATTGAAAATGCAACTGGTATGTAGTGGGAGTCATGTGAATGAAGTCACAACTGGATATCAAAAATGCTATTGAAGTGAGTGTTGATGTTGTATAATGGCTGAAGTGATGGACAATACACTTAAGCAGTAAGGTGGTATACAGGTGAGATTAATTCATCAAAGTAAATTAAGTGCTCATGTTATCTTTCACCATACTGTCATAACAAACAGAGTGATCAACAAAAGTTGATGCGCTGCAGAGATAGCGTGGCCATCTATGTGGATGTGCTGTACAATAAAGGGTGATTTTGTTATCGCTATCTCTAAAACGATACCTGCCAAGCTCTATATATTCACTGCAAGCTTACATTCAATCAAACTTCTACTAACGCCAGAGACTATCCAATACAAGTTCCTCTTAAAGGATAATAATGACAAGTACAACCGACATAAAAGATGGAATTACCTCGAGAATTCTGGGGCACAGCACCAATCGGTCTAGAGTTTATTTTTAGAGATGTCCATACTTTGTTTTGACAATGTCATGACTTGGTGCATCATACCAACAAGTTTGGACTGAAGATTTGCACCAAGGGTAATTTGATTAAGATTGACTATCTTAATATCGACTGGGACACCTTGTGTATAAGCTCAAACAGTCTAGGCTCAGGCATGCTCAACTGTGCAGCCCATGATCAGAAAAATATTTAGCTCCTCTTGCGAAATTCCTGAGCCAAGTCATCAGCAAAAGTTGATGTGATTTCCTTGCCAGAGGGCTTCAGCTGCTCCGATATCTAAGACAGGAATCACCTATCTCGTTGAATCCTTTATAACGCAGGCCAGCTTTCAACTAAACCATTCAACCCTCCACAAACATTCTATCATGCTCAAGTCTCAACCAATCCTCCAAAAGCTTGTATACTGATTACGTTGACCCGGGATATCTTCCATAATGCCATCCGGTCTGTTGCTTATATCAGAAACAATTGCTAAAATGAAAATGGTGTTATATGAAACTGCTACAACCTTGCATAAACAAAAGAGGCTGCTACGCAAGCAACCTTATCAATGCAGAAGTTAAATGAACCGCTGAAGAGATGATATAATGATGTTGCACATATTTTGAAACAGGAAATGAAGGAAGGACGTTATGAACAAAGGCCTTCAGACAATCAGGATAAACATTAAACACATAAACTAACTAAAAAAATAGAGAACAAAAGAGTCAAGCGGTAAAGAAATAGCTCAATAATGATGCATATTCATTTAGCATCGAAATTACCATATATGTGAGGGACCAAGCCACCTAATGTATTGATATTACATACCCTCCAGAATCCAGGTTGCCTTACACTTGATTACCATGGCCTATCTGGGTATGACGTAGAACTGGCCTGAAACAGACTAGAATACCCAGGTGTTTATTATGCTATGTATCTTAGTTTTCTCGAGTAACTGCTGAGTCATATCCTCCTAGAGTGGAGTTAGACTGTGAGAGGTAGCGGCGTATTCCGAGAAAAATCAACCAGGGGGTGTGGAATCCACCACAATCATGATCATGATCACTCACTTCTGTAGAAGTACTGTGATCATCGCAAAATTTTTCCTCTCGTAATATTCTCTCTCTTTCTTCTCTTTTCCTTTCTGATCCCTATTTCCTCCTTTTTGAAGGGAGAAAAATAAAAGACAGAAAAAGAAGAGAGAAGAGAAGAGAAAAGAAGAGAGATGAAGAATTCTTTTTGCGGGGTCTCACTTGACCTTGATTTAAAAATATTTAAAAATAACTCGCCTCCGTTTATGAAATATTTACGAGAAAACTGGGAAATGGAATTCGCTCGTCGGTATGAGGTTCGACCGTTCCTGGCGCCTTTACCAGGGGTAATCGAACCAAGGGTCGAATTCATGCCTTTTGTTTTGCCTTAATATCACCTAAGAATTTTATCCTTAGTCAAAATGCAAAAAGAATCATGCTTGTGCAAATGAAAAGATGTATGCTCTTTTCGAAAATGATTTGAAATTTTCCAAGTGTTTCTGAGATGAATCTGATAAGGGAGTGAAGAAATGGTTTCTAACTTAGAACTTAGATTTCAAGTTTTTGGGATAATCAGAGCTTGAAAAATAATCTAGACTTTTGAAGGGAAGGATCTTGAAATTGAGATAAAAGGAGAAGAAAGGAAACTCCAAAGTCATAAATGGACTTTGAATTTAGAGTTTAGAACTCAGGTAAATGTTTTGAATTCTAACTTTGAAGTTTGAAATGAGAAATGAGTTCTAAGAGATTCGAATAAGATTGAGAAATAGATTTGGCTTTTGGAATTTTTAGGAATCAAGATAAACTTGGTTTTTGAAATCTAGAATGAAATGGAGTTGGTTTTGAAGAATTGGAATTAAGAATGAGTTTTGAATCCAGGGTCTGGATCTAAGATAGATTTGAAATCCAAAATTGAATTCAGGATTTAGAGTGGAGTTGGATCCTAGATCTGGGATCCAAGATAGAATTTGGATCTAAAGTCTGAGATCCAAGGTAGAATTGGATTCTGAATCCTAAAATAGATTCGGATCTGAAGTCTGAGATCCAAAGTAGAATTGGGTTCTGGATCCTAAAATGGATTTGGATCTGAGGTCTGAGATCCAAAGTGGAATCGGGTTCTAACTTTTGATTTGGACTTTGAAGGTCCAAAGAAGATGGATCTGGGTTTTGAAAACCCAGACTGATTTTGAATTTTAAGAAGGATCAAGTTTTGAGATTCAGAATCAATCTCAAACTTTGGTTTTGAATTTTGAAGATGATAACATTAAACTTGATTTTGAAACAGAAGATGACTTCGAAGTTTGATTTAGAATTTGAATTTTCGGGATATACAAATGAATTTCAAAGTCAAATTGGACTTCGAATTTGAAATTTAAATCTTTGAAATAAGATAGAAGAATGAATTAAAATAGAGATTGAAGAGCGACATTTGAGGTCACTTGGATTTCCGAAAAAGAATTTTGAAAATATGATATAATTCTATCCTAAATGATGAATGAATTTAAATTTTGAAATTGGACTTGAAAAAAAATCGTAATTCATTCTTTTAAATGAATGTAAATAAGATTAAAGATATAATACATCCTTGACTATGGTCATTGAATGTATTATATAATAATCTATATTTAAATTCAAGTGAAGAATGAAACACATTTTGGTGCTTTTATAGAGTTTAAAATGAAATTAACTCTCAACATACCCTGACTATGGCCATTGGTATATATATTGAATTAATTTTAAATTAAACCCTGATAAAAGAGGAAAATATTTAAAGAAAGTATGATGAATTTTGAAAAGGATCCAGTGTGGATCCAGTGTTATTTTATAAAAGATAAAAATCCTAAGTTTTGTTTACATCCTGACTATGGCCATTGATGTAAATCATCAACTTAGGATTAATTACCTTTTACGAAATGGTGCACGTGTCATTCGTGTTTCTCATTTGTGATTTTTTTTTTTTAAAATAAAAGAGAGAAAATGATATTGAAACAAATAATTCATTATGTTTACATGCTTTAGACATTCTACCAAAAGCTGAAAAAATCTTTCTTATTGATATCTAGCTATTTCATTATCGAAGCTTAAAATTAGAATAGCAAAACTCCCTAACTTAGGACGGAAAAGCACCATTGTTACACGTTTCCTGTAAAAAAAAAATCAGATTTTAGCATAGAACAAGTTTGCAAAATACTGAGAATGATGGGAAATATGAAGTAAAACCTAAATATTATGCTCATACTGAATAGAAACTGTGCATATAAATGTATTTACCCAAATGGAGATTCTATATAAATAATGAAGTATATTCTGGGAAGGTGTATTGAGTAAATGCTAAAACATATATATAATATCCTAAAATAATAGTGAAAAATAAGTTAGAATATATAAATATCATCTAGCAGGGAATGTAATACTTGTATCTGATGATGAAATGGAAATGCCTATGTCAAAATCTATTTTGAACTTGTTCATGATTTATATATCTAAATGGGCACATGGTTTATGACAGGGATGATATCAAGCGGAGGTAGATGTCACGGCAGAGGATTATGTTATTGAAAATGCAACTCGTATGTAGTGGGAGTCACGTGAATGAAGTCACAACTGGATATCAAAAATGCTATTGAAGTGTGTGCTGATGTTGTATAATGGCTGAAGTGATGGACAATACACTTAAGCAGTAAGGTGGTATACAAGTGAGATTAATTCATCAAAGTAAATTAAGTGCTCATGTTATCTTTCACCATACTGTCATAACAAACACAGTGATCAACAAAAGTTGATGTGCTGCAAAGATAGCATGGCCATCTATGTGAATGTGTTGTACAATAAAGGGTGATTTTGTTATCGCTATCTCTAAAACGATACCTGCGAAGCTCTATATATTCACAGCAAGCTTATATTCAGTCAAACTTCTACTAACGCCAGAGACTATCCAATACAAGTTCCTCTTAAAGGATAATAATGACAAGTACAACCGACATAAAAGATGGAATTACCTCGAGAATTCTGGGGCACAACACCAATCGGTCTAGAGGTTATTTTTAGAGATGTCCATACTTTGTTTTGACAATGTCATGACTTGGTGCATCATACCAGCAAGTTTGGACTGAAGATTTGCACCAAGGGTAATTTGATTAAGATTGACTATCTTAATATCGACTGAGACACCTTGTGTATAAGCTCAAACAGTCTAGGCTCAGGCATGCTCAACTGTGCAGCCCATGATCAGAAAAATATTTAGCTCCTCTTGCGAAATTAATGAGCCAAGTCATCAGCAAAAGTTGATGTGATTTCCTTGCCAGAGGGCTTCAGCTGCACTGGTATCTAAGATAGGAATCACCTATCTCGTTGAATCCTTCATAACGCAGGCCAGCTTTCAACTAAACCATTCAACCCTCCACAAACATTCTATCATGCTCAAGTCTCAACCAATCCTCCAAAAGCTTGTATACTAATTACATTGACCCGAGATATCTTCCATAATGCCATCCGGTCTGTTGCTTATATCAGAAACAATTGCTAAAATGAAAATGGTGTTATATGAAACTGCTACAACCTTGCATAAACAAAAGAGGCTGCTACGCAAGCAACCTTATCGATTCAGAAGTTAAATGAACCGCTGAAGAGATGATATAATGATGTTGCACATATTTTGAAATAGGAAATGAAGGAAGGACGTTATGAACAAAGGCCTTCAGACAATCAGGATAAACATTAAACACATAAACTAACTAAAAAAATAGAGAACAAAAGAGTCAAGCGGTAAAGAAATAGCTCAATAATGATGCAGATTCATTTAGCATCAAAATTACCATATATGTGAGGGACCAAGCCACCTAATGTATTGATATTACATACCCTCCAGAATCCAGGTTGCCTTACACAAGTACTTCTGAACAAATACTGAACCAACTATACAGACAAAGGCTGCAGTTGCGATCTCCAGTGTCTTAACCCACAATCAAGGTCCTAGGTAGAGATCTTCAAGGACTTGAGGTAGCTGATGAGAGACTTTTACAGCAAAACAGAGAAAAGGGTCAGTGATACCTTTTTAAAAAAAAAAAACTGCCCAAAGATGAGCTGGATTTCTTCAATGTTCATTGCCCACTTACCTTGAAGCACCTTAGTGTTTGAATATGCGTGGAATTTACTTACAAAAATGGAGAAATGATCCTCTTACAATGAAGTAGTGAATGCAGTAAATGAAATTGCCAAGAAATATAAGCGATTGTGATGAATCGGGATACTGATTGAGTAGATGTAATACACTGGCTGGCGTGAACCAGAGAATCAAATGCTTAACCAAATATCAAGATGGACACAAGAAATCTAAAAAAAAGAAGAAGTAAAAAGTAAAAATAAAAAGGTAAATGAAGACCAAAATATCGTGGATGGTTAAAACGAAAGTAAGAAAAATGGATTATCAGTAAGAGTGATCGTGATATCAAACATGAAATCAAGATTTAACATAGAAGTCTCGATGTAAACAGGCGATTGAAAAACCAACAAAAAGTAAAAAAAAAAAGAGATTAGAATGAAACGAGATATGCAGAATGTAAAGTAAGGGATGAAGCCTAATACTGGATGGATTTTAGATTAACAGAAAAGGAAAATAAGTGAATGACAAGAAACAGGGAGAAAAAAAAACTAACTATAAAGGAAAAGAGTGAAACGAAATCAAAAGGGAAAATCGGAGGAGAAATTCTAACGAAAACCATAATCAAGATGGAAAGAAGGAAAACACAGATCAGAATTAGGAGAAATTACAAATAACTAAAAAGAAAATGTTGGAATTAGGATATTCCGGTTGATGTTGCACATACATAGGTCGATCTTGTTGCAAACAGATTGATTCCACTTGTGCGCTTTGAAAGAAGAAGGAAAAAAAAATCAAAAAAATAAGATGAAAGAAGAAAACACCCAAAAAAAGGGGTGAACATTGCTTACCTTAGCCTTGCGTTGTTGGCTGGTGGGCTTCCTTCAACTGATCGGAAGAGGAAACTACCAGAGTCCAGAGAAGAAAGAAGAGGGAGAAGAAGAAGATCTGTATGGAAGGGTGAGAACGGATGATCTTTTGGGTTTTCTCATCGTGCCCCTCTTAAGGAGGGGGACGAAGGTTCGGGAAGGGGAATGGGTTGTTGAAGATGGATGGCTTAGGGAGGATAGCCGGGCGATGGAGGACGAAAATGGAGAGAAGGTGGAGGCCGTTGGGCAGGAGGGGAAGGTTCTAGAGAGGGTTTCAGTGAGAAGAAGGTGCGGCTGGTAAGAGGTGGTGCCCTTTTTTTCCTTACGAAGAGTTTTAAAACCCTAAACAAGAGTTTTGCAAAGGATCCCCCTTCGATTTTCAAGTTTTTACAAAAAAGGGCTCCCGAGGTTTTAAAAAAAAAATGATTTTTAAAAGTTTAAACTTATTTGTTTTTCTCATAATTTTTCCATTTTTTTTTGGTTTTTGTGTTATTTTTCCATTTTTTGTATTTTCAGATAAAAAATCCTAAGATTTGCGAGAAAACAAATATTAAAACTATTTTTTTGTGTTTTTGCAAAAATATTTACAAAAGGGATTTTTTCTGAGATTTAAAAGCTATTTTGAGAAAATTTCTTCAGAAAATGGGTTTACATCCAGATTTTTTTGGAAATATTTGAAGTTTTACAACCTCGAACTGGAAAATATAAGGTCGTGGATCCTAGAGGATGCCGGATGAGCTGCCCAAGTCATTCAAAACCATTTTGGATATTTTTGTAATTTTAATTTGAAAATTGGACAACGAGGCTCAGATTTTGGTTTAAAACACTGAGTTCAGATCTGGAATTGAATTTTGAATATATCAATATGAAATTCAATTCAGAAAATCTGAAGAATGACTGAAATTTAGCTTTGGTTTTCTCAGAAAATGGAACCAGAGGCAAAAGGGTCATTTTTGCAAATCTTTGAAAAATTTGGGGTGTTCACAAGTACTTTATGGACATGCCCGCCTAGGATATAAGAAGCAATCCTAGTCTCCCTTAAATTCCCTAGGTTGGGGCACTGTCAAGGCATTGCCCCTCACATCACAAAAAGAATAGGGCCCAAAGAGTTCATATCGTCTACCCTCTCAAAGGTAGACCAAACAAGTCTTTCTGGTTCAACATACCTTGATAAAGGCATACCTGAAACTATATCACAAGTTATCTTTATCAATTAGGTCATAGGTAAATACAACTATCATTTAGGTTAATGCATTGCCATCTCACTGTTCTCTCTTTTAGAATCATAAATTATTAATTTATCAAGTACATCAAGTACCCATGCAACCCTGTGAGATTTCTATCATCCTGCATGCATTTTACAATTACTGTATCTCAGAACATAACATGCATTCTCATAACAATGAATCATGTCAACGTGCTATTTAACAATTTATTCATGCAGGATCATAATATTTTCAATATTCATAAATAAGCATGCAATAATATCACTGATATGAATCATTTTGAAATTGCACATATGGCCAATATGCAATAAAATCAACATATTTATATTCATCCTTCACATGCTTTGCACTTATAATTTATTATAAAAGAAATGACATAATTGAATTGATTCATGAATCTCAATTATAATACATGATGATGCATTAATTACTCATAAATATAATATATTTTTATTGCATAATGCATCATTTATAGGTTTAGAACCCATGCTTATGTGCATTTAGATGTCATTGAGCTACAGTTCAAATTTCGTTCAAATCAGACTTAAAACGAGAGAGATATCACATTTTTAGTGAAACGGGTCAGACCTCAGGGCAAACCGGAACATTTTGGATCCAAATAGACCATTTGGGCCTTAGATCTAGGCCAAAATGCCACAATCCAACCCATATCAGACCCAAACCCATTCTTGAAAAATATTTGGAGAAAACCCCTTCAGAAAAGGCGCCTAGCAGATCTTTTTGTTTTAATCCTCTTTCTGGAATTTTCAGAAAAGAGGTCTTTAGCTTTAATAATGAGTTTCAAAACCCTAAAACTCATCTTTGCCTGGGAAACCATGCCCCTTAGTCCGATTCTTCTTCCCACATCCTCTTCCTCAGCCGCCCCTATGCCCATTTCTCCTTCTTCCTTGGTTTTGTAAGGAGTTCCAAGCATCTCCATTGAAGCCGTCATCCCTTCTTCTCCCATTTCCCTTCTTCCACGTCTTCTTTTCTTTACCCCTTGTTGAAACTAACCCTTCATGTTGCCATTTGCAGGAAGTAGCAGCCCTGGAGTGCGCCAGCCATGGACGGGGTGTTGTCTGCCCCTCCATGGCTAGCCAACCCTTCCACCGCTGGCTCTTTACATCATCTGCACCATTGGTTCTTCACGCCCCCTTTCAGAGCACCACCACCGGCGACTTCCAGCAACTTGCAGCAAAGCAAGGGTAGCCAACACCAACGAGGGATGATGAGGCATGTCCTAGGCAAAGTCCAACTCTGTTCTACCCCTTTAATCATCGGATTGCAGAAATAGGCCACCGGTAAATCTTTTCTTCCCCTCTCTTTTAGTGTAAAGCCCCTATTTGAGTGTGGTTTATTTCTCTATTTTTGTTGCCTACATTTTTTAGACTGTTACAACCCTAGTATAAGTCTGTTAGTGTGTCGACCCACACTATAGATCGAGTTAGTTTGGTTGCTTCAATTTCGTTTTTGGTGTTCTGTATGCAGTTGAAGTGATTTTCGTTCAATGCCTAAACCGGCTAGATCAATTCTAGCCAGTTGGAGCCTTTTTGTCTTAGATGTTTTATTCAGTTCATATATGTCATTAGCATAGCTTAGTTAGTTTTTTTTATGTTCATACATGTTTTAAATCTGTAAGCATGTCCTCTTTTGTTTAAGCTATGTTTTGATTTCAGCTGCACGCAAATACCTAAAACCGGGTAGAGGATGCTACCCTATGTAGGTATTCAGTACATTCAAGGTAGGATTGCTGATTCTCAGTTGTTAACAAAAGTTTAAATGTGATGCAGGACGTTCTTAGGATTGTGTTGCTTAGTTTAGGAACTTTAAATTAGTTGATTTGAGTGGTAGTGTAGCGTACTTGCTGAAGTTCATTTATATACTAGTTTAATTCTTGTATTAACATTATTTAGTGATGTTTTATTTTGGGCGATTTTGGGCTGCATCACGTAAACTGTTACTCTTTGTTTTAGCATCATGTCTGTGTCCAGTTAGTTGTGTGTAGCAGGTTAACGTAGCATAGGGTAGTGGTGTTTTGCGAAATGTTATTAGTGAGTTAGCTTAATGCTAATGTTAATTTGGTTTTAAGATAGTTTTATGCTAGGCGAGTTTAGGTGTGTTGCTTAGCAAGAAATGCTCATCAGTTACTTTGTTAGCTTGCGATTTGAATTAGATTACCATAGATGTGTTTGCTATGTTTTGTTTCCACATTAGTTAGCTCTTGTGATTAAGGTTGTTTAATATAATTTTCATGATTAGTCAATGTTAGCATTGCTTAGTAGATAGTAGTTGATATAGTGTTAAATCTGTTGTTGCAACATGCGTTTAGGTTTTATAATTTAATATACAATATGTTAAGTACTTCGGATAACTTAGATTAGTTACGCTTAGAGATTGTTAGCATCTGTAGCTTTTGTTTTGTTCGGTAGCCACATATCGACTAGACTTACTCTAGTCAATTGGGGTGTTTTCTAGGTTTTCAAGTTCCCCGTTAAATTTGTATTTTCTGTAGGTTACTAGTATAATTAGGTTAAGCATTAGTGTATTCATGCATTAGTTTGGTAATTAGACTGTTAGGATTGATTTTCTCATAGTTTTGCCCTTGGCGATTTTGATATTTCTAGATAGGCTTATATCATACTTTTGATTGAATTTGTGACGCTTATATCCGGAGCTCCCGCAGTGATACTCCAAATCTGAAACTTCTGTTAAATTCCTGACTATGTTAGGAATACAACAAAACAATGATAACTTCAATCGAACTTCGTTTAGGCCGTCTACGAATCATTTTTCGATTGCCTATCAGAAATTAGGATTTCACGTAGCGTAGGGGCAAAAGAGTCATTTGTAATTTTATGTAGTTTTTCTAATATCAATTTTTAGTGTTTTATTAGGTTTCTAACATTAGTCCAGAGTTAATCGTAGCGTTAGGATAATTAGTTTAGGGAATTAGCTCTGGCAATTTTTCATTTTACGTAGAATTATGTTAGTGATTATTTTTAGAGTTAATTTAGAAATAGTTATTTTGATTTCTTTAAATAGTTTCATTAACTTCGTCTCTGTGTCATGCAGGTGATATCAAGTTGCGGATTAAGAGCAATTCATCCAAGTAGTATTGTGTTCGCAAGCTTAAGTCACTGTGCATTTCCTTTTAGTTTTTGTTTAATTTTGCTTTCATTGTATTATTCTTTATAATTGAATAAGTTCAGTATCAATAAAGTGCAAATTTTAGTTTTAATTTGAGTATTTCCCGTTTCCTGAGGATTCAACCCATACTTTCCATATTCGTGGAAAGTCAGTTTTATTACTTGATTGGTGATTTTCCAAAACGCTTTCAATGATAAAATAATGTTTTGAAATAACGCTTACAAAAAAGACCAATCAATACGTATAGGAGCCTTTTTCTCAGAAACAAGGCATCCATACACTATAATCATAGCAATCAAACTCACGGTAGAAGAGAGAGAGAATCAAGTCAAGAGAGATAGAGACTCATGATCTAGAGAGAGATGGATAGATTTGAGAGAGAGAGTTTAGAGAGATTCAAAATTTCATTTCTTAATTAAGCCAAAAAACAAGGGCTTATATATAGGCCAAGCTGAAACTCATAAAAGCTTCACAAGTTACAACATGAATTTAATAGAGAAACTCTAAATCAAGACAAAGTCTTGAGAGCTTGGGCTATCTTTGGTTAAGCCTACTTGGACCAACCTAACAATAGGGCCTTCTCCAAAAATAGGGTTTTCTCTTGGACTCCAATTTTCTTATTTTAGACAGACTTCAAGACCCCTTACATGACTTTTATAAGGTATTAAAACAAGTTAGAGCACTTCGGAGATTGGTCACATTGAGCTCTCTTGGCCTATTTCTGGAGGGGGCTTCCAATGAATAGGCCCCACTTGGTCTTCAATGCTGAAAGGAGGTGGTGGTGCCCCAAGGGTGGGTCCCATAAGTTCCAACACTTTAAGGATTGGATCTAGATCTGGATCTTCAACAATTGAGTCTGCATTATCCCCTCTCCTTTGAGAATTCTTTAGTCTACTAGGCAAGGGTCTTTTATAGATGAACTCCCTAGCTGGTGCTTCCTCATTATCCCAAGCTTTAACATTATTGACATTGATTTTTGCTCCCTCCATTTGCCGAGATGGAGTCTCGGCAACATAATTCTTTGGGCCCTTCTTATACTGGAGCTCAAAGTCATACCCCATCATTTTAGTAACTCACTTCTGTTGCAGTGGGGTCGAGATATGTTGCTCTATGAGGTACTTAAGGCTTTTATGGTCTGTGTGGACTACAAAGTACCTTAAGAGAAGATAGGGCCTCCATTTTTTAAGTGCCATTATGATGGCAAGCATCTCCTTCTCGTATATTAATAGAGAGCCTTGGCATGGTTAGCGAGGCTCTTGCCTTATAGGCAATGGGTGGCCTTTTTTCATTAATATGACTTCAATCTTGATGTCACATGCATCGGTTTCCATGATGAACATTTTGGAAAACTCGGGCATGGCAAGTATGGGGGCCTCACACATGGCTCACTCGAGCTTTTCAAAAGCGAGCTTGGCTCCTTCTGACCAAGAGAAGTTATTTTTCTTTAACATTAATGTTAAGGGGGCAACACTGACTCCATAATTCTGCACAAATCTTCTACAATACTCGGTGAGTTTGAAAAACCCTCTCAAGGACTTGATGGAGGAGGTCATAGGCCAAGAAAGCATGGCAAAGATATGCACTAACGCCTTACTCATGTACGATATGACCAAGATAGGACACATGCTTGGATCTTTTGGCCACAAACCGATTCTTCTTTAGGGTATGTTTAATGCTGCATCTTGCACATTGTGCGAGATAAAAAGGCTAATTTTCATATTTTTTATCAAATGTGGGACATGGCGAACATGCAAAACACCGGCTGCCCCATCCAAAATGCCATGTTATTTTTGTTCTGCCCCCCTATTATACAAAGAACAGGATGGGGGAACAATTTAAAAAAAAATGTATCGGCAAGCATGTTGCGCCCATCAATGTCTCTCTCTCTCTCCTGTTTATAGCCTGGGCCGATGGAGGGGGAGGCGAGGCTATCACCGCCACCGTCATCTTCCTCCTTCTCCGTTATCGTCACCCACCTTCTTTTTTTGCCAACACTTCTTTTGTTTGATGACTCTCTGAATCATGGTTTCACTCTCCCTTTCTTCTTTGAGGTAATTTTCAATAATTCCTTATTATTATTATTATTTTCATTTTGAGGGTTTTCTTTAAGGAGATTTCATCATTTTCATTTTTCAATTTTTCTTGGTGATTCGTGATTGTGTGATTTCAAAATGATAGAAATGATGTGGGACTGATTGGAATTCTTGGGTTAGGGTTTGTGCATTTGATCATGGTGGAATTTGATGGGAAAACTTTTAATTTTGGTTGTGTTCTTTTGAGGTTTTTATCATTTTAGGGTTTCTTCCTACGAGTTTGTTTGTTTTCATCTAGGGTTTCTATAAGAGTGGGGTTGTATTGTTATTTAATATGGTGTTCTGTTTTTTTTTTATTGTGTCGATGAAAAGAGTGGTGTTTTGATCGATTGGTTTCCTTGGTGATTTTTTTTCCAGCACAACATTTGATCGTTTGTGTGATGGGGTATTGAATGTTAGGTGTGAAATTATGGGATTGATCTGGTTTTGGACTCCATTTTTGTTAATTTGGGGATTTTCTTGGGGGATTACGGTAGTTGGTCATGCTGACTTTTATGGCAATTGCTTTGGATCGATTTTTGGAACCCAACATAAAACTTTTTGTATCCAATCCTCCTCAAGTTAAGACAGAGAAGAAGATTACTCCATCTGGTTCATCGCCCTGGCCATCTCTCATACCTGCCGCTGAAGAACTGTGCGCCAACGATCACAGTTGTCCGCAGGACGAGACCGAGCCTACGGTCACGGAAGCTCGGGCTCTTACGCAAGATCGCGGTGTCAATCCCAGTTGTCCGCACATCATCATCAAACAACATACATTTTAAACACAACATCCAAGTACAGTTCAAACAAACATTGAACTTGGTACAATTGTTACGGAATGAACAAAACTAATGTTCTGTTTCGTCTTTTTTGCTTATTTCGTCCAATCCTGAACAAACCATCAAACATATCCTTAAGGTGCGCAAGATTAACCCCAACATGCCTAGTCCCATATAAGCATCATAATCATTGGTGCAGCCACAAACCCACCTCTAATCTTGTTCTTTTATCATCTTGAGAGCGTCCATAGGCCATGTATTTGGAAGTCCTGCTAGTTATCTCAAAGCAAGAGGCAAGACTATTGGAAAAAGGTAGTTGACAGACAGAATCCCAAATGTGGGGAAGTGAGTCAAAATGTATTCTGTAATCATTGCCAAATCCATGAAGCTTCTACCGAAGAAGGCTCTTGGTTCTATATATATGTTGTAAAGCTCTGATAAGAAATAAACTAAGTCCCATAGCATGGGTCTGTCCAAAGTTACTAAAAGTGGCACCATCCCACACTTTGCAACTCACATTATCTTTGGTAGAGTTTCGTCCCTGCATAATACCCTAATAAGCAAATAAAGTTCTTGGTTGATTTTTGACATCCAACATGCTCTTGCTAAATAAGTATTTGGATCTCATAAATCTAGACCAAGGAGATGAGATGGAAATAATGTTTATAACTAACTTGGCTATACTATGTCTCTTCTCCCAAATAACATAATATATTTAGTACGGGATCATGAGGAAGTAATATATAAAAAAATAGTGAGATCCTTCCCTCTATGCATCCACTCAAATCACTTACTCTTGATTTGGTTTTTGTGCCTAATATGTCATTAACTCATCGAGAGATGGGTGACAATTTGCATATTAGAATAGAGCTGGTATGAACTTACATGCTGGCCCATTACATACGTATCTTGGTCCGAGAATTCTACCTCGCAAGTTGGTTGGTTTGGCAAATGATCAGACCAGACATGGTTTTCGGTCGCGCCACGAACTTAAATGCCTTCCTCCAAAATTTCAGCAATGGCGCCATACAGAGTTTGGGAGAAAGGAAAGATACATTGATGTAGACAACCCAATTTTGACAAAATCAAATTTCTTTTAATGAAATCTTAAGAACTTTGCCTGGAAACACAATTGTTTTGAGTTCAAAATAACCAACCTAATTTTAGAACGAGTTTTCACCCTCAAAGCAAAAATTTTAGGTTTACATCCAAAAGAAAAAGTAGAGTAAAAGGTGTTAGCTTTTCAACCTACTAAAAATTGCACAAATCCGGTTTTGGATCAAAAGATATGGCCAAAATAATCCAAAGTGTCTGTTTAGATTTCGACTGGGACCCAGTTTTGGATCTGGATGCAACTGCCACTGTCGCTGGATTATTTGGATCTAGACCCATTTGGATTTGGTATAACTTAGGTTGTTTAGAGATATGGATCTGGCTACACTTTTTGTAATTTATCGTGAGTTTTTCCTTTGCCCAGAAAATCCTAATAATGAGATTTGTGGATTCATGAATCCGATGGCTTATCTTTCCGCAAACAACCGTTGGCCCAAGATGGGTAATTGAGCTAAACTCCTAGCTGCAAAATTACAAGATTTCATCACTAGACAAACACGAACTCATTCAACTTTATACATTTTTATTGACCAATCATTGTCTTTCACGACTGGGGATATCAATGAATCTGATTTTATCTGATATCTGACGATACATTTGGTGAGCAAAGATTATGTGCCATGGATAAGTGCCATAGCCAATCGCATCACTCTGTAAGTGTGGGCCCCATGAAATGTTATCATGTGATTGGCTATGGCACTTATCCATGTCACTTAATCGCTCTTTTGATTTCAACTGGCATTTGGTAAGGCAAAACCATATCGGATCATAACCAGTTGTGGATATGGTTTTGATTTTTGGTGACCCAATCCTGCAAACATCCAAACTTGATGGATTTTTTTTTTTTAGAGAACTAAACTTTCATTAAGATAATGGTGATGAGTGAATTTTACATGTAAAAAATCAGATCTGGTATGAGCTTTTCACCATCTGAATCCGAATCTAAATTCAAATCTGTTTAGCCAATGATTAGTCAAATAAGGTATTGGTAACAACCAATCCTAATCCGAACTGTTTACATCCTTATTCAAGAGATTATATTTGATTATTCTCTAATCTTGCAAAATCCCTCGTAGAAGATTCAGTGTATCATCTTCTATGACCAATCCAGTTCATGCAAAATATAATTGCACCCGTCCTACTCTTTTAAGTTGAATAATTTCATTTTCCAAATACTATAATGACCTCATGTTTTTTTGGAATTCTCTGACGCAACTAGGGGTGGCAATTTCTGACACGACCCGCCAACCCGCCTCTTAGGCGGGTTCGGGTTGGGCTTAAGCCAACCCATTTAATAAACGGGTCGACCCGCGTAACCCGTTTATTAAACAGGTCGGGTTCGGGTTGGGGGTATGCCAACCCGCCAACCCGGCTGACCCGTTTAATAAACGGGTTAGGCGGGTTGGTCAACCCGCCAACCCGACCCACCAACCCGTCTGCCCGACCCGTCAACCCGCCAACCCGACCCGCGAACCTGAAAACCCGTTTACCCGACCCAACCCATTTATTAAATGGGTTGGCGGGTCGTGTCGGGTTACCCGTTTATTAAACGGGTTGGGTTCGTGTTTGCCACAGCCGACCCGTTTATAACGGGTCGGGTTCGGGTTGAGGTATGCTGACACGCCAACCCGCCAACCCGACCCAATTGCCACCCCTAGACGCAACCATTTCTGATTGAGATTGTGCAACTGAAATCCCAATTACATGATCTTAAGAGTGGATCCAAATCATTAGATGACTGATTTTAACGGCAAAATGATTGCTCATCTTGCAGCTATGAGACCTACAAGATGAGCATCGCTCATCGGCGCCACTTCGGAATGTCACCAAGTTGATGGGATATCACAAGTTCGAAACCCATGGGTGGTATCTCTTTCAGCAAGGTCAATGCTGGGTGTACTCCCCAGGGGGAACCTTAAGGGTTTTAGCAACAGGAGGCCAGCCAATGTGCAGTGATGTTTTTTTTTTCCCTTGGATTATCAAAAAAAAAAAAAAAGATTGCACACAAAAGGTGCCATTTAGTCTTGAGAGTATTTTTGGATATATTGGATCCATATTTGAAATAACATCATAGCGAAACCGTCATTTATTTAACTAGATTTTTAAAAGCTTACTAAACACAGATTTATTGGTTTTAGAACCGTTAATTGCTTGCCATCAAATATCCCTTCAAAATGCACAAATGACAGTGGTCTTACCAACAGATATATAGATGCAAAGCAGTCTAACCATGTCCATGGATCCATGTGGGCTTCGGACTATCCAATCATCTGGTTATTCCAAGAAATCTAATGGTAATGGACCCAAATGTGTCTCAAGGTCCATACCCTTTCCAAGGGATTCGGTTGGGTAGTCCGATTCGTCAACATCCCTGCATGTTGATGTCATCAGCTGTCCATCTGTTTTCTTGGTGGAACAGATTCAGACTTAGTTAAACTTTGATCCAAATCAAATACACTATTTTTTATGTGGATCATAAAATAGGATCCAAATGTATTTTTGCATCAGATTTGGACTTATATGGTTGAACTCTTTTTGGGTTCTTTGGGGATGTTAATGAATCAGATTTTATCCTGTATCCGGCAAAATTCGATTTCATTTTCACAATTAATTATAATTGGATGTGGATTAGGTTTTGATTTTTTACAGACAAATCTGAGAAATATCCTAATCCGTTTACATGTATGAAGCAGATCTGGTACGAGCTTTTCACCATCCGAATCTGAATCTGAATTAGAAACCGTTTCACCAACATCGATTAGTTGGATATGGTATTGACAACATCCGAACCGTTTACTTTCCTAGGGTTTTTACTTGAATTTTTGATCAACAGTTTCTGTCAGCTTACTTGATACTGAATCCGGTCCCTTTATACAGACATGCAAAATGGATGTTTTCAACCAATATCATGAATTAGACCCGAGGGTAGCGAAGTTGAAACAGGCCTTGGCTGTTAGACGGGCAGCCGGGGTTCGATTCCCCTTGCGGTAAGCTGAAGCTGGTGGTGGCGGGCGGGTCAAGGGGTGCGCCCGAGTCTTGGAGTGGTTTCCCCGTTCCTATATAGAAAAAAGCCAATATCATCAATCTCGTTCTCTGGAAAATCTTGGCCATGGAAAATCTCGTGATATTTTTACCAGTGTTTTTAAAGAAAATATTGGCATATAAAAAATAAAAATAAATAATGAAATATACTACAAAAATGTTTTTATCACATCAATATCACGATAAAGACATGACATTTTTAAATTTGGAGTATTTTTAAAGACAGTTTTCAACCTTGTTTCAATGGATCCAACAACATGTAAAATTTGGATTCGGTTTCAAATCCAGTTCATAGGATCGAACTAGGTTTGGGATTCAGAGCAACCATGATCTGAAGACAGTTTGAATCGAGGAAGCGCTGAGACAGGACAGGACAGGACAGGACAGGACTCACTCTCCTGCCCTGTCCACTCATCCCAAAAACTTTTTTTTTTGTTTTTTTTTCCGACCGTCCGCCACGGAGCAGTGACGCATTTGCGTGGCGCGGACACCCCTGCTGAGAAAAGTGGCCGTGCTTTCTCTGTCTAGAACTGTCGCAGTTTGTGATGGCTCTCTGTAACTGGAAGAGCCCTGCTTTCTCTCTCTACCCTCTTCCCAAAACAGCCACCCTTTCCCCTCTCTCTCTTCTCCCTCCTCCTCCTCCTTCTTCTCTGTTCTTTCCGCCCTTTCTCCTCTCTTCCACATTTCCATCTCACCGCCACGGCTTTTCAAGCGCATCCCAATTGAAGCCGTTAATGGTTAGCCAGAAATACACGTATCCAGACCCCATTCCGGAGTTTGCCGAAGCTGTAACATTTCCCATCTTGAAATCTCAATTGGGTTTCTCTATTTTCCCTTCAGAAAGCCTTCCTCTCTCCTTTTCTTGACGTTGGTAAGAGTCTTTTGACTTGTTTTCCTCTTCTCTGACTCAGGAAACCCGGAAATTCAGAACCGAGCTCTTGAAGAAACTTGAGAAGAACAGCGAGACGTTCGGTGATGATTGCAGGAATGTCCTCAGTGTTTGCTCAGAGGTTTGTTTTTTTCCTTCTTTTTTGCCTTTCTCAGTTCGATACAATCTGATTCTTGTGCGATGTTATGAATTGGATTTAGACGAGATAAATAGTATGGATTGGAATTTTGGTAGTTTGTTGGGGAACTTCAGTTTCCGCAGATTGCGAGTTCCTTGAAGTTCCCATTTATTCTTATTGAGATGGACAGTGCGAATAGTCAATATGGTATCTTATTTTTGGATGGTTCTGGATGAATATGATGCATTCTGTGCATTAGATGTTGAAAAGAGAGGGAAAAAGGTGCGCCTTTTTTGGTTGCAGGTTCCTTATTGGGTGGTTGCTCAGCTATTCTATAGTAACCCAATTAGAAATTTCCAAAGATGATAGCGTTTTGTTTGAGTTTCTCTTTAGCGAAGCTTCAGGCTGTTGGTTAAACGGCAACCAACTTTACAATTGTCAATTGTTGTATAAGCCACCTGTAACTTGCAACACACTCTTAGCTGAGTTTTCTGAGAGCTTTTACAGTTATGCAACTATGAATATTTAGAAGTCTTAACTGGATTGTTCTGAGTTGGGTGGAATTGGATATATCTGGGTTGTAATTCTTTATATGTCACCAACCCACCTGTTCATGATAGATGGAATCAATACCAAGGCAGGGAACTGCTGGGCAAAAGAAGGTGCCTTGTATTACAATAAACATGACTCCTAATTCTAGGACTGAGATGACCTAGGCACACATGCCATGATGTTCTGGCAAATGTTTATTACTGACATTCAAATTCATAGACAAACTAGTTGATAAAACTGCTTTATATATTCAACGACCATATATGGGCGTATAAAGTTATTCTCCTACTGCCTGCAGATAAAAAAAGAAAAGAAACTAAAGAAGGGGAAAGAAAGAAACAAAGAAAAATGAAAATTAATGAAAAATTACCAAGAGATCGTAAATGGCAGATGTGATTTTGGATCAGTCTGTAGCAATCAGGTAGTTTCTCGTCTTAGCTATAGTTTCAACTCACCTTCAGTGCTTGGAATGATGTCCATCGACTCATTTAGTCGATATTAAGGCCAAGCCAGTAATCAAGGTTTAATTTGTTCAAACAAGAAAATTGTGGCTCCTATCCGAAGATGGATTTGCTGCTTAATATGAAGATTTTCATCATGTTCTGTTTGTTATAATCCTAAAGTTTATCTGTGTTAGAGATCCTTCAGATGTAAAATGAGCATCAATTCACTCTATTCTATTTAAGACACTGGTTCCCTATATGACAATAAAGGGAAATTTTGTTGTATAATTCTTCTAAAAAGATCTAAGGTCATCAAAATTCATATAAACAAAATCATTACCTTTGTGCAAAGGTTCACAAGAGGAAGTGTTGACTTACATACCGAATAAACATTTCTAATAGGGGGCAGGTACACCTTATTAATGTATCTCATCTTTCCCATTTATCATAAAGTTCTACAAGTCATGTTATTATCCAAGATTATCTGGTGTTTTAAGAGCCAACCTTTTTAAATTCTTCTCAAAGACCAGCTTTTAAAGGACATTGATAATGAATAATGCAGTCTAGGTAAGCTACACTTTTAAGGATGTGTGACTACAATTTTGATACTAGCATTTTGAATTTGAACACCTTTTAAACTGTTTGGTCGGCACCGGTTTGGTGATTTCATTTGCAATATTTTTTCCTTCACAGAACTCACTATTGGATCAAACTTGAAATGTTGTGATGTTGGTTTTTTTTATCTTATTTTATCTTTTTAATGTTGTTACCAGTATTAATGTCACCCATTTATACCTTATAAAGTGACCTTTTCTTCAGCTCTAACATAATATCAGAACGTGCTCATGACATTAATACTTTAATTAGATCCCATAATTTACTAAAACTTTAACCTGCTGAACCGCTAGGGCCTTTTTTGGTGCTTTGGGATTAACTAGGTTGAATCTGTTTATTGGATTCCATTTGTGGGAGTCATTTGACATTATTTGAAGCAGTTCTAGGCGCTGTCACATAGGTACAATATGGGTATGGGTATGGGTGCGGGTGCAGGTGCAGGTGCATAGGGTATGACATGAGAATTTCTAAAAATATATATATATATATATATATATATATATATATATATATATATATATATATATAGAGAGAGAGAGAGAGAGAGAGAGAGAGAGAGAGAGAGAGAGAGAGAGAGAGAGAGAGAGAGAGAGAGAGAAGCAAATTGATGCTTTCGGGTGGGCCTAGGTTCAATGATTGAGGTTTTAAATGAGCTGGGTTAGGTCAAGGTCTACGTCTAAGTCAAAATTCAGGTAACAGGTAAGGTGGTGCTGACAGGGTCCGTTTAAAAATTCGGTTCTCCCAATTCACATCTGATAAAATGCTGAAAAATTTGGTTCTTATCCCTAAAAGGAGGGGGCCACAAGACTGGAAGATTTTTGCCCCATCACCCTCTATGACTGCATTTTCACGATCATAAGGTGATGGTCTCAAGAATGCAGAACATCCTTGTGAGAATCATTACACAGAATCAAGGGGCTTTTCTCAAGGGAAGGTCAATTCAACATAGCATTCTTCTTGCACACGAGATATTAAACTCTCTTCCAGAGTTACCGAAAGTGCCTAGGTAAGTGGGGAAGCGCGCTTCGGAAGCGCAAAACGTTGCGCTTTTGAAACGCACGGGGAAGCGTCATTTTTTAATGGGAAGCGACTTCCCTTTAATAGGAAACACGTTTCCCTTTTATGGGAAGCATGCTTCCCCCGCACTTCCCCCTCGCTTCTCCCATTTTTTCAATTTTTTTGTATTTTGTATTTTTTATTTTTTTCGCTTCCCCCTCGCTTCCGGTTCGCTTCCTAGGTCGCTTTAGAGACGATTCCCGATTCGCTCCTAAGTAGTCCCACGCTTCTCGCTTTCTAAAATTTTAAAAGTACCTCGCTTTCTGCTTCCCGTATCACTTCCTGCTCCCGCTTCCTCAACTGGCAACCATGCTCTCTTCATACTAGAAAGTTACCTGTGGTGTGCCTCAAATTAGACCTATCAAAAGCATACAATAGGGTAAACTGGGACTTCCTGCAACAAGCGCTCCTCTTCTTGGGATTTCATCAGAAGTGGGTTAAAAGAGTAATGCTGGGGGTGATGATAGTGTCCTACAAGATGCTTATCAATAGCTACCCGAGGGAGTTGTTTCAAGCTTCTAGAGGGTTAAGGTGGGGACACCCACTCTCTCCCTATCTATTTAGTGGTAATGGAGATTTTGGCCAGACGCATGGCAGGATCAGCGACAACAGGACATTTTGAACCCCCCAAGCTTCCTAGAGACAAGGTGGAACTCTCTTTATTATTCTAAGCATATCACATGCTCATCATTCTTAAGATGGATGTATTCTTTTGTGTGTATATATATATATATATATATATATAATATATATATATACATTTTATATATTATATATACATATGTGTTTATATATGTATATATATAATATATACAACAACAACTACGCCTTTATCCCAAAACAATTGGGGTCGGCGATATGAACCAAAAAAGAAAATCATTCTGGGTCTTCCACATGAATCCTTCTCCTCCAATCATTTCTATCCATTGCCATGTCCTCGGTGAGGTTCAAAGCATTCATATCCTTTTCTATCACCTCCATCCAAGTCTTCTTAGGCCTACCCCGACCTCTTTTAACTAATATATTTTCCCATTTCTCCATCCTTCTAACTGGAGCATCATTAGGCCTTCGCCGAATATGTCCAAACCACTGTAAACGATTCTCTCTCATCTTATTTTAATATAATATATATATATTATATAGTATATATATATTATCGTCAACTTAAATTGATTGAGTCAACTTAAGTTGACTTTTTATAGCTGTTGAAGAGAGTCCAACGACTAGATTTCTAGCCGTTGGACCCTCTCCAACAGCTAGAAAGGGATCTCCCCTTTTCTCTCTTCTCTTCTCTCTTATCTATAAATATGTGGTGTGTGCATGTGTAAGAGTTGAGAAGGTGATGGTAGTTTGTAGGGTTTTGAGTGTTTGTAGTGAGGTTGTTTGTAATTTTACATTTTTTATGTATTATTTGAATTTCACTCTTAATGAAATTATTTATTTTAGAATTCTTGTTTTCCTTTGTTACTTCTATGGTGAGTATGTATTCAAATACATTGTATTTTTGGTTCTTGGTATCCATTCTGGAGTGCATTGGGATTCATGCCATTTTCATGACATAGTATCATGGTCTTGGAAAAGATTTGTATGGTATGGATTCAAGGTCCTCGCATTCCGGTATGTATCTTTGGCCCTTTTGGTTTTGTTGTAGCTATCAACCCTTTGATCAATCCTAGAGAGACGAGGAGAGAAAGATAAAAGAGAGAGGAGAGAGAGAGTGGGAGAGAGCTTGTAATTCATTAACCCTAATCACCTATTTAAATAGGGATTAGTAAAATGGAAATTTACAAGTAGGCATACTTAATTGTGTTAAATTACGTATGACCACCCAGATTTATGAATATTGTTTTTAACACCCACAAAGTAAGAACCAGAAAAGACAAAAAGAAAAGCCTAGGCACATTAAGCGCGGTGGCAACGTAAAGACAGAAAAGAAATGGCAAAAAATAAAAGCGAAAGTAAAAGCCTGGGCACATAAAGCACGACGACAAAGTAAAGACAGAAAGTAAATGCAAAAATAAAAGCCTGGTCACATAAAACGCGGCGTCAACAAAAAGTAAATGCAAGAAAAGTAAGTCTGGGCACATAAAGCGCGACGACCACATAAAGCAATAAAGACAGAAAAAGAAAAAGGACAAGGATCGCAAAACCGCGTCCCTGAGTTAAATGCGTACAAATATAAATATACGTATATATATTGTCTGTAGTATTTTTTTTTTCTCATTTTAAGTTTTAATTACTTAATTTAAGTTCGTCCATGGTCCTTTGTGCAACTTTTCCCTACCTTGGGAGTTGCAATTCTGCGTACGCCTGCGAGCGTAAGAACATAAGTGCTTGGGCCACGGGGCACGAGAGTGCTCCGTCGTGCAACCTACGATGCGAAAAAGTTACTACGCCATAAACCAAAATAGGAGGCGGGTCCGGTAAGACCCGCAAAGGTCGTCAGACCGGACCTCGGTGCGAGGGTAGGCAAGGAGCTCAGCTCCCTGCAGAAAAGCTGCAGAGGCAGGGGCATAGCCCTTGCCTAGCACGAAGTGGCAGGGGCAGGGAGCCTTGCCCCCTGCATGCTTGAACAGCAGAGGCAGGGCTCTTGCTGGTTGTAGGCAGCGGCAGAGGCGAGAAGGGGTAGGGGGATCAGCCCCCTGCCAGCCTGACGAAAGGCCACAGAGGCAGGGGCTCTGCCCCCTGCCTGCTGGAAAGGAGCAGAGACAGGGGCCGAGCCTCTGTCTGCCCGACAAAAGCAGAGAGAGAGAGGAGAGGGGAGCGGGGAGGGCTCGACCACTCCCCGCCAACAGGAACGGAGGGAGGGGCAGCCCCTCCCCTGCAATAGAGGGAACAGGGAGGGGCTCAGCCCCTCCCCCGCAAAGGCAAGGCGGCAAGGAGGGATCCGGCCCCTCCGCTGCGCCAACGAGGCTAAGAAAAAGACAGAGGCAGGGGGCGGAGCCCCCTACCGGCAGGAGAAAAGCAAAGGTAGGGGCTGAGCCCCCTGCCGGCCAGAGAAAAATACAAAGGCAGGGGGGTGAGCCCATTGTGGGTCGGAGAATAGCAAAGGCAGGGGGGCGGATCCCCCTACCGGCCAAAGAAAAACGAAGGCAGGGGGCTCTGCCCCCCTGCCTGACGGAAAGAAGACGAAGGTAGGGGGCGGAGCCCTCTGCCTGCCAAAGAAAACGAAGGCAGGGGCCAGAGCCCCCTGCCTGACCAAAAGAGACAGCGACAGGGGGCACCGCCCCCTGCCCGACGGAAAGAAAACGAAGGCAGGGGTCTGAGCCCCCTGTCGGCCAAAGAAACACGAAGGGAGGGCGCTCCGCCCCCCTGCCTGACAGAAAGAAACCGCGAGGGGGGGGGCTTCGCCCCCTGCTCGACAGAAAGAAGATGAGACGAAGAAGAGGAAGATAAAGAAGGAAAGGGAAGAGATTACCTGAGGAGGTGGTCGACGACGGGCTGTCGAGGGTCGTAGTAGTCGCTGGCGGTAGTCGAGAAGGGAAGAAGGGGGTTAGCTCGGGGGTTGGTCGGAAAACCCTGTGAGGAGACAGGGTGGGTGGCGGAAAGGGTCTGCGGAGCTGTTGCCGACGGAAGGGGTCAGTGACAACCGGAACACCCAACAAAGGGGCAAGGTGAGCGGCGGGGATGACTGGCAGGGCTGTCGCCGATGGCTGCAGAGAAGGGGAAAGGAGATGGGAGGCGGAGAGGAGGTGAGAGAGAGTGGTGATGGCGAAGGGTCGGGGGTGGCCGCAGAGAAGAGGGGGGAGACACGATGGCGTAGCTCGGGGGTGGCCTGCTGATTCGGTCGTCGACGGTAGCATGGAAGAGGAAGAAGACGGGAAGCAGAGAGGAGAGAGAAAGGGGTGAGGGTTTTGCCCCTCGCTTCAAGAAGATGGGCTCGGTTCGGGCTCGGATCTGGGTCCAGGTCAGGCTCGAAACTGAGTCCGACCTCGGCGGACCAACATTGGCACGTGTCCGACGCAATTTTTTTAAAGCGGGCTTTATATCCTACCTCCATTAAAAGAATTTCGTTCGTGAAATTTCATATGAAGGTTATTTGTAGAGATCATAATCTTATTTGGTCGGTATGGATGATGATGCCCAACCTGTGTGTATGATCCTAAACATGTATGCTTTTAAAGTGATCAGTGTTAAAATGTAAAACTGTACATATATGTATATATAATAATATTATATTATTATATATATATATATAAATACATTTTTCATTTCTTTCTTTTCTATAATTTTTTTCCTTTATTTTTATTTTTTGTCTTTATGTCATCTAGTTCAGTTTGAACTAGAATGACTGTTGCTAGTCAAGTCCTGTCTAGACTTGACTAGAATAGAGTTGTTGGACTGACACAGTCCAACAACTCTTAATAGAGCTGTTGGACTGACACATTCCAACAGCTCTAAATAGAGCTGTTGGACTGTGCCCAACAGCTCTATTGGGTCCTCTTTCAGCTGTGTATATAAAGGGGTGCAGCTCCTCTTGTATTTTACTCCAATGCTTCTTAAGCAATTGGTTTTTCATATCAATAAAGAATACATTTTTATTTTTATTTTGTTTCCAGTTATACCCTTTTTAAGGGTTATGCTTTAGTGTCATTCTTGACACTTGCTCTTATTAATCTAAGGTCGTGTTTCGAAGATCCCCATTTCATTTCATGGTATCAGAGCCGCGGAAGTACTAAATCTTGAGGAAAAGCTGCCTCGGTTTCCGTGCCCATTTGCAAAAGTGTTCGCCACTTGAAGAGAAGTGTTTTATCACTTCATTGGAGAAGATTTCACATCTTGTTGTATTGTTTTTTTTCTTTCTTTTTCATTTTCCTTCTTGTTTCTCTTCTATCCCTATTCTTTCTCTCCTTGTAATCGATGAATGACAATGATAAAGTCACCATCATGCCTATGAAACTAAGCGATACGAACTATGTAACATGGGCTTCAATCATGAAGCACCATATATGGGGAAAAGGCTTATGGGGGATTGTGGATGGTTCCGATTCGGAACCTAAGCTATCTCTTACTAAAAAGGAGGGAGATAAAGAGGTCCCTCTATCGGAAGAAGAGAAAATCAAGGCTATTGCCTCATACGAGAAGAAATGGAAAGAATGGAGAATATCTCATGCGAAGATAATGTCATGGCTTATCAATAGCGTTGACATTAAAAAATGCTCAAGTCTTGCCAAATTTGATCATGCCGATAAGGCATGGGAATACCTTAAGAATATGTATTCCCTTAAAGATATTGCACACGTGTGCAACCTCCAAGAAAAAGTTCGAATGATGACACAAGGAGACAAAACTATTTGTGAATATTACAATGGGTTGTCCGAACTTTGGGAAGAACTTTCCCTTTTAGAACCAAAGTGGCATTGTGCCGAAGACATCGAGCTTCGTCAGAAACAACTCGATGCCGAACATTTTTACTAGTTTATCACTGGATTAAGGCCGGAATTTGAAACCACTAAATCGGCCATACTTTACCGGGGAAAAATTCCTTCTATTGTTGAAACTATTGAAGAGTTAACAATGGAAGAAAATCGTCTCCGGAAAGGTTCTTTAAAAATTGAAGATGATTCCGTTTTAGCCGTGTCTAGACCAGGGAATCATGTTCGATCATATAGGCCTCCTCACTTTAACCGACAAAATGGTGACTATGATAAGAAGAAAGTTATTTGTCATCACTGTCATGAACCGGGACACTACAAGCCACAATGTCCCAAACTTAAGGAGCTGAGAGAAAAAAGAGCTGCAATTGCTGGATCGGAGCCTAAAGATCAGGATGCACCAGTTTCCCTGGCCCAACTAATGGAGATTCTTCAACCTCTCATCAAAGGTGCCTTTTCCTCATCTGAAGCTTCAACCGGCGCAACAGCCTCATCTTTTTCTGATCTAGGTAAAATTTCTTGGCTTCTTGACTCTGGTGCATCTTTTCATATGACCCCAAATAATCAAAGTCTATCCAGATGTGTTAAAAATAAAACAAGTGTGTCAAAGGTCTTTACTGCTGATGGGACTTCTCTTGAAATAGAAGGAATAGAAAATTTTGAAAAAATTTATAAAACAAAATTTTTTTATTCCAGAAATTAGACATGTTCCGAAATTAAATTTAAATCTTTTATCTGTATCTCAAATTTCTGTTTATGTGTGTAATATTTCTTTTTCTTCTTATGGTTGTTGGGTACATGATCGCCAGTCGGGCAAGCTGATTGGGGAAGGCCATAGAGAAGGAGGACTCTATTACATGGATTTTTTGGAAATGCCGAAGAAAGCTTTTTGTTATAATATTCAAAAAATAGAGTTGGAACTGTGACATAAGAGACTTGGTCACCCACATATAGCCAAAATCCAACATTTTCCAAATCTAGGGAAATTTTGTAACTCTGAATCATTTGATTGTAAAGATTGTATTCTCGGCAAAATGAAAAGATTACCATTTCAGAACAGAACCTTTTTCTCTTCAAGACCACTTGAATTAATACACTCGGATGTTTGGGGTCCTGCACCAGTAATTTCTAAAGGAGGATTTGTTTACTATGTTATTTTTGTCGATGATTTCTCCCGACATACGTGGATGTACTTTCTCAAACATAAGTCTGAAGTATTTTCATACTTTCAAACTTTTCATAATATGGTTAAAAACAAGTTTCAAAATGATATTACTATTTTTCGCACAGATTCAGGAGGAGAGTTCTTATCCACAAATTTTCAAAATTATCTTAAATTGCATGGCATCACTGATCAAAGATCTTGTCCTTATACACCTCAACAAAATGGACTGGCAGAACAAAAACATTGCCATATTATAGAAACCACTAGGACTTTATTAATAGCAAATCAAGTCCCGAAAGACTTTTGGGCAGAAGCTGCCTTGACTGCCACATATCTCATTAATAGGATGCCATCTTCTTCGTTACAAAATATCACTCCCATTGAAAAATTTATGAACATTTCTCCAGACTACTCTAGACTAAGAATATTTGGGTGCAAATGTTTCATATTTACTGACAAAAATGATAAACTTTCCCCTCGTGCGATTCCCTGTGCCTTTTTAGGATATGCTGAAAACCAAAAAGGTTATAGATGTTTTGACTTCAAAAATAATAAACTATATGTGTCTAGAAATGTTTCATTTCTTAAAAAGGAGAGCTTCTTTGATTTTAGAAAATTAAAAGACGTCACTGAGTACTCCTTTTTGCTAGATCTAACATCAACATCTAATGAATATGACCTTGACTGTAACTTTGATGATGATAAAAGAATTATTGATTTTAATGTTGAAAATGAAAAAGTTCATAGAGATACTAGTATTCAATATTCCAGGCGACAAGAGTCTAATCCTCCATGTGCACTTGAGAAATATTCTAACATTCCAACTAGACAATCAACCCGAATCTCGAGGCCTCCAGGAAAGTTTGTATCATACGAGTCTTTCTCACCCACATATAGGGCAATTATTGCATTAATTCACTCATATGAAGAACAATCCACATATTTTCAAGCAAAAAATGATATCAAATGGATAGAAGCCATGAAAGCTGAATTAGATGCACTTGAAAAGGCTTCTACATGGAATATTCAAGATCTTCCTCCAGGGAAGAAAACTATAGGATGTCGATGGGTTTATAAAATTAAAACCAAGAGTGATGGTACTCTTGAAAGATATAAAACCCGTTTAGTAGCCAAAGGTTATGCCCAAGAATATGGGATTGATTATGAAGAAACCTTTGCTCCGGTGGCTCGTATGACTACTGTCCGAACCTTAATTGCCTTAGCTTCTATCAAAAAATGGTCTATTTTTTAAATGAATGTCAAAAATGCTTTTTTAAATGGAAAGCTAGTTGAAGAAGTATATATGGAACCCCCTCCTGGTCTAAGTATTCCTAAGGGTAAAGTCCTTCGCTTAGAAAAAGCTCTTTATGGACTTAAACAAGCACCAAAAGCTTGGTATGATAGGTTTAGTCGTGTTATGATTGATATTGGTTTTCAATTCTGTTTAACTGACACTGCTTTGTTTATTAAGAATTCTGATGCAGGGATCATTGTGCTTCTTCTCTATGTGGATGATATGATCATCACCGGAAGCGATAAACAGGGAGTTGAAACAATCAAAACACTTCTTAAATCTCATTTTGAAATGACTGATTTGGGCTTGTTGAGATATTTTTTAGGCATTGAAGTTGCTTATTCTCCTAGAGAATATTTATTATCTCAGACTAAATTTGCTTTTGATATTGTTTTCAGGTCTGGTATTACTGATGATAAGAAAGTCGACACTCCAGAAGTTGTTAATGTTAAAATGAAGATTGATGATGGAGAACTTCTTGCAGATCCTACTCCTTACAGACAGCTTGTCGGGGCACTTTCCTATCTATCCATTATCAGACCAGATATAGCACATGCTGTTCATACAGCAAGTCAATTTCAACATGCTCCTACTTCTGTTCATATGGGAACAGTCATGCGTATTATCAGATACATCAAGTCCTCTCTTTCACGAGGACTTTTCTTATCTTCCTCCTCTTCTCTTGATTTAATTGCATATACTGATGCTGATTGGGGAGGTGATCCCAATAACAGACACTCAACCACTGGCTTTTGTGTCTTTTTAGGGGAATCATTAATCTCGTGGAGGTGTAAAAAGTAGCAGAAGGTATCTCTCTCATCCACCAAAGCTGAATACAGAGCCATGGCAACCACGACCATGGAAGTAGTTTGGCTCCGACGACTGCTTGCTGACATGGGAGTTGAAGCAACAAAGGCTTCACAAATGTGTTGTGACAACAAAAGTGCGATCTACATTGCCAGTAACAGAACATTCCACGAACGCACCAAACACATCGAAATGGATTGTCACTACGTCAGAGAGGAATATCTACACGGGATAATTGATCTGCCATATGTCACTTCAGAATATCAGTTAGCAGACTTCTTTACAAAGCCTCTCGCTGCTCCCCGATTTCACTTTCTCTTAGACAAACTTTCGCTCATTGTACCGTAAGTTTGAGGGGGAGTGTTAAAATGTAAAACTGTACATATATGTATATATAATAATATTATATATATATATAAATACATTTTTCATTTCTTTCTTTTCTGTAATTTTTTTCCTTTATTTTTATTTTTTGTCTTTATGTCATGTAGTTTAGTTTGAACTAGAATGACTGTTGCTAGTCAAGTCCTGTCCAGACTTGACTAGCAATAGAGCTGTTGGACTGACACCGTCCAACAACTCTTAATAGAGCTGTTGGACTGTGCCCAACAGCTCTATTGAGTCCTCTTTCAGCTGTGTATATAAAGGGGTGCAGCCCCTCTTGTATTTTACTCCAATGCTTCTTAAGCAATTGGTTTTTCATATCAATAAAGAATATATTTTTATTTTTATTTGGTTTCCAGTTATACCCTTTTTAAGGGTTATGCTTTAATGTCATTCTTGACACTTGCTCTTGTTAATCTAAGCTCGTGTTTCGAAGATCAACATTTCATTTCAATCAGGACAACTCATAATGAGTTTCTGAGAAAGGTTTTAGTTAAACAAAATATATACGTGATTTCATATAAACTTTTGTTTCTTGAATGGGGTCTCTGTATTTTATCACTATCATGTCATCGTTTGTCACCCTCACTATTTCTAACACTCTTTGTCTTAAATAACCTTAACGTATTCTCATTTCTCAAGGCCTTGTGCGGTCATCTGTCTCATGCCATGACTTCACTTAAGTTGTCATTCTCAGAATGACCCCATTTTTTCACAGAAGACCCAAACATAACATCATATCGAGATCTAAAATCAATAAGGGTTTAATTCTCTAATCATGGTACAACGAAAAAAGCCAAATCTATAGATTCATAACCGGTTATCACAATCAATCTTCGAAGATTATCACAACTCACTATAACACCTTATTTTATAAAGATTCACAAGATCCACGCCGGATCGCCTGGTCTGGGAAATGTACGACCTCACAAGGAATTACCGCCCTAGATGGTATACTTGGTCTTGGACAATACACTTCTTCACAGAAATTTACCATCTTTGCGGCTAGCCGCTCTTTGATAGTGCACTTCCTCACAGAGAACTACCGCTCTAGCCGAATTACCTGATCTTAATTATACATACCCTCACAAAGAATCCTTTGGGGACCAGGTCGTCAACAGATACCATATTCAATGATACATGCATCAATACAAATGATCGCTCTTAGGGTCGATAGCCACCACACGGGCACAAGCATGTATACCATCAATATGCATCGCATCACTTCATATGACACTTTAAGTCATAAAATCACACATTTAACCAATAAGGCTCCATGAACCATTGTTCCCCATTAAACCTTTATTGCATGCATTCATAAATTTCAAATCATATGGCATTTAAATCACATCATATAGAAGCATAATATACTATGCATCATATCATTGCCACAAGGAATATCGCATTTCGAAAATTGAACCTCGAAGCATGCATAAACAAAACATGAGTTTTATGCATATGTGAACCTGCACATATCATAATATGAATAAACTAAACCTCAACATACGTAACTCCTACGTAGTTCGAGTTATGCACACAAGATTCATATCATATATGCATCTAAGATAATTCAGATCATTGCATCGCTTTTATGTGCATTCATAATTCTTACATCAAATCGCATTCGATCATTTCTGTGTGAAACACACGCACATACCTCCTAAGTAATTTTAGTCAGATATTCATAATACCTATCAATCATGATATACAAGTATGATATATTCACACAGGCAATCATAATGAAATCATTTGCAATGAAACTATGTAAACGTGATGCATCATCAACCTAATAAGTCAAAACTAATCATTTGTAGGCGTGATAAGTCATTCACCTGTATGCTAACATAAGCATCACAATCATAAGAATCTTGGGGGCACAAAATTCATACGCAATTTCATTGAACGACATTTAAGCAGAAATACATTTCTTTAATTAAAATAAATAATAAACAATTTAAATAACAATACTTACAGTGCGATGCAGATGCCATACAGTCAAGGATCACTACTTTCCCTATCGCTTTGATACCAACTTGCAACGCCCCAAAATCTAAGACTTATAACTTTTTATGAAAAATTTGAAAGCTTTGTAATCATTCGTTTTATCAGAGTTTTTAAATAGTAATTCAGCGAAAATTGATGTTTGAAAGAGCAAGTCAATGGACCTTGGGCGCATTACAACACAAACTTTCTTCCACAGACATATTTGAAACTCCATACATTTAAGAAAATAAATGCATTTTTTAATAGTTTAAGACTTGTACAAAGAGAGATTTTCAAGAAAACCTTTATGTAAATTTACCGTAATGTCTTCAGGAGTGAAACGTTAGGAAAAGAGTCTTATCTTGATCTCATTACGCCATCGTGCCATTGCAGTCTGAAACATCACTTGCCCATAAAATGGGCCAGTTTCACAAAAAATTGGTAGGTACACAAGTGAGACGATGTGGAACTGAAATAAGCAATTATAACAAGTAATGAGTTATATCTAGCATGTACAACAGACTATGCAAATGAATAAATATTTCTAACATGAACAATTAAGTATGCAAACGAATAAAGGTTTTTAATGTTAGCAATTAATTATAAAATCAGGTGAGCTATCAACTATCACAAGGTAAGAGTTCATTCCACCCAAGACATACTCACTTTCACGACTAGCAAATACATTAATCATAAGGTGCAAACAATTACATAACAAGCAGCTCATAAGTTGCACCCGTAAGCGATCCATTACAGTAGTTATCATAAAATGTAGGCAACTTATAAGACAAGCAGTTACATTAGTCCTAGTTGTAAACAATTCATAACAGTCACATTAGTCATAAGATGTAAACAGTTCATAAATTACGAGCTGTAAGCATTCATGTTAGTCATAAGAGACTCGAGCCAACAAGTGCTACATTACAACAAGCACGAATAGTTCAACCAAGTAGTAAAGCAAGTCTCATGTATCATATTGCAACTAACATAATGCTATTATTATAAGCATTTAACTAGTACAAGCAACTAGTTATTACTAGCAAAGAACTAATGTAACACTATAACAGATGTGCATAATTCAACGAGTAGTATATCGAACTATAGAGCAAATAAGCAAGTCATGTCACTGTTAAAATACATGTAATTCATATATATATATATATATATATATATATATATATATATATATAATACCCGATAGGGGTATTTTTGTCATTTCACAAGTACCCGATAGGGGTACTTGTTTTCTTTATTTTATTTTTCTCTTTATTTTTTGTAAATCATATTTTTTATTTTTTTGATTTTTGCTCACACAAAAGGGGCCCCACCATGTAGTCGATGGGGCCCCCAACGGTCACATTTGTGACCGTTGGGGGCTCCCAACGACTACATGGGGAGCCCCCTATGTGGCTCTCCTTTTAAGGCCTCTTGGCCCTTCCCCTCTCCTTCTCTTGTGTATAAATAGGGGTGAACCCCTCTTGTATTTTTCACTCTTGAGAGCTCTCTCTCTTTCAATAAGAGACATTTATACTTTTATGTTGTGTTGTCTCTTGTGGGTTTGGGTATTAGCCCTTGTTGTTTGTTCATTAGTGGATGTTGTAAGTGCCTAGTGCACTCTTTGCTTTTCCGCATATTTCATTACATGGTATCAGAGCCTTGTGTATGCTCTTCTTCTTAATATAGCTAGTTGTGTAGCTATATTTTTTTCTTGTTATATCTCTCTTCTTTTTATCCTCTTGTAAGTAATTATTATGAAAAGAGAACAAAAGATTGATCTCTCCTTCAAGCTCAATGGCTCCAACTACATGATGTGGGCCGCCGCCATGGAAAACAACCTCAAGGGGAAAAAGCTTTGGGGATACGTTATGGGCACTATTCCGGAACCGCAACTTCAACTAACTAAGATGGAAGGTGATCAAGAGAAAGCTCTTGAAGGAGATGCCCGCATGAAGGCCATTGAAGATCACCAATCTAAAATAGAAGATTGGGAAAGTAAGCATGCCAAGATTCTTGCTTGGTTCATGAACAATGTGGAGCTCAAGATTTGCGCCAACATTGCCAAATTTCGGATGGCAAATGAAGCATGGTTCTTCATGAAAGGTATGTTTACCCAAAAAGACCTTGCTCGTCAATTCTTTCTTCAAGAAAAAATCCGGACTATCAAGCAAGGAGAAATGAGTGTTAGGGACTACTTTAGCACTCTTGGCCCTCTATGGGATGAGCTATCTTTACTAGAACCAAAATGGGTTTCTAGTATAGATGTGGAATTAAGGAGAGAACAAATGGAAAAAGAACACTTTTTCCAATTTTTACATGGGCTTAGGCCCGAATATGAGCAAGTTAGATCCTCCCTCTTGGCATGATTAAAGGAGGAGATGATGTCTTGGCCGTATCAAAACCCGGCAACCACATGAAAACTTACAAACCTCCACATTTTGGAAGACAAAATAACTATAATGGCAATTATAGAAAAGCCATTTGCCATCATTGTCAAGAACCGGGTCATATAAGACCTAATTGTCCTAAGTTGAATGAAGCACCGAAAAATAAGGTTGCTTCCGTTGAAGAAGCTACTCAAAAGAAAGTGGAAATCATCAAAGGGAAGGAATCTTTTTCTCTTGCTCAACTATCGGAAGCACTACAAACTCTACTCAAGATACCATCAACCTCGGGTGCCGCCATAGCTTCTTCCTCTCCTCCAGGTATGTCTTCTTGGATCCTTGACTCTAGAGCTTCCTTTCATATGACCCCACTTGAAAATGAGCTTTCCGATTTGTGTAATAATTATAAAAACTCCTATGTTTCAACTGCCGATGGTACATCTTTACAAGTAAAAAGTTTTGGAACTTTAAACTTTTCAAAAGATTTCTTTGTGCCAAACGTGAGAGTTGTACCTCAACTTAATTTAAATCTCCTCTCTGTTGCTCAAATATGTGATCATGGATGTAAAATCTCCTTCTCAACTAAGGATTGCTCTATACAGGATATCCGGTCTGGGAAGCTGATTGGGCAAGGCCATAGGAGAGGAGATCTCTATTACATGAGCAACTTAAAACTCCCCACTAACTCTTTTTGTAACCATGTCCAAGATAAAAATATTGATATTTGGCATCAAAGACTTGGACACCCAAGTTTCTAAAAAATGTACTCCTTTCCATTTGGAAAGAAATTTTGTAATGAGAAACATTTTGTTTGCAAGAATTGTATTTTTGGCAAAATGAAATCTACTCCTTTTCCAAACCAAACCTTTGTGTCCAAAAGACCTTTTGAGTTAGTCCATTCGGATGTTTGGGGTCCTTCTCCCGTCATGTCTAAAGGAGGGTACTCATATTACGTCACTTTCATCGATGACTACACTAGGTATGTATGGATCTACTTTCTCAATTTAAAATCCGAAGTCTTTGACTTTTTCAAAAAATTTCATATGATAGTTAAAAATCAGTTTTCAAGTAATATCTCTACTCTTAGATCCGATTCGGGTGGAGAATATTTGTCAAATGAATTTCAAAACTATTTAGAGGTAAATGAAATTTGTCATCAAAGATCGTGTCCTAGGACTCCCCAACAAAACGGCTTGGCCGAAAGAAAGCATAGACACATCATGGAAACCACTAGGACACTCCTTATTTCCAAAGAAATTCCAAAGAATTTTTGGGCCGAAGCGGCCTTAACCTCAACTTACTTAATAAATAGAATGATATCTTCATCCTTACAAAATACATCTCCATACGAAAAACTATTTGAAAGAACACCCGACTTCAATAGATTAAGAGTCTTTGGATATAAATGTTTTGTCCTTACTCATAAACGGGACAAATTATCTCCTAAAGCTATTGAATGCGTTTTCTTGGGTTATGGAGAAAATCAAAAGGGTTTTAAATGTTTTGACTTGAAAAATAACAAACTCTATGCATCCAAAGATGTAACATTTTTGGAAAATGAAAATGGTTTTGTGAAAACTAAAGATATTGACGAAAGTGAATATACTTTTTTATTTGATCTTCTATCTCAAGAAGATGAGACTCCTCAAGAAGAGGAAATCTCTAATGTGTCTTTGGATGACCTAGAGGAAATTCCTCTTGATAATGTTATAAGATGAGAATAATAGACCAATCCAAACATATGTTAGGCGTGGTCAACAGTCTCAGATGAGCGCCTTAGAAAAATACTCTCAAGGATCCAACATAGAAGAAATCCTCCTAATAGGTTTGTTTCCTATGAGTCCCTAACTCCAAGATATAGAGCATGTCTAATTGCGTTGCATTCATTTCATGAACCCTCACACTATAATGAGGCCAAAGATATTCCCCAATGGGTTGAAGCCATGAACTTAGAGCTTAGTGCCCTTGAAAAAGCAAAAAACTTGGGAAATAACTTCGTTACCCACTGGAAAGAAATCAATAGGATGTAGATGGGTTTTCAAAATTAAAACCAAGAGTGATGGTTCATTAGAACGTTATAAAGCACGGTTAGTAGCTAAAGGATATGCTCAGGAATATGAAATAGATTATGAAGAAACCTTCACACCTGTTACTAGAATGACTAGTGTTAGGACTCTTATTGCTATTACGTCAGTGAAAAAATGGCTTATCTATCAACTCGATGTTAAGAATGCATTTCTAAATGGCGAATTAAATGAAGAAGTTTACATGGATCCCCCACCTGGAGTATGTATTGGTAAAAATAAGATTCTCAAACTTAAAAAGGCATTATATTGTTTAAAACAAGCCCCAAAGGCTTGGCATGATAGATTTAGTAATGTAATGACAAGTTTGAATTTTCGTTCATGTTATACTGACACTGCTTTGTTTGTGAAAAGTGCAGGGTCTTCAGTAGTTATTTTACTACTTTATGTTGATGATATGATCATCAGAGGAAGTGATGAGCAAGGCATTAATGATATTAAAAAGGTTTTGAAAGAAAATTTTGATATGTCTGACCTTGGTTTCTTAAGATATTTTTTAGTAATTGAAGTGGCGTACTCTCCTCGAGGGTACATTCTCTCTCAGATGAAACTTGCTGTTGACATCTGTTCCAAATCCGGTATCTCCGATGATAAGACGACAGAAACCCCAGAAGTCATCAATGCAAAATTAAGGTTGGAAGATGGAACACCTCTCGAGGATCCTACTCCCTACCGGCAACTTGTTGGGTCTCTAACCTACTTATCCATCACACAGCCAGACATTGCTCATGCCGTCCACTCTGTCAGTCAGTTTCAACATGCACCTACAACCGTGCACATGAGTGCAGTCTTAAGGATTGTCAGATATATCAAAAATACCATAACTAAGGGAGTTTTTCTTTCTTCTGCCTCGTCACTTGATTTAATTGCTTATACTGATGCAGATTGGGGAGGAAATCCCAATGACCGAGTCTAAACTACTGGATTTTGTGTTTTCTTAGGTGACTCTATGATTTCGTGGAGATGCAAGAAGCAACACAAAGTATCCTTGTCCTCGACGGAAGCAGAATATCGTGCTATGGCCACTACAACCATGGAACTTGTGTGGCTAAGAAGCCTCCTCAGTGATATGGGCATTGTCATCTCTACTCCTTCGAAGATGTGTTGCGACAACAAAAGCGCAATCTATATTGCAAGCAATCACACCTTCCATGAGCGTACTAAGCATATTGAGATGGACTGCCATTACGTTCGTGATGAATACCTAAGAGGAACTATAGCACTACCTTACGTCACATCAGAGTACCAGTTGGCGGACTTCTTCACTAAGGCTCTTGCGGCTCCTCGGTTTTTGTTTCTTCTTAACAAGCTTTCGGTTATATCCCCGTAAAGCTTGAGGGAGGGTGTTAAAATACATGTAATTCATATATATATATATATATATATATATAATACCCGATAGGGGTATTTTTGTCATTTCACAAGTACCCGATAGGGGTACTTGTTTTTCTTTATTTTATTTTTCTCTTTATTTTTTGTAAATCATATTTTTTATTTTTTTGATTTTTGCTCACACAAAAGGGGCCCCACCATGTAGTCGATGGGGCCCCCAACGGTCACATTTGTGACCGTTGGGGGCTCCCAACGACTACATGGGGCGCCCCCTATGTGGCTCTCCTTTTAAGGCCTCTTGGCCCTTCCCCTCTCCTTCTCTTGTGTATAAATAGGGGTGAACCCCTCTTGTATTTTTCACTCTTGAGAGCTCTCTCTTTCAATAAGAGACATTTATATTTTTATGTTGTGTTGTCTCTTGTGGGTTTGGGTATTAGCCCTTGTTGTTTGTTCATTAGTGGATGTTGTAAGTGCCTAGTGCACTCTTTGCTTTTCCGCATATTTCATTACAGTCACAACACACACATCTCAAATAATGTGAATATGTTAACTTATGTTTCGATATTAGCTGACCTTGCGGGTACACATAAGGCACAATTCGTAGAAACAACTGAGACTAATCCGGGGGTTTATTATGCCATGTATTTTAGATACCCCGGGTAGCTAACTGAGTTCACTCCTAAGGGGACGGCCAGTGACCAAGAGAGTAAATCCCCAAAGGCATAAGTGGCCCATGGATGCGTCAAAACTTCTGCAGAAGTAGCCTGAAAGTTGTTTATTGTAGCCCATTTTTCCTAACTCTGATGACTGAGAAAGCCGAGTCTTTTACCCAAAATAGCCCTTAATGGCCTGTCCATCAGAGTTTTGTACCATCCATCCTCTCTCTTGATGAAGTCAGCGGATCGAATGGGCACGACGGGGGTTTCTTAACCACCGCCCCATTCTACATGCTCTGGTCTGCTAGACCTACTCAAGCATCTTGCTTGTGAAGGCGAAACCATCACCATTAGGTGGTTTATACGTGTCATTGTACGTTCGAGACAACTACACACCTCTCATCCTACTCATCGCAGTACGCAACGTACCTGTTCAAAAGTACAACCACAATGAGAGTGGTTAACTTATTGTCAGGGTGAAAACATCACCATTTTGTGGTCTCAAACACGTGCCATTGCACATTTGAGGTAAACATAGACCTCTCATCCTACTCATTGTAGTACGCAGCGTACATGTTCAAAAGTACAACTACGATGAGAGGGGTATGGATTTCTTAAAGAAAATCCCCACAATATTGCATTGCCAAAGTACACGATGTAACCATTCAAGTTCAAACTTGACATGCTCTGGTCCTTTAGACCATCACAAGCCTCTTGCCTATTAGGCGATCATCAACATTACATGATTTCAATAATATGCCAAAACATATTTCGAGGTTACCACAGACCTCTCATCCTACTCCTCATAGCTCAAAACACATCGTATATGTCTAAAAGTATGACTACGAAGAGAGGGGCATGGATTTCTCAAAAGAAATCCATCAGCATAAACTCGCAAATGAAGTGTTGCAACAAAATCTAGTTTAGCCAAAAACCTAACAACAAGGTCTCGCTCCAGAAGTGATGCAGCAAAAATCTAGCGATGGTGCAGGTTCCTCAGTAGAACCTTTGCCAAACCCATGCACATTCCCCTAAGCAGGGTTATCCGAGTTGCATAGAATACACGAATCAAAGTTGTAAAATGCTTCTCCCAAATACATCGATTTGGGAGATCCTGTCGTTACCTCGCAAAAGACTTTCAAAAATCTGCTTTGCAAAACTATGCATTTGAAAAAATGGGTTTGCGCCTAAAAACCATCTTTTTGGAGAACCGAAGTGTATAAGTGTGCGTCGTGTCTTTTAAAAACAAAGAAACAAAATGGAATACGCTCAAAGTTGTACTTAAGTGCAAGTCAACGAACAGTGAGCTCGTGCACAATACAATGCGACCGTAAGGTGCAATCAATCCTCAAAGTGCAAAACTACGTATCGAGCGCAGAACCTTATAGGCTGTGCGTAAACTACAAACCCATACCTCGGCTAAAAAACCATGCAATCAAGTGAATACACAAGATAGTGCACGAGGTACGAAACCGCACATCAGCTAAATAAACAGGCAAGCAAATAAATTGATAAGGCAGTGCACGAGGTACGAAACCAAACCTCGGCTAAACAAATATGCAAATAAATACGCAATGCAATGCACGAGGTACGAAACCGCACCTCGACCAAACAAACATGCAAGTGAAAACACAAGACAATACACGAGGTACGAAACCACACCTCAGCTAAACAAGCAAGCAAGTAAATACGCAAGGCTAAAGAGCATCAACAAAGTAAAAACAAAAAAAGACAAAGAAAACCCTAGGTGCATTAAACGCAGCGACAACGTAAAGACAAAAAAGAAAGGACGAAAAATAAAAGCGAAAGTAAAAGCCTTGGCACATAAAGTGTGACGGCAAAGTAAAGACAGAAAGTAAATGCAAAAATAAAAGCCTGGGCACATAAAGCACGGCGGCAACAGAAAGTAAATGCAAGAAAAGTAAGCCCGAGCACATAAAGCGTGGCGGCAACAGAAAGCAATAAAGACAAAAAGAAAAAGGACAAGGATCGCAAAACCGCGTCCTTGAGTTAAATGCGTCCATATATAAATATACGTATACATATTGTTCGTAGTATTTTTTTTTTCTCATTTTAAGTTTTAATTACTTAATTTAAGTTCGTCCATGGTCCTTTGTGCAACTTTCCCCTACCTTGGGAGTTGCGGTTCTGCGTACGCTTGTGAGCGTAAGAACGTCAGTGCTCGGGCCATGGGGTGCGAGAGTGCTTCGTCGTGCAACTTGCGATGCGAAAAAGTTAGTACGCCATAGACCAAAACAGGAGGCGAGTCTGGTAAGACCCGCAGAGGTCGTCAGACTGGACCCCAGTGCGAGGGTAGAGCTCCCTGCAGAAAAGCTGCAAAGGCAGGGGCATAGCCCTTGCCTAGCACAAAGTGGTAAAGGTAGGGAGCCCTGCCCCCTGCATACCCGAACAACATAGGCCCCTACCTACCAAAAGGGGGCAGTGGCAAGGGGTCTTGCTGGCAGCGACAAAGGCGGGAAGGGGTAGGGGTCTCGACCCCCTGCCAGCCTGACGAAAGGCCACAGAGTCAGGGGCTCCGCCCCCTGCCTGTTGGAAAGTAGAGACAGGGTCTGCCCGACAAAAGCAGAGAGGGAGGAGAGGGGAATGGGGAGGGCTCGACCACTCCTCGCCAACAGGAACGCAGGGGCCCCTCCCCTGCAACAGAGGGAACAGGGAGGGGCTCTGCACCTCCCCCGCGAAGGCAAGGCAACAAGGAGGGATTCGGCCCCTCCATTGCGCCAACAGGGCTAAGAAAAAGACAGAGGCAGGGGGCAGAGCCCCCTGCCGGCTGAAGAAAAGCAAAGACAGGGGGCTGAGCCCCCAATCGGCCAGAGAAAAATGCAAAGGCATGGGACTGAGACCCCTGCCGGTCGGAGAAAAGCAAAGGCAGGGTGGCGGAGCCCCCTGCTGGCCAAAGAACAACGAAGGCAGGGGGCTCCGCCCCCTGCCTGACGGAAAGAAGACGAAGGTAGGGGGCAAAGCCCCGTGTCGGCCAAAGAAAACGAAGTCAGGGGGCGGAGCCCCTTGCTTAACAAAAAGAGATCACGACACAGGGCACCGCCCCCTGCTCGACGGAAAGAAAACGAAGACAGGGGGCGAAGCCCCCCTGCCTGACAGAAAGAAACCGCGGTAGGGGGGGCTTCGCCCCCTGTCCGGCAGAAAGAAGACGAGACAAGGAGGAGGAAGAAAAAGAAGGAAGGGGAAGAGATTACCTGAGGAGGTGGTCGACGACAACCTACCAAGGGTCGCGGTAGTCGCTGGCGGTAGCCGAGAAGGGAGGAAGGGGGTTAGCTCAGGGGTTGGTCGGAAAACCTTGTGAGGAGACAGGGTGGGTGGCGGAAAGGGCCTGGGGAGCTGTCGCCGATGTCTGTAGAGAAGGGGAAAGGAGACGGGAGGCAGGGAGGAGGTGAGAGAGATTGGCGATGGCGAAGGGTCGCCGGTGGCCGTAGAGAAGAGGGGGGGAGATAGTGGCGGAGCTCGGGGGTGGTTGTCGGCTTTGGTCTCTGGCGGTAGTATAAAAGAGGAAGAAGACAGGAGGCAGAGAGGAGAGAGAAAGGGGCGAGGGTTTTGCTCCTCGCATCTCAGCCTGCGTCTTTTAAAGTCAGAAGCTCTCGATCCTTCGAGAAGCCGGGTCCAGGTCAGGCTCAGATCTGAGTCCGACATCGGCGGACCAACATCGGCACGTGTATGACACATGTCCGACGCGATTTATTTTTTTAAGCAGGCTTTACACAAAGTTCGGATGATGACTCGAAAGGACAAAACTATTAGAGAATATTACAATGAGTTATCCGAACTTTGGGAGGAATTGACTCTTCTTGAGCCAAAATGGCATTGTTCCGAAGATATCGAGCTTTGCCAAAAGCAACTCGATATGAAATATTTTTATCAATTTATAAACGGTTTAAGACCGGCCTTTGAGTCGACCAAATTGGCTCTTCTATATCGTGGAAAAGTTCCTTCTATCATTAAAACTATAGAGGAACTAACTATAGAGGAAAACAGACTTAGGAAGAATACTCTAAAAGCTGAAGATGACTCTGTTCTAGCTGTGTCTAGACCAGGTAACTATGTGCACACTTGTAGGCCTCCTTACTTTGGTAGACAAGGTGGTGATTTTTACAAAAAAAAGTCATTTGTCATCATTGTCATGAACCGAGGCATTATAGGCCTCAATGTCCTAAGCTAAAAAGAAGAGACGAAAAGAAAGTTGCATCGGTAGAATCAGAATCAAAAGCTCAAGATGCACCAGTTTCTATAGCTCAATTGATGAAAATTCTTCAACCTCTTCTCAAGGGAGCATCCTCCTCAACTGGAGTAGTTGTTTCATTATTCTCCGATCCCAGTAATTTTTCTTGGTTCCTTGATTCTGATGCCTCTTTTTATGATCCCAAATGTCTATAGCTGATTTGAATGTCTTAAAAGTAACTCAAGTGTATCAAGTTTTCACAGTTGATGAGACCTCTCTTGAAATAGAAGGAATAGGAAATTTTGAAAAACTTCTTAAAACAAAGAAATTTTGTATCCCAAAAGTTAGTTATATTCCCAAACTGAATTTAAACCTCTTATCTGTTTATCAAATATCTGATTATGGGTGTAATATCTTATTCTCTTCTCATGGTTGTTCGGTAAAAAATCGACAGTCAGGAAAGCTGATTAGGGAAGGCTATAGAGAAGGAGGATTATATTATATAGATTTTTTGGAATTGCCTAAGAATGCTTTCTGTTATAATGTTCAGAAACTAGAGTTGGACTTATGGCACAAAAGACTTGGTCATCCTCATATGTCTGAAATCCAACATTTTTTAAGTTTAGAAAAATTTTGTAATTCTAAAAGTTTTACTTGTAAAGACTGTATCTTTAGCAAAATGAAAAGATTATCATTTCATGATAGAACTTTTGTTTTCTCTAGACCACTTGAATTAATACATTCAGATGTTTGGGATCCTACACCAATTATTTTAAAAGGTGGATATGCATATTATATTATTTTTGTCGATGATTATTTTAGGCATACTTGGATTTACTTAAGTATAAATATGAGGTTTTTTCATATTTTCAAACATTTCATAAAATGATTAAAAATAAATTTCAAAATGATATTTCTATTTTTCGCACTGATTCATGGGGAGAATTTATGTCCAAAGAATTCAAAGACTATCGTAACTTATATGGCATTATACACCAAAGATATTGTCCACACACACCACAACAAAATGGTCTGGCCAAACGTAAACATCGACACATCATGAAAACTACTAGCACCTTACTAATAACAAATCAAGTTCCAAAAGATTTTTGGGCAGAAGCTGCCCTAACTGCTACCTATCTTACTAATCGAATGTCATTTTCTTTGAAAAACATAACTCCAATTGAAAAATTTGTCAACTTATCTCTTGATTATTCTAGATTAAGAGTCTTTGGATGCAAGTGTTTTGTTTTCATCAACAAGAATGACAAACTCTCTCCCCGTGCGATTTCTTGTGCCTTCTTAGGATATGCCGATAATAAAAAAAGCTATAGGTGTTTTGATTTTCAAAATGAAAAATTATATATATCAAGAAATGTATCTTTCCTAGAGAAAGAAAGTTTTTTTGAATTCGAAAAACCCAAGGAAGTCTCTGAATATTCTTTTTTAATAGATTTGACTTCAAAATCCAATGAATGGGATCTTGAATGTAACTTTGACAATGATCAAAGTCCTATTGTTGTTGAACATAATGATGATAATGAAGAGCAAACCCATAGGGACGTTAGTCTACAATATTCAAGATGTGGAGGGTCAAATCTTTCATGTGCCTTAGAAAAATATTCTTAACTACCAACCAAAAGGTCATCCAGAATTTATAGACCTCTTGAAAAATTTGTCATACGAATCCTTTTCACCCACGTACAGGGCAATTATTGCATTAATACAATCATATGCAGAACCGTCATCCTATTCTCAAGCCAAAAACTATATAGAACGGGTAGAAGCCATGAAAACAAAATTGGACGCATTAGAAAAGTCTAACACTTGGACCATTCAAGATATTCCTCCAGGTAAGAAACCTATAGGCTGTTGATGGGTCTACAAAGTCAAAATCAAGAGTGATAAAACTCTTGAAAGGTATAAAGCCCGCTTAGTGGCCAAAGGGTATGCCCAAGAGTACGACATCGATTATAAAGAAACTTTTGCCCATTTTGCTCGTATGACCATTGTCAGAACTTTAATAGCTTTGGCCTCCATTAAAAAATTGTACATATTTCAGATGGATGTCAAAAATGCTTTTCTCAATGGAAATCTAATTAAAGAAGTAAACATGGAAGCTCCACCTGGTGTTAATATTCCTAAAGGTAAAGTTCTTCGTTTAGAAAAGACATTTTATGGTCTTAAACAGGCACCAAAAGCCTGGTATGACAGGTTTAGTCGTGTTATGACTGATATTGGTTTTCAATCTTATTTGACTGACACTGCTTTGTTTATTAAGAATTCTGATGCAAGCATTATTGTTCTCTTTCTCTACGTAGACGATATGATCATCACCGGAGGCGACAAACAGAGAGTTGCAAACATCAAAACTCTTTTTAAAACTCATTTTGAAATGACTGTCTTTAGGTTTATTAAGACATTTTTTAGGAATTGAAGTTACTTATTCCCCTCTTGGCTATTTAATATCTCAGTCTAAATTTGCCTTTGATATTGTTTCCAAGTCTGAAATTACAAATGACAAGAAAGTAGACACTCCAGAAGTTGTCAACTTTAAATGAGGATTGATGATGGAGAACCTCTTGATGATCCCACTCCTTATAGACAACTTATCGGAGCACTTTCCTATATCTCCATTACTAGGTCAGATATAACATACGTACACACAACTAGTCAATTTCAACATGCTCCCACCTCTATTCACATGGGAGCAATCTTGCGTATTATTAGATACATAAAGTCCTCCTTTTTACGAGGACTCTTCTTATCTGCTTCATCGTCTTTAGATTTAATTGCCTATACTGATGCAGACTGGGGAGGTGATCCCAATAATAGACACTCAACCACTGGTTTTTGTGTTTTCTTAGGTGAATTGTTAATTTCTTGGAGATGCAAAAAATAGCAGAAGGTCTCTCTGTCTTCCACCGAAGCTGAATATAGAGTTATGGTCATCATGACAATGGAAGTAGTTTGGCTGAGACGTCTGCTAGTTAACATGGGAGCTGAAGCAATACATGCTTCAAGAATATGCTGTGACAACAAAAATGCGATCTATATTGCCAGCAACTGGACGTTTCATGAACACACCAAACATATTGCGATGGACTGTCACTACGTCAGAGAGGAATATCTACATGAAACTATTGATTTGCCTTATGTTACATCAGAATACCAATTAACAGACTTCTTCACCAAACCTCTTGCTGCTCCCAAATTTCACTTTCTCTTAAGCAAACTTTTCACTTATTGTACCGTAAGTTTGAGGGGGGAGTGTTAAAATATAACATATATAATATATATAACAATATAATATTATATTATTATTATATATATTTTTTATTTTATTTTTATTTCTTTTATTTTATTTATTGTCTAGTTCATTTTGAACTAGACATTATATTTTAGTCAAGTCCCAACTATGACTTGATTAACAATATAGTCGTTGGATGCTATATTTAGAGCCATTGGACTAGGTCCAACGACTCTCAAGGAGAGCTCTAAAAGCGCTCTCCTTCATCTCTTCCATTTGTATAAATAAGGGTGATCTCCCTCCACTTTGTATCAATGCTTCTTAAGCATTTTTTGTGAAGAAATAAAGATTTATTTATTTTAGTGTGTTCTTCCATTTTTACCCTTTTATGGGTTATGCTTGAAGTGTCTCCAATATACACTCTTTTAAAGATTTCTCGTGCTTTTGTAGAAGACCACCATTTCATTACGACCTCCGTGATTTGAGAGAACATGGTTCCAATGAATTTTGAATCCTCATTGGTTCTACTTCTTTCTTCGTGAGACGTTCCAACCAAGGTTTTAAAACTCGCCGAGTCAACTCGGTGACTCGGCTTGGCTTGGCTCTTCAGTGAGTCAACCCGGCAAGGCAAACTCGGTTTGCCAAGACTCGGGCCTGACTCGGGCGAGTGTTGGGCGTTAGATCATACTGAAGAAAAAACTTCTAGTGCATATGAAAATTATCTCACATTTAGTGCATATGAAAATGATCAGATGTGTTTATTATATTTGCTAAGAAGCACACAACATTAGAATGAATAAAAAACTTCATTGGAAACATATAAGATTGAAACTCTTTTTTTTTTAGTTTTTTACCCAAAGTTATGCTCTTAAAATCTATCAATTATATTCATAATTTCAAATATCATTAGCCTGGTATCTATGTTAAGACAATGTTCTAAAGGCTAATTCATATAGATGGAGTAAGGCTTGGCGATTTATTAGGGGCATATTCCCATAATTTCCAATGTCTGGGAAGGCATTTTTTTAGATAGATGCTAAGTGGTTAAGATGATCTAGGTCATATTTTCTGTTGTTTGATGTTTTATCCAAACATATATGATTATCTAGAGATGTGATTTGCATGATATTGTGCTTTTAACAGTTAAATTTTGTGATGCTCTACTATGAGTATGCAAATTTCAGCTACCAATAATGTGGATAACGAATTTGAACACATGTGTGTATGTGCCAGAGTTACCGGAAGCGCCTAGGCGCATGGGGAAGCTCGTTTCGGAAGCGCGCAAAGAGTGCATTAAGCACTTACAACATCCACTAATGAACAAACAAAAGGGCTAACACCCAAACCCACAAGAGACAACACAACATAAAAATATAAATGTCTCTTATTGAAAAGAGAGAGAACTCTCAAGAGTGAAAAATACAAGAGGGGTTCACCCCTATTTATACACAAAAAGGAGAGGAGAGGCCTTATGGCCTTAAAAGAAGAGCCACCTAGGGGCTCCCATGGAGTCGTTGGGAGCCCCCAACGATCACAAATGTGACCGTTGGGGGCCCCATCGACTCCATGGTGGGGCCCCTTTTAGGTGGGCAAAAATATAAAAAATAAAAAGTAAAAAAAGAAAAAAGAATATACAAAAAATAAAGAAAAGAAACAAGTACCCCTATCGGGTACTTGTGAAATGACTAAAATACCCCTATCAGGTATTTTAGATAATACATATATATATGTATATAAACATATACATATATATGAATTACATATATTTTAACATCCTCCCTCAAGCTTTACGGGGATATAACCGAAAGCTTGTTAAGGAGAAACAAAAAACGAGGAGCAGAAAGGGCCTTAGTGAAGAAGTCCGCCAACTGGTACTCAGATGTGACGTAAGGTAGTGCTATGGTTCCTCTCAGGTATTCATCACATACGTAATGGCAGTTCATCTCAATATGCTTAGTACGCTCATGGAAGGTGTGATTGCTTGCAATATAAATTGCACTTTTGTTGTCACAACACATCTTCGAAGGAGTAGAGATGACAATGCCCATATCACTGAGGAGACTTCTTAGCCATACAAGTTCCATGGTTGTAGTGGCCATAACACGATATTCCGCTTCCGTTGAGGACAAGGATACTTTGTGCTGCTTTTTGCATCTCCAAGAAATCACAGTCACCTAAGAAAACACAAAATCCCGTAGTTGAGACTCGGTCATTGGGATTTCCTCCATGAGGAGGAAAGAAACTCTCCCTTAGTTATGGTGTTTTTGATATATCCGACGATCCTTAAGACTGCACTCATGTGCATGGTTGTAGGTGCATGTTGAAACTGACTGACAGAGTGGACAACATGAGCTATGTCTGGCCGAGTAATGGATAAGTAGATTAGAGACCCAACAAGTTGCCGGTAGGGAGTAGGATCCTCGAGAGGTGTTCCATCTTCCAACCTTAACTTTGCATTGATGACTTCAGGGGTTTCTGTCTTCTTATCATCGGAGATACCAGATTTAGAACAAATGTCAGCAGTCAGTTTCATCTGAGAGAGAATGTACCCTCGAGGAGAGTACGCCACTTCAATCCCTAAAAAGTATCTTAAGAAACCAAGATCAGACATGTCAAAATGTTCTTTTAAAACTTTCTTAATATCATAAATTCCTTGCTCATCACTTCCAGTGATGATCATATCATCAACATAAAGTAATAAAATAACTACTGAAGACCCTGCACTTTTCACAAACAAAGCAGTGTCAGTATAACATGAACGAAAATTTAAACTTGTCATTACATTACTAAATCTATCATGCCAAGCCTTTGGGGCTTGTTTTAAACCATATAATGCCTTCTTAAGTTTGAGAATTTTATTTTTACCAATACATACTCCTGGTGGGGGATCCATGTAAACTTCTTCATTTAATTCACCATTTAGAAATGCATTCTTAACATCTAGTTGATAGATAGGCCATTTTTTCACTGACGCAATGACAATAAGAGTCCTAACACTAGTCATTTTAGCAACAGGTGCGACGGTTTCTTCATAATCTATACCATATTCTTGAGCATATCATTTAGCTACTAATCGTGCTTTATAACGTTCTAATGAACCATCACTCTTAGTTTTAATTTTGAAGACCCATCTACATCCAATTGATTTCTTTCCAGTGGGTAACGAAGTTATTTCCCAAGTTTTTGCTTTTTCAAGGGCACTAAGCTCTAAGTTCATGGCTTGAACCCATTGAGGAATGTTTTTGGCCTCATTATAGTGTGAAGGTTCATGAAATGAGTGCAACGCAATTAGACACACTCTATATCTTGGAGTTAGGGACTCATAGGAAACAAACCTATTAGGAGGATTGGAGATCCGACTCGATCTCCTTAAAGAAGTTTCTTCTATGTTGGATCCTTGAGAGTATTTTTCTAAGGCGCTCATTTGAGTTTGTTGACCACGCCTAACATAGGTTTGGATTGGTCTATCACTTTCATCTATAACATTGTCAAGAGGAATATCCTCTAGGTCATTCCAAGACTCATTAGAGATTTCCCTCTTCTTGAGGAGTCTCATCTTCTTGAGATAGAAGATCAAATAAAAAAGCATATTCACTTTCGTCAATATCTTTAGTTTTCACAAAACCATTTTCATTTTCCAAAAAGGTTACATCTTTGGATACATAGAGTTTGTTATTTTTCAAGTCAAAACATCTAAAACCCTTTTGATTTTCTCCATATCCCAAGAAAACACATTCAATAGCTTTAAGAGATAATTTGTCCCGTTTATGTGTAAGGACAAAACATTTACATCAAAAAATTCTTAATCTATTGAAATCGGGTGTTCTTTCAAATAGTTTTTCATATGGAGATGTATTTTGTAAGGATGAAGATATCATTCTATTTATTAAGTAAGTTGAGGTTAAGGCCGCTTCGGCCCAAAAACTCTTTGGAATTTCTTTGGAAATAAGGAGTGTCCTAGTGGTTTCCATGATGTGTCTATGCTTTCTTTCGGCCAAGCCGTTTTGTTGGGGAGTCCTAGGACACGATCTTTGATGAAAAATTCCATTTACTTTTAAATAATTTTGAAATTCATTTGATAAATATTCTCCACCCGAATCGGATCTAAGAGTAGAGATATTACTTAAAAATTGATTTTTAGCTATCATATGAATTTTTTTGAAGAAGTCAAAGACTTCAGATTTTAAATTGAAAAAGTAGATCCATACATACCTAGTGTAGTCATCAATGTAAGTAACGTAATAGGAGTACCCTCCTTTAGACATGACCGGGGAAGGACCCCAAACGTCCGAATGGACTAACTCAAAAGGTCTTTTGGACACAAAAGTTCGGTTTGGAAAATGAGTAGATTTCATTTTGCCAAAAATACAATTCTTGCAAACAAAATGTTTCTCATTACAAAATTTCTTTCCAAATGGAAAGGAGTACATTTTTGAGAAACTTGGATGTCCAAGTCTTTGATGCCAAATTTTAATATTTTTATCTTGGACATGGTTACAAAAAGAGTTAGTGAGGAGTTTCAAGTTGCTCATGTAATAGAGATCTCCCCTCCTATGGCCTTGCCCAATCTGCTTCCCGGACCGGAGATCCTGTATAGATCAATCCTTAGTTGAGAAGGAGATTTCACATCCATGATCACATATTTGAGCAACAGAGAGGAGATTTAAATTAAGTTGAGGTACAACTCTCACGTTTGGCACAAAGAAATCTTTTGAAAAGTTTAAAGTTCCAAAACTTTTTACTTGTAAAGATGTACCATCGGCAGTTGAAACATAAGAGTTTTTATAATTATTACACAAATCGGAAAGCTCATTTTCAAGTGGGGTCATATGAAAGGAAGCTCTAGAGTCAAGGATCCAAGAAGACATACCTGGAGGAGAGGAAGAAGCTATGGCGGCACCCGAGGTTGATGGTATCTTGAGTAGAGTTTGTAGTGCTTCCGATAGTTGAGCAAGAGAAAAAAATTCCTTCCCTTTGATGATTTCCACTTTCTTTTGAGTAGCTTCTTCAACGGAAGCAACCTTATTTTTAGGTGCTTCATTAAACTTAGGGCAATTAGGTCTTATATGACCCGACTCTTGACAATGATGGCAAATGACTTTTCTATAGTTGCCATTATAATTATTTTGCCTTCCAAAATGTGAAGGTTTGTAAGCTTTCATATGGTTGCCGGGTTTTGATACGGCCAAGACATCATCTCCTCCTTTAATCATGCCAAGACGAGTTTCTTCTTGGCATATTTCGGCTATGGCATCTTCCAAGGGAAGAGGCTTAGATCTATGTAGGAGGGAAGATCTAACTTGTTCATATTCGGGCTTAAGCCCATGTAAAAATTGGAAAAAATGCTCTTTTTCCATTTGTTCTCTTCTTAATTTCACATCCACACTAGAAACCCATTTTGGTTCTAGTAAAGATAGTTCATCCCATAGGGGACCAAGAGTGCTAAAGTAATCCCTTACACTCATTTCTCCTTGCTTGATAGTCCGGATTTTTTCTTGAAGAAAGAATTAACGAGCAAGGTCTTTTTGAGTAAACATACCTTTCATAAAGAACCATGCTTTATTAGCCATCTGAAACTTGGCAATGTTGGCGCAAATCTTGAGCTCCACATTGTTCATGAACCAAGCAAGAATCTTGGCATGCTTACTTTCCCAATCTTCCACTTTAGATTGGTGATCTTCAATGGCCTTCATGCGGGCATTTTCTTCAAGAGCTTTTTCTTGATCACCATCCATCTTAGTTAGTTGGAGTTGTGGTTCCGGAATGGTGCCCATAACGTATCCCCAAAGTTTTTTACCTTTGAGGTTGTTCTCCATGGTGGCGGCCCACATCATGTAGTTGGAGCCATTGAGCTTGAAGGAGAGATCAATCTTTTGTTCTCCTTCCATTTTAATCACTCACAAGAGGATAAATGAGGAGAGGCCTTATGGCCTTAAAAAAAGAGCCACCTAGGGGCTCCCATGGAGTCGTTGGGAGCCCCCAACGATCACAAATGTGACCGTTGGGGGCCCCATCGACTCCATGGTGGGGCCCCTTTTAGGTGGGCAAAAATATAAAAAATAAAAAGTAAAAAAAGAAAAAAGAATATACAAAAAATAAAGAAAAGAAACAAGTACCCCTATCGGTTACTTGTGAAATGACTAAAATACCCCTATCGGGTATTTTAGATAATACATATATATATATATATATGTATATAAACATATACATATATATGAATTACATATATTTTAACATAAACGTCGCGCTTCCGAAACGTGCAGGGAAGCACACTTTTTTTTGGGAAGCACGCTTCCCCATTTTTTTTTTTATTTTTTCGCTTCCCCCTCGCTTTCGGTTCGCGTCCGAGACGGTTCGTAATTTTCTTCTAAGTCATCCCACGCTTCCCGCTTCCTAAATTTTTGAAAGTGCCTCGCTTCCTGTATCGCTTCCCGCTCCTGCTTCCCCGACTGGTAACTCTGGTATGTGCATGTGTGTTTGCATGCCTGCATGCCCGTGGCCAACACTGCATTGAAGATACCAACCATTATGATTAACAATTCCAGATACAGAATGTATCATATAGATCAAAGCATTGGTCTGGAGAAGTACCTACCCATATTCGGTGGGGTGGATTTGTTTGTATGTAGTACCGACTACCAATCATCCCTAACACGTCTTTGTCTGTGTTGCAAATGTTATTTTAAGAAATAGGTTTTGGTGCTATAGGGACTTCTCGACATTTGTTATGATCAATTAAACTAGTAATTAAGTCTTTCTACAAACTTTTATATGTTTAAATGACAATTTATATATTGTTTTTCTTTTAAAATCAAAAGTTAACAAAACCCGGTCCGAGTCACCAAGTTGACCCGCCGAGTCACGAGTCGAGTCCTGAGTCACTCGGTTTTAAAACCTTGGTTCCAACAGATGCCACTTTTTTGTCTTCTCTTCCTTTAACTTGAGACAATTATGATATGTTATTATATTTCTTCTCTTGTCATCATATCTAGATCTTCTATAGTAAGGTTTTGAAAAATGTGGTGGTTTGTAGACATTTGTATTGGTACCCAGTCTTAACAGGACCAAAACATTATCCTTGATCTCCTTATAATTGGACATGGATTTCAACCTTGTCTCCTCCATATACACTTGAGCCTAGACCTCATGCTAGCGAAGAGATTTTTCCCTATAAATGATATTAATTCGAACTTGTTCAAATTCGGGTCTAAGACCTCTAAAAAATTGGAACAATTGTTCCTCTTGCTTACATTTCTTTCATTCTTCAGCATCATTATGTGTCTCTCATATAGGCTCAAGCTTAGCTAATTGATCCCAAAGTCTTTTGAGGGTGCTATAATATTTCCTCACCATTTTTGCAATTATGTATTTTGTTTTTAAGATCCCACTTATGAGCAACATCTTTTTTTGTATATATTTGTCTAACATATTCCCAAGCTTTATCCGCTCTTTCAAATTCAAAAATATCAGAGCATGACTCCTCATGCATACTACCCATAAAGAAAGAACTTTGGCATGGCTTTTTTATAAGCAAGCATAGCTTTTTCCCTTTCAACTCCCTTAAGGCTCTCTTAGATTCACCATTGGCTCCAACAACCATTGTGAGAATTGGTTGTGGTTTCAATGTAGAACCATCAACAAATTGCCGCATATCCAACATAAACAAATACAGACCACTTATGGGTCAAGATATAATCACATACACAATGTCACTTATGGGCAAGAGATACAATATAAAAAAATATAAAGAATCTATTGAGAGGGTGTTTGAGAACAGGCATAAAAGAACAAGAGGGGGTTCACCTTGTATTTATACACAAGAGGCAGTCTCAATAGAGCTATTGGACTGTTCCAACCTCTCTGTTGACTAGTAAGTCTATGTTTACTAGTCAAAAAAGAACCCAACAACTCTATTTGGTATTTTGACCAAATAGTCCCTATAAAAACATAAAATGATAAAAAGAAAGAATAAAGTAAAAGTACTAATGGGTACAACCTATTACAAGGATTGAAATGACCAAAATACCCCTAATGGGTATTTACCTATTACATCATTATAAATACATATATATGTATATGTATGTATATACATATGAATACATACAAAGCTATGTCACATGGGTGCGGGTACGGGTACGGGTGCGGGTACAGGTACGGGTGCGACACGAGTGCGGAGCAATTTCAAAATTTTTGGACACGAGGACACAGCTATATATATGTATATATATTTAAAATATATATATATATATATATATATATATATATATATATATATATATATAACAATAATAAGACTCGGTCAAAGTTGTGCCCATTAGGAGACATGGCTATATATATAACAATAATAAGACTCGACTATATATATATCTATATATATATATTTTAAAAAATATATAAAAAGATCAATTTTTTTTAGTTTTAATACGTCTTTTGCCCTAAAAATAGACAAAAATAGACTCGGTCAAAGCTGACCGAGTCCAAAATATGGACAAACTCGGGCCTAGTGCGTTGACCGAGTTCGAAACTTGGTTGACCGTGTTCGCCTCGTGTCCGTGTCCACACCCGTGTTGGGGCGTGTCGACGCGGGTGCGTCGACCTTATAGCCGAGTTCGTGTGACTTAGATACAAAGCATATATATATATATATATATATATATATATTAGAGTAATGGATAGGTGTTTGACTCTTTTTGTGCCTACTGCATACCTGCCACCAGTGGATAAGGGTTTTCAGGTTGTTTTTCAAAAATCTGACCCTGCAGATGTGTTCTGCATGATCGATTTGCTAGGAAATCACATTTGGATCATGTTTTTTTTTTTTTGCAAAAAAGATGATTTTTAAGCATTGAATATTTTTTAAGATTATAAACCGTTGATGTTTGAATCTTATAAAAACTTAACTTGGTGTTAGAATTGGACGATCCAAAAATTGATTCCCATAAAATCAAGCATGTAGATCACATCTCTATGATCAAATTTTAGAAAAAATAGAAACAATCTTTTCAAAGCTCGATAGACACGCGGTAGGCACAAAAAGCGTCAGGCACTTACCTGTTACTCATATACATAACACTTAACAAATGTTTCTTCATTGTCAATATACCATACTCTTGAGAGTAACCCTTAGCTACTAATCTAGCCTTTATCTTTTTAAAGATTCATCTCCTTTAGTCTTAACTTTATAGACTCACCTACATCCTATAGTCTTCTTTTCTATAGGTAGTGATTGAATATCTCAAGTTTTAGCTTTTTTGAACGCTTCTAGTTCTAGGTGCATGACATCTACCCATTGGGGAAGGGCTTTGGCCTCGTTGTAGGAAGAGGGTTCATGAAAGAAATGGATGTACATAAGGCAAGCTCTATACTTAGGTGCAAAGGACTCATAAGATACAAATCTTTTGGGAGACTTAGAAATACGATCAGATTTCCTAATGTGAGGCTCTTCGAAAGTTTTGTTTTGAGTATATCTACCAAGTGCACATGAAGGATTTTCAACCGTTCTTCGATAATAATTTTGAATATCATGAGTCGGCACATCAACATTCAAAGAATCACTAGAGTTATCAATATGCATAATTTCATCACTATCATGCTCAATTTCCAAGTCACAATCATCATTAGGTTTATCATTTTTTGGCAAAAAATCAAATAAGAAGGAATACTTAGTGTCATCCTTAAGCTTATCTATACAAAAACTACATTCATTTTCAAGAAAGTTTATATTCCTCGAAACATACAATTTGTCATTTTTTAAATCATAACATCTATATCCTTTTTGGTTTTCCGCATAATCAAGAAACACACATTCTATGGCCTTAAGAGAGAGCTTATCTTTTCCTTTAATAAGAAACAAAGCATTTACATAAAAAAACTCTTAGTCTACTTAAATCGAGAGTGGTTTGGTAGAGTTTTTTTAATTGGAGAAATGTTTTGTAAAGAAGATGAAGACATTCTATTTATAAGGTATACCGTGGTAACTGCACCTTCGACTGAAAAGTTCTTTGGAACATTTTTTGAAATAAGTAAAGTTCTCGTGGTTTCAATGATATGATGATGTTTTCTTTTGGCCAAACCATTTTTTTTAAAGTTTTTGGGCAAGATCGTTGATGGATAATTCAGTAATTCCATTTTCTTTCAAATAATTTTTCAGATCATTGGACAAATACTCTTGATGCAGAGTAGGACTGGGTCCATTCTACACCGAGTAACCCAGGCAAGGAACCGGGTCTACGCGGGGGGGGGGGGTGTTGAAGATCGGACCCATGCAGCTGATCCGACCCAGATCGTGGTACCAAGGCGCAAGAGTGAGGCACCCCTGTGCACCTACTCCGGACAAGCACAGAGAGTACAGGCCGGGACGCCCCAGGTCCAGCCGCACTCAGGAGCTGTCTCGGGTCCGGGACCGGACCCGAGACCCAGAACCAACTAAAGTCTTTAAATACCCATCCTAGTATTGCATGCATGGGTTGTTGAACTCTGAAAAGCTTTTCTGTAATTTTGCTTCAGCTGCATGCTCTTTACTGCTTTTTTTTTCCCTTTATCCCTTTTCAATCATTCTATCTAGTCTCTTTCAGTTATTGCTTTCTTTCACTGTTAGTATTCTCAATTTGTAAACGTTACCAGTCTTTTAATACATTATGGCTCACATACATTGATCCGAGGATTCCTTCCTTCACGCTGCCATTGGATTATCGTCTTTATGCACAGTCGATGCCTTGTGGGAATCATCCAACGTCAGTCCACTAAAGGACAACGTCGACCTCCTTCCTGACTCGCAATCCTCAACGTCAACACCCAGCGTGTAGGCTGTGGTCCAGGTTTCCTCACTGCATCAAGGTGAAGGTTGCAGTTTTCGGTACCGTGCTGCATCAACTCTCCTCCCGAGTCTGATTGAAAAATAATAATATTGGTTTCAAGTAAATTTTTCACAAGCTTATGAAATTCTTTAAAACATAAGAACACTTCGGATTTAAGCATAAGAAAGTAAATCCAAGTATATCGAGTATAGTTAGGGGTGTCAACGGGTCGGGTTTGGTTTAGACCTAGGTAGACCCAAATATGATTTGAGATATTGGTACCAGGTTCGGACCCTAGTCCAATCGGACCCACCATAAGAGAAACCATACCTAGTAAAATAATATTTTTTATCCTTTTTACATTGAAAAATTGCAGATCTTAGCCAAAACTCGGGTCGGGCTCGTGTTTGGTATGAAAGTTCATAAACCATACCTGGCTCCATATATTAATATTACCCTTTGGATTCAACCCGGATTGTAAGCGGACCTTCTTATTTATCACCAAACCTTGACCCTATAGGGTTTGGTATGGGTCGGGTTCGTGTCAAACCCGACTCATTGACACCCGTAAGTACAATCATCAATAAACACAATATAATAAAAAAACCTTTTTTCGATATAATGAGAGCTAGTCCCCATACATCCGAATACACAAGTTCAAAAGGTTTTTGGGAGACAAAGGTTCTAGAATAGAAAAAAATGGATTTCATTTTCCCAAGAATACAATTGTTACACACAAATTCTTTTTCAATACAAGAATCCTTAAAAAAAGGAGAGACAATTTAGATATATTCGGATGACACAATCTTTTGTGTCATAAATCAATTTCCTTTTCCGTTACAAAATTACAAAAATATTCTTTGGTAATGTGAAAAAAATTCATGTAGTAGATATCTCTCCTCTTATGGCCTTCCCTAATCAGCTTTCCAGTCGGCTAAAGCTTCATCAAGAGAATTAACAATGATCCTATATAATATTGAGGACCTAACTTGTTCAAACTCAGGTCTTAGCCTAAAGAGAAAAGTAAATAGATGTTCTTTCTCTGATTGCTTTTGCCTCATTTCAATGGTCGGATTTTTCCACTTAGGTTCAAAACTCATCCTATAAAGGGGTGAGGGTTCCATAATAATTCCTCACGCTCTTGTCTCCTTGTCTCATAGTTTGAATCTTTTCTTGGAGAAAGTATTGTCATGTTAAATCCTTTTGCACAAACATGCTTTTGAGAAAATCCCAAGCATTGCATGCCTTTTTAAATTTGACGATGTTTGCGGCAATCTTGAGCTGCATGCTATTTAGGAACTAAGACAATTTGTGCATTTTTGGCTTCCCAATCCTCCATCTTGACATGATATTCTTTAAGAGCTTTCTCTCATTCATCATCATCAAGTGCCTTAATTTGATCACCATCTTTCTTTGTGAGTACGAGTTGTGGTGCACAAGTAGTGCTACTCACGTACTTCCAAAGCTTCTTTCCTTTAAGGTGATTCTCTATAGCAGCAGCCCACATAAGATAGTTTGAATCATTGAGCTTGAATGAGGTCACTGTCATGGATTCCTTTTCGGCCATCTTTGGAGAAGCAAGCTTGACCAACAATTGAAGTAGACCTCTTCCTCCTATTTCAACAACCACGATCCTTGGACAAGTACAATAAGATACCATGTAATCAAATGCTAAACAAAGATAGACACAATTTTACTAAGAGCACACAAGAAAGTGCACATGCACAAGGCCACTAAGGCAAAACACAGGCCACTAATTGGAAAATACAAGGCCACAAGAGCACATTAACAATAGCTCACAATAGCACAAAAAGAACACAATCAATATACAAATAATAATATTTTATTCACTTATAAAATGCTTAAGAAAAACATACATAATATATGGAAGAGATCCCATATATATAGAAGAGAGGAGAGACAAGAGGGCTAGTCCAAGACTAGCCATTGGACTAGCCCAACAGCTAGTTGGGCTTAGTCCCAACAGCTAGAAGGATTCAAAAGTAGAAAACAAAAAAGACGGCATAACCTATTACAAATACAAGATGAAAGGAAAAAGAAATACATAAATATCCTATATATACACGTACGTATATATATAATATATATACAAATTAACAGTCTGCTCTTCTGCTGTCTTAGAGCTGGAGAGGGGAAAGTCTCAGGGGACAAACCTCCAGACTGGGACATTCTAACCGAATATAGTATCTTTTTGTGATCCCACTGTAAAGTGAGATGCACATAATTTTTTGATTGTGCATAATTAATAAAGGTAGGGGGCCTACCCCCCAGCAATTTCCTTATGGAAAAACAACTTGGAATTTGGTTTTCATGAAACCCATTCTAGCCTAGAATAAAGTTGCACAAATTAAGATATATAAAGAAGGAATGCTGTTAAAATATTATGAGTCGCAGTTGGTTGATGTGAGATAGGAATTCATCTCTGATTCATTAAAAAGGGCTTTTAGACTTCTTTAAAATCAATGAAAGAGAATCTGTAAGTTCTCATAAAGAGAAAAGAAAGAGAAAACGTGTCATTGACATTATGAGAAGAAAAGGATTAGGTTTCAAAGAATGATAAAAAAGACGCAATTGAAAATAAAAAATATAACGTAGAGGGGAGGATGCTATTTCCATAGTGGCCACCTTTTTTATTATGATATATTTCAGTTACGCTTGTAAGGGGATTTAACATGAACAATTATACCCAATAATTTACAGACAAAAAGTATAGAAAATAAAGGATATAACACTAGATATTTGTCCACATTCTATCCGATGATCTTGAACTGTTAGGTGACTTAACCTTCTGTACATGCATGTTAGTTAGATGTTGCTATGCTAGATGGATCTATCCAGTTTGTCTTTTGGGCCTAGCCTGATAATCTGAGAGATGACTACAGTTTGCTTCTATCAAGTGCTTGGTAGCTACGTTGCTTGCTTTGAGATCAGTAACACTTAAAAATTTCTCTTGGTGGTGCTTGTATTGCTGGGTGACACCTTGTCACCTTTATTTTCTGAGAGAATTTCTCTCCTTTTCTCATAATAAAACAATTTCATTCTCTCTCAAAAAAAGAAAAATTCATTGTTAACTGGATTGGTGGTCTGTGTTGTGATAACATGTGATCTTGCTAGGCTTATCTCGAACCTTTGGTTTCTGGTCAAATATTGAGGTTCATTTTCAATATATTGCAGAAATGGTGGCATATACATGCACACAATGAAGCAACATCCTGATTCATGGCTTGCACTTTCAGTGTGCATCAATCTTTTTCGTCGTGACTCGTGATGTGTTTCTCGTTCAATATCTATAAGATTGTGTTAGATAGCCACCCCAACCTATCTACTTGCAGATCAGTATATCTTGGGCTGTTTACTGGTTTTAAGAAAGCTAATTCATGAACAACGTTAAGATCCCTGATGCTTCATCCTTTTATTCAGATATCCTGTTCAAGTTCAATTGATTTATCCAGTGTCCACTGTCATAGTCCATCTCTGCTTGACTGTGTTACATGCTACGTCTCTGCTATTTTGTCACATATGTTTGTTCATTATAGCTTTCGTGAAGTTTCAGAGTTTTCAATGTGTTAATGGTTTTGTAGACGTACACGTTTCTCACTGTCATAACATGCATCACTTGGCTACCATAAAGTAATTAGTTGTCTGGGTCATTACTCATTAGATGAAACTACTCCTTGGGATAACAAATTGTGTTGGAACATAAAAGTCCACTGCCTATTTTATGAAAATGGTAGCTATAAGCCTTTGATTATTTTAACCAATCAAGAGAAACTGTATGAACTCCTAAAGGTCGCCGGTTTTTAACTGTATTTGTCCTATCATTCCTCTGAGATTGGGCTTGAATTTCTCCTAGATAATCTTTGAAGATCTTTGGTTCTGAAAATATGTTCAGGAAGAGTTTACCTTCAGCTTGCATGGAGTTAATGTCTTCATGGTAGAAATGCTAACCAGTCAGAATATGTGTGTTTTCGATACAGATATTTAATGAGTTCTTACGAAAGGAATATGGGGGCCCAGGAACGCTGTTGGTTGAACCCTTTACAGACATGCTTCTTGCTCTGAAAGAGAAAAAACTTCCAGGTGCACCAATTGCTGCACGGGCAGCACTTCTATGGGCTCAAAACAATGTTGGCAGAGACTGGGAAAGATGGACCTCTCAGAATCAGAGATGACCATTAATCACAATTTTGTCGATTCACTCTTTTCAACCATTTTGTTATATCGAAAATGATCTTAATGGATGTTCAAAGTCGTCAGTAATTTGATTGTATCTGAAATGCAGCATATGTTATCGTAATTTTCTACATGTTCTGCTTGCACCTGCATCAGAAAGAAAACTGTTTACAAATTGATCACTTGGTTACATATTCAGCAAAGTGTATTGCCTTTTCTTCGCTGTACAAGGATTCCTGTTTTTCAATAAGCATGAAACTCCGATGCCGACTGTGAGTATGTGAGCTGCTTATGTTTATCAACCCTGCAGGGAAAATCGACCTCGAATATGCTCTGTAACGATGGCCGCCATTGTCCTGGCCTGGTAGCAGACTGTGAACTCTTGCTCCTCCTCCCTTGTTTATCTGGCTGTAAACATGCAATGGAAACTATAAATCAGAACCACAATCGACAAAATGACTTGTTGTGCATCTTTCTTTTAGAATCAAATGTTTCACCTGATCCTTGTGTTGTGAACGAGAATGCGGTCTCGTAGAAGAACATCTCAATTCCCTTTCTACCGCATTCCTGTGTTCCCGTTTCGTCTTCCCATACTTTTCCCATAACTCTTTCATGATTTCTGCAACATTGGCCACCATTGTAATAAGATGAAATACCACCAATTGGATTTTTTCCACACTGCTAGCAGTGTATAGCACTTGGTATTTTAATGGTGCTATCATACTTCAACACCAAGAAATCTTGAGCAGGGATAAAAAAAACAGAAAATGGGGATTGAAGGTGGTGGGAAAGAAAAACTTGATAGCCACTTTTATCTCTCTAAACCCTCCAACTGCTGTAGTTGCATGAAGTTGATCATGTTTGATCAGATAAATGATTCCCCCAGTCTTGGGTAATTGGAGAATTGTAATTTCTTGATAGGTAACAAGAAAAAGGAAAAAAAAGAAAAACTTAGATTTTACGTTGTAAGTGAAAGAGAGGTAATTAAGTAATATCACTGATGTGACATCAAAATCAAGGTAATAACTATCACTACCTATATAGAAAAAAAAAGGAAAATAGATAAAACTCGAGAAATTATTAGAAGCACAAATTTCTCGTATTCTCGCCAGCGTATGGAGCGCGCCGTGCATCTTGACCACATATGGTGCACAAGCATGATTTTAAAACTTTAAAATCAAGTGTTTTACGAAATGTGTCGTTTAACAAGTGAAAATCAGATATATGAACCCATGGAAACATGGGTAAAAATGACAAGAATTCTTGTATCAAGTTCGCGTTTAGATAGAGGAGGGAAAACATTAACGCTAAAGAACTACAAAATAACGTTAATTTTCTTCCTTTTAACGTTTAGATTTCAGAGACGACAACGCCTTTAGACATCATGAGGGAAGACTACCATCAATATGACCATCATACATACGCCTATACAGGTCGAATAAGCTCATCCAGCCCTTTAGAGAAAAAGGAGATGATCATGAACCTGATGTTGATGGAGATGATGAATAGATTTGGCTTTGTTAAAAACGTCATATATATCCTTCATCTCCCACGCATGCACAAAAGTAAGGCACCTTAGCCCCTCTGGCCATCACGTTAAAACATGATAAAGTTCGTGAAAAAAGCACGGTGTTCATGAACTTTGTGATGTTTCAAACCACAACCAAATCGTAGAAACATTCCCGTTCGTAAACTTGGTCACGTTTCACAAACCCCTACACCGAAGATGAGCTTGGTTTCGTTCCACTGATCAATTGGCTAGACTTGGATGAAAGCCATAAAGACCCACCAAGTCTCTGAGCTCTAAGAAGAGTCAAAGTCAACTAGCCCGACCATACCTAGCCCCCTAGGGGATGGATATATGTACTAGAACAATTTGTCTATCCACATAGCCAACGTACCAAGCGAAAACACTCACCTTGTGAGCTGATTAGGCGGTAGATCCTGCCCATGTGAAGCGTGTCCTGCGGCCTGAGCAACCTGACGCGAGTCATGCCCGTGCCCGGCGTCGGCAAGTCGGTGAAGCACACGCTCAGCGCAGCCACGTAGTGGCCGGGGTTCTCGTTCATGACCTCTCTGGCGCTCACGGACCAGTAGAACCGCTGGATCCGGCCGCTGGGATGCTGGATGATCACGGAGGCCGCCTCAGCCGCCTGACAATTTCCCATTTTTTATCTTACTGGTTTTCCGGCGAGTATTCCGGCCGATTTCCGGCGAGGGCTAGTGGGTGGAGATGTCCAAGAGTGAAAGGCAATGGAGGGTGGTGGCCACCGTTTTATGGGCGAGTGGGGGCACCGGCCAACAGACACGTGTCAGTTAGGGTAAGGGGATTAGGTGGGACTGGTGGAGATCATCTGTCCACTCCACTGCCGTGATGACGTGGAATGATTGCCAGATGATGTCAAGGAGGAGGGTGAGATTCCTTGAAGCAAGCACAACGAAGGCTGTGGGTCCCATGCCCCACTTTTCTTTTCTTTTCTTTTCCACACCATTTAGTTTTGGTCAACGGACGTATGTGATACCCGTTTTCTTGGGTAGCCGTGCGTTTATTATTTTGACTGCGGAGACCCTTTGCGGGCATTTTGGTCATTTTATCAGTCCACCATCCGCCGGGGAATGTAAACGGATCGGTCGGATATTGATCCCAAGTCCGAACCATATATAAAGGATTTGTGGTGACTTGGCGATTGTTGGCACTCCAAAGTGCTTTGAATCCGGTCTCACATCCTGACCCAGTTTAGAATATGCTCAATCTGAGTCACTTGTTATGATTTGGTTAAGGATAAAATGGTTCTGAATGTGTTCGTCAAGTGACCAAGATCCACTTCCATCTATAGTGTCATATATGATGTTGATCCGGATCCGAAAATGAGTCCGGTGTGACCAAGTGTATCAATTCAAGTTCTGGTTTCCATTTTCTGAGCGCATGCATGAATTCTTCGTATCCAGTGGTGCAAATGGATAGGATTCAGTCGGTCTTATGATCCAATTCCGATATGTTGTTCTTGGATGTGGATCTTAAAACATAACTTGAATGGTTTTTTGGTGCAGATTCAGACTTATATGGACATATTCTTTTTGGATTTGGAAGATTCAGGCCAAGATTTTTTTTTTATGATATATATGCTCCGCTTGTCTGGCAGGAGCAGTTAGTGCTCGTCACCTTGTGTTGGGATCGACGTTGCAAGTTCCAATCTCAATGGTATAGTTTTATAACTGGTAGGAGTCTGCCTAACCCCAGCTTTCTCTGTCCAAAAAAAGATCTAGTACGTACCATATTAAATTTGAATCTGTATTTAAATCCATTTCATTGGATCTGGTTTAGCAGTTACTGCCTAAAATTTGGATCAGGAATCAAATCAGCCATTATCCAAAAAAAAGAACCCTATCCCAATCATTACCCAAATCAACCAAATGGACCAATTTGGACTGATCAGGATCCAATCTCGACTACCCTATTACTTGAAACCCAGATCCACCATGTCAATTCAATCAAGTTTATTCCAAGTCAATCCTTGACTTAGCCCCCAAGTTCACTTGGACCCGACTGTGTTGAGCAGCAGCTAATTCATCTTCAACTCGATCCAAATCTAGTGCGCCTACTTGAGCCTTACTTGACTCCATTGGGCTCTGACCAAGGCTCATCATGGCCCATCAAGGCTCGATGGTTTCTGACTCTAATCTCACAAAATTCTGTCAGCACAACCTAACACTAAATCAACCTAGTCACCTACCTGAACCATACTGAGCCAGTGGGTCTACCGACTCGGTTCCAATTCGTCACTTTGGATGCTACTATACGGATTTAGCCGGGCCCCACCAATGAATGGACATTTTGGTCAAGATAAAGATGAATTCAAGAGAAGTTTAGGTGGATTTGGCATACCTTGCCGACCTTTTTTGCTGCTGGTCCAATCAAGAGACTTAAAAGTAGAGACATCCTCTGGAAGTGCCCATCTGTCCTCTTGGAAGAATGTTTCTTTCAGTTTCTAAAATCCTGGGTCCCACCCTCAAAATAAGGAGCATTTGGACCATAATGCCCTTTCTCTTTTTCACAAACTACTTTCATGTCCCCACCAACTCATCCAAACTTATAAAACGATACACCAATTTTGCTTTCATAATTGAGGATTATTACCTCAATTAGAGTGTTCCACACTCCTTGTATTTTCTATTTGCACATTAATGGAGCGTGGGTCAAAACTTTCAGGCCCACTAGGTCCAACTAGGAGCAGATCCAGGAGAGCCTAGGTTGCGGAATTTATACCGCGGGAACTTTCAAAAGTATTTGAAATGACTTGTAAAGCCGACCCCATATAGTCAGGATAAGCCCTGATTAATGATGATTATGATCAGGAGTGCTTAAATTAAGGGAACAAGTTCTACTGGGTCAATTGCCAAAAACTTTCCTAATGTTGAGCTCGACAAGATCTCGAGCCGAGATCCTTGTCGTCGACGTAGTTGTGGGAACAACACATGGTACTGCACTAAGGGATCAAAACTGGATCACTGGTCCATATAGACATTCACTAGACCAAAAGTATGTAAATTATTGATTCAAGGTTGTCTGTTGAGCTAAGTACACACTATGGAACTTTGCCATACTGGCTTGGGTAACAACTACACTGCATGTGCTCCCACATGGTGTTGAGTAAAGAACATGCAGAAGATGCTCATGGACCACAGCCTAATACTTAATCTAATTAGCAACCAAAATCAAGCTCAATGCACCCTTTAATCGCAAGTTTACCGCTACATATGATCATGACTAAAGTTGCTTAGAGGATCAAAGAAGCCAAGAGGAATAATATGAAGCTTTTTTTTCAATCCTTGTGTTGTCAATTGTTCAAAAGATTGAATATTTTTATGGGCCAATTGCTTATTTGTTGAGTGTCGTTTATTGTTGATGCAGACAACATTTGGAGGGGGGGACCAATCGTGATGATTATGGCATTGCAACTTCATGATCTTATCTTCTTGATTCCATTATTGGCTATTATGAGTAAGAATAGCCAATCATAATAATCAACATTCTTTAAAGCTCAAAAATGACAGTGTATATTAGTGTTCTAATTAAGGAGATATTGAATCGATTCTCTTACTGCAAAAGGAGTTGCAATCTTGTACATGAGATTATACACCATGTGTAGGTTCATAATGCACAAGCAAGCTGTTGATTTAGGTCATGATTTCCATTGCCATGTGACTCCTGCTCTATAGTGGGCTGAAGTAGCAGGGTAAGAATGATTTTTTCGATTTAGGATAAACCGCGCCGAGGTTTAGAGACCTAATTAACCACGCTGGCTCCGCCTGCCGTACTTATGGTCACTGTCCTAATAGCATAAACTCAGAATTATTTGGAAGAGGGTTTTTTCAAACTGCCATTGGAGAAACCAGTTATGGTGTGTTATCCAATCAATGGAGTATGAGTTTGAATTTACCCAGTTCTCATAGCTGGCTAGAAGGTTCCTTTGGCTACCATTCTAAGGTCCAACAAACCGTTGGTTTGTGTCAAGATTTCGCAAAAGTTTACTCAATGTAAAGTTGGTTAAACCTGAGCTACGTGACTTCCTTCTTCCCCTTTCTCTGAGTCATTGTTGGGCTTCATTTTCCTTATAAAATTATCTCGACTTTAAAACATTTAGATAATTGACGATTACACAATTTAGCCTAATTATATATATATTTTTTGGTCCAAAAGAGCTAACACCCAACATTACTTAAGGGGTAAATATTTGATACTAATGAAGGTACATGACTATTGAGTAGAAATTACTCTTTTCTTTAAAAATTTTCATTTTTTTGTAAATCAAATGATACAGATATGATCTACATATATGGCTTGTTTAGTGGAAACGTGTTCTGAATCATGTGATTACGACAAGCAAGCAAGTTTTTAAAGGGATTCAAAAATCAATGGTCCACAATCCGCCAAAACTTCATAACTAAAAAAAGTATATTTTTTTACATTAGAAAAACATGATCCAAGGCTTGATCCTTAACAAACAAACCATAATGAACACATCTATGTGGTCAGGTTGAGTCGATACAGCTTGAACCTGTGATTTTCTGCTCCATAGCCCTGTACCTTCATTAGTAGCAAGTATAGACCCTCGCTTAAGAGTGCATTTGATTGGCTCGAATCTCAAACATGAGATGATCTGAGATGCATGAATTAGACATCATACAATTTCTAATGCATGGATCTCTAGCCCAAACCTTTTTTTCTTCGTCAGAGAAAGCTGGGGTTAGGCAGACCCCTACCAGTTATACAACTATACCATTGGGATTCAAACTTGCAGCGTCCCAACGCAATTAGGTAACTGCTCCCGCGAGACAAGAGGAGCCCCCGTTCGTCTCTCTAGCCCAAACCTCCAACTCAATATTCCACTCAAAATCCATGTACTTTGAGGGTTATATGAGGATCTCAAATTCCAAGTTTGCAAAAACAAGTCTGATGTGGGTATCACATCAAACCCTTGGATATGAGATCTGAGGCAATCAAACGCTGCATTAGATTTTCTAAAAACTGGTAACCACATCCTGATCATGCACAAAGGGACTAACCTAGCAAATGATATGGAGAGCAATGGACAGGATCAAGCCAACCAACCATGGCCATGCATGGTGCAATTTATCAGATCACTCAGAGTTGGCTCTGTTTACTTTTCAAGGTAACAACAAACTCTTCTTAAGGTTTTCTACAACAGTTTTATAGAGTACACATATCACGAGGTTACCTCAATCATCTATAGTCAAAACTCAAAACACATCCACTATTATTTTTCGATTTTTCTGGATTTAGGGTCCCAGTCAAGCGAATTAGAAATTTGTCAAGTTATGGTGGCACGTGAAGGTGCCGAGGATTATGGTGACACAAATTAGGTGGTGGGTCTGACTTTGAAGACGACCAAAGATATGCGTGTATGTTGTTTGGGGGTTGGGGAGGATTAATGAGTAATATATCATTACTTATGCATCTAATTTTGTCAGGTTAAAGGCATGATTTTATACTAAATAAACAATGTTAAGTCCACCCATAAAGTCCGATTTACTAATTCAATCGAAATTGCATGAGGCGAGAACAAACTCATTAATGCCATATGCCAATATATATATATATATATATATATATATATATATATATATATATATATATATATATATATATATAGAAAAATTAGAATATGTTAAATTGTCCCAACATATAAACTTTTTTGTGTAACAACTTCATTCCCTTTTCTCTTCTTTCCCCTCCCACCACCTGCCTCATCCTCACCGTCGGTAGGGCGGCCTCCCCACCACCTCCTCCTCCCACGTTATCTTCACCATCAGCTGGCAGAATTCAAGAGGCTCAGCCTCCGATGGACTCGCTCTCTCTGCCCCCTGCGGCAACCCCGTCCCCGGAATCCCGATCGGTGGGCTGTGGAGGTGGTGGGAGGGGAAAGGAGAATGAATGGGTTACACAGAACCGTCTGATCTCAGATGGGTGCAATGTTTACTGGTTTGCATATTCTAGTTTTCCTATATATATATATATATATATATATATATATATATATATATATATATATATATATATATATATATATATATATATATATAACCCATACAACCAAATAACACAGTCCCCTCCTATCCCATCTCATTGCATCAAGGATAACACATGGTTGTGTGGGGTAAAGCCAACTAGGGTCCATAGACCATGTTGTCAATGGATGGACAGGTGGGCGCATCCTCATTTTGAGCTCTCATGACTTCTACCACTCGCACCCAAAATTCAAAATGTCTCAGCCTTTTGTCTGGGAGGACCATTTCATTCTTCTCTTCATTGAATTTGTCCACCGGCCAAAATGCCTACTCGCTTTAATTGTTTAGCATTGACAGACCATGTACTTGGGGAACTATGAAAGCGACATTGATTTTCCGTTAATTAATGCTTAACCACATCATTAATTTAAACAAGCTCTTTGAATTGATGATTTTTTATAATACATTTGACTACTTAATGATTTCTTAACGGCCTTTTATTGATTACGTTGCAATGATTTATGAACTAATTGACTAGCTTAAACCTTGTTACTTAGGGTCGACATGGGAATCCCCTGCCCTAATTTGGCTCCCTCCCAAATGAAAGGTCTGAGATCCTGTTTTACCCTGAAAAACACACAAATACGTGGATTTTGAGTCCGACCGGGAGGAGTAGGATTAGAAATCCTTGGATCTCATATTTTGGGATCTCTAGTTCGAGATTCACTACAAGAATATGTGTCAATAGCGGTGACGAAAGTTGCCACTATTGCTCTCTTTGTCGTCGTTATAGACCTCTAACGGTGACAAAAAATGGTTGTCTAGTCTTGACCTCTGTTGATTAATAACGGCGATATTTATGTCGCTGTTAAAGGGTACACCTAATAGTGGCGACTAGGGGTGGCAATCGGGTCGGGTTGGTGGGTTAGCATACCTCAACCTGAACCCGACCCATTTATTAAACGGGTTGGCTGTGGCAAACACGAACCCGACCCGCTTATTAAACGGTTAACCCGACACGACCTGCCAACCCGTTTAATAAACGGGTTGGGTTGGGTAAACGGGTTGGTGGGTTAACAGGTCGACCCACCTGCCTAACCTGTTTATTAAACGGGTCAGCCGGTTTGGCGGGTTGGCATACCCCTAACCTGAACCCGACCCGTTTAATAAACGGGTTAGGCAGGTCGACCCGTTTATTAAATGGGTTAGTTTAAGCCCAACCCAAACCCGCCTAAGAGGCGGGTTGGCGGGTCGTGTCAGGTTTTGCCACCCCTAGTGGCGACTTATCCTGTAATGGCAATGACCCTATAACGGTGACTTTACAGGTACACCCTTTAACTGTCAAATATAAATGTCATCATTATTAGTGAACAGAGGCCAAAACTAACCCACGATGTTTTTATCGTTCGTTATTGGCCTATAATGGCAATGTTTTTTGTTGTCTATAAGCTTCAATGGCTAAAAATATACATATTGTGGCTCTGCAATCAATAAAGCATAAGCACATTAATCTTGGAAATCCAAGACCACAACAATATATAAAATTAAGAGGCTTTCAAACATCAACGAGGAAATAAGAATGCAGAGGCAAAAATGTAGAAGGGACTCGTGAGACACAATAACATAAACTAAATATGATAAATAGACTCACAAAACCTTGTGCACTCACGATTCAACACAAATTTTGGGATATACATATTACATACATGGGGGACATTTCTCACAATGCATGCCACAAAATCCCCTCTAAGCTTGACAAGGTCAATAGCATCAATCTTCTCAGCATATTTGGATCAGGACACCTTAAATATTGCTTTCACAAAGTGTTGATATTTAGGAAATGACTTTTGCCAAATGAACTCCACAAATCATTAGGGAAAATAGGCTCACAGATTGCGACGAAATGTATCCCTGTTTGACATCAATCACTCGAATTCAACAGGACTAAAAATCATCATTCAAACATGTGTTTCAGAGTTTTTAATAACGCATATCCATTGTAACTGTTCCAGACCGCCATGTTTTTCACCTTTTTGCTCTGATGTATATACCTCTTTGGCACTCTAAAGTGCCCCACAAGGCCTTACGGCCTAAGAACTTCGTGTATTCGGACCCTCTCTCCCCCTCTTGATGTACTTTGCTTTCAAGTATCTATAAAGAAGCTTTTTGCATCCTTATCTCTTTGCTCTCTTTGTGTTTGGGCATACGCGTACTCTTGGTTAATGGAACTTCTGTCACTTTTAGAGATCTCAATGCAGAGATCAAGACAGCAGTAGAGGGAGTAAAAGACTCGATGGAAAGTATTGCCACTAAACTTAACTACTCGGTGGAGGACTTTTCCACCAGATTTGATGATTTCTTGGGTCAGTTCAACATCATGGCTGCTGAATTGGATGTTGTTCGACGAAAGAATGAACAGTTAGAGAGGCAGTTGAGAACTGCCCCGGCTGGCAGTGTTGCAACATATGTGAATAGACCACGTTACAGGCTACCTGAGCCCGCAAAGTATAAAGGCACGCAGGACTCAAAAGATCTCGAGAATTTTATCTACGAGATGGACCAATTTTTAGAAGTTGCGAGGATAGAGGAGGACGCAGATAGGCTGCCCACCGCAACAATGTACTTTGCGGATGAAGCGACCCTTTGGTGGAGACGTCGCTTAGGTGATGTTCGACGGGGATTGGTTGCTATAGTCTCATAAGAAGACCTCCAGAAGGAAATGCGAGACTACTTTCTACCTAAAAATTAAGAGAAAATGGCCTGCAAAAGGTTATTGGCATTGAAACTGACAGGGTCAGTGCATGACTATGTCAAGGCATTCTCTTTGATAATGTTGGAAGTGGAGATAATGGATGATGAGGATCGTTTGTTTTACTTTGGCAACAGGTTGCAAGGATGGGAAAACCAAGAACTCATTCGGCATGACCCCGCCACACTAGCTGAGGCGCTTGCGGTTGCAGAGAAACTTGCCGAGTTGGATAGGAATGACCCTGCATTTCAAGGCAGACAACAGAGAAATGATCGCAACAATCGAAGGGACAATTGAAGGAACGACCAAGGACAAAATGCTGGTCGGGGAAACCAGCAGAATCATGGCCGACAAGATGGCCAAAATAATAATTAGAATTGGAATAACTTTCAAGGTGGTAATTATCGTCGCCATGACTGTCACATCTGCCATGGGGATCATTGGCAGGATACATGTCCCAATAGAAACCGCAGTCAAGGGAATGGAGATAACCGCGCACCCCGAGTTGTGAATGTTGTTCAGGGTGAGGAAGAGGATCAACCTGCAGAGGCGCCAACAGTTGGCGCAATGCAGATGATGAATGCAGTAAAGGTCACAACCAGTGTGGAACCGACAATATGCAAAGAATTGATGTATTTGGAACTTTTGCTTAACGGAAGACTTACCAAGGCATTGGTAGACACGGGTGCCACACACAACTTCATCTCGCGTGAAGAAGCAGAACGGTTGGGATTACAATGGGAACAAAAAGAGAGCTGCATGAAAGTGGTTAATTCAGAGGCTAAAGCCATCTACGGCGTCGCTCAGAATGTACCAGTGCGGATCCACAACTGGTCAGGAAGGATGGCGTTATCAGTCGCACCCATGGATGATTTTAAAGTCATCCTCAGGATGGAATTCTTGAGAAGCAACAAGACAATGTCGATGCCCCACCTCAACGTTGTCAGCTTTGAGAGTGAGAGTCAGCCATGCATGGTTACTGCGATGACAAGGAAGCCTTGTGAGCGCTTGGTGTCTGCGCTCCAGTTGAAGAGAGGCCTGAAAAGTGGTGACGAGACTTTTCTTATCACAATTCGTGCTACATATGAGGCAGAAAAAGTTGCGGATGTCCCAGAGGCCTTAGCGCCAGTATTGAAAAAGTTTGGTGATGTTATGCCCGCCGAGATGCCGAAAAAGCTACCTCCGAGGCGGGAGATAGACCATCAGATTGAATTAGTACCGGTTGCACGGCCACCCGCAATGGCTCCTTATCGCATGGCAATTCCTGAACTGCAGGAATTACGCAAACAACTGAATGATATGCTCGAAGCGGGGATCATCCAATCTTCTAAAGCTCCCTTTGGAGCGCCCATGCCGTTTCAAGCAAATAATGATGGGTCAAAGCGGTTGTGCGTCGACTATAGGGCACTGAACAAAATGACGGTAGAGAACAAGTACCCGCTTCCTTTGATCGCTGACTTGTTTGATCAACTTGGAAAGGCAAAGGTCTTCTCTAAGTTGGATTTGAGATCTGGCTACTGGCAAGTGAGAGTTGCAGAAGGGGATGAGACCAAGACTACTTGTGTAACACGATATGGGGCATTCAAATTCCTTGTCATGCCCTTTGGCTTGACGAACGCGCCCACTACCTTTTCAACCCTAATGAATAAGATCTTCTACCCGCACCTCGACAAGTTTGTCGTCGTGTATTTAGATGACATAGTGGTGTATAGCGACTCGATGGAGCAGCATGTTCAGCACCTTCAAATTGTGTTTCAGACTTTGAAGGACCACAAATTATATGTCAAGCGAGAGAAGTGCCTATTCGGCCAGAAGAAAGTCCATTTTCTGGGACATATTGTGGGAGGAGGCACTCTCAAAATGAACCATAAGAAGATTAAAGCTATTCAAGCATGGGAGCCGCCCTCTAAGGTTCTTGAGTTGCGCTCTTTCTTGGGGCTTGCAAATTATTACCGACGCTTCATCAAGGGATACTCGCAGATTGCGGCTGCACTCACAGATTTGTTGAAGAAAGACAAACCATGGCTATGGTCTGATGCCTGCCAGAAGGCTTTTGATAGGTTAAAACATGCGTTGACAAAGGAGCCAGTGCTGAAGTTGCCTGACTGTCGACAACCATTTGAAGTGCAGACCGATGCGTCTGACTTTGCTATTGGTGGGGTGTTGCTCCAAGAAGGACATCCTATTGCATTTGAAAGCAGGAAGTTGAACAACGCTGGACGTCGATACACGGTGCACGAGCGTGAGATGTTGGCAGTCGTGCATTGTCTCCGCACATGGAGACACTATCTCTTGGGATCACAATTCGTTGTGCGCACTGACAATGTTGCGACAAGCTACTTCCAAACTCAGAAGAAGCTGAGTCCAAGGCAAGCACATTGGCAGGATTTCTTGGCAGAATTCGATATGGTCCTTGAGTATAAACCAGACAGGACCAATGTTGTGGCCGCGCCTTGAGTCGAAAGGCGAAACTTGCAGCTTTCCTCACATGGGATGACAGTGTGAGCCAACCGACGAGCGATCTTCTTGAACAAGTGCGTGAAGCTTTAAAAAGTGACCCAATAGCTCAACAATTGATCACATTGGTGAAGGAAGGAAAGACGCGAAGATTCTGGCTAGAGGATGGTTTGCACCGCACCGCGGGCGATCGTCTATATATTCCGTGACAAGATACCTTAAGGAGGCGCTTGATGCACGAGTGCCATGATACTACTTGGGCGGGTCACCCAAGACAACAGAGGACCTTGGCATTGTTAGAACGTGCATTCTACTGGCTGCAGATGCGCGATGACGTAGATGCCTATGTGCAGACTTGCTTGATTTGCCAACAAGACAAGCCCATCAATCAGAGACCCGATGGACTACTGGAGCCCCTACCTGTGCCTAGTCGCCCGTGGGAGTGCATAACCATGGACTTCATTGTAAGCTCGCCGAAAGCACAAGGTTGTGGTTCGATTTATGTGATTGTGGATAGGTTCTCGAAGTATGCTATCTTCGTGCCTGCCCCTGCCACCTGCTCAGCCGCGGATACTGCAAAGTTATTCGTGCGGAACGTAATTAAGCATTGGGGAATTCCAGAGAGCATCGTCAGTGATCGTGATGCACGCTTCACTGGCAGGTTTTGGCGAGAAGTGTTTCGCTTAATGGGGACGAACTTGCATTTCAGCACAAGTTTCCACCCCCAAACCGACGAACAGACAGAGAGAATAAATGGCATGCTGGAGGAATACCTGCGGCACTTTGTCAGTGCCAACCAAAGGGATTGGGTTAATTTACTTGATGCGGCTCAATTCTGCTACAACCTTCAAAAGAGCGAGTCATCCGGCCATAGTCCATTTGAAGTCACAACTGGACAACAGCCGTAGACTCCACACTCCCTTGCTGCGCGAGGATGTGGAAAAATACCTTATGCATACCAGTTTGTCAGGAACTGGTAAGATCAGACAGAGTTAGCAAAGGCATATCTAACAAGGCAACCAAGCGCATGAAGAAATGGGCAGATGAGAAGCGTCGCCCAACAGAATTTCGAGTTGGAGACAAAGTGTTGGCCAAGCTCTTTCTTGACCGCACAACTATCTTTCGGGGCCACCACCGAGGCCTTATTCGCAAGTATGAGGGCCCCTTCACCATTATCAAACGTGTGGGAAACTTGGCGTACCGGCTGGACTTGCCAGCAAACTTTCAAGTGCACCCGGTATTCCATATATGCAATCTGAAGCCATTCCACGAAGATGAAGGAGATCCCCAACGAAGCATGCCTCAACGTGCTCCGATTCCGCAGCGAGCTCCTTCAACAGTTAGTGTACCAGGCAGAGATCCAGATATCATCCTCAACCATTCCAACAACTATCTAGGGGAAGTCAAAAAGTACTTAGTGCAGTGGAAGGGATTGCCAGAATGTGAAGCCACCTGGGAGAAAGCCAACAACATGTTTCAGCATCGACAGCTTGTAGAAGGCTACCATGAACAATTGGCGTCAAGGACGGCGCCAACTTAGGCGGGGGAGCGTGTTCCGGACCGCCATGTTTTTCACCTTTTTGCACTGATGTATATACCTCTTTGGCACTTTAGAGTGCCCCACAAGGCCTTACGGCCTAAGAACTTCGTGTAGTCGGATCCTCTCTCCCCCTCTTTATGTACTTTGCTTTCAAGTATCTATAAAGAAGCTTTTTGCATCCTTGTCTCTTTGCTCTCTTTGTGTTTGGGCATACGCGTACTCTTGCTTCCGCTCGTGCGCGTGTGCTATGTGTTCTTGTGCACTCAAAAGGCCTGCCTTCAATGTTTGTGATTGCCTGAAGCTGCGTCACAGGGGCCTTCGCTTATAAGCCTGTAAGATCCACGATTCTAATTTTGATGGTTATGGTGTAATTATATGGAAATAGATGAATTTTTATGTTCTGGCAATTTTTAAAGATTTGCTTATTTTGAGAACTGGGTAAATCGCGTAATATTATGTAAATAAAGCAATTTCGGGAAATCTAGAACGAATCAACACCTGAATCCTTTAGGATAAGTTTGGAATAGGGTGGTGGTGATACACCCCGAAATTTAGACCCGAACGACGAGGAAACCTCGTCAGTGCATGTGAATTACGAGTATTGACTTAAATTTGGACCCGAATCTTAGAACACTTAATTTTAACGAATGAGTGGTGATTTCCTTAAGAGGTTTTGACCATTCTACGTTAATTAAGGTTATTAAGAGAATGAAACGACTTGTTGGGATTAAATTATTACTTTGTTTCATTAAATATGCGTTTTCTTATGACATACATTTTTGGCGGGTTTTGGGTTTCGATTCAGAGCACTTAGTGGATCCAAGACCCATGGGCGACCCTTTCAGTGGACATCCATAGCCATGGTTGACCAGCTGGTCAAGGGTGGACCAGCTGGGTGGCATTTTTGCAAGAAGGTTGCATGGTTTTAAAAAGAGGGCCTCTATTGGCCATATATCTTTTCAAAAACCTCATGATGAAGCCCAAAGCCCATCATGAGGGGCGTCTTTTCAAAAAGGAGAGCATGGGGCTGGCACCCCATGGCAATTTTGAAACAAAACTAAAAGTTTTTAAATACTCAAAACCGGTTGGGCCTAAGGAGCGGCTAGCCTTGGGCAGCCCTTGAATTTTTTCAAAACATTAATGGCTTTTCAAAATGGTATTTTTGTAAGTCTTTCTAAAAAGTTTAAAAGCTTGACATGCATTGGCTATGGGGGGGGGGGGGGGCGTGGAGCACCCCAGCCCTCCATCTTGGAGGGGTAAATCCTAGCCGTCCAACCTAAAAGAACATCCTATAAAAACTCTTAGAAAAAAAAAACGGGCCCCTCTCTTGTTGAGCAATTTTTTTTCAAAGACTCTCTCTCTCTCTCTCTTTCCCTCTCACTTGTTTCCTCTCTCCAACCGTTTGAACCTCTTAACGTGTAGCTGCAACATCACCTTCCTCTTCTTCCACTAGCTAAGGTGAAGATTCACCCTTCTTGTTTACGATTTCGGTATGAAAAGGAAGCCGGTGGGGCTTTGCATCTTTGCATGCAAGTCCATACAGTGGATTAGCTCCAAGATTTGTAGTTGTAATCTTGAATCACCATGGATTTGCATTATCATTTTGTAGCATGCATTTACAATCTTTGCTTTTGATCTTCCTATCGATTTCATTTCAGTTTTAATCACCTTCTATGCTTGTTGTTGTCTTCCTTCTCAACAAAAAAAAAAATGTTGTTACATTTTTCTTTCCTGCTGTATTCATGTTGTGTTCACAGCTATAGCAATTTCTTCGGGTGTGCTGGACAGAGCTGGGCTTGTCCAGCCCACACCCATTCCGTTTGGCATGATCTCGGAATGATGGAATGCTGGTTGGTGCATTTCAGCCATCAACATTCTTTTATTTTCTTTTGGATGTTTCTTTTAGTGGTGTTTGGGCTCAATCCAGTCCCCACGCGTTGGGACTGGTATTGCAGCAACGATCTGGGCTTGGGTCACGTCGTGACCAGCCCTGCTTGAGCGTGGAGCCCTGGCCTTTTCAGCAGCAAGGTAATGCTTGCTTTGTTTTTTTTATTTCCTTATTTTTTTTTCTTTCGACCCGTTGGTTCTCGGGTCGGTTCACCCGGTTGGCGCACTAGGGCACCGAGTGTTCCGACCGACCAGGGGAAAGACCGGTCGTTCGATGCCATACCCCTTTGGGTTGGTTGCTCGACCGCCCCTTTTGAGCTCTTGCTCATGCTGCTGGGAAGAGCATCAAACTTGGTCCAGCGGACCAGACCCCCTGGCCAACCAGTTTTCGCCCTAGCTTGAGCTAGACGCCATGCGGGTAGCCCACGCGCCCAGCACAAGCCCTCTATGAGCTTTTTCTTTTTTTTCGGAGGTAAGTTTTGTTGTATTATTTTCTTTTTGTTTTTTTGCCTTGGACTGTTTCCGGTCTGAACCATGGGTTCAGACCAGCACTACAATCCAACTTGACAGGTTGGGTGCAAGTTTGGGCCCAGCCCGAGTTACCTTTTTGGCTGGGGTTGGGTGCGCACCGTTTGGGTGTTGTGCACCCATAGCTTTCGGTTAGCCCTTGGGGGGGGGGGAGATGCAGGTCTAAACCGAGATTTCAGACCTAAACCTCTTGGCACCCACGGTTAGCTGCGGCTCACCCATGTTGGAGCCGTGTGCCAGCCACTAGGTGCTGGACACCTCGAGCTTCCCTTTTCGGCTGAGCCACTTTGGGCTCAGGTCTGAACTGAGAAGTTTAGACCCTGCCCTATCTTAGCAGTCATTTGGTCCTAAGGACCAGACCTCCCCTTGATCAGCCTTAGTGCCTCTTTTCACTAGAATAGACATTGACCTTTGTCAGGGTTGGATTTAGCCCCAACCGAAACCATTGGTTGATCTGGCCCGAACTATGGATCGGACTAGACCCTGTCGGTATGCATGGTAGTTAGGCCCGGAAAGGCCAGACCATTGTTCGGGACTGAAACTCTCTTTCCTAGACCGCAAGTGTGTTAACTCCCAGTTGGTACCCTGGCAGACCCGAAATCCAACTATTATGGCTGTCAAACACTCTTTCATTCAAAACCAGCTTGTCTCCATTTTTAGTTGAACCATAGTAGACCCAATGTCGGATTTAGTTAGCCTACACCTCCTTCACACCTCGGTTATGCTTTGGCATAGTGTACATGCTTTGGGTTGCATCAAGTTCGATATATATATATATATATATATATATAAGTGCGATTGTGTATATACTTACGTGTATATAAGTATAGGTATGTGGAACCTTGAGTAACTTTGTAACGTGAATGTATGTATATATATGTACACATGTAGGTTAACAACACTTAAATGATTGTTCCGGTATGTCCGAATGGACATGCGACACTCTTGTGTTCCGTCCAAACATTTCCTATGATAATGTTACACTTCGAATCAATTAATGTTAATCTAACGTTCATTTTGACAAACGATTTATTTCGGGACCGCAGGCGCGGCTCCCCATACCGTGGAAATAGCTAATGTTGTACCCATAAGGCGGGAATATCCTAGATTCCACCATAAACATATAATTGCATTGAACCACGTGTAATGGTCCTTTGGATCACAGTTGCATCTTCCGTATAAGAGCAACGATTCACCTTGGGGGAAAACCAATGTTATTCCCATTAGACAGGATGATTGGTTAAATTCGATTTCAAAACCTTGAATATGAAAATGTAAATGAATGCAATCATAACACTGATGTATGTAATGTAGTGCAATTTAATATCATGTGATGCCTCTGTTGTTTATATTTATGCAAAAGATAGAAACTTGTGATATTCCTTCACTTTGCACTTAGCACATCCTCACACTGTTATTGAGTAGTGCGTACCCTAAGGAGGTACATTGCTTGAGTCATTGGAAAGCGCATTAGATGCACTTACCTCATGAGATAAAAGGATAGAAATTGAACACCATAGGGTATGAATGTTAAAATGATTCATTGTGGGCTCAGTTGGAGTCTTCGGGCAGTGGCCCTTGTGTGGAGTGGACTCTTGTGCGTTATACCCTAAACAGAAAATGAAATAATATGGTGTTTTGACTGTTTTCACGAGCAGTGTGCTCCATTGGCCGTGTGAGGCTGAGCACGTGGATGGGCAGGCCAAGTCCTCGTTTTGCGTACCCCGCGGGGACCACGAGGCATTGGCTATGGGGGGCGTGGAGCACCCCAGCCCTCCATCTTGGAGGGGTAAATCCTAGCCGTCCAACCTAAAAGAACATCCTATAAAAACTCTTAGAAAAAAAAAACGGGCTCCTCTCTTGTTGGGCAATTTTTTTTCAAAGACTCTCTCTCTCTCTTTCCCTCTCACTTGTTTCCTCTCTCCAACCGTTTGAACCTCTTAACGTGTAGCTGCAACATCACCTTCCTCTTCTTCCACTAGCTAAGGTGAAGATTCACCCTTCTTGTTTACGATTTCGGTATGAAAAGGAAGCCGGTGGGGCTTTGCATCTTTGCAAGCAAGTCCATACGGTGGATTAGCTCCAAGATTTGTAGTTGTAATCTTGAATCACCATGGATTTGCATTATCATTTTGTAGCATGCATTTACAATCTTTGCTTTTGATCTTCCTATCGATTTCATTTCAGTTTTAATCACCTTCTATGCTTGTTGTTGTCTTCCTTCTCAACAAAAAAAAATGTTGTTACGTTTTTCTTTCCTGCTGTATTCATGTTGTGTTCACAGCTATAGCAATTTCTTCGGGTGTGCTGGACCGAGCTGGGCTTGTCCAGCCCACACCCATTCCGTTTGGCATGATCTCGGAATGATGGAATGCCGGTTGGTGCATTTCAGCCATCAACATTCTTTTATTTTCTTTTGGATGTTTCTTTTAGTGGTGTTTGGGCTCAATCCAGTCCCCACGCGTTGGGACTGGTATTGCAGCAACGATCTGGGCTTGGGTAACGTCGTGACCAGCCCTGCTTGAGCGTGGAGCCCTGGCCTTTTCAGCAGCAAGGTAATGCTTGCTTTGTTTTTTTTATTTCCTTATTTTTTTTTCTTTCGACCCGTTGGTTCTCGGGTCGGTTCACCCGGTTGGCGCACCAGGGCACCGAGTGTTCCGACCGACCAGGGGAAAGACCGGTCGTTCGATGCCATACCCCTTTGGGTTGGATGCTCGACCGCCCCTTTTGAGCTCTTGCTCATGCTGCTGGGAAGAGCATCAGACTTGGTCCAGCGGACCAGACCCCTTGGCCAACTAGTTTTCGCCCTAGCTGGAGCTGGACGCCATGCGGGTAGCCCGCGCGCCCAGCACAAGCCCTCTATGAGCTTTTTCTTTTTTTTCGGAGGTAAGTTTTGTTGTATTATTTTCTATTTGTTTCTTTGCCTTGGACTGTTGTCGGTCTGAACCATGGGTTCAGACCAGCACTACAGTCCATCTTGACCGGTTGGGTCCAAGTTTGGGCCCAGCCCGAGTTACCTTTTTGTCTGGGGTTGGGTGCACACCGTTTGGGTGTTGTCCACTCATGGATTTCGGTTAGCCCTTGGGGGGGGGGAGATGCAGGTCTGAACTGAGATTTCAGACCTAAACCTCTTGGCACCCAAGGTTAGCTGCGGCTCACCCATGTTGGAGCCGTGTGCCAGCCACTAGGTGCTGGACACCCCGAGCTTCCCTTTTCGGCTGAGCCACTTTGGGCTCAGGTCTGAACTGAGAAGTTCAGACCCTGCCCTGTCTTAGCAGTCGTTTGGTCCTAAGGACCAGACCTCCTCTTGATCAACCTTAGTGCCTCTTTTCACTAGAATAGACATTGACCCTTGTCAGGGTTGGATTTAGCCCCAACCAAAACCATTGGTCGATCTGGCCCGAACTATGGATCAGACCAGACCCTGTCGGTATGCATGGTAGTTAGGCTCGGAAAGGCCAGACCATTGTTCGGGACTGAAACTCTCTTTCCTAGACCGCAAGTGTGTTAACTCCCCGTTGGTACCCTGGCGGACCCGAAATCCAACTATTATGGCTGTCAAACACTCTTTCATTCAAAACCAGCTTGTCTCCATTTCTACTTGAACCATAGTAGACCCAATGTCGGATTTAGTTAGCCTACACCTCCTTCACACCTCGGTTAAGCTTTGGCATAGTGTACATGCTTTGGGTTGCATCAAGTTTGATATATATATATATATATATATATATATATATATATATATAAGTGCGATTGTGTATATACTTACATGTATATAAGTATAGGTATGTGGAACCTTGAGTATCTTTGTAACGTGAATGTATGTATATATATGTACACATGTTGGTTAACAACACTTAAATAATTGTTCCGGTATGTCCGAATGGACATGCGACACTCTTGTGTTCCGTCCAAACATTTCCTATGATAATGTTACACTTCGAATCAATTAATGTTAATCTAACGTTCATTTTGACAAACGGTTTATTTTGGGACCGCAGGCGCGGCTCCCCATACCGTAGAAATAGCTAATGTTGTACCTATAAGGCGGGAATATCTTAGATTCTACCATAAACCTATAATTGCATTGAACCACGTGTAATGGTCCTTTGGATCACAGTTGTATCTTCCGTATAAGAGCAACAATTCACCTTGGGGGAAAACCAATGTTATTCCCATTAGACAGGATGATTGGTTAAATTCGATTTCAAACCCTTGAATATGAAAATGTAGATGAATGCAATCATAACACTGATGTATGCAATGTAGTGCAGTTTAATATCATGTGATGCCTCTGTTGTTTATATTTGTGCAAAAGATAGAAACTTGTGATATTCCTTCACTTTGCACTTAGCACATCCTGACACTGTTATTGAGTAGTGCGTACCCTAAGGAGGTACATTGCTTGAGGCATTGAAAAGCGCATTATATGCACTTATCTCATGAGATAAAAGGATAGAAATTGAACACCATAGGGTATGAATGTTGGAATGATTCATTGTGGTGCGTTATACCCTAAACAGAAAATGAAATAATATGGTGTTTTGACTGTTTTCACGAGCAGTGTGCTCCATTGGCCATGTGAGGCTGAGCACGTGGATGGGCAGGCCAAGTCCTCATTTTGCGTACCCCGCGGGGACCACGAGGCAGATTCCTCGTTGTGAGGTATGATTGAACTTGAGACTTAATAAAGATAAACCTGCTTCGCCCCATTCACAAAATGGTTCACCTTGGGAGAGGGTGGATGATACAACCCTGAGTGACTCATCGTTACTACGACACGTGTTTTGATAGGAGTTGTAGCGTTCCTTTGGCCTCCAGTCACTCAGAGTCAGGGAGGTCGAGGTACCTTCTTAGGGCCTCACTACTGCAGTAGTACGGATTGCAATCCCTTGCCTATGCGTGTGTTTTCTCCTAGCTGTGTGCTGCTCGCATATGGTTGACTCGGTCTGTAGCTTCCCCGGTTACCACACCATAAGTTGAATAACAGACGCCGGGTGCATGTCTCACAGAATGCGAGGTTCCTTCGCGTACCCGAAGAAGTAATCAGAAGAACTTAAAGACTAACCAAACAGCTGACATACTGTAGTTGCTACTTTACGTGTTCTATAGATTCTACTTCAGTTACTTTACTTGTTTTAGCTGTTACTTGGTTACCTTACTTACACGGCACTGGTTACAGTTAGTTACTGCGTGAGTACTTGCTCTACTGTTTCTTCAGTGTTACTTGGTAGTTGACTAGTACTTGTCACTTTACACTTATCACTTGTTAGCTTACTTTCAGTTCCTTGTGAGTTGATTATATATCTGCTTGTGGTTGCTTCTTCACCACCTCGCAAGAGGACTGACCCCGTTTTATGGGGATGTAGGTGACGAACAGGTATAGTGCGGATGCGATGACACACGGTGGAGGCTGGGGGACCCACACACTTGACCTGCAGTTTCTGTACCTGGTGGTCTCTTTTTTTTGGGGTTTTTGGTTATTTATTGGGATGTATTCCCCGTTTTGTACTTTTGTACTTACACTTTGTAAACTCTTTAGACTGTTGGGATGTTTTCCCTTTTTACCTTACAGCTACACTTTTTGTACACACCGTTGGTTACACTGTTTTCACTTGTTGCACCCATCTGTGGTGGCCGCCCAGAATTGCGGCTTTGTCGTTTTCCCCACACTTGCTTTCCGCTGATTTCTACTTAAACCCTTGAACTCTTCAAAGAAAAAAAAAATTCACTGAAAATTGCAAGGTTTTCCATGGTCGGGGTTTGGGGCGCCACAAAGCCCGTGACAGTAACCAACGATAAGGCATATCGTTATCTATGTAACCAACAATTTTTTGGCTATGTTCATCGAGTTTCTCAGACTTTCTCTTTTCTCATGATATCAGAGCCATGATTCTATTAGATTCTTGCTATGATGTTTTTTTTTTATTTTATCATTGTTGTTTTGCTGTTGTGACCCTCTGTTATCGAGATTCTATGCTAGGTCAATTGTTGTCATTGTTGTTCTGTGCTGAGTTGACAGTAGATTATTCATGCTTTCAATGTTCGTTGTTGTGCTGCAGGTTGAAGTGGTTACTGGCAAGGTTGTTAAATGCGCCGAGGCATTGAGCATGTTATGAAGCGAGGCGTAAGCCTCGAGGCATTGGAGCATAAGCTTCATGATCAATCATGGGTCCAATCGAACCCGATCCATTTTCACCCCCGAGTTCTGGACCCCTAAGGAATCCTCATCCCTCTCTCTCTCTCTCTCTCTCTCTCTCTCTCTCTCGGTCTTCGACACTGTCCGCTCCCTCGCCCAGTTCTGCCTCACCAGCTCCCAGAAGGACTCCGGCTGCAGCATCATTCTCGAGTACAACAAGGAGCGCAACGCCTTCGACAAGGTCCACCGGGAGACCTTCGGCAAGTTCGGTTGCCGCCGAATCATCCCGGGTATGTTCCTCACCGTCGACCCCAAGGGCCGCACCGTCATGATCGGCGCCTGCGAGAAGCAGAAGCTCGTCTACGCCCTCAACCGCGACACTGCTGCCTGCCTCCCCATCTCCACCCCTCTCGAGGCTCACAAGTCCCACACCCTCGTCTACTCCATCGTTGTCGTCGACTGCAACAACTCCATCTTTGCCGCCATCAAGCTCGACTACTCCGAAGCCAACCAGGACCCCTCTGGCCATGCTGCCATCGATGCTCAGAAGCATCTCACCTTCTACGAACTTGACCTCGGCTCTCCCGCAAGTGGTCCGAGCCCATTGACAATGGCGCCAACCTGCTCGTCACTGTCCCCGGTGGCGGATTTTGGCAGGAAAGGGGCAGTTTGTAGGGACTACACAGATGCGTATGCTTTAGAAGCAAAGCGCGTTTCGACTTGAGGCGTGCACTTCACATAAGTGAAGCGTGCGTTTCAAGCCTGAAATGCCTCAATGCAACGCCTCAATACCTTGAGCGTGCGCTTCGCCTATGAGGCGTACGCTTCAGGTATTGAGGCGTACGCCTCTCACAACACTGGTTACTGGTACCTGCAGATCATCTTGTGTTGTTTGCTGGTCACAGCCATTGCAGTGCCTATTTGGCCGCTAGTTGGCTGCCATAGGTTCCATCGACTTCCATAGTCGATTCATTCAGTTTTACCCACATAAAAATCGATGAGCACAACATAACAATGACAAATCCAGAGCCTCAAATATTCTAGAGATGCAATTTTATTTGCATCACTCTCATAATCCAGGTGCAATTCTAGTCTCATCTCTCTTGAATGACAATAATTATTCAACTTAGAAGAGAGTCGTGAAAATAGCTCTTAGCACAAAAAATAAATTTTGATTCGTTGATTCCCAAACATGAGACCGATGTATTCATATGGTATTGTTATGGCTTTTAAACACCCTAACTAAGGAATTGGCGAAAAGTGTCATTTATGCTGACACCGTCAAAGAGGTATGGGTCGATCTAGATGAACAATTTTCTCAAAGTAATGCTGCCATAATCTATCAATTAAAGAAATTAATTTTAGATCATAGACAAAATCAGTCGTCTCTTGCTTCTTACTATACTACTCTTAAGTCTTTGTGAGATGAATTAAATTCATATTTACTTATTCCAGATTGCACATGTGGAGCCTTCAAAGAGTTGAATGAATGTCAACAACAAAAAAAGTGTATCAAATTTTCATGGGTTTAAGTGATTCGTTCACTACCGTGAAAAGTCAGATCTTAACCATGAAACCCTTACCGAGCATTAGTCAAGTGTACGCCCCTGTAATGCAAGAAGAAAACCAGAAGATGTTGCAAGCCAATACACAGTCATAAGTGATTCAACTGCTTTCGCTGCCAATACAAATCTGCATAATCGAGGTAATACCTTTTCGCGTTTCTCAAGATAAGGTCAAGGATGCCCAAGGTGTGAACATTGTGGGATGGTCAGTCACATCAAGCCATGATGTTATGCCTTACATGGTTATCCTATTGGTCATCCTAAACATAAGGTTGATAACGTGTCTGCATCCAAGCCTCACTCTCAAAATGTCGCTAAACTTGTTATTATGTATTGCCTACTCTCTCTTGCTGCAATTAATAGATGGTTTGTATTTCAATTGGATATCCACAATGCATTCTTACACGGGGATCTCCAAGAAGAGGTTTACATGGACCTCCCTCCTAGATTATCTAGTAAAGAGGAGCACCATGTATGCAAACTCAAGAAATCTTTATATGGCTTTAAACAATCCTCTCGAAATTGGTTTACAAAGTTCTCTCTTACTCTTTAAGATGACAGATATCATCAGTCCACTACAGATTATACTTTGTTTGTCCGTCGATCTGGATCTCGGTTCACATCTTTACTTATTTATGTTGATGATATCATTATTACATGTAATCATCATCAATCTATTGCTTAACTCAAACTTTTCTTGCACTCTCATTTTCACCTAAAAGATCTTGGTAAGCTAAAGTACCTTCTTGGCATCGAGGTGGCCTGCTCATCCCAAGGCATTTTCTTGACCCAACAGAAGTACACACTTGACATTCTCTCTGATAGTGGCTTATTGGGCGCCTACCCAATGGACTTTCCCATGGAGCAATGTCTTTCTCTTTCAACCGATCAAGGTGCTCAACTCAACGATCCCACTCGTTATAGACGCCTGGTGCGTCACCTCATTTATCTGATGGTCACTCGACTGGATATCAACTATTCAGTAAACATCTTGAGTCAGTTCATGCAAACTCTGCGAAAGTCCCATCTTGATGCTCCCTATCGGGTCCTTTGATACTTAAAATCCTCCCCAAGCAAAGGCATTCTCCTGCCTTCTTCTAGCCAACTTCAGCTCACCACATATTGTGACTCCGATTGGGCAAGTTGTCCCACAACCTGTTGATCAACTATGGGATATCTCACCTTTCTTGATAGCAGTCCTTTATCTTGGAAGATAAAAAAGCAACATACTATTTTTTGTTCTTTCGCTGAAGCTGAATATCGCTCTAGGGCTACCGCCACTTGTGAACTAATCTAGCTCAAAACCCTTTTTCTAGATCTTGGCATCACTCATCCACAACTCATGCAGTTATATTGTGACAATCAAGTTGTCCTTCACATTGCTGCCAACCCTGTTTTCCACAAGCGTACTAAGCACATTGAACTTGATTGTCACCTTATTCGTAAAAAGCTTCAATCTGGTGTCATTATCATTGTTTATATTCCTTCTCGTTATCAACCTGCCGATCTCTAAACTAAGGCATTGGGACGTAACCAGTTTCAGTTCTTGACATCCAAGTTAGGCATTACAGATCTCCATGCTCCAACTTAAGGGGGAGTAATAACACATATCCATTATAACCAACAATAAGGCATATCGTTATCCGATAAGACAATAAGGCATATCGTTATCCATGTAAGACGATAAGGCATATCCTTATCCACGTAACCAACAATTTTTTGGTTTTGTCCATTGAGTTTCTCAAACTTTCTCTTTTCCCAGTTTTATATTGACAGTAAGTACCAAAAGCATAAGTCATTGCTGGATTATACTAGTTCCGCACGATATTATCCCTGTCCCTATACCAAGCGACCTCATCTCCATGTTAAAACTCCCTCTCACTAAAAGCATTAAGCCAAAGAAAAACAAATGGATGATCATAAGGACAACCTAGAAACTCGTAGATCTAGCAAAACCAAGTTGGATCACTCATCTTAGAGGTTAAAAGATCACCGTCACCTAGATACTGTCATCGAATTTCACCTGCTTAGTGAGGAGAGCATCTGAAGACGAAGCAAAACCGATGAGTGAAAGCGTAGGGGTGGGCATGATTCTCAGGCCACAACTGGGCATGACAAATCTTCCTTCGAAGAAATGCGAAGAGGTAGAGGCACTGCAAAAGCGAGGGATGAGCCTCCCATTCAACATCGACGAAGAGGAAGATGAAGATGAGCAGGAGTAGGAAGGTTTCCTTGATCCGAAGGGAGATCTACTCCTCACTCTTGAAAAATAGACCGCCATGGACCCACTCCCTCTCTCTGCCCCTTAGTTCCCTCTTGGGACACTTGGTTGCTTGCAAAGAACTTTTGATTTTAGGGCATTTAGGTTTTCAGAAACCCAATTTTAGCTTTTATACTATTTTTGAAAGGTAAATTATGAAATTACTCCTATTTGGTTACTCTATAGCCTTTGTAATGACGACTTTTCATGTCGTCGTTATCTCCGTTAATAGGTTTACTCTATAGTTACCCCATAACGGTGACTTTTTTTTTGTCGTCATTAGCAAGTCATCTTTAAAAACACAGTTCCTTATGGTGATAATTAGTGGTTACACATGTTGCTATTAATAAGACATAGATAATGGCTATGAATAAGATTGCCATTATAGAGTAAAACCATATAACAACGATATCCTAAAGTCGATGTTATTGATTAATAACAATGATATTTAATGATCATTAAATATTGTTGTCAAAAGTATTTTAATAGCAATATTTAATGGCCACATATGTCGTCGTTAAAGATAACTCATTAACAGTGACATTTATTAATCGTCGTTAGAGACATATCTTTAACGGTGATATATAAAGTCATTGTTATAAATATATCTATAATGGTGATATATAAAATCACTGCCATTGCGGCAATTCAACTCCAACAATAGCGGTGACTTTTGGTGTCACCATTAATGAGTCACCACTATTTACCCATATTCTTGTAGTGATTCCTCGTATTCATGTCCAAAGAATTCAACTGCCTACTTAGGGTTTGTTCGATTGCATGAATCTCATATCAGAGACAATCACCAATCCAAGGGATCTGAGATCCATTGGTTTTTGATCCATAAAACCATGGATTAGTTGGGCTTTAGGGATTTCAGATCCTTCATTTGCTTGAATGTTGGGACCTAAGGCGGGTATCAAACCAGATCCAACCTTGAGCCACGAGATCCAAAGACTTCCAAGGCAATCAAACGCCCCCTTTTTACATGTTAACTGTAAGTTTCCATAGCATGCTTGGGTTTCATATTTTTTGTGCTTGGGGTGCTTTCTAATCAATTATTGCACCCTTTGTGGGTCTCACTAAAGTTTTTTTTGGGACATAAAAGTGGAAGTGCACTTCCTAAACTCTAGGAGTTCATCAAGCTAATTAGCTTCTTAATATCATCTCTACCTAATATATATATATATATATATATATATAGAGAGAGAGAGAGAGAGAGAGAGAGAGAGAGAAAGAGAGAGAGAGAGAGAGAGAGAGAGAGAGATTGCCAACTAAAGCCAAAAGAATGACTGGCTATAACCCGCTGAATGCCGGTATTCGTAAAGAAAGATACATTAAAACACTCTCAGATGGCTCTGGAACCAAGTACGAGGTTAATGCTTCCAATATGTAACGCCTCCCACCTGTTTTAACAGATTAAAGATGGAACGTAAAGTAGGTAACGGGTTCAGCTTATCTACCGAGTTTATCTGTAGGTCTAGCTCTCCTGATTCTTCCTTCCTAGGCTGCCTTAACATGACCAATCAAGGTAGGATTATTAGAGCACAACTCTTATCTCAATAGGACATTCAATAAACAGTTGAGCAATTTCTTCCATAACCAACAGCTCAGGAAGAAGCATATCGCTCTCCACAAACGAACCACCAATTCTGAGGTACTCTCCATGAGAGAACTCAAAGAAATTTCGATTTTAGCTCCAAAAGGTTGCTTCTATTTAAAGAGTGAAATATGTAATCCAGACCTTGCTGGGGTCTCCAAAATATTGACAATAGGTTCTTAAGCCATGTCATGAATCCAGGATTATTTGGCTCCCAACTGATCGTCTTCAAAACTTCCCAGTAATAAAACCAAATGTCTTTGAACTTTAGCAATGCTGATCTCCTCTCTATCAGACCTGGTTCTTGATAGACCACAATCTCCAAATAATAATGTGAAACCAAATCTGAATAGCCATTGTTAATGATTCTTGATGGAGACCCAAAACTTAATCTTGGGGACCAACGAAGTGACTGGGCTTCTTCTATAACTTCAAAACTCATTTACAAATATATAACCAAACAATAGCAGCAAGAGGGCAATGGACTTTACTCATCTTGCCTGCAAAGATGACATCCATTCACTAGAGTGATCCACTTCTTTTAGAGCCAATCCTGCGTAGAAAGATGTCTAGCAACAACAACATAAACATTCCATAATGCTCTAGGAATTGGTCCCTTTAATTTGCCGATATGAACATTCTCCGTCTTAGGAAATATAGTTGAAATTTTGAGGCATTTGAGCTTTGATTTATGCTGAGAGCGACATGTTGGGCATTGTTGACACCCAATTTTTTTCTGGGTTCTCAACTAACATTAGTGTTGACCCTGATGTAAATTCAATGCCATGACTCTTCGAAATTGAGAGGCTTGTTGAGACTCAAGAGGACTGGGTATAAATTTTTCAAAAGGAAGGAAATTTTCTGAAGGTACACTGAAACACCGATCCAAGCGCACTCACATATTTTTAAAGGGTATTTTAAAAAGTTCTATTTGATAAATGCATTTCAAATAAGATTTTCAAAGGTTTTTGGTGTTTTTGATTTTCACTTATTTTTGACCCATAAACTAACATCTTCAATCATTTTTAACCAAAAGTAGAGATTTATAGCTTAACGAAAAACCAAAGATCACTTCGATCATACAACCGAGGGAAAAGTTATAGCCAAAACATGTATTGGTTTTCAAAAAAACTTGTTTGAAAAGTAGAGCCCATTTTGAGAGAAATTTTCACATTTAAAATGATCGAATGTGATGATGATCCCAAAGACCAATTGTAGCCAAAGATGTTAGCTTTCAAACACATCAAATCGCTCGTCAAGCCTACATATAAATCTTAAGATATAGGCGTTATTCTGTGAGTGTATTAAAATGGGTCATGGGTTTTTATTTGATCTAGTTCCAGATCCAATGGATCAGAGCCAATTTTTAAGATTGGCAAAGACCTATGTGCAGTAATCTGGACCTGTGTTTGATCCCATGGATAAGAGGTAGTCTTTAAAACTAGCATTGACCTAAATGGGTCTAGACCCAAATCTAACACAATCCAGATCCAAATCTAATGAGTCGAAGCCAATCTTTAAGATTGGAATCCACCTATGTGGGTCTGGACCAGATTCAGACGTAGATCCATCTTGATCTTGATCTAGATAAAGTGGGTTGGAGCTAGTCTTTAAGATTGGTGCTGACCTAAGTGGGACTGGATCCAATTTGGGCCAAATTTCACCCTATCGATATCAAAATCCAATAGGTCAAAGCCAGTCTTTAAGACTGGCGTGGACTTAAATGGGTCTAGACCCGATTTAAAACCATATCTTACCCTATCCAGATCCTTAAATGGGTCTAGACTGGCATGGACTTAAATGGATATTTTTAGGAAAGTTTTCCAAAGTATTTTTAGGTGTAATGTAAGTGAGATATGCAATCAAAGTAAGGCTCTTACAAAAATCTAAGAATTCAAAGAGATTTACACTTGCACAAAATTTTCAATCAATTCACTTATAAACTTCTTCAATTCTTTTCTTCTTTCTTTATTGCCATAGCTGAAATCCAGTTGTTCATCATCAAAATATCGTACTTGAATTATCATGTACAACTTCCTTGTCTTAACATATGAGATATGATGACACTTGAAATAATGACAAAAAAAGATATAATGACACATTAAATTGTCATTATAAGAGTAATAATGCCAATTCAAAAAGTAATAACGACAAATAGATTTTTTGATAGAAAACTGGACAAAACAGGCTTGAGAGGTAACTTGTTTTAGCCATAACTTCCTATCTAGATATGGGTTTGAGGTGACTTTTGATGCGTTAAAATGACATCTTTAAATTTAATTTATCATTTGTAAAAAACCAAATTCGATCATTTTAATGGTTAAAAACATAATCAAAATGAGGACTACCTAAAAAACTAGTTTTTCACTGAATAAGTTACCTTGTTTTGGTCATAACTTTCAACTTCAATGTTTATTTGATCTAATTTTTGGCTTGTTGGAAAAATAAGATCCTTTAATTTAATTGATCTTTTGGACAAAAACGTTAAAGATGTCGTTTTAGAAGATAAAAATGCTATTGAATTTAACAAAATTTTAAAATATGCTAAAAACTGGATTTTGGTACGTGACTCTTGACATGAAATGACTCGAACAAAATTTATGTATCTATAGATGGCCCTCATTATTATCAATTGTGCGAGTCTCGGTCGATAACAAAGGAGATAAACTTACTTAAAAAGAGCAAAAATATCGGCTTTGACAAAGTTTTTTCAAAAAGTTGATCTTGACAAAGACAAAGACATAGACAGCTTGAAGGTGGAAGAAGATAGGTAAAGGAATGTACATAGCTTAACACGAGAGTCTCCATGTTATGCATGTCATATTGGCAGAGAGGTCTAGCCAAACGAGGTTGGTTTACAGACTAAGTTAGTACCTTGTTTCACATGATGGCTTTCCCTTAAACTTGGTGATGTGAGTGAGAATTCTTATCTAAGCAAGATCAGATAAAGACGAAATAAGTGCATTGTTGATTTGAATTGCATGAAAAGTGGTTGATGATTTTGATAAAAATAAAGACTTTTTTTCGAAAATACAAAGACAAAGACAAAGACAAAGACAAAGCTTTTAGAGAAAAAACATTGAAAATGACTTAAGATATTTTTGGACTTTTTTGAAAGACATAGAATAATGTGTTATGAATTCATTTTAGAGACGTGTCCCTTAGGATGGTTTGTGTACTTATTAAATGGGTTTCATATTGCTCTATCAATCTGTGGAATAATCTATGGACCTAATGTTTATCTATCTATAGGATGATCCAAACATAGGACTGGATAGGCTTTTCCTAATGAGACATGGGACAATTGGGTTCCTAAGAACTATGTCACTGACAATAAAACTTGTTAGTAACATGCAAAAAATGCATAGGACATGATATGATGATGTAAGATGAAATGCTTTGATTTGACCCATTTCGATCAAGATGATCCTAAAGCAAGTTCTTAAGACAACTTTGACTTTTCATAAGTTTTTTTTCAAAAAGCACAATGTCAAAGCCAATCTTTTGCTTTTTTCAAAACCGGTGTGTGTACTTTCTTTGTTGTCAATTGAGTTTCTCATACTTGACTACTAAAAAGGGCATCTGTAGAACCCTATTTTGATTGAGTCATTTTATATGACTGAAATCTCATGTTTTTGGCTCATTTCAAAGTAATGCTAACTTTAACCTCATTTTGACCTTCAAAATGACTTTCTTATGTTTTTTTTTTTCAAAAGACAAATTAAACTAAATGATCTCAACTTTCAAACAAGCCAAAAATCATGTCAATCCAATATAGAAATCAAAAGTTGTTATCAAAACAAGTTAACAACAATTAACGACACATGAATTGTGGTTAGCAGATCTTCAACAAACAATGAAATGTTATTAATAGTTGAACTGAACTATGATATATCATTAGTATTCTATTAATGATACATGAATTATCGTTAACAACCAGCCAAATTCATGATCTATTGTCAAAATTTTCCTAATGACACATGAATTGTTGTTAGCAGTACGTGTCATTAGCAACATGTGTAGTTAGGAACTCATTTGGTCTAAAAACACGTCATTTGGAGATAAGTCTTTTGAACCCTTATCCCTATCTCACAAACGCGTGAGATAAGATTCAATGAACCTACTCTCATTCATAAAATCCCAAACAAGCTTTCTACCTATCTCTTCTCTAAATCCTATGCTAGGAAATCCTTAACCAATCAAGAAGAGACCACCTAGATCCCAACTAATCAGATCCTGAGATCTCACTTTTGAAAAAATCTGGATTTGTGTATCTCGAATATATAGAAGCTGTTCCAGAATCAGTCAAAAATTTTGTAAATAGGGTTCGTCTCCCAAATTCAACAACTGACACTTAAGATCTACAAGCAACTTTTTTTTGCAGAAATTCTTACTCGTCCTAGCCTTCTAGACCTAGCACCCTAACCTTGCTTAAATAGGTCTAGCCTAACCTGAGACCAAGATCCATTATCTCACAAAACCCTTTTGGAGCCCACGCTTAGCCGGAGTGCTGTTTGAGTTTCATCATGCTCATCATCATCGTAAGGAAATGGCTACCTAAGCCCAATATGACATTTAGCTTCTTTTATGAATTTATTTTATTTATTTCATTAATTTAAAAACATGGACTTTTCTAGCTTTCGTATACTTGTTCTCGTTCCATGTTTTTCCATAGCCTTGGTGGTGGCTCACACCATCAAACTCATTTTCTTTATAAGATCAGTGTACGAGGTACGATAACTGGCAACCTAAAGCTCAATATTGAAGATTTAAGCATAGTGCGATTGTTCCTTACTCGACGGAGGAGGAAAGATACAGCGGTCTCCACAACTCTCTTTTTCATCTCAAATTTGGATTCAGATTTCGAATCCAAACACTTTTTGGACAAAACCCTCTTTTTGGTTTTCAAATTTTGGGGATCCACATGAGTGCACTAGCTAAAGATTACGATATTGTCTTACATGTTGTCATGTACGAGTAAGGATACAAACAGGTCAGACCTGATGCAGATATAGGTGGGTGGGAACCTGGATCTGACTTTGAGGTCCCATTCCAGTCCTGGACTCCGGTCTAATCGGTCCCATTCTTAAAAAAGAAAAACATACCAGGGTTCTATAAAGAATACATGAACCATACTTCATCTATATATAAATAAAATTATAAGTTCTTGACATTGAAAAATTGTAGATCATAATTGGAACTCGAGTGGGACACATGTTGGTTTCAAATTTCACAGACCGAATTCTTAACCCTATAGGGTTTGCTATGGGTCAAGTCCGGGTTAAACCCTCCCCATCGACACCCTTTTGCATACGCTATTCTCAGCGTTCGTTGACTCCTTCACCAGTCCTCCAACATCATCACTATCCCAAAATCAACAACCCTATTTCTGTTGGTTCACTGCTTGCAGGCCTCCAGAGCCGACCCAAACTTAGCATTCTTGCTCAGATAGAAGGCTTAACTCCTAAATGCTACTGCATTGAAGAGACGCCACCCTTTTATCCTCATCTCCTTGTAAACCTTCCTACACTCTTCAAACTGACCTCCCATTCTTATAGTAGGAAGATAGAAGGAAGTTATAGCAAAAGATGTTAGTCTTGATTCCAAGAACATCCATCTCACTAAAGCATGCAGTGTTTACAGCTTCAGCCCAAAAATATTTAGCAAGCTTGTTATGTTGGAGCATTGGTCTGCCAGATTCTTGAAGGGTTCTATTCTTTCTTTCTACTACACCATTTTGGGGTGAAGCTCTAGGAAAGGCAAAGTTATGTGAAATGCTATGCAAGTTACAAAAATTTACAAAAAGATCATTATCGAATTCTCCTCCATGGTCACTATGAATTTCAACAATTGTAGAAGATTTTTCATTTTGTAATTTTTTTCATAGAATCTCAAATTCACTAAACATGTCACTTTTATTTTTCAAAAATATTACCCAAGTGAATCTTGAGTAATCATCAACAATGACAAAAGCATATTTATTAAGATTAAGACTAGCTACCCTAGAAGGACCAAAAAGATCCAGATGAAGAAGCTCTAGAGGTCTTTTGCTTGATACAACATTCTTTGATTAGAAAGATGATTTTGACAATTTTCCTAATTGACAAGCATTTCAAAAATAATCCTTTTTAAATAATATTTTAGGTAACCCACGAACCAAATTATTTTTGGCAAGTTTAGATATATATTTAAATTTTACATGTCCCATCCTCATATGCCATAAGTTTTGAGTGTCATTATTTGCTATGAGACAATGTTTAGAAATATTATCTAAATATAATTCATAGACATTATTTTTTCTTATTCCATTTAAAAAGATATTTTTGTTAGAGTCAACTATAAGGTATGCATCATGTTTAAAATTGACATTATATCCTATGTCACACATTTGACTGATGCTTAAAAGATTATGCTTTAATCCTTTCACAAGGAGAACGTCTTTAATAAGAGGATAATCGATATTACCAATACCAATTATTAAACCTTTGTTGTTATCTCCAAAGGTGACAATTTCTCCTTCATTGTATTGAAGAACAACAAATAGTTCTGGATGTCCTGTCATATGTTTTGAACATCCACTATCCAATATCCACCTGTTCTTTTTTATTGCCAGCAACACATCAAGTGAAAGACTTTTTTGGTACCCAATCGGGTCTCTTCTTATTAGATTTAGGAACCCATATTCATTTAGATTTGGGTTTATTTATGATCAGAGAAGAGTACATGGAATTAGAATTATAATTATTGTAGGAATAATAACTCTTTTGAAAGTCAACAGAGCCTTTGACAAAAGAGATCTTTTTATTTGCACAAGAAGGTTTATTAAAAAGAGAGTACCCAATACCGTTCTTGTAAAAAGAGAATTTTTGAGAGGCTAGAAGCTTATCCAGGCTCTCTTTTCCTTTGGTAAGCTTGAAACCCGTTTTCATAAGGTTTTCAGTTTTAATTTTTAATTCTGAAATTTTTACTTGGAGATTTTTAGTCTTTGAACAAGTAGACATAATTTCAGAAGTAAGCATGAGATTTTTTCTTTTTAAATCAGAATTTTCAACAGATAGTTTTTCATTTTTTTGAGAGAGCTCTAAGTTTTCATATTTTAATACTTTATTCTTGGGACTCATTTTTCAAGATTATTCAAATAGTTCTTGAAAAGCCTTTAGAAGATCATTAAAGGAAAAGTTTGATTTTGGATTTACACGGCTTTCTTCTGCCATGAAGCACATATTTACAGTTTTGGTTTCATCATCACTTGACTCTTCGCTGGTGGATGGTTCTGAGTCATCCCATTGAGCATGGAGAGCCTTTTTCTTGAAGAATCTTTTCTTTGAGTTTTCTTCTTTGGATCTTATTTTTATAAGACGGCAATCACGTCTCACATGACCTGGCTTTTTGCATTGATAGCACATAATCTCTTCTTTTGGATCCTGTTTTTCTTTAAGCTTTTTGGATAGCCTGTCCTTTCTCATAAATCTTTGAAATCTTTGAGTAAGAAGAGCAATTTCAGAATCTTTTTCTGAATCATCATCTTTTGAGAGAGCTGAAAAGGCTAAATTTTTCTTTGTGGATTGTTCTTCTTCTCTTCTTTCTTTCATATGGACTTCATAGGCCATAAGATTGCCTATCAAGTCCTCTAAGGTGAGGTTTGATAGATCTTAGGCTTCTTCAATGGCAGTAGTCTTTTTCTCCCAATCGGAAGTAAGAGATCTCAACACCTTTTTTACCTTGTCAGTCTGGGAATAATTTTCTCCCAGTGATTTAAGATGATTTATGATGTTGGTGAATCTTGTGAATATTTCAGTAATGGTTTCATCTTTGATAATTCTGAATAGTTTATATTTTCGAACCAAAGATGAGATCTTGACTTCTTTTACTCTGTTAGTTCCTTCATAAATAAGTTCCAGAGAATGCCAAATGTCATAAGCAGAATCACAAATAGATGTTCTGTAAAATTCATTTTGATCTATAGCAGAGTATAACGCATTCATGGCTTTTGCATTTAAGTTTGCCATTTTTCTTTCTTTATCAGTCCATGACGAATAGTCTGATATAGGAGAAAAATATGAACATTCTATGATTTTTCATACAACAAAATCTACAGACTTGAGAAATATGGTCATTCTACATTTCCAATAGCCATAGTTAGTGTCATTAAAAAAATAAGGGTGAGATGAGTGTTGACCTTCAATGTCATGAGCAAAAGAGGTTGATGCCATTTTTGTGCCGAAAGACTTGTTATGTCGAAACCAGCAGAACCTGCTCTGATACCAAATGAAATACAACTAGAAGGAGGTGAATAGTGATATATGAGCTCAGATCGATAATTAAAAATAAAACAATAGGCACCACACAATAAACACAAGATTTATGCTGGTTTGGTCGAGTTACTGACCTACGTCCAGTCCTCAAGTAAAACCACTTAAGCTTTCCACTATTTAATCTTTGTTACAGGATAAATAATATAACACCCTCTTACAGAGGTCTTCTTCTCAAACCCGAGAAGGCAACAACACCCTCTAACACAGAGGTCTACTTCTCAATTCCTGAGAAGGAACAACACCCTCTTACACAGAGGTCTTCTTCTTAAACCAAAAAGGAATACAACAGAAAATAGAAAGTCAGAACACTTTCCTATAGAACCTTCAGAATGATATGCAGAGTATGAATGCACGTATGAAAATTGTCACAAAATGTTCTCTCTTTCAAAAGTAGGCAGAGTAATCATTCCAAAGAACAAAATATTCTTTTTGCTTTTTCTCAAACACACACTTGATTTTTGTCAGATAGCTTTCTTTTTCTTTTTCTCTCTCTTTTTTTCTTTTTCAATGCTCTTAGTGTTATCTTGAAAATCTTTCTCTTTTTGTCTCTCTTTTTGACATCTTTTTGTTTGTATATATAGGTATACAAAAAAGATGTCTGTTTTTGAAAGACTATTCCAAATGAGAGTACTTTTTGATACGTATCATTTTGTCTTTCAAAACATCCTATCTTTTGTATAAAAAGCTATGTACTTTTAGAGTATAATAATTTGTGTACCATTTTACTTTTTTATGAGTTGTCATTCTTAAAAAAATGCTTTGGAAAATAATAAATGTTTGTGTATTATAATATCCATTATCTCAAATCGTTATTTCCTAAATGAATGTTTTGTTCGAGAATAAATATTTGTGTATTATAAAGAATGATGATTGTTTTCTTAAATCGTCATTTCTAAATTAATTGATTTGAGGTACATTAAATGTTTTGAGTATCTAAAATGAGAATTTTATTGTAATTTATCATTTCTCAAATAAATGATTTGTAGTATACTAAATGTTTGAGTATTAAAAATAAGACTTATATCACAAATTGTCACTTCTTAAATAAATATTTGAAAGTACAATAAATGCTTTATGTAGTACTTATTTTAGAAATGGTCTTTTCTTGAGTAAATGCTTTGATGTATGAACCACAAATATCTTACGTAAATGTTTGTGTATTATGAACCAATACACATTTTCATAATTTATCTTTTCTTATATAAATGCTTTTGAAATCATGAGCTTTTATATCTTGTCAACTTGTCCTTTTCATAAATGCTTGTAGGAATTCTTTAGTGTTTTTAAGTAATGATTATTTTACAAATAGTCATTTCTTTGAATTAATTATTTTGAAATATAATTAATGCTTTCTTGAAAAAGTCGATAATTCATATGTGAATGCTCTTATCTTTTGATCTAGCATATCTTGTCACTTTTGTCTTTTTCCATAAATGCTTTTAGAAAGTACAATGATTGTTCTAAAAGGTCTTTTTTAAATAATACGATATACACAAACAATTACTTTTATGAAAGCTTGTCTTTTTGTATATGAATGACTTATATGAGATTAAAACATATGTTCTAATATGAATTATGCATGCTTATGAAGGTCATGTTACATATGACTCTAAAGAAGAAAAAATCTCCATCTTGAAGTAGTTGATCTTCTTGGAGAGATTTTATGAATATATGGCCCATCAAGCTTTTTCTTCAGAATAGTATGATTGCATGAAATTGTTGCACTTGATCAAATTGTCTTCACTCTTCAAGTGAAATAACCTTGCATCAAATACACATTAAATATACAACAAATCACATCAAGTCATAATATATAATTTCATATATCATCTTGTTGAGCATGAGCATATCATATTACATCACATATGCATCATCAAAATATAGTTTCACAACACTAGGTAGACACCATGATCACACATTAAATAGTTGATCCAAATGAGCTCATCTGCAACATTAGATAATGATTTGTACTTGGCCACAACACTAGAACGAGCAACAATAGGTTGCTTTTTAACAAAACAAGATATAAAATCAGAGCCAAAAAATATACAATAGCCATAGGTGGAGCGATAATTATCAGTGCAATTAGCCCAGTGTACATAAAGAACAACAACAAGATATGGTTGGGAAACTAATTAGATCCTTATCCCATAAGCTAACAGGCCTTTAACATCATGAAGGATCCTCTTGGCAGAAATCATGTGAACTGTAGAAGGTTGATGCATAACTGACAAACTTGATTCACCATATAAGCAATATCAAGTTGAGTCAACGTTAATAATTGAAAGGAGCCCACAAGCTTACGATATTCAAGGGGATTATGAAGAGGATCACCATCATTTAGAGAAAGCCTTCTCTCAAAGTAACTAGTATGGTAACAAGCTTATATTCATCCATACAAAAACAAGACAAAACTTATAGAGAAGAACCAACTTGATTTGCACGTTTCACCTTTGTTTTTAGCTTGTGTTAGAACACATGGCCGCCTTCTCGTTCCTGCCTGATGTGTTGTGGAGCCCGATTCATAGTTTTTTTCCTTACAGAAAGGGGTCTGGGGGTTCCCCCGACGCGGTCAGCGGGTGGGGGTTCCCCCGACGCAGTCAGCGGGTGGGGGTTCCCCTGACACGGTCAGCGGGTGGGGGTCCAAGGGGAGCCGACCCTAGCGCGGTGTCGTGGGGGGCAGCGCCCCCCCGAAAGATATTTTTGGAGCTTATGTTTGAGACTCGGTTTCTTATGGATTAGACTCAACTTGTTTTGGTTTAGGGTTGTCGCCCTTGCCTTGTAAAAATTCTTTCTTTTTTTTCTCTCTTGTAACTATTGAAAAGAACAATAAGATTTCTCTCTGAGCGGTTGTGGGTTTTTTTATTCTCTCTCTATTTAAAAGAATGATTTACAATCAAAATTAGATAAGAGAGTAGCGATTTACAATAAAAAATAAATCAGAGAGTAGCGATTTACAGTAAAAAACAAATCAGAGAGTAGCGATTTACAGTAGAAATCAGATAAGAGAGTAGCGATTTATAGTAGAAATCAGATAAGAGAGTAGCGATTTACAGTAGAAATCAGATCAGAGAGTAGCGATTTACAGTAGAAATCAGATCAGAGAGTAGCGATTTAGAATAGAAACCAAATCAGATAGTAGCAATTTACAGTAGAAATCAGATTAGAGAGTAGCGATTTACAATAAAAATCTGATTTATGCTGCAAATCGCTATTCTTTGATTTGATTTATACTGTAAATCACTATTCTCTGATTTGATTTCTATTGTAAATCGCTACTTTCTGATCTGATTTCTACTGTAAATCGCTACTCTTTGATTTAGTTTATACTGTAAATCGCTACTCTCTCATTTGATTTTTACTGTAAATCGCTACTCTCTGATCTTATTTTTACTATAAATCGCTACTCTCTGATCTGATTTTTACGGTAAATCACTACTTTCTGATCTAACTGTTACTGTAAATCACTACTCTCTTATCTGATTTTTATTATAAATCGTTACTCTCTTATTTGATTTCTACTGTAAATTGCTACTCTCTTATCTGATTTGTATTGTAAATCACTATTCTCTAATTCAATTTCTACTATAAATCACTACTCTCTGATTTGATTTCTACCATAACTTGCTACTCTCTGATCTGATTTATACTGTGAATCGTTACTCTCTGATTTGATTTCCATTGTAAATCGCTACTCTTTGATCTGATTTTTACTGTAAATCGCTACTCTCTTATCTGATTTCTATTGTAAATCGTTACTCTTTGATTTAATTTCTATTGTAAATTGTTACTCACTTATCTGATTTCTATTATAAATTGCCATTCTACTCAGTTTGACGTTGCCATCATTATCTCTGCTGTAAATTATTATTCTCTATTTATTCAGTTTGACGTTTGCACCCTCGTATCGCGATGAACAATAGACAGAATGTTGATTTTTTTGGTAGTTCAACAATTTTTCATAAACAGACGACGACAAAGGGTGCTTCGACGATAATAGATGACGATAATGGCATAGGGTGCTTTGGCGACAGCAGACGATGGCAAAGGGTGCTCCAACTATAGCAGATGACAACAAAGGGTGCTTCGACGGCAAAGGATGTGCTGTCAATCGGAGCTCCTGTTACAATAGATGGTGCATCGCCAAAGGGTGAACCAAAACATTTAGGGTGACATATTGCGAGGAGCTCCGGTTAAAGCCGAGGAGTTTAATCCTTAGGTTGAAAACGATGATGATTTTAACCCTTTCTGGCAGAAGGACATTTTTGTCTTTTACTCAAAACGTCATTTTATGGTGCTAATGGCAGGAAAGGGTACTTAAGTCTTTGCAAATGCACCCGACTCCGATGCTAAGTGATGCTGACACACACGAAGAAATGAGCGCCATGTGCTTACATACGTGGTGCTCATTCAGACATGAGAACACACATCTGCGTGTTCCGGGGGGGGGGTACATATAACCTGCTTCGGAGCACAGCGAATGTAACACAATGATCAAAACATTACATGCATAGAGGATTTAGAAACCATATGGGGTGCTTATCTTTCCAAATCATAGTTTGATTCATAAAAGCTGATATAGAGTACCATAAAATTTTAACAAAATGAACAAATCGTTACAAGCACTGAGCATCCAGAGACCATTCTGGAGGCTTATCTTTCCAGATTTTACTTTGATTTACAACCGATAATCTACTATGACACATTTGCAAGCTCCACCCATAAACAAACACTTGAATCTTGTGAATTTGAAAATGATGTCCAACAACTTAGCATCCAACCCCTCACTGTTGCTAAAATTAGTTTTAAATTAATTTATAAATTGGTTTTTAAATATTAATTGTCAGATAAATATGATTTCTAAAAAGTATTTAAAAAAAATATTTCTTGTGTTTTGTTCTTTGTGGTTTATGGCCAATGATAGTCATAGTTGTCCAAATCTCATGACTATGACTTTGACATGAGTGTAGAGTGTCAACTTGCACACACAAAGTGCCTCTTCACACGGATGATAACTTGCTAATTAGACTCTCAAGAGGCAAGTATGTTTCATGTATGTGTATAACGACCCAAATAGGGACCTCTCGAGTTCGGGTTCGTGGGTGTAACTTTTCAAAGAGAAATTACTAAAATAACCTGAAGTCTGAGCTCAAAATATATTTTTTTCCATGCCATAATAAGGACTTGTAAATCCTATAAAATCCAACATAATAAACAGGTCCATTCATCTAACACCAATACTAACCATCCATGTCCATCAAGATAAAAGGTCCAAATTATGCATCTAGAATAAAAATGAAAAAGTTAAACAAAGTACTCAAAAGTACTTTAATTCACCATTAGTCGAGTCCAAGTCCACGAATGACGTCCTCCTTACTACAATGCTTTTCGATCCTACAATTGTAACCAAGCGGAGGTGAGTCTAAAAGTCTGTAAGATTCTATTTACAAATATAAAACACATAACTAATACAACTGCAGTGAGATCTAAGCTCTCATTTTGAGTTTAGTTCTCTAATTAGCATAAATATTGTTTATATATTTTATCCTCCTTTTACTTTTTCATTACCCTTACTGAAACTATTTCTTATTTCTAGAGTAGACATTTTCCCATATCATCCTTTACACTATTTAGCTATTTCAGAAATAGCCGCATGAGCGTAATAACCCATGTAGATAACTCCAGAGTCTAGGATATTGGCTAGATATATAAACCACTCTACAAACAACATAGTCTAAACTGGTCCAGATTATGAATTTTCAGTCATTGTAGTTTATCTCACTGGTTGCAAGCTAGAGAACTCAATATGCCTATTGATAAGAGCTCTGAAAGCTATACCAGATTCAAGGTGTCCGAGGAGCTATACCTGCCCCCAAGGTTTGTGGTTCATATTACATCTTATATGTGTCCAATAAACAATGTATTAACCCTCAAGGTTTATCTAGGAATTCTTTAGGATCCCAAGCACCGGTGAGGTGCATACACCTCTAACAAAGCCCTAGACTATGCCCCTTTTGGTAGAGTTTTTATCTCTCTCTACGTTGTTACTTTACATGCATTATTCTTTTCTTTTATCATTGTTAGTATATTATACTATTTTAAGTGTACATTCACTAACTAGTCTTCAACATGTAATCATATGAACATAAGATCAAGTCTAGGGATACTAATCCATTATAAAGATACATCATAATTAATCATGTCATGACATGATAATGCCCCTCTCAAGGTACAAGCGTGTCTTTCCCAGAATAAACCCATTTTCTTAGAAATTTGAAACTCTACCTCATTTTCTCAATGCCTATTATTTCTTTCCTTTTTCCTGCAACATATTACATGTGTTAAACCATTATCCTCATTTCCATAACAGGCACATTCATGGCATGAATCATATCACATACCCATATTTTCATTGAAATGATAAATTTCTTGGATAAACATGTAACACACACCATATGTGTAAAGCTTCATGGTTTAGATATAATATAGATTCCTAATCATGCAATTTAGTTGATCTATTCACATACATGAAAAAATCAACATACACATACTTTTAAAGCACAAGAAATCATAACACTTACACATAACAAGATGCATTTATAAACAAGCATGTATCTTATTATCTACGAAGTTATTTACAAATGTTCCCTTAGCTCAAATGCAAGATTTTATCGATCATACCGATATACTTGATTTATCAAACCGACATTTCCTTTACTTTATAAAATTTACAAAAATTACCCCTCCTAAAGATGGTTTGTCAAACCTCATTTTTCATGCTAAGTGTTTGGCCATTAAAATATAACATACAAAATTTTCTTAGCATCTCAATTTCATCGCACTAAACCTTACCCGATTCTGAGTTCGGGGTGAAGAGTTATGTCTGTTTTACCGAAGTATGCAAAACTAGGAAAAAATTGTCATTTTACTTTTCAAGCAGGTCTGGATTTGGACAACATAATTATGAGAGATTCATTCGGCCCTCTGAGTCTAATTTTTAGTTCTGAATTAGATTTGTCCCAAATTTGCAACCTACAAGTACTACCAAAAATCAGTATATGTACAATTAGTTTACTACTCTTAACCAAGTAAGCCATGATGACCTACTTGTTAGGGATAGTTTCCTACATGTGAGAGGTTGGGGGTTTAAATCCCTACCCCACACTCACACACACATTGCATGGTCAGACTCGATCTGGTTCAACACAGACCGAGTCGCTTAGTCTAAAGATGACGGACTGAGACAGATTGTGTCGACTCGTTGTCTCGCCCCAACTTGACTGGACTCGGTTTGGTTTTTTCCAGACTGAGTCAGTCCGTATGTAGACCAAAACAAAGAGCCCCCCAAATTTAACTAGGCTCGGTCTGGTTCCACCTAGATCGAGATAGAGAGCATCTACTCTCTGTCTCCTCCCAAATTTGACTAGACTTGGGCTGGTTTTACCCAAACTAAGTTTGTTTGCGTGCAAACCCACCAGACTCGGTCTGGTTGCACCCAAACCGACTGGTAGGCGACTTAGTCTAGTTCTAACTCGAATTGAGTCAATCCATGGTCTTAAATGGCCGAGCCAAAAACCACAACCCTTCTCTCTCTCTCTCTCTTTCTCTGTTGAGTGTTATTGGCAACCTCATCGTTACCGGTGGCTGAGATAGGGGCATGCCCTGCGTCACTCTTTTTTTTCATAATGGCAGCAGTGGGTGAAGACAAAGCAATGCCCTCTATCTCCCGACCCCCCTCTCTTCTTTACGGTGGACGACAGGGACAAAGAGCCACCCTTTGGGCCCCGGCCCCTCTCCCTTTATTACTTGATCAATGCTGACAACCATGGTTGCCTGTAATATATATATATATATATATATATATATATATATATATATATATATATATATATATATATATATATATATATATATATATAACAGGCAACATAATATGAGGGAGGTTGTTACTGGTTGTCACCACCCCTCGGTGCTTTATCCCCTCTCTCTCTTGAAAATGGAGAGAATATGATATAACCCAAGAATACGTGGGGTGTTTACCCCCTCCCCCGCACTACTCTTACTTGATGAGGGGGTCTTTCCTCTTCCCCCACTACCTCATGCATGGGGGAAAGGAAGAAGCTCCCTCTTAATTTCAATTAATGTAGGGGCCTCCCCGCTCCCCTCTTCTTATCAATGTGAGGAGAGGGAGGGACTCCACACCTTGACCTAGCAATGATAGTGTGACGTGTTTTAATTTCAGCCAGGGGGGCTCAAGCTTACTTGATCGGGTTTTAAGATGTGTCTCTTCATAGACGTTGATTTTGAAATGCAATGATAGTGTGAGGTGTCATATTTCAAATGAAAAGAGATATCCAATCATTGGGTTTGATGGTGTTTTTCACCACACAAGTGGATGGAGGAGCATGACACACATCATACAGCCTGCCTGCTGGCATTAGGCCTCACAGTTTTACGACTTTTCAATCAGATAGCAAGTAGGAGCAGCATGAGCATTTTTTACGCAAGCTTTTGCCCCTAGTTTGTACTGAGGATATTCCAGTACCCTCACACTCCATTCTCTATAATCGTTTCTTTTTTCGCCTGTCTTTTTACTCAAGGAGGGAAGCCTTGCGATTAATTAAGGGCCTGCCCATCACCATCACCTAATCACCTTCCTCTTTCTTGAGGTCTGCAGGAGGCAAGAAGCATTCCGTAGACAAACCCCAAATGTTGAAGTCCATCTCTTCAATGGTCCAAGTCTCTTCCATCTTCGTCTTGTGACTTGTGGAAAACTGCCCGTACCTAAACAAAGAGACTATGGTTTTACCACTGTGTGCTATGTTGATCCCATCAACAAATCTGTAGTCTTGTATCAAGGACTCCATGATGGTTTCCCAAAACACGCTATCATCTCCTTTGCCCTTCATTCTAAGCAAATGGGTGTCTTCAAATTGGAGGAGGAGGCCTGTCCTTTGGCTGAAACAACCCCATATTGTATGCACTGGCTGAGCCAGGGGTGGGCGGTCGCCCACCCCAGAATTAGAAATCCGAAAAAAAAAATTTCTTCTCACGATGTTAAAGAAAGAATATGCGTCCATGTGTGACGATGGTAGTGCTAATCTTTTCCTTTAATTTTTTTTACCTTATTGAACTGTGTAAAAACTGCAGAAGAGACGGGTTATTAGTTCATGGGAGTTGGAGTTCTCTCTTGTGAATATTCAACTAAGATCTGTGTGTTTTTCCCCAGCTTCTTTTGTCACGTTTATGGGGAACCCGGCTCCACTCATCCCTGTATCATCCTCTGTGGTCATAACTCTCTCTCGGATCTCATTGGTACTAAGTTGTTTTGATCAATCTGGCCCTATCGATGGGTTCAGCACAGTTGATTTAATAGAAATCAATCTTTTAATAGTGTTCTTTAACTAAAAAAAAACATGATTTTCAATTTATTTTGACAGCGTTCTTTAACAAAAAAAAACCATGTTTTTATTATTGATTTTTGAATCAGCAAAAAGTCCTGCACATAAGTCAGATTCTGTCTATTCAAATGTCTTTACTAAATGGATGATGTAGATCACATACACAGGGTCCAATTTGATGAAAACAACTTGCATCGGTGAGGTCCTAATCACAGAAATGATGATATGGATGACTGGAACCTAAATCTGGTTATGGGTGCCATGCAAAACACTATGCTTGCTTCACTAAATGGAGGAAAAGAGGGATTGAAAGTGTGTTGTAGCCTGACCACGAGCAGGCCGATGCCATGAAGGCCCTCAGAATGATGACACCAGATGGTACCATCAACTTGATGGCCATCGCCTTCTCCGGAAAAGGAGGCCGCTACTAGAAGAGCATGTCAGATCTATCACACACAACCAAATTTTCTTCTGACGATGGGTGGGCAAAAAAATTCTGGCTCCGCCACTGGTCCGAATAAATGGATTGTCCTTCAAGACCATAGCATTGTCCCCGAGACCCGAAGTCTGCCCACCCAACGAAAAACTTCTGGCTCCGCCACTGATTGTATGGTGAATTATTTCAAAGCTGCAGTTCTCATTGTTGATTACCTTTTCCCCTATGCAGATCGCGTTGGAGAACAAGCTGGCAGTTGTTCTTGGATCAAGACCCTGCAAAAGGAGTTATGTACAAGATTTGTCACATTGATATATATATATATATATATATATATATATATATATATATATATATATATATATATATATATATATATATATATATATATATATATATATATATATATATATATGCTCTCTCACCGTTTAACCAATGATAGACTATGATTTGTTTTTTCTTAATAATCCAAGGAAAAACCTTCTATCACCGACCTTATATTGGCCAGCCATTAAACCCCTTAGGTCCCCTTGCCTATGGAGAGTACACCCAACTTTCACCTTTGAGTTTCTAACTTGTCACCTCCCATTCAACTTGGTGACATTCATAAGTCGCCCCTAACGGAAGAATGTGGGCAGGATAGACTATGATTCTTACCTGCAACAAGCGGCGGAGAGGTCTAGAAGGTCCTCAAAAGGCATGAGACTGGTGCCACGGGGTCTGCCTCCAAGCCACCTTCCCGTCGCTTCCTGCGCTCATTTTGTAACCAAACATAGAATTTTCAAGTTTGTGATTGCTAGATATGAGGAACTAGTGCACCAGAGGCCCGTAACCAGTAACCCAGTAATCATGACCTAAAAATAAGCATCTGGTAACCACGGTTCAAGTGGACCCATTAATTTCTGATAATTTCTTCAACAGGGTGTAGGCGACTTGGTTAAAAAATATCAAGGTATACTTCTTCAAAACAAAACACAAAAAAAAAAGGTCAAGGCACAGATAGTGGTTGCCTAGGACACTAGAGCATCCATGTCACAAGCAGTTGTCTGCACTGAACCTAGAGAACTTGGTATTATAGGATAGGATTCTTACTATATATAACAATTTCATACCTCCAGAACTAAAACTAGTGCAGTACTGTCCTTCTGTCCTTTTCTATTCAACTTTCACGACTCTAAAGTGGAATTTTTTCATTTATAGCCAAGAGTCACAGGTCAACAGCACTCAATATGGAGACAAACTCCCTGGAGAAGCATGATCTAGTATGCTAGGTCACAAACTAAAAGTCATGGACCAAAGCAAAGGAACTGGGTATCTATGAAATATATGAGTCAATATAATCAAACTATGTTCGTATAACCCCTATTGGGTGCTAAATGATGGTGCCAAAGCTCATTGGTTTTATTTAGCTTGAGGGTATACAGAAAAACTTAATTGAGTAGTATCTTAATAGGACGAACATGGTTTGTGTTCTGGTCATAGATTATGTTGGATAACCTTATATAGATGGAGATCCAAGACTTCCGAGTGCATATCCTGATCAAAGGTTGGATTAACCTACTAACGCAAACTATCAGGATAATTAACTAGAAGGGAGATAATTTCAGGTTTCTTTTTCTTTTTACAACAGTGAAATAGAAAATAAAATAAAATTTACCTTGCAAAATATCAACTTTAACTTGGATCCAATAACTTGGATCCAATCTAAAGAATTTGTATGACCTAGATCTATATCGGTCCAATCTAGATCTAAAATCTAGACCCCCACGCTCCGCACCCCCACCCTACACACACACACACACACGAGGTCGGGGCCCTTGGCCCACAGCACTATTTCAAGCTTTGTCAGCTTCCGGCTAATTAAAGCTCTTTGAAAGAGGATTTGAGCTTAAGTCACGTATTCGTATTAAGTCATTTTTTCATTGACTATAAATCTAACACCAATTCGTATAATGCAAGGGGGTGACTCATATGAAACACACTTTGACATTATTATCCATGGATGTGTATATATAAACCCAACATATTATTAATGTACTATGTGGACAAGAGAATTCTATTCCACTCTTTCTTTCTCTCATATCTCTTTTGGATCTTAATCAAATTCAAATATGTTTTTTGCATTAGATTTCTGAAAGCTTAACCTCTAATATGCTGTAAAAGGGCTAAGCCTTTAAGAGTATGATAAGTCATCATAATCAAGGCATTCTTGAAGTGTTCTGGCATATCACAACAGTTCTATAAGGTCGTGCAAGCCCAAAGAAAGTAGAGCAGTGAGGCAGGCTCATTGAATCCCTTATAAGGTAGACTTCGAAAATCCGTTGCACCATTGTGAAGGACGTTCACTACCTTAGATAAGCGAACATGCGTAGTGCCTTGGGCCAAAACCCCTGCTGTCACTACACTTTATTTTCATGTTTTTCAACACTCTTTATTGAATGAGGAAAGTTAATTTTCTAACCATTGCTATTGTGATATCTGATTAGTTATTAATTTTACAGAATTTTAACAATACCCACGCTTCATGGCAACTGTTAGAATATCTTTAGGGCATGATTCCAAAATAACTTGAGCTAAAGGTGGAATGAAGCTCATGATATCTGTCCTCGCCTTCCACTCTCTCCTTACAAGCATAGTGACAAATGTTTTTATCGGCAATTTTTCGTTTTCAAAAACTTGTGATAAATTGAAAAATGATCATAAATCTCGCATTTTTTTTTGGAAAAATCTAGGCAATAAAAATATTAATTAAAAAATATAAAAAATATTTTTTTTATAAAAAAATATTCATAAAAATTAATTAAAAATAATAAAAAATACACAAATTTTTTTCGTGACAAATAGTTGTTTAAAACGTAAATATCACGTTTAAATCACGGTATTTATGTTTTTTCATAAATCTCGCAATATTTTGTAAATCTCGCAAGAAATTGCCATTTCAGGCTTGCGATATCGCAAGATTTTCATAAAATCTCGTGGTGTTTGTCACTATGCTTACAAGTATCATCTTTGTATTTAAGAAAGACAAACATATGTTTAAATAAGTAAAGTGATTGATGTCCCGTTAGCTGTAACGAAACTAATCTCCCCTTACATAATTATTAAACCTTGCTGATTTCAAAGAACCCAAATCAAAATATCCATTTCTTTTTTGTCGAACAATGACTGCTAAGGGAATATCCTATCCGCAAAATGAAAAGATATTATTAATAAACTCAATGATGTGATCAATAGAATGTCAAATTAATTAAACAAGTACCACCAACATCGATTACTTAGGATGTGTGGACTGGGTTAGGGTCAAAGCCAGGCAGATCCCAACCCGAGTAAGCGCTTAACTGGAACACTACAAGAAAATTGTTAATTAGCGACGGAAATTTGCGATGGATTTTTTCCGTCGCTAATTAGCGACAGATTAGCTAGAGATACAATCTGTCGCTAATTCACGACGGATTAGCGAAGAAACAACTTTTATCGATAATCTGTCGCTACTTAGCGACGGATTAGCGACTGCAATTTTTTGTCGCTAATTCTTATTACAAGAACACCATTTTAGCGATGGATTTAGAGAGGGAACTCTGTCGTCACTAATCCGTCGCTAATTCGCGACGGCGTAGCGACATAATACATTCCGTCGCTTTTTTGGTATTTTGATTTACGACGGCTTAGCGACAGAATTATTCCGTCGCTAAGCCGTCGCTAAATGTCGCGTAAATCCCTAATCCCATCCCTCTTTCTCTTTTTCCTGTTTCGCTGTCTTGCTCCCGCCCGCCGCCCTCTCCCTCCCGCCGCCCGTCGGCTCTCGCCACCGCCCGGCCGCCGCCGCTCGCCAGCCGCCGCTCCCCGTCCACCGCTCGCCAGCCGCCGCTCGCCAGCCGTCCACCGCTCGCCAGCTGCCGCTCCCCGTCAGCCTCCCGCCACCGCCCGGCGACGCGCAGGTAATCTTCATTCTTCTTCTTCTTCTTCTTCTTCTTCTTTTTCTTCTTCTTCTTCTTCTTCTTCCTCCGATTCCTCTTGTGATTTGCCTTTGAGCTGAGGTCGAGTCATGTTCACTATATTGTACTAAGAATCATTGTAATTTTAGTAATTGGATGCTATGTTGACCTGATGGGTGGATTCTCTGTTGCCATCCATCATTGTGAATGACTAACATGCACTTTAAGGTAGGGAATGATCTCTTTGTTGAGTTTTTTTTCGTGCATGAATTTTTGCATTTTAGATCATCATTCTATCAGGGATATAAATTTGCTACAGTCGTGTGTACACACAATCTAGTAGAACACTTCTTTTCGCATTTTTCCCACTTTTTTGTAGATCTAACTTTATAGATGTGATCTGCATAGTTTATTTAACACAAGTAAATTGGATCATGTTTTTGCAACATGTAAGTTGGTTTCCAAGGGGTTAAAAATTCAGCGGCCTACAATGTACCAAAATTTCATGACTCCAAAATTATATTTTTACAATCGAAAAAAGATGATCCAAAGTGTAAGCCTAGCAAACAAACCATGCTGAACGTTTCTTGTGAATTTTTTACTGCTGATATTTTGCCGTTTTTAACTTTTGTCACTATGATTGTACATACAGTAGACAATAGCAAATATATATGTATATATATATATTTATATATATATATATATATATATATATATATATATATATATATATATATATATATATATTTCTTCTATCAGACTTTGGAATTTCTGATTAAAAGTGTTGGTTTGGAACCGCTGATTAGCGTAGGGTTTTGTTGAATTCCATAGAAGGTCATTGCAGTCTTATCATTGGTAATGCTGGATGCCACTCATGGTGGGTGATATTTTGAAAATAATATGAAAAAGTGATATTTTGGTAACCATTTTAAACAATCAAAATACCATGTTATTATTCTAAAAAGATTGCAATATTATCATTAAAATAAAAATGTCACAATTTTATCATGATAGTTTATGTTTATATCAGCTATATTACTAAGGGAAAATGTCTATTTTATTTATACATCAAATAAAGGTAAGGTAACTGATTGGCTTCAGTCACTTTCTTTGTTTATTCCTCTCTAGAAACGTGTATTGAACTCATTTCATGATATTAAGCTATTAAACTTGTCACCATGAATATCTTTGGATGGTCAAGAACATATGATTTCTTCAAACTCTCTAGAAAAGAATTATTTACTTGAAAATATTGATAAAAAAGATAATTCTTAGCAAAGTTATGATTTTGAAAACTATAATGTGTTGGGTTAGGGCTTCAAAGTGCCAAACCTAACACATGGATGTCCAGATGCCTTTCGTGTCTTTGTGGAGTCTTCCCTTAATTTTAAATAGTGATTGCCTATCTAAGTTTAAATAGCCATTATTTATGCTATCAACTATAAGTTGAAACTATTTTGGTAACCTTTTTAATTTTTACCTGTTTTCTTTTCTTTCATTCAAAATTTTGTTTGTCCAGTTTTATGTTTCATGCTTTTATCTGATTTTTTTATGTCTATTTCATTCAAATTTTATTTTCCTGAATTTTTTTACAAGTTCATTTTTCTGTTTTCCTGTATTTCAATTTCCAATTGTGTTTTTCTCGTTATTTTCTTGTTTCATTTTTCTCTGTTTGCTTTTCATCATTGCATTTCATGTTTAGATAATTCCTTGTCTGCATTTCTTGTTCTGCTAATTTTTGTTAATCTTTTAGTTTTTCATTCTTGTAAAAGTTCTGTTTAGTCTTTTTGCTTCCTTTGCATAAGTATTTGTGTTTCCCTAATTAGCTTCAATATTCATTGCAGTACATTACTTGCACACTTTATTTCATCGCATTTCATCATTAGATATATCATCATCAGTTTAGTTGTTTTTTGCATTGCATAAGTGTTTGTGTTTCCCTAATTAGCTTCAATATTCATTTTAACACAGTGTTTTTTGCAGATTTCTCAACGGAACTCGTTTGTGCCCCGCCACCCGTGGTAAGTAAGTGACAAAAACAATGCAAATCGGGTAAATACCCGTGGTGAGTAAGTGATGCAAGCGCATCACATGTTATTTAATTTATTGAATGTAACACTTTATTGTTCACACACTCACTTAGTTGTTGATATCTAGGACTGCTTTGTTGGAGTTCGGAGATCATGCTGAGCATGATTTTAATGTATGAATATGGAAGTGTTCTTATTTTTGGAGTACGGAGTCCATGCTATGCATGGTAGTAGTTAGTGAGATATTGAAGTGTGTTTGCTGCAGGTACATGTTTGACATTTGTTTGATATGAATTATTTCGATGTATTGCAATGTTTGATGTGATTGTATCCATGCTTACATGTAGTTACTTTCAATTTGATTATGTCTTCCATGTGAAATTGTATACTGAAAGCATGCTTCAAATTAATGTATCGTGTCATGAATAGTTTGCACATGAAAATATTAAGTTATCAATGCATGCATCATAATTCTTGTGATTGTATGACATCATATATTGCATGATAAATTTGATATTTTCTTCATCATAGCATTCTGATGGTTCTCTTTTAACTGGTTAGGATACTATTCGTAACATCATACGACAGAATGACTGCAAACCGTGAATGAATGTACCGTAGGATAGTGGACAATGAGTTATCGCATGAATATATGGATGGTGTTGACAGTTTTATTGAATTTGCAACGGCAAGTGTCAGTACGGTAGATCCCACAGGTCGGATTAGGTGTCCCTGCAAGATTTGTAAGAATAATCGATTTGTAGAACCTCATGGCGTTAGGCATCACCTATACAGGAAGGGTTTTGTGAGTGATTATCAGAACTGGACGTTTCATGAAGAAGAATTTATAAACGATTTTGATGCACGGGTGAATGTGGTGCACGATAATCCATATACGAATTTGATATTTGATGCCGCAAGAACAAAACTGGGTTCTGCTATGAGTTCTAGTGATGTAAGAACTGCCGTAGATGAAGAATCACCAAACGATGCAGCTAGTAGATTTTATGATTTACTTAGAGATGCTGATGAGCCACTTTGGAACGGTTGTGAGAGTCACACTATCTTGTCTGCAGTTCTTCAACTAATGAATTTGAAGTCTGAGTATAATTTGAGTCAATCATGTTTTGACCGTTTGTGCATGATTATGAAGAGTATATTGCCTAAAGATGAGAAATTGCCACAAAATTTCTATCGTGCGAAAGTTATGGTCAACGCTCTAGGTATGGGTTACAAAAAGATTGATGTTTGTCCAAATCACTGCATGTTGTATTTCAAGGAGCAGAAAAATGACATATCATGCCCGTCATGTGGGCATCCTCGGTTCAAGCCAAAGACAAGAGGCAATGGTAGCACGAGATCAAAGGAAGTTTCATACAAGTCGCTCCGCTACTTTCCTATCACTCCTAGATTGCAGCGATTGTATATGTCTTCAAGGACAGCTAAACACATGAGATGGCATGCAAATAAAGTTCGACACGATGAAAATAAGATCACGCATCCTGTTGACGCTGAAGCTTGGAAGCACTTTGATCGTACTCATCAGAACTTTGTAATGGAAGTGCGAAATGTTAGACTCGGTCTATGTACAGATGGATTTAATCCATTTGGGGGTAGATCAACTCCATACTCATGCTGGCCAGTATTTGTAACTCCATACAACCTTCCACCAAGCTTGTGTATGAAACGTCCAAATCTTTTCTTGTCTCTGTTGATCCCTGGTCCGACCTCACCTGACCAAAATCTTGATGTATATCTAAGGCCATTGATTGATGAATTAAAAGTACTGTGGGATGACGGTGTTACCACGTATGATGCCCACAAAAAACAAAATTTCAACATGAAGGCCGCTGTTCTATGGACAATCAGTGACTTCCCTGCATATGGTATGTTATCTGGTTGGAGCACACATGGGAGGTTGGCTTGTCCGTACTGCATGGAGGATTCTAAATCTTTTAGATTGAGGCATGGAAGGAAGCCTTGCTGGTTTGATAGCCATCATCGATTTCTACCCAGCGATCATCCGTTCCGACGTCAAAAGAATGCATTTAAAGCAGGCACAACTGAAACGGAAGGTCCATCCTCAAGATTGTCTGGCATAGAGATTCTAAGAAGATTGCGATACTTTCCAGATGTATTAACAGATGCCCGTAGTACTACACCCTTCCGTGGATTTGGGAAGGATCACAATTGGACGAAAAAATCTATTTTTTGGGAACTACCGTATTGGCCGACCCTATTGATACGACATAATTTGGATGTGATGCATGTAGAGAAAAATGTGTTTGATAATGTGTTCAATACAGTAATGAATATTAAAGGAAAAATGAAGGATAATCCGAAGGCCCGTATGGATTTAAAATTAATATTTAAAGACCAGAATTAGAACTCAAAGAGTATAATGGCAAAGTACTGAAACCAAAGGCGAAGTACGTACTCGGACCTGATCAAATAAAACATGTATGTCAATGGTTGAGACAACTGAGATTTCCAGATGGATATGTCTCTAACATTGCTCGGGCTGTGAAGATTGACAATGGACAGTTATATGGGTTGAAGAGCCATGATTGTCATATCTTTATGCAACGATTGATACCCCTAGCATTCCATGATATGTTAGACAAACCTATATGGGGGGTATTGTCTGAGTTGAGCGGATTTTTCAGAACATTGTGCACATCGGAGGTCGTTGTATCAGATGTAAAGAATCTCGAGGACTCTGTCATCACCACTCTTTGTCTGTTAGAAAAGATATTTCCGCCAGCATTTTTCGATGTTATGGAACATTTGATCATACATCTGCCATATGAACTAAGGGTTGGTGGCCCTGTGCAATATCGATGGATGTACCCATTTGAAAGGTATATGTTTTTTTATATTTGTCTCTTTAATGACAGATATTTAAAATTTGAAATGTATATTCTTGTCAGATGCATGTTTGACCTAAAAAAAAAGGTTCGTAATAAAGCAAGAGTAGAAGGCTCTATTTGTGAGGCGTACACTTTAGAAGAGATTTCAAATTTCTCATCTATGTACTTTGAACCTCATATTCCAACACGTTACACATGCCCGCCCCGTAACGATGATGAAGAACAAGTAACTGTAGCTGACAAGCTGTCGATATTTCAACCACTTGGGCATGCATTTGGTAGTTGTCGATCAAGGCTATTGACAGATCGAGAGCAAGATGCAGCACACATCTATATTCTTTTTAATTGCTCAGCGATCGACCCATACATCGAGTAAGTATATGTATATGCAACTCAATTATAAATCCTTTTATGTTCTATATGTGGATACATGGCTCGGTAATATAAGTATTTGTGGTTTGCAGACGATTTGATCTGGAGTTGCAAAGCGAAGTTTCACATCTCACTGATGCAGAAGTACAAAAAGAACGTGAAACTAAGTTTGTGGAGTGGTTGAAACAGTTGGTAAATAAGCTAACATAAATTTTGTACTTATAAACAACACTAAGTTACTTAATTGATCGTGATCACAATAATTGTTTATGTCTGTGCGTAGGTTCACCATGGTGATGTTAAAGATCAAGGAATATGTGATTTAGAAAATGGTCCGACCAAAGTTGTGCAATGCTACAACGGGTATATCGTAAATGGTTATCGATTCCATACAAAAGACTACGGTATAAACAAATCAACGATAAATAGTGGCGTGTGTGTCAAGGGTAGCAGTTACGGTGAAAATGAACATGATTACTACGGTGTTATAGAGGAAATAATGGAGTTGACTTACTTAGGCATGAATAACAGGGTTACGATATTCAAGTGTCATTGGTTTGATCCAACTGCAACAAGACTCGACAAAGCTTCAGGCATTGTGGAGGTGAATCATAAATCCAGGTTTGGAACATATGAACCATTCATATTAGCCTCGCAAGCTCAACAAGTTTATTATACTTCATATCCGAGTATAAAAAAGTCAGATAGAAATGAATGGTGGGCAGTTTGCAAGGTGAAATCCAAACTATACCCCGAGTATGATCAGTTACAGGAAGATGAGTTAGCTGAAGACAGTGATCACTATCAATCAGATGATGTCTATGACTTCGCTTATGGTCACGATGTTGCGCATGATATGCATGTCATATCTCCATTGGCCGATGAAACATTCATAGAGGAATGTGATCCAAATGATGTACCAAGTGGATGGGCAAACAATGAAGAAGAAGAAGAAGAAGAAGAAGAAGAAGAAGAAGAAGAAAGTCAAACTAGTGACGAGGAAGAATTCTCAAGCTAGTGAGCAAAATCTTATACTACAAACCTCTATTTAAATGCATTGTAATACTTGATGTGAGTTGTATTGCAATACTTGGTGTGAATGATTAAAAATTTTATTTGAATGTATATTAATACTTGATACGAATGATTCGAATGCATTGTAATACTTGATGTGAATGATTTCAATTATCTGAATGTATTATAATTTATGCAATTAACGAATGATTTGAATTAGTGCAATACTTGATGTCAATGATTTCAATTATTTGAATGCATTGCAATGCTTGATGTGAATGACTTGAATGCATTGCAATACTTGATGTGAATTATTTGAATGTATTGTATGACATATGTTATTTGTTAGAATATGGTTCGTGGAGGTTATAGTGGTTGCTCATCCAGTAGTAGCCATGCTCAGCCTTCATCTTCACGGGCTCCTATGATAGGTATATCATATAACTAATTAGATGCTTGATTAGTTCAAATGCACATTTTGAGAATTTCTAATGTATTTTTTTACAGATGATGTTGCGCCTGTACACGACCCACCTACACCAGTTGATCACACAAGTCAACAACCAACACAGGAAACAGGGTCTTCTTAGGCTGGCACAAGAAGACTCATTCGAATAGTGTATATCGATAATCGACCGTAAGTATTTTGTTTTCAATTATTGCATATCTTTTAAATATTTTATATTGATATTTACTGTGTAACAATTCATGTGCAGCACGAGGTTTGAGCCACAAGAAGTAGTACGGGAGATTAGGAATTCACTTCTTCAACATCTACCAGGACCAGTTGCTCAATGGAAAGAGTACCCAAAGGAGGTGTTAGACAGATTGTGGTCCTCATTCATGGTATACAGTTGTTCTTCATAATTAATGTGTTTTATATTTAATTTATTTAAGCAATGTCTACTAACTTTCTGAAAATATTTGTAGGCTTCGAATCGCTTCGCAATTACGGTGGAAGAAAATGATGCAAGGAAGGTGTGGCAGAAGGTGGCTGCCAATCGATTTGCAGACATGCTGCACACTATAAAGACTGCAGCAAAAAAAGCATCTGGCGTAGTAGATGATCCATTACTGTGGAAGGGCCATGGTCCTATTACTATCAGGAGAGATTACTGGGATGAAATGTGTGATAAGTGGGCGGGAGATGCATTTAAAAATCGCTCTACGAAGGCTTCACAAAATCGATCGAAGATGCCCGAAGCCCATCTACACACAGGTGGATCTAAGACATTTGGGAGCCACCTAAAGAAAATGGTAACTCATCAATATATAATATTAATTTTATAAGTATTGTTGCAAACTTGTGTACTAAATCTTTTGTCATTTAACTTCGCAGGAAGCAGAAAAAGGAGGCAGTGTACCATATAAGGATGTGTTTGTAGAAACACATAAACGGAAGACCACGAGAGTCTTCGTATCAGAGAAGGCGAGAACGACAACGGTATGTGTTAATTCTATTAATAATCATTGCAATATATATGCAAGTTATCATAATGTTATCATTAATTATTAATGAATACTTTAAACATTATTTTGTAGGAGGCATATGAGCAACAGATGGTAGAGCGATATGGCGATGACGCTACTCAGCATCCATCATTTGATCCTACAGCATGGGTGACTGCAGCAGGTGAACCCAAAAAAGGTCGCGTGTTCGGGTTTGGGAGTAATATGAACACTTCACCAGTTATTGGTTCTTCCAGTTACGGCTCACCGACTTCTTGCGCCGACATAAGCTCCAAGCAGCCGACTATTCTTTCCGGTGATGATGTACGCCAGATCATTAATGAATCACTGAATAACTACTTTCAATACACCGTCGCCCCCTTTCTCCGAAATGAGATCAAGGCCGCTGTTCAGGATAGGGGATCTTCGATTCGAAGTCCCTCTCAGGTATAATCACATATTCAGTTTTTTGACTGCCTTAGAGCACATATGAGCATGCTATAATAACATATAGAGGGGTTTTTTATTGCATTAGAGCACATATGAGCATGCTATAATCACATATAAAGTTTTTTTGTCTGCCTTAGAGCACATATGAGCATGATAGAATCACATATAAAGTTTTTTTGACTGCATTAGAGCACATATGAGCATGATGGAATCACATATAAAGTTTTTTTGACTGCATTAGAACACATATGAGCATGCTATAATCACATATTCAGTTTTTTGACTGCCTAAGAACACATATGAGCATATTATAATCACATATTCAGTTTTTTGACTGCCTTAGCACACATATAAGCATGCTATAATAACATATAGAGTTTTTTTACTGCCTTAGAACACATATAAACATGCTATATATCATTTATGATAGAATCACATATAAATTTTTTTGCTTTGCCTGCCTTAGAGCACATATTAGCATGCTATATTCACATATTCAATTTTTTGACTGCCTTAGCACACATACGAGCATGATCAAATCACATATATAGTTTTTTGCCTGCCTTAAAGCACATCTGAACATGGTAGAATCACATATAGAGTTTTTCTAGATGCCTTAGAACACATATGAACATGCTATAATCACATATTCAATTTTTTGACTGCCTTAGCACACATATGAGCATGATAGAATCATATATATATATATATATATATATATATATATATATATATATATATATATATATATATATAACTTTTTGTCTGCCTTAGAGCACATATGAGCATGATAGAATCACATATAAAGTTTTTTTGACTGCATTAGAACACATATGAGCATGCTATAATCACATATTCAGTTTTTTGACTGCCTAAGAACACATATGAGCATATTATAATCACATATTCAGTTTTTTGACTGCCTTAGCACATATATGAGCATGCTATAATAACATATAGAGTTTTTTTACTGCCTTAGAACACATATGAACATGTTATATATCATTTATGATAGAATCACATATAAAATTTTTGGCTTTGCCTGCCTTAGAGCACATATGAGCATGCTATATTCACATATTCAATTTTTTGACTGCCTTAGCACACATACGAGCATGATCGAATCACATATATAGTTTTTTGCCTACCTTAAAGCACATCTGAGCATGGTAGAATCACATATAGAGTTTTTTTAGATGCCTTAGAACACATATGAACATGCTATAATCACATATTCAATTTTTTGACTGCTTTAGCACACATATGAGCATGATAGAATCACATATATATATATATATATATATATATATATATATATATATATATATATATATATATATATATATATATATATATATATATATATATATATATATATAACTTTTTGTCTGCCTTAGAGCACATATGAGCATGATAGAATCACATATAGAGTTTTTTTATTGCCTTAAATCACACATGAGCACATGATAGAATCACATATAGTGTGTAATTTATTTCATTATATTTTGTTTATCAATACTGACTGTTCTTTTTTTGTGTAGGCTGATAGCGATAATCAGGGTAGTGGAGCTGAAGGGACAGATAAAGACAATGAACAAGAAGACGCACAAAATCTTGGCGATGATTAGAGGACTGTGTTGAAGAAGTTCTATTTTTTTATTTTTCCTAATTGTAATTGTTGAATTGTAAATAATTAAACTTCTTAATTTTAAGGTGGAACGATTAATTGTTGTAGATTCTTGTTATATGAATTTTTTTGTGTGGTTTGTTTTTTATTTACAGGAAATATAAATTGTACAAGAAATAGAAATTGTACAGTTCTCGGTATTTAATTTTCAAATATTTTTTTTTTAATTTTTTTTCGTGTTTGCGACGGATTAGCGACGGAACCATCCGTCGCTATTCATATTAATCTAGCGACGACATAGCGACGGAAGTAAATCCGTCGCCAAGCCGTGGTCGTCGTTTAGTACCGGCGGATTGGCGACGGAATATAGCGCTCGTTATTCCATCGCAATTAGCGACGGACCTGGCGACGGAATAATTCCGTCGCCAGTTAGCGTCGAAATATTCGCGACGTAAGCATACTGTCGCCTCGTTGTCGCTAATCCGTCGCTAACCATGTTAGCGACGGAATGTGGTCGTCGCTAATCTACTGCTTTGTTGTAGTGGAAGGGAATTTGGCATAATTGGACCTGACCCTTGGACATGAACCTCAACATACCCAATGCTCTTCTTCACATTCATGACACTAGAACAGCCCTTGGAAAATAAAACTAGGCCAAGAGAATGGGCTGACTGACATCGTCAGGCCTCCTTTAGAATGAAAAGTTGCTCTAACGGCGGAGTTTATTTGCCAGGTACGGTCCTAATGGAAGTGGGTCTGGTCGATCTGGTGAACCACCTGACCTGAACTTGGGCTTGAAAGCAAAATTAGTTCAAGTTCAAAGCAATAACTGATTGAATGAGTCAAGTTCCTTGTGATTGGAAAATCAAGATTGGATGGTTGGACAAATAATTCTGCCTCATAAATAAGGAAGCACATGCTTGAGAAATTTCCAGTTGGCACCTTAACTGGAGAAATTATGATCTATCTACCATCCTTATTGGTCATTATATATATATATATATATATATATATATATATATATATATATATATATATATATATCTCCCACCCTTGAACCGCTCATCAAAATTGTCCTTCTTCTACAATTCAGAGCTCCGTTAGAATTGTAAGATGTACCCCCAACCAGGTTACCATCCAGGGCCTCCACCACAAGGGTACCCTCCTCAATACCCACCTGTTGGGTGCCCTCCACCACAAGGGTACCCTCCTCAATACCCACAATATGGGCAGACACCTCCTCCACCTCCGAACCAGAATAATAACTCTGGCTGTCTGGGGAGGCCTGTAAGATACATACTGACAGCTCTTAAGTGTGATGCATATCTCTTTTAATGATATTTTGAAATGGATGCTTAATATGGAATATCATCAGACCAAGTTAAATTGGTGCATTTATTTCTTCATTGAAAAAAGTTGATTACTTGTTTTTAACAAAAACATAAATTCGGATTGTTATTTTCAAGCATAGATTTCTTGATTTTGCCAAAAAAAGGGGCTTAAAAATTTGTTGTCTAAGATCTTGCTTTTGGTTTTTATCATGAAGTTAATTAATGCTGTTTTTTTAATTTATTTTTTTGTTTCATATGTGTCTTAGGGAAAAAGTGGTAGCCGCCCAACCCTTAGGTGCACAACTACGAGTGAAACGCTGCTGAGCTTCCATCGCGCAAGTGATGGACGCTCACCGTCTTTTCTGCACAAAAAATGCTGTTCAGTGTCAAAATTGTGCAAAACAGAACTTCAGCAACGGTTTTTGACTGCGCTAAAGGTCCATTTCTCTGCTAGGACCTTTAGTGGCGGTCAAAATCACTGCTAATAACCCCCAGGGACATACATGTTATTTTTAAAAAAGATGCTTTAGCAGCAGTTTTGAACGCCGCTTGCATGCTTTTGATGCTGAACAACATTTTTTGTGCATAAAAGACGCTGAGCGTTCCACTCGTAGCTGTGTACCTTAGGGTCGCGCAGCTATGCATCACTCGTGTGTTAGGATATTTTGGAGTAGGTTTAGGTGACAAGCCGTGTTTTTCTAAAATTTTGCAGATCATATTAGTTTGGGTCTCATTACTTGGGGGATTTGGACTTTAGACCCAAGTTGGGTATTGCAACACGGATCATGCTATTGATTTTGTCTGGTATCTGTAATTGGATTCTATAGTGCAAATATGATAAGATCGATCCATTTTTACAAGATCATATAATCGGAAAGAGTTCTATGCAAGATGTATGATTAAAGGCTCATATCCATTAATTCAGCGTAAGAAAGAGCTTGGTTGGATAATTGACACCTTTCATGGTTCTGATCCGACCTACTTTTAATCCAGGATTACGGTTTGTTACCCAACAGGATGGATTCAGGTAAGTTGGGTCTCTGAACTGGATCCAATATGTTATAAACCCTGGAAGCCAATCAGTAAGTAGTATGGTAGTAGTTTTCCATTATACCTTCTTGCCCATGCTAATTTTTTGACTCTGGCTTCTTGCAGGATTGCTGGTCTTTGTTGTTGCTTTGTTATGGAAGAATGCTTCTTCTAACCATGTTTATGATCGCCAATGATGGAGTCGGATATGGGGAAGGATTTATTTTACATATTACTTGGTTGAAGATGTTGGAAGTTGCATTATAAATGTCTGCAAGTTTTTCTTTCACAAAAAAAAATCTGGAATTTTTATTTTTCATAGAAACGAATGAAGACTGTCATATCAATTACCCCAAGTCTTCCCATCATTCATCAATGGTATATATATATATATATATATATATATATATATATATATATATATATATATATATATATATATCAACTCTTTGATCGTGTGTTTTTTATAGAAAAATATGTTTAAAGTTATCAAATTTAAAAGTGTTATGAGTAGACAATTTTTGGATTGCCAGGAAAACCTGCCCACACGTTAAGGGTCCTGTGAATCAAATGTTAAACTCCCACAAATTGGACCATGTCGATCACATCTAATGGTTAGATTTACCAAAAAAGACAAAAAGTTGAAATGAAAGAAGTCGTTTGTACATATAAACACAACTGTAGCAAATACACTTTCTATACACACGCTCACCATAGATTTTGTAGGTGAGGGGCAGACAGCCCTAGGCCCGTACATATGGTTGCAGGGATGGTTTATATCATAAGTTACCAAAAAGCAAAATGGATGGTTAATATATATATATATATATATATATATATATATATATATATATATATATAGAGAGAGAGAGAATGCTGATTAAAGTCAAAAGAATGACTGGTTATAACCCCGTGAATGCCTGTACTGATAAAGTCAAAAGGATAGTCTGCTGGATGTGCACAGAGGCAAAAGAAAAGGCAGAGGGAAAGAGAGAGATAGGGTTGATGCTCATGGCCTTCTTGGGGGGCTTCCTTTCTCGGATAATCCTGCACTTGACTGAGTCTTAAATAACTATATCCGTGGTACTTAAGTCTTTGCAACCACTCCTTTTCTAGAATCATCCTTTTATGACACCAATGGCAAAAAGGGTACTTCAATCTTTGCAACCGCACCAGACTCTACGCTAACTGATGCTGACAAACATGGGAATATGAGCCACACATGCTTATATACGTGGAACTCATTGGGACCGCGAACACACACTGTAGCTAGGGGGCTCTCCACAAACGAACCACCAATTTTGAGGTACTCTCCATTAGAACTCCTCAAAGAAATTTCGATTTTAGCTCCAAAAGGTTGCTTCTATTTAAAGAATGAAATATGTAATCCAGACCTTGCAGGTTCTCCAAAATATTGACAATAGGTTCTTAAGCAATATCATGAATCCAGGATTATTCGGCTCCTAACTGATCATCTTCAAAACTTCCGAGCAATAAAACCAAATGTCTTTGAACTTTAGCAATGCTGATCTCCTCTCTATCAGACCCAGTTCTTGATAGATCACAATAATGTGAAACCAAATCTGAATAGCCAGGGGTAATGATTCTTGATGGAGACCCACAACTTAATCTTGGGGACCAACTAAGTGACTGGGCTTCTTCTAACTTCAAACTCATTTACAAATATACAACCAAACAATAGCAGCAAGAGGGCACTGGACTTTACTCATCTTGCCTGCAAAGATGACATCCATTCACTAGAGTGATCCACTTCTTTTAGAGCCAAACCTGCGTAGAAAGATGTCTAGCAACAACAACATAAACATTCCATAATGCTCTAGGAATTGGTCCCTTTAATTTGCCGATATGAACATTCTCCGTCTTAGGAAATATAGTTGAAATTTTGAGGCATTTGAGCTTTGATTTATGCTCAGAGCGACATGTTGGGCATTGTTGACACCCAATTTTCTTCTGGGTTCTCAACTAACATTAGTGTTGACCCTGATGTAAATTCAATGCCATGACTCTTCGAAATTGAGAGGCTTGTTCACACTCAAGAGGATTGGGTATGAACTTTTCAAAAGGATGGAAATTTTCTGAAGGTACACTGTACTCATATTTTTAATGGGTATTTTAAAAAGTTTTTGGTGTTTTTGTTTTTCACTGATTTTTGACCCATAAACTTACATCTTCAATCATTTTTAACCAAAAGTAGACATTTATAGCTTAACAAAAAACCAAAGATCACTTCGATCATACAACGGAGGAAAAAGTTACAGCCAAAACATGTATCGGTTTTCAAAAACACTTGTTTGAAAAGTAGAGCCCACTTTGAGAGAAATTTTCACATTTAAAATGATTGACTGTGATGTTGATCCCAAAGACCAATTGTAGCCAAAGATGTTAGCTTTCAAACACGTCAACTTGCTCATCAAGTGAACGTATAAATCTCAAGATATAGGTGTTATTCCATGAGTGTATTAAAATGGGTCATGGGTTTTTATTCGATCTAGTTTCAGATCCAATGGATCAGAGCCAATTTTTAAGATTGGCACAGACCTATGTGGAGTCTGAACCTAATCTGGACCTAGGTTTGATCCAATGGATCAGAGGTAGTCTTTAAAACTAGTATTGACCTAAATGGGTCTAGACCCAAATCTAACACAATCCAGATCCAAATCTAATGGGTCGAAGCCAATCTTTAAGATTGGAATCAACCTATGTGGGTATGGACCAGATTCAGACGTAGATCCATCTTGATCCTGATCTAGATAAAGTGGGTTGGAGCTAGTCTTTAAGATTGGTGCTGACCTAAGTAGGACTGGACCCAATTCAGGCCAAATTTCACCCTATCGATATCAAAATCCAATAGGTCAAAGCCAGTCTTTAAGGTTGGCATGGACTTAAATGGGTCAGGACCCGATTCAGACCCATATCTTACCCTATCCAGATCCTTAAATGGGTCTAGACTGGCATGGACTTAAATGGGTCTAGACCCAATTCAAACCCATATCTTACCCTATCCAGATCCTTAAATGGGTCTAGACTGGCATGGACTTAAATGGATATTTTTAAGAAAGTTTTCCTAAGTATTTTTAGGTGTAATGTAAGTGAGATATGCAATCAAAGTAAGGCTCTTACAAAAATCTAAGAATTTAAAGAGATTTACACTTGTACAAAATTTTCAATCAATTCACTTATAAACTTCTTCAATTCTTTTCTTCTTTCTTTATTGTCATAGCTGAAATCCAGTTGTTCATCATCAAAATATCGTACTTGAATTATCATGTACAACTTCCTTGTCTTAACAGATGAGACATGATGACACTTGAAATAATGACAAAAAAAGATATAATGACACATTAAATTGTCATTATAAGAGTAATAATGCCAATTCAAAAAGTAATAACGACAAATAATTTTTTTGATAGAAAACTGGACAAAACAGGCTTGAGAGGTAACTTGTTTTAGCCATAACTTTCTATCTAGATATGGGTTCGAGGTGATTTTTGATGTGTTAAAATGACATCTTTAGATTTAATTTATCATTTGTAAAAAACCAAATTCGATCATTTTAATGGTTAAAAACATAATCAAAATGAGGACTACCTAAAAAACTAGTTTTCACTGAATAAGTTACCTTATTTTGGTCATAACTTCCAACTTCAATGTTTATTTGATCTAATTTTTAGCTTGTTGGAAAGATAAGATCCTTTAATTTAATTGATCTTTTAGACAAAAACCTTAAAAATGTTGTTTTAGAGGATAAAAATGCTATTAAATTTAACAAAATTTTGAAATATGCTAAAAATTAGATTTTGATACGTGACTCTTGACATGAAATGACTCGACCAAAAATTTATGTATCTATAGATGGCCCTCATTAACTCCGCCTGTGTATAACTGTTTAGTTATACACTGCCGGTCCCAAGCCCGGATAAAGGAGGGTTGCGGTAGGCCTGTGACAGCCAGCATAAAAAACTTTGTCATATCCTATGAAAATGAACCAATATGAGAATTTCGTTGGGGCGTTCCCTACTGAGCGACGCGTTGTACTCTCTAGGCCCGGAGGCAGTGATAAATGGGCAAGGGTTGCTAGGTCGTCGCCTAGAAGCGACGCGTCACACCGGCGCCCGGGTGTGGTGTCAAATAGGCAAGGGTTCCCTCACTTTGTTGGACGGGTGGGGGTAAAGAAGTTAGTCCAAGACCATAAAATTAGGTTAGCCACTTGGAACATAGGGTCTTTAACTGGTAAGTTGGTAGAGTTAGTAGATGTTATGTGTTGGAGAAAGATTGATATTTTATGTCTTCAAGAGACCAAATGGGTAGGTGAGAAAGCTAAAGTGATAGAACCTATGGGATATAAGATTTGGTATACAAGAATAAATAGGAATAGGAATGGCGTAGGGATTGTTATGAGTCGTCAGTTTATAGATAATGTAGTTGAGGTCCGTAGGAAGGTTGATAGAATTTTACTTATTAAATTAGTATTAGGTACTGATATTATTAATATTATTAGTGTTTATGCACCTCAAGTAGGTTTAGATGATTCCATTAAGCATCAATTTTGGGAAGATTTAGATGGAGTAGTACAAGGAATATCTTATGGAGAAAAGCTTTTCATCGGCGGTGACCTTAATGGACATGTAGGCATTAGTAGAGATGGATTTGAGAGTATCCATGGAGGCTATGGTATAGGAGAAAGAAATGAAAGTGGAGAAAGGATTTTAGATTTTTGTTTGTCCTATGATATGATCTTAGCAAACACTTGGTTTAGGAAGAGGGAGTCTCACCTAGTAACATTTAAAAGTGGGGTTAATACGAGTCAGATAGATTTTTTCCTACTTAGAATGAGAGATAGGGGTTGTTGCATCGATTGTAAGGTTATACCGGAAGAAAGTGTAGCTACACAACATAGAGTCTTAATTTTAGATCTTAGAATTAGACAATGCCGCAAAAGGGATAGACATAGGATAGATCCTAGAATTAAGTGGTGGGCACTGAAAGGAGCTAAACAAGAAATGTTTGTAGAGCAGGTAGTTAAGGAAGCTCATTGGTGTCTCGAAGAGGATTCAGAATCAATGTGGAATAAGATAGCGGGTGATATGAGAAAAGTGGCTAAGGAGGTATTGGGTGAGTCTAAAGGCGGTGCACCACTAGGTAAGGATACATCATGGTGGAACGAGGATGTCAAATTAGCTATTAAGGTTAAAAGAGAGTGTTATAGAAATCTAAGTAAGAGTCGTGATAATGAGAATTTGGAGAAGTTTATGATAGCAAAGAAGGAAGCTAAAAAAGTTGTTCGAAACGCGAGGGCTAAGGTATATAAGGAGGTTTATGACAAGTTGGATACCAAAGAAGGCGAGAAGGATATTTATAGGCTTGCAAAGATGAGAGATAGGAAATCGAAGGATTTGGGTATGGTTAGATGTATCAAAGATGAAACACAAAGGGTTTTAGTAAAAAATGAGGAGATTAAGGAGAGATGGAAAGATTATTTTGATAAGCTATTTAATGGTAGTCATGCTCAAGATCTTGGAGACTTCTCCATTCCTTTTCATGAGATTAATCGCGACTTCATGCGCAAGATTCAAAAGAAAGAAATTGCAGAGTCTTTGAAGAAAATGAAATCAAGAAGGGCAGTTGGCCCAGATGGTATACCTATCGAGGCTTGGAAATGCTTGGGAGAGAAAGGTTTAGAATGGTTGACAAATCTTTTTAACTTGATTTGGCAAACAAATAAGATGCCTAATGAGTGGAGGAAGAGTACTTTGGTGCCTTTATATAAGAATAAGGGTGATATACAAGATTGCACAAACTATCGTGGTATAAAACTCATGAGTCATACTATGAAACTTTGGGAGAGGGTGATTGAGTCTAGGTTGAGGAAGGTTGTCATGATATCGGAGAATCAATTTGGTTTTATGCCTGGAAAATCAACTATGGAAGCTATACATCTTCTTAGACAACTTATTGAAAGATATAGAGAGAGGAACAAAGATTTGCATATGGTTTTTATTGATTTAGAGAAGGCATACGATAGAGTACCTAGGGACGTTCTCTGGTGGACAATGATGAAGAAAGGTGTTTCTCTCAAGTACATTAGTATAATTAAAGATATGTATGAAGGAGTAGTAACCAATGTCCGCACTTGTGGAGGGGTGACAACCAATTTTCCGATAACGGTTGGGTTACATCATGGATCTGCTTTAAGCCCTTTCCTATTTGCGATAGTGATGGATGAGCTTACGAGATCAATTCAAGAAAATGTACCGTGGTGTATGTTGTTTGCTGATGATATTGTTTTGATTGATGAGTCTAGAGCTGGGGTTAATGCTAAGTTAGAATTATGGAGACAGACATTGGAAGCTAGAGGTTTTAAGTTGAGTAAGAGTAAGACTGAATATATGGAATGTCGGTTTAGTAAGCAACAAAGTAGTGATGGGAGTGTAGTGAAGCTTGGTGAGCAAGAAATACCGGTGAATGATTATTTCAAACATTTGGGATCCATCATTCAAAAGTATGGAGATGTAAATCATAGGATAAAGGTTGGGTGGATGAAATGGAAAAGTGCAACTGGAGTGTTGTGCGATCGTAGAATGCCATTGCGGTTGAAGGGAAAGTTTTATAGGACGACTATTAGACCCGCTTTACTATATGGTACGGAATGTTGGGCTGCCAAGAAACATCATATTCAAAAAATGAGTGTAGCTGAGATGCGGATGCTTAGATGGATGTGTGGAAATACAATAAAAGATAAGATTCAGAACGAGGAGATACGTAAGAAGGTAGCTATTGCACCCATTGAAAATAAGATGCGAGAGAATCGTTTACGGTGGTTTGGACATATTCGGCGAAGGCCTAATGATGCTCCAGTTAGAAGGTTAGAGAAATGGGAAAATATATTAGTTAAAAGAGGTCGGGGTAGGCCTTGGAAGACTTGGATGGAGATGATAGGAAAGGATATGAATGCTTTGAACCTCACCCAGGACATGGCATTGGATAGAAATGATTGGAGGAAAAGGATTCATGTGAAAGACCCAAAATGAATTTCTTTTTTGGTTCATATCGCTGACCCCAATTGTTTTGGGATGAAGGCATAGTTGTTGTTGTTGTTTTATAGATGACCCTCATTATTATCAATTATGCGAGTCTCGGTCGATAACAAAGGAGATAAACTGACTTAAAAAGAGCAAAAATATTGGCTTTGACAAAGTTTTTTCAAAAAGTTGATCTTGACAAAGACAAAGACATAGACAGCTTGAGGGTGCAAGAAGATAGGTAAAGGCATGTACATAGCTTAACACGAGAGTCTCCATGTTATGCCAGTCATATAGGCAGAGAGGTCTAACCAAACGAGGTTGGCTTACAGACTAAGTTAGTACCTTGTTTTACATGATGGCTTTCCCTTAAACTTGATGATGTGAGTGAGAACTCTTGTCTAAGCAAGATCAAATAAAGACGAAATAAGTGCATTGTCGATTTAAATTGCATGAAAAATGGTTGATGATTTTGATAAAAATAAAAACTTTTTTTTGAAAAGACAAAGACAAAGACAAGCTTTTAGAGAAAAAACATTGAAAATGACTTAAGATATTTTTGGACTTTTTTGAAAGACATGGAATAATGTGTTATGAATTCATTTTAGAGACGTGTCCCTTAAGATGGTTTGTGTACTTATTAAATGGGTTTCATATTGCTCTATCAATCTGTGGGACAATCTATGGACCTAATGTTTAGCTATCTATAGGATGATCCTAAAATAGGACTGAATAGGCTTTTCCTAATGAGACATGGGACAATTGGGTTCCTAAGAACTATGTCACTGACAATAAAACTTGTTAGTAACATGCAAAAAATGCATATGACATGATATGATGATGCATGATGAAATGCTTTGATTTGGCCAATTTTGATCAAGATGATCCTAAAGCAAGTTCTTAAGACAACTTTGACTTTTCATAAGATTTTTTTCAAAAAGCACAATGTCAAAGCCAATCTTTTGCTTTTTTCAAAACCAGTGTGTCTACTTTCTTTGTTGTCAATTGAGTTTCTCATACTTGACAACTAAATGGGGCATCTGTAGAACCCTAATTTTTATTGAGTCATTTTATATGACTGAAATCTTATGTTTTTGGCTCATTTCAAAGTAATGCTAACTTTAACCTCATTTTGACCTTCAAAATGGCTTTCTTATGTTTTTTTTATCAAAAGACAAATTAAACTAAATGATCTCAGCTTTCAAACAAGCCAAAAATCATGTCAATCCATATAGGAATCAAAAGTTGTTATCAAAACAAGTTAACAGCAACTAACGACACATGAATTGTGGTTAGCAAATCTTCAACAAACAATGAAGTGTCATTAACAGTTGAACTGAACCATGATATATCATTAGTATTCTATTAATGATACATGAATTATCATTAACAACCAGCCAAATTCATGATCTATCGTCAAAATTTTCCTAATGACACATGGATTGTTGTTAGCAGTACGTGTCATTAACAACATGTGTAGTTAGGAACTCATTTGGTCTAAAAAACACGTCATTTGGAGATAAGCCTTTTGAACCCTTATCCCTATCTCACAAATGTGTGAGCTAGGATTCAATGAACCTACCCTCGTTCATAAAATCCAAAACAAGCTTTCTACCTATCTCTTCTCTAAATCCTATGCTAGGAAATCCTTAACCAATCAAGAAGAGAATACCTAGATCCCAACTAATCAGATCCTGACATCTCACTTTTGAAAAAATTTGGATTTGTGTATCTCGAATATATAGAAGTTGTTCCAGAATCAGTCAAAAATTCTATAAATAGGGTTTGTCTCCCAAATTCAACAACTGACACTTAAGATCTACAAGCAGCTTTTTTTTTGCAGAAATTCTTACTCGTCCTAGCCTTCTAGACCTAGCACCCTAACCTTGCTTAAGTAGGTCTAGCCTAACCTGAGACCTAGATTCATTATCTCATTCAACTCTTTTGGAGCCTTCGCTTAGCCGAAGTGCTCTTTGAGTTTCATCATGCTCATCATCATCATAAGGAAATGGCTACCTAAGCCCGATATGACATTTAGCTTCTTTTATGCATTTATTTTATTAATTTTATTAATTTAAAAACATGGACTTTTCTAGCTTTCGTATACTTGTTCTTGTTCCATGTTTTTCCATAGCCTTGGTGGTGGCTCACACCATCAAACTCATTTTCTTTATAGGACCTGTGTATGAGGTACGATAACTGGCAAGCTAAAGCTCAATGTTGAAGATTTAAGCATGGTGCGATTGTTCCTTACTTGACGAAGGAGGAAAGATACAACGGTCTCCACAACTCTCTTTTTCATCTCAAATTTGGATTCAGATTTCGAATCCAAACACTTTTCGGACAAAACCCTCTTTTTGGTTTTCAAATTTTGGGGATCCACATGAGTGCACTAGCTAAAGATTATGATATTGTCTTACATGTCATGTACGAGTAAGGATACGAACAGGTCAGACCTGGTGCAGATATAGGTGGGTGGGAACTCAGATCTGACTTTGAGGTCCCATTCCAGTCCTAGACTCCGGTCTGATCGATCCCATTCTTAAAAAAGAAAAACATACCAGGGTTCTATAAAGAATACATGAACCAGACTTCATCTATATATAAATAAAATTATAAGTTCTTGACATTGAAAAATTATAGTTCGTAATTGGATCTCGAGTGGGACACATGTTGGTTTCAAATTTCACAGACCAAATTCTTAACCCTATAGGGTTTGCTATGGGTCAAGTCCGGGTGAAACCCTCCCTATCGACACCCTTTTGCATGCGGTGTTCTCAGTGTTCGTTGAGTCCTTCACCAGTTCTCCAACATCATCACTATTCCAAAATCAACAACCCTATTTCTGTTGGTGCACTGCTTGCAGGCCTCCAGAGCCGACCCAAACTCAACATTCTTGCTCAGATAGAAGGCTAAACTCCTAAATGCTGCCACATTAGGGAGATGCCACCCTTTTATCCTCATCTCTCTGTAAACCTTCCTGCATTCTTCAAACTAACCTCCCATTCTTATAGTAGGAAGACAGAAGGAGGTTATAGCAAAAGATGTCAGTCTTGATTCCAAGAACATCCATCTCGCTAAAACCTCCTCCTCATACCTCGCTGTCATGGATTCACTTTCATCAATTCCCTCGGCATAAAACACAACCTTGATGGAAAGCGAATTCAGTTTCACCCATCACAACAGAACATATTTAATATTTATTTTTGAAGACAATAAAAAATATGCATTAAGATATGAATCTATTTTTTGGATTTCTTTAAATCTATTTATAAATAAAATCTCTAATCTACAACAAAATAAAAAATAGAGATAACATCTATATGGTCTAATTTACTAACATGCTATCTAGCAAATTAAAACCATATGCATGGTTCAACATTTCTCTAATCATTGAACACAATCATGCGATCCAAAACTGGTTTTGTACTAATTAAACAAACCATGTAGAGTACATTTGTGGGGTCTAATTCACAAAACAAAAATACTTGAAAAAAATGTGAAAAATAGTGATTTCTGCTAGATAGGGCATTTCGTTTTGAAATCAATTCTTTCTACTTCCAACGAAAGTTCTTGATACCTGAGAAACCATTTTACTAATTTTGTTGGCCTTAAATTGTGAGGATATTAGACCTTCACATTATGCATTATACTATTTAAATGCTGAGGGAAATCTCAGTGTGGCAATTTAGGTATAATCCCAATAGGAGTTGTAGACAAGATACCTAGATGAACTGGTGTAGGATTCGAGAATAAAAAATCCTGATTAAAAGCATTATATAAGTATTAAGAATCTGTAAGCTTTTAGTTTTTGAGTTTTATGTGATTTTTCCATTTCAAAAATTCTAATATGTGTATTAAATACTACTGTAAAAATATTACAACTGGGGTGGATATGACGGTTATGCATCTTACAGAAAGGACTAAGCCAAATTAATGTTGAAAAGTCTATTGGACTAATTGGCAGGCCTCCGGTTGGTAAAACTCTTGTGGTCACCCCTGCCCATCAGGATGAACATCCAGCTTTGGCTTGCAGTAAGGGACGCCTTCCATGGGTTTCGAACTGTCGTTGTTCCATGTCAGATGACAAACCACAACTGACCTTAGTTAGGAAGGTAAAGACCTTGTGGGCTCCTACTAATCTTTATTCTAAAGCAAAATATAATTTTGTTTTTACTCATAGCTTAAAGCATCTTTTACAAAAATTTTAATTGAAAGGTTCAGCTTATTTGGCACAAACTTCATGTTTGGATCAGTTGATGAGGTAAAACATTTGCCTTATGGTGCATTTGCATTTCATGGAAGAAAGCACTGCGTAGGAATTTCATGGAACCTTCTTACATGGAGAATGAGTCTGGCAGTTTTCTAGAAAAAGGGGGGAAGTCACCATTGATTTTGAGAGCCACTTTAGTCCCCCATGTTTTTCATCATGTGTGGGACCAACAGAAACTCATTAGTTTAATGTGCTTCTGCGCAACATGAACACCCTCTTAATATTTTTTAATTTGAATGAATATAATTTTTTTGTTGATAAAATATCCTAGCGCATTGGTTAAGCTGCATAAAGTATAGTTGGCAATTTTATTTTTTATTGTCAAGCTGAGGTTGGGCCAACCCCGACCGAGTACAACGGGAGGGTGGTGTGTGTTCTTCCTGAAACATAAATTGTGTGTTCCTGTGTGTACGGAAAAATATCTTGGGACCTGCGATAATTCATATGCCAATGTTACCCACAATGACTTTATAATAAAATAACATATAAAAAAGGTAGATATGCTTTTGACAGAAATGTCCTCTAGTAAGATAGATATGCGTTGGATGAAAATGTCCTCCCGCTCCCCATAAATAGATTTGCACATTTCACCTTTGTTTCTAGCTTGTGTTACAACACATGGTCGCCTTTTCGTTCATGCCTGATAAGTTGTGGAGCCTGATTTATAGTTTTTTCCCTTAAAAAGGGGGGGGTCTGGGGTTCCTACGGTGCGGGTCCCGCTGCACGGTCAGCTGACGGGGGGTCATGGGAGGCAGACCCCCCCCCCGACAATTTTTTTTTTTGGGATTATGTTTGAGACTTGATTTCTTATGGATCAGACCCAACTTGTTTAGGTTTAGGGTTGTCGCCCTTGCCTTGTAAAAATTCTTCATTTTTTTTCTCTCTTGTAACTGTTGAAAAGAGCAATAAGATTTCTCTCTGAGCAGTTGTGGTTTTTTTTATTCTCTCTCTATTGAAAAGAGTGATTTCCAGTCGAAATCAGATAAGAGAGTAGCGATTTACAGTAAAAATAAAATCAGAGAGTAACAATTTACAGTAAAAATCTTATAAGAGAGTAGCGATTTGTATTGTAAATCGCTATTCTCTGATTTGATTTCTACTGTAAATCGCTACTCTCTTATCTAATTTCTATTGTAAATCGCTACTCTTATCTGATTTCTACTATAAATCTCTACTCTTTGATTTGATTTATACTATAAATCGCTACTCTCTGATTTGATTTCTACTGTAAATCGCTACTCATTGATCTGATTTTTACTGTAAATCGCTACTTTTTGATCTGATTGCTACTATAAATCGCTACTTTCTTATCTATTTTTTATTGTAAATCGCTACTCTCTGATTTGATTTTTACAGTAAATCGCTACTCTCTTATCTGATTTCTACTATAAATCACTATTCTCTGATTTAATTTCTACTGTAAATCGCTACTCTCTGATCTAATTTCTACTGTAAATTGTTACTCTCTGATTTGATTTTCACTATAAATCGCTACTCTCTGATCTGATTTCTAGTGCAAATCGCTACTCTCTAATTTGTTTTATACTATAAATCACTACTCTTTGATTTGATTTTTACTGTAAATCGCTACTTTCTGATTTGATTTCTACTATAAATCGCTATTCTCTGATTTGATTTCTACTGTAAATCGCTACTCTTTTATCTGATTTTCATTATAAATTGTTACTCTCTGATTTGATTTCTACTATAAATCGCTACTCTGTTATTTGATTTCTATTATAAATTATCACTCTACTTAGTTTGACATTGCCATCATTATCTCTGCTATAAATTGTTATTCTCTGTCTACTCAGTTCGACGTTCGCACCCTCATATCATGATGAACAATCGACATAATGCTGATTTTTTTTGTAGTTCAACTATTTCTCACAAACAGACACCCACAAAGGGTGCTCCGACAATAATAGACGACGACAATGGCAAAGGGTGCTCTGACGGCAGCAGACGACAACAAAGGGTGCTCCAACTATAACAAACGACAACAAAGGGTGCTCTGATGACAGCAAACGATGGCAAAGGGTGCATCGTCAATCAGAACTTCTGTTACAACAGATGGTGCATCGCCAAAGGGTGATCCAGAACGTTTAGGGTGACATATTGTAAGGAGCTCCTATTAAAGCAGAGGAGTTTACTTCTTAGGGTGAAAATGATGATGATTATAACCCTTTCTGGCGGGAGGACATTTTTGTCCTTTACTCAAAATGTCATTTTATGGCGCTAATGGCGAGAAAGGGTACTTAAGTCTTTGCAAACACACCAGACACCAATGCTAAGTGATGCTGATAGACACGAGAAAATGAGCCCCACGTGCTTACATACGTGGCGCTCATTAACACCCGAGAACACGCACTTGCGTGTTCTGGGGGGGGGCATATAACCTGCTTCAAAGTACAACGAATGTAACACAATGATCAAAACATTACATGCATTGAGGATCCGAAAACCATTCGGGGTGCTTATCTTTCCAAATCATAGTTTGATTCAAAAAAGCTGATATAGAGTACCATAAATTTTAACAAAATAAACAAATCGTTATAAGCACCGAGCATCTGGAGACCATTCTGGAGGCTTATCTTTCCAGATCTTACTTTGATTCACAATCGATAATCTACTAGGACACAATTGCAAGCTCCACCCATAAACAAACACTTGAATCTTGTGAATTTGAAAATGATGTCCAACAACCTAGTGTCCAACCCCTCACTGTTGCTAAAATTAGTTTTAAATTAATTTATAAATTGGTTTTTAAATATTAATTGTCAGATAAATATGATTTCTAAAAAGTATTTTTAAAAAAATATTTCTTGTGTTTTGTTCTTTGTGGTTTATGACCAATGATGGTCATAGTTGTCCAAATCTCATGACTATGACTTTGACATGAGTGTAGAGTGTCAACTTGCACACACATAGTGCCTCTTCACACGGATGATAACTTGGTAATTAGACTCTTTAGAGGCAAGTATGTTTCACGTATGTGTATAACGACCCGAATAGGGACCTCTCGAGTTCGGGTTCGTGGGTGTTACTTTTCAAAGAGAAATTACTAAAACAACCTGAAGTCTGAGCCTAGAATATATTTTTTCCATGCCATAATAAGGACTTGTAAATCCTATAAAATCCAACATAATAAATAGGTCCATTCATCTAACACCAATACTTACCATCCATGTCCATCAAGATAAAAGGTCCAAATTATGCATCCAGAATAAAAATGAAAAAGTAAAATAAAGTACTCAAAAGTACTTTAATTCACCATTAGCCGAGTCCAAGTCCACGAATCACATCCTCCTTACTACAGTGCTTTTCGATCCTACAGTTGTAACCAAGCGGAGGTGAGTCTAAAACTCTGCAAGATTCTATTTACAAATATAAGACACACAACTAATACAACTGCAGTGAGCTCTAAGCTCTTATTTTGAGTTTAGTTCTCTAATTATTATAAATATTGTTTATGTATTTTATCATTCTTTTACTTTTTCATTACCCTTACTAAAACTATTTATTATTTCTAGAGTAGACATTTTCCCATATCGTCCTCTACACTATTCGGCTATTTCAGAAATAGCCACCTGGGCATAATAACCCATGTAGACAACTCAAGAGTCTATGATATTGGCTAGACATATAAACCACTCTACAAACAACAGTCCAAACCAATCCAGAATATGGATTTTCAATCATTGCAGTTTAGCTCACCAGTTGCAAGCCAAAAAACTCAATATGCCTATTGATTAGAGCGTTGAAAGCTATACCTGCTTCAAGGTGTCCGAGGAGCTATACCTGCCCTCAAGGTTTGTGGTTCATATTACATCCTATATATGTCCAATAAACAATGTATTAACCCTCAAGGTTTATCTAGGAATTCTTTAGGATCCCAAGCACTGGTGAAGTGCATACACCTCTAAGAAAGCCCTAGACTATGCCCCTGTTGGTAGAGTTCTTATCTCTCTCTGCGTTGTTACTTTAGATGCATTATTCTTTTCCTTTTTCACTGTTAGTATATTATACTATTTTAAGTGTACATTCACTAACTAGTCTTCAACATGTAATCATTTGAACATAAGATCAAGTCTAGGGATACTAATCCATCATAATTAATCATGTCATGACATGATAATGCCCCTCTCAAGGTACAAGCATGTCATTCCCAGAATAAACCCATTTTTTTAGAAATTTGAAACATTACCTCATTTTCTCAATGCCTATCATTTCTTTCCTTTTTTCTTGCAACATATAACATGTGTTAAACCACTATCCTCATTTTCACAACAAGCACATTCATGGCATGAATAATATCACATACCCATATTTTCATTGAAATGCTAAATTTCTTGGATAAACATGTAACACACACCATAATCCACATGCATCTTTTTGAAAGCCTCACCATTTAGATGTAATATAGATTCTTAAGCATGCAATTTAGTTGATCTATTCACATACATGAAATAATCAACATACACATACTTATAAAGCACAAGAAATCATAACAAGATGCATTTATAAACAAGCATGTATCTTATTATCTACGAAGTTATTTACAAAGGGCCCCTTACCTCAAATGCAAGAATTTATCCCTCATACTGATATACTTAATTTATCAAACCGAGATTTCCTTCACTTTATAAAATTAACAAATTACCTCTCCTAAAGATGGTCTGTCAGGCCTCATTTTTCATGCTAAGTGTTTGGCCATTAAAATATAACATATAAAATTTTCTCAGCGTCTCAATTTCATCGCATTAAACCTCACTCGATTCTGAGTTCAAGGTGAAGAGTTATGTCTATTTTACCGAAGTAGGCAAAACTAGGGAAAAATATCATTTTACCTTTCAAGCCGGTGTGGATTTGGACAACAGAATTATGAGAGATTCATTCGGCCCTCTAAGTCTAATTTTCAGTTCTAAATTAGATTTGTCCCAAATTTGCATTCTACAAGTGCTACCAAAAATTGGTATATGTATAATTAGTTTACTAGTCTTAACCAAGTAAGCCATGATGGCCTACTTGTTAGGGGTAGTTTCCTACATGTGAGAGGTTGGAGTTTAAATCCCTACCCCACACTCACACACACATATTTTTTTGCATGGTCAGACTCGATCTGGTTCAACATAGACCGAGTCACTCAGTCTAAAGATGACGGACCGAGACAGATTGTGTTTGCTCTTTGTCTCACCCAACTTGACCAGACTCGGTCTGGTTTATTCTAGACCGAGTCAGTCTGTCTGTAGACCAAAACAAAGAGCCCCCCAAATTTAACAAGACTCGGCCTAGTTTCACCTAGACCGAGATAGAGAGCGTTTGCACTCTGTCACACCACAAATTTGACTAGACTCTGTCTGGTTTTACCCAGACTAAGTTTGTTTGGGTGCAAACCCACGAGACCCGGTCTGGTTTCACCCAGACCGACTGGTCTTAGCCGACTTAATCTAGTTATGACTCGAATTGAGTCAATCCATGGTCTTAAATGGCTGAGCCAAAAGCCACAACCATTGTCTGTACCTCTCTCTCTCTCTGTCTCTCCCTTGAGTGTTACTGGCAACCTCATGGTTGCCAGTGGCTGAGATAGGGGCACACCCTGCCTCACTCTACTTTTTCATAACGGCAGCACTGGGTGAAGACAAAGCAACACCCTCTATCTCCCGACACCCCTCTCTTCTTTACGGTGGGCGATAGGAACAGAGAGCCACCCTTTGGGCCCCACCCCCTCCCTTTATTACTTGATCAATGCCGACAACCATGGTTGCCTGTAATATATATATATATATATATATAATGAGGGAGGTTGTTACCGGTTATCACCACCCCTCGGTGTTTTATCTCCTCTCTCTCTCTCTCTTCACCTTTCTCTCTTGAAAATGGAGGGAATATGATATAACCCAAGAGTACGTGGGGGTTTTACCCCCCTCCCCCACACTACTCTTACTTGATGAGGGGGTCTTTCTTCTTCCCCCACTACCTCATGGATGGGGGAAAGGAAGAGGCTCCCTCTTATTAATTTCAATTAATGTAGGGGCCTCCCCAATCCCCTCTTCTTATCAATGTGAGGAGAGGGAGGGACTCCCCACCTTGACCTAGCAACGATAGTGTGACGTGTCATATTTCAAATGAAAAGAGATGTCCAATCATTGGGTTTGATGGTGTTTCTTCACCACACATGTGGATGGAGGAGCATGACACACATCATAAATGGGTATCAGCCATAGTATCGCCTGCATTTTTACGACTTTTCAATCAAATAGCAAGTAGGAGCAGCATGAGCATGTCATGCATTTTTTACGCAAGCTTTGCCCCTAGTGTGAATGTTTATAATTATGCCAAGCCAATTTCAATCTTTGTCCGCTTCCGGCTAAAGCTCTTTGAAAGAGGATTTGAGCTTAAGTCACGTATTCGTATTAAGTCATTTTTTCATTGACTATAAATCTAATACCAATTCCTATAATGCAAGGGGGTGACTCATATGAAACACACTTTGACATTATTATCCATGGATGTGTATATATAAACCCTACATATTATTAATGGACTATGTGGATAAGAGAATTCTATTCCACTCTTTCTTTCTCTCATATCTCTTTTGGATCTTAATCAAATTCAAATATGTTTTTTGCATTAGATTTCTGAAAGCTTAACCTCTAATATGCTGCAAAAGGGCTAAGCCTTTAAGAGTATGGTAAGTCATCATAATCAAGGCATTCTTGAAGTGTTCTGGCATATCACAACAGCTCTATAAGGTCGTGCAAGCCCAAAGAAAGTAGAGCAGTGAGGCAGGACGTTCACTACCTTAGATAGGCGAAATTGCCGTTTTAAATATCGCAAGATTTTCATAAATCTCGCGACGTTTGTCACTATGCTTACAAGTATCATCTTTGTATTTAAGAAAGACTTAAATAAGTGAAGTGATTGATGTCCCGTTAGCTGTAACGAAACTAATCTCCCCTTTCATAATTATTAAACCTTGCTGATTTCAAAGAACCCAAATCAAAATATCCATTTCTTTTTTGTCGAACAATGACTTCTAAGGGAATATCCTATCCGCAAAATGAAAAGATATTATTAATAAACTCAATGATGTGATCAATAGAATGTCAAATTAATTAAACAAGTATCACCAACATCGATTACTTAGGATGTGTGGACTGGGTTAGGGTCAAAGCCAGGCAGATCCCAACCCGAGTAAGCGCTTAACTGGAAGTGCATTTGGCATAATTGGACCTGATCCTTGGACATGAACCTCAACATACCCAATGCAGTTCTTCACATTCATGACACTAGAACAGCCCGTGGAAAATAAAACTAGCTAGGCCAAGAGAATGGCCTGACTGACATGGTCAGGCCTCCTTTAGAATGAAAAGTTGCTCTAACGGCGGAGTTTATTTGCCAGGTAAGGTCTAAATGAAAGTGGGTCTGGTCGATCTGGTGAACCACCTGACCTGAACTTGGGCTTGAAAGCAAAATTAGTTCAAGTTCAAAGCATTAACTGATTGAATGAGTCAAGTTCCTTGTGATTGGACAAATAATTCTGCCTCATAAATTAAGAACGACATGCTTGAGATATTTTGGAGTAGGTTTAGGTGACAAGCCATGTTTTTCTAAAATTTTGCAGATCATATTAGTTTGGGCCTCATTACTTGGGGGATTTGGACTTTAGACCCAAGTTGGGTATTGCAACACGGATCATGCTATTGATTTTGTCTGGTATCTGTAATTGGATTCTATAGTGCAAATATGATAAGATCGATCCATTTTTACAAGATCATATAATCGGAAAGAGTTCTATGCAAGATGTATGATTAAAGGCTCATATCCATTAATTCAGCGTAAGAAAGAGCTTGGTTGGATAATTGACACCTTTCATGGTTCTGATCCGACCTGCTTTTAATCCAGGATTAAGGTTTGTTACCCTACATGATGGATTCAGGTAAGTTGGGTCTCTGAACTGGATCCAATATGTTATAAACCCTGGAAGCCAATCAGTAAGTTGTATGGTGGTAGTTTTCCATTATACCTTCTTGCCCATGCTAATTTTTTTACTCTGGCTTCTTGCAGGATTGGTCGTCTTTTTTGTTGCTTTCTTACGGGAGGAAGCTCCTGCTAACCATGCTTATGATCGCCAATGATGGAGTCGGATATGGGGAAGGATTTATTTTACATATTACTTGGTTGAAGATGTTGAAAGTTGCATTATAAAATGTCTGCAATTTTTTTCTTTCACAAAAAAATTTCTGGATTTTTTATTTTTCATAGAAACGAATGAAGACTGTCATCACGTAACCCATATCAATTACCCCAAGTCTTCCCATCATTCATCAATGGTATATATCTATATATATATATATATATATATATATATATATCAACTCTTTGATAGTGTTTTTTTATAGAAAAATATTATCAAATTTGAAAGTGTTATGAGTAGACAATTTTTGGATTGCCAGGAAAACCTGCCCACACGTTAAGAGTCCTGTGATTCAAATGTTAACTCCCACAAATTGGACCATGTCGATCACATCTAATGGTTTGATTTACCAAAAAAGACAAAGTTGAAATAAAAGAAGTCGTTTGTACATACAAACATCTGTAGCAAATACACTTACTATACACACGCTCACCAAAGATTTTGAAGGTGAGGGGCAGGCAGCCCTAGGCCTGTACATATGGTTGTATATATATATATATATATATATATATATATATATATATATATATATATATATATATATATATATATATATAGAGAGAGAGAGAGAGAGAGAGAGAGAATGCCAACTAAAGTCAAAAGAATGCCTGTATTCGTAAAGAAAGATACATTAAAACACTCTCAGATGATTCTGGAACCCAAGTGGGAGGGTGTTGTGTGTTCTCCACCCAAGACGCACTGTTTGCTACAGTACGTGTTCGGGTCCGAATGAGCGTCACATATATAAGCACATGAGACTCATATTCCCATGTGTGTCGGCATCACTTAGCATCGGAGTCCGGTGCAATTGCAAAGACTTAAGTACCCTTTCTTGCTATTCTTGCCATGAAACGAAGGTTCGAGAAAATGACAAAAATGTCTTCCATTCAAAAAAAGGGAAACGACGGTTCAAAAAAAGAACAAAAATATCCTTCATCCAGAAAGTCGAGGACGATGTTAACTCTTCAGAGTCCAAACATCGAAACAAACCTGAAACACTCTCTCTTTCTTTTTCGTTTGAACTTTCCATCGTCATCTTCTTCTTCTTCCTTCTCCGTGAAACATTGTAAAAGCCACTCTCTCTAGAGAAGAAATTAAGGGAGGCAAAGAGCTGGCGATCCGATGGTGATCACCGTCCTCTTTCTGCTAGCAGTGCCTGAAATGTTTCCCTTGTCCAGCAGGCAACCGATTGCGGTGGTGCCTCCTCCACCTTCAAGGGGCACCTACAACAAAATCTTCCTCATTACAGCTACAATAGTCTTTCAAAGTACAATCCATCTGCCCCTACATCAGCAATACTTTCAATCAGGGCTATGCCTTTCAGGCCACCCTGATGCTGCTCAACACGACCGTTTGCACCCTCAAGTCTTGGCGGGCATTCATCGGGTTCTGGCACTGCGAGGTCCTCATCTCGACCTTCGACACCGTGTTCTTCGATAGAACCCACCTCCCTGCCAACGTCGAGAACGTTCCTCTCTGGCTTCCTCATCACGGACCTCAAGACTACCATCAGGATGGTTGGCAACTACAGCCTGATCACGGCGAAGATCATGCTCAAGGGGGCAGAGTTCAACATTGCGATTTACGATTTACACATAGTAGCGATTTACGAAAATCGTGTATCTACAAAAAAATGGCAAATCGCTAAATCGAGTAGCAATTTATGAAAATTGCATAGCGAAAAAAAATGGCAAATCACTAAATCGAGTAGGAATTTATGAAAATCGTGTAGTAAAAGAAAAAGTAAATGGAAAATCGTTATATTGAGTAGCGATTTACGAAAATCACGTAGCAAAAAAAACCAAAAAAAAATCTTCCAGGGGGCGCTGCCCCCTACGACCCCCCGTCAGGGGTGGCCCCCCTTGGACCCCGCCGGGGGAGCCCTCGCCCCCCCGTCCTGTAAGGGCAAAAACTCTAAATCAGGCCCCACAACTCATCGAGTTGAACCATGCTATAATCAATGAGCAGGTCAGTCGATGCTTGATGGAGCAGTGTAGGATCGCCTGCTGGATGTGCACAGAGGAAAGAGAGAGAGAGAGAGAGAGAGAGAGAGAGAGAGAGAGAGAGAAAGAGAGAGAGAGAGAGAGATGATGCTCATGGCCTTCTTCAGGGGGATTCCTTTCTCGGATAATCCTGCAGTGCAGGGACTGGGTCTTAAATAACCATCTCCGTGGTACTTAAGTCTTTGCAACCGCTCCTTTTCTAGAATCATCATTTTATGGCACCAATGGCGGAAAGGGTACTTAAGTCTTTGCAACAGCACCAGAATCTGATGCTAACTGATGCTGACAAACATGGGGATATGGGCCACACATGCTTACATAGGTGACACTCATTGGGACCTCTGAACGCACTGTAGCTAGCTAGCTGGGAGGGCATATAACCTGCTTCGCAAGTACGAGGTAAATGCCTCCAATATGCAACGTCACCCACCTGTTTTAACAAATTAAAGATGGAACGTAAAGTAGGCAACGGATCCATCTTATCTACCGAGTTTTTCTGTAGGTCTAGCTCTCCTGATTCTTCCTTCCTAGGTTGCCTTAACATGACCAATCAAGGTAGGATTATTAGAGCACAACTCTATCTCAATAGGACATTCAAGCAATAGTTGAGCAATTTCTTCCATAACCATCAGCTCAGGAAGAAGCATATCGCTCTCCACAAACGAACCACCAATTTTGAGGTACTCTCCATGAGAGAACTCAAAGAAATTTCAATTTTAGCTCCAAAAGGTTGCTTCTATTTAAAGAATGAAATATGTAATCCAGACCTTGCTGGGGTCTCCAAAATATTGACAATAGGTTCTTAAGCCATATCCTGAATCCAGGATTATTCGGTTCCCAACTAATCGTCTTCAAAACTTCCGAGCAATAAAACCAAATGTCTTTGAACTTTAGCAATGTTGATCTCCTCTCTATCAGACCTAGTTCTTGATAGACCACAATCTCCAAATAATAATGTGAAACCAAATCTGAATAGCCAGGGTTAATGATTCTTGATGGAGATCCACAACTTAATCTTGGGGACCAACGAAGTGACTGGGCTTCTTCTAACTTCAAAACTCATTTACAAATATATAACCAAACATTAGCAGCAAGAGGGCACTGGACTTTACTCATCTTTCCTGCAAAGATGACATCCATTCACTAGAGTGATCCACTTCTTTTAGAGCCTATTCTGCTAATCAGATTTTTGCAATGGCATTTTTAAAACATTATTTTATCGTTGAAAATATTTTGGAAAATCACCAATCAAGTAATAATAAACCGACTTTCCACGAATATGGCGAGTACAGGTCGAATCCACAGGGAACGAGATACACTCAGATTAAATCTAAACTTTGCATTTTATTGATATTGAACCTGTTCAATTATAGAAAATACTACAATGAATTCAAAATTGAACAAGAGCATAAACGAGACGTGCAGTGACTTAAGCCTGCGAACACAAAGGCATTTTCGTCAGATCACTGGATGCGACAATCTATCCCTGAGATGAGATGCTCTTACTGCAACTTAATATCACCTGCATAACACAAAAACGGAGTTAGTTACGCTAACTCGATGATTTAAAAGAAATAGCTAAACCTGAGTTAATGCTAAAGTTAACTGATAATCTAATTTATACATAGAACGAGAAATTACCAGAGCTAATTTCCTAGATCAACTGCCCTAACGCTACAATTAACTCTGGGCTAATGGTAGAAACCTAATAAAACACTAAAAACTAGAATTAGAAAAACTACGAAAATTAGCTAACTAAGTAAATGATTGTTTTGTCCCTAAACAGTGCCAAATCAGATTCAAATAGGTTTTCGCAACCAGGAAGTTTGAAGGGGCAAATGAAGTTCGATTCTAAGTATTTTTCTTTTGTTCTCTTTCTGACAGATTCAAGAGTCTGTCAGACTTTACGTAATTGAAAACTCATCTGGAAACTCCAGATACAAGCATTTCAAGTTTGTAGAAAAGTTCTAGAATCGTTTGACTCGAAATCTAAAATCGTGAAAAACCTGATTTTGCAGAACACTTAAACATCAAACCAAATCCACTCGAAACGAGCTGAATTTTTGGTTTGCAAACGGTAAACACTCTAATGAATAGACTAGAACAATAATATCAGAAAAGCTCATAAAATTGTTACAACATATAACAGGTGCAAATCAAAGCAAAATTTGGGTTTTTACTTCAGAGCACTATTCATTCATCAAAAACCCAGTTTATGCATTATATATTAAAAATGTATGTAACCCTAGTCATTCACAGCCTAATACTAACTAACTAACAGAAAATATAACTAATTACACTAAGAAAATAGAATCTATATTAACTACCTACATTACCTATGAGAAAAACAAATGAAGACTAAGTTAAAATACTAATGTGCATGCAAAGGATATGCTAATTGGAACTAACATACAAATATAAATTAGATTACTAAATTACTAACATTACTAATCTAATGTAATTACTAACTAATTATAACCTAAACCCATGCTGCAACAACATCTGTAACAATATATCAACTAATATCTACTAAGCAGTGCTAATAGTGATTAATCATGACAATTATATTAAACAATCCTAATCACAAGGGCTTACTAATGTAGAAACAAAACACAGCAAACAGAGCTACTGTGATCTAATTCAACTCACAAGCTAATGGAGCAACTGATGAAAATCTAATTATCAGCAACAATTTAACCAAATATTCCTAATCAAGCACCACTCCTAAAATTGCCTAGCATAAAACTACCTTAAAACAAGATTAACATTAGAATTACACTAGCTCACTAATAGCATTCAGCCGAACATCACTACCCTATGCTATGTTAACATGCTACACACAGCTAGATGGACACAGGGTGCTAAACAAAAAGTAATAGTCTATGTGACATAGCCAAAATCCCCCAAAATAAAACATCACTAATTAAGGTCAATACAAGAATTAACTAGTATATAGATGAATTTCAGCAGGTACGCTACACTACCACTCAAATCAACTAATTTAAGGTTTCTAAACTAAGCTACACAATCCTAAGAACGTTCTGCATCACATTTAAACTTCTGTTAACAAATGAAAATCAGCATCTTACCTTGAATGTATTGAATGCCTAAATCGGGTAGCATTCTCTACCAGATTTTAGGTATTTGCGTGCAGCTGAAATCAAAACATATCTTAAACGAAAGAGGACATGCCTACATATCTAAAACTCGTATGAACATAAAAAAAAACTAACTAAGCTACGCTAATGACCCATATGAACTGAATAAAACATCTAAGACAAAAGGGCTCCAATCGGCTAGCATTGATCTAGCCGGCTAAGGTGTTGAAATGAAAATCATTTCAATCGCATAAAGAACACCAAAAACGAAATTTAATCAACCAACCTAACTTGATCTACAGTGTGGGTTGACACACTAACAAACTTATGCTAGGGCTGTAACAAAATTTTAAAACGCAGACAAATAAATTCTAAAACAAACACACGACACAGGTTTTACACTAGAAGAGAGGGTTGAGAGGCTTACCGGTGGCCTATTATGGAAATCCAAGGAATGGAGGGATGAAGGAGAGGTGTAATTCTGCTCAGGTCATGCGCCAACCCCCCTCAAGGGTGTTGTCTACCTCTTAGTTTTTGTAAGATGCTGGAAGCTGTGGCTGGTGGCGGCCCGATGGTGGTGTGAAGGTCCAACAACGATGGAGGTGTAGAAAGCCGGATGGGGGTAGAGCCGGCTGGCTGTGGAAGGGCAGACGACACCCTTGCCACGGCTGGTTCACCACCACACAACTGCTACCTGCAAAATACACAAAGGATGTTAGTTTCAACAAGGAGGAGAAGAGAGGAGAGGTGTGGAGGACGATGAAAAATGGAAGAAATAAGAGGGGGCGGCCATGGGAGCTTGGCAAACCAAGCTACTCAAGGAAAGAAGGTGGGGCGGCTTTGGAGATGAGGGAGAAGGCTGGAGAAGCGAGAGTTGGGGCTGGAGGGCACACTTCCAAGAGCAAAAAACGTGAGATTAGTGTTTTTTGCTAATCTTTAAAGCCCTAAATCCTCTTTTTTGGAAATTCCAAAAAGAGGATTAAAATAACTTTATTGCCGGGGTGCCTATTTTGGAGGGGGGTTTTAGCAAAGGTTTTCAAAAACCTAATTTGGGTTGATATGGGTTGGATTGAGTATATTTTGCCCAGATCCAAGCCCAAAATGGCGTTTGGATCCATTTTGACCTGTATCGCCCTGAGGTCTGGCCTAATGCACTGTAAATGTGATATCTCTCTCGTTTTAAGTCCAATTCGAACAAAATTAGAACCATAGCTCAATGACATCTATATGCATCTAAGTATGGGTTCTAAACCTATAAATGATGCATTTATGCACTAAAAATATATTATATTTACGAGTAATTCACGCATCATCACTTACGAAGGAAGATGTCTAGCAACAACAACATAAACATTCCATAATGCTCTAGGAATTGGTCCCTTTGCCCATATGAACATTCTCCATCTTAGAAAATATAGTTGAAATTTTGAGGCATTTGAGCTTTGATTTATTGTAGGCTCAGAGCGACATGTTGGGCATTGTTGACACCCAATTTTTTTCTGGGTTCTCAACTAACATTAGTGTTGACCTTGATGTAAATTCAATGCCATGACTCTTCGAAATTGAGAGGTGTGTTCACACTCAAGAGGACTGCGTATAAATTTTTTTAAAGGAAGAAATTTTTTTGAAGGTACACTGAAACATCTCCAAGCTTACTCACATATATTTTTAAAGGGTCTTTTAAAAAGTTCTATTTGATAAATGCATTTCAAACAAGATTTTCAAATGTTTTTGGTGCTTTTGATTTTCACTGATTTTTGACCCGTAAACTAACATCTTCAATAATTTTTAACCAAAAGTAGAGATTTACAGCTTAACAAAAAACCAAAGATCACTTCGATCATACAACTAAGGGAAAAGTTATAGCCAAAGCATGTATTGGTTTTAAAAAAAAACTTGTTTGAAAAGTAGAGCCCATTTTGAGAGAAATTTTCATATTTAAAATGATCAAATGTGATGTTGATCCCAAAGACCAATTGTAGCAAAAAATGTTAGCTTTCAAACACATCAAATCGCTCGTAAAGCAGACGTATAAATCTCAAGATATAGGTGTTATTCTGTGAGTGTATTAAAATGGGTCATGGGTTTTTATTCGATCTAGTTCCAGATCCAATGGATCATAGCCAATTTTTAAAATTGGCACAGACCTATGTGAGTCTGAACCTAGGTTTGACCAGTTTGGATCCAAATCCAATGGATCAAAGGTAGTTTGAAGCCAATCTTTAAGATTGGAATCAACCTATGTGGCTATGGACCAGATTCAGACGTAGATCCATCTTGATCCTGATCTAGATAAAGTGGGTTGGAGATAGTCTTTAAGATTGGTGCCGACCTAACTGGGTCTGGACCCAATTCAGGCCAAATTTCACCCTATCGATATCAAAATCCAATGGGTCAGAGCCAGTCTTTAAGACTGACATGAACTTAAGTGGGTTTAGACCTGATTCAAACCCATAACTTACCCTATCCAGATCCAAATCGAATGGGTTGAAGACAATCTTTAAGATTGGCGTGGATCTAAGTGGGTCTGGACCTGATTCAGACCCATAACCTGCAATATCCAGATCCAAATCCAATGAGTCAGAGCCGGTCTTTAAGACTGGCACGAACCTAAGTGGGTCTGGACCCAATTCTAATCTATATCCTTCCCTATCCCGATCCAAATCCAATGGGTCGGAGCTAGTCTCTAAGACTAGCGTTGACCTATGTGGGTTTAGACTTTATCAAAATCCATATCTGATGGGTCAGAGCAAGTCTTTGAGACTAGTGTCGACTTGAGTAGGTTAGGACCCAATCCTATTAGTAACCCATATTTAGAGATCAAAGCTAGTTTATTGAACTGGCACCTACCTAGGTTGGAGCTAGTTTTGAGATTGGCATTGACATAAGTCCATAACAGTTCTATGAATTGGCGCCTATATTGGGTAGGTGGATCCCCAAAATTTGAAAACCAAAAGAGGGTTATTCGCAAAAGAGTTTTGGATTCGAAAAACCAGATTCGAATATTAGATTAGAGAGTTGTTGGGTCATCTCTTCAAGTACCTTTCCTCCAATGTTGAGTAGTGAGCAGCTGCACCAGGAGTAAGAAATCTTCAATATCACGCTTTAGCTTGCAAGTAGTCATAAATCATACCTGAGCAAAAACAAGAAAACACAAAAAGTTTTGCAAAAGTTAGGAAAGCCCAAACTTGAAATAATATAATAAATAAAATAAATATATAAAAGGCAAAAAAATAACGTAGTGTACGACAAAAATAACGTGTTTCCCAAAATGAATCATAATTTTTTAATTTCGCCAATGTCCAAATTCATAAATTTTTTATTTTAAAATAACCTTTTTACCCTTTACACACACCAGATATGTGAAGTTCCTCTCAAATATCCAAATATGAAAATTTCCTTCCAAATATGCAATTTTCTCCTAATTATGTGATTTTTTTTTCTAAATATTAGAATATATGATATTTCTCATAAATATGTGAATTTCCTCCTAAATATATGATTTTTTCTATTTTACCGAAGTAGGCAAAACTAGGGAAAAAATGTCATTTTACCTATCAAGCCGGTCTGAATTTGGACAACAGAATTATGAGAGTTTCATTCGGCCCTCTGAGTTTAATTTTCAGTTCTAAATTAGATTTGTCCCAAATTTGCATCCTACAAGTACTACCAAAAATCGGTATATGTACAATTAGTTTACTAGTCTTAACCAAGTAAGCCATGATGGCCTACTTGTTAGGGGTAGTTTCCTACATGTGAGAGGTTGGGGTTTAAATCCCTACCCCACACCCACATACACATTTTTTTTGCATGGTCAGATTGGATCTGGTTCAACACAGATCGTGTCGCTTAGTCTAAAGATGACAGACTGAGACAGATTGTGTCTACTCTTTGTCTCGCCTCAACTTGACCAAACTCAGTCTGGTTTCTTATAGACCGAGTCAGTCTGTCTGTAGACCAAAACAAAGAGCCCCCCAAATTTAACTAGACTCGGTCTAGTTCCACCCAGACCGAGATAAAGAGTGTCTGCTCTCTGTCTCACTCCAAATTTAACTAGACTCGGTCTGGTTTTACCCAGAGTAAGTTTGTTTGGGTGCAAACCCACCAGACCCGGTTTGGTTGCACCCAGATCGACTGGTCTTAGCCGACTTAGTCTAGTTCTAACTCGAATTGAGTCAATTCATGGACTTAAATGGCCGAGCCAAAAGCCAAAACCATTGTCCCTGCCTCTCTCTCTCTCTCTCTTTGTGTTGAGTGTTACTGGCAACCTCATGGTTGCTAGTGACTGAGATAGGGGCACGCTCTGTCTCGCTCTTCTTTTTCATAACGTCAGCACTGGCTGAAGACAAAGCAACACCCTCTATCTCTCGACCCCCCCCCCCCTCTCTTCTTTACGGTGGGCGACAGGGACAAAGATCCACCCTTTGGGCCCCACCCCCTCCCTTTATTACTTGATTAATGCCGACAACCATGGTTGCCTGTAATATATATATATATATATATATATATATATATATATATATATATATATATATATATATAACATAACATAAACATAATATGAGGGAGGTTGTTACCGGTTGTCACCACCCCTCGGTGCTTTATCCTCTCTCTCTCTTTCTCTCTTTCTTGAAAATGGAGGGACTATGATATAACCCAAGAGTACATGGGGGTTTTACTTGTTGGATCGATTTTCAAATCACACAGTTTCATAATCATCATCATGATATAAAACATGATACAAATAAGGAAATATAACAGTGTAGACATCATGATCAACAGACGATCGAAACAATAACAGGGAGCAAACATGTCGGGTTCCACCATATACCAAAATCCAGACATATGCAAATGAACAAACATATGCATAGAACATAATATAAACAACAGAAGCATGTTAATACAGTATAAACGGCTAAGGCGTACTAAAGTACTCCCCTTAGAGAAGATTCGCCCCCACATACAGTGCAAACAGGGGCCAGCGTCCTTCCCCCAAGATACAATAGCCTCGACATTCTGGATCGGTGCACACCGATGGTAGATCACCCTTTGAAAACAACCTCAGGAACTACAACTGCAGACCTCACAGTTTTAGCAAAGCAAGAGAGAAAGAGAGAGAGATGATAGAGTGTACATCCGTCCCCTTGGAACCTCTTAAACCACGTTTATATAGACGTGGAAGAGATCTGTTCGAAAGGACATGACTCTTGAAGAGTTGCCTATTTTGAATAGACATGACTCTTGAAGAGTTGCCTATTTTGAATAGACATGACCCTTGCAAAGAGTTACCAGATTTGAACAAGTTTGACCCTGCCAAGGGTCACCAATTCTGAACGGGTGTGACTCTGCCAAGGGTCACCAGTTCCAAAAGGCATGACTCTTCATCAAAACCAAACTTTTTCCAAAAAAGAAAAACACTCCACGTTTCTTCTTGGAATTTCATCTCCCCTCCCTTCTTGCACCTAACATTCCCCCACAAATTCAAAGAATGAAACAAGAGGAAACTAAGATGCAAGATGAGAAAATCTGTAGCAGGACATATCATGCTTTCAGTAATGGTACCTTTCGGTTTGAACCACTACCTTAGTTGACTAACTTTACCCCCACAAGAACGAAGTGAACTTAAGTCTTGAACTTGAACCTTTGGTGTAGGAGTGTCCATTAGCAACAACATGATAAAGGTTCTGGTTGTAATCTTTAGGGGCGGCGCGTTAAGGCCATGCGTCCGATTCCTGTTTCATGAGTGACTTTAGGAATAACCCAATTCCTTAAACTGCGGCCACACAATCACACTCACATAAATGGGCTTATCCAGAGATGCACTGCTAACATCTCGCCTAGAAGGCTTTGAACCCATTCAGAGTTTTAACTCTTCCTTAACTAGCAGCTACAATACCTTTCCAGAGTAATCAGTGGAACAGACACAGATACATAGTATCTCATAAATAAGGTGCTATCCAGTTCACCCTACAGCTTGTTATTACCACATTGAACCTACTTTGTGGGATCTCCACTAAGATAGGTTGGGTTGCTACTGCATATGAACTACTGATGGGTTTCAGTCTCATCCCCTCTTTGGATTTTAGGACTAATGACTTATCTAGTCCTTTCGTTAATGGATCAGTTGTGTTCTCTTTTCATCCAACATAGTCCACAACAACCACTAACTGAGACACCAGTTCCCTTACAGACTTTATTCTGACTTGGATGTGTCTTATCTGCTTTTGATTACATTTTGTGCTTTTAATCTTTGCAATAGTAGCCATATTGTCACAATGCACATATATTGCAGGAATTCGTTTGCTTATTAAAGGAAATTCCTCAAGAAGTCCCTTTAACCATTCAGCTTCCAATTCTGTGACATCTAAAGCACAGATTTCAGCCTCAAAAGTAGACTGAGACAAGATGGTCTGCTTCAATGATCTCCAGGCGACTGCGTCGCCACCTAAGGTAAATACATACCCAGCTTGCATCACTATATCCCTCAAGGACTGCAGGGAATCTCTTGTAATGCAAACTCAATAAAATAGTTCATTTCAGGTACCTAAGTACCATGTCCAATGCCTTCCAATGAGTGCGATTTGGAAAACTTGTATATCTACTTAATTTTGTCACGAAGAACGAAATATCCGGTCTCGTGCAATTTGCAAGATACATCAAACTTCCAATAATCTGGGAATACCTCAATTGTGACACAAGAACACCAGCCGTATTCTTATGAAGAGGGATAGAAGGGTCATATGGAGTTGCTAGAGATCTCTCTTGGTTATAGCCAAATTTCTCAAGTACTTTCTCAACAAAATGAGATTGAGAAAAGACTATCCCCTCAGCTGAACGAGTCAACTTTAAGCCTAAGATCACATTTGCAACACCTATATCCTTCATATCAAACTTACTACTAAGAAATGACTTTGTCTCATTCACAATTCTCATATTGGAACCAAACAATAGAATATCATCTACATACAAGCATAAAATAATACAACCATCACTTTTAACTTTACAATAAACACACTTATCAGATTCATTGACAACAAAGCCAAATGATAAAATAACATTATCAAACTTCTCATGCCATTGTTTAGGGGCTTGTTTTAGTCCATATAATGACTTAACAAGTCTACAAACTTTATTTTCATTATCAGGAGACACATAACCCTCAAGTTGATCCATATAGATCTCTTCTTCAAGATCGCCATGCAAAAAGGCAATCTTCACATCCATTTGATGAACCAAAAGATCATAAATGGAAGCCAGTGCAATAAGCACTCTAATTGTGGTCATCCAAGTAACTGGAGAATAGGTGTCAAAATAATCTATTCTCTCATTTTGTTTGAATCCCTTGACAACCAGTCTCGCCTTGTACTTGTCAATGTATCAATCTGGTTTCAACTTCTTCTTAAAGATCCATTTGCACCCAATTGTGGAACTACCATGAGGGAGGTCAACCAGTTCCCAAGTGCCATTAGAGATAATGAAGTCCATTTCACTCTTGATGGTGTCTTTCTAATGCCTTGCTTCAGGTGAAGCCATTGCATCTTGAAAAGTGGGAGGATCATCCTCGATAAGGTAAGTGATAAAATCACTTCCCAAATCCTTGGTAATCCGTGGTCTCTTGCTCCTTCTAGGTTCAACCACTTCCTCAGACTCAATGGGTCTAGGATGGGAACAAGATGGTTTTACCCTCACATCTGTCATCCTTTCCACATGTTCAGAAATGAAACCAGAAGTTGAAAGTATATCTAAAGAAGGAAGATTCTAAGGTACACCAACTTTCATGGGAAATACATCCTCAAAGAATGTAGCTTCTCGAAGCTCAACAATAGAGTTTACATCTATGCCAGATATCTCAGACTTAATTACTAGAAACTTGTAGGCACAATTGTTCTCTACATAACCCCAAAAGATAGTATTTACGGTTTTAGGACCCAGCTTCTTCTTGTTGTGCTCTGGGACAAGTACCTTTGCAAGGCACCCCCACACTTTAAGGTATTTCAAGTTAGATTTCCTATTTCTCCAGAGTTCAAAAGAACTACTATCCTTATGCTTCTGAGAAACTCTATTCAGAATATGGCAAGCCGTATTCAGAGCATCCCCCAACATATAAGTGGGTAATCTAGAACTCCCAAGTAGGGCATTGATCATGTCAGTTAGGGTTCTATTGTTCCTTTCTACAATCTCATTAGATTGAGGAGAATATGAAGCAGTAAACTCATGAACTATGCCAACAGATTTGCAATATTCATCGAGTTTATTAGAGGTATATTCTCCCCCGCTATCAGACCTCAATCTTTTTAGTTTTCTATCAGTTTGTGTGATCAATAGAATGTCAAATTAATTAAACAAGTATCACCAACATCGATTACTTAGGATGTGTGGACTGGGTCAGGGTCAAAGTCAGGCAGATCCCAACCCGAGTAAGCGCTTAACTGGAAGTGCATTTGGCATAATTGGACCTGACCCTTGGACATGAACCTCAACATACCCAATGCAGTTCTTCACATTCATGACACTAGAACAACCCCTGGAAAATAAAACTAGCTAGGCCAAGAGAATGGGCTGAGTGACATGGTCAGGCCTCCTTTAGAATGAAAAGTTGCTCTAACGGCGGAGTTTATTTGTCAGGTACGGTCCAAATGAAAGTGGGTCTGGTCGATCTGGTGAACCACCTGACCTGAACATGGGCTTGAAAGCAAAATTAGCTCAAGTTCAAAGCATTAACTGATTGAATGAGTCAAGTTCCTTGTGATTGGACAAATAATTCTGCCTCATAAATAAGGAACCACATGCTTGAGAAATTTCCAGTTGGCACCTTCCCTGGCTAAAAGTCAACTCGACTTATTTAATTATGATCTATCTACCATCCTTATTGGTCATTATATAGATCTCCCACCCTCGGACCGCTCATCAAAATTGTCCTTCTTCTTCTTCTTCTTCTTCTTCTTCTTACCTAGTATCTACAATTCAGAGCTCAGTTAGAATTGTAAGATGTACAATCAACCACCTCCACCAGGGTACCCCCCACCAGGTTACCCTCCAGGGCCTCCACCACAAGGGTACCCTCCCCAATACCCACCTGTTGGGTACCCTCCACCACAATATGGGCAGCCACCTCCTCCAGCTCAGAACCAAAAGGATAACTCTGGCTGTCTGGGAGGCCTGTAAGATACATACTGACAGCTCTTAAGTGTGATGCATATCTCTTTTAATGATATTTTGAAATGGATGCTTAATATGAAATATCATCAGACCAAGTTAAATTGGTGCATTTATTTCTTCATTGAAAAAAGTTGATTACTTGTTTTTAACAAAAACATAAATTCGGATTGTTATTTTCAAGCATAGATTTCTTGATTTTGCCAAAAAAAGGGGCTTAAAAATTTGTTGTCTAAGATCTTGCTTTTGTTTTTTATCATGAAGTTAATGAATGCTGTTTTTTTAATTTATTTATTTTTTTCATATGTGTCTTAGGGAAAAAGTGGTAGCCGCCCAACCCTTAGGTGCACAACTACGAGTGAAACGCTGCTGAGCTTCCATCGCCCAAGTGATCGACGCTCAGCGTCTTTTCTGCACAAAAAATGCTGTTCAGTGTCAAAATTGTGCAAAAAAGAACTTCAGCAACGATTTTTGACCGCGCTAAAGGTCCATTTCTCTGCTAGGACCTTTAGTGGCGGTCAAAATCACTGCTAATTACCCCAGGGACATACATGTTATTTTGAAAAAGATGGTTTCACAACAGTTTTGAACGCCGCTTGCGTGATTTTGATGCTGAACAACATTTTTTGTGCAGAAAAGACGCTAGCTGAGCGTTCCACTCGTAGCTGTGCATCACTCGTGTGTAAGGATATTTTGGAGTAGGTTTAGGTGCCAAGCCGTGTTTTTCTAAATCAACATGTCTTCAAAAATTTTGCAGATCATATTAGTTTGGATCTCATTACTTGGGGGATTTGGACTTTAGACCCAAGTTGGGTATTGCAACACGGATCATGCTATTGATTTTGTCTGGTATCTGTAATTGGATTCTATAGTGCAAATATGATAAGATCGAACCATTTTTACAAGATCATATAATCCGAAAGAGTTCTATGCAAGATGTAAGATTAAAGGCTCATATCCATTAATTCAGCGTAAGAATGAGCTTGGTTGGATAATTGACACCTTTCATGGTTCTGATCCGACCTGCTTTTAATCCAGGATTAAGGTTTGTTACCCAACATGATGGATTCAGGTAAGTTGGGTCTCTGAACTGGATCCAATATGTTATAAACCCTGGAAGCCAATCAGTAAGTAGTATGGTAGTAGTTTTCCATTATACCTTCTTGCCCATGCTAATTTTTTGACTCTGGCTTCTTGCAGGATTGCTGGTCTTTGTTGTTGCTTTGTTATGGAAGAATGCTTCTTCTAACCATGTTTATGATCGCCAATGATGGAGTCGGATATGGGGAAGGATTTATTTTACATATTACTTGGTTGAAGATGTTGAAAGTTGCATTATAAATGTCTGCAATTTTTTTCTTTCACAAAAAAATTTCTGGAATTTTTATTTTTCATAGAAACGAATGAAGACTGTCATCACGTAACCCATATCAATTACCCCAAGTCTTCCCATCATTCATCAATGGTATCTCTCTCTCTCTCTCTATATATATATATATATATATATATCAACTCTTTGATCGTGTTTTTTATAGAAAAATATGTTTAAAGTTATCAAATTTAAAAGTGTTATGAGTAGACAATTTTTGGATTGCCAGAAAAACCTGCCCACACGTTACAGTCCTGTGATTCAAATGTAAACTTCCACACAAAATATACCAAAAGTTAAAAAAAAGAAGTCGTTTGTACATATAAACACTACTGTAGCAAATATACTTACTATATACACGGTCACCATAGATTTTGTGGGTGAGGGGCAGGCAGCCCTAGGCCGTACATATGGTTGTAGGGATGGTTCATATCATAAGTTACCAAAAAGCAAAATGAATGCGAGAAGTGGTGCATGAAGTAGAAGCAGGTGAGTGCTAAAAAGTAGTAGTAAGTATGAAGTAGGATTCAACTGGGAAGTGATTGTGAAAGCGTGCGAGGATAAAAAAAACGTGGAATAATTAAGGCAAAATGATTGAGAAGCGAGGAAAAAGTAAAAAAAATAAATAATAACATGAAAAACAAAAAAACAAAAGAAAAGCAATGGAAAGCCAAGGCATACGAGTGAAAAATGAAAAAGATGTGAGAGGAAAGTGATATGGAAAGCGAATGGGAATCACAGTTCCCCCAAAAAGAAAGCAAGTTTCCTTTGTGCTTCCCCAAAAAAAGAGGAAGTGTGGTACTTTTTTACTTCAGAAGTGCAATTATGGAAAATCAAATCATGTTTTCCCCCTTTAGGAAGGCGCTTTTGGAGCTAAGTAATGCAGACACACACGGGAAACGAGCCCCACGTGCTTACATGCGAGGTGCTCATTCTGACCCGAGAACACGGACCTGCCTGTTCCGGAGGGGGGAGGGACATATAACCTGCTTCGCTTTGGTTCAGATCCACAACTTATATATATATATATATATATATATATATATATATATATATATATATATATATATATATATATATATATATAGAGAGAGAGAGAGAGAGAGAGAGAGATTGCCAACTAAAGCCAAAAGAATGACTGGCTATATCCCGTTGAATGCCTGTATTTGTAAAGAAAGCTACATTAAAACACTCTCAGATGGTTCTGGAACCAAGTACAAGGTTAATGCTTCCAATATGTAACGCCTCCCACCTGTTTTAACAAATTAAAGATGGAACGTAAAGTGGGCAACGGGTCCAGCTTATCTACCGATCGAGTTTATCTGTAGGTCTAGCTCTCCTGATTCTTCCTTCATAGGCTGCCTGAACATGACCAATCAAGGTAGGATTATTAGAGCACAACTCTATCTCAATAGGACATTCAAGCAACAGTTGAGCAATTTCTTCCATAACCAACAGCTCAGGAAGAAGCATATCGCTATCCACAAACGAACCACCCATTTTGAGGTACCCTCCATGAGAACTCCTCAAAGAAATTTCGATAATGCTCTACGAATTGCTCCTTTTGCCCATATGAACATTCTCCATAGGAAATATAGTTGAAATTTTGAGGGATTTGAGCTTTCATTTATTATAGGCTCAGAGCGATATATATGTTGGGCATTGTTGACACCCAATTTTTTTCAGGGTTGTCAACTAACATTCGTGTTGACCCTGATGTAAATTCAATGCCATGTCTCTTAGAAATTGAGAGGCTTGTTCACACTCAAGAGGATTGGGTATAAACATTTCAAAAGGAAGGAAATTTTCTGAAGGTACACTGAAACAGCTCCAAGCACACTCACATATTTTTAAAGGGTATTTTAAAAAGTTCTATTTGATAAATGCATTTCAAAAAAGATTTTCAAACTTTTTTGGTGTTTTTGATTTTCACTTATTTTTGACCCATAAACTAACATCTTCAATCATTTTTAACCAAAAATAGAGATTTATAGCTTAACGAAAAACCAAAGATCACTTCGATCATACAACTGAGGGAAAAGTTATAGCCAAAACATATATTGGTTTTCAAAAAAACTTTTTGAAAAGTAGAGTCCACTTTTAGAGAAATTTTAACATTTAAAATGATAGAATGTGATGATGATCCCAAAGACCAATTGTAGCCAAAGATGTTAGCTTTCAAACACATCAAATCGCTCGTCAAGCGGGCGTATCAATCTTAAGATATAGGCATTATTCTGTGAGTGTATTAAAATGGGTCATGGGTTTTTATTCGATCTAGTTCCATATCCAATGGATCAGAGCCAATTTTTAAGATTGGCAAAGACCTATGTGAGTCTGAATCTAATCTGGACCTAGGTTTGACCAATTTGGATCCAAATCCAATGGATCCGAGGTAGCCTTTAAGATTAGCACTGACCTAAGTCGGTCTTGACCCAAATCTTACACAATCCAGATCCAAATCTAATGGGTTGAAGGCAATATTTAAGATTGGAATCAACCTATGTGGGCCTGGACAAGATTCAGTGCTAGATCCATCTTGATCTTGATCTAGATAAAGTGGGTTGGAGCTAGTCTTTAAGATTGGTGCCGACCTATGTGGGACTGGACCCAATTCAGGCCAAATTTCACCCTATCGATATCAAAATCCAATGAGTCAAAGCCAATCTTTATGACACATGGACTTAAGTGGGTATAGACCCGATTTGAATCCATATCTTACCCTATCCAGATCCAAATCTAATGGGTCAAAGACAATCTTTAAGATTGGCATGGATCTAAGTGGGTCTGGACCTGATTCAAACCCATATCCTACCCTATCCAGATCCAAATTCAATGGGTCAGAGCCAAACTTTAAGACTGACGTAAACCTAAGTGGGTCTAGACCCAATTCTAACTCATATCCTTCCTTATCCAGATCCAAATCCAATGATTCAGAGCTAGTTTCTACGACTAGCGTTGGCCTATGTGGGTTCAGACCTTATCAAAATCCAGATATGATGGGAGGAGGTGACTTCAGCTCTGGCGATAGATCCTCACACAAGTAGCTCATGAACCCGAATGTTGGAAATAAAACAACAAACTAGAGAAGAAGATTGTTCTCTAGAATGAAAAACACACAGAAATGGTGCTAGAGAAGGAGAAGACTACAAATGGCTTCAAAACAGTCCAATGACTTATTAAAATGATGATATATGGCTGCTATATATATATGGCATTCAAGCCCAACCCGAATTTAATTGCATAGTAAATTCCTACCATAGAAAAACTAAAAGGCTATTACATTTTCAAGGAAAAGAAATAAATGGGAGAGGAACCTAAAGAGTTTGCATAGAAAAACTGCAGATAGCCTTAATGTAAAATGAGTTCCCAAAATGAGGGAGGAATACAAATAGTCTAGCTTATAATTCCAACAGCCCCTCTTAAGCTAGACTATAACGACACCTAATTTCTCTCTTAATTTATCAAAAGTTTCATTCTTTAATGCTTTTGTAAAGATATCAGTCACTTGTTCTTGAGTCTTGCAAAACGTGACATTGATATCTCCATCTTTGACCAAGTCTCTAAAGAAATGATACTTGATTCGAATATGGTTGCTTTTGCCATGAAAAACTTGATTTTTGGTGAGTGCTATGGCTGAACTATTATCGCAAAGCAAAGGAGTGCTTTCATATTGAGGATGCTTCAGCTTATGAAGAATCCACCTTAGCCAGAGAGCTTGACAACTAGAAAGAGCTAATAAAATATACTCAGCTTCGATTGTTGAGAGAGTCATAACAACTTGCTTCTTCGATGCCCACGAGATTGCACCTGAGCCAATGTGAAAAATGAAACCTGAAGTGCTTTTATTATCATCTCTGTTTCCACTCCAATCACTATCACAAAAACCCACTAATTTTGAATCTTCGACACATTTATAACGAATTCCATAATCGATAGTGCCACACACATATCTCAAAATTCTTTTGCCTATGTCCCAATGAGTATTAAAAGGAGATTCCATGAATCTGCTAATCATGCTGACAACAAACATAAGATCAGGTCTTGTAGCAGTCAAGTACATGAGACTACCAACAAGGCTTTTATAGAGAGTTGCATCGATCTTTCTCTCACCATTATTTTTGCTAAGTTTCAATCCAACTTCATGGGAGTATTAAGAGGTGTATCACCCTCCATTCTGAACTTCTTCAATATATTTTCAGTATACCTTTTTTGAGATATAAATATTCCATCTTCGGCTTGCTTTACCTCAATGCCCAAAAAAAATAAAGAAGCCCCATGTCAGTCATTTCGAATTCGTGCATCATATCCTTCTTGAAATTTTCACACATGCTTGCACTAGTGTCGGTAATTATTAAATCATCAATATATAAGCATATGACTAAGAACTCTTCTTGAATGTCTTCTTTGATGAAAAGAGTATGCTCGAAAGGACACCGTTTGAAATCATTCTTCAAGAAATATCCATCAATGCGACTATACCAAGCCCTTGGAGCTTGTTTCAGCCCATATAAAGCCTTCTTCAATCGACACACTTTGTTTTCTTCATCCTTCTTCACATAACCCGGAGGTTGATTAATATACACTTCTTCAAGGAGACCATTCAAGAAAGTCGATTTTACATCCATTTGATAGACCTTCCATTTTCTTTGAGCAGCCAAAGCTAACACCATGCGAATTGTTTTAAGGCGAGACACAAGAGCAAAAACTTCATTAAAATCAATGCCATACCTTTGCTTGTAACCTTGTACCACTAGCCGAGCTTTGCATTTTTCAACTTCTCTATTTGAGTTGAATTTTGTTTTATATACCCACTCGACGCCAATAGATTTGTGTCCACTTGGGAGCTCAGTCAACTCCCAAGTATGATTTTTTTCAATAGAGTTCATTTCTTGATTCATAACAATTCTCCACTTCTCTTTTTGAGATGCTTCTTCATAAGTAATTGGATCGGCGTCCGCAAATAAAGCAAAATTCACCAAATCTTCCTCAAGATTTCTTCTTGTTGTTTCATAAATTTCTTGAAGACTTCATGTCTTCATAGGAGGAGATTCTGAACTCCTTGAAGATGAGGAAGACAATGATAAATGCACAGATGGAGAGGAGAGTGAAGTATCTCCGTCGCCACCATCACCATTAGGTTCATGACTCTCCTCCTTATTGATGAAATGTGAATTTTTATTTTCATTCTCGCCATCCCAATTTCAAGATTCTTTTTTTATTGAATTTTACATCTCTGCTTATGATAATTTTCTTGGTGATTGGATTATAAAGCTTATAAGCCTTTGAACATTCACTATACCCAACAATGATACATTTTTTAGATTTATCTTCAAGCTTGCTCCTTTGTTCATTGAGAATATGAGAATAACATATGCTGCCAAATACTTTCAAATGAGCAACATATGGTTTTTGCCCACTCTAAGCTTCTTGAAGAGTTACGTCTTGAACACTTTTAGTGGGGGCATGATTAAGAAGATAGATAGCACATGCCACTGATTCAGCACAGAATATGTTAGGCATACCTTTAGATTTCAACATACTTCTTGCCATCTCCATGATCGTGCGATTCTTCCTTTTCGCAACACTATTTTGTTAAGGTGTGTACCGAGTAGTCAACTGATGATGGATGCCCTTCGCTTTCAAGAATTCTTCGAACTCATTTGACATATATTCAGCCCCACGATCAATACACAAGGTTTTAATAGAGAGATCATTTTGCTTTTCAACAAATATCATAAATTGCTTAAAATATTTGAACACCTCAGATTTTTCTTTTAGAAAATAAACCCATGTCTTCCGATTGAAGTCATCAATGAATGTTAAAATGTAACAATTATCTCTAATAGATGTAGTGCATATAAGGACACATAGATCAGATTGAACCAACTGAAGTGGTTTTGATGCTCACCAAGATTTGCCACGAGGAAAAGAGTCTCTGTGATGTTTTCCAAGAACACAACCTTCACAAATTTTGTCTGGATGATGAATGTTAGGCATGCCTCTGACCATATATTTTTTACACATAAGAGATAAAGAACTGAAGTTCAAATGTCCATATCAAAGATGCCATAACCATGATGAATCTTTACTAATAGTATTGAAGCAAGGAAGAACAACACTTTGAAATATAAATGGAAATATTTTGTTTTGAATCATTTTCACCTTAGCTATGAGAGTTTTCTTCTTATCCTTGATTTCACATATTTCTCATTTGAAATAAAGGTCATATCATTTTAGAATAAGTTGCCCAACACTCAAAAAATTGTGTTTGAGGCCTGGAACATAGAAAACATCGGTGACATGCTTGTTGCCAAGGTTAGTTTTAACAAGAATATCACCACGCCCCTTGACCGCAAGCCTATTATCATCACCTGTTATAACTTCAATTTAGACCATTTCATTTAAGTCCACAAATAATTTTTTATTTCCAGTCATATGGTTACTACAACCATTATCAATATATCATACTTCATCATGTGTTTATTCTTTAGTGTCACAAGCAAGAAAGAGAATATCATCATCATCAAGAATTTCATTTTTCTCATGCATGAAAGTTACCTCATTTTGGTTTTCTTCTGCCAATCTCTTTCTACGGAACTTTATGGTGTGACCATGCTTCTGACAATGAAAGCATTGAACTTGTGAGAGGAAGCGACCACGACCACAACCTCGACCTCTTCCTCGCATAGAATAAGATGAATCACAATCATCTTCTTTCGTCGCTTGATTTCTACCACCTACATATCCTCTTCCTCTTCGTCCTCGAGCGCCACCATGAATAGAAAGTTGTGTCTGAAAAGCTTGCTCGATTGGAGGAGGATCAAATTGTTTTATACGAAGTTCATGGGATTGAAGTGATCTAATTAAACTATCAATTGACAAGGTGGATAAGTCTTTGGATTCTTCTATAGCAACAACAATATGTTTAAACTTGCGAGTTAAGTTTCTCAATATTTTTTCAACTCTTTGATCTTCAAGTTTTTCACCATTTACTCGCATTTGATTAACAATGGAGAAGACTTGATTGAAAAATGTTTCAATAGTTTCAGATTCTTTCAGTTTTAAAGAATCAAATTCACTTCTAAGAGTTTAGAGTCTCACCATTTTTACCTTGTCTTCTCTTTTATATGTTGTATAGAGAGTATCACATGCTTCCTTTGCCGATTCCGTCGAAGATATCCTTTCAAAAATGCCTTCATCAATAGCTTGATAAATATAGAACAATGCCTTATTGTTCTTCTTCAAGTTTTTCTTCAACTCAGTTTATTGTCGTGGAGTGATGCCCTCCACATTATCTATCACATCAAAGCCACTTTCAACAATGTCTCATAGATCTTGAGAGCCAAAGAACGCCTTCATTTGAATACTCCATTTGTTATAATTTTTTCTAGCAAAGCAAGGAACTCGTGGTTGCATCATATTGTTGGAAGTCATCCTAGCATTGATACCACTATGTTGGAAATAAAACAATAAACTAGAGAAGAAGATTGTTCTCTAGAATGAAAAACACGCAGAAATGGTGCTAGAGAAGAATAATACTACAAATGGCTTCAAAACAGTCCGATGACTTATCAAAATGATGATACATGGCTGCTATATATATAACATTCAAGCTCAACCAGAATTTAATTACATATTAAATTCCTACCATAAAAAACTAAAAGGCTATTACATTTTCAAGGAGAAGAAATAAATGGGAGAGGAACCCAAAGAGTTTGCATAGAAAAGCTACAGATAGCCTTAATGTAAAACGAGTTCCCAAAATGAGAAAGGAATACGAAGAGTCTAGCTTATAATTCCAACACATAACACATAGGGAACCATCTGGATCGACTTCTTGGCCACTTCTCTCAACAGGGCTCAATCCTTGTTGATGGCGTCCACAAAGGTAGGAAAATGAAGGGAACACTCATGTTCTCAATATGGGTTCAACAACAACAACAAGATGGCTATCCTCACTGTGGGCGTCTCTTAAAAACCCTAGGGCAAGAGGGAGAGAGACGTTGAGGTCTCTCTCTCTCTCTCTCTTATCACGCTGCCACCTAAGGGCCTAATATCAGGTGCTTGGGGCCAGCAAGTGGGAGGCGCTTCAGTGTGCCCCCTAGCTGGATCCAACCCATGAGTCCATACTCACACCGGGTTGTGTCCGGCATGGCTGGGTTCTTCTATTTAGGCCCCAAAAGAACTAAAAAAAAATAAAAATAAAGACTAAAACTACCTTGGCAAACCCGCAACACCCGCCAATGGCCAAAATAGATTCTAATGGCCATCAAAACTATCTTAATAACAAAAAAAAAATAAAAAATAAAAAATACAAAAGGTACAAAAATAAAACTAATTTATTCAAACTGGAGTTTTGAACTCGTCCTGCCTTGTACGAGCGTGTCTTTCGCGTTTGGGTCAGATGGTACATCTTTCCTGAACGCGTCTTTAATACATCCTCTTCAATGTTGTCGGGGCACACTGCATCAAGAACACACTTGTGCACATCATCTAACAATACTGTAACAAGATAATGACGACTGTGAACCTATTCTTTCTTCTTCTCATGATGTTTCGCAAAGAGTTCAAAGATAAAAATAGACAACCTACCGAACGAGAGGCCCATTGGACAATCCCTAGAAGGCTGGCCCAGCCGTCTACCTCCAGGAAATGAGTTGAATATTCACTTCACTTAGATGAGGAGAGCTTTAGATTAATTGAATTCCTACTGGTGTACACCCTTCACACCATGCGGTATTGTTGCAGGTGCCTATCAAGGGGACGCGAATTTGCTTGGAAGCATCAAGTATCATCGTGGGAAACCACCACAACTGGGACCCTTGAAAATATTAAAGTCATCTGGATCTTTATTTGCAACTCTGCATCCATCTAAATCAGACTTGAAACATCCAACCTCCTTCCTCCCTTGGTCAGAATCTTCCTGAAGAGTGTTATCGCAATCTCAACATGCTTGAATTGGATATGGACCATTGGAGGTTGGTCAATATCCATCTGAAAATTGTAGCAATAATGAGTACATCCTTAATTTTGGATTGCAGACTGAGGTAACACCGGCAGTACATTTGAATGGAAAGGTGGCTCCACAAAACCAAGTCACTGTTAAAATTTAAGCACGATCTCAAATGGGTGGTATCAGTTCGGTTGAGAAGGGATGCCTACGGTAGAAATAATTAAAGATGCTTTTACTCTATTTTTCTCTGATGCTTCACAAATTTACATATTTTGTTAGCTGCTATGTGAGGGTGGATTCATGTGTCTTCACTGTAATTACGGTGTTTTGATGTTTAGTAAAACTTTAGCATTCTTTCCATTTAAAAAAAGTATAATAGAGTTGAAGAATTATGTACTATTGTCATGCACAAATGGCATGTATAAGTAGTTGCTAGTTAGCCCAGGAGTGCTCCACTCACCTGGTTAGGTGGTTCAGCATGAGGTGCTCCAAGTTGATGGATGTTACAAGTTTATTGGTCGAGGTGTGCACCCCCACCCACAAAGCAAAAACTGGTTTGGCAGAATGGTAAACAAATAAAGAATAAACACCCTAATTAATGTGGTCCTGTTCAAGAGATGAATCTACATCCATGAGTTGAAGAGCTCTATCACTCACTAATCATTTCAAATGAAGGCAACGCCTTATTTATACATGAGCTGCAATGCTCAAGTAGGTGGCTTCAATACAAACAGTCAAAAAAATGAGCTACAGAATGAGCTACAATGTGTGCTACATGTCCTATTAAAATAGGGATATTAAGTTGTGCCATAGGGTGGTTGATTCTGATTGTGTTACAGGGTGTCTGATTGTGTGTCGTAGGGTAGGTGGCTGGTTATGATTGTGTGCCGTAGATTAAGGTGGTTGTTTCAATAATATTCATTAGTGTCCCTCAAACTTAGCTGAGATCCAAGGCTGAGGTTGTTCCACAAATTGTGAACTATCTTTGGCAAGAGGCTTTGTAAAAATATCTGAAGTAGCAACTCTGATAAGACATACTTAGGTTACTGATAACCCTTTCACTACTTTTTTCCTTACATAGTGAAATTGATCTGCATATGTTTAAATTTTGGAAAATGATCAACTGTATGGGTAATTTGACCCAAATCTTTAAAAGCTCAATAATTTTTTATATTCTTTCGATGTTCAAAATTGTAAATATTCGACATTGTTAGGATCCTTTTACCCTTTGCAACTACGAATTTAGGCTTTTTGCGATAAATTGTATCGCTCATCAGCTATGTCAACACCCACTTAAATCAGGTTTTTTTATGTGAAAACTCACGAACTCGTATAAATTTATTTGTGAATTGTTGGTGAAACCGAAATCACCAAAATAGCAAATATCCTACTATTTCACATATAATAAAAAAAATTCAAATCCATCTGCATATGTTTAAATTTGCTATGAAAAAAAGTATTCATGGCACTAATATTATCACAATAAAGTATAGGAGCATTTTTCAAATCAATCCCAAGAGCTTGTAGAACAAATGATATCCAAGTGATTTCCACAACAGTTGAAGCCATTGATCTATACACAGCTTCAATACTGGATCTAGTTATAGGTTTTTGTTTCTTTGCACTCATTGTGAAAGAAAGGGGAATCATTCCTCTTTTTCCTATCCAGTTTGTTATGACCTCAAGGCAGCGAGTGTAGCCTGCAATTGCTACGCGAGGCTACAAACACAAAGCGAGCCCACAACTCTACATGCATAGCCTATGTAGTTGCTAGCCAAAAATCTACAAAACACATTAGTATATCTTTGAGGCAGCCTACCCCATCAGCATGAGAAAAGGCATATAAGTCGTGAGTGCTTCTTGCAATAACTTTCATGCCAAGGTCTACTATTCCTTTATTGTATTGAAGGATCCATCTAACAATTTGATAGTAACCAACAGTAGGGGCATTCTTGAATTATCTTACATAATTCACACTGAAAGAAAGTTCAAGCACTTGGGTGCGACTGACGCATCCCATATGCTCTTTATAAAATATAAAGCGCGGGGACAAAGCCCTTTATAAAATATAAAGGAAGGTCTCTGCGTTGTCCGCACATATCAAACTCTGGGCCGGACAGCACAGAACAAGGGCTGGTCTGTCTCTGCTCTGGTGCGTCCTACCATTCAAACGTACGTGCCCATGTAGAGTTATATCCTATGTTACGAGGATAGCCCAATGTGCTGTCGTGTCGTATCCCATTATATGTTATTCTCAATGAAGAAATATACAAAAGGAGCATATATCATTCTCAAAGAAAAATTATACAAAATGCCATGTCCCGTGTCCGTGTGACAGTGGATACGTGCCCTGGCTTCTTCATCCATGGAATTTGGGTTCCTGCGGTTGCTGCAGCTAACAAAGAAGTTAAGCTCGTTTGAAAATATCCAGCCTCCTTCCCCTTCGCAATGTTAGCTGCTTCGTAGCACCCACTTCAAGAAGCACCAATGTCACCTGGAAATCGACTTCCATGGAGCTAAATAAGTCAGCTAGGGATCAGTTTAACCTTGGAGACATAGCTCAACCTACTTTGAGCCCACTTTATAGAATGTATTTATTCAGTTATATATATAAAATTATTGCTTAGAAAGGTCAGAATTTGGAACCAACGCCATGTCCACTTTGGTGCAAAAGAAAACACTGATCGGGTTCTTAACTGGTGATGTGGGATTTGGGTCGGATGCCCGGGTATTCAGATCCACGCAATAGTGTTGCATCCGAATCCCATCACATGTAAAATATATATCAGATTAGGTATAAGCAAATTTGGTCCAAATTTGCTCGTATCTTTATCCATTGGAATCAGAAATTTGACACTAAATCCGATTAGGACACTAGTGTAACGGCCAGTGGTTACAGGTGGCCTCGTGCTCGGTTTTTTAATTAGGCCCATGCTGGAAGGGGAGAGGGATGTGTATGTTCGCCCCCGATGATTCACTGAATCCCACGTCCGTGTTCGGGGGATCGAATGAGCGCCACGTATTCATGCACATGGGGCTTGTATTCCCATGTATGTTGACATAACTTTGCATCGGACTCTGGTGCTGTTGCAAAGACTTAATCACCCTTACTTGCTTTTCTTGCCCTGAAATGACGGTTCGAGGAAATGACAAAAATATCCTCCATTCAAAAGTTGTGAAACGACAGGTAGGGAAAAGGACAAAAAAGTCCTCCATCCAGAAAGTTTGATGTTAACCATTTAAAGTGGAGACGTTCGCCTGCGCCATCTGCTGTAACAGTTGCTCCCATTATCAACCCAAACTTTGCCTTCGTCTCCAGTCGAGCTTTCCGCCTTGTTTTTTATCCTGTTGTACAACACACTGTCGCCTTCTCGTGCCTGCCTTGTGTTACAAAACATTCCAGTGTCTTCTCTTCATTTCTGCTGTCGTTGGGCATCATGGAAGAAAGCAATGATTCACAAACATTCCAACCAGTGCCATTAAGGCACCGTGAGTAGCTTTTCATCTCATCATGCTATCGATGAAGAAGGCATGTCGTCTTGTGTGCCATTAAGGCATTGTTTGGTTATTGCAGGTAGATCTTGTTATTACGAAGGTTGGAAACTTATCGATATTTGTAAGACGCTGGGACCTGTTGACAAAAACGCTTGTTTGCAGATGCTAGGAAGGGCCTCTACCCCATCAGGTATCCTACAGTCACTCATCATATGCATTGTATCTCAAACCGCTGTATTAGTAACAGACTCTCGTTTTTGTGAGATACATTTTTGTTAGTTAATATCGATTTGTTTGCTATTATGTTCAAGTTCTTCCTTATCGATTTGTAATTTATTGTGCGATATATTTATCGACCTTTTAGATAATATGTTTTTGTATCGTCGAGTTGTAAGTTATAAATACTGAACTGCCGTATCGATTTTCAATATCTGACAAATCGCTATACATATCGTTTTGTAAGATATTATATGTTTTGTAATATGTATTTGTAAGATATTTGTACACAGACTTTGAAAATGTTTGGGTGCAGAAACACATCTTGACACACATGGCGGGGCGATTTTCGCATGCATATTGTTGCTCTCTCAGCGACTTCTATTGAACTCGCTTTAGAGCCTCGTGGATATTATGAGAGCGTTATCGTCAACACACATGTACGACATGTGTATTTTATTGGCATGGTAAGCGACACGTCGATGCTCAGCATAAGCAAACATCAAACCGCACTTGCTTTGATACTTTCATTCATTAAATCGTTGCTTTGACTTGCGTAACCCTAGTGGTATCCGTTCTTATATGCATCCTGATTAAATCGTAGTAAACCTATGCTGCTTGCTAACGGAAATTGATATATTGCTTACAAAACATTCCACTGTCTTCTTTTATTTGTCGTTGTTGTTAGGCATTAAGGAAGAAAGCAATGATGCACAAACATTCCAACCAGTTCCATCAAGGCGGCGTGAGTAGCTTCCCAGCATCATGCTATCGATGAAGAAGGCATGTCGTCTTGTGTGTCATTAAGGCTTTGTTTGGTTATTGCAGGTAGATCTTGTTCTTACGAAGGTTGGAAACTTATCGATATTTGTAAGACGCTGGGACCTGTTGACAGGAATGCTTGTTTGCATATGCTAGGAAGGGCCTCTACCCCATCAGGTATCCTACATTCACTCATCATATGCATTGTATCTCAAACTGCTGTATTAGTAACAGACTCTCATTTTTGTGAGATAATATCGACTTGTTTGCTATGTTGCTGCAAACACAAAATGATATATTGCTTAAAACATTATTGAGCTTATCATCAGGTTGTAATAAAGACGATGTAGCTCAATCAATAGAAAGATCTGGAGAATTGAATATCTATACTTATGACCCAACTGAAGAATTGAACATCTGCACTAACGATGCACATGAAAAGAAGGGTGCAGGCATTAGACCCACTATTGACTTGAATGTTCCAGTGGAAGAAATGCAATTCAATGATGAGGTAGACTACCATGACAACACACATAATAAAAGTGTATGCACCGGGAATGTACACGGAAGTACACTTGACTTCAATGTTCCAGGAGAAGAAATGCAATTCAATAATGATCCTGATTTTGATGTCAGTACACTTAATAAAACCGTAGGAACTGGGAATGTACATGGAATTGCACTTGACTATGTTTTTGTAGAAGGAATGCATTTTAATAATGAAGAAGATGCATATAAATTTTACAATGATTATGCCTTAAAAGTTGGCTTCAGTGTGAGAAGGTTTTCTTGGTCAAAAAATGCACAGGGTGTCTTGGTTAGAAAGACATATGTCTGTTCCAAGCAAGGTTGGAAGAAATCAATGGGAAATCCAACTAGGACCACGCCAAAATCAAGATGTGGATGTCAGGCGAGATTGGTTTTGAGAAGACATCCGAATGGGAAATTTGTCGTGCGTACTTTAATCAGTGATCATAATCATGATTTATCTGCATCATTTATGACTCCTATGCTAAGGTCACATCGTAAAGTAATTGTAGCGCATGCTGCAATGGCTGAAATAGCCGATAGCGTCGGCATTGCACCAAGGAAGACATACAATTTGTTTACTCGAATAGATGGTGGTCGCGAAAATGTGCCATTCACACATTTGGATCTTAAAAACCACTTGAGCAGGAAGAGGACAGATAACATGAAGAACGGAGAAATATGTTGTTTGGTTCGTTACTTACAGAATAAATCAAGCAATGAACATGGTTTCTTTAGTGCAATGCAAGTGGACGCAGATGAATATGCTGTGAATATGTTTTGGTCAGATTCAAGGTCTAGATTAGATTATGAATGCTTTAATGATGTGCTTGTGTTTGATACTACAGTAAAGATGAACACTGAACAGTGGTCATTTGCGCAGTTTGTGGGAGTGAACCATCACGCACAGAGTTGTATATTAGGCGGTGCTTTTGTGTATGACCAGACCAAGGAAACCTTTGAGTGGTTGTTCAGAGTATTTACACAGGCAATGAACGGGAAGCATCCTGAAACTGTACTTACAGATGGTGATCACGCAATTGCGGCTGCAGTGCTTCATGTGTGGCCAGATGCACATCATCGCCTGTGTTTGTGGCATATCTTTCAAAATGCAGCAAAGAACATAGGACACATATTTAATCAGAATACAGGGTTTAACAAACATTTTACAAGGTGTGTACTTCATAGCGTAGACGAGGTCACCTTTAAGTCAGATTGGGACAAAATGATTAAGATATACGACCTTGCTGACTGTCTGTGGTTACAAAATTTATATGCAGAAAAAGAGAAGTGGGCATTGGCATATGGAAGACAATACTTTTGTGCAGGTATGATAAGCACACAAAGAGCCGAATCTATGCATGTCACGCTGAAGAAAACCCTGTATTCATGTTTAACAATGTTTCGTTTCATGGAACAATATGAATTATTTGTAGACGGTCTAAGACAGAATGAGCTTGAACAAGACGTGAAATGCTTCAATACACGACCTCTAACTTTTGGCATGAAAATATTGATGCGACCTGCAGCTCTGTTTACACTAATTGTATTTGAATGGATCAAGAAAGAGGTGTTGCATGTCATGAATTGCAAAATAGAAGAACTGGTGCAAACCGAGAATATGCACAAATACCATATTTTTTGTCAGGGCGAAAAGCATCAGGAAAGGCAAGAAGCACATGTCACGTACAATGTCGACAACGGAAGGGTAGAATGTTCGTGCAAAATGTATGAATTCAAAGGTATCCTATGTTGTCATGCATTAAAGGCACTCAATCAAGAGAAGATACAAGAAATACCTGAGTCTTACGTAATGCGAAGATGGACGAGACGCGCGAAGATTGAAATGCTCGTTATGGACAATGCGAGTAAATCTGGTGTTGACGAGAAGTGCCACATAGCCTCCCGTTACCAACAACTATGTAGGTCATTCATGCATGTTGCTGATTTGGCATCGAGAAGCAAAGAAGGCTATGCATGTGTGAGAAAAGCTGCAACGGAGTTACTTGAAAACGTGGAGTTAATTCACATTAAGTCTGTTGCAGCGAATGAATACCAGCCGAAGATAATGGGATCGAACAACGTAGGTCAAAATCATGTCTCGCTTGACACTCCCGAGAAGTTGCGCCGAAGCGTAAACATTATCTTCAACAAGTCAGTAGTGAACGTTGTTGATTATGATGGACATATTCATGAAGCGCAGGGTATCAAAAGAAAACCTGCCTCTGATCGCAGTCGTCGGAGGGCAAAGGGTGCACTAGAATTGGTTGGCAAGAAAAGGACTAAGAAACAACCAAACTGTAATAAAAAACAACAAAGCCCTTCGAATGAATAGGTATGTAAAACATTATATTGCTTCCCATTGCGTGAAGCTTGTCAAATAGCTAACTCGTGTAATGTCCATCATGCAGCAATACCCTGCAGAAGTACCAGCAAATGTTCAAACCTACATTCCTCCCGACCAGATTTCTGGCAACGATCGCTACAGTTTTACAAGGCTTTTGGTATGTAATTGATGTTGCGAGGAGGTATGCATTTCTTGTGAAACTTAATTCAGTGTCTAATATTTTCTCTTTCATGACAGGCTATGATGCAGTCGACAGATAGGTTTGGGACACAGGAATCTCGTGTGGGCTATTAACTTAGTTGTCATGCCTCTTTGCATGACCCGATCTCCACAATGCCGGATTTTTTGAGAGTTTATAGTCGTTTGTCATTGACGACTTGCGGTTCGTGGTTGAATTTGTTCAAATCGATAGATAGCGGGTTTTTGCTTCTGCAGGAAGGCGAATGATGACATCACTGTATGGCGATTTGTGGTTATCGTTGAATAGCGATATGTGGCATCGCAGCGTAGAACGTTGTTGATTATTGTTGGACTGTCAATCTTAGCGTGATGCGAAGGATTGTTCAAGTGTGCTGCGATGTGTGGCATCGCAGCGTAGGACTGTCAATCACTGTGCTGCGATGCCACAGATCGCTATTCAACGATAACCACAAATCGCCATACACCTCCAGTCAACTTCTTCTCCAGCAAATCTTTCGCGTTTCCGACACCTCCACTGGCCTTTTGAAATCATTATTGTTATCTTGTGAAAAGTTGTATCCATATATTATAAATAAAAGGCTACTCAATGTGTATTTTCCAACGGATACCCATAAATGTTTGAGTTGTCGTACAATATTCATTGATCATGTTGGTTGAGCAGTAAATCTTTTAGGTCATAAATAGTCGCACAAGCACTGGAAGGTGTGTTTGTCTTCTACTTCGTGAACCAGCAACAACCAAACCGACGGTTCCTTCATAAACCTAAAGATCCGCCCTCGAACATAGAAAATTGTAGTCGGTGAGGCAGACGAAGACAGCTACACGACCAACAATGGCGAATCATGGGTATATTGTCTACACATAGTCTACATGTTCAGCAAAATCCGTCTCTTTCATGCGTTTTTTGCGATTTGTTTTTGTGTACTATATAATGTAATTTAAATATCGGTCGTTGCAATGTCCGCATTCATTTCAGTCGAACATCCACCGACGAAGTTGGGCAAAAACTTAGTCAATCACTCCTGGAGGACATCAACCGAATGCGCAGTGAATTCGCGCACTGCAACATGATCAATAATTTTGTTAGTATGAAACTAGTAGTAGTTGTCTATAAACGTAAGCCATGTGTACGTATGATCAATACAACACCATATTTGCTGTAAACAGACTATATCCGATTTCATAAATTATATTAAAAGCAACGCACCAAGCCAGACTGTGAGCGTCGTCAGCCCATATTTCATGGTATATCGGTTGTATTTTATGTTGTTTTTCATTATTGATTTAGTCCAATTGATTCGTATGTTAACGTTGGTGTTAACAATGTTTCTTTTGGTTTGCAGACTATATTACGCCGTTTGCCATACTCCAGTGGATTTCAAGACGGCAAACCTTATTGGGTTAACGGTAATCACTGCAGAGACCTTATGACAAGTGAAAAGGTAAGCAAACAAACCTACAGTGCAATATTACAGCATGACAGTGGTAACAACATTTTTTCGATCTATTTGCAGATATTGATTCCTACACTCTGGCAATCTGAAAAGCATTGGGTCTTATACGTGATGGATTTACGCGAAAAACAACTATGGTGTTACAATTCGTTGGAAGTTGACAGTGGTTTACGACTAGACATTTTCCATCTCGTAAGATTCCATCTATATGAGTATCGTGTAGTGTACTGGGGTCATGAATTTACTTTCGGTCGCATTATTCTCAGATCGGTTTCCTCATAGCCATTTTGGGAGTCGATGTCAGCGAGTGGATCTATCGCACGGCATACCATGCTCCTTTACAAGATAATGGCGTTGATTGCAGCGTATTTGTAATGAAGTACATTGAAGTGATATACAATGGTGCAAAAACCTGTTTCGACGCTGTATGCCATTCCTTGGCCTCTGTTATTGGGAATTAAGAGCATGTCTATTGCTTCTAGTTTATAATCTGTTTTTGCAGGTTGATATACCCGGATTCCGCGAAGAACTCTGCAAAAAGTTGACGTCCTTTCTAATTTCGGAGGAGAAACTGACGGAGGCGTCACGTGGATCTAAAAGGCTTGTAATTGATAAAAGATGTGCGCTCAACCCGCGTGATTGACAGTCGCAGGGTGAGACTGCGATGTGTGCAATGAACAAAGACTTCTAATGTTCGAAATGATAATATTCAACATCACTATGAAATGTTGTATGCTTAAACATCGCTTTATTGCTGGCATATGAAAAAGGTGATGAATAAGAGCCATTAATGTCGCGTTCGTATTTTAAACGACCATGTAAACCTGTGCCAGCATTTGAAAATTGCTTGAATTTTAAACGACAGTTTCTTCAATTATGATCTTACAGACATATGAAAAAGGTATAGACAGATACGACAATTGCGTCGAAGCCGCCTATGCACTCGATTCAAGAATAAGTCATTTATGCAGGAATTGTCAATTTTGTCGGTTCTTTATTCGCGAAGCAAAGTGGAACTGTGTGTTGTGTCATTCAAATATTAATGAAACGTCCTATCACCCTCCGTCAGTTTTCGAGTATATACGTCCGTTTCATTAAACCAAAAGCAAATCTTAAATAAAAAAACACTCTGCATTAATGAAAACAATGTCATGCCAGAGGGCTATTCTGAATCGTAGTCAATGCGATTGGACCAAATCTTTGGGTCTCAAATAAATCCACAAGTACGTCTCAAGAAATTGCCTTAGGTGTACATTACCGTCGGTTCATCAATACAGCGATTTCTGAGAACAAACCTTTCTTATTGATAAGTTCACGTAATGCGATATTTAGAAATATCTTTCGCCGTACAGTATTCTTCATTGCTTAAGAACAACTTTACTAGCATTGGTTATGCGTATACAACATAAAACTATTTCTGAATACATATTACTTTTCATAGAACACCCGTCACCGGAACGACAAATCTGCTGAGACCTCGCTAGGGAGAGGAAGAGGACTTGGCGGAGCTCCTGCTGGCCACCCTCAGCGCGACTGCACCGACTGGGTTGCTGTCGAGGAGGACGGCGAGAACGGTGATGGAGGGGCTCGTTAGGTTGTACAGACAGAGCAATCAATAGGTTTGACTTTATACTATTCTGTCTGCCGTTCGTTTTAAACTCAATCAATTTTCCGCATATTTCGTCGCGTATTACCGGCATATGTTCCTGCAACAAAACAGGTAATGTGAAACCAATATATAACAGGAATACCCAATAACATCGGATACGAAGCTCATACAGCATGGAAACAAGGTTCTTCTCCATTGTATATTGCTTCAATATGCTTCATTACGAATATGCCACAATCGACCCCATTACTTTGTAACGGAGCATCGTCAGCACAGAGCAACATCCACTCGGCAATGTCGACACCTATAAGCCCGTTAAGGAATCCCGCCTGTGAAAAAGGGATAATATATTACAGTCCGGTCCACCTCGAATAGCTACTTCACCTTTGGGCACAAGCTTACCAAATGCATAGCATCGCGTTCTACGCCGCTGTGGCAGTCCAATGAGTTGTAGCACCATAGTTGTTTTACCTGAAAATTCATCTCGTATAGGACCCAATGGTCTGGATGTTGCTAGAGTGTAGGAAGTAAAATCTGCGAATCGATAAAATCATTTTTCGTTCCAAAGACTTATCGTGATGGGGATGTTACGAATAAACCTTGGATAAGAGGTTTGTTCACTTACCTTTCCAAATTTCGAAATGTCTATGCACTCATCATCGCTGTTCCAACAAGGTAGTGCATCTGCGAATCCTATGCCGTATGGCTTTCGCCGGACGTACATCTGTTGCACGAAATAGCAAGGTTTAACTACCAAGAAACGTGAGTACGTCATGAAAGCAAACAGAACAACAACGGCCCAGACATACCATGAAATACGGGCTGATGATGCGTACTGTATTGCTCGTTGGGTTGCTCTGAATGTAATTGACAAAATCATACATTGTCTGGTTGCACAAATTTACGAACTTCAGAACATGCAAACCGATGACCTAGAAATTGATAGTGGACAAATACTTACAAAATTACTGATAGTGTTCCCATCTGCAAATTCATCTTGCATCTGCTCGATGTCATCTACGAACTCGTCAGGGCGTTGCCGCCCACCCGAGACTGTGGATGTTGCACTGAGTGCACCATGAGCGTGGTATTCAGGATTGGATATTGAAATTATTGTCTACAGTAAACAACACTAGTCCAAATACGACATGAAAAGGCAAATGTTCACTAAACCGCTCAGGTGTTTCAAAAAATATACCTCTTAAGCGCTAGTCCTGGTACTGTGGATGTGGTTGTCTTCTTGTTCAGAGCCGTGCGTGGCCGTTTTGCTCCCATCGTCCACTCCATTGGCGTCGTGCATGGTCGTTTAGCTCCCATCCTCCTATCCGTTTGCTCCGTGCCTGGTCGTTTTTCTCCCCTCGTCCACTCCTCTGGCGCCGTGCCTGGTCGTTTTGCTACCATCGTTCTCTCCGTTGCCGCCGTGCCCGGTCGTAGTGCTCCCATCGTCTTTGGCGTCGTGCCGGGTCGTATTGCTCCACTCATCCTCTTCTTGGCCGCCATGGCTGGTCGTACTGCTCCGATTGTCCCCTTCTTCGGCGCCATGCCTGAATGGAGATATCGATGACACCTTTGTAACGCAGATACTGAAACGCTGTCCTCACAAAGGTAAAGTCCTTTAACGTGCCGCCATTTTTTGAAAACAGCCCGCTAATTAATTGATTGCGTTTAAAAAACATATAAATACGGCTTTTCGCATGCCGCCTTTTTTTGATAACCGCCGCTAAATTAAATGCTTGCGTTCGAAGTATTCAAAAATACGTCTTTCCATGCTGCTCATTAAGTTTTAAATATTCAAAAATACGTTTTCCACGTGTGATTTGACATTCGAACAATACCCACAAATCACTATGTTGCGATGCCACAGATCGCTATTCAAACCTTTGTGCCGTCAAAACTCGTTAAATTATTGTTCATTGCTTAGATCGCCAATACTTTGTGCGATATTCTTTCGAGGCGAAGACAAATACAGCGATTGCTAAACAGAAATGCTATATCTTAGCGATGCCAAAGAGGTTAGGCAATGCCACAATTTCTGAAGAAACATCTATTTTCGTTTAAAGTTTATTTATTACCGAGACCCAAAGTCGGAAAGATGTAATAATAAAGAATTAAACAGTAAAAGAATTTCACGTTACCGCAACTCATTATACAATTACAACAAATGTATAGCGTGATAAAAATGAAAATCTAGGATTTATTCCGAGTCACTGGACGAATCTGATGAAATTTCATAGACTTGTCTCTCACTTTTTATTGGTGGACTGTCTATCCTGGGTGACCTTTTCGTTGTGAAACCTTGCCTAAGAAGACTGGTCATCATGTCCACCACTGCATTCAATTGAATGCCCATAGTGCTTACTTCTGTCCTTAATTTCTTATTCTCCCTCTCAATAAGTTTGAACCTTGCGGCAGAGACAGTCTTCTCTTTTGGAGCAAGTGTTCGGTCTTCCTCGTGCTTTGTTACTGAGGGACTAGTCGTATTAACCAGAGCAAGACGACGTTTTGGTTGTAGAGGCTGGGCTACAACATGAGAAGGGACAATTGGGAGGCATGGGTTGACAATTTTCTCAATCTTCCGATTTCGCCGCATTGGTTCCCAATAGCTTTCGAAATAGAAGGGATCAAATTGTCGTCCTTCATGATCATACGATACGGCAGGGAAACCACCTGAGTTCCAATTAATAATTCGTCCCTGTAACAATCGCTCCAATTCACGTGCCTGCCCCCACCAATATTCATCTTCCTTCTCACCTCCAAAGGCTTATTTGGGATAGACTGCCCCAAGCCAGATTGTAGGAGAACTCAACTACCTTGCTGCAACTCGGCTTCAAAATTGCAGAATAGCCACAAATCGCGGTCAGACAATCTGGCAGCCTCCGCAACAACGTCTTCATCATCGCCCCCATCTCCATAAGGTCTCCACAAAACCTGTACATTGGTAATTCTTTTTAATAACGAATGACAAATATATTAAAATTTATTTACGCATGATATGACAACAACGATATGCACTACGGAAGACAATCCTGCAGCGATGTATACTTAAGAATGCTGAACATTACAACGATTTATAATACTCAATGGTAAATGCTGACGCGATTGTAAACAATTTTAGAACGTTTACCTCGTTTAATTGCAGCCCATCTAAAATGGACTTAGCATTATAAACTGCGACGTTTATTCTGGCCCAGCGACCGATCTTTGGAAAACCACAAATCGGAGGGCCACACCGTGGACGCAATGGGATAATATGTTCCAACGCTCAGGCCTAACAAAAAAAATATTATTAGCAACGCCACAGACTGCAATGAGATTTGTCTACAAATACTAAGTATGTAATCAACAAATACCTGAACAAATGGCCAAAATCCGCCAACTGTTTTCGTACCATTACTCGCACGGTGGAGTTGGCTGTACAAGTGTGCGAGCATAGCGGCACCCCAGGCATAGTTGTCGACTTCGTCTAAGTCTGCTAGGTACTGCAGCCACATGGAACTTATTCTCGAACCAGAACAATTGGAAAATAATGTAAGAGCAAAAAAATATAGAAGGAAGCCGCGCAACTCTTGGTCAGCTGTTTCAGATGCACAAGTAGCGGAGTGGCCTTCCCATTTATTACGAAAAATTGAGACCTTCATTGATGTGGAATTGCTTCCACCAGAAATACATTGACTCCATTCGTCCATCGACATTCCTAGAAGGGCAGTGCAGTTTTCCCTTGCGTTATAGTTTGAATGCCGTAATAGGATAGCACTGTCATCGCACTTAAGGCCAGTGATCCTCGCCACATCTTCTAGAGTCATGGTGATCTCAAAAGAATCAAACTGGAATGTGTTAGTCTTATCATTCCACTTATTTACCAGGTGAGTCATGGCATTCCAGCAAGTTTCAAAATATTACTGGTCCAAAAGGCCACCGAAGTGCATATTTCGTAGTCGGTCCTTCTGATATGCACTCAGTTGACCATACCAAGATAGAACTACAGGTCATTGACAGCGACCTCCGAGCTTTTCACCTGGTGCTCTACTTCTCTTGTGACCTCCCTGTAACACAAAATAACATATTATTCCTACAAATTATAAATTACTTCCATTTATACTTATAAATATTATTCTACTAACCGCTATAAATAATATCGGTTGCAGACATACTATCGCAGTAATCGCTATAAATATCAATACCTAACACAGTAATCGCTATACCAAAATCGCTAAACATATTATTAAATATTCGCAAACATGACAAATATATTTACCTTGGTCGCTATTTTCTGCTGTTCTCCCTCCAACCTGGGACTTTCTGGTGGGTCCACTGCCTCCAACTGCCTTTCAATCTCCATCTCTACCGTCTCCACCGTCGCATGCCTTTCTCTCGCCTTCCTTTTCTCATCCTCCTTCTGCTTCCTTTCTCTGTCCCTATTCTCCTCCACCTCCTTCTGCTTCCTTTCTCTCTCCTTTTCCGCCTGCTTGTTCTGGTTCCTTTCTCTCTCGCGTTTCTCCTCCTCCTTCTGCTTCCTTTCTCTCTGCCTTTTCTCCTTCTCCTTCCTTTCTCTCTCCCTTTTCTCCTCCTGCATCCTTTCTCTCTCCTTTTTCACATCCTCCTCATTCTCCTTCCTTTCTCTCTCCTTTATCTCCTCCTCCTTCTGCTTCCTTTGTCTCTCCCTTTTCGCCTCTTCCTCCTGCTTCTTCCTTTTCCTTTCCTTTTCTTTCTCCTCCTTCTCCTTCAGCCGCCTTTCTTTCTCTTTGATTTCTTGTTTCCTTCTTTGCAGCAGTTCTTCCACCTGCTTCTTCCTTTCCCTTTCCTTTTCTTCCTCCTTCTCCTTCCGCCGCCTTTCTTTCTGTTACAGTTGTTGTTTCCTTCTTTTCTGCAATTCTTCCTCCTGCTTCTTCCTTTCTCTTTCCTTCTCTACCTCCTCCTCCTTCTCCTTCCGTTGCCTTTCCTTCTTTTCCTCATTCTCCTTCTACTGCCTTTGCATTTCCTTAGCTTCCTCGAACTCCAACTCCCTCCTTCGCCTTTCCTTTTCTTCCTCAAATTGAGGAATATTTTGTTCCTTCTCTTCCTCCTCCTTATTCATTTGCCTTCGCCTCTCCTCCGCCTCCTTCAGTAGCCTTGCCTTGTGTCGCATTGCTCTACTCTCCAAGTTTCTCCTATGAGCCTCCGCCAGCATCTTGCTAACATCCCTTTCCCACTCCTCTGCCTTCTTCTTCCTCTTTTCCATCTGTTGTGCGTTAATCCTCCGCCTTCTATTTATATTCTCATTAATATTTCTGGCCTTTGCCTTCTCTTTGTCATCCTTGTTCTGCATCTTTCGTTCTTCAGAGTTATTCCTTTGGTCTGCAGCCTCGATATCTGATGGATAATCCTCCGCATAATACGATTCCAAGGCTTTTTCCTTGTCTTCATCGTTCTCAATCTTAAATATATTTTGGTATCTTTCAAAAACTTTAGATAGATAGGACTGGCGGATCACTTCTCTAATAGACAACCCATAGAACGACGGGGTATCTCTAATCTGATGAGGCGCAGACATTGCTAACCTGCACAACACAATAACGATCATCATCATTAGAAATCGTCGGAATATTTGGGTTTATAATACAAATCGTTGTATAAGAAGCAATCTTCAGATTGAAGAAAGAAAACTTACACGAAACTCACCGAAACGATGGAAATTTGGATATTCCAACTGTAGAGTAAGCAACAGTAACAACTAATACGCAACAGAAGGTGGCAACGATGCTGCGACTGCGCGTAAGACAGAAACAGATGCTCTGGTAAAAAGGAAAGGATGCTCCGGCAACTCGAGATGAAAGCAAAGAATCTCCGGTAGAGTGCTTAGAGCGAGAAATGATTTTTTGAACTATTTGTATCATACAACATAATGCTTGCTACATACGCAAACTCTGCGGAACGTTTTCCCGCGATATCGATGGAGGACAGTTTTTTCATTTTCACGAACCGACGATTCAGTTTTCTAGAAGGAGGGCATTTATGTCCGTCCGAGGAAAAGGAAGCGAATGGCGGTAAAGGTTACTTAAGTCTTTGCTGCGGCACCAAATTACGATGCAATATGATGGCGACCCACATGGGGATACATGCCGGTCTGCATCTTATACGTGGCACAGTTTGGAACCCCCGAACATGAGATCTCAGTACCGGCTCTGTAAATTCTTCCGCTCCGCAAATCGCTATAGCGATTTGTAGTGTTATTCAGTAAGCAAATCGCTGTAAATCGCTACCCGAATTAGGACCAACTTGTCAGGGCCATATCTCCCTAACCGGAGGTCATATTCCAAATCCGTACAAAGTGGTGTCTTCGTTATTGAGTCTAGTTTATTTCTGTAAATTTTCAGTGATTTCTATTGTCATTTCATTCCCCATTTTAACTTCAATGATACATTACAACCATAATCATCAAAAGAAAGATTGCCCAAGCTAAGAGTCTTGAGAGAGTAGAGGAGGGCCTCACCACCCACCGAATAACAAAAAATACAACGACTCAATTTCAAGTGCAGTAAGGACCCAGAGTCGAATAAATTTAGAGGCAGCTCATCAGTAAGGACCCACAACAGTCAATGTGCAGGTCAGTCGGTGCTTGATGGAGCAATGTAGGATCTTCTGATGGATGTGCACAGAAGCAGAAATAGAAGGGAGAGAGAGCGAGAGAGGGTTGATGAGCCCCCGGACCCCCTTCCTGTAAGGGCAAAAGGCCATGAACACGCTGGGAGGAGCCCTCAGACCCCCCTTCTGTAAGGGTAAAAGCTCTGAATCAGACTCCATAACTCTTCAAGTTGAATGATGCTACCCACACTGGGAGGAGCTCTCAGACCCCCCTTTCTGTAAGGGTAAAACCTCTCAATCAGGCTCCACAACAGTAAATGTGCAGGTCAGTCGGTGCTTGATAGAGCAATGTATGATCTGCTAATGGATGTGCACAAAAGTAGAAATAGAAGGGAGAGAGAGAGAGAGTGAGAGTTGAATGATGCTACCCACGCTGGGATGAGCCCCCAAACCCTCCTTCTGTAAGGGTAAAAACTTTGAATCAGGCTCCACAACAGTCAATGTGCAGGTCAGTCGGTGCTTGATGGAGCAATGTATGATCTTCTAATGGATGTGCACAGAAGCAGAAATAGAAGGGAGAGAGAGAGAGTAAGAGGTTTGATGTTCATGGCCTCCTCCAGGGGAGATTTCTTTCTCGGATAATCCTGCAGTGCAGAGACTGGGTCTTAAATAATCATCTTCGGGGCACTTAAGTCTTTACAACCACTCCTTTTCAAGAACCGTCATTTTTTTTTGCACCAATGGAGGAGAGGGTACTTAAGTCTTTGCAATCGCATCAAACTCTAATGCTAATTTATGCTGACAAACATGGGGATACGAGACGCACATGCTTACATACGTGGTGCTCTTTGGGACCCCTGATCATGAGATGTAGCTAACTGCCCTGTACGGGGGGGGGGGGGAACATATAACCTGCTCCGCTGGAAGGGGGGTTAGGAAATGCCATGTGTTGTCCCCACAACTAGCTTTGGACCAGCGAGCAGACCCTTTAGTGCCAGCCCAAACTCGATCCCAAAGCTGGGAACTGGTATTAATTTCGGACCTCTAGGTTGATTTGGGTATGATCTAGAACCAATCTCCACCCCTTAGCTCGGTTCTGATTACTGGCAATGGAGTTGAAACCGTGGACTGGGTCGGTATATGGAGCCATGTGGGTCCCCCCTTTGATGACGAAGCCACACTCACGGAAGTGCTTGCAAAGCTAAAAAATTGGTTATGGGGAGCACCCAAGCGAGCTGTTCTATAGAAGCTAAGGCAGATGCAGGGTCCGTTCGATCGGGAGGAGGGTGTGGGGCCACTCAGTTGATGTGCACGGTCATGGAAAGGTATAGTCTCAATGCTCTAATTTAAAATATGTATATTGGCATGAAACATTAGGAAGCTTTGCTACCCAAACAAGAAATAGAAATTATTTTTGGCCAACTTGATTAGACCAAAAAATGATATAATTTGTATATCAGAGCCTAAGTTGAAAGTGGTTGGTGATGGGATTATTCATCACTTATGGAGGGGGGTGTTCATTCATTCTAGGGGAGGACAAGAGAAATTCTATTGGCCAGGAAGTTTGGCTTAAATGGGAGTGTTGTTCATCGTGACATGTTCTCTTTATCTTTTTATGCTTTGATCACCCAATGTCACAGGAACCTTTCACGGTAAGTGCAGTTTATGGCCCCACTACCTCATCCCTTAAGAAGGTTTTCTGCTAGGAGCTAGAGGAGTTGGGGCACATGAACATGATCGATTGGTGTATTGCAGAAAATTTCAATTGCTTGCTTCATACTTATAAATCTAATAGAAAACAATGATATACAAGCGGTACGAGGCGGTTTGCAAACTTCTTACAAGCCTAGGACTTCCTCGACATGCATATTTCAGGTGGCCTATTCACATGGTCCAACAAAAGGACCAACCCATGCTTGCAAAAGTTGGAAAAAATCATTATAAAGAGAGTGTTGGAAAAGGATGCATGATGACAGGTTTATCATGGGGCCATTTATAGTATGGGATCATGCACCCATTACTCTATAATGGGGGGGTCTAATGAAGCAATGGGCAAAAATTCAGATTGGAACTATGGTGGTTATGCAATCGGGTTCTTGTAGAAAAAATTAGGGAGTGGTGGTTTCAACTATAAGTTTCCCTATGAGCAACTATGAGGATGGTCAAGCAGTTGGATTATGTGAGGAAACAATTAATTTAATGGTCGAAGGGGGGAGGGGGCAGCCAAGTTTTAGCAAATTGATGCATGGGAGGATGAATTAAAATTGCTACAAGATGACATTATAATCAGAGTGTGAGTGTGTGTGTGTGTGTGTGGGTGGGGTGGGGGGGGGGGGGGGTACGACAACATCAGGGAGAGGCAGAATGCTAGTGAAAGGTTTAATTTTCTGGTTGACAATATATCAGAACGGCGATTGAGATACAAAATACAATGAAAGTAAAGATGCATCACGGTGACAAGAACACAAAATTCTTTCACCTGTATGCATCATCTCATCATAAAGCAAATTTTCACTATGCTTTATCCATTGGAGAATGTGTTTTTGAAAATGCTAACATTTCACAAGCTTCTTTCAGGGCTTCTTCACATTAGATTTGGTCCAAGGATATTTCAACATTAGTGCCACATGCATGAGTTCTCTTAATGATCAGTCAAGGGTTTTTTTGGTTGGTCTATTCTTGGTGGATGGGGTAAGGATCAACCAAACTAGGGACCCTCGATAATTGTTTTTGAAGTGGCAACATTGTGGAGATTTGTACCTTGTTTTTGAGACCTAAAAGAAAATGTGAGTTCAATGATAGGAACCATCAAAACTCAAAAAACACATGAAAATGCTATAACTATCACAAACTTAAAAAAATACATAAATGAATGAAATACGAAAAAAAATTAAATCCAAATCTCACCTTAGGCTTAGGTAGCTCTTTCTACAATTGACGAGCACAGGTGGCACTTCGACTAGACACATGCTTCGAAAGAGGGCGAGACAAGGGATTTGGGTCCGAGGCTAGGCTAGGTTGGCTTGATTGACTAGGCTAGGTCGGCCAGAATAGGTTTTATAGTGATTTTGGCAGAGTAACATTGATAGGAGAGATAGACGCCAGATACTGAAATGGGGGGTGGTCCCCTTAATTATAGTTTTTTAATCAGATCTGGATATGTTTCCTATGTATTTAGGATCTATCGCAATGGATAGTTGCTAGACGGGTTGTTTTGAATAGATGGTTGAGATTTGGCCACAGTTTATTGCCTTGGATGAACTTTGTTTTAAGGAAAGAAAATTTTAGAAGAGATGGCTTTCCATTCTTGAGTTTGGAAGGCTGAGAAGGCAAATTCTACTCCAAAGGTGCACAAAAAAATGATGGCTAACAACGAGTTGGTATCGGAAAATACCAATGACAACAAGCACTGACGACAACTCTAGCATTAACGACAACTTAGTTGTTGTTAGACCTAGTCATTGCCGACAATTGACAATATGAAATGGACATGGTGATAATCGGTAGGGTCTTGACGACCATTTAAGGTGTCATCAGGGGAGGATGATGTCATCTTTCAAAATGTAACATCCTCTGATAACAACTCAAGAATAATAATGACAATTCAAAGATGATGATAAAAACAAAGCAAGTATGATGACAATTCGAAGAAGCTCTGACGATAATTCAATAGGGGCTAATGAAAATCTAACTTGTTGTTAGGGACTCAAAACTTCTTTAGGCCATAACTTTCGATTTTAAGGTCAAATTGACTTGATTTTTAGCTTGTTGAAAAGCTGATAAACTCCTCTTTAAATATTGTTCAGGTCAAAATTCTAAAACAAATTACTTTGGAGGACAAAAATTGAATTGAAGGCACCTTGCTTTGGAGAAAGGATGAAATTTTGGATGAAAAAATATCTCGGTCAAAAATTGGGTGTCTATAGATGCCCCTCTTTATTGTTGGGCATGTGAAGCTTGATCAATAACAAATAAGTAGACACACTAGCCTTTGAAAAGAGCGAAAGATTGGCTTTGACAAAGTATTTTTGAAAAGTGATCTTTGACAAAATGACATAGACAACTTGATGATTGACATTAGCTAAAGATGCATACATGGCTCAACATGAGGGTCTCTCTATGATGTTAGACATACGTTGTAACACCCCAAATTTTTTATCCCCAAAATTATGTAATTATTTTTAAATGATTTTATAAAATTGTAATAGAAATTCGATCAGGATAAAACTTTGGCATATTACTTCTCAATTACATCTTTTTTTAAATACACATTGAATTTAAATAATAATAATAACAACCCTTTTCAATTTAGATAATAATAATTACAAAATGCTCACAATCCAAAACCATCAAAAGAGTGAGAAAGGCTTGGCTTGGTCTTCGTCACAACCTTCTGCAATCGCTTGTGAACTCATTCGCTACCTAAAAAAAATTAAATCTAATAGGGTCAAGCAGTTAAGTCTTAGTAAGGTAGAGCTATTCAGAACACATAAATTAAAACAAGCAGACAAGAATTAATTTGATTTTTTACACATGTAAACAAGTTTAAATACATCATAATTACATACATGGGTTTCAAACATGTCACTAAAGCATACAATCACAAAATTTCTTTAAATAAATCATCTACTTAACTACGAACAATCAAAGATTCTTGAATAGTTAAAAATGCATGTACTTACCATTGCAGTAGTCGATTGTGTGCATCACCCATTTATTATCTTTAATTAAGTTTTCTTTCTTATATGATGCATGACATGCCTATCTAACTTGCGATCAAATTATGCTATAGTTCTTATTCCTATGGGTACAAACGTAGACAATAGTCCGGGGTCAGGGCTCTAGAGCAAGCGATATTTTCAAAGAAGGTGGCTTTGGACTGACTGAGCACCATTCACCAGTGTCAGGTGAGGGACTTTAAAAGCGAGAGAAGCTTCCACATTACCATCCTAATGTATTGGACTTTACTTATGAGATTTTGTTCCTCCATGTTGTAGTCTAATGTGGAGGGTTTTCCTATCTTCGTAGCTAGAGAGGAGCAACCTTCTGTACTCAATTACGATACCCATGAAGCCAGACTAGTACCGCTTATCTTTTCCTAGTAAGCATCGTTCTTTAATGTTATATGCTTTGACCTTTTTAAATTAATTAATTTCCATGCAATAATCACATATGAATCCACTCCAAGGATTCAGCTTCTTCAGGGCCCATGGATGCACATTTTTTATAAAACATACATTTCAAGTATCATTGCACATGCTTTTCTTTCATTTTGGACTTGAGCATATATGCAAAATGAAACAAAGGGTTTCTTTACAAGTAAATGCATCCAGTCATTCATATCGTCATGTATAACATGCATGAATCATTAATCATTGCATTCGTTCACAAGGCGGACTCAATTCGTCTTGTTCATTAGCCAAAGGCCACAAAGGCATGCTAGTGCATCAGCACATTATTCAATGCATGCCTCATATTTGATACTTAATCTCTTATAGAAAATTGATTCTTTATAGTTCATATATATTGTGATGTTCACTCACAAAAGCACACACAAAAGCACATAATATTCACAAGTATGGGTTAACCAGGTCTTGAAGCAGTTTAAGACTTGTAAAAACTCAATTATGTTCGACTGTTATAGAGGTTACAAAAAAATATGGTCATCAAATAGAGCTGAAATTTTTACAGTTTGCAAATAATTCTGTCAAATTCTCAATGTCATAAACCGTTCATAAAAATTCTTTCGTATGAGAGAGATACAACCAGTTTAGTGCATGCCTATATTTTTTTGTTTCGACAATCATGGTTTCATGCTTAATACAAGAATAAAGCTAAAAATTTCATAAATGTTGTGAAATTTTGTTAGCTTTCCAACACAATAAACCGTTCATAAAAACTCTTTTGAATGAGGGTAATATGAATGATTTTTTGGTCGGGTGTCAGACTAGAAATACGTATTGACGAAAGATATGCATTCGGGTGAGCCAAAACAGGCTACCCAAATTTTAAATTTTTTTCACATAAACATATAAAATAAAGTGTCAAAAAAAACATCGCATTAATTTTAAATAATTTACCATAGACAAATCCTATTTTCACAGCTGTTAGGCTGAAAAATTGATTTGTCTCTCTAAACCCTATTTCCTCAGAACTAGTTTTGGTATTGTTTGTTACAAAACACACAAGGCAATTTTTTCCAAAACAAAAATCATGAAAATCATGTTAAGCACCACAATACATGTACATGAATATTAACTATAATTTCTAACTAAAATTTTGCAAGAAACAAATAAACATTATATGTATTTCAAGAAATAACAATTTTTATTTCTGACAAAGTACATAACATGCGTGTTTTTTTTTGTTTTTAAATTTCATTAATTTGACTAATTTTAGGGATGAATTAATTTCTTCTAAGGGTAATCAGAATCAACCCCACTTAATTAAATCCAATTTGAATTTTTACAAAGATCCTCTTTTTAACAATAGCTTGAACTGAGTTCAAAAACCAATTTATGATAAAAACAATTTTTGAGAGGGGTTTTCTTCTGAAAACCCTCTCTATTAAGTTTTTTGACAAACCCATTGCCAATCTCACATATAGGAATTTTGGTATAAGGTTTGTACTTATTAAAATCTAAAGAACTCGTTGCTACGAGTTCTGATTTACGTGTAGATCAAATAGAACCCCTACCTCTTTTGTGAAAATACCTCTTTTGCGTGCGAAAACAACCACCACAAAAGAACTGGCCATCCACTTCTTATGATAGCTGCGTTGAGATTATCAACTCACTCCACTCATGTACTTAGGTTCACCCCTTGGTTTCCACAAAAGATAGAAGAAAAAGAAGAAGGAGAAAAAGAGAGGATTTGAGAGAGAGAAAGCAGAGAGGCTTTCAAATGGGGGCATGAGCTCCTCCTCCATTTTTATAGAGTATAAGAAAAAGATCAAGGGGCTGGGACAATTCTTAGCCCTTGATCTAAGTTCCTCTAAACTTTCCTTCCTTTTATTTTTTTTTTCTAAATTTCTTATTCTATTTTTTTTCATTTGCCTTATATATATATATATATATATATATATATATATATATATATATATATATTCTCTTCTTAGTAAGCTTAGTTCATTATTCTATATAGTATACTATAACATATTTAATGTATAGTATAGCCCGCTATAGGCTGCATGTCACCCCTCTTATGGGGCTTCTTCTTTCCATTTTCCAAATTGCTGGCCAAGCAACCAATTTGACTTGTTCTAATTTTATCTTTTTTTTTCAACCTTTCTTACTACATACCATATATGGTATCTTATATAGCAATATATGTATGGGTTATAGGTACCTTAGTAAGCCCATGGGGGCCCAAAAGCATGGGACGTTCCCCCCCTATGTTGGCTTACTTTCTATATTTCAAAAGTAGTATAGCATATGTCATAAGGCTTATTTATATAGTAAGTTTTGACTTTTTCTTTCTTTCTTTCCTATTCCCAATCCCACTTACTTTCTTATTCTTCTTTTTCAGCCTTCCCATCCTAGAAAAGTCTAGGATGGGACATCTCCCCCCTTGGGAGGCTCCTTTTTTACATTTGGCAAGTTTTGACTTGCTCTTTAGATTTGTTTTTTAGTAACTTTAATAAAATCTTTCAATTTAAAGTTTTAAATTAACTTTATGAGGTGCCACATAGGATAGGACGGCCTACCTATGGACCTCTACCATATAATAAAATTTAGTATAACTATATTTTTCATTCTATTTTAATTAATTTACTAATTAACTTTATTTATTATTTTAGATTTCAATTTTTTCAAAATTATAATTTAAGTTTAAACGGAATGACTCTAAATGCAACTCAATTTTTTTTCAAATATGTGTGAGTTTCTCTAAACCAAAACTTGTCTAACTTAATTATAGTTTTTTCAAAAATTCTATTTTCTCAAAAATATATTTCAAAAATAATTTCCACTAGGGTCGATGGGACCCATTGGCATTTTGGATATATTTTATATTTTGTAAATTAGATTTCAAACTCATGAAACTAAATTCAAATTTATTGAAATTTTATTACATACATATCAAATTATCTTAATTTCATCTGAAATCACATTTGACTTTATTTTGATGAAATTTATCAATTATTTTATTGAATCCTATCTTTTTCATAAATTTGGTTCTGAATGTGATTTTCACTAAAATCAACTCAAATCAACTTTAATTTTTTATAAGATATTTCTTATAATTCATCTTAGGTTAATTTGAATTTTTTATATTTTTTCATAAAAATATTTACTAATTATTATTTTATTAATTAAAAATACTCTGAAGAATCATAGGTATTACATCCGAATTCAATTCAATTTTGATGAAGACTCTAATTATTGTATAATTCAAACTTGAATTGACATTCAACTAAATTTTAAATTTAGATTTGAATCAAACCCAAATCTAATTATATTATTTGCAACATAATTGTTAAATCCGAATTCAAATCCAAATTCAAATTCCCAAATAGAAATCCAAATCCAATAAAACTCCAGAAATTGAAATTGAAATCCAATAAGACTCCAAATTCGAATATGCACTGAATTCAAAACCAGGCTAATATTAAAATTCAAATTTCATTTCATTTAAGTTCAGCTTAAATCTAGATTAAATCCGATTAAAATCAAAAACTCAATTCAGAATAAATTCTCAACTTAAAATTTATTTTGAATCCTAATTAATGCTCAAATTCTAATTTAATTCTCATATTAATTTTAAATAATATTATAGCCTTAAATTTAGTGTTATATCTCATCCAAATATCAAAAATTTATGGGTTTTTATGTATGTAGGCACAGAGGTCTGGCCAAACGAGGTTGGATTGTAGACTAAGCTAGCACTTTGTTTCATATGAGGGCTTTCCCTTGAACTCGATATTGTGAGCATGAAGTCTTGCCAGAACACGATCAAATGAAGACAAAACAAGTATCTTGTCTCTAGAAATCACAAAAAAAGATGGCTGCCAATTTTGACAAAGACAATGACTTCTTTTTTAAAAGACGAGGACATAAACAAGCTTTTTTTAGGCAAAAGTATTGAAAAGACCAAGACGTTCTTGACTTTTGACGATATAGAATGAAATGATGCCTTTTCTAAAAATGCACCTTTAGAAATATGATTGGGTTTAGGATAGTTTTTATGATTGTCAAATGGGTTTCAAATTGCTTCATCAATTTGTGGAATAACCTAAGGACCTAATATCCATCTATCTAAAGGATGATCCTAAGATAAGACTGGGTAAGCTTTTTCTAACAGGACATGAGACTATTGAGTCTTTAAGAACTATATGAACTACAAGAAAACTTGTTAGTAACATGCAAAAGGGCATGCATAATGAAATGCTTTGATTTGACCCATTTTGATAAAGGTGATCTCGAGGCAAGTTCTCAAGACAAATTTTTTTAATGCATGAAAGATCAATTATTTTAGAAAACAATGCAGAAGACACTTGGCATTAGCTTGCTTAAAGTTAATATTTTTATCTTTGAAAAAAGATTATGTTGACAAAATGCATTTTCAAACGTTTTTCCCTCTCGGGCTTGATGATTAGTCATTTAAGGTGGGAAGGTCTTGTTGATGACCAACCATCAGTCTCAAGACAAAATAAGAACCTTGTTTTATATGAGGGTCTCCCTGTTGTAATGAATAGTCATGCAAAGTGGGAGGTCTTGCTGATGACCAACCATTGGTCTCAAGACACAGCCAGACAAAGACAAAATTTTAAAAGATTGACTCAAAGTGACACTTCTTGCAAAATCTATGACAATGATCTATGCATTATGAAAAAACCAATTTGGATATAGTTTATAAAGATTGTAGAAAATTTTTGTCAAAATAATCTTGTTGTAAAATCAAATTGTAGACCTTTGTGGGTCAAATGAGATGACATGACTGAATGACTGCAACATAAATGTTATGGATGAGACAATCAACTCATAATGTTAAAAGGACTTTATGACAAACAAATAACAAGACAAAGATTACATTTATAACTGACAATGATGCATGACATAATGCTTAGTGCCATGGTGAGACTTAAGAAATGCAATACGCATGATGACCCAAGTCTAAAAATCATGCTCTATTTTTTTATTAAAAAAAAAATTGCCCCTTGCTAACGATTTTTTTTTTAAAATTTTAAAGATAAAAATTTTCATTTGACTAGATACTTGCCATGAAAAGTGTGCAGACATGAGAAGAATGAGTGCAAAGGTGAGTGTGTGAAACTTGCATTACTTATTAGCAATTTGATTCTTTGCCAATGCTGATCTAACTTCACTTTTAAGCTTTTTGCCCCTAATCGAAGTCATCATAAAATAAACAAGCTCACTTTTCTTCACTAAAATAAATCTTTTGTTTGACCTTGAAATTTTGAAGCAATTAGTGCATGTATAAGCTTATGATTAAATAACTGCCAATATAATCCCACAAAGATTGAGACTCTAGAAACTTTCAAATAAGCAAGACTCTTTAGCCATCTAGGTCTAAAAATGAGAGCGCCATACGCATAAAAGCCTCAAACTTTTCAATTTGATGCAGTTTAACCTCCTCACTCTAAGGAACTAATCTATATTGAATATTTTTAAGTAGCCAATCATTTTCAAAGACTTTAAAGAAAACAAATAGGACACAGGTTATTAAATGAAGTGAATGGTAATGATGATGGCAAGGGATAAAATGGTAATGACTTTAACTTTTTTTTTTTTAACTTTGGGTATCACAAGGCTGAAAAGGGGTACCAATGAAGGTTGGATACAACAATTTTTGAACATGAGGCTCAAAGAAAAGAAAATGAGTTAATTAATCTTGAGAATCTCTTACTTGAGATCTTTGATTGTAGAGGAAGCACTAGAATTTTTTAAGCTTTCTCACATTTTTCTTTTTTTTTAATAATCCTTTTTAAGCATTTTTTTGTGAGAACTTTTTTTATGCTCATCTTCTTAAAAAACATGCCCCAGGATAAGGCATGAATGGGTAGGTTTTGCTTTGTATAATGATATGATCAACTTAGTCCTTAACAAAGATGTTGAAAACAAGACTTATGAGTAAAAAGTACTAGAGCATAAGATGAATAAGTTTACAAGACCTACCAAAGGAGGAGATAAGGAGCAAAGACAAAATGAAAGGTAGTCTTAACATCTTTCAACTTAAAGAGGTTTTTATCTAAGTGAATCATTATGGTCTTAAACCATAAAATATGAGACTCAACATGCCCTTGTATGATTCATCTTATACCATTTTAAGGCTTCATAAATAGATTTATCCTTCTATTTCATTGCAAGTTTCTTTATTTTATGTTGCCTTTTCATAAAGTGCTCTACTTTAAGTTTCCTCTTTATAATAATGAAAAAAAAATCTACTGCTAATAATGCAAGGAGTGAGATGAAGTGCATGTGAACTCATAAATACAATGACTTTTGGGGAAAATTCCTTCAAATGACAAAAATAAATTGCACAAGACAACAAAAAAAACTTATAATATTCCCAAAAGATGTGGGAATGATGAACACATGACTTAGGATTGCCAGATATAGAAAGTGAATCTGATCCATATGATGCAATTTTACCGCTTATAACTCTTTGACCTGATGTGAAGGATGAAGTGGGGTTGGATCTGCCCTGACAGTAGACAACAATGGATGTGAGAATAGGTCCATGACATTTTTTTCAATGTTTTCATTTTGTCTCCTCTCTTACAACCTCGATCTTTTAAAAGATTGAGATTTGGACTTTTGATTTGATGTTGCCCTAGATGTGGTTATGTAAAATAATAGATGACGTTGTTCTTCCATATTATTGAAAATATCTGCTGACCTTTTTGGCTCTCTTGACCCAACATAGATTTACTGTATAGTGCAAATTGTAGGTGACTCCACGATTTTCAACATGAGTGCTAGAAACTCAGATTGAGTATCTGAGGATATTGGTTATTCCATGAACACTACTCATAGTCCAAGCTGAGATTACAAGATTGTTGAATAACATGAGCATATAGGCATGGCAAGACTGCATCTTTTCTCGACAAATTTTGAGTTGTCCTGAGAAATCTCATCAGTAGAATTTTCTTCTTCATCAAGAGAGACGAGAAATTTTAACTTCCTGAGAAATATCCATAACCTAATTTGAACAGTTTATCTGAGCAAGATCATCTGTGTTCGCCAAGTTGGATGAGTTAAAATATTCTATCGCATTAGCAAATTTAGGATCTTCCTTTTTGATAGAATTCTAAAACATATTTTCTTCTTCCAAAAGGGGAGTGCCAAGGGTTGACTCAAGCACAACATGAGATTTTTCTTCTGGAATCATGGGAGGACTTTCTTCTTCTAGAACTTTCATACGGCTTAATTCTTTTAGAGCCATGATGGGACTTACACTTTTTAAATCCTTGGCAAGACCTTTTATGTTCTCTTTTATAACGGCAGCATCACTGGATGACTGAGACCCAATCTCTTTTTTCATGACTGGACCATAAGCATTCTGGACTTGAGTCTCACATTGTTGGACATGAGTATAAGTAGATTGTGATGGTTTTGACTATTGTGAGGCTCCTTTCTGATCAACTATGTCAATGTAGACTTTGAGAATTATGAAAAAAAATTTCAATACTGGCTCAACTTTGCTAATCATGTAGAGTTCCTCATTTTGAATACAACTTCGTTCCTCTCGAGCTTCTTCATTTTCCAAAATCAAATCACCTTTCTCAATGTGGTCCTAGATTATGTGTTTAATAGGAATGCACTCTTCAGTTTCATGACTAAGACCTTGATGATATCTGCAAAATTTGGTGTGGTCTCTTCCTTTCATCTGGAGAGGGTTTGATACTTTAAACAATTCAAAATTCTCATTTTGCAGTAAAATATCTAGGACTTGAGACTCAATCAATTGGATCGGTGAACTCTCTATCACTAGCCCATATATGGTTTTGGGCTTGCCCATGGTTTTATGTAGGAGACTTAGATTTTTTCTTTTCTCTTTGAGGAGTGGCCATATTAACCTACTTCTAGGTGATTCTTCTTTTTCACATCTGTCCTTATATCCAGTGTTGACCAGAATTTCATCATACATGACTCTTTTAAGGTTCAACTCCATCGAGATGGCAATATCAATCAAATCCATAAATATTGCATACTTTAAGTAGCCAAGAGGCCATTAAGGGGTTGATTGTAGTTGTTCATGATGAGGGTGATGGTATAAAACTCCTAAATTGGGTCTTCATGTGATGATACACTGATCTTCACCAATTGATGAAGTTTAGAGCATCATCATCCTTCTTAGGCCTAAGATTATAGAGTTGACTGATCGTTAGCAAAGCATCTAATACCAGAACCATTTAATGAACAGGTTCATGAAAGGCTAAAACAGTCTTATTTGATGGACTTCCATAGTTGAAAACAAAGACAATGCCTCTCCTTCTAGACTTGTCAGAAACCATCAGATAAAGGTCTGATCATTGTTGAGATAGTCAGAGCATGCATTCAGGAACATAACAACAGGAGTTTCTAGATTTTCTGTTTCATTGAACTTTACAAACTTTGGGAAAACGATCCCCAGAGGATCGTTATCTTGGCCTAAGACAAAGTCCTTAATTTTATAAGGTCTTCTTTCTCTCTTGGCATTCCTCATTTGTTAGGTCATGTTTCTCAGCTCCTCTTTTAAATTTCAAACTCGCTCTTCATACTCATTGGGCAGAGGATTCAAGATCTTGACGACAACTTTTGGAAGCTTGATAGACCTAGCCCTCTTGGGATAAAATTTTGGACTTTCTGTTGGCGACTCTACTCGAACCGTCTCAATTGAGAGTCATTCTCTTGAAACTTTTGTTGTATCTGCTGCATCAACGCTCTCAAGGTAGTATTTGAGTTTCTCATTTCTTCTAGAATGAGAGCCGATTTATCTTGACCTTATTTCTTTCACATATTGAACCTCGTCCTCTTCTATTTGATCTTCTTCTGGATCGAACTAATCCAAAAGCGTTCCCATATCTTGAAATTGAGTACCAGCTAATAAAGCTCCTAATTCTCTAGTGCCTCTAGGTAACTTCCATATATTCCTTGACAGTTTTTGGGTTGCATACTCAGGTTGGTCAGGGTTTTAGTAACACCGACCCAAATCCAAATTTGGGTTCCTTAGAGGATTTATGGGATCCATTGGTGAAACCGTGGTTTAGGATCTAAATCAAACAAGAGTCCAAACAAATCAAACAACACACAAATTCATTTTTTAAAAATGGGTTTCCTAGTTCTCCTCGAAAGCTCCTTGAATTTGTGAGGTCTGCTTCAGGTAAGTTCTAATAGGATGGGCTTTCTCTGTACCAGACCTTTCACGATATACATGAGCTATAGCACCTGGTACTGTAAGTGGGTTCACAGTCATTTGGTCCACTATCGATATACCCAAGGTGATGACTTCTGGTACTAGTGGAGGATCTGAAGATCCAAAATAATAGGATAGGATAAGGTTTTAAAAAACCAAATAGGAAACAATGACCCTGCAATCAAAATCCTAAGAAAGAGGATAAATATGAAAGGATAATTATAAAGCAAACAATGTGTTAATCGAAATAATTTTTCTTACTTGTTAGGGGTTAAAATATTTCTAAAAAAGGAAACTAAGTGACATGCGATTCCCCGACAAGGATTTTTAAGTTATTTATGCTTAGAATTTAAGACAAGAAAGGAAACACCAGATCCACCTAGAGCTTTGTCCTAGAAAGAAAAAAGAAAATCTTAGGAGAAAAGACTATGGTTTTGTATCCAAAATAGGTTTTTTACATGAGAAAGGAAAGTGGATCAGATCTTAGATCCATATATGGATTTTATCTAAAAGATATATCCAGGTCCAAACAGAACAAAGAACACACAAGAGCAGGATGTAGACAAGGGTTTTAGGAATCGAGGCTCTGAAACCCAAGAAAAACAAACCTGATCCGAAAACAGGGGTGTTTTCCCAAAAAAAATTGGAGTCAAGAAACAGTAGCTGGTGTTGCTATTGATTTTTGCCTCTGAAAATGGAAAAATTCAAGAAACTCCCATCAAAGAAAAGAAATCAAATAAAAAGATCTTTCCAGCAGCATATAGAACACCAAAAACTGACAAATTAGTGTTGAGATATAGCCCCAGAAATGATCCTAAAACAAGTGTTAAACAAGCATTGCTGCCCTTATTTTGACTAATACTACCCATTTTTTGGCTACCCATGCTAGAAATCTAAAAAAATAATAATAATAATAAAGAAAGAGAAGTTTGTTATCTTTCTAACGCCACTAGAATCATAGTGATCCGATGAGCAATTAGGGAAATAAGCCTCCGAGAATGCAGATCAACTGAGTATTTCACCATATAGGGAGAATATCTATATTAGATTTTGAATTAGAAAAACAAATGTCCTAGAAGAGTTTTTGGCTCTAGCTTAAAACTAAGTAAAGTTAGATATGGATATCAACTTTCTAACGAGCCCAAAAACTCAAATTTCTGCCATTGAATCACTGAGATACAGATAAAAGAACATGTATGTCTGACAAAAAAACAGGATTTGAATTTGAGGTGGATCCAAAATTCAAAAACTGCAAAAAATAAAAATACCAACCTTGCAATGCCAATTTTCCAAAAAAACTCAGATATTCAAGTTAAGCGAATAGTCCCACTGTGTTCACCTTTTTGTGGATTCGCAATTTTTTAAAAGGCTTAAAAACACAATAGTTCCACCAAAAAATTATTTCTTCTTTGAATTTGACTTGAAACAAATCTAAATTTTGAGAGAGTGTGGGGAGCATTCTTCAAGGTAAAGCACCTTTCCTCTTCTGATGAGCAGGCATCGACCAAACCAGAAATCCTTAATCATTGTTTTTGGAGCGATGACGTTGAAGGAATTTAAACTTTGTGTGCAAGACCTAAAAAAGGTGAGTTTGGTGGTAGGAACCACCAAAACTCGAAAAACACACGCAACAAACAATATACAAATGTTAGAACTATCACAAATTGAGAAAAATACATAGATGAAAGAAATATGAACAAAAATAAAAAATCAAATCTCACATCAAGCTTAAGTAGCCCTTCTATGGTTGACAAGCGCAAAGGAGCACATGTGACACTTCGGCTAGGCGCGGGATCTAAAAGAGAGTGAGACAAAGGATCTGGGTCCTAGACAAGGCTAGGTTGACTTGATCGACTAAGCTAGGTTAGCTAAACTTGGTAGACTAGGCTAGGTCTTGTAGAGATTTCAGCAGAGTGACATTGCTAGGAGAGATAGATCCTAGATACTGAAATAAGGGGCTTGACACCCTATTTATAGTTTTCTAGTTAGATCTGGATATGTTTTCTATGTATCCACGATCCATCTAGATAAACATTAACAATTAAAACCTTACAAAAAACACAATATGTAAATCATTTATACACATACTACTATAGCTCTTCCTTCATCCTACTATAACTACATCTTCTATAACTCCAACATTCATAATTGAAACCATGTAAGAAGCGCATGCAAAGCAATTACAAAAGCACTACTACATTTATTCCTTTAACCCTCCTCAACAATATACTCAATAACTCCAACATTCACAATTGAAACCCTCCAAGAAATACAATATGCAAAGCATTCATATACGCATTACTATAGCTCTTCCTTCATTTCTCCATAACTCCAACATTCACAATTGAAGCCCTGCAAGAAACACAACATGCAAAGAAATTACAAAAATACTTCTATATATTTTCCTTCAACCCTCTATAATTACATACTCCCTTAGTACAATATCAACCGATGATTTTTTTACCTCTTTAAAATACGCATTTGAGCAAAAAGATGCTTAATCAATTGCATGTCCTTCATTCAATAACAATCATAAACACATCTAACAGTTTAGATCGAGTATAAAACATCTAAAAACTATGACTTTTGGATGGTCCTAATAGTGGTCTAATGAAACAAAGGTAAAATGATCCCCATTCTCTTGCTCTATCTATCTATCCATCTATCAATCTATCTATCCATATGTATGTATATATGTATATAAAGTAATCAGATGGTGTGCCTCAAGTTTTATATGTTGAATATTATGTAATTTCATGAATTTTGTGACATGTCACACTGAATTACACACTTCATTAATAGTTACACATGTTTGTTACTAAATTTTACTATTTATTATAATATTTTAGTTTTTCTTGATGTTTTATTTTTTGTCACACCTAGGTCCCGACTAGCCATTTTAGGTGTCTTTGAACTCGCGCTTTTAACAACTAAGCATACTTCATAACTTTAACATTTACAATTGAAACACATGCAAAGCAATTATAAAAACTCTACTATATCTCTTTCTTCAACCCTCCATAATTATATTCTCCATAACTCCAATATTTACAATTGAAACCTTGCAAGAAACACAACATATACAACATTCATATATACACTACTATATAGAGTGTCTCTTCCTCACACTCTTCTATGACCTCCTCGTCATAGATGGTCTCACCCTCGAACTCCTGATTTAGTTCTTCATGGACCGACATTTAGATGCCTTGTGGCTTATACTACCACAAAGGTAACACTTAAAGGTACTGCTCGACCGTGTGGACATGACGGAGGGGTGGGGTTGGTTGGGAGTTTGTTCTGACTAGTCCCTTAGATAGGCCAACTAGAAGGGGGTAGCCTGCTAGGTTGTGATGGAGATGCACACATAGGTGTCTTGGTTGCAGGGGCCGTCCTACCAGTGGCTCGTTGCTGAAGGGATTTTTTCCACTGCTTGGCATGATGGTGTGCCTCAAATATAGTCTAACAATCGGCAAAGTTCAACATGTTCAGTATATGATAACTCAAATGTTCAATGTACTTCGAGACGAGATGCTCCTCGTCTTCCACGAGGTTATTGTGAGCCACAAGTTTATGGAACTCGTTGGTATACTAGTCAACACTATAGGCACCCTGCTTGAGATTCTAATATCTTTAGTACACTTCCAGATGATAATTGTGTGGAAGAAACTAAGTTCGGAGCTTGCACTTCATATGTGCCCATGTATTGATGGGTTCATTCCCTTGGTTTTGTCGGGTTTGCCTAACTTGGAGTCACCAAGCCACTATCCTACCCTTGAGGTGAATGGCAATGAGACAAACACACTTGTGGTCTAGGACTTACTTGAAGTCCATGATCTTATTCCCATTATTCAACAAATCAATGAACTCTTCTAGGCTACAAGTTTCAAAAAATTTAGGAATTTTAAACTTGATTCCCGCAACCTAGTTGTTAAGGTGAATCATACTAGTGGCCTTCGAGAAGATACAAATGAGATCATAGATTGACGATCATCCTCATCCTCGTCATCTTGGAGAGTACTCTCTATTTGCAACACCGCTATTTGTTGTGTCAACTTCCATTTGGCCGTGGAGTTCTGCATTCTGTCTACCCAATTCTCATGATCACATCATCTTCTCCTCGCTCCATATGAGGCGTTTCACCAAAAATTAAATTTAAAAAAGACAGCAAAAAATTAAATTTATTCAAACACGTTCATGCTCATTGAAGCGTTTCACCGAACACTTGGTGAACACCTCAAAAACAAAATTTTGGTAGGATTTTTCTTGGATTTTTCAACACAAAAAATTATGAAACACATTATGGTTGAAGGGTAGCGTACGACCAACAGAGAAGGTGACTTCAGCTTCGGCGAGTGCTCGCTGACTGACAAATCCTCACACTGGTAGCTCATGATCCTTGTGGATGGGGCCCACGGAGGTAGGGAAATTAAGGGAACACTCAGGTTCTCAATATGGGTTCAACAAATAACAACAAAATGTCCATCCTCACGGTGGGCATCTCTTAAAAACCTTAGGGCAAGACGGAGAGAGACGTTGAGGTCTCTCTCTCTCTCTCTGCTTTCGTGACGCTGCCCAAGGGCCCAATATTAGGTCCTTGGGGCCAACAAGTGGGAGGCGCTTAGGTGCCCCCCCACCCACCCCCGCCAGCTGGATCCAACCTTCGAGTCCAGACTCACATCGGGTTGTGTCCAACATGGCTGGGTTCTTCTATTTAGGCCCAAAAAGAACTGAAAAAAATACAAAAAGAAAATAAAAATCAAAACTACCCTGGCAAACCCGCAACACTTGCCAATGGCCAAAATAGATCATAACAGCCATCAAAACTATCTTACTAACAAAATTTAAATAAAATAAATATAAAATACATAAAATAAAACTAATTTATTCAAACTAGAGTTCTGAGCTCGTCACGCCTGGTATAAGCGTGTCTTTTGCGTTCCGGTCTGATGATATATCTTTCCCGAACGCGTCTTTAATACGTCCTCTTCTTCAATGTTGGTGACAATGGTACATAATTCTTCATCTCTACTATACTTTTTTAAATTTAAAGAATGCTAAAGTTTTACTAAACATTAAAACACCGTAATTACAGTGAAGACACAGGAATCCACCCTCTCATAGCAGCTAACAAAATATGAAAATTTGTGAAGCATCACGGAAAAATGAAGGATGTGCTTAAATTTTAGCAGTGACTTGGTTTTGTGGAGCCACCTTTCCATTGAAACGTACTGCCGGTGTTACCTCAGTCTCCAATCCAAAATGAAGGATGTACTCATTATTGCTACAATTTTCAGATGGATATTGACCAACCTCCAATGGCAATTCAAGCATGTTGAGATTTCGATAACACTCTTCAGGAAGATTCCGACAAAGGGAGGAAGGAGGTTGGATGTTTCAAGTCTGATTTAGATGGATGCGGAGTTGCAAATAAAGATCCAGATGAGTTTAATATTTTCAAGGGTCCCAGTTGTGGTGGTTTTCCACGAAGACACTTGATGCTTCCAAGCAAATTCGCGTCCCCTTGATGGGCAGCTGCAACAATACCGCATGGTGTGAAGGGTGTACACCAGTAGGAATTCAATTAATCTAAAGCTCTCCTCATCTAAGTGAAGTGAATATTCAACTCATTTCCTGGAGGTAGACGGCTGGGCCAGCCTTCTAGGGATTGTCCAATGGGCCTCTCGTTTGGTAGGTTGTCTATTTTTATCCTTGAACTCTTTGCGAAACATTTGAAAAGAAGAAAGAATAGGTTCACAGTCGTCATTATCTTGTTACAGTATTGTTAGCCCAGGAGTGCTCCCACTCACCTGGCTAGGTGGCTCAGCAAGAGGTGCTCCAAAGTTGAAGGATGTTACAAGTTCATTGGTCGAGGTGTGCACCCTTCCCTTGCCCACAAAGCAAAAAATGGTTTTGCAGAATGGTAAACAAATAAAGAATAAACACACTGATTAATGTGGTCTGGTTCAAGAGATGAATCTACATTCATGAGTTAAAGAGCTCTATCACCACTACAAGAAAATCGTGGATAAGCGACAACCTCTATCCATCGCTTATCCGTCGCTAAGCCATCGCTAAACTGTTTAGCGATGGATTAGCGATGGATAGAGGCCATCACAAATTTTTGCTCGCTAATTAGCGAAAAAACTTATGTGTCGTTAATTCCGTCGCTAATCTGTCGTTAAATTTAAAAATAAAAAATAAAAAAAATTGATCCCTGTCGGACGGTATTCCGACAGCAATAAGCCGGACTTATACCGCGCCCGACAGGCATTGCATAGAACGATCGCTCTGCCTCGTCGCCGGACTTGTATCGTCCTCCGTGAACTGGTGCTCTCCAACGTCGCCGTCCTCCGTGAACTGGTGCTCTCCAACGTCGCCGTCCTCCGTGAATCGGCATCGTCGTCCTCCGTGAACCGGCGTCGTCGTCCTCCGTGAACCGGCGTCGCCATCCTCCGTAAACTGTCCTCCATGAATCGGTGCTCTCCGGCGTCACCGTCCTCCGTGAACCAGCATCGTCATCCTCCGTGAACCGGCATCGCCGTCCTCCGTGAACCGGCGTCGTCGTCCTTTGTGAACCGGCATCGCCGTCCTCCGTGAACCGACATGCTCTCCGGCGTCACCGTCCTCCGTGAACCGGCGTCGTCGTCCTCCGTGAACCAGCGTCGCTGTTCTCCAGCGATCACTCTGCATCATCGTTGTCCACCATGAACTGACTTGCACAACGATCACTCTGCATCATCGAAGTCGGTTTAAATCGAGCGCGGTCGATTTAAATTTCGAACGGATCGAGAGGGAAAATTTCGCGCTCGGTTTAAATAAAAAATTAGCGAGGGATTTAGCAACGGAAAAATTCCATCGCTAATTAGCGACGGAAAAATTCCCTCGCTAAAATGTTTTCTTGTATTGAGAATTAGCAACGAAAAAATTATTGTCGTTAATCCGTCGCTACTTAGCGACAGATTCATGAAGTTTTCTCTAGCTAATCTGTCGCAAATTTGCGACGAAAAAAATCCGTCGCAAATTTCTGTCGCTAATTAACAGTTTTCTTGTAGTGCACTCACTTATCTTTTTAAATCATGGTGACACCTTATTTATACATGAGTTGCAATGCTCAGGTAGGTTTCTTCAATACAAACAGTCAAAACAATGAGCTACAATGTGTGCTACATGTTCTATTAATTAAAATAGGGACATTAAGTTGTTCCATAGGGTGGTTGTTTCAATAATATTCATTAGTCCCCCTCAAACTTAGCCGAGTGTACGTAGAGGCCGAGTTTGTTCCACAAACTTGTGAACTGATCTTTGGCAAGAGGCTTTGTAAAAATATCTACAAGCTGCAACATTGATGAGATATACTTGGTTAACAACGATCCTTTTGCTACTTTTTCCCTTACATAGTGAAAATCGATCTGCATATGTTTAAATTTGCTATGAAAAAGTATTTATGATCATGTATAAGGCACTAATATTAACACAATAAAGTATATATAGGAGGATTTTTCAAATCAATCCCAAGATCATGTAGAACAAAAGATATCCAAGTGATTTTCACTGCAGTTGAAGTCATTGATATTTATGCAGCTTCAAACACTTGATCTAGCTATAGGTTTTTGTTTCTTTGCACTCCAAGGCCCAAGTTGTGAAAGCGAGGGGAATCTTTCCTCTTTTCCCTATCCAGCTTGTTAATTATGCTTAGAAAAGAGTGTAATCTACAATTGCAACACGAGCCCACAAACATGAAGTGAGCCCACAACTCCACATGCATAGCCTATGTAGTTACTAGCCAAAAATGTACAAAACCCAGTAATAGATCTTTGAGTTTCGAGGCAGCCTGCCCAATCAGCATGAGAAAAGGTATATAAATCAAGAGTGCTTCTTGCAATAATTTTCATGCCAAGGTCTACTGTTCCTTTATTGTATGGAAAGATCCATCTGACAATTTGATAGTGACCAACATCAGGGGCATTCTTGAATTGACTAACATAATTCACACTAAAAGAAAGTTTAGGAGGAGTTATAGTCAGATAATGAAGTGCCCCTATAATGCTTCTGTAGTGTGGGATCATGAAAGCTTTCATTACTATTCTTGTCCTTGGAAAACTTTTGTGTTGTAGGTGTTGAGATGGGTTTACAATCAAGCATCTAAACCCACTCTAAGATATCTTTAGCACATTTTATTTGGCATAGAAAAAGACCATACTGACCTCAGTTCTAAGAAAATAATTAATGAAGATGTCCCAAGTCTTTCATGGCAAAATTTTGATTAAATTCTTTAATAAATTCATTTATTTTCTATGAGCAATTTCTACTCAAGATAATATCAACCACATACACAAGAAGCATAAGAATTTCATTTTTGTTTTGACAAACAAACATGGATGGATATGCAGTACTACAAAAAAAAATTACTTTATCAAACAATGCTCTTGATGGTTGTCTAAGCGCACATAATGCCTTATTGAGTTTACAAACTTTGTCTAGATGGCTTTTGTCCTCATATCTTGGTGGTTGGGTCATAAATACATTTTCTTTTAGAAAAACATCTTTTATGTTGAGTTTCCTATTTTCCATTTCTCAATAGTAGCAACTATCAAAACTACTTGAATGCTTCCTAGATGCACAAGAGGATCGAAGGTTTTATAAATATCTACACCATCTACTTGATTAAAACCCCTGCCACAAGTCTAGCCCTCAACCTTTCTAAAGTTTTATCATGTTTGAACTTAGCCTTTTAGACCCACTTTGCGCTTACAAGATTCAGCCTTGGATTCCTTTTGACAAGGTTCAATTTACATTTGTCATTTAATGCCTTGATTTCTTCATCCGTTGCAGCTTACCACCTAGGATGAGCTAAGGTTGCTTTTATAGATTTTGCCTCTTTAGGAATATTGTCATAAATATCACGAACTCAGGCATATTTGGGATTTAGCTTAAAAATCTCATGCATACTCGATGATCCCAAAATTTTGAAAACCAAAAAGAGGGTTTTATCTTAAAAAGATTTTGCATTCGAAAACCGGATCCAAATATAAGATGAGAGAGTTGTGGGCTCAGCTTTTCAAGTTGTGTGCCTTTTCTCCTCTAGTGATTAGGGATTAGTTACACACCAAGAGATCAAAATCTTTAATGTTAGGATTTTAAGCTTGATGGCATGAGCCACCATCAAGGCTCAAAAAAGTACAGAAACATGAATAAGTATGCAAATTAAAAAAAAAAATCAACACTTATAATAATGAAATAAATATACAAAATGGGGTTGAATCTCACCTTGAGCTTGGTAGCCCTTTTTTATGATAATGATGAGCACAATGAAACTCGGGGAACATTTCAGCTAAGCGTGTGCACTCAGAGGCTATGTGCGACAAGAGATCTAGATCAAGACGAGGCTTGAGTTGGCTCAGTTGGGCTGGACTCGTGTGGGGCAGAGCTTGGGTGTAGGGCTCTAGGATGCTACACTGGATGGTAGATGCGGCATAGTACGAAAACTTAGGTGCTAGCACTACAAGAAAAATGCTACTTAGCGACGAAAATTTGCGACGAATTTTTTCCATCGTCAATTTGCGACGGATTAGCGAGCGAAAACTATTTGTCACTACGTTTGAAATATTTGCAAAATTAGCGACGAAAATATCTCCGCCGCTAAAGCCGTCGCTAATTAGCGAGGGATTAGCGACAATATTTTTTCGTCGCCAAAACACTACAAAAAATGCTAATTAGCGACGAAATTAGCGAGGGAATTTTTTCGTCCCTAATCCGTCGTTAATTAGCGACGGATTAGGGACGGAAAAATTCCTTCGCTAATTCCGTCGCTAATTTTCGCCCCACCTGAGGCGCAGAATTTTCCCTCCCTCCATTCAAAATTTTTCCTCCCTTTGTTTTTCCCTCCCGTTCGATTTAAACCATCCCCACTTGAGGCGCTTCTCAGGATGCCAGAAGCCACGCTGACGAACAAAAAGTCGATCCCCACCTATGGAGAAGCCGCAGATGGAGTCGTCGTGGCTTCGCCAGAGCCGAGACGTCAAGGGGGCGACGAAGAGGAGGCTGTTGTTGGGGAGCCACTAGAGCCTGCCGGAGTCGCCGACGGACCAGCCGGAGGTCTCGTAGTAGAAATCTGATTGCTTCCCTGTGTGGCCGTCCCACACCCCTATGCCGTACTGGTTGCTCCTCCCCTGCAACTCGCGAAGATCCGCGCGAAGTCGCAGCTGAAGGTGAGTGCCCCCGTCGTGAAGCTCTTCGGCTGGTTCTCGTGGCAGACCTGGAACTTGAAGAGGAGCTCCCCCCGGATCCACGTGGAGTCGCAGCCTGTCGGAACGCGCCGGTTCTGTGCAAAAAAAATTGCTCCTTGCCGGAGAATGCACCGACAGCGAGCAAATTTTTTTTTAAAATTTAACGACGGATTAGCGACAGATATTATCCATCGCTAATTTAAAATAGCGAAGGACTCACGATAGATCATATCCGTCGCTAATCTGTCGCAAATTAGCGATGGAATTAGCGACGAATAAGTTATGGCACTACTTAGCGTCGAAAATTCACGATGAAAGTTTTTCGTCGCTAATCTGTCGCTAAACAGTTTAGTGATGGATTAGCGTCGGATTAGCGACGAATTTAGGTCGTCGCTAATCCACAGGTTTCTTGTAGTGTAGATGTTGAAATAGGGAGATGGGGTCCCTATTTATAGATTTTATGACTGACTTAGTTCCTATTCTTATGGATCTAAGATTCAAAGATCTAGATTTGTCCATGGGTGACCTGATAAGATCTTATTGGCTAGAGACTTTAATGTCTCTTGCTACTAGGTTGAATTTTATTTACTCGAGTTACCTAGCATAGAAACTAAGTAACCTAAGACTGACCAAGTTAAAGGAATCTAAGGTGAGAGCAATCTCTAAGATATTAAAAAGTCTTATCTCTAAGAGAATGAATGATGCTTCTAGGTAGATTCTTCAGTTTTTTAGGAAGATAAGAATCTAGTGGCTTGGATTGGGCTTCAAGAAGTTTTCTAGAAACTAGATATAGGAATTTCAAATTTCCATATTTCAAATCGGGTCGTACTTCATATCCATTATGATATGCTTTTTTTTCTATCCCTAACTACTATCTAGATATGAGATCGCTGCAAAATTGCATGCATCCTCTATTTTCATTTAAGTGTAAAACTAAATTCGATCATTTTAGTGGTAAATTTTTTTCTCAAAATGGTTCCTATCTAAAAAATAGGATTTGTGCATAACAAGTCAACTTGTTTTGACTATAACTTTCTATTCTAATGTCAGATTGACTTGATTTTTGTCACTTTGGAGAGATAAGATTTTATAATTTAATAAACATTTTGGAAAAAAATGTTGAGGATACCGTTTGAGAGTCTAAAAATGAAGTTGAAGTCATAATAACTTTAAAATGAGTCAAAACACTGGATTTTGGTGTATGACTCCTAACGTGAAATGACTTAGTCAAAATTGGATTGTCTACATGTATCCTTCTATTTTAACAAAGAAAGTAGACATGCCGGTTTTGAAAAGACAATAGATTGGCTCTAACGCTAGGCACTTCAAAAAATATCTTTTGAAAAAGATAAAGACATTAATGGTTGGCAGTGCAGGCTATAACTAAAGGCATGCACAGGGTTCAACATGAGGGTCTTTTTATAATGCTTGTCCATATAGGCAAAGAGGTCTTGTCAAACAAGGTTTGATCAAAGACTAAGCATGTACCTTGCTTCACATGAGAGCTTTTTGTGAAACTCAGTATGATGAGCAAAAAGTCTTTGTTGAGCGAAATCAAGCAAAGGACGAAACACATGTCTTGTCACATAAGATTGCACAAAAGATGATTAACAAGTTTTTTCAAAAGACAAAGACAAGTTTTTGAGCAAAAAACATCAAGATAAGACAAAATGATCTGAAATGACACATCTAGTCTAGACACATTTTGAAAATAAAGATAGTGAGATAGTTTAAATTAATGCTAGTCAAATGGGTGTCGGATTGTTTCATCAATCTATGGGACAGCCTATTGACCTAATGTTCATCTATCTAGAAGGTTATCTTAATGGGACATAAGACAATTGGGTTTCTAAGAACTATGTTAGTGGCAAGAAAACTTGTTAATAATATACAAACAAAAAACGCATATAACATGACATACAAATGCATGATAAAATGCTTTGGTTTGACCCATTTTGATCAAGGTGATCATGAAGCAAGTTTTTAAAATGATTTTTTTGACACATGAAAGATCAACTTTTTTTTAGAACAATGTGAAAGATAATTGGCCTTAGCTTGATTGAATTTGATATTGTCGTCTTTGACGAAAAATGATTATGTTAACAAATTACATTTTTAAACATTCCGCACTCCCCGACTTAATGATCAGTCGTTCAAGAAAGGAGGGTCTTGCCAACGACCAACCATCGGTCATAAGACAAAGCAAGAATCTTGTTTCACATGATGGTTTTTACAGCATAATGAGTAGCAATTCAAGGTGGGAGGTCCTGCCAATGACAAACCATTGGTCTCAATACGAAAAAAAAAGACAAAATATAGTAAGACAAATATATATTTTTTAAAAATTGACTCAAAATGACACTTTTTGCAAAGGCTATGACAATGATCCTTGCATTGTGAAAAAAACAAATTTGGATAAGATCGACATAGATTGCAAAAAAAGTTTGTCAATAATTCTTACTACAGGATCAACTTGTAGACCTTTATGAATCAAATAAGATGACATGAATGAATGACTAAAATATGGATGGTGTTAACGAGACAATTAAATCATGATGCTAAAGTACTTTATGACAAGACAAAGATGATATCTACAATTGATGAAGGTGCATGATGTAATTCTGAGTGCCACGGTAGAACTTATGAAATGAAATGTAAATGATGACCGAAGTTTAAAATGACTATCAATTTTTTTTATAAAGAAAAAAGAACTGTCCCTTGCTAAAAATTTTAAAATTGTTAAAGTGCATTGAAATGGAAAGTTCGAAAGTTTTGTTGTCTTGGATCTCTCATTTTCAGGCCTACATGGCCAATTGCTCATTTAAAAGTTTTAAGAGTCTCAATCTTCATGAGATTATATTGAAAACTATTAAAGTGTGAGCTTATACACACACTTTTATAACTAGTTGCTTCAAAATTTAAGAGTCAAACAAAAAATTTGTTATAGTGAAGAATATATCTACTTTATTTATTTTATGATAACTTCAATTAGGGATAAAAAATTAGAAAGTGAACTTAAATCAACTTTAGCAAAGAATCAAATTGTTGTTGAGTAAGACAATTAGTTGCACTCACTCTTTTCATGTTTGCAACATTTTCAAAGCAAGCAATCATTCATGTGTTGAAATCTTTTATTCTCAGCATCCTCTCACTCCACTTTTCAAGACCTGACCCTTTCAAGAGTCTCTCAAGCATCAGACTGACAATTTCATTTGGATGCTTTTGGTAGCGTTTAAGACCTCCCATCCTTGAGTTTCACGGATCTAACATGATAGACTGATTGCTATATAGATTTATTTGTTGCCATAGTTATTTTCCTAATTAGGCCTCAAAACCAGAAGAGGAAACCCAAACTGAAAGCGATCGAAGCAGGTTATATGTTCCCCCCTGGAACACGCAGGTGCGTGTTCTCGGATCTGAATGAGCACCACATATGTAAGCACGTGGGGCTTGTTTCCCCATGTGTGTCTGCATCACTTAGCATCAAAGTCAGATGCATTTGCAAAGACTAAAGTATCCTTTCCTGCCATTAGCGCCATGAAACGACGTTTCAAGTAATGTACCAAAATCTCCTCCAGCCAGAAAATGGAGGATAACCTTTTGTTTTCGCCCTAAGCAGTAAACACCTCTGCTTGAAGAGTCTCAACCTCAAAATATGTCACCCTCTCCATTCCGGATCACCCTTACACCTTCGGAGGAGCACCCTTTGTATCGTCTGCTGCCGTGGGAGCACCCTTCGCCATCATTTGTTGTTGGAGCACCTTTTATCGTCGTCTACTGCTGGACCACCTTTTACCGTCGTCTATTGTCGGACCACCCTTTGTCATGCAACTGAGGATCTATAAGATATTAAATCAACAAGAGCATATTCAAAAGTATACTCTGCAGCTGGTAGCTCCATGTTCTTCTGTAGAAGTTCTGACAACAACTCTATATCAGGGGTCAGATCCTACATATCCTTTGCGAGCAAACAAGCTCATTCGTAATGGCAGCCCACTACACCATTCAAATCGATACAGTTTCTCAGATGTTTGTTATGTTCAATATTGTTTCAATTGGTGGTTGTACATACTCATCGAAGAGAAATAATTGAAGATCTTTACAAAGAATGGGTTGACCCTACCAAAAGAAAGGTGATTCAGTTATTTGTAATGATCTTTGAGTTATTATTTACCATGCCAATAAAAGTAACAGTTTATAATATTAGCATATTTTGACCCGATTCATACAAAAAATATCATAATAATTGACACTAGCAAACACATAATATCTATTTACAATTATTCATACTTCAAATAATGTGCAGTGAGTTTAATAGAAATCGCTAATTAAGCAACGATTTGAACACACACATCGATGTACATATCACATAATATACTATAAATCAATACAATAATTCAGCATAATCGCTTATTCATATTACAAATCAATACGATAAACGTAAGTACTGTTATGCCTCACAAACCCTGGACAACAACAATCGTGGTAACTTCATAAATCATAAATACAAATCACGAAGCCTGATCCATCAGATATTGAATGACATATATTTTGGTAACAAAGCCAAATCGACACGATTTATGATTTATGAGTTATGATTTATACGTTTAAAGCAACAACGATTTATACATTTAACGCAGTAGCGATTTATGATATATAAAGTTACCAAGATTTGTACTCAAGTTTTCTAAATCATACAACGGGATTTACTGTTGAATCTCAAATGTTACAATGATATGTTATGAAGGGTGCGATTTATACAACGATTTATAAGTTTGAAGCAGTGATTTATACGTTCAAATTAGAAACAATTTATACGTTTGATGTAATAGCGATTTATAATTGTTGATGATAGTGATTATTATGTATAACAATTTCTCTTTAAAGCGACTGCTACGATAGCTATTAATGTGATAGCGATTACTGCGATAGCGATTACTATGTATAGCGATTACTTCGTATAACGATTATTGCGATAGTGATTACTATGTATAGCGATTAACTGTGATTTGATATTTTGTATTACAGGCAGGTCAGAAGAGAAACGGAGCAGCAGGTGAAAAGCTGAAAGGGCGGTGTCAATGGCCTGTAGTTCTGTCGTGGTTCAGAAAATTGAGTGAATATCAGAAGGACCGATTACGAAATATGCACTTCGGCGACCTTCTGGACCAACATTATTTTGAAAATTACTGGAACACCATGACCCACCTGGTCAATAAGTTGAACCATAAGACGAACACGTTCCAGTTTGGGGGTTTTACGATGACCATGACCCTAGAAGATATGGCACGGATTACGGGTCTTAAGTGTCATGGCAGTGCTGTCCTAACACGGGATTCAAACTATAACCCACAGGACAATTGCACAGCCCTTCTAGGAATGTCGATGGAGGAATGACGTGTGTGTATTTCTGATGGAAGCAATTCCTCATCGATGAAAGTTTATTTTTTTCGTAATAAATGGGAAGGTCGGTTCACTGCATGTGCATCTGAAACATCTGACCAAGAGTTGTGCGACTTCCTTCTTTATTTTTTTGGACTTACTTTATTTTTCGATTGTTCTGGATCGAGAATAAGTTACTTGTGGCTGCAGTTCCTGAAAGACTTAGATAAAGTCGACAACTGGGCATGGGGTGCTGCTATGCTTGCACACTTGTACAGTCAACTTTACCGTGCGAGTAAGGGTACGAAAACCGTCGGGGGGGGGGGTGGCCATTTGTTTATTACATATTTAGTGCTTGTGGACTAAGCTCGTTGAAGGTTGTAGTCTTACTAATATATTATTTTTGTAGGCCTGAACTTGGGAGCATATTGTCATCTTGCATTCTCAATGTGGCCCTGCGGTTTGTGGTTTTCCCATGATCGGTGTGTGAGCTTCAATAAATGTCAAATGTGAAAATGCTCAATTCATTTTAGATGGACTATAATTAAATGAGGTAAATGGTTTAAAATCGTTGTAATGTTTAGCATTCTTAAGTAATCATTGCTTTATGATTTTGTCTTCCTTAGTATAAATCGTTATCTCCTACGCATCTAACTTTCATTAGCGTAAATCGTTATATAATTTAGCATTCTTAAGTAATCACCGCTTTAGGATTTTGTCTTCCTTATTAAAAATCATCATCACATTTGCACAACTTTAATTAGCGTAAATCATTATAATGTTTAGCATTCTTAAGTAATCATCGCTTTAGAAGTTTGTCTTCCTTAGTACAAATCGTCATCGCCTTTGCATCTAATTTTTATTACTGTAAATTGTTGTAATGTTTAGCATTCTCAAGTAATCATCACATTCAACATTTCATTTTTCTTAGTACAAATCGTTATCGCATTTGCATCTAACTTTCATTATAGTAAATCGTTGTAATGTTTAGCATCCTCAAGTAATCATCGCATTTGATATTTCATTTTCCTTAGTACAAATTGTTATCGCATTTGCATCTAACTTTCATTACCGTAAATCATTGTAATATTTAGCATTCTCAAGTAATCATCACATTCGACATTTCATTTTTCTTAGTACAAATCATTATCGCATTTGCATGTAACTTTCATTACCGTAAATTGTTGTAATGTTTAGCATTCTTAACTAATAATCACATTCAACATTTTGTCTTCTTTAGTACAAATCGTTGTCGTATTCAACATTTTTCATGAATAATTATGTCTATATCTAAACCACAATCTCGATTGTACAGGTTGTGTGGAGACCTTTTGGGGATGGGGAGGACGAGGATGACGAGGTTATTGTTGAGGCTGCGAGACTATCTGTATGCGATATTTGGCTCTTTAGCAAATGTGAAGCCGAGATACAACATGATAGTCGAGTACTCCTACAAGCTGGCTTGAGACAGTCGATACCAAAATTGCCTCTGGCATTGAAAAGGAAGATGAATAGTGGTGGGGCCACAAACGTGAATTGGCACGAACGCTTCAGGGAACAATTGGATAACTAGAACAAAGGAGGTGTTCATGCCATACCATATGATTATAAAGAACGACAATATGACCCCAACTATTTCAAACAATATTGGCAACCCATGCATGAAAATTGACAGATTAAGGAGAAGCGACCTAAAAGTGAGATCACTCTTGTCCCCAAGCATGTCGTCCTCTAGCATAGATGTAACGTCCATCATGTCCATTTGGTGGATACTACGATTTCATTTGTTGCAGTATACGATAAGGAGCAAACACAACTCCCAAAGGAGAAGGTATTGTCCGACCAAAGGTTTGCGATGCTAGAGAGTGAGAATAAAGAGTTACGGAAGGACATGTAGAATTTGAGTAAACAAATTGGGTCGCTGGTTGAGTTGATTACCAGTGGGTTATATAAGATCAAGAGAATGAAGAGGCCACCGAATAAAGAGACTCCACCAAGTGCAAGCAAGAGACGAGTTATAGGTCTATCTGACTCGTCAAGCACAAGTGAATAAACATATATGATTTGTGTATCCCGATAATTCTATGTTGTAATTCTGACATTCTTTGTTGTAATTATATAATTCTTTCCTTAATAAGTGTAACACAAAAGTGCCACTAACTCTTTCATGATTTATACTTACATATAGCGATTACTGGCTTCGGGTTTATTATGTATCACAATTCCTGTGATAGCGATTACTCTGTATAGCGATTAATATGTATAGTGTTTAGGAAGTTACAATGATTTGTACTTACGTTTGTTAAATCGTATAGCGATTACTAGCTTAAAGTTTATTACTTTTAGCATTTCTTATGATAGCGATTAATTAATATGTCGATTACTCAGTATAGCGATTATGAAGATACCATTATTTGTACTTATGTTTACTAAATCGAATAGCGATTACTGGTTTAGGGTTTATTATTTATAGCGTTTCGTGTGATAGCGATTACTTAGTTTAACATTTAATAGGTATAGCGATTATGCAGTTACCACGATTTATACTTTCTGTGATAGCAATTATAGCGATTACTAGTTTTTAGTTTATTATGTATAGCGATTCCTTTAGTTGAAAGAAACGTCGCATAACATTAGTATAGAGTTTAGGATCTGACACGCTACTGATGTTATGCTACATGTCATTTATTTACACGTACTAACATCGTGTCGATGATACTAGCAAATGAAACGACGTCTTTTAATTAATGCCCAATGTAATTTATTTATTTGTTAATAAACTTTCATTGCGTGATTTTTGAAAACTGGCAGGTTGTGAAACGACATGAACAATAAATGAATGAATCATCGTGTTCCGTAAGGCACACAAGACGTTTTCTTTAATAGCATGCAACATGCGACGTTTCATTTAAAGAAGAAAATGAACCTTTTCTATAACCTGCTTCGTGAGCAACGAACAGAAAAACTGATGTTTCCTCTAACCTCCTTCTAAGCGCAAGCTGTATCGATGTCGAAGAAGGACGCTATGATTCAGTCGAACGTCCACAAAAAAAGGTACCTTCAATTTCTATAATCTGCTTTGGCCTTTTTACGTCGTTTATAGTTCATTTACTGAAGATAATGCTATAATTATTTTACTGAATATTCAACTAATTTCAGTGCAGTATCTACAAAACAAGGTGCTAGAAAACTCAGCAAAGTACTCGAAGAGAACATCGACCGGATGCGAGATGAATTTCTAGAAGGTCACACTATCAGTAATTTTGTACATATGAAACCACTCTCAGTTATACATTAACGTATGTCATGGGTATGTATATTAACAAATGCACATTTGTTCTAAATAGACTATACATGATTTTGTCATGTATATTCAAAGCAAGGGAAGAACCATGTCGGTCTGCATCGTCACTCCTTATTTTATGGTATATTGGTTATCTGATATGTTTATTTTGTTATTTTATTTACTAATGTACCTTCGTGTTTTAAACTTACTATTATTACTGTTCTATTCAATAGAGTATTGTCCGCTGAATGCCATCGCGGCTGAATTTTTAGATGGAATACAATATTGGGGTGACGATGACCAAATGACAAACTTTTTTTCAAGTGATAAGGTTTATGACCATATCAATTTGTAAGATGTTAAATCTATTTAAGATCCTATTTTGATTCTTAATATCGATTTTAAGCTATCAATGGGAATTTGCATATTGATTTAAGATATTGTTTTGATTCTTAATATTGATTTCTATGTTGATTCTAAATATCGATTTTTATGACATTGTTTAGATTCTTAATATCGATTTCTATGCAAATTCTTACTATCAATTTAGGATATTGTTTTGATTTTCAATATCGATTTAAGATATTGCTCTGAATCTTAATATCGATTTCTATGTTGATTCTTAATATCAATTTAAGATATTGTTTTGATTCTTAATATCAATTTCTCTACTGATTCTTAATATCTATTTTTAAGTTATCAATAGAAATTTCCATAGCGATTTAAGATGTTGTTTTGATTCAATGTTGATTCCTAATATTGATTTAAGATATTGGTTTGATTTTTAATATTGATTTATATGCTTATTCTTAACATCATTTTTTATGGTATCAGTACGCATTTCCATCTCTATTTTTTAAGATATTTTATAATCGATTTATAGATATTGATTCCTACATTGTGGCAATCAGAAAAACATTGGGTCTTATACGTGTTTGATGTACGAGAACAAAAATTATGGCTATACAACTCCTTGGACTATGACATTGGTGTAGACCGTGATAATGTGCATTTGGTAAGTTTCTATCTTTAAGATTACCGTATCTTGTACCGTGGCTCAGAATTTATTTGCTTTTTCATAAACCACAGGTTGGATTTTTTAAAGACATGTTGGGTGTCGACATTGGCCTGTGGAGGCTTCACGTCGCAGAGGATACTCCTTTACAAAATAATGGCATCAATTGTGACATCTTTGTAATGAGGTATATTAAAGCAATATACTATGGACGAGCACCAGAATTCAACGTTGTATGTTGTACACTTGAACATTATTTATTAGCCTATATTATTGATTACTACATTTTTATATTGTTCTCATTTTCAGTTTTTTTTTTCAAGATGATATACCTAGATTCCGCAAAGAACTATGCGAGGAATTGAAGGATTTTCTAGTTAAGGATGATACAAAAACCCAGACTGCAAGATTACCTAGAAAGCTATGAAGGACGTGAGGCCTTCAGAAGTAAGAGGAAGTCATTTTAAACATCTACCTGTTCTCAAGGATAACGTGAAGATAGTTACGTTCTACTGCTGAGAGAGAGAGAGATCAATTTTTTGTTCAACTTTCAATTTCCAAATTTTTTGTGTACAGACATTTGTAACAAATTTTGTAAGACTATGTACAAAATTCATATTGATCTATAAACCAAAATCACGAACCTGGCACACGTGTTGAACACGCAAATCACAACAATATAAATTCCGCAACAATTTAAGATATTATAACGATTTTTGTGAGATATTGTTTTGTTTGTTAATATCGATTTGTAATATATTATGTTGAATTGCCGTATATAGATTTGTAAGATATTATATGTTTTTTAATGTCGATTTGTGAGATATTGTTTGGTTGTTAATATCGATTTGTAATATATTATGCTCAATTACTATATATCAATGTGTGATATTATGTGTTTTCTAGTATCGATTTTTATGATATTTATAGTATGATTTCTATTGTAGAATTACAAAGAATTATAACATTACAACATAGAGTTATCATTTAGCATTTTGTAGCATAAAAATGCCACTGATTTGCTTTTACGAGTTGTGTTCCTATCGCGATTTACATAATGATTGATAAAAGTCAAATGATTTGCACTAACATTGACCGTGTAATTTTAACGCGATTTGTACTCATGCACAGTGCAATTTTTATTCAGATGTGGCTGACATAGACGTCATTATGTAATTCGTTATGCCATTGTGATTTACACAATGATGTCTATCTTTTAGACAATGAGCTTTGTCTAATTGAATGACACATATCATCGTAATTTACACAGTGACGTATGAAGGCTACGTGCTATCGCGATTTGCTTACGGGCTATGTGTAATAACCGCAATTTTTACATTTAAAAATTTTAGTATTTTAGGCGTAAAATGGGCGGATCTGGGCACAGATCCAAGTTTCGGATCCAGAACCCATATCTATGTGACACCTATTATACAAGATAAACCTATTTAAATATTAAAATACGTAAATAACAAAATAAATAAAATAAATATATAAGTGGGGTTTTGGATCCAATTATGAATCCACATTTTTTTTAAACAAGGCCCGGATCCAACACGTTGTTGGATCCCGAGTACGGGTCGCGGGTCGGACCCGGACCCAGCCCACACCCTGTAAAATGAAAACAGTAGGGGATTTAAAAAGGGGGCAACCCGATATGGGTTGCCCGATAGGCAAAAGAAGGGGGGAAAACTCCTCCCCCGATATATCGGGTGTTAGGGTTCAACTGAACCCTAACACGTAAGGAGATGGGGAGGTGGGGGAGCACACCGCAGCCGCCGGGAAGGTATGCTTCCCTTCCTTTTCGGGTGACCACCCTCCTACAAAGGGGGACCTCTGAACCCCTCTTTCTCCCTCTCTCGCTATCCCATTCTCTCTCTCACTCTCCTCTACCTCTCTAACCCTCGAAGCACCCTCCGATCTCAGGCCTGCAGCTCGAGACCTTGCAGAGAGAAGCCGACCTCTCCGGTGGTGGTGCTGTCCAGGCCGACCGACCTCCTCTCGTGGTTGCCGCAACCTCCTCGCCGGTTAATGGTAGGTTTGTTGTTTCTTGTCGGAAATGCTATGGGTCGAGCATGAGATAAGAGTTGTCGGAACACCCTAATCGCGAAAAAGGGCGGGGGGGGGGAGGAAATCCCCAATTTGGGGTTGTCTCTCAACCCTAAACTGAAAACCCCAAATCTACGATTTGGGGGTTTCGGATTATTATGAAAAAGGGGACTATTGTGTTTCATATTTCTGAAAAATGGAGAGAGATTTTTCGATGCTTGCTATAAGGTTCGTTTCAGTTAAAAAGGGAAAAAAAAATTGTTTGTTGGGCATGCGTAGGTGATCCGATTTAGTAGGTTTGTATGAATGTATGTTATGCTGATAAAAATTCTCTCAAGTTGCAAGCTCTTTGGATCCAATAAGTGTAATCAGACATATTTATGACATTGGTTAAAATGTAGAATATTGGGTCTTAGTATCTCCATCAACCATCATACCATTTATCATAAAATGAAATTTCTATTGGATGTCGATTTTCTTGTAGGAACATCGAATTTTGTTGAATTAGTTAGTATCATTACTTTCTGGTTTGTAGCAACACCCTGTGGTCAAAAAGGTAGTATATAGATGCAAAACAGAAATTTTGTTTGTCGACTTTCATGCAATCATGAATTTCTTTCATTATGATATGGCTTATTCCTTCTCTGTTGCCAAGGAAAACATAGAGCGGGAATGTTTCTTTAGGTCTGGTTGTTGAAGTAAGTTTTCACTGTAACATGCTTAAGATTCATGTTTTTAAGAAGATCTTTAGAATAAAAAAATTATGCACAGATCCATATACTCAAACAATCCAGCTAGAATATATGTATATCAGCAAACGTATGCATGGTTAGGTCAAAGGCTTCTAAAATTTGACTGAAATTGTGAAATATATAACTAAATCACTACACACAGCATTCTGGATCATGAAACTAGCAAAATACCAATGTTGGAACTTACATGGTGGGATATACCCAACTGTTTTAATTGAGCCATGGACCTTATAGAATATACTAGATGTGCCTATATTGTGACATACATCAAGATGCTATGTTTTTGCATGTGGTATATAGGACAGCATATGCTAGTTACAACAAATTGTAAACATTTCAAGATAGTATGAGAAGCATGCCGCGCCTTTAACATTTTGTAAGCAATATGCATGAAACTTCAATCTAGCATTAATGAATTATCAGTAGTGGGTTTGTGAACGTGGCAATTAGCATTTCTCTAAAATTTATATCTTCATTGATACTTATAAAGGACAGAGCTAAGTTAATGAGGGTTCTTAACCAAGAAAGTTTTGACCACTCTTGTAGTTAAGTAAACCATGGTAGTGATAGATAAATAAGAATAATTTTCCTTTATGTGTAATCGTTATGGTTTAAGGCTGGCACGTGAATCACCAAGACTGGTACTTGAAGGTTTCACCGTGGCACTCAAGATGAAAAGGTTAATACCCACATAAATATTAACTTTTATGCTTGACTGGTTTAAAGGCACCGGAGCACTCTGAGTCGGTTATGCAATGAATATGAAATATATATATATATATATATATATATATATATAAACAAATAGAGGTATGTGTACTTTGGCAAAATGACTAAGTTTGGGAACTTACTACTATGGTAGTAAGAGGCATATGGGGAAACACCCTATACTTCGGGAAAATAATTAAATGAAAAGACTAACCCACTCAGATTCAGGCTTACCTTGGAGAGGGTAGCTGGTACAAAACTCCGGGGACGCGTTTAACTGTTTCGAGCTAAAGTGACTCGTTGGTCCCCAGTCCTCGGAGTTGGGGGACCCGGACTACCAATATGTCCTAGGTGGTAGCTCTTTGCTCTTCTGCAGAAGTTAGGGATGCATCCTGTTTTTGGTTTTGGCATTTGGGAGTTTCTCTCGGTCACTGACCGCTCCCTTGGGATTTCAGTTACAGTTAGAATGTTCGGGTTAATAAAACAACTTTGAATAATATACCCCCGAACGTTCTTTTCTGTGATGGTTGCCTCGGCCCGTGTGTACCCACGGGATAAGACAAGATAAACATCAATTAGAACATGTTAGGTATCACCGTGAGTAGAGTTACTAGGGAGACCGGTTTATATTCTTCCAGCATGTTCTGAGTTTGTGATGAAATGACGTCCTGCAATGAGTAGACATGAGATAATCAAATTCGTATTGGGACTATTACACGAATGTTATGCATGATTGTTATTGTGTTGCATAAATTGTTTTAATTGCTTAATGCCTTACTTGTTTAATTATTGTGTTGCATAAAATGTTCTAATTGCTTAATGCCTTGTTTAATTGTTGTCGTTGCATGAAATGTTTAAATTGCTTAATTATAACAGTTGTATAATCTGCATGCCTGCTGAGATATATGTCTGTTACTTCTGATGCATAGTCTGCTTTGTGCGATTCTTAATAGGCTGAAAAATTCACACATCACATACTAGATTCATGACATACCTGCATTAAGAGTACAGTCTTTCCTACTTAGACGTGGTAGTCTAATTCCTATAATTTTTATCATTTTCAGGCACAGGGTAGTTCTATGAGCGACACAGGATAAGGCGCTGACCAAGATTTGATCTACTTGTTCCCTGGCGGTCCTACTTTCTTTCGGATTGAAAATTTTATTTTGAGACTCATAATGTGAAAACTCTGATGTTGGATTCTACTATTATTGAAATAAAAATAAATGGTGTGGTTTGCTTTTTCCTTTCTGTATCGTTCTGAAATGCTTAACCCTGGAATCATTAGTTGTTTCCGCATTACAAAAAAAAAATCCTCAAAAATCTGGGTTAAAATTTTGGGGCGTTACAATTATGGTATCAGAGCCTGTGAACAATAAATCAAAGATTACGGTCGTGCCACACCCTGCAAGCGCTCTCTAAGTATAAATTCTTTATCGGCCACGATAATTGCATTGTTTTTCTATATAAGTATAAATATATATACATGTAATGATTTTAGGAACACTACAATTCAAAGATAGTATAACTGTGTGTATTGAAATGGTTATTAGATGTATCGTCGATCCCAAGCTAGTTCGAGCGTTGTGAACGAATGGCAGGACCAAAGGGGTTTCGTGATGGAAACTCTAGGTAATCTAGCTCAAACCATGGACACCCAAATGCGCCACCAGGCGGAGTTAGCCGCAACCATAAGTGAAAGGCATAACACCAGCACAATCACCTATGAGAAGTTCTTGAAGTTGAACCCGCCTACGTTCTCAGGCAAGGCTGATCCTGAACTAGCCGAGAGTTGGATTGCAGAGACAGAATGAGCTTTTCGGGTTCTGTCTGTTCTCGATGATAAACAAACGAACTTCGGCACCTACCGCTTGATGGAAGATGCACAGAAGTGGTGGGACACAACCCGAACCATCCACTTTGCCGGAGTGGATACTATTCCATGGGAAGATTTCAAGCGGATATTTTTAGAGACATATTTCCCCCAATACGCTCGTGATCAGAAGCATCAGGAGTTCTTGGAGCTTACTCAAGGAAATATGAACTTGGTAGAATACACTACCAAATTTCGGACCTTGGAACGTTATTGCCCAAATTTGTTTGCGAATGATAAAGCCAGAGCAACTAGGTATGTCCGCGGACTCAAGGACGAATTACGACCACGAGTGATGATTAATCTGCCGTCCACCCTCGCACAAGCCATTGAAGTGGCTACTATGCTGAACAAAGAATGAGAGCGATCAAGGAAGAGTCAAAAGGACACACGGGGGAAGCGGAGAGCCGGTCCGCTGCAGCACCACGGTGGCAAGAAGTACCAGCCACCTTACAAGAAGCAGAAGTACAATGGTGGAAATCGTCCTCCGCAACAACAGGGAGAAAATCGGGTGTGCCAGAAGTGCAACCGATTCCACTACGGACAACCTTGCCCCAGAGATACTGGTGCATGTCTCTACTGTGGAAAGATGGGTCATTATGTCCGTCAGTGCCACAAGAAGATGGCGGATATGCAGAAACGTAATGTTGGAGGAGGGCAACAACATCAACCATCTCAGCCGCAACAAACACCACAACAAAATACACAAAAGAGGGTGCCTGAACGAGTATATGCCACCACTGTGGAGGAGTTCGAGAAAGGAAATCTGGTACAAGGTACGGTATTTGTCAATGGCTGTGTTGCACTTGTTCTATTTGACTGTGGTGCTACACATTCGTTCATATCTATAGAGTTTGTGAAATTACTAAGTGCACATACTGAATCTCTGAAACATGAATTATATGTGTACAATCCGATAGGATATAATTCGATATGTGTGAACTACATCCCTGATGTTATAATTATACTGGAAGGACAGAACTTACCTGCTGACCTAATCTTGCTTGATATGACTGAATATGATGTCATATTGGAGATGGATTGGTTATATGAACATTATGCCAATGTTCTTTGTCGCCAAGGGAAAGTGGTTTTGTCTCGACCAAGATGGCCAAAGGTTGAGTTTCGACTCTCTAGACCTATAGTGAAGGGCCGAATTGTATCGGTATTAAAGGTTCAGAAGTATATGCGACAGGGGTGCCGAGCATTCCTAGTAAATGTATTCTCCTGCAAGTCGAAGGTCACACCATTAGAAGAACTTGAAGTGGTTCATGAATTCCCGGAAGTGTTTCTGGATGAGTTGCCTGAACTACCTCCATAGCGTGAGGTGGATTTTCATATCGAGTTGGTGCATGGGACGGCACCGATCTCAAAAGTGCCTTATCGTATGGCCTCAGTAGAGTTGGAGAAGCTGAAGAAACAACTCCAGGAGTTGATGGAGAAAGGTTTCATTAGACCGAGCGTGTCACCATGGGGAGCACCAGTTCTTTTTGTGAAAAAGAAAGATGGTTCTATGAGGCTGTGTATAGACTATCGGATGTTGAATCAAGCAACCGTAAAAAATAAGTATCATTTACCTCGCATTGAAGACTTGTTCGATCAATTGCAAAAGGCTAAGGTGTTTTCAAAAATCGATCTTAGATCTGGGTATCACCAACTTCGGATCAAGGATGATGATATTCTCAAAACAACCTTTAGAACAAGGTACAGTCACTACGAGTTCGTAGTTATGCCATTCGAACTGACAAATGCTCCTGCCGCATTCATGGATTTGATGAATCGGGTATTCAGAGCGTACTTGGATACTTTTGTGATTGTTTTTATTGATGATATACTTATATACTCTGAAAGCATAGAGCAACATCGTGAACATTTGAGGATCGTATTGAGGACTCTCAAGGAACACCAGTTGTTCGCAAAATTCTCCAAGTGCCAATTCTGGCTCGAGAAGGTCATGTTATATCGCGAGATGGAGTCGTTGTGGACCCGACTAAGGTTGAAGCGATATTAAATTGGGGTCAACCGAAGAATATCAGTGATATCAGGAGTTTTCTAGGATTAGCAGGCTATTATAGAAGATTCATTCAGGACTTTTCACGGATTGCCATGCCCATGACCAAGCTTCTGAGAAAAGGAATTAAGTTCGAATGGACGGATAAGTGTGAGGAGAGTTTCCAAATCTTAAAGAAGAAGCTTACCACCGCACCAGTGTTGGCTTTACCTTCAAGTCATGGTGGTTTTGTAGTCTACTCAAACTCATCAGGTACTGGGTTGGGATGCGTTTTAATGCAAAATGGTAAGGTAATAGCATATGCCTCTCGCCAATTAAAGATTCATGAACGAAACTATCCAACTCATGATCTCGAATTGGCAGCCGTGGTGTTCGCTTTGAAAATATGGCGACATTACCTGTATGGGGAACAATTCGAGGTATTTACTGATCACAAAAGTCTCAAGTATCTGTTTTCCCAGAAAGAGTTGAATATGCGACAACGACGACGGTTGGAGTTTATAAAGGATTACGATTTTACCATTTCCTATCACCCAGAAAAGGCAAATGTGGTAGCTGACTCTCTTAGCCGCAAAGCTGATTGCAATTTGTCTAGTCTTTTGACAAAAGGGTGGAATTTGGTGGAAGAATTCATTGATTGGAAACCGTTCGCAGATGTCGTGGGAAGTATCAAGTTATCAAATTTATCTGCCCATCCAGAGATCCTTACAAAGATTATTGAAGGTCAGAAAGAGGATCCCCAGTATGAAAAACTGAAGTCACTAGCCCAACAAGAAAATGCACACTTCTCACTCAAAGAAGATGGCAGTATATGGATGCAAAAGCGACTTTGGGTCCCTAGTGATCCCAAGTTGAAAGAAGAACTATTGGGTGAAGCACATCGGTCCAAGTACACCATACACCCAGGGGGCACGAAAATGTTTAAAGATTTACAACGAGGGTATTGGTGGAATGGAATGAAGCGTGAGGTCGCAAGTTATGTTTCGAAGTGTTTGACTTGTCAGCAAGTCAAGGTGGAACATTAGAAGCCTGGCAGAATGATGCAGCAAATGGAGATTCCATAGTGGAAATGGGAAGAAATCACCATGGACTTCGTGGTGGGTTTGTCCAAAACACGGAAACAACATGACGCTATATGGGTAATAGTGGATCGACTGACCAAATCGGCTCACTTTCTACCCATACGAATAAATCAATCCCTCGAGAGCTTAGCAGACTTATACATCTAGGAGGTTGTTAGACTACATGGAGTATCAGTCTCTATTATATCAGATCGAGATTCTTGTTTTACTTCTCGGTTTTGGGGCCAGTTGCAACAGGCCTTGGGTACAAAACTGAAGCTGAGCACCGCTTTTCATTCCCAGACTGACGGACAATCAGAGAGAACTATCCAGACGCTAGAAGATATGATGCGAGCATGTATGCTGGATTGGAAAGGTGAGTGGGACAAGCATGTTGTTCTAGCCGAATATGCTTACAATAATAGTTACCATGCGAGTATCGGCAGGGCTCCTTTCGAAGCCATGTACGGAAGACCCTGTAGATCACCTGTGTATTGGGATGAGATTGGCGAACGGACGGTAGAATCACCAATTGTGTTACAACACTATACCCAACAGATCAAGATGATAAGAGATAGACTGCTTACCGCCTAGAGTCGACAAAAGAGTTATGCAGATCAGAGGCGCAGGGAGCTCACTTTTGATGTGGGGGATCAGGTCTTTGTGAAGGTATCACCCACCAAAAGTGTGTTTCGTTTTGGTAAGAAAGGAAAATTGAGTCCCAGATATGTCAGAGCTTTTGAGATTTTGGAACGGATTGGAGAAACAACCTATCGTATAGCCCTACCTCCCCAGTATGCTCAGATACATAACATATTCCATGTATCTATGTTAAGAAAATATCTTTAAGATCCGTCACATGTCATCCAGTATGAGGACGTAGATATAAGGGAAGACCTAACAATGGAAGAAAAACCAATGGAGATATTGGAACGAAGCGAGCGAGTCTTGAGATCAAAGACCATTCCTCTCGTCAAGGTGAGATGACAACACCATGGCATTGATGAAAGCACATGGGAACCAGAGGCCAATATGCGGGAGAAGTACCCCAACCTTTTCGAGTAAGCACCCACAGGTAAATTTCGAGGACAAAATTTCTTTTAGGGGGAAAGGATGTAACAACCGCAATTTTTACATTTAAAATTTTTAGTATTTTAGGCATAAAATGGGCGGATATGGGCACGGATCCAAGTTTCGGATCCAGAACCCATATCTATGTGACACCTATTACACAAGATAAACCTATTTAAATATTAAAATACGTAAATAAGAAAATAAATAAAATAAATATATAAGTGGGGTTTTGGATCCAATTATGAATCCACATTTTTTTTAAACAAGGCCCGGATCCAACACGTTGTTGGATCCCGAGTACGGGTCACGGGTCGGACCCGGACCCGGCCCACACCCTGTAAAATGAAAATAGTAGGGGATTTAAAAAGGGGGCAACCCGATATGGGTTGCCCGATATGCAAAAGAAGGGGGAAAAACCCCTCTCCCGATATATCGGGTGTTAGGGTTCAGCTGAACCCTAACACGTAAGGAGATGGGGAGGTGGGGGAGCACACCGCAGCCGCCGGGAAGGTATGCTTCCCTTCCTTTTCGGGTGGCCACCCTCCTACAAAGGGGGACCCCCGAACCCCTCTTTCTCCCTCTCTCACTATCCCATTCTCTCTCTCACTCTCCTCTACCTCTCTAACCCTCGAAGCACCCTCCGAGCTCAGGCCTGCAGCTCAAGACCTTGCAGAGAGAAGCCGACCTCTCCGGTGGTGGTGCTGTCCAGGCCGACCGACCTTTTCTCGTGGTTGCCGCAACCTCCTCGTCGGTTAATGGTAGGTTTGCTGTTTCTTTTCGGGAATGCTATGGGTCGAGCATGAGATGAGAGTTGTCGGGACACCCTAATCGCGAAAAGGGGGGGGGGGAATCCCCAATTTGGGGTTGTCTCTCAACCCTAAACCGAAAACCCCAAATCTACGATTTGGGGGTTTCGGATTATTATGAAAAAGGGGACTATTGTGTTTCATATTTCTGAAAAAGGGAGAGAGATTTTTCGATGCTTTCTATAAGGTTCGTTTCGGTTAAAAAGGGAAAAAAAATTTGTTTGCTGGGCATGCGTAGGTGATCCGACTTAGTAGGTTTGTATGAATGTATGTTATGCTGATAAAAATTCTCTCAAGTTGCAAGCTCTTTGGATCCAATAATTGTAATCAGACATATTTATGACATGGGTTAAAATGTAGAATATTGGGTCTTAGTATCTCCATCAACCATCATACCATTTATCATAAAATGAAATTTCTATTGGATGTCGATTTTCCTGTAGGAACATCGAATTTTGTTGAATTAGTTAGTATCATTACTTTCTGGTTTGTAGCAGCACCCTGTGGTCAAAAAGGTAGTATATAGATGCAAAACATAAATTTTGTTTGTCGACTTTCATGCAATCATGATTTTCTTTCATTATGATATGGCTTATTCCTTCTCAGTTGCCAAGGAAAACATAGAGCAGGAATGTTTCTTTAGGTCTGGTTGTTGAAGTAAGTTTTCACTGTAACATGCTTAAGAGCCATGGACCTTACAGAATGTACTAGATGTGCCTATATTGTGACATACATCAAGATGCTATGTTTTTGCATGTGGTATATAAGACAGCATATGCTAGTTACAACAAATTGTAAACATTTCAAGATAGTATGAGAAGCATGTCGCGCCTTTAACATTTTGTAAGCAGTATGCATGAAACTTCAATCTAGCATTAATGAATTATCAGTAGTGGGTTTGTGAACGTGGCAATTAGCATTTCTCTAAAATTTATATCTTCATTGATACTTATAAAAGACAGAGCTAAGTTAATGAGGGTTCTTAACCAAGAAAGTTTTGACCACTCTTGTAGTTAAGTAAACCATGGTAGTGATAGATAAATAAGAATAATTTTCCTTTATGTGTAATCGTTATGGTTTAAGGCTGGCACGTGAATCACCAAGACTGGTACTTGAAGGTTTCACCGTGGCAGTCAAGATAAAAAGGTTAATACCCACATAAATATTAACTTTTGTGCTTAACTGGTTTAAAGGCACCGGAGCACTCTGAGTGGGTTGTGCAATGAATATGAAAAAAAAGTATATATATATATAAATAAATGGAGGTATGTGTAATTTGGCAAAATTACTAAGTTTGGGAACTTACTACTATGGTAGTAAGAGGCATATGGGGAAACACCCTATACTTCGGGAAAATAATTAAATGAAAAGACTAACCCACTCAGATTCAGGCTTACCTTGGAGAGGGTAGCTGGTACAAAACTCCATGAACGCGTTTAACTATTTCGAGCTAAAGTGACTCGTTGATCCCCAGTCCTCGGAGTTTGTGGACCCAAACTACCAATATGTCCTAAGTGGTAGCTCTTTGCTCTTCTGTAGAAGTTAGGGATGCATCCTGTTTTTGGTTTTGGCCTTTGGGAGTTTCTTTCGGTCGCTGGCCGCTCCCTTGGGATTTCAGTCATAGTTAGAATGTTCGGGTTAATAAAACAACTTTGAATAATATACCCCCGAACATTCTTTTCTGTGATGGTTGCCTCGGCCCGTGTGTACCCACGGGATAAGACAAGATAAACATCAATTAGAACATGTTAGGTATCACCGTGAGTGGAGTTACTAGAGAGACCGGTTTATATTCTTCCAGCATGTTCTGAGTTTGTGATGAAATGACGTCCTGCAATGAGTAGACATGAGATAATCAAATTCGTATTGGGACTATTACACGAATGTTATGCATGACTATTATTGTGTTGCATAAAATGTTTTAATTGCTTAATGCCTTGTTTAATTATTGTGTTGCATAAAATGTTCTAATTGCTTAATGCCTTGTTTAATTGTTGTCGTTGCATGAAATGTTTAAATTGCTTAATTATAACAGTTGTATAATCTGCATGCCTGCTGAGATATATGTCTGTTACTTCTTATGCATAGTCTGCTTTGTGCGATTCTTAATAGGCTGAAAAATTCACACATCACATATTAGATTCATGCCATACCTGCATTAAGAGTACAGTCTTTCCTACTTAGACGTGGTAGTGTGATTCCTATAATTTTTATCATGTTCAGGCACAGAGTAGTTCTATGAGCGACGCAGGATGAGGCGCTGACCATGATTTGATCTACTTGTTCCCTGACGGTCCTACTTTCTTTCGGATTGAAAATTTTATTTTGAGACTCATAATGTGAAAACTCTGATGTTGGATTCTACTATTATTGAAATAAAAATAAATGGTGTGGTTTGTTTTTTCCTTCCTGTATCGTTCTGAAATACTTAACCCTGGAATCATTAGTTGTTTCCGCGTTACAAAAAAAAAATCCTCAAAAATCTGGGTTAAAATTTCGGGGCGTTACACTATGTCTATGTCAATGAAGGTCCAACATTACAAGCCTTTGTTCACCGTATACATCGCTAATTTCTTTTACGATTTTCATTCACGTAGGGTGAGCATCACAACGATTAATGAACAATACACGTCTCTAATCGCTTATTGGATTTTCATTGATGAAGGGTGAACATTACAAGCCTTTGTACACCGCATACATCGCTAATCTCTTTTGCGATTTATAAGATATTATGTATTTTTGAGTATCGATTTGTGAGATATGGTTTTGCTTGTTAATATCAATTTGTAAGTTATTATGTTGAATTTCCTTATATCGATTTATAATATATTATGCTCAATTGTTGTATATCGATGTGTAAGATATTATGTGTTTTCTAGTGTCGATTTTTATGATATTTGTAATATGATTTATATTGTAGAATTACAACAAAGAATTATAACATTACAACACAGAATTATCTATTTACAACAAAAAATTATAGAATTACAACAAAGAATTATCGATTTACAACAAAGAATTATAGAAATACAACAAAGAATTATAGAATGCTAAACATTACAATGATTTGTAAGATTTGAAAGTTAAATGCTACAGCTATTTTGAAGCTGAAGAATCAACACACGATTTCTGTGTTGCGTTGCTCGCTTTTGAATTTAATAGAGCTTGTCATGAAACAGAACAATATCAGACACTACATTAAGTTCAACAAGAAATGCTAACATCCTCCCAAAATTGTTACATACTAAAAGACTTGTCATACTCATGCCATTGTTCCACTCAAACAGGTCAGGTGGATTGCAGCTTACAACATTGTAGTGCACATCTGTATGGTATTGCTGCATGTTGGAAATTACACAAGTTAGATATTGATATGTTGCACATAATACAATTTACATGAGAAGCAATATACTGTATTACATACTTGTTCATGCGAAGGGCTTAGTTGCTTAGGGGTTGGTTGTTTCTTAGACATTTTCTTGTTAACCAATTCCAGTGCACCTTTTATCTTTCAACGACTGTGATCAGAGGCAGGTTTTCTTTTGATACCCTTTGCTAGGTGAATATTTCCATCATAATCTACAATGTTTACTCCTGACTTGTCGAAGATGATGTTTACGCTTCAACCCAACTTTTCACAAGGGTTGGTCTTCTTACATACGTTGTTCGATCTCATTTTCTTAGATTGGTCTTCACGAGCTGCAACAGACTCATGGTAAATTAACTACACTTTTTCAAGTAATTTTCTTGACACATTTTTCATACACACATAGGCTTATTCGCTTTTCGATGCCAAATCTGCAACATGCATAAGTGACCTACATAGTTGTTGGTAACGGGAGGCTATCAGACACTTCTCATCAACACTAGATGGACTAACATTATTTGTCTCTAGCAGTTCAATCTTTGCTTGTCTTGTCCATCTTCACATTATATATGACTCAGGTATTTCTTGTATCTTCTCTTGATTAAGTGCCTTTAATGCATGACGACATAAAATACCTTTGAATTTAAACATTTTGCATGTATATTCAATTATTTTGTTGTCAACATTGTACGTAACATGTGCTTTTTGCCTTTTTGGATACTCTTCGCCATCCCACACAACATGGTATTTGTGTACATTTTCATGTTGCATAAGTTCTTCTATGTTGCAATTCATGACCTGTATAACCTTCTTCTTAGTCCATTCAAATACAGTTAGTGTATACAAATCTGCAGGTCTCATCAATATTTTCATGCCTAAAGTTATAGGGCGGGTGTTGAAGCATTTCACATCTTATTCAAGCTCATTCTGTCTAAAACTGTCTATAAATAATTTATATTGTTCCATAAAACAAAACATTGTTAAACATGAATACAATGTTTTTTTTAGTGTGGCATGCACAGATTTATCTCTTTGTGTGCTTATCATACCAGCACAAAAGTATTGTCTTTCATATGCCAATGCCACTTCTCTTTGTCTGTATATAAATGTTGTAACCACACATAGTCTTCAAGGTCATACATCTGAATCATTTGCTCCCAATCAGACATAAAGGTAACCTCGTCTATGCTCTCAAGTACATATTGTCTAAACTTTTTATCAAACCCTGTCTTTTGGTTAAAACTGTGTCCGATGTTCTTTGCTGCATTTTGAAAGATATGTCACAAACATAGGCGATGATGTGCATATGGCTATACATGAGACACTGCAACTGTAATTGCATGATCACCATCTGTAAGTACAGCTCCAAGGTGCTTCCCATTCATTACCTGTGTAAATACTCTGAACAACCACTCAAAGGTTTCCTTGGTCTGGTCATACAAAAAAGTGCCACCTAATATGCAACTCCATGAGTGATGGTTCACTCTCACAAACTGCGCAAATGGCCACTATTGCGTATTAATCTTCACTATCGTATAAAAAACAAGCACATCATTGAAACATTCATAATTCACTCTTGACTTTGAATATGCCCAAAACATATTCGCAACATACTCATCTTCATCTAGTTGTATTGCACTAAAGAAACCAGGGTCAATGTTTGATTTTTTTTGTAGGTAATCAACCAAAGAACATATTCCTTCATTCTTCATATTTTCTGACCTCTTCCTTCTCAAGTGGTTTCTTAGATCCATAGGTGTAAATGGTACATTCTTGCAACCACCATCTACATGCACGCAAAAATTATGTCTTCCTTGGTGCAATGCCGGTGGTATCAATTATTTCAGCAATTGCAGCATGATTTGTAGTTACTTTACGATGCGACCTTAACATAGGAGTCATAAATGAAGTGACTAATTCATGGTTATGATCATTGATTAAAGTACAAACTACATATTTTCCATTCGGAAGTCTTCTTAACACCATTCTGGCTGAACAACTGCATCTTGAATCTGGCTTTCTCCTTGATGGATTTTCACTTGACTTCTTCCAACTTTGAACAAACATATGCCTTTCTCACCACAACACCCTATGCATTTTTTGCCCAAGAATACCTTCTAACACTGAAGCCAATTTTTAAGGCATAATCATTGTAAAATTTGTATGCAACTTCCTCATTATTAAACTGCATTCCCTCTAAAGGAACATAGTCAAGTGTACTATCATGTGAACTTGAGGTGCCTGCACCTTTGTCAAGTACAATATCATGATCGTCTACCTCATTATTGAATTGCAATTCATCTGCTGGAATATTCAAGTCAAGATTGTATCCAATGCCTGCGCCCTTCTTATCATGTGCATCATTAGTGCACATATTCAATTCTTCAGGTGCGTCGATAGTACGGATGTTCATTGCTCCATGACTTTCCAATGATTGAGATACGTCATCTTCACTGCAACTAGTTGATATGCTCAACATTATCATATGCAAAATATCAATTTGCGTTAGCCAGCGCATACGTTTACTACGATTTATTCAAGATGCATATAACAACGGTTACCAATTAGTTAAGCATAATAGCTTACAAATCAATATTAACAAACAACACCATATCTAACAAATCGATACTAAAAAACATATAATATCTTACAAATTGATATATGATAATTTAGCATAATATATTACAAATCAATAGTAACAAACAAAACAATATCTCACAAATCGATAACAAAAAACACATAATATCTTACAAATCGATATACGACAATTCAGCATAATATATTACAAATCGATATTAACAAACAAAATAATATCTCACAAATCGATAATAGAAAATATATAATATCTTACAAATCGATATACAACAATTCAACATAATATATTACAAATCGATATTAAAAAATAAAATAATATCTCACAAATCGATAATAGAAAACACATGATATCTTATAAATTGATATACGGCAATTCAGCATAATATATTACAAATCAATATTAACAAAAAAAACAATATCTCACAAATCGTTACTAAAAAACACATAATAGCTTATAAATCGATATACGGAAATTCAGTATAATATTACAAATCGATATCAATAAACAAAATAATATTTCATAAATCGACAATAGAAAACACATAATATCTTACAAATCGATATACGACAATTCAGCATAATATATTACAAACAAAATAATATTTCACAAATCGATATACATGTTACTACAACCATAATTTGTGTTACATTGCATATACTAAGTGAGTGGACGATACTGGATGGGGTAGAGGCCCTTGCTCGCATCTATAACTAAGCATTCTTGTCAACAGGTCTCAGCGTCTTATAAATGTCTTCAAGTTTCCAACCGTTGAAACGATAAAATCTACCTGGAATAACAAAACAGTACCTTAATGATACTCACGACGACATACGTTCTTCAACAATAGCATGATGACATGGAAAGGTACTCACGACGCTTTAATGGCACTTGTTGAAATGTTTGTGCTTTATTGCTTTTTTTCATACTGCCTAACGAAAATGAAGAAGAAGAAAAGACTGTAAAAAGAGATGGTCGACAAATCCCTCTTGACGTCCACCAATGATTGAACCAGTCGTTCGATTTATCGTTATCTCCACGAGGTAGGAACGAACCAGTAAAAGTTTTCTATCTAACAAGTGTCTTTCTTTGCTTCTCCCTCTCCTTCTTCTTCTTTTGTTTTTGTTTTTAGCTTGTGCTACAACAAAGGCGGAACGCGCAAATATATATACGGAAAGCGGGAAGATATTTTTATCCAACGCATATCTATCTTATGGGAGAACATTTCTGTCAAAAGCATATCTACCTTCTTTATATGTTATTTTATTATAAAGTCATCGTGGGCAACATTGGCATATGAATTATCATGGGTCCCAAGATATTTCTCTGTAGATACAGGAACACGCAAATTTGTGTTTAGGGGAGAACACACAACACCCTCCCGAAAGCGACCCAGCAAGAAAGCTTTCCCAGTAAGAAAGGACCTGTCCATTATAACAAGTCTGCATTCAAAGCTTTCCAGCAAGAAAGGACCGGTCCATTATAACAAGTCTGCGTTCACTGGGGTGGGTTGACATTTGGTTGACCGAGAAAAAGTCGGTCCTTATACTGTTTTTTTTTTTAAGAAGAAAAGAGGTCCGTGTAAGGGTGAAATGGCGGGGATAAATTTTTAACGCATTTTATGGTGGCTGGTGACCCAATGGGACCCACGCCAAAACGGAATAGTCAAGCAGCTAATGTCTTTGGTTTCCCTCTTGAGGCCCATCTCTTTGGCCAAACACGGTACATAAGAAATGGCCACCCACCTATAGGCCCCCATTTGTTTGGCCAAACAACGGTACGCGCTTTCAAGAATTACGATGGTGAAGGTTCCATCTGCCAGCATCTGTCATGTTACCATTATTGTGGGGACCTACTTCAAGTAATGTTATGAGACGTTGAACCATGTCAATGTTAACCATGCTGTCCCGTTACCATTATTCTTTAGGATTTGATTGATGCAAGTTGATTCTATCAAATCAGACTCCATAGATATATGATCTACATCATCCATTTAGGTAGGATTTTTTGGTAATTCAAAATTCAACCGTAGATAAAACACAATTTTGTGATTTAAAAACTCATTTTTTCGTAAAGAATCAACCGCTGCAGAGATTTTCATTGGTGTTTTGCAGGGATTTGAGCATTGTTCTATGAGACTTAAACCTGTTGGAAATATAGTGGTTGGCTGGGAGACACTCATTAAAGTGAGAGTTGTCCTACTATGATAGATTTTTCTGTGCATGCAATGGACTAATTCGACGCAACTTCGCTCACATAAATAAATCAAGTTTCACCTTCCATCAAAATTCGGTCTACAGCCTTACACTAAATGAGAGCGAAAGCCCACGGATGGGCTCCATCATTGGATGGTTAGGATTGAATGTACGGTGGAACCCATCCTCCTATTTCAAATGATGGGATCTCATTTCACACTGAAAAAGAACTCTCTATGCTAGAAAAAAGACAAAGGAGAGAGAGAGAGAACCCAAAAACCGGTGGAATGGGAAAGTGCCCAGGTATGACAAGGGCATGCAGGTCGATGACACCCACATAACCCCTAATGTTGCTTAAACAACGATGAAATGCTTCCCCTTCCGGGAGATCAGCTGCTTGAGGTACCCTGTATATTTTTTGTCTTCCATTAGACCTGCTCTCCTTTTGGACGTGGCCTTGACCGTGAGTGCCTAAAGATTGGATAAGCGAATGATCAGATGAACACACTGTCATCCAACACATCGTAATCCTTAATCAAGCGACCCTTTACCGCTAGCTATCTCCCACGGTGAACCAACATCGCCTTGTTCATCAGGAGCCATTTGAACGTCCAAGTCTTTGAACAACAATGAGGCTACCCTCGTTTAATCAACGGTTTTGATAAAAGGGAAAATGGTAGAAAGGTCCACTAAGGGGTAAATTTGTGTTTTTTGCTACGTGCTCTTCAGCTCTTGGGATGGTTAATGAGCCGAACCCATCTTGTTCAGACTCAGCTCGGGCTTGTAACTAGGCGAGCCAAGCTCAAGTCAGCTGACCTGAGCACAAGCTGGCCTGTGAAAATGATGTGAAATTTGAAGTTTCAACAATGGGATTTTAACCGCAGACTTCTCTCTCACATACCATACACTCTAACCAACTGTAAAATTAAAATTACTTTCATGATAGCACTACAACAAACCAGTGGATTAGCGACGACCTAAATCCATCGCTAATCCGCCGCTAACAAGATTAGCGACGGATTAGCATCGGAGTAGCGACGAATATCTTCCATCGTGATTTTTTTGACGCTAATAAGCGATGACATATATTCGTCGCCCGTTCCGTCGCTAAGTAGCGACATACTGTATCTGTCGCCAGTTTCATCGCTAAGTTGCGACGGAATAACGAATGACAACTTCCGTCGCAAGGCCGTCGTTACTAAATGGCGACTTTGGTTTGGCGACGGATTTATAGTCATCGCTAATCCGTCGCTAACTTAATGGTAATAATAAATAGCGACGGATATATCCGTCGCAAAAAAGAAAAAAAATAAAAAAAATTATTTGAAAATTAAATATCGAGAAAAAATTTCTCGTGCTACAATTTATATTTCTTGTGAATAAAAAATAAAGTAGACATAAAAATACATATAAAAGGAAACTAAAACAATTAATCGTTCCACTTTAAAATTCGCAAGTTTTAATTATTTACAATTCAACATTTACATTTTCGAAACAAAAAGAAAGTAGAAAAAATTCAACACATTAATCTAATCATCGCCAAGATTTTGTGCGTCTTTTTGTTCATTGCCTTGATCTGTCCCTTCAGCTCCACTAGGATGATTATCGTCAGCAACCTACACAAGAAAAGAAATGTCAGTATTGATAAACAAAATATATTGAAATAAATTTTACACTATATGTGATTCTATCATGAATGATATGTGTTCTAAGGCAGTAAAAAGACTATATGTGATTATATCATGCTCATATGTGTTCTAAGGCAGTAAGAAAAACTCTATATGTGATTTTACCATGCTCATATGCGCTCTAAGACAGGCAAAAAGTTGTATATGTGATTCTATCATGCTCATATATGTTCTAAGGCAGTCAAAAAACTGAATATGTGATTATAGCATGCTCATATGTGTTTTAAGGCAGTCAAAAAAACTTTATATGTGATTCTATCATGCTCATATGTGCTTTAAGGCAGGCAAAAAACTTTATATGTGATTCTATCATACTCATATGTGTTCTAAGGCAGTAAAAATACTCTATATGTGATTATATCATGCTCATATGTGTTCTAAGGCAGTAAAAAAAACTCTATATGTGATTCTACCATGCTCATATATGCTCTAAGGCAGGCAAAAAGTTGTATATGTGATTCTATCATGCTCATATGTATTCTAAGGCAGTCGAAAAACTGAATATGTGATTATAGCATGCTCATATGTGTTCTAAGGCAATCAAAAAAACTTTATATGTGATTCTATCATGCTCATATGTGTTCTAAGACAGTCAAAAAACTGAATATGTGATTATATCATGCTCATATGTGTTCTAAGGCAGTAAAAAAACTGTATATGTGATTATATCATGCTCATGTGTTCTAAAGCAGTCAAAAAAACTCTATATGTGATTCTACCATTCTCATATGTGCTTTAAGGCAAACAAAAAGTTGTATATGTGATTCTATCATGCTCATATGTGTTCTAAGGCAGTCAAAAAACTGAATATGTGATTATAGCATGCTCGTGCTGTATATGTGTTCAAAGGCAGTAAACGTATTATACTGAAATAAATTATATTCAATGCACCTAAGTTAAGGCAATCAAAGTTATATGAAATCTAACGACATGCAATATATCGCATAAAACTTTCATACTTGAGAGGCACCTGGAATTGAAGTTCCCCTGTTCAGCAAAAAACTGTTGAACTCAGTTCGAAGAACGTCAGAGATGGTTTCATGGAAGTAGTCACACATTATGTCCTTAACGATCTGGCATACATCATCACCAGAAAAAATAGGGTGCTTGGAGCTTATATCGATGAAAGAAGTCTGTGAGCCGTAACTGAAGGAAGGAACGACAGGTGAAGTGTTCATATTACTCCCAAACCCGAACACAAGACCCTTTTTGGGTTCACCTGCTGCAGTCACCCATGCTGCAAGATCAAATGATGGATGCTGAGTAGAGTCATCGCCATATCGCTCTATCATCTGTTGCTCATATGCCTCCTACAAAATAATGTTTACAGTATGCATTAATAATTAAGAATTATAATGTTTATGATAACTTGTATATTACAATGATTATTAATAGAATAAATACATACCGTTGTCATTCTCGCCTTCTCTGATACGAAGTCTCCCGTTTATGTGTTTCAACAAATACATTCTTATATGGTACAATGCCTCCTTTTTCTGCTTCCTGCGAAGTTAAATGATAAAAGATTTAGTTAACAGGTTTGCAACAATACTTATAAAATTGATAATATATATTGATGAGTTATCATTTTCTTCAGGTGGCTCCCAAAAGTCTTTGATCCACCTGTGTGTAGATGGGCTTCGAGCATTTTCGCTCGATTTTGTGCAGCCTTCGCAGAGCGATTTTGAAATGCATCCCCCGCCCACTTGTCGCACATTCCCTCCCAATAATCTCTCCTGATAGTAATAGGGTCATGGCTCTTCCACTGTAGTGGATCATCTATTCCGCCAGATATTTTTTTTGCTGCAGTCTTTATATTGTGCAACATGTCTACAAATCGATTGACAACCACCCTTTACCACACCTTCCTTGCATCATGTTCTTCCACCATAGTCGGGAAGCGATTCGAAGCCTATATATATTTTCAGAAAGTTAGTAGACATGACTATACAAAAAATTAAATATGAAACACATTAACTATGACAAACAACTGTATACCGTGAATGAGGACCACAATCTGTCTATCACCTCTTTTGGATACTCTTTCCATTTAGAGACCAGTCCTGATAGATGTTGAAGAAGTGAATTCCTAAACTCGTGTACTACTTGTGACTCAAACCTTGTGCTGCACATGAATTGGTACACATTAAATATTAATATAAAATATTTATAAGATATGCAATAAGTGAAAACAAAATACTTACGGTCGATTATCGATATACACTATTCGAATGAGTCTTCTTGTGCCAGACTGAGAAGACTCTGCATCCTGTGTTGGCTCCCGACTTGTATGATCAACTGGTGTAGGTGGGTCATATACAGGCGAAACATCATCTGTAAAAAAATATGTTAGAAATTCTCAGAATGCGCATTTCAACTAATCAAGCATCCAATTAGTTAAATGATATACCTATCAAAGGAGCCCGTGAAGATGAAGGTTGAGCCTGGCTACCACTGGATGAACGACCATTGTAACCTCCACAAACCATATTCTAACAAATAAAAAATGTCATGCAGTACATTCAAATAATTCGCATCAAGTATTACAATACATTCAAATAATTCAAATCATTGGAATACTTGCAAATCATTCATATCATTGCAATACATTCAAATCATTCACATCAAGTATTGTAATACATTCAAATCATTTGCATCAAGTATTACAATACATTCAAATAATTCAAGTATAAGAACATCAAGTATTACAATACAACTCATTCATTCGCATCAAGTATTACAATACATTCAAATAATTCAAATATAAGAACATCAAGTATTGCAATACAACCCATTCATTTGCATCAAGTATTACAATACATTCAAATATAAGAACATCAAGTATTGCAATACAACCCATTCATTTGCATCAAGTATTACAATACATTCAAATATAAGAACATCAAGTATTGCAATACAACTCATTCATTCGCATCAAGTATTATAAAACATTCAAATAATTCAAATCATTCACATCGAGTATTGCAATACATTCAAATAGAGGTTTGTATTACAAGATTTTGCTTACTAGCTTGAGAATTCTTCCTCATCACTTGTTTGACTTTCATATTCTTCTTCTTCTTCTTCTTCTTCATCTTCTTTTTCTTCTTCTTCTTCATTGTTTGCCCATCCACTTGGTATATCATTTGGATCACATTCTTCTATGAATGTTTCATCGATCAATGAAGATATGACATGCATATCATGCGCAACATCGTGACCATAAGAGAAGTCATAGATATCATCTGATTGATAGTAATCACTGTCTTCAGCTAACTTGTCTTCATGTAACTGATCATACTCAGGGTATAGTTTGGACTTCACCTTGCAAATTGCCCACCATTCATTTCTATCTGACTTTTTTGTACTCGGATATGAAGTATAATAAACTTGTTGAGCTTACGAGGCTAATATGAATGGTTCATATGTTCCAAACCTTAATTTATAATTCACCTTCACAATGTCTGAGGCTTTGTCGAGTCTTATTGCAGTTGGATCAAACCAATGACACTTGAATAAAGTTACCCTATTATTTATGCCTAAGTAAGTCAACTCCATTATTTTCTCTATAACACCATAGTAATCATGTTCATTTTCACCGTAGCTGCTACCCTTGAAAAACACACGCCACTATTCATCATTGATTTGTTTATACCGTAATCTTTTGTATGAAATCGATAACTATTTACGATGTACCCATTGTAACATTGCACAATTTTGGTCAGACCATTTTCTAAATCACATATTCCTTGATCTTTAACATCACCATGGCAGACCTACACACAAACATAAACAATGATTGTGATCACGACCAATTAAGTAACTTAGTGTTGTTTACAAGTACACAAATTTATGTTAGCGTCCTTACCAACTGTTTCAACCACTCCATAAACTTAGTTTCACGTTCTTTTTGTACTTTTGCATCAGTGAGATGTGAAACTTCTCTTCGCAACTCTAGATCAAATCGTCTGCAAACCACAAATACTTATATTACCGAACCATGTATGCACGTATAGAACATAAAAGGATTTATAATTATGTTGCATCTACATATACTTACTCGATGTATGGATCGATCGCTAAACAATAAAAGGGAATATAGATATGTGTTGCATCTTGCTTTTGATCTGTCAAGAGTCATGATCGACAACTACCAATGCGTGCCCAAGCCCAAGTGGTTGAAATATCGACAGCTTGTCAGCTTCAATTACTTGTTCTCCATCATCCGACCTGTGGGATCCACTGTACTGACCCTTGCCATTGCAAATTCAATAAAACTTTCAACACCATCCATATATTCATGCGATAACTCATTGTCAACTATCCTACGGTACATCCATTCACGGTTTGCAGTCATTTTGTCGTATGATGTTATGAATAATATCCTAACCAGTTAAAAGAGAACCATCAAAATGCTATGATGAAGAAAATATCAAATTTATCATGCAATATATGATGTCATACAATCATAAGAATTATGATGCATGCATTGATAACTTATTATTTTCATGTGCAAACTATTCATGACACGATACATTCATTTGAAGCATGCTTTTATTATATAATTTAACATGGAAGTCATAATCAAATTGAAAGTAACTACATGCAAGCATGGATACAATCACATCAAACATTACAATAGATCGAAATCATTCATATCAAACAAATGTCACACATGTACCTGCAACAAACACACTTCAATATACCGCTAACTACTACCATGCCTAGCATGAAATCCGTACTCCAAAAATAAGAATACTTCTATTCTCATACATTAAAATCATGCTCAGCATGATCTCCAAACACCAACAAAGCAGTCCTAGATATCAACAACTAAGTGAGTGTGTGAACAGTAAAGTGTTACATCCAATAAATTAAATAACATGTGATGCGCTTGCATCACTTACTCACCACGGGTATTTACTCAATTTGCATTATTTTTGTCACTTACCACGAGTGGCGAGGCACAAGCGGGTTTCGTTGAGAAATCTGCAAGAGACACTGTGTTAAAATGAAGTCACCACCTGCCGAAAAAAAAATGAGGCAAGGTCGCCCTCTTGCCGAAAAAGCAGGGGGTTGGGGGGCAACCCCTTGCCCTAATAAAAAAATGGCAGGAGGGCGTCCCCCTACCGAATAAAATAATGAGGCATGAGAGCGACCCCTACCGAAAAAAACAAACGAGGCAGGGGTCGCCCCCCTGCCAGAAAAAAAAGAGGCACGGGGGCGACCCTCTGCTCGAATAAAAAAATGAGGCAGGGGGCAATCCCCCTGCCGAAAAAAAAAAATGAACTCGGCTTGCCCAACACCGAGCTGGTATTCATAAAAAAATTCAAATATGAATCTGGACAAAGCAGAAGCGTCACTAGACAAAGCGGAATTTCAGATTATTTACACTCTATTTGGTGTAACTTTCACATCATTCAGTGATGCTGCCGCAAAGGTAACCTGTATTTGCTTGGAAGAGTGCCCAGCGGGTTGTGGTTGAGGACGCGTTGCATCAAACTCTGCTAGAGGACGTATGTGTTCGTAGCTTTCAAGAGGTAGGAGGGTGGTGGTGGAAGTGTCTTCCCTAACTTCGGGGAGGGTTCCTCGTCATTATAAAAACACTAAAAATGTTTTTGCTCTGAAGCATCAAACGGAAACACACCACAACATCCCTCAAAGTTATCTGGGTTCATTAAATACACCACAACAATTCAGGGATCTTTTGCTCGTCACATTCAATCTACTAAAGAGAGAGAGAGAGAGAGAGAGAGAGAGAGAGAGAGAGAGAGAGAGAGAGAGAGAGAGAGAGAGAGAGAGAGAAGGCTGAATCTGATGGGAAACATTGCTTTTAAGCTGGCATGTCGAGCAGGCGCTGGTGTTGGTATGCACTCAAAGCTTGTTCGTGATTTCGAGGACGAGGAGCTCCTTTGAGGATGGTTGCAGGACATGGAAGTTTTCCTGAAAAGCCATCCCACTGAGGGAGGTCATTCCCTTATTAAGCTTCTCAAACGTGTTGTTTCTTCCTTGCATGAATCCATCCCCCAAATCATGAAGGACATACGGCCCTTGCGGCAGAACATGTGGGGAGGCGAGGACCTCAATTCCCTCACCGAAGATTGCCTCCACCTCGCCAATGACACATCTATTTTCCTGTACCATTTGGAGCAAAACTTGGTGAGGTTCAAGGAGGACCACAAAAGGCTCTCAAACACTCTTCACTGCTGGTTGCCACCACAAAGGGAGCGGGACATGGCAGTGTTGGAGGAGCTGGAGAGGTACAGATCAGCAGGAAGCTTCGCCGACAAATGTCTGTTGTTGTTCATGGACTTGCTGGAGAAGCACAATCAGTTGGTGGAGAAGATCAGATTGCAAAGAACTACATTGAAGAAGAAGCTTAGCAGCATAAAACGGCTTAGGAAGGTCATCTTCACTATATTTGCAGGCATCTTTGCTGCTACCTTGATCTGTTCAGTCATAGCAATGGCGTTGCACGCTGGTCCGGTGTTGCTAAGCATCGTCTCAGCGTTGGTATCAGTTGGAAGTTGGGGGCCGTTGGCTGTGTCGCTGGATGTGCTCTTCAAGGGAGATCAGATGCGTCTCAGTCAGATTGTCGACGACATGGATGGCCTGGAGAATAGAATACATATATGTAAACACCCCAAATTTTCCTCATCCATTCTCAAACAACCCTCCTCGTGCAGTGTCAACCCTGTTAGGTCAGTGTAGGAGTCAAACCCCGAGTCAGTTTCAGAAAATTACCATTTTACCCACTTTTATTAGGAAAATTACCATTTTACCCCTAGGTCATCCCGGACCCCAGTCAGTCAGAGTCAACCAAGCTCATTGGTCATTTTAGAACATTTAGAATATCAATCATTCCAAGCTCATCTGAGCTCACAATGAACAAACCATTTCCATTTCTGACCATTCCTGCCAAAATGGGATCATTTCTTCGGAAATGGGCTCATTTCTCACTCAAATCCAAGCCAAGTGTCTCTGAGTCAGTCATTCATAGTCAGTCATACTTCCTAGAGTCTAACTTGAGCTCACCAGGAGTTCGAGTGCTTCTGTTTCAGTTTAAAACCATTTCTAAGTGTTCAGGAGCCCATTTTAGTTCATTTCAGCTCTTTCAGCTGAAATTGAGCTGAGTTCAGTCAGTTGAGCTAGTGTTTGAGCCTTGATTTTAGTTCATCTCAGTATTACTGACCTTTGTTTTAGCTCAAAGCCAGTTCAGGTTCGCAATTCACTTCGCTCCAATGACCATTTCGTATCATTTCTTAAAAAATGACAGCTTTTCTTGAAAATTCAGTCGGAAAGGTCAGTTGAGTCAATATCATTGTCAGTTCATTTGAGTTCTAAAACTCTAAAACCTAGCTCAATCTAGTTCATTTCAGTTTAATCCAGCTCAAACCCTAATTTCCAGTGTCACTCTATCTTGGCAGAGCTCGAAAATCATTTCTTCAACCATTTTTGCAAATTTTGTCAATTTTAACACTTTTTGAACTGGAACAACTGTCAATCGGGGTCTGACATCCAAAATTCTTCATTCAGGGTTAGCATTTCGCATAGCATTTCATGTCATTTCTCATTATTTCATATCATTTCTTAGCATTTCATAACATTTCATCACATTTCATTCCATTTTCGAAGTCCAGAACTCCAGTTTTATAAATTTCAATCCAGATTGAGTTTTAAAAATTTTCAGAAATCAATTTCAAACCCCAGGTTTCCAAAATTGACATTTTTACCCCTGGGAGTCTAAATTTGGAAATATTTTCTCAAGAAAAATAATCTGGATTTATTTCAAACTCAAAATTTTCAAATTTTATACTGGATTTGCTTCGCAATGAGCTATTGAACTTCAAAATCTGAGCTCGTTTCAAAAATTGCCAAAAATAGCTCATTTCGTTTGGAAATATTTTCTCGAGAAAAACAATCTGGATTTCTTTCAAAATCAAATTTTCAAATTCTACACTGGATTTGCTTCGCAACGGGGTATTGAACTTCAAAATCTGAGCTCGTTTCAAAAACTGCCAAAAATAGCTCGTTTCGTCTAGAATTTTTTTGAAAAGACTATTTTACCCCTTTAATCGTCAAAATGAATTTCAAAAGTGGAATTTGGACCCACTCTGAGATGGCCCATCCATTTGCATTTTCTTGTTTTAATTTATAAGAAAAGAAAAAAAATTATCTTTTTTCTTTATTTTTTTTGTTTGTTTTATTTTATTTTTTTATTTTATTTCACCCACAAGGGGGTCTACCACCCCAGCCCTCAATCCAGCCCATTTCCTTTCTTTCTTCCTCCATTTTCTTTTTTTTTTTCTTTCCTTCTTTCTTTCTTTTCTTTCTTTCTTCTTCCCTTTTTTCTTTCTTTCTTTCATCCTTTCTTTCCTCCCTCTCCACTTACGTGCATCTTTTTCCAGCCCCCCTCCTTCTCCCTCTTTCCCTTTCCTTTCTTCCTCTTTCTTTCCTTTTCCTTCTTTCCCTCTTCTTTCCTTTTTCTTCCCTTCCTTCTTTCCCCTTCCTTCCTTACTCCCTTCCTATTTTCCTCCAAAGCCAAATGGCTGCAGCCATTCACGTATATTCCTTCATGAAATATTATTAGTAACTTAGGTTTTGAGTTAATCAAAACCTAAGTTATGATAAAAAGAAAAAAAAAAGAACGGCTAGAGGAAATTCTCATCTCACGTCTCTCTCTCTCTCTCTCTCTCTCTCTCTCCCTTGAACTCTCTCTTTCTCTCCCCTTTGTTGCAGCAACCATTACCAGCTTGCAGCCTTCCAACCTCTCTACAACAACTCCCAAAGAGGATCTGGATGCCCAGCCACCAGCCGGCGCCCCTTTGAAGCTTCCCTCCTTCAACGTCAGCCATTGCTTCACTTCCACCATTGGCAGCCACCTGCAGCCAACTTCATCACATCCTTCCTTGGTGGAAGCAATAGCCCAGCCAACCTCCATTGCTCCACCTTTAACAAAATCCAGAAGCAGCCTTCACCACCTCTCCTTGCAGCAGCACACAACATCTTCACCTTGCTTCAGCCAACATCCTCATCTTCCAACAACAGTCTGCAACCCTCTTAGCAGCTGGTCTATTTTGCTCCAGCGTCTTTCAAAGTAGCTTCATCATCTTCCAATGCACCACCACTTCCAGCCGGCGCTCCAAGCCTTCATCCTTCAACCAACCTTGGAGGCGTCTCGAGTCCAATTTGCAGCCATCTTCGGTTGATTCCATCACAACCATCTTCGGTGGGTGCAAGGGTAAACCCAAGGTAAGTCCACAAATTCCATCCTCTCATCGATTTCCCTTGTTTATTCATATATATATTTCATCAAATTTCATTAATGTTTACCATTAGAGAGAGGATTTTCTATTTTTTTATTTTTGTTTTGCTGTGAAGCCATGTTAAGGCTGGATCCAATTGGATATGACATCTCATCCTTTCCATGGATGAAACTGTTTGATCCAAAAGCCTGCATAAAATAGATTGTGTATCTCCTTTTCTTTTCCTTTTTATTTTTATTTATTTATTTACTTATTTTTTTTTGTGTGTTTCAGCATGACTTTCAAGTAGATCCCATGTATTGAGCATCTTAGTTAATTAATTTCATTGTTTTATGAAGGATTCATTCTATTTTGTTAATAATTGTTTAGATAATTTATAGGTTTTGATTTTGGACAAAGTCCAGTTATCATTTCATGTTTATTATTTTGTCAATAAATCCCGAAAAATTTATTTCAGTTGAGTTAATTCATCTATGTTCTCCATCCAAAAACCTAGTTCCTTTCGAGTTTCAAAACCCATCTAAGCCAACCAAACCCTAAATCGGATTTTCTGTCTCTCTGAGTTTTCAATCTCCGCTTTAGCAGACAAGAACCTCCGACACCACCCTTGTGGGAGATTCGGACTGTCCTCCAAAAATCACAGTAGATTTATGATTGAATCTACTAATGATCTGGAAATTTTGAGGTTTTTTCAATTAGTTTTGACCTCTGTAAAAAATCGGATTTCTCAGACCCCTGGGAAAATATTGATTTTCTTTCGTCAGGGTATAGATAGACCCTAATGCACCGAGTCCATCCAATCTGTAACCCGTATGCAAAACTTTCAACATGAAAGTTGTTTCTAACATGTTTTCCTGTCATTTCCCAAAATTTGGGAATTTGTGGATCTGTTTCATTATTTTTCTCGGATTTTCTCTTTCTGTCTAACAGATTCCAATGTCCAGAAATGCCAGAGATTTAGGTCTCTGATAACAGTGTGGCCTTTTCCAAACCGTAACCCGAATCCCAATGGTGTCAAAAGATCAAATCTTCCTACGTTGGTCAGGGACAGTTTCCTACAATTTCAGCCATTTTACCATCTGTTTGCCATTTTCCCCACATTTTCTACCGAAACCTGTCTGTTTCCTTCATTTACTAGAGTCGCCGGATTCCGATCCGACTTGCCAGAGTGGTACAACTCAGACCATAGGTCAAAACCAGAAAGTGTAAAAGGCAAAAATCCTTTCCCTACTGTCCTATGTCCCCCCATAAAATTTGGGAAATTTTTATGGAAATTGGATATCCTAAATCCCCTTTAGAATCAATATTTTAGGCAAAAATCATAAAATTTAGGGTTTTTATTTGAATTTTCATATTTAAAAATACAAAAAAATAGATTTTCGAGCTTCATTCTGTTTTTAGGGTTATTTTAGGTGTCCATGCCAAATTTGGTTTAATTCCAAGTTCATTTGCTCCATGTGTTAGTTTATCTTTAAATTCAGAAGCGAAAATCAAGCGAAAATCAGGTTAAATTCGATATTTCATGATATTTTCACCATTTTAAGGTTTTTATCATGTACATAAGCATGTAGAATCATATTAGGGTTAATTTCAATCTCCTTTGCATTTCATATTTTTCAATTTTGCAAAATTTATTTCAGAAAACCCTGGTCTCAAGGCCATAGTCTTGTTATCAGGGGTATTTTGGTTATTTTGACCTAAATTTCGAAATTTTAACTTCTAATTCTCCAAAATTTCATGCATATTTCATCATATTATGTTTGATTTATTTCATTTGATTTTCAAAATTCTAAAATTTACAAAAATTCTTTCAGAAAACCCTGATTTCAAGGTCATCAGGGGTATTTTGGTCATTTTGACCACAATTTCGAATTTTCAAGTTTATTTTCAAAATTTATTCATTATTTATTATGTTTATATCAAAGCGGGTATGACTTTGGGTTTATATCTGAATAATATCCGATAAGTTCCTATATTTTTGGATAAATTCAGAAAAACATACATTTTTGTGCTAACCTTGTTTTCCAGTTTTGCAGGAATATTCAAGAAGGAGAATTAGCCATTTTATTTATTTATTTTATTCAATTCAATGTAAAAATCAATGTAATATTTGGAATAAGAGTTACTTTTCTGCTTAGAATAGGGCTGCATTGCATATAGTTTAATTTATGCAAATTTTAATATGTGATGTATGATTCATGCACATTATTTCAAATTCACTATGGTTTACACGAATGGCACGTGCACAAGCTCTTATGGAGTTTATAAACTCGGTGGGATTTGTATTTATGGCCATAGTCAGAATACGAAGAAAACCAAGATTTATGATCTTCATATTAGCCACATTCAGCCTACACTCTTAGGCTAACTTCAAAAATGCACTGCATTTTTCAAAACTTCAAAAGGATTTCTCAATTCCCCAATAAAATTCCCTTTTCAAATTCATATTCATTCATTTACATCATTCAAATTGCATTATTGTCAAATTCATTTTCCAATTTCAATTTCAAAAAGAAAAAAAATTCAGTTTTCTCAAGAATTTCCAAGTCTTTCTCAGGATCTGATTTTCTCAAAATCCTAAGTTTTCAAATGACATTTCAAAGCATTTCCCAAGTTCAAATCAAGATTTTCCTATGTTTTAACATTCTCAAATTTCAAAATCCCAAGTTTTCAGAAATCCATCTTCTCAGAATTCCCATTTTCCTGAGAATTCATTTTCCTTTTCAGAAATCCTTTTCCAATGAATTTCCTGATTTTCCCAGCATTTCTCAAATCCATTTTCTCATAAAATCAATTCCAAGTTTCCAATCTCAAAACCAATTTTCTCAGATTTTTAAGCTTTCCTGAGAAATCACTTTCCAATGCAAATTTCTGATTTCTAATGAAATTCAATGATTTTCCCAGAAACTCCAATTTCAAGCACTTTTCCAATCCTTTTCCAAATGCATTTCAATTTTCCAAAGCAAACATCATATTTTCTCAAACTTGCATTTTTCAAAATTCCATAGCACAAGCCTGATTCTTTGTGTATTCTAGGAAAAATAGAGCATAATTTAGATACTTGAGTCAAGTTAAAGCAAATAATTGGTCCTTGGTTCAATTACCCCTGGTAAAGGCGCCAGGAACGGTTGAACCTCGTACCGACAGGCGGATCCCATTCCATGGAATTTTCCTGCAAATTTTCAAAACGGAGGCGAGTAAATTTTCAAAACAATTTTCAAAACTTTGGTCGAGTTTGACTCACGAAATTCGTTTCTCTCTCGCAAGGGAGGGGAATTTTTTTTTGCGATGATAACAGGTTTGGCGACCGTGATGGGACCTGTCTTTGTCTGATCAATTATGTGCTTTGACTTAGCTTAATTATCAAAATCGTGCTCTATGAACTGTCAGCTTTTAATTACTGATATCATGTGAACCTATGAGCCTAGACTTGAACCCAGCTGACATGGATTGCATGTAGACTAGGCATGGTTTGGTAGGACCATATTGAGGAGAATTATGCATGCTCACTTAGACTTAGATCTAAAATACAACACTCCTCAATCTAGGAATTGTATGAAAACAATGTTTGCTTCTTCAAAATTTCAAAATTCTATCTCTTTAGGACTTAGAGCCCTCTGTTTGTCTGCATGTGATCGTATTTCAAAAACCACCCCACCTATGTCTACCCGGTATTCACGTTGTTGGGCTCTCTTCCAGAACCATAGTTCGGGACAGAGCCTCACAACTGGGCCATTTATTTGGGCTAACGCCCCCCTGCCACGTACCAAGGGCCATAGTCCAACGTATATCGGCAGACGCTCAAGGATGTTGGGAAAACACAAGTCTAGAACCGAAGATGAATTTTTATGCCACGTACATCGAGCCTTGGTTCGAGTATATCGGCATAGCATGATCGGACACAGTTGATCTGAGCCTAGAGTCAGGATTAGAGTCCTAAAGCTCTTTCTAAATTGAAGCATTTAGAGTCAGCTTCTTAGGGATTGCTGTATGTGCATAATTGTTTGTAATTGAATGTATGATATTCATTTTCGCCTTATTTTCTCATATTTTTCCCAATTTTTCCAAAATACCGAACCATTTTCCAAAATACCTCATTTTTCATCTTTTATGAAATATCTCCTTTTTCTTAAAAACCCTGGACGATTTTTCTAAATTATTCACCTTTTCCTTCAAAACTCCAGGAGATTTTCCATTCTTTCGTTCCTCTGAACTTCAAATTTCCAGCTTTCATTTTATCCTGCCTGCAATTTTCAAAATTCTTGTATTTTTCCAAAGTCTAATTCCAGTCTTCTTGTCTTTCAGTCCAATGGCATCTAGTCAGCTCGATTCTGTTTTTCCTGAGGGTCACATCTCCTACGAGGTGAGACAAAGTCTTCCTGAGCATCGATCTCATAGCACCGGACCCTTCTTCCCCCGGTGGTACTATGTCTGGTTCAAAAACTTCTCTCGTATGTTTCCGGACCACTTGAGCAATTGCGGGTTTGAATTGGCATCTGCAGTGGGAAAGTTGACAATCAACGGCAATCTGATTCATGCACTGGCAGAGCGGTGGAATCCGCGCACTTGCACGTTCTGGTTCCCATGGGGCGAGATGACCCTGTTGATGGACGAATTTTCAGAGATTATGGGACTGCCCGAGCCAGCCGGTCAGCCTGGAGATCCATTGGAGCAACAATTTTTTTTTTATCATTGTCAAGGGTCTGGACCCTAAAGATGATGTAGCTCGCATGACAGGACGCAAGTCTTGGCCACTGATTGATGAAAATGGAAATGACTATGTGAAACTGATCGAGATCTACCAACAATATGGGGCATTTGCAGAAGTCAGCTCATTATCCAGAAAAGTTTGAGAAAGAATTCAGCATGTGATGGTTTTGTGCACTGTGGAACTTGCTTTCTTTCCAGACGGACAGAACTATGTGGATGTCAGAATAGTTCAGCTTCTGAGGAGATGGGGAAGTTGACAGACCAACCGTCTTTCGATAGTCATGGTCGCGCTTGCTTTTCTATACAGAGGACTGACCCGCTTCACACTTGGAGAGTCCATCTTAGTCGAGGGATATACTTATGCTCTTCAGTCTTGGTTCCTTCAGCATGTACCGACCAGAGCTAGTTCGTTCAGATACAATGACAAAGAACTTCTTCTAGTTGCGCGATACCGATTCATGATCGATTATCTGCAGGAAGAAGAAGAGGTGTGGGACTATTTTGATCGAGAATTATCGCCTCCCAGATGCACCTATGCATATGACAAGAGATTCAAGCTGCTTGGTCTATTCTTCTGCGCCTACTATCATCCTGAGCGGTGTGTTCGACAGTTTTCTCAGAGACAAAAGCACATAGAGATGCGGCTGCTATCAGGAGTCATGCCAGAGTTCAACCTTGCATCAACGCAGTGGTCTGGAACATACCATTCTGCCAGATATGACTGAGATTCTTTCGTCATTCTCACTCTTTTCTCCAGTCCTCGTGTCTCTGCTGATCGTTAAGAGTGGTGGCAAACTGTCTATATGCCCCCTTTTTCTCAAGTCTACTATTGATGCAATCAAAAATTTTCTTCAATAAAAAAATCCTTCAATTTTCATGGTTTAACAACCTCGCCTAGGTGACAAGGCATATTTGCAGTTATTCGTTATCCTCGCAAAGAATGGCAACACAATTGTCGTGACTCCAGCGATGACCCAATCCCTAGTAAAGGGATGTTCTTCCAATTGTCTACCAAATTCTCATCAAATATTTTTTCTATATTCATTTCTATCAAATCTTCATCATCGAAATTTAATCATCCATTCTGCAGAGAGCATCAGTATTCCCAAGTGGTTCAGATCAGATCAAGCAAGAAGACACCACTGTATCAGGGCATCAGTGATTTTAGAAGCAAGCAAGAAGAAATGGATTCTCCAAGATCTGCCAGAAGACAGAGTCTAAATGATAGGGATGACATTGATACTGCTACATATCAAATGTTCAAAAAAATGATGATTAGGATGATGTCTGAGCAAGCTGAGGACAGTTTCAAAAAGACTCCCATCAAGGAGAAGACATTTGTTTCCTCTCAGAATATCACTGTTCTGAATATTTCAAATGCCTAGACGAAGATGAAGCCAAAGAAGTTGTGCAGGAAGTACACGAAGGCATTTGCAGTAGTCACATCGGCTACCAAACTCTCGTCAAACAAATCATCTGAGCAGGATATTACTAGAGAATTATGCAACAAGATTGCTACCATTTTGTGAAGAAGTGTGCTCTATTCCAGATACATGCACCTTTCGTTCATGCGTCAGCAACATATTTGCAATTTGTTATCTCTCCATGGCCGTTTTCTATGTGGATCTTTGATGTTGTGGGCCCCATCACTTCTGCTTCAAACAGCTACAAATATTTTCTTGCCGCAACAAAATATTTTACTAAATGGGTCGAAGCTATCACTCTACGCATAGTAGAAGGTCGACATGTGGTCTCGTTCATCCACAAAAATATCCTATGTCGTTTTGGCATACTGCATGATATTGTGTCAGATAATGGCAATCATTTCAAGAATGAGAAAATGAGAACTTTTTGTTCGAAGTTAAAAATCCACCATCATTTCTCTGCTCCTTATTATCCTCAAGGGAATGGTCAGGCAGAGGCCACCAATAAAATTCTTATTAGAATCTTGGAGCGAACTTTGAAAACAGGTCGTGACTGGCATGAGAAGATCCATGATGCATTGTGAGCATACAGAACCACCATTCGAACTCCAATTAATGCTATTTTGTCAGAACTTGTCTACGGAACTGAAGTAGTATTGCCTCTACATGTTCAAAACCTGCCTTGAAGTTCACATCACTACTGGAGTTATCGCTTGATCAGTATCAGTAGCAGTGACTGGTACAACTTGATTTGCTCAATGAAAGAAGACTCAGAGCAGCAGAGCACGCTCAAATCATATCGTCAGAGGATAGCCAGACAATATGCAAAATTTGTCATTCAAAGGAAATCTTGAGTCAATGATCTAGTGCTCAGATCAACGGCCTATCTCAAGCACCGTCTGGGTGACAAATAGTCGCCGAATTGGGAAGGTCCCTATGTTGTCAAAGAGGCATTACATCATAACTCATATCGGCTCATCAATGCCGACGGAGTGGAATTATCAGGCCCCATCAATGCTCAACATTTGAAAATTTTCTATACTTAAATTCTCTATTCCATCCTTTGTAATTCCTCAATATATTTTCTTCAATAATGGTCAAATTCTTCTTTCCCAGTTACACTGGGGCATTATTTTGAAAATTGTTTTCAAAACATCTTGTATGCAGGCAGGATCAAACAAATCTCTCATTTTGCATGCATGTGCATCATTTTGCATTCATTTGCATACATTCGCATTCATCTGCATCAATTTGCATTTGCATCGAGTTTCTCCTTCAGGTTAAGGGATAAATCCTGAGACCCCGACAGTTGTCCAAGTCGTCGTGAGGGTGAAGACTGAAAATCTTCTATCAAAATCAATTAGTAAATTCTCAAAAATCCAGTGTTCGTGCTGGTAAGATTTTCAAAATACAGTGTTCGTGCTGGTAAAAATTTTCTAAATCAAGTGTTCGTGCTGGTAAATTTTCAAAAATGTAGCGTTCGTGCTGGTAAGATTTTCAAAATTCAGGGTTCGTGCTGGTAAATTCTTCTAAATCCAGTGTTTGTGCTGGTAAATTTTCAAAATTCAGTGTTCTTGCTAGTAATTTTTTTTTTTAAATCCAGTGTTCATGCTGGTAAATTCTTCAAAATCCAGTGTTCGTGTTGGTAATTCTTCCAAAAACAGTATTCGTACTGATCTATTTTCAAAATCCAGTACTTATACTGGTTCATTTCCAAAATCCGGTATTCACACTGGTACATCTTTCAAAATCCAATTTTTATTGGTCAAACTTTCTAGATTTGGTTTTACTGGTTAATGTTTTCAAACCTAATCCATGCTGATCTAGTCTTCTTGCGGGATTCGAGTTCCGACTCAAATTTTCTTTCCTCTGGGATTCGAGTTTCAACTCGAATTTCTTTCCCTTCTGAATTGGTCTAGAAGATTAGAGTTCTGACTCTAATCTTCTTCCAAATCCAATTCAAATGTCCTAGAATTGGTCTAGAAGATTAGAGTTCCGACTCGAATCTTCTTCCAAATCCAATTCAAATGTCCTAGAATTGGTCTAGAAGATTAGAGTTCCGACTCGAATCTTCTTTCAAATCCAATTTCAAATATCAAATTTCAAATTTCAAATTTCAAAGTTCCAAATTCTAATTTCGGCCCTCGGGCCACCCAATTTCCAAATTTCCAATTTTGACCTTCGGGTCAATCAATTTCCAAATTTCCAATTTTAACCTTCAGGTCAATCAATTTCCAATTTCCAATTTCCAATTTCAAATACCAAATTTCCAATTTCCAATTTCCAATTTCCAATTTCCAATTTCCAATTTCCAATTTCCAATTTCAAATACCAAATTTTAAATTTCTAATTTCTAATTTCCAATTTCCAATTTCCAATTTCCAATTTCCAATTTCCAATTTCCAATTTCCAATTTCCAATTTCCAATTTCCAATTTTGACATCCGGGTCACCCAATTCTCTATTTCAACCTTCGGGTCACTCGATTTCTAATTTTGACCTTCGGGTCATTCAAATCCTCAATTTCGACCTTCGGTTTATTCAATCCTTCAATCTCAACCTTTGATTTCCCATTTCGACCCCTTGTGTCATTCGACTCCCAATTTCGACCTTCGGGTCATGTAATTCTCAAATCTTGACCTTCGGGTCATCCAATTTGATCAATCAGGCCTCTGGGCCGTCCACTCTATCAGATTCTCAATTCAAGCCTTCGGGTTACAATCTTACCAACATCAATCATTCTCCTGCCTTCGGTTTACAACTTTGTCAATATCTATCACTTTCCAAGCCTTCGGATTACAATTTCATTAATGTCAATCATTTTTAAATCAACAAAATCCTGCTTTTGAGCTGGTCGGTCAACAAATCCTGCTTTCGAGCTGGTCGGTCAACAAATCCTGCTTTCGAGCTGGTCGGTCAACAAATCCTGCTTTCGAGCTGGTCGGTCAACAAATCCTGCTTTCGAGTTGGTCGGTCAACAAATCCTGCTTTCGAGTTGGTCGGTCAACAAATCCTGCTTTCTAGCTGGTCGGTCAACAAATCCTGCTTTCGAGTTGGTCGGTCAACAAATCCTGCTTTCGAGCTGGTCGGTTAACAAATCCTGCTTTCGAGCTGGTCGGTCAACAACTCCTGCTTTCTAGCTGGTCGGTCAACAAATCCTGCTTTCGAGCTGGTCGGTCAACAAATCCTGCTTTCTAGCTGGTCGGTCAACAAATCCTGCTTTCGAGTTGGTCGGTCAACAAATCCTACTTTCGAGCTGGTAAATAAAAAAAAATCCTGCTTTCGAGCTGGTCAGTCATCAAATCCTGCTTTCGAGCTGGTCGGTCAAACCAAATCCTGCTTTCGAGCTGGTCGGTCATCAAATCCTGCTTTCGAGCTGGTCGGTCATCAAATCCTGCTTTCGAGCTGGTCGGTCAAACCAAATCCTACTTTTGAGCTGGTAAAACAAAACAAATCCTGCTTTCGAGCTGGTAAATCAAAACAAAACCTAACTTTCAAGTTGATCTCTTACTAAAGTATTTTCAGGATTCAGTTTAGTCATGGATGTGTTGCGTAGTGCTTCAGATGCTCGCTCTCACCAAGGATTTCAAGAAAATTTTGCCAATTTGTCATTAAATATTTGTTGATTTCAAAATCTTTACTGCACAAAAATATTACCTTAGAATACCTTCAGTACTACTTCCGAAAGGACAAAGCTTTCGCGAAAAAAGATTTAAAATTCAGAATCTTTCTATTGGCCGACCAAAAGGATGAAAAATAAATCCTCGATATGGCTAGCAAAAGAAATTCAATGTTGTTGTAAAGCCATAAGTGATCGGTATTGATCACAGTCAATGGCACATTTTTAAAGATCATTCTTGCAAAATAAAGCAGTCGAAATATCCTGGGTGATACAGAAAAATCCATTCAATCCCTATATCTTCTCAATCACCTAAAGCTGCAATTAAACATCTGCAAAAGGGATCTCTCAACTGTCGTCAAGATGAAGGCGAATTAGGCGAGTAGACCCTCGGGGCCAAAGAAGATTTGAATCATCTCCAAGATGACGGAGTTTGTGACGGATCCTTCCAGGGAAAGTTCAGAGCACCGTCAAAATGAAGGCGACTGCGATGAGCCTCCCGACAAACCTTAAAGGATATTTAATTTTCGCTATCATCAAGAGATTTTTAACCAATGAGCCAATAACCGTCAATATAATCCCTGAGAAAAAAAAGAAGGATCGGAGCATCTCTGAGATAAAGGAGTTTGTGACGTACCCTTCCAAAAAAAAAAAGAGAGAAAAGTCAGGACATCTCCAAAATGAAGGATGATGTAATCCCCAAAAACCCAAGAAAGCTCTAATTCTGCCAATAAAAAAAAGAGTGGGCAGAAAGATCATCATGAGAAAAGAATCTCAGGATATCAGACTGCCGAATCTGTCAAGAATCCTCTTTAATTTGTGAAATTCTATTATCAATATTCCTTCACCAATTGCTTTCACAATATCAAGAATACTCTCTTTTCTGTTCATATCAAGGAAATTGATAGCTTCCTTGAAAGAAAGCCAATTGCAAGCAATTTGAATTCGAATCTTGATTCTACGGAGTTAAGCCCAGTCGAAGGTAATACTTCAGGTAGAAAAGAAGAAATATTTTTGCACCAATGTGCATCATTGCCAATTATTTTGAATCGACAACAATTTTTCAACATTTTGACAATATTTTCTAGTCATTCTGACATGAAGCGAGAGCTTGAGGTTCATCTTTGGCGCATCCTGACATCAGTTGTTATCCCTTTTAAGGACTTGATAACGGGAGTTTTCAAGATTCCTTCCCTTCTGTTGATATAATCTGAGCGCATGGGCTCTCAGATTCGCACACTTCCCTGTGTCCCCACTGTCCCACCATAGACAGTCCAATTTTGTCTTGAGGTTAAGCCACCAATCATTTTCTCGCAAAAGGTCAACAATTTCAAAAGTTATTTAGTCTCAGCAATGAGGAGCCCAAAATCAAACCCCTTTTCAAGCTTTAGGGACCCCATTTTCCTTGCTTTTGCAAAACCCCTGTCGGATTCATTGTGCGGAGATCCGAAGGTTCCATCATGGTTTCTTCCTTCGAGGATTCCATTCTTCATTTTCTGCCCAATCAGGATAAGGGTACAAACCTGAGCCTCCTTTGATGAGGTATTTCATTTTCCGCCCAATCAGGATAAGGGTAAAAACCTGAGCCTCCTTTCATGAGGTATTTCATTTTCCGCCCAATTAGGATAAGGGTACAAACCTGAGCCTCCTTTGATGAGGTATTTCATTTTCCGCCCAATCAGGATAAGGGTACAAACCTGAGCCTCCTTTGATGAGGTATTTCATTTTCCGCCCAATCAGGATAAGGGTACAAACCTGAGCCTACTTTGATGAGGTATTTCATTTTCCGCCCAATCAGGATAAGGGTACAAACCTGAGCCTCATTCTGATGAGGTATTTCATTTCCCCTTCAGGTTAAGGGATAAACCTGAGTTTCCCGGTCAGGTTAAGGGTTAAATCTGAGCTTGGTTTCTACACGAGGAATTTTCCGTCCCATCCAAGTTAAGGGCAAAACCTGAATCTCACTTCTTTTGAGGTAAAATTTTTCTTCTTTATTCTCCATTTCATATCTACCATTTTCATCAGGGCTAATATCTTCATGTCCAGTCAGATCCTTCTAACTGGGGCATTTTTATAGCCCAAATTTGGTGTGTTTTTCTTTGCCACTAAGCTCTCCTTCAAGCCGGCTTAGTAGCAAAGAGGGGCATCTGTAAACACCCCAAATTTTCCTCATCCATTCTCAAACAACCCTCCTCGTGCAGTGTCAACCCTGTTAGGTCAGTGTAGGAGTCAAACCCCGAGTCAGTTTCAGAAAATTACCATTTTACCCACTTTTATTAGGAAAATTACCATTTTACCCCTAGGTCATCCCGGACCCCAGTCAGTCAGAGTCAACCAAGCTCATTGGTCATTTTAGAACATTTAGAATATCAATCATTTCAAGCTCATCTGAGCTCACAATGAACAAACCATTTTCATTTCTGACCATTCCTGCCAAAATGGGATCATTTCTTCGGAAATGAGCTCATTTCTCACTCAAATCCAAGCCAAGTGTCTCTGAGTCAGTCATTCATAGTCAGTCATACTTCCTAGAGTCTAACTTGAGCTCACCAGGAGTTCGAGTGCTTCTGTTTCAGTTTAAAACCATTTCTAAGTGTTCAGGAGCCCATTTTAGTTCATTTCAGCTCTTTCAGCTGAAATTGAGCTGAGTTCAGTCAGTTGAGCTAGTGTTTGAGCCTTGATTTTAGTTCATCTCAGTATTACTGACCTTTGTTTTAGCTCAAAGCCGGTTCAGGTTCGCAATTCACTTCGCTCCAATGACCATTTCGTATCATTTCTTAAAAAATGGCAGCTTTTCTTGAAAATTCAGTCGGAAAGGTCAGTTGAGTCAATATCATTGTCAGTTCATTTGAGTTCTAAAACTCTAAAACCTAGCTCAATCTAGTTCATTTCAGTTTAATCCAGCTCAAACCCTAATTTCCAGTGTCACTCTATCTTGGCAGAGCTCGAAAATCATTTCTTCAACCATTTTTGCAAATTTTGTCAATTTTAACACTTTTTGAACTGGAACAACTGTCAATCGGGGTCTGACATCCAAAATTCTTCATTCAGGGTTAGCATTTCGCATAGCATTTTATGTCATTTCTTATTATTTCATATCATTTCTTAGCATTTCATAACATTTCATCACATTTCATTCCATTTTCGAAGTCCAGAACTCCAGTTTTATAAATTTCAATCCAGATTGAGTTTTAAAAATTTTCAGAAATCAATTTCAAACCCCGGGTTTCCAAAATTGACATTTTTACCCCTGGGAGTCTAAATTTGGAAATATTTTCTCAAGAAAAATAATCTGGATTTATTTCAAACTCAAAATTTTCAAATTTTATACTGGATTTGCTTCGCAATGAGCTATTGAACTTCAAAATCTGAGCTCGTTTCAAAAATTGCCAAAAATAGCTCATTTCGTTTGGAAATATTTTCTCGAGAAAAACAATCTGGATTTCTTTCAAAATCAAATTTTCAAATTCTACACTGGATTTGCTTCGCAACGGGGTATTGAACTTCAAAATCTGAGCTCGTTTCAAAAACTGCCAAAAATAGCTCGTTTCGTCTAGAATTTTTTTGAAAAGACTATTTTACCCCTTTAATCGTCAAAATGAATTTCAAAAGTGGAATTTGGACCCACTCTGAGATGGCCCATTCATTTGCATTTTCTTGTTTTAATTTATAAGAAAAGAAAAAAAATTATCTTTTTCTTTATTTTTTTTTGTTTGTTTTATTTTATTTTCTTATTTTATTTTTTTAAGGTGGGACCCACAAGGGGGTCTACCACCCCAGCCCTCAATCCAGCCCATTTCCTTTCTTTCTTCCTCCATTTTCTTTTTTTTTTATTTTTTTTTATTTTCTTTCTTTCTTCTTCCCTTTTTCTTTCTTTCTTTCCTCCTTTCTTTCCTCCCTCTCCACTTACGTGCATCTTTTTCCAGCCCCCCTCCTTCTCCCTCTTTCCCTCTCCTTTCTTCCTCTTTCTTTCCTTTTCCTTCTTTCCCTCTTCTTTCCTTTTCCTTCCCTTCCTTCTTTCCCCTTCCTTCCTTACTCCCTTCCTATTTTCCTCCAAAGCCAAATGGCTGCAGCCATTCACGTATATTCCTTCATGAAATATTATTAGTTAATCAAAACCTAAGTTATGATAAAAAGAAAAAAAAAAAGAACGGCTAGAGGAAATTCTCATCTCACGTCTCTCTCTCTCTCTCTCTCTCTCTCTCCCTTGAACTCTCTCTTTCTCTCCCCTTTGCTGCAGCAACCATTACCAGCTTGCAGCCTTCCAACCTCTCTACAACAGCTCCCAAAGAGGATCTGGATGCCCAGCCACCAGCCGGCGGCGCCCCTTTGAAGCTTCCCTCCTTCAACGTCAGCCATTGCTTCACTTCCACCATTGGCAGCCACCTGCAGCCTCCTTCATCACAGCCTTCCTTGATGGAAGCAATAGCCCAGCCAACCTCCATTGCTCCACCTTTAACAAAATCCAGAAGCATCCTTCACCACCTCTCCTTGCAGCAGCACACAACATCTTCACCTTGCTTCAGCCAACATCCTCATCTTCCAACAGCAGTCTGCAACCCTCTTAGCAGCTGGTCTATTTTGCTCCAGCTTCTTTCAAAGTAGCTTCATCATCTTCCAATGCACCACCACTTCCAGCTGGCGCTCCAAGCCTTCATCCTTCAACCAACCTTGGAGGCGTTTCGAGTCCAATTTGCAGCCATCTTCGGTTGATTCCATCACAACCATCTTCGGTGGGTGCAAGGGTAAACCCAAGGTAAGTCCACAAATTCCATTCTCTCATCGATTTCCCTTGTTTATTCATATATATATTTCATCAAATTTCATTAATGTTTACCATTAGAGAGAGGATTTTCTATTTTTTTATTTTTTTTTGCTGTGAAGCCATGTTAAGGCTGGATCCAATTGGATATGACATCTCATCCTTTCCATGGATGAAACTGTTTGATCCAAAAGCCTACATAAAATAGATTGTGTATCTCCTTTTCTTTTCCTTTTTATTTTTATTTATTTATTTTTTTTTGTGTGTTTTAGCATGACTTTCAGGTAGATCCCATGTATTGAGCATCTTAGTTAATTAATTTCATTGTTTTATGAAGGATTCATTCTATTTTGTTAATAATTGCTTAGATAATTTATAGGTTTTGATTTTGGACAAAGTCCAGTTATCATTTAATGTTTATTATTTTGTCAATAAATCCCGAAAAATTTATTTCAGTTGAGTTAATTCATCTATGTTCTCCATCCAAAAACCTAGTTCCTTTCGAGTTTCAGAACCCATCTAAGCCGACCAAACCCTAAATCGGGTTTTCTGTCTCTTTGAGTTTTCAATCTCCGCTTTAGCAGACAAGAACCTCCGACACCACCCTTGTGGGAGATTTGGACTGTCCTCCAAAAATCATAGTAGATTTATGATTGAATCTACTAATGATATGGAAATTTTTAGGTTTTTTCAATTAGCTTTGACCTCTGTAAAAAATCGGATTTCTCAGACCCCTGGGAAAATATCGATTTTCTTTTGTCAGGGTATAGATAGACCCTAATGCACCAAGTCCATCCAATCTGTAACTTGTATGCAAAAACTTTCAACATGAAAGTTGTTCCTAACATGTTTTCCTGTCATTTCCCAAAATTTAGGAATTTTTGGATCTGTTTCATTATTTTTTCCGGATTTTCTCTTTCTGTCTAACAGATTCCAATGTCCAGAAATGCCATAGATTTAGGTCTCTGATAACAGTGTAGACTTTTCCAAACCGTAACCCGAATCCCAATGGTGTCAAAAGATCAAATCTACCTCTGTTGGTCAGGGACATTTTCCTACAATTTCAGCCATTTTACCATCTGTCTGCTATTTTCCCCACATTTTCTACCGAAACCTGTCTGTTTCCTTCATTTACTAGAGTCGCCGGATTCCGATCCGACTTGCCGGAGTGGTACAGCTCAGACCATAGGTCAAAACCAGAAAGTGTAAAAGGAAAAAATCCTTTCTCTACTGTCCTATGTCCCCCCATAAAATTTGGGAAATTTTTATGGAAATTTGATATCCTAAATCCCCTTTAGAATCAATATTTTAGGCAAAAATCATAAAATTTAGGGTTTTTATTTGAATTTTCATATTTAAAAATATAAAAAAAAAGATTTTAGAGCTTCATTCTGTTTTTACAGTTATTTTAGGTGTCCATGCCAAATTTGGTTTAATTCCAAGTTCATTTGCTCCATGTGTTAGTTTATCTTTAAATTCAGAAGCGAAAATCAATCGAAAATCAGGTTAAATTCGATATTTTATGATATTTTCGCCATTTTAGGGTTTTTATCATGTACATAAGCATGTAGAATCATATTAGGGTTAATTTCAATCTCCTTTTCATTTCATATTTTTCAATTTTGCAAAATTTATTTCAGAAAACCCTGGTCTCAAGGCCATAGTCTTGTTATCATGGGTATTTTGGTCATTTTGACCTAAATTTCGAAATTTTAACTTCTAATTCTCCAAAATTTCATGCATATTATCATATTTCATCATATTATGTTTGATTTATTTCATTTGATTTTCAAAATTCTAAAATTTATAAAAATTCTTTCAGAAAACCCTGATTTCAAGGTCATCAGGGGTATTTTGGTCATTTTGACCATAATTTCGAATTTTCAAGTTTATTTTCAAAATTTATTCATTATTTATTATGTTTATATCAAAGGGGGTATGACTTTGGGTTTATATCTGAATAATATCCGATAAGTTCCTATATTTTTGGATAAATTCAGAAAAACCTACATTTTTATGCTAACCTTGTTTTCCAGTTTTGCAGGAATATTCAAGAAGGAGAATTAGCCATTTTATTTATTTATTTTATTCAATTCAATGTAAAAATCAATGTAATATTTGGAATAAGAGTTACTTTTCTGCTTAGAATAGGGCTGCATTGCATATAGTTTAATTTATGCAAATTTTAATATGTGATGTATGATTCATGCACATTATTTCAAATTCACTATGGTTTACACAAATGGCACGTGCACAAGCTCTTATGGAGTTTATAAACTCGGTGGGATTTGTATTTATGGCCATAGTCAGAATACGAAGAAAACCAAGATTTATGATCTTCATATTAGCCACATTCAGCCTACACTCTTAGGCTAACTTAAAAAATGCACTGCATTTTTCAAAACTTCAAAAGGATTTTTCAATTCCCCAATAAAATTCCCTTTTCAAATTCATATTCATTCATTTACATCATTCAAATTGCATTATTGTCAAATTCATTTTCCAATTTCAATTTCAAAAAGAAAAAAAATTCAGTTTTCTCAAGAATTTCCAAGTCTTTCTCAGGATCTGATTTTCTCAAAATCCTAAGTTTTCAAATGACATTTCAAAGCATTTCCCAAGTTCAAATCAAGATTTTCCTATGTTTTAACATTCTCAAATTTCAAAATCCCAAGTTTTCAGAAATCCATCTTCTCAGAATTCCCATTTTCCTGAGAATTCATTTTCCTTTTCAGAAATCCTTTTCTAATGAATTTCCTGATTTTCCCAGCATTTTTCAAATCCATTTTCTCATAAAATCAATTCCAAGTTTCCAATCTCAAAACCAATTTTCTCAGATTTTTAAGCTTTCCTAAGAAATCACTTTCCAATGCAAATTTCTGATTTCCAATGAAATTCAATGATTTTCCCAGAAACTCCAATTTCAAGCACTTTTCCAATCCTTTTCCAAATGCATTTCAATTTTCCAAAGCAAACATCATATTTTCTCAAACTTGCATTTTTCAAAATTCCATAGCACAAGCCTGATTCTTTGTGCATTCTAGGAAAAATAGAGCATAATTTAGATACTTGAGTCAAGTTAAAGCACATAATTGGTCCTTGGTTCAATTACCCCTGGTAAAGGCGCCAGGAACGGTTGAACCTCGTACCGACAGGCGGATCCCATTCCATGGAATTTTCCCGCAAATTTTCAAAACGAAGGCGAGTAAATTTTTAAAACAATTTTCAAAACTTTGGTCGAGTTTGACTCGCGAAATTCGTTTCTCTCTCGCAAGGGAGGGGAAATTTTTTTTGCGATGATAACAATATAGTGGATGAGTTAAAGCCCATCTGCTCGTCGGTAGAAAAGTTGGAGCAAAGGTTGGCTGCTCATGCAAACAACGTGCAATCCACTGTTCAAGAATCATATGGTGGTGGCAATCCAAACGAGTTTCTTTTGTTGAAGGAAACCATCCAGAAGGAATCGATCGATGTACTCACAAGCATCGATGATTTGTTGAAGGAAATCAAATCGTGCATGAATGACATCGACAACAGGAAGCGTAAGGTTTTGGAAATGGTGATACCGCTTGCTCATAGCCCAAATAAGAAGCGCAACTTCTTGTCGTGGTTCTGATGAAGGGAAAAATTCCTCGGTGCTAAAAGAAGAATGAAATGCTAAGGTTTCACAGCAAGTGTAGTACTAAGCATATAATTATCCTAAATGAAGAAAAGTGACATATATAGTTTGCGTTGTGACAAGTTTCCCTCAAATAAAGTATGAGAGTTGGTGAGGAATTGGCATGAAATAGATACTTACATGGAGATTATGATTGTTCTCAACTTGGAATGGTACTTGGAGAAAAAGAAATGAAAGAACATCCCAAAAAATTTGCAGCAATAACGAGTACATTACTCATTTTTTCCTGTAGACTGAGGTAGCCCCTGGCACAAGTTTGAACGGAAAGGTTGCTTCACAGAAACTATGCCACTGCCAGATTTAAGCGTGATCTCAAATGGGTGGTATCAGTTCCGCTTAGATGGGATGATGGCATTAGAAATTAATATGTTTTTACTCTGTTTCAATTTCTCAGTTCTACTACTCTGTTTTCCTCTGATGCATCATAAATCTTCATATTCATATTTGGTTAGCTGGTATCTGATGCGAGTGTGGCTTCATTATCTTCACTGTAATGACAACGTTTTGATGTTTCACAAAATTTGATTATACATTTTTTTTAAAATTAATAGGTGTAATAGAGGTGAAGAACCATGTGCTGGTCATATTCGATGCTATCGAAGGCACCAAACTATTGACATGAAAATCGTACATTCATTCTTTGTCGACTCAATCTAACTACTTACGTGTCTTCAACATGGTTTGTTAATTAGCTAAGGATCAAACTTTGAATAGTGTTATGTCAATTTAAAATATGATTTTTTTGAGTAGTTAAATTATAATTAATTTGAAGACCTTAAAAATTTTGTTGCATGTCGCAATCACGTGATTTTTTTTTATTTACACCGAGAATCGCCCCCAAAATCATAGACCTAGCCACTCTGACTCTGACTGTCGTGCTTACGATTACTGTCTTGCAACACTAAAAAAAAACTTTGTAGATCACATTTATAATGTCTGATCTACAAAAGAAATCTTAAAAAATATGAAAAGAATGTGATTTATAATAGTTTCGTAGCTTCAATATAGAGCCAAATATTCTCTCTCTCTCTCTCTCTCTTGATATATATATGTATGAGAAATTTTCAAATGCACAACTAATTTTGTATCGATAATAAAAAAACATGCTTTTAAGTTTTTCAAATTTTATGAAGGCACCTAAACTTCCACGTGGTTAATAAAAAAAGTCCAAGAGTTATCTTATGTTAGAGTTGCAATTAACTACAACTGAGAATTACCTTTCTCTCTCTCTCTCAGGGAGGGTTCGACTGATGCCAAAGCATGATCAGCACCGGCCTCAGCCCTGGTCTGCTCTCCTGCACCTCTCTCCCCCTCTCGTTCTATGAAGGAAAATAAAGTAGAAAATACAAAAAATGTTATTGAATTATTGAGCTTACAATGTTAGCTTATACAATGGTTACAACGGGTATATATAAATGCTACACATGGCTTAAGAAAGAAGGGAAAACGATTATACAATCGTTATCTCACATTTGTTTCTAGAACATCGATAATCAAGTAAACGGTTTCCTTGATTATCAATGTCTATCTTCATATTTGATCGGTGAATGATAATCAATCTGATTATCGAAAGTTATCTTCTCAAGATAAACGAGATAAGATTTATCAACATCTTCGGATGATGTTACCATTTTCATGTATCTCGTAAACTCTAACCTCTTTTACTCCACCTCAAGTTGGAGCGTGTAGAATTAGGATGCCCAACTTGGATTTAAGACGAGAGAAGTGATCGATGCCAAGTGCCTTGGTGAAAAGATCCGCATACTAGGAGTGTGTGGGAATAAAACGTGTTTGAATTAGATCACTCTAAATTTTCTCCTGCACGAGGTGACAATCAATCTCGATATGTTTAGTGTGCTCGTGATAAACTGAATTTGCATCAATGTAAAGTGCTACTTTGTTATCGCAATACAGTGTCATGGATTGAGAATGATTAATGCCAAAGTCCATCAATAGGTACTTGATCCATGTGAGTTCAGAATATGCTAGGGCCATAGATTGGTACTCAGCTTTGGTCGATGATCATAACATGGTGGATTGCTTTTTAGTCTTCCAAGAAATCGGGTTGTCCCCAATCATGACACAATAACCAGATGTAGACCTGGAAGTCTGATGCAATGCTATGGTGGACTTGGTACACACCGATCCACGATCCAGGATCCAAACAGATCCAAATGCACGGGGAAGCTTATACGATGTAGAGTCCTAACAGAACTCTGGAAAAATAATTTTTCGGGACCTGTGCACTCTGTTTCGACAAAGGTGGTCCAAATAAAAGTTGTGCGCAACTCGCACAGTTTTTCAACGAATCCAAACACACCAGATTTGGAGCAGGAACGTCCGATCCAAGAACTCGACACCGGGACTGTTAAACAAGTCCAACACAGATTATCAAAATTCAGGGGCAGACTGTTTGACCCTTCAAACGTTGAAGTTTGCAAAAACTCACAACTGACGAAATGAAGGTCAGATCCAGACTTTTCCATAACATTAAAGTTCATAATTTTTTGATGTCTCTACAATCCTCTACGAATTTTTGAATATCCAGAATGATATAAAAAAATATTGTTGAAGGAAATAACATTCAAGTATTCAGTGACAACAAAAATTTATATTTTTGGAATACAAAGACAATGATTCAATAAAAGCACTAAACATGAAAGATGTGGGTTTCGATCTTAGCTTTTCACAGAATCAACAATTTATAATTTTCATGCAGGGGATCTTCAGTTAACGGCAAAATACTGAACACTACTAGGAGTGTTTTGAACCAAATTAATCACAGTGGGTCACTGTCAGTCTGAGACTTTTACAGCAATTTTTAGGGCTTTAAACAACCAAATAATGAAATAGTCTCAACTACAAAGTTGGATATAATCTTCTTAGCTTTCCAGAAAGCTAAAGAACGTCCAAATCAGATTTGTATCGAGACCGATATGATCGTTTCTTTGAAGGTGTCTCTAACGAACTGAGACAGCGATTTTACGAAATTTGTTGAAATAATGAGTTTCAAATCACACTGAATATTCCGAGAATTAACTTGATTGAGCAATCCAATTTTTAACATAAAAATGATCTAATCATGCATTCAAAAGAGTCAATGAATTAGTCACACTTTCAGCAAGATGAAACGATCAACATAAGTTTCATATGATCAAAGTAAACAAACAAAATGAAGAACACACAATTATCCTGTTTGAAATTGGAATGGTCGTCGTTGGGAAGCAACCGACGCCACAAAAAATGAGTCACGAACGGAGGTGCCAAAATCTCAACCACCACAAATAAGTTTAGATCAGCCTCACCGAATGAAACCACCCACGAGTTCTACTTCCACACTCACAAGGTGATACACGATTTCACCTTCTTCTCTAAGCAACCTTCCACCAAACATCCACACTCAAAAGCTTATCTCAAGTACCAACCACACCAAAAACTTGATTTTTCTCACTCTAGCACCAGCCACACAACCAAAAATGAAAGTAAAGAAGCTCCTAACCCCTTGGTCGACCTCCCTAGTTAAGGGCTTAGGTTGCTTGGGAAGAGCCACAATAAAGAGACCTTGGGCCTTTCCAAGCTTTGCACCAAAAATGAGTGTGCAAGCCTAGATTTTGACAAATGCTAATAACTCTACCAACAGTCCATTTTTGACTTTGGGCTGGTCAACATGAATTCAAATGAGGTCCAAGATGGACCACATTAAAGTGGCACCACCTAGGACCCCCCTCATGAAGACAGATCAAGATTCGGATCCAAATAGGCTGCGAATTGGATCATGTACCATCACCAAGAGAGAAGCAAATCTGCGAAAAAATAAAAACTACCCTCAGACCCCATACACCCTTTAGTACCACAAAAAGATCCTATAGGGTACCAGAACTATCCGGATCCATAGAATCTAGCTCCTAAAAAATAAAAAAAAAGATTACATGAAATAATTATTGCTAAAGCAAAGTCTAAAGTATGATTCCACAATGGAATCAAAACAATAAAAGAAGCACGACGAGCATCACCTAACTGGGAGATCCACTAGGACCAGGGATGTCCTGCAAGCGTGTGGATCGCCTTAGGTAGCGAAGTCCGGAACGGGTCTGGATATTTGGATTGGGATCCAAATCTGCTTCTATCTCTAGATGCTCTGCATCATTTCCCCCTGGGTCGAAAGGATTCATCTTCGGAGCGTGTATTTGCTCAAGCGTCACTCCATAATCCTTGCACAAGTTCAAAATATAATCAGCGTAGAGATTGTTAAGGCAAATAGAAGTGAAGTAAACATGGCAAGAAATTCAATATTGGAATGACAAAAATATTTGATGCAATGCAATGCAATATGCTCTATAAAATGTAATTCAGACAAATATAAAGCAGAATAATGAAATTGAATCTCAAAAGCATCTAAGACATTATATTTAATGACCTTACTTTGCATCAACGCTCTGCAGGTAATACCAAAATTTGGGTCAGAAACAGATATCAATTGACTATATAGCATGTGATTTAAAATTACAAATTTTGCGCTATTGATTTGAAAATCACATGATGAGTCACAAGCAACATAAAGTAACACCATACCAAGTGTACTATCAGGATTTATCAAAGAGACAAAATCAACATTATCCATTAAACCCGGGTGGTCATAAACAAAATTTGGGGTTTTTATGCCAACTAGACCTATTGTGTCATGACTAAAATGAGACTCTAAATTTAACTCCGCAGAAGGAGTTTCAACATCTAAACGTTCATTGACACACATGTCTTGTTGATTCTTATCAATAAAATCCACCTTTTTGACTGTTGACTCGACAATGGATATACTAGTGAGACTTGTTGAAACAATGTCGATAATCATGTTAGACACGCAACGCGAGGGTAAACTGTAATATCCATCGGTTCACCACGAGAGTTTTCAAAAATATTGGGTTCATTGATAAGGATGTCCATGAACTCATCAAGGCTTGGATTGAGCTTTTCAATTTTGACATCAACCTTACAAATGGAATTATGAATGACAAGTGTGAAGTCATCGATGACATCCTCACACGCAAATGCTTCTTCATCTTTGATGTCTTCATTAGCATCGCCATAGAGTGGATTATCAAAGATGAAGTTGTCCTCGAACCAACTTAGACAACCTTCGGGGTTCTCTATGAATAAAGGGTTGTAAAAAATGAAGTAAGATTGTTTTTCACGATCTTCTAAGTTAGAAAGTGAGGAAAGGTCGGACAATTCATCGAACTCTCTGACAAGGATGGGTCTTTCACTCAACTTTTCAAAGACTAAATCAGAAATGAATGCATTCATCGAAACTTCCTCAAATACAGGTGAGGGTTTAATCATGGATTTCTCATTAACTTCAACGATAGGATCACTACCGACTTCGAGAGAAGCATTTGCTAGGGAATCCTTTGCGACAACATGAGATTTCAATAAATCTTGAGGTTCATGCCTGACGGTGAACACACTAGGTCCCTTGATTTGAGATGCAACAATCTTAAGGGACTCATGAGGCGAAATGGGGGTAACAACATGAGATGGAGGAACCATAACAGGAATGGTGGTTTGGACCACGGATGACAAAGTGGAAGACAAAGGAGGCAAATCTTTTGAAGGAAGCAACTTGATTTTTCTACCCTTAAAAGTGAAGGAATAGACATTGGACTTACCATGATGTATGACATTTCGGTCATATTACCAAGGTCTTCCGATAATAAGCTGGCTCGCATCCATAGGGAGCACATCGCACCAAACTTGATCAAAGTAGGTATTTCCAATAGAAAACTTGACCAAGCATTGCTGGTCGACATGAACATCAATGCTCTTTTGGAGCCAAGACATCTGATATGGATGGGAATGAGTCTTAAAACTCAAACCTAACTTGGTCATGGCTTCGATCGAAATCACGTTCTCACAACAACCGGAATCTATGATGAATCCGCATACTTTCCCATTGATGGTACAAGCAGACTAAAAAATATGAGTTCTTAGCCATCGATCATTCATTTCTTGTCTCAGGGCTAAACAAACTCGCCTAGAAATGAGTGTTTCACCTCTATCAGGCAACAACACGTCCTCTTCCATAAACTCTTCTTCAATATCTCCCTCAAAATCTTCTGGTTCTTCATCATAAACAGGATTGGACTCTGGATCGAATCTCGAATCATCCTCAATTGACGATCCTTCAATGAAGAGGGTCTTGCCATGACACTCCATGGACTTATGATCGGGTTTCTCACAAGTATAGCACTTGATGGGATTATTGGAACTAGAAGTTCGAGCTTGGGTTCCTACCTGAGCATTCTGACTCGTAACCCTAGATGGGTTATTCGCATTGGAGTGTCGGTAGGGTGGGTCAACTTTTCCACTTGGGACTATTGGGGCCCGCACTGGGGGTCTAGTAGTCTGACTAGATTTCACCAAGGTCTTTCATTGAGTAAACATTTCCCATTGATGCACTTTCTGATGAGCCTCAGACACAGTCCAACACTCAACGAAGTTAAGCATATCCTGTAATTGAAAGTTCAGACCTTCAATATATTTCGATACTAACTGTTCTTCGCTTTCAAAGATGTCATTCTGAGCAATGAGATTATGAAAATCTTCGGTGTATTGGTCCACCGATCTGGTTCCTTATTTCAGACTTTGATATTTTTGATATAGCTCGTGATGATAGTTTAACGGTAAGAATTAAGCACGAAGTTTCTGCTCCATGTGCTCCCAATGCTCAATCGGGGCACGACCCTGATGTCTGTGTGTTTGCTTAAGCTATCAGCACTAGGCTGCAGCTCGACCCTTTAATTTGAGGGATATCAATCCCACACAATGATCCTCCGTGACTTCCTTAAATTCAAGGTATTCGCGAACTTCGCTAATCCAATCTAAGAATTCTTCAGGAGTTCCAACCCCCTTGAATTTTGGGAAATCAAATCATAAGCTCGAATCCCAATTGGATCTCCTAGGCTGAAGGTTATCTCTTCTCTCTGACTCAAAGTCATCATCAGAATCATACGATTGGGTTTCATGATTTTCTCGAGAACTGTGCAAACTTTTTTCCTCACGCCAGTCATTAAATCTAACATTTTCAGCCATTTGACGAGTTAAATCTTCAACTCGGTGATTAGCCTCAGTGAGTTGTCTTTGCAAATCACACACCTCATATCGGTGGTCACGATGATCATTTTTCCTATTACAATTATTTTGACCTCGTCCGCCCATTCAACCCGCCATGGTGAATGGCACCTAAAAAAATTTGGACTCCCTACAACACTGAGAATCATGTCAAATTAAAAAATCCAATAACCCTCGCTTTGATACCAAAAATGATGCAATGCTACAATGGACTCGGTATACACCGATCCACGATCCAAGATCCAAACGAATCCAAATGCACATGAAAGCTTATACTATGTAGAGTCTGAACAGAACTCTGGAAAAATAGATTTTCGGGACCTGTGCACTATGTTTCGACAAAGGTAGTCCAAATGAAAGTTGTGTGCAACTCGCACAGCTTTCCAACGAATCCAAACACACCAGATTTGGAGCAGGAACGTCCAATCCACGAACTTGACAGCGGGACTGTTAAACAAGTCCAACACAGATTATCAAAATTCAGGGGAAGACTGTTTGAAGGGATTTTTGACCCTTCAAACATTAGAGTTTGCAAAAACTCACAACTGACGAAATGAAGGTCAGATCCAGACTTTTCCATAACACTAAAGTTCATAATTTTTTGATGTCTCTACAATCCTCTACAAATTTTTGAAAATCGAGAATGATATAAAAAAATATTGTTGAAGGAAATAACTTTCAAGTATTCAATGACAACAGAAATTTATATTTTTGGAATACAAAGACAATGATTCAATAAAATCACCAAACATGAAAGATGTGGGTTTCGATCTTAGCTTTTCACAGAATCAACAATTTATAATTTTCATGCAGAGGATCTTCAGTTAACGGCAAAATACCGAACACTACTAGGAGTGTTCTGAACCAAATTAATCACAGTGGGTCACTGTCAGTCTGAGACTTTAACAGCAATTTCAGGGCTTTAAAAGATCAAATAATGAAATAGTCTCAACTACAAAGTTGGAGACAATCTTCTTAGATTTTTGGGAAGCTAAAGAATGTCCAAATCAGATCAGTATCGAGACCAATATGATCATTTTTTTAAAGGTGTCTCTGACAAACCGAGAGAAATTTTATGAAATTTGTTGAAATAATGAGTTTCAAATCACACTGAATATTCCAAAAATTAACTTGATTGAGCAATCTGATTTTAACATAAAAATGATCTAATCATGTATTCAAAAGAGTCAATGAGCTAGTCACACTTTCAGCAAGATGAAACGATCAACATAAGTTTCATATGATCAAAGTAAACAAACAAAATGAAGAACCCATGATTATTCGGTTTGAAGTTGGAATGGCCGTCGTTTGGAAGAAATCGACGCCACAACAAATAAGTCACAAATGGAGGTGCTAAAATCTCAGCCACCACGAACAAGTTTAGATCAGCCTCAACGAATGAAACCACTCACAAGTTTTACTTCCACACTCACAAGGTGATACACGGTTTCACCTTCTTCTCCAAGCAACCTTCCACCAAACATCCACACTCAAAAGCTTTTCTCAAGTACCAACCAAACCAAAAACTTGATTTTTCTCACTCTACCACCAGCCACACAACCAAAAACGAAAATGAAGAAGCTCCTAACCCCTTGGTCGACCTCCCTAGTTAAGGGCTTAGGTTGCTTGGGAAGAGCCACAATAAAAAGACCTTGGGCCTTTCCAAGCTTTGCACCAAAAATGATGTGCAAGCCTAGATTTTGACAAATGCTAATAACTCCACCAGCAGTCCATTTTTGACTTTAGTCTGGTCAACATGAATTCAAATGAGGTTCAAGATGAACCAGACTAAAGTGGTGCCACCTAGGACCCCTCTCATGATGACGGATCAAGATCCGGATCCAAATAGGCTGCGAATTGGATCCTGCACCAACACTAAGAGAGAAGCGAATCGGCAAAAATAGTAAAAACTACCCTTGGACCCCATACACCCTCCAGTACCACAAAAAGATCCTACAGGGTACCAGAACTATCCAGATCCATAGAATTTGGCTCCTAAAAAATGAAAAAAAAATATTACATGAAATAATTATTGTTAAAACAAAGTCTAAAGTATGATTCCACAATGGAATCAAAACAATAAATGGAGCACGACGAGCATCACCTCACTGGGAGATCCACTAGGACCACGGATGTCCTGCAAGCGTGTGGATCGCCTTGGGTAGCGATGTTTGAAATGGGTCTGGATATTTGGATTGGGATCCAAATTCGCTTCTGTATCTGGATGCTCTGCATCAGAGTCATTGAGCAGGAAGCCTAATCGGAATCACAATAACCCAACACTTGAATCTTACTAGAGGATGACATTAGAATTCCTTGTTCTGGAGAACTTTTGATATATCGAAGGACCCATATGGCAGTGTCCATGTGAGGTTGTCACGGCTGACTACTGAATTGACTTAAAATATTGATCGCGAAAACAATATAGGGTCAGGTTATAGTAAGGAATAATAACCGCCCATTTGGTGCCTATACGGTCCTCGATCCTCCAACAAAACTCTAGCATCATTATTGAGTTTGATATACGGTTCCATGAGAAATTGACTTTGCCTGACTCCAAGAAAACCCATGTCATGTAGAATATAAAGAGCATATTTTCACTAAGATAAGAAAATACCATTTTTAGATCTTGCAGCCTCAATGTCGAGACAATATTTTAGTTGTTCAAGGTCCTTCAATTGAAATGACTGATTGATGTAAAATTTAAGTTGCTTGATGTATGTAATATCATCTCCTGTAATGATGATATCATCCACATAATCTAGAACGAAGATGTGTGCCTTATTAAGTCTTTGAAAAGAAAGAATAATCAACTTTAGATTGGACAAAACCTTCTTGGAGTAGATGGTGTGAGAGCTTGGAAAACCAGTTTCTAGAGGATTGTTTGAGTCCATACAGTGATTTGTGCAACTTGCAAACCTTACGCTTCCTCTGAACAGAAAAACCTGGTGGCAAGTCCATGTACACCTCTTCATCAAGGTCCCCATGGAGAAATGCATTATTAATATCTATTTGATAGAGATGCCAATTCTTTATCATTGCAATAGCTATTAAGCATCACACTATAACCAACTTGGCGACAGGGGCAAAGGTCTCATTATAATCCAATCATTCAATTTGTGTATAGCCCTTGGCCACAAGTGGAGATTTATACCTTTCAATGGAGCCATCAGAGTGATATTTCATTTTGTACACCTACTTGCAACCAACTGGATGTTTGTCTATGGGTAAATCCATAATCGACCAAGTGTATTTCTCTTCCAATGCTCTGATCTCTGTAGTCATAGAATCACACCAATACTAGGACTTCATGGCATGTGAAAAGGTTTTGGGTTATGGGTGTTGAGAAATGGCACTTAAAAAACACAGTGTTCCTTGAAAAAATGATCATATCTAATGACTTTGGACAACTCATGATTCGTGTTGTTGACCTTCTCTCTCATGTCGGTCGATTGGAGTATAGGATCAACTGTTTAACAATTGTAGTCTTTGAGATGCAATGACAGTTAACGAGTTCTTTCAGATCTTCGGAGATGAACCTGAGCAGGTTGAATTGTTTTATAATTGGAGGGTTCAGAATTTGGATCAAGGTGAATGGGGTTGGAGGTCTCATTGACTGGGTTGTCACTGACTTCTTGAACCTCATAAAACTAAGGCTCAAATATGGAAATGGGTAAGATATGCCCCTCCCATTCATCTAGAGTGTTGTGACCTTGGAAAGGAAAAACGTTTTCATAGAATTTTACATCTCAACTTACAAAAACCTTTTTTGTTTCAAGATCATACACACGATATCCTACTTGACCATTTGGATATCCTATGAAAACTCGTGCATACATGATTATTAAACTTATGAGAGTGATGAATGTTGTGGGCATAGCATAAACATTCGAAAATGTAAAAGTGGTCATAAACCAGGTTCTTTCCATGAAGTAATTCGTAAGGTGTTTTTCCCATTAACGGTTTGGAAAGAATACAATTAATGATATATGCAGCCATTTAAAATGCATTCTCCCCAAAACTTAATGGGTACAGAGGCTTGAAATCTCAACGCTCTCGCAATATTGAGAAGATCTATGTGCTTGCATTCAACCACACCATTTTTTGGGGGGGTCATAACACAACTATTTTGGTGTTCAACGCCCTTTTTAAAAAAAAAAATTGCATAGCATTTGAAAAAAATTCAGTTCTATTGTCAGATCTAAGGCTCAAAATCTTGTTGTTAAATTGATTTTCAACAATTAAAAAGAAATTTTTGATTTATACAATGGTTTCTAATTTGTGCCACATAAGGTGAACCCATGTGGTCCCGAAATAATCATCCACTATGGTAAAAAAGTATTGTGCTCTGGATACAACGGTAGTTTGATATCCTCACCATATGTCACAACGAATTAATTAAAAAGGTTTTGACGATGACACTGACCCGCTAGGAAAGAGAAGGCAAGTTTGCTTGGCCATATGACAGATATCACAAGGATTATGAGGAACACAACCACGTAATTTATTATCATTTATAAGGGTTTACAATCTAGTATTTGACAAATGCCCAAGTCTTAGGTGTCATATATTAGAATTAAAAGAACTATTCAAGAAAAAATTATCACCGATCTCAAAAACGTAAAGTCCTCCATGTTGCTTACCCACTCCAATATTCCTCTTTGAGCGATGGTCCTGAAAAACACAATGATCATGATAAAAGAAAATGTCACATTTTAGATCTTGTATTAATTTCCTCACGAAAATAAGATTAAATTTGAACTCTGGGACAAAAAGGACATTTGAGAGGCTAAGTTTTGGTGCCAATCAGACACTACCCATGTGAGTCACATGAGTAGAAGATCTGTTTCGTGATCCAATAGGAGGGAAAACAGCGGGCTTTGGTAACATTAAGATCGGCAAGGAATTAGTAATATGGTCTCTCATGCTCGTGTCTATGATCCAATTTATTGGCAATATGGAATAACCAAAGGAAGCAGCGAGATTACCTGTTAGGTTGACCGTAGGTGTTGGCTCGAGATTACCTAAATTTATCGCAGCTATTGCTTGGTCAAGTTGTTCCTCGGTAAGTCGTTGGGGGTTTTGGGCAGACATTGGCTTGTTGCCTTCAAAAGTCACAGAACTTGCGCTAGCCTGACTCCATTGCCGGTCATTGGCGAGTGTACCGGGTTGATTGGGAAAACCATGGAGATGGAACCATTTGGCCTTTACATGGTTGAGTTTTTTGCATTGATCACACTTTGGGTGGACAAGATTTTGTCGAATTTTATTTTGATCCGTATTGGATCTGTTTGCGATCGTCGTTACCAGTTCTTAATTAGTTGTGACGCTAAGATCATGTTGTCTCTCTTCTTGCACAAGTAGTGCGAAGGCTTTAGATATATTCGGCAATGGTGTCATCAAGAGTAGTTGGCTCTTTATGACACTATAGTCTCACTTAGTCCCATTAGAAACTGTATGAGTCTTTCCTGATTTTGTTGTTCAGCATGTACACAACATAATTGTCATATATGCGGATAGTTCATCTCATAGACCTTTCATCTTTGTGTAGTAGGCTGCCACAAAAGTTTGCATCTGCTTAAGGTTTATAATTTCTTGCTAAATTATGTATATGCGTGGAGCATGCGATTGAGAGAATCACTCACGGAGTTCGTTCCATACTTCAGTCACAGTTTCAACGTAGATAACGCTTGATGATAAGTCTGGATGTAGAGAGTTGAGTAGTCATGATAGTACCATGTTGTTGCATTGTTTCTAGGTGGTAACAGATTTTACAGGAGAAGTCAGTTTTTCAATGGATCCATCTACGAATCCAAAATTGTTTTTTGCAGATAGTGCCGGTTGCGATACTAGCACCATACTAAGGTTGTTTGAATGATGGAGGGAAAAAAGTTTCTCCATCTCTTCAGGATTCTAACTTGATGCACTTTTAATTCTGCTATCCATCATGTTGATGCGCCACCTGAGTGCTCTGATACCATGAAGGAAAATAAAGTGAAAAATATAAAAAATGTTATTGAATTATTGAGCTTACAATGTTAGCTTATACAACAGTCACAATGGGTATATATAGATGCTACACACGGCTTAAGAAAGAAAGAAAAATGATCATATAATCATCATCGTTATCTTACATTTGTTTCTAGAATATCGATAATCAAGGAAACGGTTTCCTTGATTATCGATGTCTATCTTGACATTTGACCGATAAAGGATAATCAATCTAATTATCGAAAGATATCTTCTCAAGATAAACGAGATAAGATTTATCTTCATCTTTGGATGACTATACCGTTTTCATGTATCTCGTAAACTCTAAACTCTTTTATCCTCCTTGTGATCCACCCATCTCTCTCCCCTCCCGTTCTCTCGATACTAGAACCACTTGTGCTCTACCCCTCTGCTGGGATGAAGGAGGGCATACAAGGCGAAGAATGGATGAGGGTATTTTGTTGAGGCGGTGTGAAGAAGTGTTCGAAGCCCCCATCAAAGCCCACTCCTCCAGCTCCACTGGACCCTTCCCATTCTCCCTCTACTGGAACCCTCATCAAAGCTCACCGTTCTGACTTCGCTTGACCTCTCCTCTTCTCTCTCTACTGGAACCCCCATCGAAGCCCATCCCTCCCACTCCGCTGCACTTAACGATGGTGTTCCGACTTCGATTGGGATTTTTTTCACCTTCATGTGGTATAGATGATTAAGACTGCAGCTTTAGCATTTCATAACATGAATAATACAAAAGAAAAAATGTCATGCAAGAATTTTTAATGTATTTTGAGCATTTTTTATGTGGGTTTACCTTGCTTGAATGCATTTTTGAACATTTCATAACATGAATAATGCGAAAGAATCTATTTGATACAATAGTTTTTTTATGTATTTTAAGACTTTTTTATGTATGTTACCCTTGCCTGAATGCACTTTTTAGCATTTCAGCATATTTGTTGTATGAATATGAAATTCTTGATTATTGATGTCCTGAATTTAGATAGTGGTTGTCTTAGGGTTCTCTTAGAAATACCAAGATTTTAAAATTTTGGCATCTTTCTCTCAGTTGAATACATGGAATCTGGGCATTATAGCAAGGTCCTGATATTCCATATAATCCAAGAACACCCTATATTGTTGTTTAAACTCTAATATTTCTTTAATTCATCTTGCTCATCTATGTGTGTGTGCATGCACAACCTTGTGGCATTCATTAGGATTCATAATTTATCCTGTTTTGTTAATGATTCTACGTAGTCACCTCAATTTTGACCGATTCATTTTATACAAAGAAGGTCTCACATTTTTAGCTCATTCTAAAGTAAGGCCAATTTTAATCTCATTTTTTGCCTTTAAAATAGCTTTCTCAAGGTTTTTGACTAAAAGACAAATTTAACTAAAGGTTTTTAACTTTCAAACAAGTCAACAATTAGGTTAATCCAAAGTTATGATCAAAATAAGTTAGCAGCCACTAATAATACATGGAGTGACATTAGCAGATCTCTGAAGTGTTGTCAACAGACAATAAAGTGTCATCAACACCTTGAAAGTGCACTAGGATTGAGGCAACAAGCACTAGAGGGGGGTGAATAGTGCTTTTAAAAATTTATGCGGAATATTGAATGATTTTGCAAATCTCAAAGCAAACACACAAAGAACACAAGATTTTATCCTGGTTCGGTCTATCCCAACCTACATCCAGTCCCCAAGCAAAACCCGCTTGAGATTATCCACTATCAACCTTGTAAACTACAAGATCACATAGACCATAATCGGTCCCACTTTCAGTAACAATCCTACTGAAAGCAAACAACTCCTTTACACCAAGGAGTCCTTCTTTTTACAGAAAAGAAATAACAACTTACAATACAACCTATGAGCCTTCCTTTTGAATGCAAATGAGATGCAATTGGCTTTTGAGGTTGTTGAAACACTCTACTCACGAATTCACTATCTCTCAAAGTGATTTGAGTGAAAAACTGAAGTCAAAATATCACGTGAGTGAGAAAATAAATACTTGAATGAATAGGAGTGAAAAACAATAAGTAAATGATTCAAATCGATTGAATTCTTGTTTTTTTTCTCTGTGTTTTTTAGTGTAAAATGCACTCATATTTATAGTTAAAAGATTCCATACGTTGAGAGTATGAAAGGGTGTCAAAACAGTCCATTTCGAACGATCAAAACGTTTGAAAAATGAGAAGACATGCCTTTTTGAAGTTTCAGGAAAACGGCAAAATTAGTCGACTGAAACATTAGTTAGTCGACTAATAGTTAGTTATTAGTAGACTGACAGTTATCGTCGGTCGACTGATCTGTTAATCGAGTCGTTTGAAAATCTGAACTTTTGAAACTTAGTCGACTTGAGAAAAGTTAGTCGACTGATAATATCATCAGTAGACTGAAAAACCTTTTAGTCGACTGCTGCTAAAAACTTCTGAAAAACAAACATTCTGTTCGGTCGACTGATAAAAAGCATTAGTCGACTGCTGCTAAATTTTCAGAAAACACATGTTCTGTTCAGTCGACTGATAAAACCATTAGTCGACTGCTGCTAATTTTATAGAAAACAGACATTCTGTCCAGTCGACTGATAAAACCTTTGGTCGACTAATTTGACAAAAATGATTTTTTAGAAAATATGGCACGAAAGGATTAGTCGACTGGTAAGTCTATTGGTCGACTAATAAACATGAAAATTTAAGAAAAGAGTTTTCTAAAAAGATTTTCATGAGGGTTCTTTTTAGAAAAGTTTTTCTAAAGACTTTTAAGGTGACATGCAACCTAAATATGCACTCTAAGTAAGGCTCTTACAAGAATCTAAGACTTTTAATGAATTAAACATTTGCACACTAGTCTTCAAAGATTCTTCATCAAATTCTTCAATTTCTTTATAGCCTTAGCTGAAATGCAGTTGATTCCACTTGCTCATCATCAAAACCTTGTACTTGAAATATCATGTATGGCTTCATTGTCGTAACAATCTCCCCCTTTTTGATGATGACAAACTTAATCAAAGATGAAGCATTTGGATGCATAGATGGAGATTTTACTCCCCCTATCAATATGCTGCAAAACATTAAAAGTTAGCACATTTAAAGCACATATATCACATATTGATTGGTTTGCATTTTCATTCATCATTTCTTCATGCATTTAGAAATACATTCATTCAAAGCTTTTTTTTTCTCTTAATTTTGCATTTCTCATGCAAGATCTCCTGCAATGTAATTGCTATTCTCAAGATCTCCTGAAAGTTCAATGTAATGCTATCTTTATCTTTTTCTCCCCCTTTGTCAGAATCAAAAAGAGTAAGGGCAAAAATAGCATAAGCAAAATAGAGATACAATTTTAAAAATATTACAACCCATAAAGTATGTATTTCAAAGATTAAAGATCAGAAAAGAGAGTTTAGCAAATCCTTAATGGCAGTTACATCCTTTTGAATTGAAGCAAGTTGTTGAGTATAGTTGTTGAAGATGTGACTCATTCTAAAAATATCATCAGTCGACTAGAAATATATCGGTCGACTAATATGGTGCGATACATTCCAAAATTTAAAACACCAGTTGACTAGAATTTTATCGGTCGACTAATATAGTGCGATTTTGAGATTTTGTTCAAAAATCAGCATTTTTATAAATCCAAAAATGAGCAAATACCTAGTTCTCTCCTAATTCTCATAAAATCTTCATTTTTAGCCAAAATAAATCATCACGAGCCTCATTGATATTCTTTGGTTCTAATTTAGATATGAAAGCAATATTTGCAATATATTTTTTTAACTGCCTTCTAGTTTGGACACCACTCTTTATTTCACCAATAACTTGTTCATGTGGATGATTAGGAACTTCTTTCCAAACCGGTTGAAGAGGAATATTTTCTTGAAAAGTATTCTCTATCAAGGGTTCTTCTTGAAGTATTACTTCTTCTCCTTCGCTTAGAGGTATAACCTGCTCACAATTCTCATCAAATGCAACATGTAAAGATTCTTCAATACAAGATGTTCTTTTATTGAAAATACGATATGCTTTACTTCTAGAAGAATAAACAAGAAATATTGATTCATCTGATTTTGAATCAAACTTATCAAGATTATCTTTGGTATATAACAAAAAACATTTACTACCAAAAAATTTGAAATATGAGATCTTTGGTATACGATCATAATATAATTCAAAACATGTTTTATGTAAAATTGGTCGAATAAGAACACGATTTAAGACAAAACATGTTGTATTAATTGCTTCAGCCCAAAAATATTTTGGTAAATTTTTATCTTGAAGCATGGTTCTAGCACATTCTTGCAAAGTTCTATTCTTTCTTTCAACAACTCCATTTTGTGGAGCCGCTCTAGGAAAAGCAAAGTTGTGAGATATACCATGTAAATCACAAAACTTTAGAAAAGATTCATTTTCAAATTCACCACCATGATCACTACGAATTTTAATAATTGATGTAGATTTTTCATTTGTAATTCTTCTACAAAGTTTAGAAAATTCTGAAAAAGCATCAATTTTGCTTTTTAGAAAAATCACCCATGTAAACCGAGAATAATCATCTACTATAACAAAAGCATACTTGCTACCATTCAAACTTTGAATTCTAGATGGTCCAAATAGATCTAAATGTAAAAGTTCAAGAGGACGTTTTATTGAAACTATATCTTTAGCTTTAAAAGAACTCTTGATTTGTTTACCTCTTTGACAAGCATCACATAAGTGATCCTTTTTATATGGTATTCTAGGTAGGCCTCTTACAAGATCATTCTTGGATAATTTTGAAATAATTTTAAAGTTAACATGTCCAAGTCTCTTGTGCCATAACCATTGAATTTCATTTGAAACAATAAGACATTTTTCATTAAAAGAGGGTAATTCATCTAGATATAGTTCATACACATTGTTTCTTCTTTTACCTTTAAAAATGATCTTTTTAGATTGAAAATCAGAAATTAAGCATAAATCATTTTTAAAAGAAACATGAAAACCTTTATCACATAATTGACTGATAGATATTAAATTATGCATTAAACCATCTACTAAAAGAACATTTTCTATCAAGGGAAATTTTGGATTACCAATATTACCAATACCTATCACTTTTCCCTTGTTATTGTCACCAAAGGTGACGGTTCCTCCATCCTTATTTTGGAGGGTGGAAAATAACTTCGGCCTTCCAGTCATATGTTTGGAACAGCCGTTGTCCAACATCCATTTGCTCCTTATGTTGTGTACCTACAACAAAATCAGAAAACAGAGCATTTGACCCCTTTCTATTTTTGGGTCCATGAGAGTTAGTCTTAAGAACCCATATCCATTTGGATTTTGGTTTCCTTTGATAATAAATATTCTTTCTATAAAAGGATTTAGAATAAACATGTCTAGAATAATCATATCTAGATGCATTTCTATTAGAACTAGAAAGTTTAGTTCTATGAACAAAAGGTTGAGAATAATGTCTTTGATTTTTCACCACGTAGTTTGGTCTATTTTGAGTATCAAAGAAGCTATATCCCAATCCGGTTTTATTAACCGAGCATCTTTGAGAACCAAGAAGTTTTTCTAGATTCTCTTGACCATTTGTGAATTTGGTCACTATAGAAAGAAGATCATTTGACTTTTCTTTAAGACTAGATATTTCTTTTTGTAAGAGATTGGTTCTAACTCCAATTTCTTTTATCTCAAGTGCTTGGCAAGAATTTTCCTTCTTGAGATCTTCTATTTCTTGAAGTAACACTTTATTTTGAGAGTCAAGAGTTAAATTTTCAGTTTTTAACTCTTTATTTTTAGAACTAAGACTCTTAAATTTAGCATATAAATCATTAAATGCTTCAAATAACTCATCATAGTCAAATTGACTTACCGAATCTTCTTGTGCTACAAAACACATGTTGGCGACTTCTTCATTTGATTCTTCATCGGAAGAGGAGTCACTATCATCCCAACATGCTTGAAATGCCTTTTTCTTCTTGAATTGGTCCTTGGGCTTGATTTTGAGAAGAGGACAATCTTTCTTGATATGTCCTTCGTGAGTTACTAGAAGAGTATGCCAAATTTTATTTGCTGTAGAGCATTGAGAGATGCGATTGAATTCTACCTTGTCAACGCCACAATATAATGCATTCATGGCTTTGGCATTCAGTGAAGCAGTCTTCTTTTCATCATCGGTCCATCGACTGAAATCAGTTAATGGAGTTTGGTACTTTTCTGAAAAAACTCTCCAGATATCGAGATCCATGGATTGCAAGAATATTGTCATTCTTACTTTCCAGTATCCATAGTTTGTTCCGTCGAAGAGAGGAGGACGAACAGATGAGCTTCCTTCTTTGTGTTGAGATGTTGTAGTTGTCATGCTAGATGATGGTCAAATCAAAGTAATAGCAAACCTGTGCTCTGATACCAAATGAAACTGCACTAGGATCGAGGCAACGAGCACTAGAGGGGAGGTGAATAGTGCTTTTAAAAATTTCTACGGAATATTGAATGATTTTGCAAATCTCAAAGCAAACACACAAAGAACACAAGATTTTATCCTGGTTTGGTCTATCCCGACCTACATCCAGTCCCCAAGCAAAACCCGCTTGAGATTATCCACTATCAACCTTGTAAACTACAAGATCACACAGACCATAATCGGTCCCACTTTCAGTAACAATCCTACTGAAAGCAAACAACTCCTTTACACCAAGGAGTCCTTCTTTTTACAGAAAAAAAATAACAACTTACAATACAACCTATGAGCCTTCCTTTTGAATGCAAATGAGATGCAATTGGCTTTTGAGGTTGTTGAAACACTCTACTCACGAATTCACTATCTCTCAAAGTGATTTGAGTGAAAAACTGAAGTGAAAATATCACGTGAGTGAGAAAACAAATACTTGAATGAATAGGAGTGAAAAACAATAAGTAAATGATTCAAATCGATTGAATTCTTGTTTTTTTTCTCTGTGTTTTTAGTGTAAAATGCACTCATATTTATAGTTAAAAGATTTCATACGTTGAGAGTATGAAAGGATGTCAAAACAGTCCATTTCGAACGATCAAAACGTTTGAAAAATGAGAAGACACGCCTTTTTGAAGTTTCAGGAAAACGACAAATTTAGTCGACTGAAACATCAGTTAGTCGACTAATAGTTAGTTATTAGTAGACTGACAGTTATCGTCGGTCGACTGATCTGTTAATCGAGCCGTTTGAAAATCTGAACTTTTGAAACTTAGTCGACTTGAGAAAAGTTAGTCGACTGATAATATCATCAGTAGACTGAAAAACCTTTTAGTCGACTGCTGCTAAAAACTTCTGAAAAACAAACATTCTGTTCGGTCGACTGATAAAAAGCATTAGTCGACTGCTGCTAAATTTTCAGAAAATACATGTTCTGTTTAGTCGACTGATAAAACCATTAGTCGACTGCTGCTAATTTTCTAGAAAACAAACATTCTGTCCAGTCGACTGATAAAACCTTTGGTCGACTAATTTGACAAAAATGATTTTTTAGAAAATATGACACGAAAGGATTAGTCGACTGGTAAGTCTATTGGTCGACTAATAAACATGAAAATTTAAGAAAAGAGTTTTCTAAAAAGATTTTCATGAGGGTTCTTTTTAGAAAAGTTTTTCTAAAGACTTTTAAGGTGACATGCAACCTAAATATGCACTCTAAGTAAGGCTCTTACAAGAATCTAAGACTTTTAATGAATTAAACATTTGCACACTAGTCTTCAAAGATTCTTCATCAAATTCTTCAATTTCTTCATAGCCTTAGCTGAAATCCAGTTGATTCCACTTACTCATCATCAAAACCTTGTACTTGAAGTATCATGTATGGCTTCATTGTCGTAACACACCTTACTAACAACACATCGATTGTCGTCAGTAACCAACCAAATTCATGATATGTTGTCAACACTTTACTAACAATGCATGAATTATCATTAGAAGATCTTTTTTGTCATTTATAGGTGTCATTAGCAGCTCATTTGGTAAAAAAATGCGCACCATTTAGAGATAAGCAATTTGAAATCCTATCTTTATCTCATAAACTCGTGAGATAGGATTCAATGAACCTACCCTCATTCCCAAATACCTAGAAAACTATCTAACCTATTTTATCCCTAAATCCTATGCTAGGAAACTCTTAACCCATCAAAAAGAGACTTTCTAGACTTCGACCAATCAGATCCCTCCATCTCAAATTTGGACAGATTTGGATCTTCAGAATTCAAATATGTCAGAATCCACCAGAAAATCTATAAATAAGGATTCAGTCTACCCATTCCAACATTTGGCATATGAGATCTAGAAGCACCCTTACCCTATGAAAATTCCTACTCATCTAGACCAAACATCCTAGCCTAGCCAAGCCCATTAAGCTTAGAATAAGACCCAGATCTCCTATCTCCTCTGCTTTTTTGGAACCAAAATCTAGCCAGAGTGTTGCTCGAGTTTCGTCACCCTCATCACCATTATAGGAAAGAAAAACCTAAGCCCAAGGTGTGATTTGGCTTCCTTTTGTGTTTATTTCATTTATTTATAAATGTGAGATCTTTCTAACTTTCATATATCGTTTGTGTTTCATTGTTTTTTCTGAGCCTTGGTGGTGGCTCACACCATCAAGCTCCTTTTTGATTTTAGGACTTGCCTATGAGTTACAATCACTCGTAAGATGAAGCCAATGTTAAAGATTTTAATCCCCTGATGCAATTGATCCCTGCTGGGTAGAGGAGGAAAGTGGTGTGAAAAAACATACCCCATAATCCTCCTTTTCATTTCAAATTCATATCCAATTTTTTAATCCAAAATCTTTTTCAAATGACCCTCTCTTTTGGTTTTTAAAATTTGGCGATCTATAGAATCCTAATAAGGTCAAAAAAATTAAACCTCCAACCAATAAGGTTGTGCCATGTCATCAGAAGCTGGATCTCTAACTTTGGATCTCAGATCCATATGATTAAGATTTATACTCATCTCAAAATCTATAAATAGAGACCCCCCTCTCACTAGTTCAACACCTAGAACCTAAGTAAAAAAAAGACCTGTTGCACCTACCATTAAATGTAGCATCCTAGAGCCCAACACCTATGCTGTGCCCATATGAGTTCACCCTGGTTAAGCTAACCCGAGCCTAGTCTAGGTCTAGACCTCTTATCTTACCTAGCCTCCTAGAGCTCACGCCTAGCTGAAGTGCTACCTATGTTCCACCGCACTCATCATCATCATAAGAAAGGGCTACCTAAGCTCAAGATGAGATTTAACTTTTTTTATGTTTATTTCATTTATTTTATTAATTTATAAGTATGGATTTCTCTAACCTTCATATATTGTTTGCATTTCATGTTTTTTCCCGAGCCTTGGTGGTAGCTCACAACATCATGCTCACTTTTTTATAGGACATACGTATGAGGTACTTCAATCTGATTTTTTGATATAGGACATACCGATAAAAAATCTCCATTTCACCCAAGTTTGCTTAAATATAATTTTTTATCTTCAAAACTACCTTTTCAAGTTTTTAAAACAAAGGAAAATGGAAGAGGAGTTTCTAAGCTTTTCAATAAGCCAAAAATCAGCTCAAATTAACATCAAAATCAAAAGTTATGGTCAAAACCAGTTTCATAGTTCTAGTAACAAATTAATTTATCGTTATTACTTTTGAATTGTTGTTATACCTATGTCATCATATCTCATTTCAGAATGGCCCTTTTTTTTGTCACGACATCATGTTTTGTTACTAGATATGATGACACACTCATTTGTTGTTATATCTCAACCCATTTGTCGTTATATTTTTAACGGATTTTCATGTTAGAAGATTTGAAAAAAGGCTCATCCCACCCATTTTTTAGCATTTTTTGTCAGCCAAAAATCCCCCTCTCACTTAATGATTCTTATTAAACCTGGATCTTATCCCTAAATCACCTCTCTAAGATTGAATCTAAGCCCTCAGTTTGAATTCTTTTGATTTCAGTATGTCTTTTGAGTTTAAACCAATGAAAAAATTTATATTTATTTCTTAAATACAAAGAATTATTCATCTTAAGGGATCCTAAGTTAACCAAAGCTTTTTTTAACTTGGGCATCACTAATTTGTTATTTTGAACCAAAGATTGGAAAAATAAGCTAAGATTTGAGGAAGCCTAGTGGATTTCTCATCCATAATAATTATTGAAAGGAGAATGGAAAGAAAAATTGACCGAATTCAAAAATCAATGCTAAAGAAAAGATAGGATATATTGCACATTGAATAAAATAAGAAATGCACTTCAAGCATACACACAACTATTTCAAAAGAATTTTTTAAAAATTCCAATACATGTTTAAGGCTATCTAATTTTGAATAATCACTTGATCAAGATACTTGCACTCTCAAGTGGAAGGCAAACAATCAGAGGTTTCTGCAAATGATTCCCTCCAAAAAGAGTCAAAAGATGTTTTTGGAAATTCACAAAATCCAAAAAATCTTAGATTTATTTCTTCGCCAAAAAACCTAAAAATTTGAAAATTTTAGAAATCCTAAAAATTTTGTATATTCCCACCCTTCTAAAAAAAATTCCTTTGAAAAATAAAGTTTTCAATTTTTTTTTATTTTCTTATCAAGGTCCTCATTTTGCTTTGGAAAATAGGTCCATTCAAGCTTAGAATCTTCAAAAAAGTTTTTCCTACCATAAACCACATTTGACCTTGATATCTCTAGGTTTTTTAACCTACTTTCTTCTGTGGAAAGTTGTGATACTTTCTTGCCATCTTGCTGCTTTTGTGCAAGAGTTTTCTATTGCTCATTATTGAGCATTTTTGTTGTTTGTACTCTCAAGGAGTACCTTGCCTCATGGTTCTATTCAGGATAGAGGCCTTTCCCCGTAAATAGATATTGAAAAAAAAATGAAAAAAAACAAAAATCCATAAAAAGTATAAAATCCCAAAAAGGAAAGAAAAAATAGAAAAAGTTGAAAAGGAAATAAAAATCACAAAATTATATAGTGAAAAGGCCTAAAAACAAGGGAAAACTTTATAAATATTCATAATAAAATCCCATTGAATATATACAACTTTTCCCAAAAAATGGTTAAAAAAGAAGTAAAAAAAGTATGAGACAATAAAAGACAAAGCAAGATATCATTAAAACATGTCTCAAACTCATTGATCGTCTGTCATGAGTGTTAATGTTGAATGTTAGTCTTCTCTCATCCCTTTCTTCTTATTAAAGAAGAAATATGGGATGCGAGTGTTACCATTGAGAATCATGTTTTTTACTGGGGCATAGGCCTAGAGGAACATCAACAAAAGCTTCAAAGCCTTTTTAGTTGATGTTCCTTGCATGTGTCATCCAAGCAATGCTCTATAGAAGTCGCATCAGACATTCTATTAGGAGAGTACCTTGAACCCGCTAACCTTTTGGAGACCTGGATAGGATATCCCATGAGATTTCTGATTTCTTGAGTGTGTTTAAGATCTTTTTCGATAGATCTTGATCATCCTTTTACCCTTAAGGATGGGTGCTTTGTTAGCACATGCTCATAAAATCACTCTTTTGGCCAAATTCTATAGATAGGCATGTGTAGAAACTTTCATTGATACAAGCATAGTCCCTGAAGAAGGAATTTAGAAATCATGCTTCCCTAGGTTAGTTGAACCTAGAAAGATTGAAAGAAGCAAGGAGATATAGGAGAAATTTCCTAAGAATTACCCTTATTGCTTTAGCTAGAAGATAATGGTATGAATCAAGAATGAGAAAGAAGAAAAATTGATTTCACCTAGTAAGGCACATAGATCGAGATGAGGGAGGGTGGATGTGTGCATAGGTGAATTGGCTGACCAGATAGATATAAGAGAATATAAGAGGCGCAATTGTCCTTTTCTTTACTTTCAATGGGGGAAAGAGGATCTCTTTGTTGTATCAATCATCCCCTCATGTGTGCAATATATATTGAATGCATTTATCCCATTGTCAATATCCTTCAATAAAGATCCAAGTTTGAAAATTCATAAAAATATAAAAGAATGCAAGAAAATATTTATAAAAATTTGCAAAATCATGAAAAAATAACAGTAAATCCAAAGAAAAATTTTAAATAATCGAATAAGTCATTTTGAGACATTGCAATCATTGAAAAATTCAGCAAAAAATGAAATTATCCAAAGAAAATGAAAGAAAAACACTTGAAAATATTCAAAATTCTTTGAAATTTTGAAAAATTGTCCAAAATTTTCTAAAATTTGATAAAATTCTAATAAAAGTGATTGAAAAAATTCTCCGATGTAAACTTCCATGATTCCAAGGAACACGATCATCTTTGTTTGTGAGACACCTTGTCTCTTCGTTGTTTTGCCTTTTGAGCAACATTCTCTCATCTTTCGATGAGCATGATTTTCATTGGGTAGTAATTTTGGATAGAACCTTTGGTTCAAAAGTGCTTTGGCATTTGTTAAAATTATATTTGCATAAGGAATCCATATGCATCTTTCGATTCTTCATCCTTTGTGTCTTTATTATTAGAGAACTTGTTTAAATCTAGTAGAGACAGTGTAAGAGATCATTGTGAACCTGCATTGTGTCTGGCAGAACCTCTATCTCACATGGATGAGCTTTGGAGACCCTTGTGTAGAACTAGTTTCTAACTGTGTCTTGAGACTGGGTATGTCACTTGTTAAGATCCCAACTCACTGGATGAACACCAGGGCCCCTAAGTGGATGGTTAGTGTTTCTAGAAAAGAATTGAGTCTTTGCTATCATTTTCATCATTTATGAGATTATTTTTGTAAGGAGTTTCTTCCAACTTCTATCTGGAGCAATTTTGAGTGTGTCAACTTCTTTGTTATCAATCGAGTGAGCACTTGCTCGATAACATAGAGGGGCACCTATTGACACAATTTTTTTTTTTGGTTCTTTGAGCCAACTTTGATCATTGGTCTCTGAGATCATGTCATGCCATGACTCATCAAAAATCAGATGTGTTTATTCACATTCTTTAAGATTCATGGTGTGAGCCTTTTATACTTCATTATTCATTGAGAATACAAAGTATTTTGGAAAATAAGGAGTTTCTATAATGTCCCAAATCCATCACCATGCACACTCAAGTATTTTCAAAAGGGAATTTCTAAAAGTCTTATTAGACAAATGTATATCAAAGATTATTATTAAAGGTGGCAAATCAATTGATCCCAATCAGACTTTCCCATGAGATTCCTAGGAGCCTCCCTATAATCAAAAGGACCCATGTTGAGAAGGAATTGCTCGATGACAAACTTGTCACGAGAAGGGAAAAAAAAACAGGAGTCTTTATTGTGTCCATTGGTAACCAAAAGGTGCTTGTTCTTGGACTCCATCGTTCACCCATGGCTATAATCAAATCACCATTAAGTTTAAAATCTCTAAGGAGAACAAAGTGAAATTTCCTCAAGTACTCACGATGGAGATGTATAAATTCTAAAACCCAACCACAATACCACTTCAAAAGAGATTATGAGAGAACATTGCGACTCAAATTATGAAAGACGAAAGAGAAGGATTTCAAAATAGGAGGATGAAAGAGAAAGCAAATTCAACATCAAAAAAAGAGAAAAAGCTTACCCATGACTGGAGCAAATTTGATGGTATTCATGAACGAGGTTCTAGATGAAAAATTTGATCCTTGAAGATTTGTACCATGAAAGAAGGGAATAACTCAAGAAACAATCAGGAAGAGGATTTTTACCCAAAGCACAATGTTCATGGCTTAAAAATTGAGGTTCAATCTTACAACAAGTGCACCTAGGGCAGGTTGTCATTAGGAAGCTTTAGTTTGTCACTAGGAAGGATGAACATTTATTATTTTAGAAGGATTGTTGCCAAGATGTTCTTGACGACAACACGGTTGTTGTTAAGAGTCCTTGATTGCAAGTCAATTATCGTTAGGGAGTGTTGACGAAAAGTCAGTTGTCATTAGCTATGCTCTTTTCAGTAATGTATATTGCATCTTTTTTTATATTATTCCATTCATGCATTTGAATTATCATACAATATATTTTTAACTTGTTTCTCGCATGAATCCAATTGTCCCATTAAAAAACCTACCTGGTCCTATCTTAAGTTCATCCTTTAGATAGTTTGGATATTAGGGGAATAGGTTGTCTCATGGATTGATGAAGCAAACTGATATCCCATTAACAAACATGTAGATGTCATCATTTCTCAAGCAAATTTGCGGCCTTGGTTATTTTTGTCAGAACTTCAAAGATTTGTCTTTGATATAGTTTTTTTCAAAGGAGTCTCATCATGCATGTCATATGCATTTTTCTGCATGTTACTAACAAGTTTTCTTGCAGTTGACATAGTTCTTAGGAATCCAATTGTCCTATGTCTCATTAGGAAAAGCTTGTCTAGTTTTATTTAAAGATCATCCTATGTATAGATGGACATTAGGTTCATAGGTTATCCCACGAATTGATGGAGCAATCTGAAACACATTTGATGAGTATGTAAACCATTATAAACCTAATTTTTCCCCAAATATGCATTTTTAAAGGAGATTCATTCCATGCTTTTAAAAAATATCTCAAGTCCTTTTCAATGCTTTTGCCCTTAAAAGCTTGTCTCTGTCGTTTAAAAAAAATATGTCTTTGTCAAAATCATCAATCATCTTTTGTACAATTTCAAGTGATAAGGCATTTGTTTTGTCTTTATGTGACCTTGTTTAGCAAGACTTCCCGCTCACAATCACTAAGTTTAAAGGAAAGCCCTCGTGTGAAATAAGGTACTAGCTTAGTCTACAGTCTAACCTCATTTGGTCAGACCTTTCTTCCTATATAGATAGGTATCATAGAGAGACCTTCTGGTTAGGCTACGTACAAGCCTTTAGCTATCATCTTACACTGTTAACCATATATGTCCTTGTCTTTTCATAAAACTTTATTAAAAATATAATGTCAGATTTATTTTTTTCTCTTTTAAAAGCCAGTGTGTCTACTTCTTTATTATCGATCGAGCTTCGCACGATGGACAACAAAGAGGAGCGTCTATAGACACATAAATTTTGATTGATTCATTTCATGTCAGGAGTCATGTACCAAAATCTTGCATTTTTAGCCTATTTTAAGGTTTTGCTAACTTCAACTTTATTTTTGGCCTCAAAAAATGCATATTCAAGATTTTTGTCCAACAGATTAATTAAACTAAAGGATCATAGTTTTTCAACAAGCTAAAAACCAGGATAATATGATATCAGAGTCAAACGTTATGACCAAAACAAGGTGACTTATTTAGTATAAAACTTGTCTTTCAGGTAGGGCCTAATTTAAGCATATATTTTGCCTGAATAAGTTTCAAAAATTGATAAAGAAAGATGAATCATTCCTAGATCAAGTTTCTAACCATGAATGAGTTTTAAATATTATAAAACATGATGAATCATTCATAGATCAAGTTTCTTACCATGAATGAGTTTAAAAAATGATAAGACATGATAAATAATTCATAGATCAAGTTTCTAACCATGAATGAGTTTAAAAAATGATAAGATATGGTGAATCATTTATAAATCAAGTTTCTAACCATGAATGAGTTTCAAAAAAATGATAAGACATGATGAATCATTTGCGAATCAAGTCTCTAACCGTGAAGGAGTTTTGAAAGTGATAAAACACAATGCATAATAAATAAACATGGTTTTTAATCATGAATGTGTTTAAAAAATGATAACACACAATACATTGCATGAACAAGGTTTCTAACCATGAATGTGTTGCAAAAACATAATGTATGATAAGATATAATGCATAATATATGTTTAGCCATTAATGTACTAAAAAAAATATGACATAAGAGTAATTTATGAACAAGGCTTTCAAAATAATTAGAGGATGTTATCTTTCCAACACATAAAAAATTGCTTCAAACTAAAATCCGAATAGGAAGTTATGGCCAAAACAATGTAACCTTTCAGGCCCATTTTGCTAACAATAATTATATTTGTCATTAGAAGATTTTTCTTTCTCATCAGCAGCTTTTTGATGTATCATCAATAGGGTCTAAAACTGATGAATTATTGTTATCAGCTCCAAGAATTGTCATTATCAACAAGAATTATAGTTAGCACAAAAAATGTGTTGTTAGTAGGAATTATAGTTAGCAATAATTATCGTCAGCACCTTTTTTTATCGTCATCCACCTTTTTTGCATGCTCTTTAGATAAAACTACTCTTATCCTCTCCCACTCACCTTCTAAACTTGAAATAAAATATTATGAGTTTAAATCCCCTTTACAAAAATAAAACCTCTATCTAAGGCAACATGCCATAGACAAATCTCAACCATTAAGTCAAAACAATTCAATAAGAACCATCCATCACAATCTAGACTAGTTTCAAAGTTTTAGATCCAGGATATGTAGAAAACATATCTAGATTCACCAAAAAAACTATAAATAAGGGGGTCACCCACAGGGAAGATTTGGTCTTTGTCTCTCCTAACACCCTTACTCTGCCGAAATCCATGCAAAATCTAACATAGCCTAGCCCATCTAGCTTAATCGACCTAAACTAGTTTTAGCCTATATCAAGCCTAGTCTCGGACCCAGATCCTCAATCTTATACCTATTTTGAGCCCATGCCTAGCCAAAGTGTCTGTCGTGCTCCTGTGATAGTCAACTATAGAAAGGGCTACCTAAGCCCAAAGTAAGATTCAATTATTTTTAATCTTTAATTTATTGATTTTGATGCATTTTTCTAATTTTTGATACCACTAATGTTGTTATACTTTCAGTATTTCCATGTTCTTTTTGGAGTTTTGGTGGTTTCTACCACCAAACTTGTATTTTTCGTAGGCTTGCACTTGAGGTACATACTTTCCCAACACTATTGCCCCAAAATTGAAGATATGTAGTCTGGCTTATCCTTACTCAATGGAGGAGGAAATGTGCAAGATCTTGAAGAACAACCCCATATCTTAAGTCAAGATCTGGGTTTTGGATCCATTTTCTAAAAAACTATATTTTTTGTGAAAACCTTGTTAATTTTGTTTTTAAAAACCCAAAGGGATCCATAAAGTCTAGAACCTAGTACTATACCTATAAATAGATGACCTATCACCTTAGTCCAGCATCTTTGATTTAAGTCTATTTGCACCTAGACGTGACCAAATTGACCCTAGCCTAGTGCACTATACCTTGCAAGAGCATGTGCCCAACCAAGATCTAGATCCTTGCCTCACCTAGTCTTCCAAAGCCTTTGCATAACCGAAATTCTACCAGTTCGTTGTCATTCTCATCATCATCATCATCATATAAATGGCTATCCAAGCCTCAGGTGAGAATCAATTTTCCACACTTATTTCATATTTTATTTAATTTTAAGTGTGCATTTGTCTAATGGTTCTTATACTTGTTCTCTTTTGGATATTTTCAAATCTTGGTGGTGTCTATATACCATCAAGTACAACTTTTTTTATAAGATCATGTATAAGGCACATTGATTTGCAAGCCAAAGAAAAGATCAAGGGGGCTGATATTCCTAGAGAGGTTGATTCCTTCTCCCTAAAGAAGAAAATATACTTGACTTGAAAGTGGGGATCCCACTTTCTTCTACAACAAAATTTAGATCTAGTTCAAATCAAGTCTTCATCAAAACCATTGGATCCACATGTTTACATCGGGATTAGAATTTTGAGAGTTCTATATTCTACCATTGTATCCCTCACTTTGCTAGTGGATTTTCTTCTCCTCCGCTCATGAATGTAGACCTCAGTGCCGAACCACATAAATCTTATGCCTTACTTCATTTGCTCATCTTTATCTTGTGGTTTGCTTCGTGGTGGGTTGTGGCTTCCTAAGAATCATTATGAGTCTTAGGTTTTCTTTGGATTATGAATCTAGATGTTGTAATTGGGTTGGGTCCTAATTTAAGTCCAAATGTTATTAAGAGGGTTGAAATAGTTGAGTCTTGCATTGTAACCATGTATCCAAGCAATGAGACACTTAAGAATTCTTCAGAATTCTACGGAGGTGGTTTATTCCTCACACTAGAGGAATTGGGAGGCCCCTTCTTCCTTGAATTAGAAGGAAAACTGACATATACCACACCATTACCGAAATCCAACAATCATCCACAAGCTGATTCTTGCATTTTGCCTACACAATCTATTAGGAATCTGACATAAGAATCAAGATTCTAATAGGAAGTATTGCATATTGTAGGTTGTTGATTTTTGAAGCCTTATAAAAGCAAGCATGCTTGCATGTCATAATCAAGAGATTTAAAAGTTGATTCTCACAAAGAAAAGCTTGTAGATCACATCAGTAAGATTAGTTTATAAAAAATGAAAAAAATGGAAAAAAAATGAAAATCATAGGTGTTTATACCTCATCTTTGTTGAAGAAAACTCTGGATCACAACCAGCTAATGAATTGGACTCAAGGCTGGTCAAGTTTAGCAAGGCTTCTAATAGTAGAAAGATATTGGTAGACTAGCTTAGCATGGACTTTAATGAGGAAGGTGTTCACGGGTAAAGAAAATCATGTGATTGCTTAACAAACATGAATTCTATTAAGGAAAGCATTGAAGGAGAAGGGAAATTATGTGATAACTTCATAAACAAGTTATATTGTAGAGATGGGAGTTTTGTTAAAGAATCCTAATCAAAATAGAATTCTATAAAGTCTTCTCTATATAATAGTATCTTCCTCTTATGTGAGGCATTAAAAAAGTGAGTGATTCTTACCCATGGATGTAGGTTCAAATTGAACCAATGGAAAATGATTGTATTGTATACCAAAAATAACACATTTTTTGAAATGCCCTAAATTTTTTGAAATATGTCTGATGTCCAAATTCACAAAATTTTGGTTGTAAAACACTACAAGAAAATGCTAATTAGCGACGAAAATTTGTGACGGAGTTTTTCCGTTGCAAATTTGCGACGGATTAGCGAGAGAAAACTATTTGTCACTAACATTCAAAATATTTGCAAAATTAGCGACGGAAATATCTCCCTCGCTAAATCTGTCGCTAATTAGCGATGGATTAGCAACAACATTTTTTTGTCGCCAAAACACTACAAAAAATGCTAATTAGTGACAGAATTAGCGAGGGAATTTTTTTGTCGATAATCCATTGCTAAGTAGCGACAGAAACATTCCCTCGCTAATTGCATCGCTCATTTTCGATTTAAACCATCCCACCTAAGGCACGAAATTTTCCCTCCCCTCATTCGAAATTTTCCCTCCCTCCATTTTTATTGGTGGAATTGCAGGTTTTATTGGTCATGGAGATCCCAACGACCATGATTTGCTGATAATGGTGGTTGTGGTCCCCACCACCACCACCACGCGCTTCTCAGGATGCCAGACGCCCCACCCTTCCTCTGACGATGCGCAGCGGCCACCTCTCGCACCCTCCGAGCGCGACAATGGTGTCGGCCCCCGAAGGCCAAAGGCTCGTGAGATCAACTCCCGCTACCTCTCCCCTGCGCCGTCCTCCTCCTCCCGGTGATGCCCCTCTCCAGTTTCCACTGCCCGTCCCGCCTGTCCCTCGCCGGATCCCGTCTCCACTATGACCCTGAAAAGGTCACAGTCGACCGATCGACGCCGCTCCTCTACCCCCTCCCGCGCGTCCACTCCTTCGTCGGTAGTTTATTCCGTGAAGTGGGTGTCAGAGTTCCTCTAGCCGTCGACACAAAGCTTGTCGGTCTCCTTTCAGGGGGAGTCATTTTCCCTCCCGATCGGCCGCCGCAAGAGGCTGCCCGCGTCCCTTTTGCAGTCGTGACTGGTTCGCTGCGAAAGAGCGTCTCGACGCCAGAACGCGCCGGTTCTGTGCAAAAGACCATGTCAGAGAATGCACTGGTTCTGTGCAAAAGAACACGCAGGAGAACGCGCCGGTTTTGTCCAAAAAATTTTGCTCCCTGTTGGAGAACGCGCCGGTAGAGAGCAATTTTTTTTTTTTTTTTAAATTAATGACGGATTAGCGATGGATATTATCCATCGCTAATTTAAAATATTGAAGGACTCACGACGGATCATGTCTGTCGCTAATCCGTCGCAAATTAGCGACAAAAGTAGCGACAGATAAGTTCTGTCACTACTTAGCGTCGAAAAATTTGTGATGAAAGTTATCCGTCTCTAATCTGATGCTAATCCGTCGCTAAACTATTTAGCAATGGATTAGTGTCGGATTAGCGACGGATTTAGGTTGTCGCTAATCCACAGGTTTTTTGTAGTGAAAGGCCCTTTTTACCCTTCACACAAGCAAAAATTTTCAAGATATGTGAACTTTCTCTCAAATATCCAATTATAAAAATATATAAATTTACTTTCAAATATGTGAATTTCTTCATAAATATGTGAATTTTCTCTTAAAGGCTTTAGCAACGCTTTTAAAGCATTGTTAAAGGTTTTTTTACCTTTAGTGGTTCTTTTGCAAATACCAAACAGGAAGCCCTTTGATTGACATGTCCTGACATTTGCAAATATGGTGCGACATTCACAACCATGAGTTTCAAAAAGTCCCCAAAATGTGTGAACTGCTTTGCATAAGGGGTACAAGCAAGAGGAAGTTCACAAATGTGTGAGGGCATTCGCATGCAAAGGTCAATACATTCACAAATATGGGAATATTTAGGTAAAAAAGGTGCACACATTTTGGGGAACTTTGCAATTCATGGTTGCGAATGTCCCCAAAATATGTGGTCCACTGTAAACACCCTAAATTAATTTTGCAATGATAACAACCACCTTTTAAAAAAATCGCATAAGGGGTGCACAAATAGGAAGACATTAACAAATATAAGAGAGAAAATTTGTATATGTGGGAGAAAATTCACATATTTGGATATTTGGGAGGAAGTTCACATATCCAAAGAAAATTCATTTATGCGAAGGGTAAAATATCATTTTATAGCAAAAAAAATATGAATTTGGACATTGAACAAATTTAAAAAATTGTAAGGTATTTCGGGAAATGCATCATTTTTGTCATACAGTATGATCATTTTCTATTGAACCAAACCATGTAATTCTTGTATTCTTGTGTATTTGATCTAACTCCTTTAATAACATTTTCTTATGTGCATCTCTCTTTCTCTCTCTTTATATATATATATATATATCTATATATATATATATATATATATATATATATATATATTTAAATATATATAAATTTATATTTAGGTACAATGGAGTTGGAATCTCATGATGTGAGTTGTTTTAACACAATCTAACCTTGTAGATGTGTTCAACATGCTTGATTTAGCCAGAATCGACTCTTGGATCATGTTTTTTCGATCAAAAACATGTTTTTTTGAGTCAGAAAAAATTGATTCATTCATAATTGTTGATTTGTGAATAGCTTAAAAAAATTGTGTACTGGTTGGATTCTCGCGATCCAAAAACTGATTACCACCAAATAAAACATGTAGATTACATTTATAGTGTTAGATGTGAGAAAAAACAAAAAAACAAACAAAGGAGTTCCGTAGTTTGCTAAGTCAATTGTATTTATAATGGACTGCCGCAAATATATTCCCTCTAATATATATATATATATATATATATATATATATATATATATATATATATATATATATATATATATGTGTGTGTGTGTGTGTGTGTGTGTGTGTGGTGCCTCCTTATCATTTAAGAGAGTGTGGATAGTTTTGATTATTCCAAATTTTTTCATTTTTTTGTTATTTTTTCCTAATCTGACCCCGCAGATGTGATGCACATAGTTTATTTATTTAGCAATAATCCTCTTTTGGATGATCCAATTATGACATTGAGCAGGTTTTTATATGGTTTCAAAAATCAACAACCTAAACTTGTCAAACAAAAACACGATCTAACACTCATTCCTTACAAATGAAACATTCAGAATACATGTGTGGTCAGCGAGATTCGGTTTAAGTTTTTATGTGGATGGCAACGCCCACCTTAAATGAATGTTAGAGAAGGAACCAAAGCATGTGCAAAGAATAAAAATAACCAGGGAGAAGCTCACAGACATTCAGTTGCTTCAAAGCCAATGTGTTGCTCCTTGGTTAGATGACTCGGCCCTCTAGATAAATGTTGTGGTAGAAAGGGCTTCCAGGGAACCAGAAGAAGCTCGTGCTCCTATCATTACCCCACCCACTAGAGAGCCCTAATGTTGCCTTATAAGAAAAAAGAATGAAACTTCCTAAACCAGCCTCACTTATTACCAAAATAAGTATTGAATCTTTCAACCTTGTTTCTTTTGACTTGGTCCTGGTCCCCTGTATATCTGATAAGTACCTATATTGGGGTCAAGTCTTCTTTAATTAACAAATGCAAATCAATGAATGACTTTGACAAATCACCATTACAAGGTGGGCCCCTTGAAAGTGAAATGATCAGGTAGTGCAATTATGATTCCATCTTGGGGACAGGGCCTGTCAGTTATGGGGCCAAGGCCAGATAGAGGGTGATCAGGTGCTTAATGCACAAATTTTGTGCCATGTGATTCCAGACTTTCCTTGAAAGGCTGAATGTCATTTTCTCTGCCGAGATATGTCACTTGGAAGGCTTTGTACCTTGGCATTGTATCTGACCTGGGCTAGGTCGAGACAGACCACTCGACGAGTCATGTTCTAAATGCATGTCTGACAAGCTATTTTCTAATATGATTCAGAGTTTAGGGGTTTTACATTTTAATTATTAATTTTATAATTTATTTAGTGAATGCATGCTTAATCAAATTTTTTTTCTTAGCGCGATTTAGATTTTAGTAATTTTGCCTTTTAGTTGATAATTTTATAATTTATTTAGTGAGCATATACTAAATCTAATTTTTTTTGAAGTATGATTTAGATTTTAGGAGTTTTGTATTATAATTATTAATTTTATAATTTATTTAGTAAATACATGTTAAATCTAATTTTTTCAAGTATGATATAGATTTTAGAGGTTATGTATTTTAATTACTAATTTAAATATATATTATGTGAATGCATGCTTAATCTGAATTTTTTTTTTAGTACGATTTAAATTTTAAGGGTTTTGTATTTTAATTGCTAATTAAAAATTTATCTAGTGAATGTATGCTTAATCTGATTTTTCTTTTAGATTTTAAGGGTTTTGTATTTTTATTGCTAATTTAGAAATTTATTTACTCAATGCATGCCTAATCCGATTTTTTTTAAAGTATAATTTAGATTTTAAAGGGTTTATATTTTAATTGCTAATTTAAAAATTTATTTAGTGAATGTGTGCTTAATCCATTTGTTTTAAGTATGATTTAGATTTTAAGAGTTTTATATTTTAATTACTAATTTTATTATTTATTTTGTAATTACATGCTAAATCTTATTTTTTTCAAGTATGATTTAGAATTTAAGGGTTTTATTTTAATTACAAATTTAAAAATTTATTTATTGAATGCATGCTTAATCCAATTTTTTTCAAGTATGATTTAGATTTTAGAGGTTCTGTATTTTAATTGCTAATTTAGAAATATATTGAGTGAATGCATGCTTAATCCAAATTTTTTTAGATATAATTTAAATTTTTGGGGTTTTACATTTTAATTGCTAATTTTATAATTTATTTAGTGAAAGAATGCTAAATCTTATTTTTTTATATATGATTTTGATTTTAAGGGTTTTGTATTTTAATTGTTAATTTTATAATATTTTATGTAAATACATATCAAATCTGTTTTTTTTCTTATATATGATTTAGATTTTAAGGGTTTTGTATTTTAATTCTTAATTATGTAATTTATTTAGTGATTGCATACTAAATCTATTTTTTTCTTATATATGATTTGGATATTAGGGGTTTTGTATTTTAATTCTTAATTATGTAATTTATTTAGTGAATGCATGTTGAATCTATTTTTTTCTTATATATGATTTAGATCTTAGGTGTTTTACATTTTAATTCTTAATTTTATAATCTATTTAGTGAATGTATGCTAAATCTATTTTTTTATATGATTTAAATTTTAGATGTTTTGTATTTTAATTGTTAATTTTATAATATATTGAGTGAATGCATGCTAAATGTGTTTTTTTCTTATATATGATTTAGAATTTATAGGTTCTACATTTTAATTTCTAATTTTGTAATCTATTTAGTGAAAGCATAATAAATCTATGGTTTTTTTCTTATTTATGATTTAGATTTTAGGACTTTTATATTTTATTTCTTAATTGTGTAATATATTGAGTGAATACATGCTAAATATTTTTTTTATATATCATTTAGATTTTAAGTTATTATTCAATTTTCAACAGACGCAAAATCCTAGAATAGTATCATCACAAGTATCGACACAGGAATCTGATATGCCTGTTGAGTCATTATGTATTTGTTATATCATATTGATAATGTAGTGTTGTTTATGGTAACTAACAAATTATCAATACATATATTTTAAGTGCAATACCTAGGAGAACAAGATGGAGTACATGTACTTTGGCTACTATAAACCTTCGCTTGAGACAAAAGCATAAGGTTGTCATTAATAAGTATGAATAACCCATAGCGCGAGAGACATAATAACTTAGTAGCTTCATAAGAACTATCACACGAGATCCTTGTCAGACACTTTTATTTTTACCTAGCTTGCATTACAACATTCTTACAAGAAGGATGCTTAGGCTTCCGTATATTCCTTATATATATTGTAATAGATTTGATCTTTAATATTTATTCCTTCAACAATAGGTAAGATATATATTGTTAATGCAAGAAAAATATAAAATTTTGGAGATAATGAAAGGATGAGTGTTGAAGAAATACACTAGAGCCTGAAAAAACTTCAGATTCGAGCTTAGGATGATCTATAAGCAACATAATACTCTCGAGGAGCGCCTTGTTGCACGTTCACCTTATATTCCTTATAATCAGTGAAAATGTTTGATGTATCATTTTGATTCTCCTCAATCCAAGGTTTGTATTTTTCATTATATGTTAATGTTGTATACATTCATTATATCTTACTGTAATAATGTATATCTCTGACTTATATGTATTTGTAGGTGCTAAGTGCAAAGAACACAACTAATTGCGCCAAAATAATTTTTTGCACATTGCGGGCATGAAGAGTTTCACATGATATCAAGAAGAGAATGTATGTATTATATTTTGCATGGTTGTCATTCATATATAGGACTTTACACTTTTTAATCATATTCCATTTATTTGTAGGTTGGTGATGATGGGGCGGGGCCTTCTTGAGGGTCGATTTTTGCATGATCCATACCTACCAAAAAATTGAGATTTTTAGTGCGAAAACAAATCAAGTGATGGTAAGACCTATTTGCTTTATTATGGTTTATTGTCAATAATAGAAGAATTATATATAAAAATAAAATATTAATTTCTTATTTAATTAATATGGTCTCTTGCAAACGGAGATGAGTGACAAGATAGGTCAGTTGTCTCAGTTGTTGTATGCATCCGTGGATGACCCATCGTGAGATGTCCTCTTTCAGGTCTTAGGACCATACAAATATAGACATATATGGATGTTTGGTATGGGTGTCTCCAACAAGAAAGTATTCAGTGCAGCTCCAAGCCGAGCAGAACTTTTGCATCAAAACACTGGTATTGCGAGAAGATAAATGTAATATAAGAGCGACTCACAGGTTTGAAATCTGAGGGCATAGGGTGATAATGCATGAAATGTATATTATATTATCATAAACTCCTGCATTTATATATGATTTTAGAGCTTAAGTACCCGTGTTTATGTTGTTTTAGATGCAAAGGAGCTTCGGTTCAAATTTCATCAAAATCAGAGTTAAAACGAGGAAATTAGATCATTTTCTGGGAAATCAGATCTGTACCCATGCAAAGTGGATCTAGATCCAATCCAAAATCATACCAAAGTGAGTCCAGATCTGATCCACACACACTATAAGAAAAATGTCAATTAGCAACGAAAATTTGTGACGAAAATAATCCGTCACAATTTTGCAATGGATTAGTGAGAGAAAATGAGTTGTCCCTAAATTTTGATTTAGTTGCAGGATTTGTGACTAACAATTCCGTCACCAAATCTGCCACTAAGTAGTGATGAAATTATATCCATCGCAAACTATGTTGCAACTTAACGACAAAATAGCAATGGCTTTTTCCCGTCGCTACTCTGTCATTGATTAGCGACGGTGTTTGCGACAAAATGTTTCTGTCACGAATTCGTCGCTAAGTAGCGTTGGTGTTGGCAACAAAATTGTTTCATCGTGAATCCGTCGCTAATTTTTGATGTAAAATTCCCATCTAGGGCACAAAATTAACTTTTCTCTCTCTCTCTCTCACCGCGCTGCTCGCCCCAACCACCTACCTCTCTCCGGCAATTGCCCCAGCCACCTACCGCCTTCCTGTGTTTGGCAAACACCTCGACGACCCCGAGACCCCCCCCCCCTCTCTGTGTCTCCTCTCATTTACCCAGTGGCCACCGACGACTAGAGCCACTGGCGACTGCGCCGACGATCTCTCCATCGTTGTCCCTCTCTGACCTCGCTCTCTTGGAGGCTCCCTTGACCGACGACCGCTTTTCCCCGGCGACACCTCCTCCTTCGGCTTAGATAACCCCCGACTCCCCTCTCTTTCTGTTGCATCGCTGGCCATCTTATTTTTCGTCAGGGAGGGGCCGAGCCTCCTTGTCTTACGGGATGCGAGGGAGGGGCTCGGCCCCCTCCCTGTCTCCCTGTCTCCCTGTCTTACGGGTTACGCTGGAGGGGCTCAACCCCTCCCCTTTTTTTCGCCAGAGAGGGGCCGAGCCCCATCCCTATTTCCTTGTCTTACGGGATGCGTGGGAAGGGCTCGAGCCCCTCCCTTGATTTTTTTTCGCCAAGGAGGGGTCGAGCTCCCTCACTATTTTTTTTTGCCAGGGAGGTGTTGAGCCCTCCCTGTCTCCCTGTCTTACGGGATGCGAGGGAGTGGCTCAGCCCCCTCCCATGTTTTTTTTTTTGCCAGGGAGGGTCGAGCCCCCTCCCTGTTATTTTTTTTGCCATGGAGGGGCTATGCCCTCCCTGTCTCCCTGTCTTACAGGATGAGAGAGAGTGGCCGAGCCCCCTCCCTTTTTTTTCACCGGAGAGGGGCCGAACCCCCTCCGTATCTTAGGGGATGCGAAGGAGGAACTCCCACCCCTCCCTATTTCCTTTTTTCGCCAAGGAGGGGTTGAGCCTCCTCCATATATTGTTTTGTATATTTGTGTTTTGCAGGTACGTTGCTGAGCTAATTGCGCAATGCTTAGTGTTAAGCATCGCATGCGGCTAAAAATGCAATGCAAAAAGAAATAAGAAAAAAATGTAAAGGCAAAAACAATTCAAATCGGGTAAATACCCATGGTGAGTAAGTGATGCAAGCACATCATATGTTATTTAATTTCTTGGATGCAACACTTTTTTGTTAACACACTCACTTAGTTGTGGATATCTAGGACTGTTTTGATGGAGTTTGGAGATCATGTTGAGCATGATTTTAATGTATGAAAATAGAAGTGTTCTTATTTTTGAAGTACGGATTCCATGTTAGGCATAGTAGTAGTTAGCGGGATATTAGAGTGTGTTTGCTGCAGGTACATATTTGACATTGTTTTGATATGAATGATTTGAGTGTATTATAATGTTTGATGTGTCTGTATCCATGCTTGCATGAAGTTATTTTCCATTTGATTATGCCTTCTATGTAAAATTGTATCATGAAAATATGCTTCAAATGAATATATCATTTTATGGAATGTGATTTCATATTTCTAAATATCCTTGTGATGTGTATAAATATGATGTGATGATGTTACACACGAAAATATTGAATTATCACTGCATGCATAATAGTTCATGGAATTGCATTTTATGTTAATCATGTTTGTAGTATAGAGGGGAAGAAAATTTATGCATTAATTGAAATAAAAAATTCCTCACAAACAATCACCAAACAAGAATTAATAGATAAATTAGATCTTTTTTTCATCATAGCATTAATAAGATTATCTTTTAACTGGTGATGATAATATCCATAACATTATAGGAAAAAATGGCATATCTGTTACACACGAAAATATTTGAATATGTATCCATAAAATTGCATATCATGTAACTAATCTAAATAACATTTTCATTTGTTAGAATATGGTTCGTGGAGGTTATAGTGGTCGAGGACCAAGTGGAGGTCGTGGGACAACATTAGGTAAATGTCTTTGTGTTATATTTAAATATATGCATTCATTATGTTTTTGCTTATATGTTGATATAAACATTATTACTTGTTAATCGCCTTTGTAGGATCCCAGCTCAGTGATTGGCAGACTCAACGTTCGTCTTTACGCAATGCTTCGATAGGTATATCATTTAAATAATTGTATACTTGATTAGTTTAAATATGCATTGTATGAATTTCTAACTCATTGTTTTGTAGGTGATGTTTCGCCTACACATGACCCACCTACACCAGCTACTCATACATATCACGAGACAACGCTGGATGCAGGGTCTTCTCAGTGTGACACACGATGACTCATTCAAATAGTGTATATCGATAGTCGATCGTAAGTATTTCATTGTCACTTGTTCAATATTTATCTTATAAATAGTGTATATTGATAATCTATTGTTAATTTATATCAATTCACGTGCAGTGCGTGGTTCGAGCAGAAAGAAGTAATACGAGAAATTAGGAAGTCACTACTGCAGCATCTTTCAGGACCGATCTCGCAATGAAAAGAGTACCCGACGGAGGTGTTGGACAAATTAATGTCCTCATTCATGGTATGCAATCGTTTATCATAACTAATATATTTCATATTTAATTTTTTGTTATACTCATATGTACTAACTTTCTGAAAGTATTTGTAGGTTTTCCATCGTTTCACGACTGCGAACGAGGAGAAAGACGTGAGGGTAGTGTGGCAGAAGGTGACTGCCAATCGATTTGCCGACATGCTGCACAATATGAAGACTGCAGCAAAAAAAAATAGATGGTGGGATAAATGATCCACTGCAGTGGAAGGGCCATGGGCTTTCTACAACCATGAGAGATTATTGGGAGGGCATGTGCGACAAGTGGTCAAGCAATAAATTTCGAAACCACTCAGCAAAGGCTACACAAAACCGAGCGAAGATGCTTGATGCCCATCTACATATAGGTGGATCTAGGACTTTTGGGAGCCACCAGAAGAAAATGGTAACTCATCAATATATATATATATATATATATATATATATATGTATATATATATTATCAAATTTATAAGTATTTTTGCATACTTATTAATTAATTTTTTTATCATTTAACATTGCAGGAAGCAGAAAAAGGAGACATTGTGCCTTACAAGGATGTGTTTGTTGAAACACATAAACGTAAGAGTACAAGAGATTTTGCATCAGAGAAGGCGAGAGCGACATCAATATGTATTTATTGTATTAATAAACATTATAATATACAAGTTACTATGAATTACGTTATCATAAACATTGTAATTCTTAATTATTAATTTATATTCTAACCATTACTTTGTAGGAGTCATACGAGCAACAAATGGTAGAGCGATATGGCGATGACTTCACTCGGTATCCGCCTTTTGATCCTGCAGCATGGGTGACTGCAACCGGTGAACCCAAAAAGGGATGTGTGTTCGGGTTTGAGAGTAACATGAACACCACAGCAGTTGTTGCCTCCTACAGCCATGGCTCTCAGAGTTCTCCCGCCAGCATCAACTCCCAACGTCCGATTGACCCTGCTATATCTTGGGATGATGTCTGTCAGCATCTTGAGGACAAAATGCAGTACTTTTTAAATGAAGTCATTCCCAACATTGTCCATAATGAGTTGTGCAACTTTTTTCGGGACAGGAGAACTTTGTCTGCATTCAACATGAGCTTCGGTGCTCGTTAGGTATAAAGATTCATGTCATTTGTTTCATGTCGTTAGATTTCAAGCTAGTATATGCATGATTGAATACATATATGCATGATTGCCTCACTATAAAATTTTTTGACACCTTTAGAATACATATATGCATGATTGATTCACTATACAATTTTTATGACACCCTTATAACACATATATGCATGATTGAATCACTATGAAAGTTTTTTTACAACCTTACAACACATATATGCATGATTTCATTACTATAAAATTTTCTTAGTGTCTTATAACACATATATGTATGATTGAATCACTATGAAAGTTTTTTGACAACCTTAGAACACATACAACCATGCTTTCATCACTATGACAACCTTAGAACACATATGAGCCTAATATTAACATATATGAAAGTTTTTTAATGCCTTATAACACATATATTCATGGTTGAATCACTATAAATTTTTTTGACTGCCTTAGAACATGATACGCATGATTGAATCACATGTAAAGTTTTTTGACTGCCTTAGAACACATATGAGCATGATTGAATCACTATGAAAGTTTTTTGACTGCCTTATAACACATATGAGCATGATATTAGCATATATGAAAGTTTTTTTACTGCCTTATAACACATATATGCATGATTGAATCAATATGAAAGTTTTTTGACAACCTTAGAACACATATATACATGATTGAATCAATATGAAAGTTGTTTGACAACCTTAAAACACATATATGCATGATTGAATCACTATACAAGTTTTTTAACAACCTTAGAATACATACAAGCATGCTTTCATCACTATGAAATTGTTTTACTACCTTAGAACACACATATGCATGATTGAATTACTATAAAATTTTCCTTAGAACACATATCTGCATGATTGAATCAATATGAAAATTTTTTGAATGCTTTAGAACACATATGAGCATGATTGAATCACTATAAAAGTTTTTTTACAACATTAGAACATATATAAGCATGATTTCATCACTATGGAAGTTTTTTTACTGTCTTATAACACATATATGCATGAATGTGATACATAACACATTTATTTGACAGCCTTATAAACCATATATGCATGCGTGAATCACTGTGACATTCTTTGACAACCTTAGAACACATATCTGCATGATTGAATCACTATAAATTTTTTTTTCAGTCTTAGAACACATCTGAATTTTGTTAATGTCCTTCGGTTTATTGCTAGTCTATGTGTCATTCAGCCATTTACTTTGTTGCATTAGATTATGTGCATTGCATATAATTTATTTCATTATATTTTGTTTATAAATACTAACATTTTGATTCTCTTGTAGGATGCTGGAGATGATCAGCGTAGAAGAGCTAATGGAGGCATGGAGGGAGGGGCAGAACGAGAAAATGAAGAGGATGATGCCCAAAATCTTGGCGAGGATTAGATTCATGTCCTTAATTTGTTTGACGTACTTGTAACTAATTATAACTTGGCAAGGATTGTATTTGGTTGTTAAAGTTGTTTAACTTAGAACTTGTTTTAAATTTGTTTCACCTGTATAGGTATTTTTTATGTGTACTTTGTTTTTTATAAGCAGGATATATGAATTGTATAACAAGAAATTTTTCTCGAGTTTCAGAATATTTAAAAAAAAATATATTTTTTTTTAAATTAACGACGGATTAGCAACAGATATTATCTATCGCTACTCCATCACCAATTTAAATCAGTCATTGGTTTGTGACAGAATTTAAGCCGTCGCTAATGTTCGTCACCAAATTGGCGATGGACATTAGCGACGGATACGTATCCCTCGTTACGGATTAGCAACAGATTAAATTCTATTGCATAACCAAATCAGTCTATATTTAGCGATAGATTAGCGATGAACATGATCTACCGCTAATCCATCACTAAGTAGCGACGGATTGGTGACAGATAAATTCTGCTGCAGTTTAGCGACTAGGGTTATGCGACGGATGCTATCTGTCGCTAAACACATTAGCGACAGATAGCATCCATTGGTAATACAAATTTTTCTTGTAGTGACATCATTTGAACCAAAGTCTAAGATCCACATTTGAAAAAATATCCAAAAATCCCCTCTAAAAGTGGCATGGGTGCCTTTTAGCAATTTTAGATAGTTTTAGGTACTATTTTGAAAATAGTTTTATATAAGCCTTATTTTAGAATTTTGTAAAAGTATGTTTATATATATATATATATGAGACGTCCAGCCATGGAAAGGCTATCTTACACCTAGGGTTTCATGCCCCTTTCCAAATCTCCATTTCCCCTTTCTTCCTTCCTATCTCTCCCCCTTTGCTGCCTCTCTTCTTGATGCTAATTTGCTTCTCTTCACCATCCTGTTTTCCATTGTTCCTTCTTTTTTCGTTTTTTATTTTACGTATTTGTTGCAGGTACCCACGGTTGAAAACTTAAACTTCGGATTTGGTGTGAACCACCATCTGCTACCACGATCGACGGTCGAGAAATCTCCTCCTACAACCTACCAATCTCTTTCTTCCAACACTGATCTCCCCCTTCGTTAACTCAGTTTTGAGGCATGCTACAACAAAAATAGAATTCCAACAAGAAAAAGATGTATATGATATAAAATCTAAAGTGTAAGTCCGCTCCTTTCTACCCACACATTCGTCGGGCAACCTTTGAGGTGCGCCTTCCTCTCCCTCTCTACTTTTCAGTCTTTAACCCCTTATTTTTTTTAAGGAACTCGAGTCTTGGCCTCTTTTCTTTTCCATTTTGTCTTAGGTTTTGGATATATTATGTTATTTGTCATCGAGAGTCTAGTTTTAATGTCTGATCATTTTCTTTTTGATGTTTCAATCAAGTCTTTTGTTGTCGAGGTCAAAGAATTTAACCGAAAAGGCATGTTAGGTAAGTTTAGATTTGTAAAAACTATCTCTATTGATTCATAGATTAGTTTATTTTGATATTTGCATTGATTATATTAGTTTTAGATTAGATCTAGGTTTCTTTATTTTCAGATTTAAAATTTAAAAAAAAATAAAACTAGATAAATTAGGTCTTATTGATTTTTAGATTTTTCAGGCATAGTTTTCTATTTTAATTGAAATTGTTAGGTATATATTAGATTATTTTTATATTTCATGTGATTTCCCATTCAATTTAGCCTAGATTTAGTTTAGATTAACATAAATTAGTTTCTTTTAATATTTGGTGTTTAGATTAAATTAAATTAGTTAGAATATAAATTAGCCGATTAGGGTTTTCTAGTTCTTTTTAATTCTTTTAGTAGAAAATCATTAGATTCACGTTATTTAGCTCTGATTTTGATTTCTTTTGTCGTGCATAGATTAGTTAAATAAATAGAAGCTGCGTTCTTTATCATTTTTTTATTCATTGATTAAATCAAGTAGATAGTTTAAATGGTTTTGTTATTTAATTCCATCTGATTTGTTATTAGTTAGAATTGTTATTTCTGTATAGCATCTTTGTTAGTTGTTAGTTAGTTAGCATGTTAGTGGTAGATTAATTAGTTTTAATTCTTGTTATACAATCACTACAAGAAAATTGTTAATTAGCGACGGATTTTTTTCGTCGCTACTTAGCGACAGATTAGCTAGAGATAGAATCTGTCGCTAATTCGCGACGGATTAGCGAGGAAACGACTTTTATCGCTAATCTGTCGCTACTTAGCGACGGATTCGCGACTGCATGTTTTTGTCGCTACTTCTTATTACAAGAACACCATTTTAGCGATGGATTTAGAGAGGGAACTCTGTCGTCGCTAATCCGTCGCTAATTAGCGACGGCGTAGCGACAGAATATATTCCGTCGCTTTTTTGGTATTTTGGTTTAGCGACGGCTTAGCGACGGAAACATTCTGTCGCTAAATGTCGCGTAAATCCCTAATCCCATCCCTCTTTCTCTTTTCCCTGTTTCCCTGTATTGCTCCCTCCCGCCGCCCGTCGGCTCTCGCCACCGTCCGGCCACCGCCGCTCGCCAGCCGCCGCTCGCCAGCCGCCGCTCCCCGTCCACCGCTCGCCAGCTGCCGCTCCCCGTCAACCTCCCGCCACCGTCCGGCGACGCGCAGGTAATCTTCTTCTTCTTCTTCTTCTTCTTCTACTTCTTCTTCTTCTTCACGCTGTACGCCCCTTCCCTGCCGGAAAGGCAGGGGGTTTAACCCCCTGCCGTGCTTTCCGGCAGGGAGGGTCGACCCCCCCTGCCGTAAAGGCACGGCAGGGGGTCAACCCCCCATGCCGGAACTGCCTTTCCGGCAGGGGGTTTAACCCCCTTCCCTGCCGGAAAGGCAGGGGGTTTAACCCCCTGTCGTGCTTTCCGGCAGGGGGGGTCGACCCCCTGCCGGAAAGGCATGGGGGGTCGACCCCCTGCCGGAAACGCAGGGGGTCGACCCCCCCTGCCGGAAACGCAGGGGGTTAAACCCCCTGCCGGAAAGGCAGGGGGTTAAACCCCCTGCCGGAAAGGCAGGGGGTCAACCCCCCATGCCGGAACTGCCTTTCCGGCAGGGGGTTTAACCCCCTTCCCTGCCGGAAAGGCAGTTCCGGCATCTAGTTAGAGTAGTTCATAAATTTTTATCAATTTGTTAGTTTGTTAATGTCTACTGGTAGTTAGTTTTACTTCAATTTGTTTTCTTGAAATCTGGTTAGTTAGAGTATTTCAATCTATTAGTCTTTTATAATTATATTTTTCTTAGATAGATTGGTATTTAATGTTCTCACAATCAGTTAGTTAGATTAGGGCTATTTGAATTCTTTATGATAGTGGTGGTTAAACGGAGTTCACATCTTTTCTAGTAAACTAATTGATTGATTTACTATTCCTTTGCTAAGTAGTTCAAATTAGAAATTGTCTATGACTTTATGTTAGTCGACTGGTTCAACATGTTATAGCTGGTTTGTTAAATTAGCATCTTCTAGTTAGATTTGGCTTAACATATATACTATTTTTCTTTTCTCTTCTTTCAATTAGTTAGAGTTGTTTTAATTTGTTTTAATTTTTTTAGTTAGTGTTTCATCTTGTTTCATGATTAGTTAGTTTGTTACTTAATTTGTTTTGTTTTTGTGCAGATTTTTCAACGGAACCAACTCGTGCTCGGCCACCTGTGGTAAGTAAATGACAAAAACAATGCAAATCGGGTAAATACCCGTGGTGAGTAAGTGATGCAAACGTATCACATGTTATTTAATTTATTGAATGCAACACTTTATTGTTCACACACTCACTTAGTTGTTGATATCTAGGACTGCTTTGTTGGAGTTCGGAGATCATGCTGAGCATGATTTTAATGTAGGAATATGGAAGTGTTCTTATTTTTGGAGTACGGAGTCCATGCTAAGCATGGTAGTAGTTAGTGAGATATTGAAGTGTGTTTGCTGTAGGTACATGTTTGTCATTTATTTGATATGAATGATTATGATGTATTGCAATGTTTGATGTAATTGTATCCATGCTTGCATGTAGTTACTTTCAATTTGATTTTGACTTCCATGTGAAATTTTATGATAAAAGCATGCTTCAAATGATTGTATCGTGTCATTAATAGTTTGCACATGAAAATATTAAGTTATCAATGCATGCATCAAAATTCTTGTTATTGTTTGACATAGTATATTGCATGATAAATTTGATATTTTCTTCATCGTAGCATTCTGATTGTTTTTTTCTTAATTCGTTAGGATACTATTCGTAACATCATACGACAGAATGACTGCAAACCGTGAATGAATGTATCGTAGGATAGTGGACAATGAGTTATCGCATGAATATATGGATGGTGTCGATAGTTTTATTGAATTTGCAACGGCGAGTGTCAGTACGGTAGATCCCACAGGTCGGATTAGGTGTCCCTGCAAGATTTGTAAGAATAATCGATTTGTAGAACCTCATGGCGTTAGACATCACCTATACAGGAAGGGTTTTGTGAGTGATTATCAGAACTGGTCGTTTCATGGAGAAGAATTTAGAAACGATTTTGATGCACGGGTGAATGTGGTGCACGATAATCCATATACGAATTTGATATTTGATGCTGCAGGAACAGAACTGGGTTCTGCTATGAGTTCTAGTGATGTAAGAACTGTCGTAGATGAAGAATCACCAAACGATGTAGCTAGTAGATTTTATGATTTACTTAAAGATGCTGATGAGCCACTTTGGAACGGTTGTGAGAGTCACACTATCTTGTCTGCAGTTCTTCAACTAATGAATTTGAAGTCCGAGTATAATTTGAGTCAATCATGTTTTGACCGTTTGTGCATGATTGTGAAGAGTATGTTGCCTAAAGATGAGAAATTGCCACAAAATTTCTATCGTGCGAAAGTTATGGTCAACGCTCTAGGTATGGGTTACAAAAAGATTGATGCTTGTCCAAATCACTGCATGTTGTATTTCAAGGAGCAGGAAAACGACATATCATGCCCGTCATGTGGGCATCCTCGGTTCAAGCCAAAGACAAGAGGCAATGGTAGCACGAGATTAAAGGAAGTTTCATACAAGTTGCTCCGCTACTTTCCTATCACTCCTAGATTGCAGCGATTGTATATGTCTTCAAAGACAGCTAAACACATGAGATGGCATGCAAATAAAGTTCGACACGATGAAAACAAGATCACGCATCCTGTTGACGCTGAAGCTTGGAAGCACTTTGATCGTACTCATCAGAACTTCGCAATGGAAGTGCGAAATGTTAGACTCGGTCTATGTACAGATGGATTTAATCCATTTGGGGGTAGATCAACTCCATACTCATGCTGGCCAGTATTTGTAACTCCATACAACCTTCCACCAAGCTTGTGTATGAAACGTCCAAATCTTTTCTTGTCTCTGTTGATCCCTGGTCCGACCTCACCTGGCCAAAATCTTGATGTATATCTAAGGTCATTGATTGATGAATTAAAAGTACTGTGGGATGACGGTGTTACCACGTATGATGCCCACAAAAAACAAAATTTCAATATGAAGGCCGCTGTTCTATGAACAATCAGTGACTTCCCTGCATATGGTATGTTATCTGGTTGGAGCACACATGGGAGGTTGGCTTGTCCGTACTGCATGGAGGATTCCAAAGCTTTTAGATTGAGGCATGGAAGGAAGCCTTGGTGGTTTGATTGCCATCGTCGATTTCTACCCAGCGATCATCCGTTCCGACGTCAAAAGAATGCATTTACAGCAGACACAACTGAAACGAAAGGTCCATCCTCAAGATTGTCTGGCATAGAGATTCTAAGAAGATTGCGATACTTTCCAGATGTATTAACAGATGCCCGCAGTCCTACACCCTTCCGTGGATTTGGGAAGAATCACAATTGAACGAAAAAATCTATTTTTTGGGAACTACCGTATTGGCCGACCCTATTGATACGACATAATTTGGATGTGATGCATGTAGAGAAAAATGTGTTTGATAATGTGTTCAATACAGTAATGAATATTAAAGGAAAAACGAAGGATAATCCGAAGACCCGTATGGATTTAAAATTAATATGTAAAAGACCAGAATTGGAACTCAAAGAGTATAATGGCAAAGTACTGAAACCAAAGGCGAAGTACGTGCTCGGACCTGATCAAATAAAACATGTATGTCAATGGTTGAGACAACTGAGATTTCCAGATGGATATGTCTCTAACATTGCTCGGGCTGTGAAGATTGACGATGGACAGTTATATGGGTTGAAGAGCCATGATTGTCATATCTTTATGCAACGATTGATACCCCTAGCATTCCATGATATGTTAGACAAACCTATATGGGGGGTATTGTCTGAGTTGAGCGGATTTTTCAGAACATTGTGCACATCGGAGGTCGTTGTATCAGATGTAAAGAATCTCGAGGACTCTGTCATCACCACTGTTTGTCTGTTAGAAAAGATATTTCCGCCAGCATTTTTCGATGTTATGGAACATTTGATCATACATCTGCCATATGAACTAAGGGTTGGTGGCCCTGTGCAATATCGATGGATGTACCCATTTGAAAGGTATATGTTTTTTTATATTTGTCTCTTTAATGACAGATATTTAAAATTTGAAATGTATATTCTTGTCATATGCATGTTCGACCTAAAAAAAAAGGTTCGTAATAAAGCAAGAGTAGAAGGCTCTATTTGTGAGGCGTACACTTTAGAAGAGATTTCAAATTTCTCATCTATGTACTTCGAACCTCATATTCCAACACGTTACACATGCCCGCCCCGTAACGATGATGGAGAACAAGTAACTGTAGCTGACAAGCTGTAGATATTTCAACCACTTGGGCATGCATTTGGTAGTTGCCGATCAAGGCTATTGACAGATCGAGAGCAAGATGCAGCACACATCTATATTCTTCTTAATTGCTCAGCGATCGACCCATACATCGAGTAAGTATATATATATGCAACTCAATTATAAATCCTTTTATGTTCTATATGTGGATACATGACTCGATAATATAAGTATTTGTGGTTTGCAGACGATTTGATCTGGAGTTGCGAAACGAAGTTTTACATCTCACTGATGCAGAAGTACAAAAAGAACGTGAAACTAAGTTTGTGGAGTGGTTGAAACAGTTGGTAAAGAAGCTAACATAAATTTTGTACTTATAAACAACACTAAGTTACTTAATTGATCGTGATCACAATCATTGTTTATGTTTGTGCGTAGGTTCGCAATGGTGATGTTAAAGATCAAGGAATATGTGATTTAGAAAATGGTCTGACCAAAGTTGTGCAATGCTACAACGGGTATATCGTAAATGGTTATTGATTCCATACAAAAGACTACGGTATAAACAAATCAACGATAAATAGTGGCGTGTGTGTCAAGGGTAGCAGCTACGGTGAAAATGAACATGATTACTACGGTGTTATAGAGGAAATAATGGAGTTGACTTACTTAGGCATGAATAACAGGGTTACGATATTCAAGTGTCATTGGTTTGATCTAACTGCAACAAGACTCGACAAAGCTTCAGGCATTGTGGAGGTGAATCATAAATCCAGGTTTGGAACATATGAACCATTCATATTAGCCTCGCAAGCTCAACAAGTTTATTATACTTCATATCCGAGTATAAAAAAGTTAGATAGAAATGAATGGTGGGCAGTTTGCAAGGTGAAATCCAAACTATACCCCGAGTATGATCAGTTACAGGAAGATGAGTTAGCTGAAGACAGTGATTACTATCAATCAGATGATGTCTGTGACTTCGCTTATGGTCACGATGTTGCGCATGATATGCATGTTATATCTCCATTGGCTGATGAAACATTCATAGAGGAATGTGGTCCAAATGATGTACCAAGTGGATGGGCAAACAATGAAGAAGAAGAAGAAGAAGAAGAAGAAGAAGAAGAAGAAAGTCAAACTAGTGACGAGGAAGAATTCTCAAGCTAGTGAGCAAAATCTTATACTACAAACCTCTATTTAAATGCATTGTAATACTTGATGTGAGTTGTATTGCAATACTTGGTGTGAATGATTAAAAATTTTATTTGAATGTATTATAATACTTGATACGAATGATTCGAATGCATTATAATACTTGATGTGAATGATTTCAATTATCTGAATGTATTATAATTTATGCAATTAACGAATGATTTGAATTAGTGCAATATTTGATGTCAATGATTTGAATTATTTGAATGCATTGCAATGCTTGATGTGAATGACTTGAATGCATTGTAATACTTGATGTGAATTATTTGAATGTATTGTATGACATATGTTATTTGTTAGAATATGGTTCATGGAGGTTATAGTGGTCGCTCATCCAGTAGTAGCCAGGCTCAACCTTCATCTTCGCGGGCTCCTGTGATAGGTATATCATATAACTAATTAGATGCTTGATTAGTTCAAATGCACATTCTGAGAATTTCTAATGTATTTTTTTACAGATGATGTTGCGCCTGTACACGACCCACCTACACCAGTTGATCACATAAGTCAACAGCCAACACAGGAAACAGGGTCTTCTCAGGCTGGCACAAGAAGACTCATTCGAATAGTGTATATCGATAATCGACCATAAGTATTTTGTTTTCAATTATTGCATATCTTTTAAATATTTTATATTGATATTTACTGTGTAACAATTCATGTGCAGCACGAGGTTTGAGCCACAAGAAGTAGTACGGGAGATTAGGAATTCACTTCTTCAACATCTACCAGGACCAGTTGCTCAATGGAAAGAGTACCCAAAGGAGGTGTTAGACAGATTGTGGTCCTCATTCATGGTATACAGTTGTTCCTCATAGTTAATGTGTTTCATATTTAATTTATTTAAGCAATGTCTACTAACTTTCTGAAAATATTTGTAGGCTTCGAATCGCTTTGCAACTACGATGGAAGAAAATGATGCAAGGAAGGTGTGGCAGAAGGTGGCTGCCAATCGATTTGCAGACATGCTGCACACTATGAAGACTGCAGCAAAAAAAGCATCTGGCGTAGTAGATGATCCATTACTGTGGAAGGGCCATGGTCCTATTACTATCAGGAGAGATTACTGGGATGAAATGTGCGATATGTGGGCGGGAGATGCATTTAAAAATCGCTCTGCGAAGGCTTCACAAAATCGATCGAAGATGCCCGAAGCCCATCTACACACAGGTGGATCTAAGACATTTGGGAGCCACCTAAAGAAAATGGTAACTCATCAATATATAATATTAATTTTATAAGTATTGTTGCAAACTTGTGTACTAAATCTTTTGTCATTTAACTTCGCAGGAAGCAGAAAAAGGAGGCAGTGTACCATATAAGGATGTGTTTGTAGAAACACATAAACGGAAGACCACGGGAGTCTTCGTATCAGAGAAGGCGAGAACGACAACGGTATGTATTAATTCTATTAATAATCATTGCAATATATATGCAAGTTATCATAATGTTATCATTAATTATTAATGAATACTTTAAACATTATTTTGTAGGAGGCATATGAGCAACAGATGGTAGAGCGATATGGCGAAGACGCTACTCAGCATCCATCATTTGATCCTACAGCATGGGTGACTGCAGCAGGTGAACCCAAAAAAGGTCGCGTGTTCGGGTTTGGGAGTAATATGAACACTTCACCAGTAATTGGTTCTTCCAGTTACGGCTCACCGACTTCTTACGCCGACATAAGCTCCAAGCAGCCAACTATTCTTTCCGGTGATGATGTACGCGAGATCATTAATGAATCACTGAATAACTACTTCCAATACACCGTCGCCCCCTTTCTCCGAAATGAGATCAAGGCCGCTGTTCAGGATAGGGGATCTTCGATTCCAGGTCCCTCTCAGGTATAATCACATATATAGTTTTTTTGACTGTCTTAAAGCACATCTGAGCATGGTAGAATCACATATAGAGTTTTTCTAGATGCCTTAGAACACATATGAACATGCTATAATCACATATTCATTTTTTTTACTGCCTTAGCACACATATGAGCATGATAGAATCACATATAAAGTTTCTTTGCCTGCCTTAGAGCACATATGAGCATGCTATATTCACATATTCAATTTTTTTACTGCCTTAGCACACATACGAGCATGATCGAATCACATATATAGTTTTTTGCCTGCCTTAAAGCACATCTGAGCATGGTAGAATCACATATAGAGTTTTTTTATATGCCTTAGAACACATATGAACATGCTATAATCACATATTCAATTTTTTGACTGCCTTAGCACACATATAAGCATGATAGAATCACATATATATATATATATTTAACTTTTTGTCTGCCTTAGAGCACATATGAGCATGATAGAATCACATATAAAGTTTTTTTTATTGCATTAGAACACATATGAGCATGCTATAATCACATATTCAGTTTTTTGACTGCCTAAGAACACATATGAGCATATTATAATCACATATTCTGTTTTTTGACTGCCTTAGCACACATATGAGCATGCTATAATAACATATAGAGTTTTTTAACTGCCTTAGAACACATATGAACATGTTATATATCATTTATGATAGAATCACATATAAAATTTTTGGCTTTGCCTGCCTTAGAGCACATATGAGCATGCTATATTCACATATTCAATTTTTTTACTGCCTTAGCACACATACGAGCATGATCGAATCACATATATAGTTTTTTGCCTGCCTTAAAGCACATCTGAGCATGGTAGAATCACATATAGAGTTTTTTTAGATGTTTTAGAACACATATGAACATGCTATAATCACATATTCAATTTTTTGACTGCCTTAGCACACATATGAGCATGATAGAATCACATATAGAGTTTTTTTATTGCCTTAGATCACACATGAGCACATGATAGAATCACATATAGTGTGTAATTTATTTCATTATATTTTGTTTATCAATACTGATTGTTCTTTTCTTGTGTAGGCTGCTAGCGATAATCAGGGTAGTGGAGCTGAAGGGACAGATAAAGACAATGAACAAGAAGACGCACAAAATCTTGGCGATGATTAGAGGACTGTGTTGAAGAAGTTCTATTTTTTTTATTTTTCCTAATTGTAATTGTTGAATTGTAAATAATTAAACTTCTTAATTTTAAGGTGGAACGATTAATTATTATAGATACTTGTTATATGAATTTTTTTGTGTGGTTTGTTTTTTATTTACAGGAAATATAAATTGTACAGGAAATAGAAATTGTACAGTTCTCGGTAATTAATTTTTAAATAATTTTTTTTTATTTTTTTTCGTGTTTGCGACGGATTAGCGACGGATGATTCCGTCGCTATTCATATTAATCTAGCGACGGCTTAGCGACGGAACCATCCATCGCTATTCATATTAATCTAGCGACGGCATAGCGACGGAATTAAATCCGTCGCCAAGCCGTGGTCGCCGTTTAGTACCGGCGGATTGGCGACGGAATATAGCGCTCGTTATTCCGTCGCAATTAGCGACGGACCTGGCAACGGAATTATTCTGTCGCCAGTTAGCGTCGAAATATTCGCGACGTAAGCATACTGTCGCCTCGTTGTCGCTAATCCGTCGCTAACATGGTTAGCGACGGATTCGCGACGGAATGTGGTCGTCGCTAATCTACTGCTTTGTTGTAGTGAATTAGCTTTCTTGAAGTAGTTTAAATTAGTTAGTCTTTTCTTGAATTTCGGTTAGCTAGTGCTTTCTTTATTAGATTAGTTAGTTAATTCATTCTTGTTATTCAGTTACTTAATTAGTTTCTTGAGTTCTTGATTAGTTAGATTAAGTTACTTGTTTTTCTTGATTAGATAGTCAATTAGTTCCTTTAAATTTTCTTTAATTAAATTCTTGATAATTTTATGTTAGATTAAGATAGTTAGGTTCTTGATTTGTTATTGATTAGGTCAAATAATTTGTTAATTGCATTGTTTTTTATAATTTAGTTCCCTCAATTATCCAGTTAGATTAATTAAATTAATTCTTTATTTGATATTCCTTTTCTTTACTATTTAGAATAGAGTAGTTTCCTTTTTTTTTTATATATTATAGGTCCCTACATTGTGCCAGTATAAGGAGGAGGGTGGACTGAGGTGGATGTAAAAGAATATGGTCATAAAGTTTCCTGAATTTTGTTAGAGGGCCCGAGCATAGTTTAGAATTTTTATCTCTTTTATTTTTCAGTTAGCTTTAATTAAAAATAGTGTAATTTTCTTTTTCAGTTATTAATAAAGTGAAGTTTTGTGAATTATTTTGCCAAAGTTTCATTCCCTATAGAGACGATCCGACTTGTTACTCTGCAATGAGTGCAAGAATTGATTTTAAAATTATTATTTGGTGCACAATTCTTGTTTTAAAAATATAATTTTCAAAATCGTCACCATAGGTTTGAAAGAGCTACGGTTGAGAGTGGTGGTCAACAATCAATGAAGTTCCTCACAAGCTCCTTAAGTAAGTTGATATAACTAAAGATTCTAATCTTGCACATGAAATTGTATTTGGTTATATATATATATATATATATATATATATATATATATATATATATATATATATATATATATATATGAGTGTATGTATTTCATCTATGTTTATTCGTAGGCCTCGTATACAAGCGCGGTGCACCTATAGTTCTAAGATTGTCTCCCCTCCATATAATTTTTATATATTTGAAACAAAATTTAATTTGTTTTTATTATATGACATTGTTTATATATTAAATTTGAGGAAACTTATGACAAAAACTTATGAAAAAACAAAGATGAATAAAAAATAGGCTCCTGAAATATTATGCTAGACTAGCAAAGGCATCCAGATCAATCCCATTAACATGCAATACCTAAAAATAAGGTGAAAATCAGGGAAAAAGTATGACTAAACTATAAAAAATAATTACATTTTGCTACACATTGAAAATATCCATAAAAAATAAAGGCATGACTCAAGGCAAAAGAATGATGCCTATTCTGTTAGATCTAAATGGGTAAAATATTACATACCACAACACATCACCAACAAATCGTGCTTGAGTCTCAAATATGAACAAGGAATCTACAGTTTCCATGACTAGAAAATCACACCAAAAGGAAAAAAATAATATAAGCAAATATCAAAGTATTCACGGATGGAAATGAAGCAAAAATAAGATTCATTTCCTCCCAAGACAAAAAAAAAACAAAGGAGAAGATAACAATCTTCCAAATAACAGAGGAGCAACTAGCCCTCTCAATATATATATATATATATATATATATATATATATATATATATATATATATATATATATATATATATATATATATATATATATATATATATATATATATACAGAAAAGCAGAATAAGCACAGAGCAAAAGTTTACTTGGGATGGGAAAGTACTTATTTGTTGGGATCTCACACAATTGAACTAATGATGACCATTAGGGGGAGCTTACGATGATAAGAGTCTGACAACGATCGAAGGGAGTCCATGATGACTATCGGAGGGGGATTACGATGATTGAAAGGGTCTATGCTGGACAGGGGTGGGAGTTATGCCTGCACTGCTGCATGGAAGGATCGAGGGTGAGGGTTGTGCCATTGTCATCGTGGTGGGGCCAGGCCGATTGCGGAGGCTCAGGGGTAGAGCTGCGCCTGCACATAACGGAAGGATATAGAGAGAGTAGGGTTGGGGAAGAAAGAAGGTTCGAGAGAGAGCTTGGGGGCCTCAGGAGAGGCGGGTCCATGAGATTACTAATTGGGGGAGGGGCACGAGGCACCAGTGCCTACCCTGATATGGAGCACTGCCAGGTCAGGGTGGGCGATGATAACAAATTGAAAGGAAAACTTTAGCAATCTTTATTTATAACCATGAACTGCCATGAAAACCATAAAATGACGGTGAAGATGTGAACGTACATTTTTTCCCTATTTTAAAGAGAAGATGAGAATAAGCATAAAACAAAAACGTTGTTTCTGCCTGTTCTGTAACAACTTCATTTATGTGGTCTACTTCGCCCACCAACAAAGCCACGGTTTCTGGACTTCTGTTGTGCTCGAGCTAGAAAAAGGCATCTCCATGATCTTAGTCAACACCTCACCCCTCTTGATATCTAGGTGGTTCATGCAGGAGTCCACTTTCTGTATCAAACCATTGACGCAGACGAGTACTTCACTCGAGTTTTTCTCGATGTCATTCTTCAATTGTAAAATCTCTACTTCATTATGTGCTATTTTGACAGTGCCGCCCACAGCCCTCACGAGATCTCCCAACTTCTGCTCTAACTCCTCAACCAAAACAGCGATGGACTCTAACTCATGCAGCACTGCACTGCTTCTCTTCTCGAGATTGTTCATGGCGAAAAGAGGTGCCCTGAGTCCTAATTCGTCACCCTTCCAAAGTCCATCCAGCATTTTAGCCAGCGGACCCCAACTGGTGACCGAGATCGCCGCCGTGACTGCGCTTATGACCACCGGAGCCGCGTGCAATGCTCCTGCTATGATCGAACAGATCAAGGAAGCAGCAAAGACGGCGGCGAATATGGTGAAGATGATTTTCTTACACCACAATATTATTCTAAGCTTCTTCCTCAACGTAATTCTCTGTTGTTGTATCTTCTCCACCATGTGCTTGTGCTGCTTCAACACGGCCGGGAATGATTGCAGGAATTCGTCGGCAAAGCATCCGGCCGACTTGAAGCTGTTTAGCTCCTTCAACATGGTCTTCACCTTGGCCTTCTTCAATTTGAGTGGCGCCTTCGCCTTCCTTTTAGTGTCCTCTGGTGAGAACCCATTGCGGACGGCGGCCAAGAAGAAGGTCTGCTTCGTCTGCAAATTTATTAAGTCGTTCTTCAAAGAAAATAAAGAAGATATTGTTTTCATGCTGAGTTCCAGGTAGTCCTTGACGAGGCAGCGGATGCCATCGTTGCTGAAGATGTTCTCCTGGGAGTCCAGTATCACCGCCACGGTTTGGTTGTTGCAGTCGTGCAGGATGGATACAGCCCTTGTTAGGAGATCAAGAGAAAGGGTATTTCTACTTTCGAGAATTTGTAGGACACTGCCCATCCTTGTATGCAGCGTTTCGTGCATGCACATGAGGTTGTTATCTTGTTTGCAGGCTTTCTCATAAGGAACCACAAGTTTCGAGTATGCACCTGCAACATCTCCTGGCCTGAAGAAACAGTATCCCATTGATCAGAGCTGGTTAGCCTCTCTCTCTCTCTCTCTGGTGATGTTTTTTGCTTTCACCAAATGAGATTTTAAGTTTTTTCAAGGGAAGAACTGGCAAAAAGGGATGGAGAGGAGGGACTCATAATGCTGTGAGCCCATATAGCGTGTTTTGAACGAAAGAAAAGTCCCATTTGATGGAAAGAACTGACCAATTCAAAGTGAGAGGAGGGACTCATAATGCTGTGACCCCCCATGTAGTTGAAATTACACTTCATGATGTTGATTGATGATGATGAAGACGAATTGCTATCAAAGTGAGAGGAAACAATCAATGCAATGCAAGGAAACTTCGTCCCTTGAAAGGTCCTTATTGATCACAAAATGACGAATTTAGATCCCAGTCTCAACTGATCCATATAGCAAAAGGGGTTCACGCAGGTAAATGAGTCAGATTCACTTCTGAGGTAGGCATGTCTTAATCAGATTTTTTTTTTTTAGAAGGCAAACATTCTCATTTTACAACATATCGTTGACACCCAATTTTCACCAAGATGTTTTTTCCGTTCAAAATTCTATCTTTTCTCCACAGCAAGGTACTTTCAATCTAATTTTTGGGCTTCAAATAAATATCTTTTAGACTTTTCACCAAAAGAAGCGTTAAAGAGGAGATTCTCATATTTTTAACTAGCCAAAAATCAAGTCAGTTCGACATTAGAATCAAAAGTTATGGTTTAAACAAGTTCTCGGTCTCTAACAACAAGTTAGGTTATTGATAGCCCTTGTTAAATTGTCGTCGGAGCTTCTTCGAATTGTCATCATACTTGCTTTGTTTTCATCATTGTCTTTGAATTGTTGTCATTGTCCCTCATTTCAAAAATATGACATGATCCTCCCCTAATGACACCTTAAATGGTCATCAGGACCCCACAGTTTGTCACCATGTTTGATTCATGTCGCTAGTTGTCGTCAATGACTAGGTCTAATGACAACTAAGTTGCTGTTAAAGCTAGAGTTGTCGTCATCACTACTTATCGTCAGTGTTTCCCGATACCAACTTGTCGTCAGCGACCATTTTTTAGCGCCTTTAGAACTGGATTTGCCTTCTCAGCCTTTCAAACTTAGAAATGGAAAGCCATCCCTTACAAAATCCCCTTTCCTTAAAACAAAAGTTCATCCAACGCAAAAAATTATAACCAAATCTCAACCGCTTATATAAAACAACTCGTCAAGCAGTTGTCCATCTAGATGGATCCCGAATACACAAAAACCATATCTAAAACTAACTAGAAAACTATAAATAGGGGGTCACCCCCTTTATTTTAATATCTAGCGTCTATCTCTCCAAGCAATGACACTCTACTGAAATCTCTACAAGACCTAGCTTGGCTGACTTAGCCTAGTCGATCAAGACAACCTAGCCTAGCTTAGGATCCAGATCCTTTGTCTCACCCTCTTTTGGAGCCCATGCCTAGTCGAAGTGTCACCCATACTCCCCCGTGCTCGTCAACCTTAGAAAGGGCTACCTAAGCCCGATGTGAGATTTGATTTTAATTTTTGTTCATATATCATTCATTTATGTATTTTTCTCAATTTGTGATAATTCTAGCATTCATATATTTTTTGTTCTGTGTTTTTTCGAGTTTTGGTGGTTCCTACCACCAAACTCACCTTCTTGCACACAAGGTACGAATCTTCACAACGTTGTCACTCTAAAAACAATGATCGAGGGTTTCTGGTTTGGCCAGTCCTTGGTCATCGGAGGAGGAAAAGTGCTTTACCTTGAAGAATGGTCCCTACACTCTCTCAAAATTTGGATCCATTTCAGGTCAAATTCAAAGAAAAAATAATTTTTTGGTGGAAAACTTGTGTTTTTAAAACTTTTAAAAAGTCAGGAATCCACATAATAGTGAACATGGTGGGTTTGTTTAATTAACTTGAATATCTAAGTTTTTTTGGAAAATTGGCGTTGTCAGGTTGGTGTTTTCATTTTTTGCGATTTTTGGATTTTTTATCCACCTTAGATTCAAATCCCGTTTTTCTATTTTTTTGTTAGACATACATGTTCTTTCATCTATATTTTAGTGATCCATTGGTAGAAATTCACGTTGTTGGGCTTGTTGGAAAGTTGAGATCCATATCTAACTCTGTTTAGTTTTGAGCCAGAGCCAAAAACTCTTTAGGGGCATTCATTTTTTCGATTCAAAATCTGGTATAGATATTCTCCCTTTGCGGTGAAATAATTAACCAATCTACATTCTCGAAGGCTTATCTCCCCAATCGCTCATTGGATCATTGTTATTCTAGTGGTGTTGAAAAGATAACAAACTTCTTTCTATGTTTCTTTTGCTATTTTTCGAGATTTCTAGCACAAATAGCCAAAAAATGGGTAGTATCAGTCAAAATAAGAGCAACAATGCATGTTCAACACTTGTTTTAGGATTGTTTTTGGGAACATATCTTAGTACTTGTTTGTCAGTTTTTGGCGTGCCATACATAATTTAAAAGATCCTTTTATCTGATTTGTTTTTTCTATTGGGAGTTTTCCTGAATTCTGTAATTTTTAGAGGCAAAAATTAGTAGCAACACCAGCTACTATTTCTTCACTCTCAATTTTTTTGAGAAAACACCCCTCATTTCGAATAAGGTTTGTTTTTCTTGGGTTTTGGATCCCTAGTTCCTAAAACCCTTGTCTGTATCTTGCTCTTGTGTGTTGTTTGTGCTGTTTGAATCCAGATATATCTTTTAGATAAGATCCATATCTGAATCCAAGATTTGATCCACTTTCTTTTCTCACATGAAAACCCATTTTTGATACAAAACCGTAGTGTTTTCTATTGTGATTTTCTTTCTTTTTCTATTTTTAAGAAGAAACCCTATGTAGATTTGGTGTTTCCTTTTTTGTCTTAAATTCTTAGCATAAATAACTTAAAAATCCTTGTCTGGGAATTGCATGCCACTTAGTTTCCTTTTATTAGAAACATTTTAACCCTTGACAAGTTAGAAAATTCATTCTGATTGAGACATTGCTTGCTTCATAATTATCCTTCCATATTTATCCTCTTTCTTAGGATTTTGATTATAGGGCCACTATTTCCTGTATGATTTTTTAAAACATTATTTCATCCTATTATTTTGGATCTTCAAATTCGCCCACTTATACCAGAAGTCATCAGCTTGGGTATATCAATAGTGGACCAAGGAAACTGTGAACCCACTCGCAGTACTGGGTGCGATAGCTCACACATATCACAAAAGGTCTAGTACAAAGAAAGCCCATCCTATTAGAACCCACCTAGAGCAGACCTCACAGATCCATTGAGCTTTTGAGGAGAACTACGAAACTTGTTTTCAAAAAATGAATTTGTGTTGTTTGATTTGTTTGAACTCTTGTTTGAATTAGATCCTAAACCATGGTTCTACCAATGGATCACATAGATCCTCTAAGGAACCCAAATTTGGATTTGGGTTGGAGTTCCCAAAACCCTGACCAACCTTAGTATGCAACCCAAAATCTGTCAAGGAATCTAGAGAAGCTACCCAGAGGCATTAGGGAGTTATGAGCTTTGTTAGCTGGTACTCAATTTCAAGACATGGGAACACTTCTGGATTAGTTCGATCAAGAAGAAGAGGATGAGGTTCAATATGTGAAAACAAATAAGGGCAAGGAAATAGCCCATGAAATCTCAGATAAATGAGCTCTCATTCTAGAAGAAATGAGAAACTCAAATGCTACCTTGAAAGATTTGATGCAGTAGATATAATAAAAGTTTCAGGAGAATGACGCTCAATTGAGACGGTTTGAACAAAGTTGCCAACAGAAAGTCCAAAATTTTAGCTCAAGAGGGCCAAGTCTATAAAGCTTTCAGAAGTCGCCGTCAGAATCCTGAATCCTCAATCCAATGAGTATGAAGAGCGAGTTCAAAATTTAAAAGAGCTGAGAAACATGACCCCACAAATGAGAAATGCCAAGAGAGAAAGAAGACCCTATAAAATGTAGGACTTTGTCTTGGGCCAAGATAATGAGCCTCTAGGTTCGTTCTCTAAAAGTTTGTAAAGTTCAATGAGAGATAAAATCCTCAAACTCCTGTTTCTATGTTCCTAAATACATGCTTTCAATATCTCAACAATGATTGGACCTTAATTCGATTGTTCCCGATAAGTCTCGAAGGAGATGCCTTGTCCTAGTTTTCAACTCTAGAAGTCCATCAAATAAGACAGTTTTAGCCCCTCATGAACCTCTTCATTGAGTGATTCTGGTACTAGATGCTTTGCCAACGATCAGTCAACTCTACAATCTTAGGCAAAAGAAGGATGAGGATGCTCAAAACTTCATCAATTGGTGGAGATCAGTGTATCATCACATGAAGACCCAATTTGAGAGTTTCATGCCATCACCCTTATCATGAACAACTTCAATCAACCCCTTAATGGCCTCTTGGCTACTCAAAGTGTGAGACCTTTATGGATATGATTGATATTGCCACCTGTATGGAGTCAAACCTTAAAGGAGACATGTGCGATAAAATTTTGGTCAATACTGGATTTAAGAGGGAAATATATGAAAAAGAATACCTAGAAGCTAGGTTAGTGTGGCCACTCGAAGAGAAAAAAAATCTAACTCTCCTAGATAAAACCAGTGGCAAGCCCAAAACCATAGATGGATTAGTGATAGAGAGTTCACCGATCCAACCGACTCAGTATCAAGTCCTAAATATTTTGCTGCAAAATGAAAATTTTGAATTGCTTAAAGTGTCAAACCCTTTCCAGATGAAAGGAAGAGACCACACCAAATTTTGCAAATATCATCAAGCTCTTAGTCATGACACTGAAGAGTGCATTTCTATTAAGCAAATAATCCAGGACCACATTGAGAAAGGTAATTTGATCTTGGAAAATGAAGAAGCTTAGGAAGAGCCAAGTTGCATTCAAAATGAGGAACTTCACATGATTAACAAACCTGAGCTAATATTGAAAAATTTGTTTATAATTCTCAAAATCTATATTGACTTAGTTGATCAGAAAGGAGCCTCACAATAGCCAAAATCATTACAGTCTGCTTGCACTCATGTCCACTAATGTGAAACTCAAGTCTAGGATGAGATTGGGTCTAAGTCATCTAGTGATGTTGTCATTATAAGATAACGCAAAAGGTCTTGCCAAGGATTTAAAAGTTGTATGTCCCATAATGGCTCCAAAAGAATAAATCCCTATGAAAATTCTAGAAGAAGAAAGTTCTCCCATGGTTCCAGAAGAAAAATCTAATGTTGTGCTTTTGTCAACCCTTGGCACTCCCCTTTTGGAAGTAGAAAATGTGCTTGAGAATCCTATCAAAGAGGAAGATCTTGAATTTGCTAATGTGATAGAATATTTTGACTCATCCAACTTGGTGAACACAGATGATTATGCTCAGATAAACTGTCCAAATTATGTCATGGAGATTTCTCACGAAGTTAAAATTCCTCGTGTCTCTATTGAGGAAGAAGAAAATTCTACTGATGAGATTTCTCCAGACAACTAAAAATTTGTCGAGAAAAGATACAGTCTTGTCATGCCTATGCTCATGTTATTCAATAATCTTGTCGTCTCAACTTGGACCATGAGTAGTGTCCATAAAATAACCAAGATCCTTACATACTCAATCTGAGTTTCTAGCACTCATGTTGAAAATGGTGAAGGAGTCACCTATAATTTTCACTATACAGAGCAAATCTATGTTGGGTCAAGAGAGCCAAAAGATCAGGAGATATTTTCAATAATTTAAAAGATCAACATCATCTATAATTTTACAGAGCCACATTTAGGGCAACATCAAAGCAAAAGTCCAAATCTCAATCTTTTAAAAGATCCAGTTTGGAAGCAAGGAGGACAAAATCAGAATATAAAAAAAAATCTCATGAACCTATCCTCACAACACTTGTTTTCTATTATCAGGGCAGGTCCAAAGCACACCTCATCCTCCACATTGGGTCAAAGTCATAGGAGGTAAAACTGCATCATCTGGATCAAGTTCACTTTCCACCTCTTGCAATCCAAAGTCATGTGTTCATCATTCCCACATCTTTTGGGAATATTATAAGTTTTCTTGTTGTCTTTGTAAATAGTTTTTTGAAAAAAAAAATTTAAATAAAAAAAATGAAAATTCTTAAAAATCCTAAAAAATAAAAAATTTTAAAAAGATTGCCCTTTTTTGCTACAACTTATTTTTGTCATTTGAATGGATTTTTTCTAAAAATCATTGCATTTATGAGAAGTTCACATGCAATTCATCTCACTCATTGCATTGTTAGCGGTAGTATTTTTTTCATTATTGTGAAGAGAAAACTTGAAAGTAGAGCTCTTTATGAGAAGATAACATAAAATCAAGAAACTTGCAATGAAATAGAAGGATAAATCTCTTTATGAAACCTTAAAATAGCAAAGGATGGATCATACTGAGGCATGTTGAATCTCATATTTTGTAGTTTAAGACTATAATGATACACTAAGATGAAAAACCCTTTAAGCTAAAAGATGTCAAGACTTCATTCCATTTTGTCTTTGCTCCTTATCCCCACCTTTGGTCGGTCTTGTAGACTTATTCATCTTATGCTTTGGTACCTTTTGCTTGTAAGTCTTGTTTTTAATATCCTTGAGAAGGACCAAGTTGATCATATCATTGTATAAAGCGAAATGTACCCATTCAAGCTTTATCCTAGGGCATGTTTTTTAAGAAGAGAAGCATAAAAAAAAGTTTTCACAAAAAATGCCAAAATACCCAAATGCCAAAAAAGGGTTATTAAAAAAAAATGCGAGAAAGCTCAAAAAATTTCAGTACTTCTTCTGCAATCAAAGATCTCAAGTAAGAGATGCTCAGGATTCCTTAACCCATTTTTTTTCTTTGAGCCTCACGTTAAAAAATATTGTGTCCATCCTTCATTGGTACCCTTTTTCAGTCTCGTGAAACCCAAAGTTGAAAAAAATAAAAAATAAAGTCATTACCATTTCATCCCTTGCCATCTTCATTACCATTCACTTTGTTCAATAAGTTGTGTCCTATTTGTTTTCTTCAAAGTCTTTGAAAAATGATTGGCTACTTAGAAATATTCAATATGGATTAGTTTGATGCAAGCCTTAGAGTGAGGAGGTTAAAATGCATCAGATTGAAAAGTCCAAGACTTTTATGTGCATAGAGCTCTCATTCTTAAGTCCAGATGGCCAAGGAGTCTTGCTCATTTGAAAGTTTCTAGAGTCTCAATCTATGTAACATTTGATTGAAAGTTATTTAAGAATGAACTTATACATGTGCTTCTATGACTAATTACTTCAAAATTTCAAGGTCAAACAAAAGATTTATTCTAGTGAAGAAGAGTGAGCTTGTTTATTTTATGATGACTTCAATTAGGGGCAAAAAGTTGAAAAGTGAAGTTAGATCAACATTGGCAAAGAATCAAATTGCTGTTAAGTATTGCAAGTTTCACACACTCACCTCTACACTCATTCTTCTCATGTCTGCAACACTTTTCATGACAAGTATCCAATCAGATAAAAAAATTTATTTTTGAAATTTGTTTAAGAAAATTTCTTTAGTAAGGGTCAATTTCTTTTCCTTAAAAAAAATAAAAATAAAAAGATTAAAAATTGGAGCATGATTTTTAGACTTAGGTCATCATGTTCATTGCATTTCATAAGTCTCATCATGACACTAAGCATTATGTCATGCACCATTGTTAGTTATAAATATCATCTTTGTCTTGTCATTTATTTGTCATGAAGTCCTTTAACATTATAATTTGATTGTTTTATCCATAGCATTTGCAGTCATTCGTTTATGTCATCTCATTTGACCCACAAAGGTCTATAAGTTGATTTTATAATAAGATTATTTTGACAATTTTTCTGTAATCTTTATAAATTATATCCAAATTGGGTTTTTCACAATACACAAATCATTGTCATAGCTTTTGTAAGAAGTGTCATTTTGAGTCAATCTTTTAAAAATTTGTCTTTGTCTGGTTGTATTTTGCTTTACTTATTTCGTCTTGAAACTGGTGGTTGGTCGTTAGCAAGATCTCCTACTTTGCATGACTATTCATTATGTCAGGGAGACCCTCATGTAAAACAAGGTTCTTGCTTTGTCTTGAGACTGAGGGTTGGTCATCAGCAAGACCCTCTCACCTTGAACGACTGATCATCAAGCCAGGGACCGAGGAATGTCTGAAAATGCATTTTGTGAACATAATTTTTTTCAAAGATGACAATATCAACTTCAAGCAAGTTATTGTCAAGTGTCTTTTGCATTGTTTTATCAAAAAATTGATCTTTCATGCATCAAAATTTTTTGTCTTGAGGACTTGTCTTGGGATCACGGATCATGCATAATTTTATATGTTTACATGCATGATTAATCACGTGTGTTAAATGTTTAAAAATGCTTGTTTGTTAGTGGTTTCATCGATTTTCATCAAATCTGAATTTGAGTAATTTGAGCCCTTTTTTAGTCTTTTTGAGAAATTAATTAAGTTTTTAGAAAATACTTTTAGAAAATAGAGTTGTCTGAAATATCTAAAAATTATACAGACTCTTTTTGAAAAAATCTTCCAAAACCTAATTTAAATATTATAAATAGCGTTGTTAAAGAAGAGGGGGGCGTCTCCCACCTTGAGAATCATACCTCCTCTGTCTCTCTCTCCTCTCTTTCTTTCCCAACTGGTTCCTCTCCCTTCTCTTTCTTTTTATTCTTTCTCTTCTTCTCTTCTTACCCTCATCATCACCAGTTTCTCGTATCCCTATCATCAAAGACGATGGCACGCATGTGATTGCAACGAAAGACCTCTTTTCTCCCCAACCCTCTCATCGGGAGTAACCGCGAAGTATGTTCCTTCTTCCTCGTTTCTCTATAGCACGATTTTATTTTATCACTTAGTTTAGGGTTTGCTTATTTCCTTTGGCCTGATCTTGCATCAGATATTGCATATAGCGTAGGATGCCGTTTTGCATAACCGTCACATATAGGATAATGTAAAAACCATTTTAAGCATTGCATATTTTGTTTTTCTTTTACCTAGTGTATGCTGTTTTTAGTTCATACATGGTGCTGTCATTGAAACGGCGTTGGGGTTGCTCTCTTTATTGGATCTAGCCACTGTTTGGTGTTGCCACTAAACTGATCTGTTTGGATTTCTGAACACATTAAGATCGATCTAGCAGCCGGCCTGACAGGTAAGGCGTTAGATCAACCAGCCTGTGCATAAAAGAACGTGTTACTTGTGCTGTCAGACCCATTATCAACATAAAGTTGATCCATAGTGCATCCACCAATGCAGACCAGCGTGATATCTTTTTGAAAAAAAAATAAATAACACACGCCAGTCACTGTATTGGTGGGTCATTGTGAATCGCAGATCAGTGTGCTGAACAAGTTAGTTTGCGTCAGAAAAATCCAGCTTAATCACGTTGTCGAATAAATTTCTTTTGCGGGATATTAATTTAAGCTGCATATGTCAAACCCAGTCTGATCAGCCGTGAGCCAACCTGATTGGCAGCCATGCCGTCATTTGCATGAATTTGCAGAATTCCAATAGCAAATTAGATATTTCTTTTGTGAACAGAATGCAACGTGTAGATACAAGTATCACAGGCTGATGAGTTGAACCCAACGTCATACACGAGTCTGCACTAATAGTTTAGTAAGTTTGTTTTTAGTTAGTTAGTTAGTTGAATGCTGTTTAAGTTAAATAGTCATTTGGTTAAAGAGTTTCTATGTTTTCTTGTAGTAGTCTTCCTGTTTATTTGATACTTTGAAAATTAGTTAAGCTATTTTCATCCGTATTTAGTTAATTAGAATTGTTAATTTGTTAGATAATTGGATTAGGTTTACTTATTTCATAATTTTAATTAGGTTAAGTTCATTTTTTTCTTGTTTGAATTTAGTTAGTTGTTTAATCTGTTTCAAGATTAGTTAGGTTGTTATTAAGTTGTTACATAGATTGTTAGTTAGTTAGTTTTGCTATTTTGTCTTTTAGTATAGTAGTTTGTTTCATGTTAGTTAGTTTCTTGTTTTTACGATTTTTCTTTATACTAACCTTTGATCTTTGCATAGTTTTTCTTTGTGTTCTGTGTTTCGTGGTTTGATTCTTGCAGGGAAGCGTTTAGACGTGCGGTGAGCCCCATTTCGTACCCCCGAAGATCCCTCGAAAGTCTCTAAAAGGTCCCCTCAAAAAGTCCTCAAAGATCGAAAGTTCAAGAAAATAAGCATAACCTCAAGAGGACTAAAGACTCGAAGCACTGAAGACTTTTCTCTTATTTTTAGATTAGGTTTTTATTTATTTTATTTATTAATTGGATTTATAATAAGGCACTATTGTTTTATTTGTTTCAGCCCTCCATAGAGGGCCACACTCTCTTAGTTGTTTATTTAAGTAATTCTTTTTATTTTTGGCAACAAAGAGTAGTTAACTATTTGCTTGAATACAAAGTATTTATCTATTCCCTGAGATCAACCCGGACTCCACCACTCATGCGAGCCGGTTTTTATTCTTTGGTGTCTGGCTTTCACACTTGCTTTTACTTAAAATATCTTTTTAAAAATCATTTTCCAAAACTCACACCAATCACCCTTATAAAAATGTGTCAAAACAGAGGATCTCATCTTGTATGTCATGTCATATCATAAGCATTCTCTTTTGCATGTAACTTACAAGTTTTCTTATAGTTGACATAGTTCTTAAGGACCCAATTGTCCCATGTCCTATTAGAAAAAACTTACCCAGTCCTATATTAGGATCATCTTGTAGACAGATGAACATTAGGTCCTTAGGTTATTCCACAGATTGATGGAGAAATTTGAAAATCATTTGATGAGTGTATAAACCATCTTAAACCCAATCATATTTCCAAAAGAACATTTTTTAAAAAGGCATCATTTCATTTCATATCGTCAAAAGTCAAGAATGTCATAGTATTTTCGATGCTTTTGCCTAAAAAAAAAGCTTGTCTCTATCTTCGTCTTTTAAGAAAGAAGTAATTGTCTTTATCAAAATTGTTTGTCATCTTTTGTGTGATTTTTAGAGACAAAATACTTGTTTTGTCTTTGTTTGATCGTGCTTAGGCAAGACTTCCTGCTCACAATATCAAGTTCAAGAGAAAGCGCTCGTGTAAAACAAGGTGCTAGCTTAGTCTAGAGTCCAACCTCATTTGGCCAGACCTTTGTGCCTACATATGTCTAGCATCATAGAGAGACTCTCGTGTTGAGATACATATACATATTTAGCTAACATCAATCATCAAGTTGTCTATGTCCTTTTATCAAAGATCTCTTTTCAAAAATACTTTATCAAAGTCAGTCTTTCATTCTTTTCAAAGGCCTGTGTGCCTACTTATTTGTTATTGATCGAGCTTCGCATGATCAACAACAAAGAGGGGCATCTGTAGACACATAATTTTTTATTGAGATATTTTTTTTCATCTAAAATTTTATCCTTTCTCCAAAGCAAGGTACCTTCAATCCAATTTGTGGCCTTCAAAGCAGTCTGTTTTAAAATTTTGACCAGAAGAATAATTAAAGAGGAGATTCTGATTTCAACAAGCCAAAAATCAAGTCAATCCAGTATCAAAATTGAAAGTTATGGACTAAACAAGTTCTTAGTCTCTAACGACAAGTCAGGTCATCGTTAGCCCCTGTTGAATTATCATCAGAGCTTTTTCGAATTGTCATCATACTTGCTTTGTTTTCATCATCGTCTTTGAATTATCGTTATTATCCCTGAGTTGTCATTAGAGGATGTTCCATTTTGGAAAGATGACATTATCCTTCCCTAATGACACCTTAAATGGTCGTCAAGACCCCACCGATTATCACCATGTCTGTTTCATGTTGCCAGTTGTCGTCAATGATTAGGTCTAACGCTAACTAAGTTATTGTTAATGCAAGAGTTGTCGTCAATATTTTTTTATACCAACTCGTTGTCAGCCACCATTTTTTTTGTGCCTTTGGAACAGGATTTGCCATCTCAGCCTTCCAAACTCGAGAATGGAAAGTCATCCCTTCTAAAATTCTCTCTCTTTAAAACAAAAGCTCATCCAAGGCAATAAATTGTGGTCAAATCTCATCCGTCCATTCAAAATAACCCATCTAGGAACCGTCCATTTAGATAGATCCTAGATACATAGAAAATGTATCCAAATCTGATTAGAAAACTATATATAAGGGGCCACCCCTTATTTCAGTATCTAGCATCTATCTCTCCTAACAATGTCACTCTGCTAAAATCACTATAAAACCTATCCTGGCTGAACTACCCTAGTTCACCTAGCCTAGTCAATCAAGCCAACCTAGCCTAGCTTAGGAAGTAGATCCCTTGTCTTACCCTCTTTTGGAGTTTGCGTATAGTCGAAGTGCCATCCATGCTTGTCAATTGTAGAAAGGGCTACCTAAGCCCCATGTGAGATTTGGATTTAATTTTTCTCGTATTTCATTCATTTATGTATTTTTCTCAGTTTGTGTTAGTCATAGCATTTGTATATTGCTTTTTTTGTGTGTGTATTGAGTTTTTGTGGTTCCTACCACCAAACTTACCTTTTCTTTTAGGTTTCACACACAAAGTATAAATCTTTGCAACACTGTCGCTCCAAAAACAATGATCGAGTGTTCCTGGTTTGGCTGATCCCTACTCATCGAAGGAAGGAGAAAAGGATCTTTATCTTGAATAATGGTCCCCACACTCTCTCAAAGTTGTGATCCATTTTGGGTCTATTTCAAAGAAAAAATATCTTTTTGGTAGAAAACTTGTATTTTTAAGCCTTTTAAAAATTCAAGGATCCACACATATACATATATTGTTTACAAATCAATGCTTGTGACAGCTGAATTCAAATGATGAGCTATCATTTGAACTGCCTCTTAGAACCATTAAACATCGACATCATGAACCAACACATTCAAAAGCATGATGTTGCCCCTGTTATTTGCTTGCTTCATCATCTTTCATTCTCTCCACTCTCGTGTGATTCTGACCTGTAATAGCTTCATGCTAGGAGATAAACCTTCAAAAACAATCTCGTTTGTGTGCAACCTTATTAGCCTTCATGAGATCAAAACCCAACTCCTCCACCCGTAGTCCTCTTTACCTGGGCCCTCTTTGTTGACAATATGAGAGAAACACATCTCGTGAACTGCATAAGCTATCAAAGGTAACTTCGAGCTAGAAAAATTTGTGTTGCTTCATAAACCATATGCACCCAACAAAGAGGTGCTTATTGGATTCTGTAACACACTCACAAAAATGACACTGACTAGCTAGTTGAAACCCCATTTGCTAAGGGTTGTTATTTGTTCTTGCCCTGCCTTGGAGTATGAGCCAGCCAAACAAAATCACCCTTAGAGATATGTCAGCCCCTAAAGACATCGATCTGGCAGCCAGGTCATGAAAAGGGTGCCCTACACCTGATAACATGAGGCCACACTAAACTCTTCAATTTTCTAATGCTCCCATCATATATTGTCCTTATTGTCATAATTCTCACACCTGCCAATGATCCTAGTAAGTCCTGCAATTGTTATGTGATAACTAAACTATATTGTCAAGCTATATTCATCAGTCATTGGCGCTTAACTGACCAAACATCTCTCTAAAAAGTTGATTCTTTTTCATCACCTATTTGTATGCCCACAATTTTTTAGTAAAATTTTTGAATAAAACTAAGGTATTTTATATAAAACCATCATATGAACCCGAAATGCAAAACAAATAGATTTCAATGAGCCAATTATACTTAAGATGTATATATCCTCAGAGATATATGCTCAAACAGTCAAAGATCCATAACTCTCTCCATATCCATAACTCTCTCCCTGGACAAAATTAGAAGATTTTAACGAGCCAATCTGTTTTGTCTCGTCGATACGAAAAAAATAGTGTACTCACATTTTTTTGCAAAAAGTATCACCGAAACCTCGAAAATATGCGGGCACCACAAAAATATCTTGTGGGCCCCACATAAATATCTCATGAAATCATTAGGTGGGTCCCATAGGGATATAGAAGTCATTTAGTTATATTGTCACTAAGTTTGTATCTTGGATCAAGTGGGCATCTGGATTGGATCTAGACCCCATGTGAATCCAAGATCCAAAGTTTTGCCTATAAATAAGAGGTGACCCTTCTTAGAAATCGCTCCCTCTCCTCTCTCTCCTCTTTCTCGCTCTAACCTCTCTCTCCTCTCTCTTGGTTCTAGCCTAGACCAAGCCCACTTGTAGTGAGCTTGGACCTGCCTAGCCTAGGTTGAGCCTAATTTGGTCAAGTCAACTTAACCTACTAGGCTAGCTTTTCTCTCTCTTCCTTTGTCTTGGTCTTAGCCTAGGTCAAACCCACTCGACCTAGACTAAGCCTACTTGAGGTAAGCTTGGACCCACCTGACCTAGACCAAACCCAGTTGGGACAAAACTCCTTAGCCCTGACTCCTTGACCTCATGTACCATTTCTTTGACTAGATCCAATCCATCTGATCTAACCTATCCCACTTGAGGTAGGTTTGAACCTAGTTGGACCTAAACTAAGTCCAATCCGGTTTTGGTCTAAACCTCATCGTTTCACTGCATCGTTGAGTTCTGCAACTGACACTCTTGGTTGTGACTATACCGAATATAAAGAATGTGATGGCCATGACCTAGGACTGCCTCAATGCCTCGTTGAGCCACCACCGTCGATCCTTAGTAGGTTTGCGCAGCAAACAACTCCAAAGCTCTTGATTTTCTCTATAGATGCTTTGCTTATGCATTTTGTCTTGTCATCGCATTGTATGGTATCAACACTCTTGCTTTCCGCAATATATATATACTTGCTTATGCATTATGTATTGTCATCCACCGAACGGTGCCAAGGCTCTTGCTTTCCGTAATATATATGCACTTTGCTTATAAATTTTTTATTGTCGTTGCGCCTAATGATGCTAAGGCTCCTGCTTTTCTTAATTTATTTATACACTTTGCTTATGCATTTAATATTGTTGTCACATTGAATGATGCCAAGGCTCCTTCTTTCTGCAAGTTATTTAGTTTGGTTTCACATGTCGGAGCTTACATATGCTTTTTAGATTGCCGATGCACTATTATGTGCATAGGCTCTCACTTTTACTAAATATAGCTATGCACAAGTAAACGTACAAATGGCAACCACTCTCTATCGCTAAAGTGATTCCAAGTACCCTTCCTCGTTCAAGATGTTGTTAGGCGAAAAAACTACTATTGAAAAGGTTTCACAATTTGCACAAAACCACTTTTTCGTAAACACCTAAGTCATTAGCGTATGTCCTAACTGTTATCATTGCAAAATTTTACTTTTGCAAGTCAAACTGACCTTTTGAAAAAGTTTTGAAAATAACTCGCCTCCATTTTAAAATATGAGAAAGTTTCGAGGAATGGAACTCGCTTGTCGGTACGAGGTTCAACCGTTCCTAGTGCCATAACCAGGGGTAATCGAACCAAGGACCATTCATATGCTTTGCTTAGATCCGAAGAAGTCGAGATCCAAAAAGGGATAAAAGGTATACACCTGAAATTTTTTGAAAAATAGAGGAGATTTTAGAAAAGATTTCTAGGGTTGCATCCAGGATTTTGAGAAAATTTTAAAAATATAAGAAATAAGGAAGGAAAGAAAATAAGAATTACAGAATCTCAACAAAGTTATACAAACAAGGATGCACACACAACACTTCTTAAAAAGCTGACTCTATCATGCATTTTTTTTTAAAAAGGCTTGTATGACCCTAATCTTAACTCTAAGGTTTAGATCATCTAAATCCAATCAAGATATGCCGATATACTCAAGCCAAAGCTCAAAGTACGTGGCATAAAAATATCTCTGGCTCTAAGGTAATGGTTTCCTAACATCCTTGAGCGCCTACCGATATACTTTGGACTATGGCCCTTAGTATGTGACAGGGGGGAGGTTTAGCCCAAATAAGTGGCCTAGTTGTGAGGTTTTGTTCTGAACTATGGTTCAGTGAGAAAGCCCAACAACATGAAGATCGGGACAATATAGGTAGGGGATGTTTTAAAAAAATGATCAAGCATGCAAGAAATCAGATGGTTCTAATGCAAAGTCCTAAAAAGATAAAATTTTGAAAATCATAAGGAAGCATACACTTGCATGCAATGTTTGCATTCAATCCCTAGATTGAGAAGGGTTGTATTTGATCTAAGTCTAAGTGAACATGAATAAATATCCTCAATTTGGTCCTACCAAACCAAGCCTAAGCCTATATGCATCAATGTCAGTTGGGTTTGATTCTAGGCTCTAAGGTTTGCATGAAAATAAAGCTTACATTTCAGAATAATGACTTAGAGAATTTGAATAAGGCAAAGGCATCAATTCGACTGGACGAAGACAAGTCCCATCACGGTCACCAAACCTGTGATCGTTGCAAAAATTTTCCCTTATATTTAGGAAGAAAAACTCTCGCAATGTTCACTTGACCTTTTGAAAAAGATTTTTAAGATAACTCACCTCCGTTTTTTAAAATGCAAGAAAACTGAGAGACAGGGCTCGCTCATCGGTACGAGGTTCAACCGTTCCTGGCACCTTTACCAGGGTAATTCAACCAAGGATCAAATTTATGCCTTTGCTTTATTCAAAAATTTCTAAAAAATTATTCAAGTCTTAAAAATGCACAAACAATCATGCTTATGTTATGATTTTAATTTTGAAAATGTGATGTATGCTTTGAAAAATTGCTTTGATTTAAAAATTCAAAAATTGAACTTCAAAGTGATTTTGAAATTGATTTGAAAACTATACTTTGAAGGATTTGTTTGAAAATATCTTGAGATGGAATTTTGAAATTGAAAATTGAAAATTGAATTTGAAATTAGAATTATTTGTGAAAATGAATCTAAATTTGAGATTGAAATTCAGATTTGAAGTTGAAATTGAAATTATTTTAAAATTGAAATTGAAAATTGAATTGAAATTGAAATCAAAATTGATAATTGCTTGGAAAATGTTTTGGAAATGAATTAAAAAATATTTGGAAATTGCTTTGAAAATATTTAGAAAATAACTTTGAAAATGCTTTGAAAATAATTTGAAATAAAATTGAAAATGGTTTAAAATAAACTTGAAAATGAATTGAAAATAAATTGGAATAAACTTGAAAATGTTTTGAAAATAAATTGAAATAAACTTGAAAAAGAAAAATATTTTGAAAATCATTTTGATATTCACTTTGAAATAGAAAATATTTTGAAAATTCAGCTTTTTGAAAAATGAAATGATGGAATTCTATCTTAAATGATGAATGCATTATTTGTAAATGTTTTAAAGAAATTCTATTAAAAATTATTCAAAATTTCATTTTAAAAGAGAGTTTTGTGCCCTTATAGAATTTAAACAAGATCATTTTTTTTATATATTCATGACTATGGTTATAAATATACTTTGAATTCATCTTTATTTTGTATTCTAATAAAGGAAGAAAAAGAAAGAATTTTGAAATATGATAATTTTTTAAAATGACCTAAGAGTGTGAGTCAATTTTCTCCTTAATAAAGAATAATAATTCTAAGTATTATTCATATTCTAACTATGACCACAAATACAAACTTTACTTAGTTTTATTATCCTCTACTAAAGTGGTGCACGTGCCATTTGTGTTTCACCATAGTGTAATTAAAATAAAAATAAGAAAATGAAACCAATTAATTATGAAAATAAAAATTAAACTATATGCTCATTCATTCATAAACTAAGCATAAAGTAAAATTCTCATTAATCAATTAATTACAATCCTTTGAATTAATACATAAATTGATAAAAATAGCAAAATGGGAAATTTCTGCAAAATTAGCAAATTTTATGGATCTTCTTTCAATTATTGGAAAATTAAAGAAAATAACCAAAATTAGCCTTTTATGCCCCAAAAAATACAGAAAAATTAAACAAAATAAATGTAAATAATGCATGACTTTACAAAAAGCATTTGAAAATGTATTTTAAAGTTTTAATTTTCGAAATTTAGTTTGAAAATATCAAACTTCACTTTGAAATTTGAATTTAAAATGAATATAACCTTGAAATTGAAGATTTTATGAAAATAATATTGAAAATTATTGAAATAAAAGGCAAATAAACTCCAAAATTTGTTAAAATTAAGATAAGATATTCTAAGATGATAAAAACCCTTTTCAATCTATAAAATGGTATTATTTATATTTTAAATTTGAGTTTTAAAATGCTAAAATGCCTAATTTATCTTCATTTTAACAGAAATATGCTTTTTATAAAATCGGTTTTGAAAAATGCAATAAATGAAATGTCAAATGACCATAGAAATTTATAAAATTTGATATGGATACCCCTAACAACCTTAGAAACACTTTAGAATTGAAAAAAAAATCAAGAAAAGATTGGAGAAAAACCTGAATTAGGGTTTTTTATCCAATTAAAACATGAATTTGCAGAATCAAGATTCATAAGAGAGCCTATCAGAGCATTTTAGGTGAATAAAGGTCTAAAACAACTCAAATCAAGATTAAAATGAATCCATATAATCAGAAGATATCATAGAAACATCTCATTTTTACAGAACTTCAAAATCATATCTAAAACTTGAGATATGACTAAAACATGAGAACATTAATTTTGGAAGCAGACAAGATTTTGTAATTTGGGTGTTGTAGAGGCTAAACCGACTCAATTTCTCCCAAATTTATTGGAGAAGTTGTTCAACACAATAAAAAAATAACTCCAGTTTACAGAAATAAAAAATCAATTCTAGTTTGGAAATGGTGATTTCGGGAAGTCACTATTCTATCTCAGAAAATGAACATGTTATAGAACATGGAGTTATGTAACCAATCCTGGTTTTTAGCAGAATTGAAATAGAAAATAACTATAAAAATTTATAAACATTAACTTATATAAACTAGACACATAATGGAAGAAAACCCTTTTTACAGATCTTGAAAATGATCTTTCATTAAGAAGAGTTGATCTAAACAAGATGGAATAAGATCTAAGCAATCCGCAATGATGCAAGATAACAGGGTTATGATTTTCAATCTGAATGAGATATGAAATGCCCATAGAAATTTCTAATCATTTACAAAGGTAAACTAGATATGCAGAGGAAGAGAGTCCATTTTACAGATCTTAAAAATGATCTCTCATTAGGGAGATTTGACTCAAAAGTTGAGCAAAGCCTAAAAAAGAAAAATGATAGGGTTTTGATTTTTTATCAGAATGAAACATGAAATGGTAATAGAAATTTATGAAAATGGTCATGTATAAATAAGACATTCTAAGAAAGAAATTTTTTTTTACAGATTTGGAAAATGATCTCCCGTTGAGGAGATATGACTGCAACAATTTGATCTTGGGTCTGAGCAATGCCTAGGATTGCAAACAGACAGGGTTTCAGTTTTAAATACAAATAAAATATAAATCAACCATATAAATTGTTGACAATTTTCAGAGATTAACTAGACATACAGATGAGAAAAACCCTTTTTACAGATCTAAAAAATGATCTTCCATTAGGAAGATATGACTCTAACAAGATAGATTTAAACCTGAGCAATTAAAATGACACAAAGTGACAAGATTGTGGTCTTTGATCAAAATCAGGTATAAAATGACCATAAAAATTGATAAAAATTGGCATGAACAAACTAGATTTAATGCTGAAGACACCACATTTTAAGTATCAGAAAGATCATCTCTGGTTAGGGAGAAATCACTCCAGCAATTCGGTCATGATTCAGGAAAAATCCTGATGGTACAGAATGACAGGGTCTGAATCTCGTTTTTTAAAGTGAGTTTCTAGATCTCAGAATGACCTAAATTTTGGTAGAGATTCTGAATACATATGCATGAAGTTGCAGTAAAAAATTTAGATTAAAATGATCTCTAATTATATGCAAATTAACAGATCTAAAATCAAACCAGAATTGAAAATGTCATCTAAACATGATTGAATGAAATAGAATCTCATTAATGAATTGATTAAATGATCAAGAATGAGATCTATCATTTCAGATCATGGATAATGATGCAAAATCTAAATTAAAACATCTAAAAACAAAATCAAAGTTCTGGATCATAAATGGAAATTGATTTGGTCAATTGAATATGAGATTTGATCTATAAAAGACCAAATCTCATCATTGTAATGGCTAGAATGAAATTGTATGAATCAAATAGCAAATTGAATGGATTAAATAGCATAAAATTAAAATTAATACAGAATTGAAGTAGATCTACATTGCTACTTATGAGATTAAAAAGAAATTGAAAGAAGAAGAAGAGAGGAGGGGGGCAGCACTTAGAAAATTTTAAGAAAAATAAAAAATTCATTGAAAGAGAGGAAGATGACTTACCTTGGCTGAAGAGGGATGAAAGAGAGAGATGGATTTTTCTCCAAATTGGCGCAAAATCCAAGAGAAAATGAGAGAGATAGAGAGGGAGAGAATTCCAACTTTCAAGGGAATTTTCTCTTTTTTTTAAGATGTAAAAATCGACCCCCTTAAGGGGTCTATTTATAGCCCATCTTGGGGGCATTTTTGGCATGCCCCAAAAAAATGAATTAGTTAGGATAGGGCTGAGGTGGCTTGGCCCTTGCCACATGGCATTCAAAAGGGCACACATGGGGGGGGGGGGGGCATGTGGGCATTTTCAAAAAGTTTTAATGGATAAATTGGGTATTTTGCTAAAACATTGACACATGGCACCACCTCCAAGTGTGTGCACATATGGGTTTTTTAAAACAAGGGGGAAAAGTTAAAAACAAGTGAAAAAAAAGTGTTTTAAACTAAAAACAAGTTTAAAGTGAAAATCAATATTGAAATTGAAAGAAAATGCAAAGTGGCGCCCCCTTTAGAAATATTTTTTCTTTTTAATTTTAAAACTAAAAATGAGAGATTTGAAAATAAAAGGGAAATAAAATGGTGGAAAATAAAGGAGATTTGAAAATTAAAGATAATGGTTCTCAATTGGATCTAAGATCCATTTGGATTTTTTTTTAACTCAAATTGAATTGAAACTGAATCCAGATTGAATTTTGAAAGATTTTGTAGAAACATGGAATTCAGACTTGAAATTCAAGGTTTGTTTTCGAAATTAGAATAAAAATTGGATTTTAAATTTGGATCTGGATCCATTTTGATGTTTGAAATCCAAATAGAGTTAAAAATTGGATCCATATTGATTTTCAAAAGTTTTTCTCAAAACATTGGATTTGAATTTTGAAATACAATGATTGGTTTTGAAAATTGGATAGAAATTGGGTTTTGAATCTAGATCTGGATTCATTCTGGTTTTTGAAATCCAAATCAAAGTTTAAAAGTGGATCCAGCTTTAAAATATCAATTTTTGAAAGAAAGAGAATACTGGATTTATTTTAAAATAAGATGATTAATTTTGAAATTGAATTTTGAAAAGGATCTGGATCCATGGTTTTGAAAAAGATTGGATCTGGATCTCAACGAAAGATAAAAATGAAGAAAATGGATCCAAATGATGATTGGATCCTTAGAAAATGGAAAATCTGGGAAATAGAAAATAGACATCAGATCCAACATTGGATCCAGTATCCAATTTGAAATATGGATTGGATCTCGGATATTGATAAAATATCATATAAAGGACTTAATCTGAGTCTTAATTGGGACTTGTTCTAGTTTGGAAATTTGATAGAAATGATATTCTGAAGAAAATACTATTTTTTTGTTTTTGCCCTGCAGGGGTAGAAAACACGGTACATAACTAGTTTGAATATACTTGAACTGGATGAAATTGGAATGAACTGAATTGGAAGTTAGTTATACTAAGATGAACTAAATTTGGAGCTAAAACACTAGCTCAATCGATTGGGGTTAGCTCAATTTGGACTGAATTGAGCTAAAATGAGCTTAAATGAAGGTCCGAGAGTGCAGAAAGTGACTTAGAACTGGAACTGAACCATTCAAACTTCTGATGAACTCAAATTATACTCATAGGGATAGGATCTACTAGATTTGACTGACTTGAGGACAGTTTGGCTAAAATTTGAGCTAAAAATGATCGCATTTCGCCTGAAATAAACTAAATTTAGTTGAAATGAACTGACATAGCTCATCATGAGCTCAGTGGAGTTAGAAATGACTGATATTCTAACTTCTCTGAACTTAAGATGAGTTTGGCTAGGTCTGACTGAAGAAAAGGGCTAAGGGTGACTCATGGGTAAAATGGTAATTTTATTATCAAAATGGGGGGTAAACTGACCTCTAGACTGGGATAAACCTAGGGGTGAGACTCTACATCGTCCTGCAGGGGGTTGGCATCTGTGAAAAGCGGGTGTCTGAAACAGACCTAAAAAATTTGGGGTGTTTACAAGTTGTCACTCACTGCTTAGTTGTTCTTACATGCTTAGCGTAATTTCAATTACATGCAACTTGTTGAATAACATGAACACTGCTTAGATGATATGTCAACTCGCTCTACTTGATTATAATCCAGCTTATTTTGGATAACAGTTGTATTACATTTTATGCAAATGTTTCTAACTCTTTCATCATGCTAGATTGCTTATATTTTTCATAAAATGGTTTGTTATGGATTTTATCTCACCAGCTCGCAAGAGTTCTAATTTTGTTTCATGGGGCGCAGGTGATGATTGACAGGTGGTGTGATGGGGCAGGTGTGTTGCGAGGATTTGGACCCACACTTCTAAAACTTTTGTGATCCTGGCAATCTTTTGGGGGAATGTCCCAATGTGAGAGACATTTTTGTAAATAGAAATTGTAAATCATGTTGTCTCATTTTGTAATTAAAAAGAGCATATGGTCTTTCCTGTATTTGACGATTTTTGCCTGTAACCCGCTCAAGAATGTCCAACTATTTTTCCCCTTTGATTTTTCTGCTTTGCACAATCCTTTCAAAAAAAAAATTTCTTTTCTAAAAATCCAGGATTTTCATGTTGGTATTTTTTGGGGCGTTACAAGGGTAATTCCAGTCTAGACTCGGATCAATTCTTTTATCTGATATTATATCTATATCCGAGATTCAATTCATGTTTCAATTTGGATATTTGATATCTGATTCAATTGGATCTGATGTCCATTATCCATTTTCTATTTCTGGACCTCGACCTTTTTATCTAATTCATTTTGTTATCTATATCCAGAGTCCAATTTATTTTTTGAACCTAGATTATCTTATGAGATATCCAGGGTCCAATCATTTATTATTCAATATCCATTCTTCAATTCTTATTTAATACCCAGGATCCATTTCCACCATATTATCTTGATTCGGGATCCGCTTCTGCAAGGTCATCATTGATTTAGGATCCATCTTATCCTCTTTGCCTCATCCAGGATCCATTTTAAATGTCTTATCTTTGATCCAAGATCCATCCACCATTTTTAAGTATGGATCATGCTCATTGTCTGAGATCCAAATCCATTTGTCATTTGAAACTTTGGATCCAAATCTAAATTCAAAACTTTCCTCCAATTTCAAACTTGGGTTCAAAATTGATCTTTACATTTTAATCTAAATCCAGCATTTTACATTTGATATTTTGAAATGCCTTTTTCAGAAAAATAATGTGTGCCAGATCTAGATCTAGATTGGATTTAGATTTAGATTTTTATTAGGCTCAAATTTCAAAATGGATTTTAGATCCAATTTACATCAGATGGGACCCACCTAGGTGGCATCACCTCTTGATTATTCTCTCCATTTGGTTTTCTCATTTTTGTTATTTCAGATAACTAATTGATTTAGGACTTCATTTTCGCTTTTTATCTTTTTAATTGTATCCTTTTGATTTTAACCTTTTATCATTTGTTTTAAAATCAAATGTGGACCCCACTCAAATGGCGCCACATCTAGAATGCTTTCTTTTAATAAGTGTTTTAATTAGATTGAAAAATAAAAAGTCAAAAATAAAACCAAATGTGGACTCTTTTGAGAAAATTGATTTCCCCTAATTTTGCTAATTAGTTGCTAATTAATTAACAAATATGGGACCCTCTAAAGTCCCTATCCTCTTCTAATTTTTCTTATAAATAGGACTCAATGAGGGGACGTCCAAGGGGAAGCCAACAAGCTCTCTTCTTGCTCTCTCTCTCTCCTTGATTTTCTTTTCTTTCCTTCTTATTCCCCAAGTGTTGCCCCTCCCTTCTTCTTCTTTCTTCTTTGTTTTCTTTTCTTCTTTTGTTGCAGCAAGGGAAGGCCATCCAGATCAAGTAATCCCTTTCACTTTCTTTTATTTTCATTTTTATTCCATTATTTATTTGTTATGTTTTCTTTTTCTTATAGCCATGAGAAGTTAGGAACTCGGTTTCTCATAAACTGAGTCCCTTCTTCTAATCAGCCACAACAAAAATGAATCCCATTCATTAGTTTTTATTTCTTTTTATTATTCTATTCATATGCATTATAGATTTAGGTCTGCATCTTTACATCCATATATAATCAAGAATCGTTCATCTTTTATTTTTTTTCTTTTATGCATGTTTAGATTAGGTTTTATCTTGTTTAATAGTATATGCTCTAAATCTTGATTTTGGCACTCACGTTAGCATCATTATTTTATATGTTTATTTTTATTGTTTCAAACTAATTTTTTTATGAGATACACATTCACATGTTTACGTGAATCTGGCCAAGTTTCATGATTTTTTGGCATCTTTTGTTTTATTTTCAAAAATAAAAACCGAAACCTATTTTCTGCACCGTCAGAACGTTGTGCATAATCTGGGTCAACTTCATGAAGTCATATCTCCCTAACTGGAGATGATTTTTCAGATCCGTAAATTGTGACTTCTTAGTATGCATGTTTAGTTTCTTTTTGATGATTTTGGTAATTTTTTATGTTTGTCTTCTATTTTATTTTAGCCAAAAACCATAATCTATTTTTCTGCATCGTTAGGCATTATTCATAATCAGGGTCATCTTGTTGGAGTCATATTTCCCTAACCGGAGACGATTTTCCAGATCCATAAAAAGAATTTTTTTCACTGTCATGTCTAGTTTATCTTTAAAAAAATTCATAATTTTTCATTTCTGTTTGCTATTTTATTTCAACCTGAAATTATGACAGGTAGAGAATATCTTGTTCTACAGCCCGTTTCCACTTTTTAATTTAATATATTTTTTCTGAATATTTATTAAATTTATTTTTTGGTTGTATGATGTCTTTAGGGTTGTTAAGAGTGTTCATATCAATTTTCAAAAATTTTGAAAGTTATTTGATATTTTATTTTGTTGTTTTCCAAGAACCAATTTTCTGTAGAATCCTGTTCTGTAGAAATACGGGCAGATTCGACCTTTTCTTGTTTATATTATTGTTTTCATAAATAGTTTTTAATGATTTTAAATCTGATTATTTTCTTGATTATGTCTAGGTGCTCTCCACCCGATTTGGTGTAGATTTGAGTTTATTTAGTCTTTGGATTAGGCATACTTTAAAAACCATTTTCTAAAACCCTGATTTTAAGACTATTTTGGTAATCAACATTAATTTCTAGGGGTATTTTAGTCTTTTTGCCTCTAATTCTAAAAAATTCATTTTATAATCAGTTTAGATTTATAGTTTATTAAATCATGTATTTTTATTTAGTTTATTTAGGGATTTTATTTTATGAATGCATGGGAATGGCTTATTTGAGGATAATATCCTTCAATTTCTAGATATTGTTAGATAAATCCTAAAAAGCCTACATATTTCTACTAACATTTTTACTGATCTTGCAGAAAAGTTAAAGACTTTATTTTCTCTTTTCTTTATTTATTTTATTATTCAATTTCTTAATGTAAATTATAATCAAAAACCAAAAATAGTAAAAATTTACTTTTCTGCATAACTTAGGATTGCATAAGCATATAGTTTATTTTCTTAATATTAATTGTTATTGATTATCGTACATATGCATATTTTAAATTCCATAATGGTGAAACATGAATGGCATGTGCACCTTCTTTTAAGAAGTTAATAAATTTAGTAGAGTTCGCATTTGTGGCCATAGTCAGGATACGAATGAAATTCAAGTTTTATTAATCTCTTTAAGTTACAAAAGCCTAAACATTTAGGTTATTTTCAAAATGATTGTATACTTTCAAAATATTTTATAAAACCTTCCTCTTAGGATTTAAATAAAGTACATTTAAAACATATATGTGGCTATACTCATAAATATGTGCCAAATTTATTTCATCTGAATTCTATAAGGCGCAAAAATCTAATTTTTATCAAAGGAGTTTTTACAAAAATGAGGGGATTTATCAATGGTTTTTCTCAAATTTTCTTCTTAAAAGGGATTCTAGCCATGCATCACTTAGATTAGGTTGCATCATGCTTAGGCCCACAAGGACACATGCCCCATTATTTGATTCCTTTTCAAAATATTTCTTCAAAAAGTATTCTTGAGCAATTCTAGGCATGCATCATGTTTTCAGTAACTCTTTTTCAAAAGACATTATATATATGTTTGATTCTTTCTGCATTCTAGGACTTACAATAATCGCTTAGATATTTGAATAAAACAAGGCATATCGTTCAATCCTTAGTTCGATTACCCTTGGTTAAGGCGCCAGGAATGGTTGAACCTCGTACCGACAGGCGAATCCCAATATCTCAAGTTTTCTCATATCTTTCAAAATGGAGGTGAGTTTTCTAAAACCTTTTCAAAAGTTCAGTTGAACTGCAAAAGTAACATTTTACATGATAACAAGGCCTTTGGGGTATACAAAATACATGGCATAATAAACCCCTAGAATATCGCATTGATGCTGAAGTCATGCTTCTCCCACGTACGAGTGGGTGAATGGTTAATATTGAAAGAATGCACTAGTTATAGTTTTAACGATGAATAAATGAATGAATATGCGTTATTATTATTCATGAGTAACCTTGTAAAAGGTGTTGATATCGGTACACTGTTGAACCGATCGAGCAAAGGACCCGTGTTGTATCTGCATGGCTAAGCTAAGCTCGGCGAGCTCTTGCTTTGATTCGTGAGATACCGATGAGCTAATTCATGGAGACTTGAGCTATGATATTCCAACTGCGGCCTTGAAGAGGTTGTTTATGTTTATACACTAAGTCATGGAGACTTGAGCTATGTTATTTTCAACTATGTCTTGAAGAGACTTCTTGTGTTTTCAAGTTTTATATTGTTATAAATGAAATGCTTTCCTACTAGACCAGTGATGTTTTTTACCTCATTTTATGGAGAATACAGGTACTGAACCTGTGATGTGATATGCAGAGCAGAGCGATATTAAGTTTCAAGGTTTTTCCAGACTATGTTGGATATTTCATTTATAAAAACAATTTTGAAGAATATTGCTTTACCAAGCAATGTTGTTGTAATAAAAAACTTGTTGTGGTTTGCGTAAATGGAATACTTTGGTGGCCAATGAATACTTGGCCACATACCTGTGACTTGCCTGACATCTTCTAAAACCAATTACTCGTTATCATCTATTTTCACTGCTAAAAACTTTTTCTAAATTTCGCTGCAAAGAAAAAAAATCCATGAATTTTTTACCAAGTTTTGTTTTAGAAATCAAGGGCGTTACACTATCACCACATTAACACTCGATATAAATATGTCAAACACCTTCAAGATTTCCTTTTAAAAGTCGAACCCATTCTTCGACTTCGTGTTCTCAACCAAATTTTATGACCATCCATCAAGGCCATAGTTTCCCCTAAGTACCCCTATACCCCCTCCTCTTTATTAAAATATCGACCACCACCACTTGGCCAGTAATGCATTATTAAACTACCTTAGATTCTTAATCCCCAAACACCCCTAAGAAAGTGTCTAGGTAACAACCTCTCAACTAATGAGAGCAACAACCTTCTTTTCTCCATCTCCACCCAAAAAGGAAGTTGCTTATAATCCTGTTTATCTTCTTTAAAATTGACTTCAGAATAGAGAAAATCCCCATAAAATATTGTGCAATTGTGGCAAGGGAATGTTTGACCAAGGTATACCTTCCTGCTTTCGATAGAACTGTGGCCTTCCATGCATCAGCGTTGTTTCTTATCTTGTCCTCCACTGATGCCCAAAGATTGGCCCTCGTGACCCCCATATGCAACGAGATCCCCAAGTAGATCATGGGAATGTCGTGCTTCACACATCTAAAGAACCTTCTAGTTGTAGGTTCTAAGCTCTCATTGTCATCATTGAATAATACAAAGCTACTTTTGGCATGATTCACTCGCAATCCAGAGATTTTAGAAAAGATCTTAAGGATGAGCCCCAAACATTTCATATTATGTTCACTCGCTTCATAAAAAACCGGGACATCATCCGCAAAAAAAAATATGAAAAATGAGCTCTACCCAGTAGATTCACCCCCTTATACATTCCACTGACTGCAAGAGACAACTAAGAACTTTTATTGCCAATATAAAAATAAGGGGAGAGATTGAATCCCCCTGCCTGAGCCCATTCCTTGGTTTGAAGAAAGACCCTTGTCGGCCATTAATGCAAACCAAATCGAGGAAGAGTCCAATATCTTTCTAATCCATCTCACCAACTTCTCTCCCACACCCACCCTTAGTGAGACTTTAAATAGGAAATCCCAACTCAAACAGTCAAAAGCCTTGTGAATGTCTACTTCTTTTGAGAAAGAATGCACACTATGAATGCCCCACCACTTTGTGAACCTCTTGCTTAAGGCACATTGCCAAAACACAAGTAATTATTTTTAGTAGGGTGAGAAATACGCATATATGCCTAAACTTGTCAATATCATTTGCCTCACGCTCTTTATGTACTAACACCAGTAACGATTATCCCTACCTTTCAAGCAACCATGTATTAGTGTGAAACTCATTAAAAATTGTCATGAATTCGTCCATGCATGTTGGCTAAGTGGCTTTAAAGAATTTGATTGAAAGGCCATTTACCCCTGGGGCTTTGTTGAGGAGCTCCCATATTGCTTGCTTTACCTCATCCACCAAGAATAGCTCAACCAAAAAAGTCCTTGCCCGATCATTAAGGGAACTCATGCATGTGGCACTAATGTTGAAAGATCATTGGACCAAATCTGATGTGAAGAAGCCCATGAAAGCTTGTGAAATGTTAGCATTTTCAAAAATGCATTCTCCAATGGATGAAGGATGGTAAAAATTTGTTCTACGATGAGAGGATGCGTACAGGTGAAAGAATTTTGTGTTCTTGTCACTGTGATGCATCTAATGAACTTTTGATCTTTGCTTTCATCGTATTTTTTATCTCAAACACCATTCTAATATATTGTCAACCAGAAAATTAAAACTTTCACTAGCCCCTTGCCCCTCCCCAAGGTCGCCCCCCACTTATTGCAATGACATCTTGTAGCAATTTTAATTCATCCTATCATGCTTAATTCTATAAGACCCATAAATTTTTTAGAATTAGTTAAATAAATAAATCAGTGTAAATCCAAAATTTTTAGTATTATCTTAATTTGTCTATTGAAAAGCTAATATAATCATCAGTTCGAACAAACTAAAGCTTATAAGAAATTTAAAACCAAACATTTTAGTTCGCAGATTTAAATATATTGGGATTTGGATTTTTTACCAGTATCTAAATATATTCGCAATCCAATATCTAGGGTAAATGGATCTAGTATTTGGATCTGGTTCATGGGAAAATCCAAGATCTATTAAAGAAAATTTAGGATTTGAGTATTTGGATTTGGATCCTAAGAGGATCCAAAATCCATAACGGCTTTGGATATGGGTTTGGGTTTATTCAAATAGAATTGGATCCAACATGGATCCAGGATCCAATGAGAAATATAAATTAAAGTCTTTATTAATAGGTAAGATTAGATAGTATATTTATGTAATATACTATCTAATATATATCTTAAGAAATAACAAACTATGTTAATGGAATTAATAGTAAGACAAAACTTTAGTCAAATAATAAAACATTAAAAAAACAAAGCAATAATGTAACAGTGGGTGCCCCTCCTTAGTGGGCCCCACATAAATTAAGAAGGAAAAAATATATATATAACAAAAATACACCTTTTTTTTTTTTTGGGGGGGGGGGGGGGGGTACAATTAGAGGAAGAAGAGAGGATAACCCCACTCTCTCACTCCTCTAAAAACGTTAAAAGGGGATTATGAAAATCCCCCCTCACAAGTTATATAAAAGAAATGTATATAGATAAGAATATACATTTTGGGGAATTAATTAGAGGAACAGGAAAGGGTGGCTCAACCCTCCCCCCTTCTCTAAAAAGCATTAAAAGGAAAACAATAATATTAGTAAAGTATAAAATAAGGCATATATATATATATATTAAAAATAAAAAAAATGATAAGGGCCCCACTCATGTTCACTAACATTTAAGTTACTCTCTTACGTTTCTCTCATTTAACCCTACTCAAGGCCTCTTATTTCAGAAAGCAGATCAGATCATGCTGGAAATGAGCAGAAAGCTCATGCTGAAATCGTGGTCAACCATTACACATTTTTGGATGGTCACCACATGGTCCTTAACGCTCTTCGTTAAGTTTTGTTTTTTCGTCAAGTTTCTAAAATATAATTTATTTGACGGGACTACACTACGGACCCCGAAAAGACTCTCTCTCTCAGGATGGAGGAGTGGTGCCTGCAGTGGAGGGCAGCCGAAAAGACTCTCTCTCTCTGGGTGGAGGGTGCCCTTCTCTCAGTTTTGTGGAGTCGATCGGACCCTAAAAAGACTCAATCTCGGTGAAGGGAGTCCTTCTCTCATTTTTGTGGAGCTGATCAATATCTTCGGCTTGTTCTCTGATTTTGAGTCGGCCAGGCATAATGAAGCAGAGGATGGGAGCCCTCCACCGAGTCTGCCAGCAGAGGTGAAGGTCGAGAGCCCAGTGCCGCCACCGGCCATGCCGATCACTTCCAGTGATCTTCGGCTTTCTTCTTCTTATTTTTTAGACATTAATTTTCGTTCATTTGTTGGAATCATCTTCAGTTGTGTTTTATAAGGTGTTTTGATGTGGGTAAGCTTTAATCTTTTGATCTGAATATGGTCTAGGGTTTCTGAATTCAGGGATTTTCTTGCTCTAATTATTCTGATGATTAATCGAGATTCAATATCTCATCTCTGTTCTACTTTTTTCCCTTTTCTTTCTTCGAATTGCTTTACATCATAATTGAGTGCAATATTTGTTGTTAATGATAGTGTGCTTTTGATTTTCTGATTGGAGAATTGGTAGATTTGTTTTCCGCCCTGTGCTTGGTGATCGTGGTGGTATGCTGCTATGTGTCAGCTTTCTTTTGAAAGAGTTGTAATGGTTTTTTAAATGCATCAAAATGTAATGGCATAAAACATGTTGAATCATAGGAGAGTTTGTGGGATTTTTTTACTAAGTCTTTGCCTTCACATCGAAATTGTTAGTCAAAAGGCAAACTTTTTCATGGTGCTTGCCTATGTAGAGTTTGTTGGATCTGTTGGGGATCAGTAATAAATGATTGTGTATGTTATGATGAATCATAGGGCAATATTGTCTTTCAAGTTTGATAGGGGCTTATGTAAATTATACATTTGTCACTGTAATTTATGTAATGACATCAATACAGGTTGTCTGACCCTAATCCTCCTATGTTTAGTACTTGTCTTAGACTTAAACCTTCTCTTTCTTTCATGGTTTTCTCTTGTGCATGACATGGATTTCTAAGCAAAATCTCTCAGTGCCTTATTATGGTTTGCTTTCTTAAGTGATTGCTTACATTGTTTGCAATTGTTATTGCCCACGCTATCATTTCTTTCCTTGTGCATATGATTTGATGCTTAATGCTTCAACGTGCCCTATGAACACCTTGCAAAGACCATTAAAGTTCGTTCTTCATAGTCTATATCACTTGGATGTTGGATGATTGCCCAGCACAATTGTTTGGCCTATGTCACATGTCTTCCTCAATTTGTAATGGATCTTGCTTATCAAATCTTCTTTGTGGTAACTAAGTACAGTGCCAACATGATAATTGAGTGACACGAGGATTGCATGAGACAATGATTAAAACATGAAGTTAAAACTAACCTTCAGTTCATTAGGTTTGGCTATAAGGTTTTTGTAGACTTCCTAGGTTTTGTATAGAGTTTTTCCTGTCAAAGGATGCTTGTTTCTTAATAAGTCGGTAAAAACAACCATTTAGCTCGAGCCAACAAGCTCTTAAAGAAAGTGAAGGCAAAGATAAAGCAAGCCACCAAAGCTGAGCTCAGTTGCCCACCAAAAAGAGGCCTACCAGGCTGCACATGTTAGTAGATTTGATAATTCCAGTGCATATATAAATAAGTTTGAGCTAGACCTTGAATATCTCTGGCTTTGGATGTCACAATGTGGATGGCTCTACTTTTGTTGTTAGGCAAAATTTCTTACTTGTGTGGAGATATGGCCATTGAGCATCTTCATATCTGATGATAAATAGGTGAATGGAATATTTTGTAGATCCTCTAATTAATTTGACTTTAGTTGCTCTGCTTATTAAAGCCAAGAGTGGTTTTGATTAATAAGCCGACATAATTTCTGAAGTACTTTTTTGAAAACTTGCTTTTTCTTGTGGTGATTAATAAGCCGACAACATTTCCAAAGTACATCCACTCACCACAAGAAAAGCAAGTTTTCAAAAAAGTACTTTGGAGATTTTGTCGACTTATTAATCAAAACCACTCTCGGCTTTAATAAGCAGAGCAACTAAAGTCAGATTAATTAGAGGATCTACAAACTATTCCATTCACCTACTTATCATCAGATATGAAGATGCTCAACGGCCATATCTCCACACAAGTAAGAAATTTCGCTTAACAGCAAAAGTAGAGCCATCCACATTATGACATCAACAGCCAGAGATATTCAAGGTCTAGCTCAGACTTATTTATATATGCATTGGAATTATCAAATCTACTAACAACATGTGCATCCTGGTAGGCCTCTTTTTGGTGGGCAACTGGGCTCAACTTTGATGGATTGTTTTATCTTTGCCTTCACTTTCTTTAAGACTTTGTTGGCTCGAGCTAAATGGTTGTTTTTACCGACTTATTGAGAAACAAACATCCTTTGACAGGAAAAAATCTATACAAAACCTAGGAAGTCTACAAAAAACTTATAGCCAAACCTAATGGTCGCTTATGAACTGAAGGTTAGCTTTAACTTCCTGTTTTAATCATTGTCTCATGCAATCCTTGTGTCACTGAATTATCACGTTGGCACTGTACTTTTTCTCTTGACAATCCAACAACTTTGGAATCTGGTTACCACAAAGAAGATTTGATAAGCAAGATCCATTACAAATTGAGGAAGACATGTGACATAGGCCAAACAATTGTGCTGGGCAATCATCCAACATCCAAGTGATATAGACTATGAAGAACGAACTTTAATGGTCTTTGCAAGGTGTTCATAGGGCACGTTGAAGCATTAAGCATCAAATCATATGCACAAGGAAAGAAATGATAGCGTGGGCAATAACAATTGCAAACAATGTAAGCAATCACTTAAGAAAGCAAACCATAATAGGGCACTGAGAGATTTTGCTTAAAAATCCATGTCATGCACAAGAGAAAACCATGAAAGAAAGAGAAGGTTTAAGTCTAAGACAAGTACTAAACATAGGAGGATTAGGGTTAGACAACCTGTATTGATGTCATTACATAAATTACAGTGACAAATGTATAATTTACATAAGCCCCTATCAAACTTGAAAGACAATATTGCCCTATGATTCATCATAACATATACAGTCATTTATTACTGATCCCCAACAGATCCAACAAACTCTACATAGGCAAGCACCATGGAAAAGTTTGCCTTTTGACTAACAATGTCGATGTGAAGGCAAAGGCTTAGTAAAAAAATCCCACAAACTCTCCTATGATTCAACATTTTTTATGCCATTATATTTTGATGCATTTCAAAAGCCATTACAACTCTTTCAAAAGAAAGCTAATGCGCAACAGCATACCACCACGATCACCAAGCACAGGGCGGAAAACAAATCTACCAATTCTTCAATCAAAAAATCAAAATCACACTATCATCAACAACAAATATTGCACTCAATTATGATGTAAAGCAATTCAGTGAAAGAAAAGGGAAAAGGGTAGAACGGAGAAGAGATATCGAATCCCGATTAATCATCAGAACAATCAGAGCAAGAAAATCCCTGAATTCAGAAACCCTAAACCATATTCATATCAAAAGATTAAAGCTTACCCGCATCAAAACACCTTATAAAACACAACTGAAGATGATTCCAACCGATGAACGAAAATCAATGTCTAAACACAACAACAAAGTAGTAGATTAGCGACGACCACATTCCGTCGCGAATCCGTCGCTAACCATGTTAGCGACGGATTAGCGACAACGAGGCGACAGTATGCTTACGTCGTGAATATTTCGACGCTAACTGGCGACAGAATTAGTCCGTCGCCAGGTCCATCGCTAATTGCGACGGAATAACGAGCGCTATATTCCGTCGCCAATCCGCCGGTACTAAACGGCGACCACGGCTTGGCGACAGATTTAATTCCGTCGCTATGCCGTCGCTAGATTAATATGATTAGCGATGGATGGTTCCGTCGCTAATCCGTCGCAAACACGAAAAAAAATTAAAAAAAAATTATTTGAAAATTAATTACCGAGAACTGTACAATTTCTATTTCCTGTACAATTTATATTTCCTGTAAATAAAAAATAAACCACACAAAAAAATTCATATAACAAGTCTCTACAACAATTAATCGTTCCACCTTAAAATTAAGAAGTTTAATTATTTACAATTCAACAATTACAATTAGGAAAAATAAAAAAAATAGAACTTCTTCAACACAGACCTCTAATCATCGCCAAGATTTTGTGCGTCTTCTTGTTCATTGTCTTTATCTGTCCCTTCAGCTCCACTACCCTGATTATCGCTAGCAGCCTACACAAGAAAAGAACAGTCAGTATTGATAAACAAAATATAATGAAATAAATTACACACTATATGTGATTCTATCATGTGCTCATGTGTGATCTAAGACAATAAAAAAACTCTATATGTGATTCTATCATGCTCATATGTGTGCTAAGGCAGTCAAAAAATTGAATATGTGATTATAGCATGTTCATATGTGTTCTAAGGCATCTAAAAAAACTCTATATGTGATTCTACCATGCTCAGATGTGCTTTAAGGCAGGCAAAAAACTATATATGTGATTCGATCATGCTCGTATGTGTGCTAAGGCAGTAAAAAAATTGAATATGTGAATATAGCATGCTCATATGTGCTCTAAGGCAGGCAAAGCCAAAAATTTTATATGTGATTCTATCATAAATGATATATAACATGTTCATATGTGTTCTAAGGCAGTTAAAAAACTCTATATGTTTTTATAGCATGCTCATATGTGTGCTAAGGCAGTCAAAAAACTGAATATGTGATTATAATATGCTCATATGTGTTCTTAGGCAGTAAAAAAACTGAATATGTGATTATAGCATGCTCATATGTGTTCTAATGCAGTCAAAAAAACTTTATATGTGATTCTATCATGCTCATATGCGTTCTAAGGCAGACAAAAAGTTATATATATATATATTTATATATATATATATATATATATATATATATATATATATATATATATATATATATATATATATATATATATATGTGATTCTATCATACTCATATGTGTGCTAAGGCAGTAAAAAAATTGAATATGTGATTATAGCATGTTCATATGTGTTCTAAGGCATCTAAAAAAACTCTATATGTGATTCTACCATGCTCAGATGTGCTTTAAGGCAGGCAAAAAACTATATATGTGATTCGATCATGCTCGTATGTGTGCTAAGGCAGTAAAAAAATTGAATATGTGAATATAGCATGCTTATATGTGCTCTAAGGCAGGCAAAGCAACTTTATATGTGATTCTATCATGCTCATATGTGTGCTAAGGCAGTAAAAAAATTGAATATGTGATTATAGCATGTTCATATGTGTTCTAAGGCATCTAGAAAAACTCTATATGTGATTCTACCATGCTCAGATGTGCTTTAAGACAGTCAAAAAAACTATATATGTGATTATACCTGAGAGGGACCTGGAATCGAAGATCCCCTATCCTGAACAGCGGCCTTGATCTCATTTCGGAGAAAGAGGGCGACGGTGTATTGGAAGTAGTTATTCAGTGATTCATTAATGATCTCGCGTACATCATCACCGGAAAGAATAGTCGGCTGCTTGGAGCTTATGTCGGCGCAAGAAGTCGGTGAGCCGTAACTGGAAGAACCAATAACTGGTGAAGTGTTCATATTACTCCCAAACCCGAACACGCGACCTTTTTTGGGTTCACCTGCTGCAGTCACCCATGCTGTAGGATCAAATGATGGATGTTGAGTAGCGTCTTCGCCATATCGTTCTACCATTTGTTGCTCATATGCCTCCTACAAAATAATGTTTAAAGTATTCATTAATAATTAATGATAACATTATGATAACTTGCATATATATTATAATGATTATTAATAGAATTAATACATACAGTTGTCGTTCTCGCCTTCTCTGATACGAAGACTCCTGTGGTCTTCCGTTTATGTGTTTCTACAAACACATCCTTATATGGTACACTGCCTCCTTTTTCTGCTTCCTGCGAAGTTAAATGACAAAAGATTTAGTACACAAGTTTGCAACAATACTTATAAAATTAATATTATATATTGATGAGTTACCATTTTCTTTAGGTGGCTCCCAAATGTCTTAGATCCACCTGTGTGTAGATGGGCTTCGGGCATCTTCGATCGATTTTGTGAAGCCTTTGCAGAGCGATTTTTAAATGCATCTCCCGCCCACTTATCGCACATTTCATCCCAGTAATCTCTCCTGATAGTAATAGGGCCATGGCCCTTCCACAGTAATGGATCATCTACTACGCCAGATGCTTTTTTTGCTGCAGTCTTCATAGTGTGCAGCATGTCTGCAAATCGATTGGCAGCCTGCTACCTTCTGCCACACCTTTCTTGCATCATTTTCTTCCACTGTAGTTGCGAAGCGATTCGAAGCCTACAAATATTTTCAGAAAGTTAGTAGACATTGCTTAAATAAATTAAATATGAAACACATTAACTATGAGGAACAACTGTATACCATGAATAAGGACCACAATCTGTCTAACACCTCCTTTGGGTACTCTTTCCATTGAGCAACTGGTCCTGGTAGATGTTGAAGAAGTGAATTCCTAATCTCCCGTACTACTTCTTGTAGCTCAAACCTCGTGCTGCACATGAATTGTTACACAGTAAATATCAATATAAAATATTTAAAAGATATACAATAATTGAAAACAAAATACTTACGGTCGATTATCGATATACACTATTCGAATGAGTCTTCTTGTGCCAGCCTGAGAAGACCATGTTTCCTGTGTTGGCTGTTGACTTGTGTGATGAACTGGTGTAGGTGGGTCGTGTACAGGCGCAACATCGTCTATAAAAAAATACATTATAAATTCTCAGAATGTGCATTTGAACTAATCAAGCATCTAATTGGTTATATGATATACCTATCACAGGAGCCCGTGAAGATGAAGGTTGAGCCTGGCTACTACTGGATGAGCGACCACTATAACCTCCACGAACCATATTCTAACAAATAACATATGTCATACAATACATTTAAATAATTCACATCAAGTATTACAATGCATTCAAGTCATTCACATCAAGCATTGCAATGCATTCAAATAATTCAAATCATTGACATCAAGTATTGCACTAATTCAAATCATTCGTTAATTGCATAAATTATAATACATTCAGATAATTGAAATCATTCACATCAAGTATTACAATGCATTCAAGTCATTCACATCAAGCATTGCAATGCATTCAAATAATTCAAATCATTGACATCAAGTATTGCACTAATTCAAATCATTCGTTAATTGCATAAATTATAATACATTCAGATAATTGAAATCATTCACATCAAGTATTACAATGCATTCGAATCATTCGTATCAAGTATTACAATACATTCAAATAAAATTTTTAATCATTCACACCAAGTATTGCAATACAACTCACATCAAGTATTACAATGCATTTAAATAGAGGTTTGTAGTATAAGATTTTGCTCACTAGCTTGAGAATTCTTCCTCGTCACTAGTTTGACTTTCTTCTTCTTCTTCTTCTTCTTCTTCGTATCAATAGGGTCGGCCAATACGGTAGTTCCCAAAAAATAGATTTTTTCGTCCAATTGTGATCCTTCCCAAATCCACGGAAGGGTGTAGGACTGCGGGCATCTGTTAATACATCTGGAAAGTATCGCAATCTTCTTAGAATCTCTATGCCAGACAATCTTGAGGATGGACCTTCCGTTTCAGTTGTGCCTGCTGTAAATGCATTCTTTTGACGTCGGAACGGATGATCACTGGGTAGAAATCGACGATGGCAATCAAACCAGCAAGGCTTCCTTCCATGCCTCAATCTAAAAGCTTTGGAATCCTCCATGCAGTACGGACAAGCCAACCTCCCATGTGTGCTCCAACCAGATAACATACCATATGCAGGGAAGTCACTGATTGTCCATAGAACAACGGCCTTCATGTTGAAATTTTGTTTTTTGTGGGCATCATACGTGGTAACACCGTCATCCCACAGTACTTTTAATTCATCAATCAATGGCCTTAGATATACATCAAGATTTTGGCCAGGTGAGGTCGGACCAGGGATCAACAGAGACAAGAAAAGATTTGGACGTTTCATACACAAGCTTGGTGGAAGGTTATATGGAGTTACAAATACTGGCCAGCATGAGTATGGAGTTGATCTATCCCCAAATGGATTAAATCCATCTGTACATAGACCGAGTCTAACATTTCGCACTTCCATTGCGAAGTTCTGATGAGTACGATCAAAGTGCTTCCAAGCTTCAGCGTCAACAGGATGCGTGATCTTGTTTTCATCGTGTCGAACTTTATTTGCATGCAATCTCATGTGTTTAGCTGTCCTTGAAGACATATATAATCGCTGCAATCTAGGAGTGATAGGAAAGTAGCAGAGCGACTTGTATGAAACTTCCTTTGATCTCGTGCTACCATTGCCTCTTGTCTTTGGCTTGAACCGAGGATGCCCACATGACGGGCATGATATGTCGTTTTCCTGCTCCTTGAAATACAACATGCAGTGATTTGGACAAGCATCAATCTTTTTGTAATCCATACCTAGAGCGTTGACCATAACTTTCGCACGATAGAAATTTTGTGGCAATTTCTCATCTTTAGGCAACATACTCTTCACAATCATGCACAAACAGTCAAAACATGATTGACTCAAATTATACTCGGACTTCAAATTCATTAGTTGAAGAACTGCAGACAAGATAGTGTGACTCTCACAACCGTTCCAAAGTGGCTCATCAGCATCTCTAAGTAAATCATAAAATCTACTAGCTGCATCGTTTGGTGATTCTTCATCTACGGCAGTTCTTACATCACTAGAACTCATAGCAGAACCCAGTTCTGTTCCTGCAGCATCAAATATCAAATTCGTATATGGATTATCGTGCACCACATTCACCCGTGCATCAAAATCGTTTCTAAATTCTTCTCCAGGAAACGTCCAGTTCTGATAATCACTCACAAAACCCTTCCTGTATAGGTGATGTCTAACGCCATGAGGTTCTACAAATCGATTATTCTTACAAATCTTGCAGGGACACCTAATCTGACCTGTGGGATCTACCGTACTGACACTTGCCGTTGCAAATTCAATAAAACTATCGACACCATCCATATATTCATGCGATAACTCATTGTCCACTAACCTACGGTACATCCATTCACGGTTTGCAGTCATTCTGTCGTATGATGTTACGAATAGTATCCTAACCAGTTAAAAGAGAACCATCAGAATGCTATGATGAAGAAAATATCAAATTTATCATGCAATATATGATGTCATACAATCACAAGAATTATGATGCATGCATTGATAACTTAATATTTTCATGTGCAAACTATTCATGACACGATACATTCATTTGAAGCATGCTTTCAGTATACAATTTCACATGGAAGACATAATCAAATTGAAAGTAACTACATGTAAGCATGGATACAATCACATCAAACATTGCAATACATCGAAATAATTCATATCAAACAAATGTCAAACATGTACCTGCAGCAAACACACTTCAATATCCCACTAACTACTACCATGCATAGCATGGACTCCGTACTCCAAAAATAAGAACACTTCCATATTCATACATTAAAATCATGCTCAGCATGATCTCCGAACTCCAACAAAGCAGTCCTAGATATCAACAACTAAGTGAGTGTGTGAACAATAAAGTGTTACATTCAATAAATTAAATAACATGTGATGCGCTTGCATCACTTACTCACCATGGGTATTTACCCGATTTGCATTGTTTTTGTCACTTACTTACCACAGGTGGCGGGGCACAAGCGAGTTCCGTTGAAAAATCTGCACAAAAAAACAATTTTTTAAAATGAAGTCACCACAGAAAAAAAACTGTTCTGGCAAGGGGTCGACTCCCCTGCTGTTCCGGCAGGGGGTCAACCCCCTTACGGAACATAGGGGGTTAACCCCCTTACGGAACGTAGGGAGTTAACTGACCCCTGTTCGGGCAGCGGGTCGACCCCCAGCCTGTTATGGCAGGTGGTTAACCCCCTGTCGGGGTCGACCCCCTGCCCGGGGTCGAACCCCTTCCGGAAATGGGAGGGGGTTAACCCCCTGCCGGAAACGGCAGGGGACGCAGGGGGTTAATCCCTTGCGTTTTCCGACAGGGGGTTAACCCCCTGCGTGAACCGGGAGGGGGTTAACCCCCTGCCGGAAACGACAGGGGGTTAACCCCGTGTGAACCGGGAGGGGGTTAACCCCCTGCCGGAAACGGCAGGGGGTTAACCCCTTACGTGAAAACAGGGGTTAACCCCCTGCCGGAAATGGCAGGGGGTTAACCCCCTGTGTGAACCGGGAGGGGGTTAACCCCCTGCCAGAAACGGCAGGGGGTTAACCCCCTGCGTGAAAACGGGGGTTAACCCCCTGTCGGAAACGGCAAGGGGTTAACCCTCTGCCGGAAACGGGAGGGGGTTAACCCCCTGCGTGAACCGGGAGGGGGTTAACCCCCTGCCATTTCCGGCAGGGGGTTAACCCCCTGCCGAAAACGGGAGGGGGAGGGCGTTACCTTTCTCCGGGCGGCGAACAGTGGGACCGGCGGACGGTGGGACCGGCGAACGGCGGGAGCGGGACCGGCGAACGGCGGGAGCGGGACCGGCGAACGGCGAACGGCGAACGGCGGGAGCGGCGAACGACAGGAGCAGCGAAAGAAGAAAAGGAAAAGCTGGCTGGGATTAGGGTTATTCGAAAGTTAGCGACGGATTAATTCCGTCGCTAAGCCAACGTAAAATCAAATTCGTGAAAATAGCGACGGATTATATTCTGTCGCCACGTCCGTCGCTATTTAGCGACGGCCTAGTTTCCGTCGCTAACGTCGTCGGCAAATGGTGCGATCGTACCGACAAAACAATCCGTCGCTAATTAGCGACGGACTATCTTCCGTCGCTACTTTCATAAGATTTAGTAATAATAGCGACGAATATTTGTCGCTCGCCAATCCGTCGCTAACGTCCGTCGCTAACAACGTATTTTCTTGTAGTGAAAAGAAGAAGAAAGTTGAAGCTCACCGGCACTGATCGGTATAGCTGATGGTGGCACCGGGCTCTTGACCTTCACCTCTGTCGGCAGACTCGGCAGAGGGCTCCCATCCTCTGCTTCCTCATGCCCGGGTGGCTCAAAATCAGAGAACAAGCCCAACATATTAATCGGCTCCACAGAAATGAGAGGACTCCCTTCACCCAGAGAGAGTCTTTTAGGGGTCCGATCGGCTCCACAGAAATGAGAGAAGGCCCCCCTCCACCCACAGAGAGAGAGTCTTTTCGGGGTTCGTACTGTAGTCCCGTCAAATATATTATATTTTAAAAACTTGACTAAAAAGCAAGACTTAACATAGAGCGTTAAGGGCCACGTGGGGACCATCCGAAATATGTAATTGTCGGCCGCGATTTCATCATGAGCTTTCTGCTCATTTCCAGCATCCCTCACGTAAGTAACCATTCAAGAATGCTTATAACATCCTCTCTCTCTCTCTCTCTCATTTTAACCCACTCCCCCACATTGTATCCATGAAATCCCTCCCACCTATCTCATTAAACCTCTCTCTCTCTCTTGAATGTTGACCCTATATAAACCCCTGCTAACCAGTCGACCTCCCTCCCTCCCTCTTGTCTTTTTCCAGCACCTTCACAATCACTTTTTTGTCCCTAACCGAGTGAAGCTCCGCCGACTATCGGAAAGAGCGGCTGGATCGTGAGAGGTAAAGCTATGCGCAAAACCAAGCTTTTTGAGGTAGGTACTTTGACTCAGAATATTCACATAGGTTTAGGCTGCCTGAACAATAAGCTCTTCATGTTGACGGTTCAATCGATTTTATATAAAAAATAGATAAAACAGATTTTTGCATTTTTGGAAAAAGATCGATATTTGTTTTGTTTCCGCACAAAGCTTGATATGCGTGTATAGAGACGGCTATACATTCTTATCTTACGCATAATACGCAGGTCCATCTAGTCTAAATCGATCTGAGTATGTTCATCCAAACCGATCTATGTAAAGTAATCTCTTATATATTTTTTTGATCTGAGGGACCGTTATAAATCTCTACGAAGAAGTTGATATGCATCTCTTTTTCTTTTAAGCGACTGTTATATGTTATAGTGTCTACGTTTTCTTGAAATTTTGCAGTTTGGGGTGGTTATAAACCGTATACATGTTATATTTAATATGATGAGGGTTGTTTCGTTATAAACGTATTTGTTTTTCTTACATATATATATCTATAAATGAATGGTAATCTGTCTCAAGCTGTTTTAAGTCTTTCGAAGAACTATTTTGTTGTTTTTCGGTCAAGGCTATTCTGCAATTTCTCCTGACTATATTTTGTGCGGTAGAATATATATATATATATCGGTCAGATGTGGTGGTCAGGTGTCGGATTGGGTTGAGGTTTGTCCGACCCAGTCCACTCACCCATGTCTACTCTTCAGCAGACTCCCCCACCTGTCAAGGCCTATAGACCCCTATCAGGGCATGCCACAACCTACGGTTAAAAAGAAAAAGAGAGGAAAATCAGGTTTTATGTTTTATGTTAAAATACCTGCATTTTATATTAAATCAAATTTAACCTGATCCGTGTTCTAATTTTTTTTTGTTTAGCATGGATCCAGCGTTTTTGGTTTGTTGGACAGACATGCGTTAAATTGGATTTGAGTTAGGTGATAACCGTGATGTATGTTACAACTTGATGGAATCTGCAAATTCTGATTTATATGATTTGCATATTATCATAAACATGCCCTGCATAGTTGTTAAAACAAGTCTGCATATTATTTGTGTTTACATATAGTTTCGGTATGCTTTGATCTCTCTTCAGTACCATGCTTAGGCCGGTTGTGTGATGTAACACATGTACACAATGATTGCATGTTGAATGGTGCATGCTTGTAATGATAATGGCATCATGATAGAATTATTGTGTGCATGCATGTTATTGATAAAAATGCAAATGAATGATATGCTAAGACATGATTTTGAGATATACAATGCTTGAATTTGAAATTATGCCTCACATGATATTGAAAATATGCAATATGTGTTCAAGACATGTGCAACTGAATGTGAATGTAGAAAATTACACATGAATGTTGCTTAATCATGTTTGAGCATAATAATGTGATATGTGTGACATGCATATTGTAAAAGAAAGGAAATAGACAACTATTTTTTCTATATAAGATCATATGAATGTTCGAGCCCGGACGAGTAGCTCATGACCTTGTGTATGGTCAACTAAAGTGTAATGTGTTTGTGCCTCAAAGTGGTGGTCAACAACTTTATGATGAGTCGAATGAAAATCATACGTGCTAGAGCCTTGTGGAGGCTATTAAAGTTTGTAAAAAGGATTAAGTAATGTTTAAGTACGTATGTCATGAGAATTAACTAATTAAGAAAATAAATGTTAATTTGCATGTAGCTTACAATGAGAGAGTAAGCAAGTACACTAGACCTTGTGGATTACTGTTAAGCACGGAAGGTTGCTTCTTCAACCACGGAGATAGGGGATAACTACCACTGGTGTCATGGGATGCTAGTGAATAAGAATTCAGCTGAAAGAAATTCTGATATATTAAGTTGAGGATGTTAGGATTTCTCTCTCGATAAAGTATCATCCCTCACTCAGGGCCAAAAATAAAGTACAAGGCCATCGTAATAAGATACGAATTGTTTGAAAACATTCCTTCGTCATACCTCTAATCCGGATAGAGTATTGTAAAAGAGAAACAAAAATTTATTATGCATCTAGTGAAGCATCTCATGCATCATCTAAGAAAAAACACATAAATAAAAGAGTTATAAGCTACTTATGTCATAGGTGGATGGGTTACTTGCATTGGTAAGTCATGTATAGGATAATTGATCATGCATATGATTTAAAATTATATATTTCTGTTGTTTAGTGACTTGTTTATAATTATAATTGTTTATGTATGAAAAAAATGTTGCTTCATGTATGCCTGTTTCTATGCATATATGCTTAGTTATTGTATTCCTACAGGGGTTGTGGTTGTTGACTCCCTACAAAATTACAAGTAATTAATGATCTACTGGAGTGGTGACAAAAAGCTGAGGCTTAGTCAGAGAGCCAAATCATTTTCCTTAACTAGAGGTTGAATTTTTTTTCTAATACTTGTAATTTTGTCTTAATAACCTAGTATTGTTTAGTTGGACAATACTGTGTTTATGAGAAATGAATGCTTATGTCTGAGAATATTTCTTCACATAAAAAAAATCTAGTACTATTGTATTTGACCGACCTCTAATCTGCCCAAGGTTTTGACTCGAGAAGTTTTAAAAGGTTTCTGCTATTGAAGAGAAAAAAAATCCTTGTATTTTTGGGGTTAAAAATCTTGTGGTGTTACAACTTGGTATCTGAGCAGGAAGAAAAGATTGGCTCTTGACATGTCTAGCAGCCCTACAACGCTCGATAAGTGAATTCTAGTTTTGTTAATTGTTGTAGTTTTGATGATTGATATTGTAAATGTTTGAAATTATGTAACTAAGAACCTAGATGATATAATAGGGACATCACATGGGTTTAATCTTCAAAGACATAGAACTTACAAATATTTTCTTTATTAGATGGTTGGTCGACAACCTCATGGTTGAGCCACACAAAGAGACTTCTTACTGGAAGCTCTCAATACTTTGACTCAGACATGCCAGATCCTTGCCAATAACAGGGGCAATAGTAATGGTGATGGTCACAATGGAGGGAACCAATGATCAAACTATAAGAATTTTATAGAGATGGATCTCCTGTCCTTCATTAGAAAAGAGGACCCAGATGTTGTAAAAGAGTGGATCTGTATGATCTGGAAAATCTTTGGGAATGGACTGGCTATACAAGCACTATAGTTGTATAGATTGCTATGATGGACAGATACATTTCATACGTTTCAATCAACCTATCCTAGAATACAAAGCCAATAAGTTATTGAATAAGGGAAGGATGATTTTGGCACTAAAAGCTCAACATTACGTTGAGAACGGGCGCAAAGACATTTTTAGCCAGTGTTTCCTTAAAAAAACCCAACACCAACCCTATAGAAGAGATAAACATGGTGAAAGAATTTACGGATGTGTTCCTTGACGATTTACCTAGATTACCTCCTATGCGGAAAATTGACTTCATGATAGAGTTGGTGTTTGGTACGATCCTAATCTCTAAGGCTCTTTATCGGATGGCGCATGTGGAGTTAGAAGAATTAAAAAGGCAGCTGCAAGAACTTATGGATAAAGGTTTTATCCAACCTAACGTATCACCGTGGAGAGCACCTGTACTCTTTGTCAAGAAAAAAGATGGATCAATATGGTTATGCATTGACTATCATATTGAATAAGGTGACTATTAAAAATGAGTATCCTCTTCCACTCATTAACGATTTATTTGACCAACTTTGGGATGTAAAGGTCTTCTCAAAGATAGATCTAATATTCGATTACCATCAATTGAATATTAGGGAATCCGAAGTATAAAAAACATCATTCAGAATGCATTATGGCCATTATGAATTTTTTGTGATGCCTTTTGGGCTAACTAATGCTCCTGCAACATTCATGGATTTAATGAATAGCATATTTCGGTCATTCTTCGATCTATTTGTTATAGTATTTATTGAATATATTTTGATTTATTTGAAAAGCAAATAAGATCATTGAGATAATCTCCAGATTGTTATAGAGACTTAAAAACAATAAGTTGTATGCCAAAAATTTTAAGTATAAATTTTGGCTGGAACAAGTTTTGTTTTTGGGACGTGATCTCATATTTGAATATTTGAAAGGAAGTTCACATATCTTAAAGAAATTTGCTTGTGTGAAGAGTAAAAAGGGTCTTTTACAACTAAAAATTTATGAATTTGGATATCGGGCAGATTTCAAAAGTTGTAAGGCATTTCAAGAAATGTTTTATTTTTGGTATACAGTACAATCATTTTCCGTTGGTTCAATCTGAATCTACATCCATGGGTAAGAATCTCTTTCACTTTTTCAATGCCTCATGTAAGAGGAAGGTACTATTATATAGAGAAGACTTTGTATAATTCTATTTTGATTAGGATTCTTTAACAAAACTCTCATCTCTACAATATAACTTGTTTATGAAGTTATCACATAATTTTCCTTCTCCTTTAGCACTTTCTTTAATAGAATTCATGTTTGTTAAGCAATCACATGATTTCCTTTACCCTTGAGAACACCTTCTTCATTAAAGTTCATGCTCAGCTTGTCTACCAATATCTTTCTACCATTAGAATCCTTGCTAAACTTCACCAACCTTGAGTCCAATTCATTAGCTGGTTGTGATACAGAGTCTTCTTCAACAGAGACCAGGTATCAAAACTTATGGTTTTGATTTTTTTTTATGAAATTATAAACACCCCAATTTTTTTAAAGTTTTAAAATTTCTCCTTTTTGCCCCTAGGACCCACTTTCTAAGTCATTTAGAAGGGCAATTGGGTCATTTTGATCATTTCTGAACTTGATCATGGATCTATTTCATCATCTGATATCCGAGATCCAATTTCATTCTTTTTATCCAATTCAAACTCATTTTTTAGGCTCGATCCAATCCTGAATCCCAATCTAAGATTCAAATCCAAATTCTATTTCAAGTCTAGATTTTCCATTTTCTGATTATATCCAGGGTCCAATCATCATCTGGATCCATTTTCTTCATTATTATCTTCCTTCGAGATCCAGATCTAATTTTTATTCAAAACCTCAGATTCCGATCCTTTTCAAAATTCAATTTCAAAATTAATCCGCTTATTTCAAAAACAAGTCCAGTATTCTCCTTATTTCAAAAATCGCTAATTCAAAATTGGATCCACTTTAAAATCTTAATTTGGATTTCAAATATCAAAATGGATCTAGATCCAAATTCAAAATCCAATTTTTATCCCAATTTCAAAAACAATCTTTGAATTTCAAATCCAAATTCAATGTTTTTTGCAAAATCTTTTAAAATTTAATCTGGATCCAGTTTTAATTCAATTTGGATTTCAAAAAAAATCAAAATGGATCTTAAATCCAATTGAGATCCATTATTTTTAATTTTAAATTTCCCTTTATTTTTCATCATTTTATTTTCCTTTTATTTTTAGATCTTTCATTTTTAGTTTTAAAATCAAAAAGAAAAAAAAATATATTTTCTAAAGGGGATGCCACTTGGCATTTTCAAGTTTAAAATCAATTTCATTTTAAAAACCTCTTTTTTTGTTAAAAACCTTTATTTTTAAAGCCCATTTTAACTTCTTTGTTTTTAAAAACCCGCATGGGCACTCACTTGCAAAGTGGTGCCATGTGTCAAGGTGTTTTTGAAAATCCAACATTACCCTTTTGAAAATTTTAAAAATGACCCACATGGGGGGGTCGACCCCCCCTTGTGGGCTCTAAGGGTGACATGTGAAGGAGCCTTCTAGAGGCCCCTCCACATCAGCCACGTTCTAACAATCCCATACTTTGAGCATGCCCAAAATACCCTCCTTTTTGAGCTATAAATAAACCCCCTAGGTGGGTCAAATTTTCATCCCTTTGCCTCCTTGGAATTGGTGCCAACTAAAGAGAAGAAGCTCCTCCTCTTCAGCCCAAGGTAAGTTTCCTTCTTTCCTCTTTTGATTTTTATTTCTTCTTCTTCTCCTTTCTTTCTTTTCTTTTTTTTTGTAATTTTCGATTTTCATAGTTAGATCTTTCTCTCTTTCTTGCATTTTATTTTAACTTCAATGCAATATGATATGTAGCATTATAGATCGGAAGTATATGCATTATAATTTTCATTTTGATCATTAGATCCATGCATTTTAATTTTTGATCTATGCATTTTCATTCTAGCCATCTAGATTGTAGAGATTTGATCTTCTATAGATCAAATCTCACTTTCAATTGGCTAAATCAATTTCAATTTATGCTCCAGCACTTTGATTTTGTTTTTAGATGTTTTAATTCTGATTTTGCATCATTTTCATCATTCATCCATCATAGATTTCATGTTCTTCATTTGATCCATGTAATTTTATTCAATCATGTTTAGATTGCATTTTCAATTCTGGTCTGATTTTAGATCCAACAATTCATATAAAATGCTTATCATGAAATGCCTTAGTGCGAGCCTTATAAATCTTGGCATTCTCATATGCATCATTCCTAAGCTCGTCTTGCTCATTGAGTTGTAAAGAACGCTCTCTGTCAGCCTAGGTCATATCAAAATTAAACTTTTTAATCGTCGAGTAAGCCCTATGTTCCAATTCGACAGGGAGGTGGCATGCTTTCACAAAGACTAATCGATAAGATGACATGACAATAGGGGTCTTAAATGCAGTCTTATATGCCCATAAAGCATTGTCCAAGCGCTGGGACCAATCTCTGCAGTTTGGGCAGATTGTCTTCTCTAAAATCCTCTTGATTTACGTATTCGAAACCTTCACTTGTCCACTGGTTTGAGAATGATAGGGGGTGGCGAACCTATGATTGACAGAATATTTTCTCATGAGAGAAGAAACATGTACATTCCTGAAGTGCTTGCCACCATCACTAATCATCGCTCGTGGCACACTAAATCGACTAAAGATATTATGCTTAATGAACTTAAGTACCACTTTATGATCATTGGTCTTGGTGGCCACAACCTTGACTCACTTAGACACATAATCAACCGCCACTAAGATGTATATATTCCCAAATGAAGGCGAAAATGGGCCCATAAAATCAATGCCCCAAACATCAAATATCTTCACTATCAAAATCAAGAGCAAGGGCATCATGTCCCTCTTGGACATGTTCTCAGTCTACTGACATCTAAGACATTTCCTATAAAACTCATGCACATCTCTGTGGAGTGTCGACCAATAAAATCCAGACTACAAAACTTTTGCAGTCATCTTTCTACTACTAAAATGCCCTCCATAGGCTAATGAATGAAATAAATGAAGGATAGACTCATACTCCTCCTCTGGTATGCACCTCCTGATAATCTGGTCAGCACAATATCTGAACAACTCTGGTTCATCCCAATAATAATGCCTCACCTATGCTAGAAATTGATCTCTCTCATTCTTAGTCCAATGCACAGGAATCTGCCTTGTCAACAAATAGTTCACGATATCAGTGAACCAAGGTAACTGTGATGTGCCTACTGTCATGACTTGCTCATCCGAGAACATATCATTGATCGGTCTCTGATCCTGAATAGAATCCATGACCAGATTGGAAAGATGGTCTGCTATTACATTTTTGCTACCTTTCTTATCTCAAATCTCGAGATCATACTCTTAGAGTAGCAAAACCCACCGAATGAGTCTAGGTTTGATGTCTTTCTTGCTAAGAAGGTACTTCAATGCAGCATGATCGGAATAGACAACCACCTTGGAGCCAAGAATATATGATTTAAACTTGTCTAATGCAAACACTATAGCTAGCAACTCCTTCTCTGTCGTTGTGTAATTCATTCGAGCATCTGACAGAGTTCTGCTTGCATAACATATCACATAGGGCTTTCTATCAACCCTCTGTCCTAAAATGGCCCCCACGGTATAATCGAACGCATCACACATAATCTCAAATGGTAACATCCAATCAGAAGATCTCAAAATCAAAGCAGTAGTCAAGGCATCTTTGAGTATCTCAAATGCCTTCATACACTCAGCATCAAAATCGAAGGGTTGATCCTTGGACAATAAAGTACAAAGCGGTCGAGAGATTTTGCTGAAATCTTTAATGAACTGCCAATAAAATCCTGCATGCCCTAAAAATGACCATACATGTCTCACTGTGGTAGGCGGAGTCAATCATGAAATCGACTCAACCTTGGCTCGATCCACCTTTATCCCTCTCTTGGACACAATATGCCAGAGAACTATCCCCTCCTAGATCATAAAGTGGCTCTTCTCCCAACTGAGCACAAGATTGGTCTGTATATACCTACTGAGTACTCGAGTAAGTTTATGGAGGCAATCTTCAAATGAAGAGCCATACAAAAAAAAAACGTTTATAAATACCTACATGACATCATCCACCATGTCAGAGAAGATAGCCATCATGCACCGCTGAAATGTTGTTGGGGCATTATATAGCTCAAACGGCATACGCCTGAATGCAAAGGTGCTATATGGATATGTGAATGTGGTTTTCTCCTGATCATCAAGATAGACAGCTACTTAATTATATCCAGAATATATGTTTAAGAAACAATAGTAGCTCTATCCAACGAGTCTCTCCAAAATCTGATCAATGAATGGCAACAGAAAGTGGACCTTTCATGTTGCGACATTCAACTTCCTATAATCTATACAGACTCGCCACCCTGTGGTGGTCCTCATCGAAATACTCTCCCCCTTCTCATTCTCTACAACAGTGAGTCCAGACTTCTTAGGCACTACCTAAACTGGACTGACCCACTGGCTATCAGAAATGGGGTAGATTATCCAACATCTAACCACTTGACCACCTCCTTTTTCACCACTTTTTTATATTGGGATTCAATCTTCTCTGCATGTCTCGCACCGGTTTGGAATCCTCATTGCAATGAATCTGGTGTGTTTGTACTTTTGCGATGGTATTTTTAAAATGATATTTTTAGTAAAAACTTTAAAAAATCGATAATCAAATATATAAAAACTGACTTTCCACAAATGTGGCGAGTACGGGTCGAATCCACAGGGAATGGGACAATATTTGCTAATATTTCTAAAAAACCAATTTATTAATATCTCAATTGTCTATAATAAAAACAACTACAATTAAGTCACACACGAATAATAAAAAGAAAATTAAATAAGAAAAATCTAAGCTAGGCCACTCCAGCTTCCTCCAAGTCACAAGGGCATTTTCATCATTTCATCAAATGTGGCCTTCATGCTCTCGACATAAATAGCCTTTAACCTACAGGAGACTTGTCAACCTAAAACAAAATAAAATTAAAAAAATCAGTATTGAAATAACTATAATTAATTCAAAATTATAACTAATTCTAATTCTAAGAATAACTCATAAAACTAAATCATAATTTAATTCAAAATAACATAGAATGTAAATTCTACCTAAACTAACTAATTTATGCTAAAACTAAATTATACTAAATTCTAAATTTACACTAACTATTTTTGCAAAAAAGTAAGAAAAATTATAGAAAACTAGTTAATTAGGGAAATGTTTGTTTTGCCCTCGTTATAATACATGACTTAATTTCTGATAGACTTTAAAAAACTGACAGTTTGAGGGATCAAATGGAATCCAAATATGATGAAAATTGTTTTGTTGGATTCCTAACACATGCAGGAATCTGCAAGTGTTTACAGAATTTAAAAACTCATCTGGAAACTCCAGATATAAGAGTTTCAAAATCTGGAATTTTACCTGTCCCAAAATTAGAACTTCTGAAAAACTGGTTTTTGAAAAATGCTTTAAAACCTTACCAAATCAACTTCGAATGAGTTGAAATTTGGTTTGCAGATAGTAGACACGTGGATGAAGAGAATAGAAGTAATTTTTCTGAAAATCTTTGAAAAAATGCACATAAAATGATGTGTGCAAATGACTGCAAAACTGGGTTCCAAAGTTCAATTCAATTCAATTAAATACAATATGATTCATGTATTATTGACATAAATCTTATCCAATAACAGACTAATCATACCTATATGCTGCTAAAACATAGTAAACAGAATTAATTATGCTAAAGAAATTAAATCTAAAATTAAAACTTAAGTTATTTTGAAGGAATTAGCCTAAGTTGACTTTAATAAACAAGTAAACAAGCAACTAGGTTAAATGAACAACCCTAAACTAATATAACTAATAGCTAATGTGAATGCAAATCAAGGTCAGTTGTCCCCTATATGGGACCTAGCTATTATTTAAGTAAATAAGAGTACAAGACATAAAATATCCAACATGAAGTACATGACATACCTATCTAAGCAAACTTAACTTAATATCAATACAACCTAATTGAGTTGTCCTCTATGTGGGACCCCTAAAAAGAAAATTAATTTAAATTAAAAAGAAACAATTAACTATGTAAGAATGCATACTTGATTCCCTATATCACGTTAACTCTAATTGTCATAACCAATGGAAACTTAAACCTAATTAGCACTTGCCTAATATGCAACATGCAACCTAAATGCATAAATCAACCCATCTAATAGAAGGAAATTAATTGAATGGTTAGGCTGTTTTGGAATTCGAATGAGGCCATTTCACTCTTACCTTAAAAGGAATTGGACTGTCCAAAGTCAAAAACGCCAACCCCAAGTGGACCCAAACATTTTTTACTAGGATTTAATAATTTAAGAAAGTCTCTATATCCTAAAGCCAAATAAATTTGTAATTTAAAATAAAGGCTAGAAATTTAACAAATTTACCTAATTCACAAGGGGAGGATATCTTCAGGATTAGTGTCCTTAAAGACATCCAACACCTTCCAAATTAAAGTCCCACGACTTTTGAAATCCCATTTACTACCAAAATTGCCTATCCCATAATACCCTTCACAAAAAATTGGAAAATTTCAATTTATACTAACTAAATTAACTACAACCTATTCTATATAATATCTAACATCACTAATGCTGGGACAAAACATGGAACTTGCAATCAATTTAAGTTTTCTCCTGACCCCACTATGGGTATTGTTCATAGGCAAAAACCGAAGTACAAGGCAGTCCTAGGAGTATACTTTTTACACACACTATTATATTTCATTAACCTGGTATGTACCTGTCTCTTGGGTTGACAATGGGATACAACACCCTAGGTGGCCACTTCTTGGTATACCAATAATGCTTAACAGCTGATGTAATGCCTCGAGATTTAGAAACCTTTAAAAATGCATAAAAATTAAAAAAATCTTTTTTAAATAAGCAGTGGAAACGATTTGAAACTTCAGTTTAAAACCTCAAGCGGGTTACATTTCATAAATCACAATATAAGAAAAGACATAATTAAATTTAAACAAGCACTATATACACAAACTTTTAAATAAGGTTCAGACAATGTAAATATTTAGGAATAAAATTTAAAATAAATCCTAAAGTAATCCCGGGATCTTAGAAATCTGGATTATTCGATGTCACTCATGTCCAATATCCACTGCAATATAGATTACTCCATATCTGAATATGTATTCTCGATAAAATAGGGTCAGACTTATTACAACCTGGTAAGCAATTATCATAATCAGACAATTAAAATATTAAGCATGATTCTAGTAATTTAATTTCAAATAAAAATGCATGCCTCAATAAACAATTATGCAATTTAAAACTTGATTATGTGTGATATTAACAGGGCATATTTTCATATCAATTTATGTGAAAGAGGTTTTTGTTTCAATATTTACCATCACACCCTAGTACGTAGGAGACAATATTCGCATTCAGACAAAGCATTCCGAGGGTATATTATTCTATTGTATTTTACCCAGATACCTGACTGAACCAGACTTCCAAAGCAAGCGATCAATGACCGAGAACAGTCTTGCAATGGCTTTAAAAAAGAAATGAATGCATCCATTGATTACAGCAGTCTGAGGTCTATCACCTAGGATATGTCGATAGCCTCGGCCTCCTCAACTCGAGTGACAGGAGACCCACAGAAATCTATCACTCCCAAAATCAATATAACAATGTCACTCCTGGTTATACCATTACTTCTTTCAAGGTAGGCTTAATCCTAAATGGGCCCGAAGGGTTCTTTTATAGGACATAAGATTTTCAAAACTAGGCTCAATAGCCCAAATACTCATTTAGAGTAAACACTAGGGTCGTATGTACCCAACCCATCCAGTATTGCTCTGTAAAAATAAAAAATCACCTATAAAGGCGAAACTATATAAGTTTATGTGTAGACATGACTTATAAAACAAAATGGGTGCTTTAATTGCACCATTTGGATTTAGAAAACTCGTATAACAAATTTTTCAAGAAATAATATGCTACATAACAATTGTGCTTTTAACAAAATTTAAAAATTGTCTAAGTCTAGGCCACTGCTTGGCCATAAAAATTTTGGACGATTTTAATTCAAAACCCATAAAATTTGAAATCTTGTCATTCTAAATAGGCATTTATTCATGCAGATGTTAAAATATACGTATAATCATGAATATAATTTTAAATAATTATTCATGCATCAAAAATATGTCTAATATAAAAATTATAAGATTTTGATAAAAAAATACTTTTATTTTTTATGTTTGAGGTAGAACAGAATAGAGCACTGGTGCTTCAATTTATTCTGGTAAAAATTCTATTATATTAGATTATATTTTTTATTAAATTTTAGTACAGTATTTGCCCTATAAAACTAAAGAAAATTTCTTCTTAAGAAATCTCTAAAAATCTAAAAATTATTTTAGAATGATCTTAAAAAAATTTATAAAACTTTTTAAAGAGTTTCCTCTCTAATATCTCAAATATTCGAAAAAAGGTTCGAACTTAAATTAAAGTTGTAAAAATTTTGACATGACTTTGTGTCACAAATATTTTTATAGAGTTTTTTCAAAAATATTTGATTTGAATATCTAAAAATAATTTTAAAAAAAATTGACAGAATCCCCTTTATAAAATTTGAATTTTTCTAAAATACTTATAAAAATGTTTACATGATTCCTACTAAAATAATTAAAAAATTCCAAAATGTCTGAATTTTTTTTCTTCAAAATTTTAATTATAATAATTCAAAAATCTTTAGAAAATTTCTACCAGAAGTACTACTATATTAATTCTATTTTTCAGAAATCTTTAGAAAAAATTGCTATAACCACTACTAAAATAGCTCTATTTTTCAAAAATCTATAGAAAAAAATTGCCAAAACTACTGTTATAATAGTTCTGAATATTTGAAAATATTTACAAAAATTTTAACAGCACCTCCCTTGCATAGAGGCGAGGCTGGAATAGGTTTTGGCAAAATTACTGCAATTTAAAATCCAGAGAAAAGTCCTGGGGGTTTAGGGGAAGAATAGGAGGTCCTGCAAACATGAATTAGGCTCTAGAGGAAGGATACAAGTACTAACCTGGTTTAAGAATATTTGAGCAGTGCTTTTGTAGTCCTACTTTAGAATTTCTACTAACTCAAGTAGAACTTTTGCTCACATCACTCCAGAGGCCACCTCTGGCCTATCAAAACTCCTTTGAGGGGATGGTGATCGCCTGTAAAGAGAGAGAAGAGGCTAGAGCGGGTTGTCAGAATTTTTTTTTATTTTAATGGAGGTTCAGATGGAAATTTTAGAGAGAATGACTTTGGTTTAGAGAGAAAAAAAAGAGAATTTTTAGAAGAAAGGAAGAGTTAGAGAGAGAAAGTAGGAGGGGAATTTATGTTAGAGAGAGAAGGGCTATGGGGTATTTGTAGGGGAGAGAGGAGGTGTCGCCACCTCCCTGTGGGTCCTACTTTAGGCTAGATGTCACTCTCTCAGAGTGAGGGGTGATGACTGGTGTACACTTTATCAATGTATTTTTAAAAAGATATTTTGATGAAAAGTATTTATGAAAGTTGGTCACCAAATTTTAAAAATCCAACTCTCACGAGTAGTGAGAACCGGGATCGAACTCGAGGAACGAATTGATAAAACTTTGTATTTCACTCAAAGCGAATTTATTTATTGCCTTAAAACAAAATTTTTGAATTAACTAAAAATATAAAAATAAAATATAATTAAGAGTTATTACAAACCAAGAAGTAAACTGAAATTAATTACAAAGCTTAAATGTGGCCAAAAAGGCTCTAATTAACTAGGAATTGAAAATGCTAAAAAAGACTAAAAATAGAGTTTCTTCACCTTTGCTTCTTCACTTTAACTTTGAATTCACTTCACTTCAATAATGTAGAATCAGCAAATGGTGTCATCTCATGTAAAAACAATAACAAAAACAAACAAAATACAAAATCTACACTAATTTGAATTACTACACAAAATTACAATTCTGCCACTAGCTATTACAGAATTTTCTATCAGAATAGGTTTCTATAATTTGATAGAATCATATAGCAATTGAATTCGGATCCTTCTCAAAATTTTCAGTTATATTCTCAAAACATGAATGAAAAGAATACAATTTACAGAATTGTAAAATTCAATGTAGAACTCAATTTATTAATAAATGAACAACAATTTCAAAACTCTGGAAATTGCTGTAAAAAATTCTGACAACTTTTGGTATTTAACAGATTTAGTCTAGTAAAACAGATTGAAAATGAATGAAAATTTTACAATAGAAACTAGATTCAGTCATGAATTCAATACATTTTACGGATTTGGATTTGGAGTCTGAAAGCTCCAGATATATCAAAAACAAAAACAGGAAAAATGAAAGAAATAAAAATTGCAGAAAACAGAGATACCGGAATATATGACTGGAAAAAGCTCAGAACGATCTATCAATCTGAATCCGATCGTAATGAAGTTTTTTAGAGAGCAACTAGACTTAAACACGAATCATATCCAATTTATGGATCGTAATTTTGATTTCGAAATCTCTATTTATGACAAAAATAAAAGGCTATAAAAAATCAGAAAAACGAAATTCCAGAATTCAAAAATTCCACACTTTGATCTATTGTATTAGATCAAAGAATGAACACTTCTAAATTCGTGGAATCAGATCTAATTACTTAACTAATCTAATTCCAAAAGATAAAAAAAGAAACAAGAATTGAAATCTAAACTATGAGATGGATTGATCTAATGCTCTAATTGAATTGAGATAAATCAAGCATAGATCCCCATCTTGTTTTTGAATTTTCTTAAGAACAAAAAGAAAATTGATCTAAAAGAGAAATTACAGCAAACAAGGCAATTTCTGAACTTAAAAAAATGCAAAAAGATCAAATTAGAACAAGAAAAGAAAAACAAAAACTAAAATTACATCAATTTTACAAAGAGGGGTAAAGAAAACTCACTAAATTGTTAGATCTAGTGAATTTGATGAATGGAGGTGGAGAAGATGGGCCTTCAATGAATTGGATGATTCCAGATCTCTTTCGAATTGGCTTTCAATTAGATCTTCCTTGCTGAATGAGAAAGGATAAAAGAAGAGAAGAAAAGGAAGAGAAAGAAGAAGAATGGGAAAAAGAGAAAGATAAAGGCTAAGAGGAATTCTTAGAAGGGGTAAAGAGGAAGAAGAGGGCTGGAGTGAAGGGGCCTGAAGACCCCCTTTAACTCCAGCCAATGTTATGTATGTATACTAAATTTTAAGTTAAAAAGATTATTTACAGTTAACTTCCTAAAGTTTTTATATTTACAAATTAGTACCTAACTAATTAGATTTTGCAAAAAAAGGGTTTGACACAAATTCAAGAGGAGTTTCTAAAAATTATGAAATGGGTACACATAAGCATTGAATTCAAGATTCAATTAATGTGTTTTGCATTGGATCATGGTCCGAATTGCCTTGGGATTCGCTTTAAAATTATAAAATGGCTGAATTTCGCAAGATTTGAAATGTGACTTCTTTAACCCTGAAACATCATAAGTATGAAATATAAATCAATAAAATATAGTTAAATGCATGATTTATGTATTAAGAATGAATGTGTTATCATGCATTATCAATGACTCACCCCTCTCTCTACCAAGTGTTGGCAAGAGAGAGAGGATGGGTGTCACCTCTCCTCTATGGAGATGACACCTCAGGCCCATGATTCTGAAAAACCATGGCTGCCCATGGTTTTGGGTAGGTGGTTTTCTTAAAACCATGGTTGGGCTATAAAAATTTATTAAAATATTAATATTATATTATATTATATTTTAATACCTAGTTTTTTTTACCCAGATTGCCACTTATCAGATCTCATATTTCACATATGTCATTATAGAAATAAGAAGTTATCTTTTTACCCTTTGGTAGTTCAAAATTTTATTGGACCTGCCAAAAGGAGGTAAATTACTATTTTACCCCTAACAAATTTATTAATTACCTAAAAATATCCTTGATAAAAAATACCTTTTTACCCCTATATAATTAGGGAATTTACCAAAAAATGTCACTAGATTGACAAATTACTATTTTACCCTAAACAATTTAATTAATTATGAAAATATCCTTAAATTCCAAATTTTGAATAATTATCTGTTTAGATCCGTCTAGAGTTAAAATATGAATTCAGATCATTGTTTGGATCCACTAACTACTCAAAATCAGGGTTTTTAGACTTTAAATCATATCCAAACTGATTCAGAATTCATCGAGACTTGATTTTCAAAATTTATTAGACATTGAAAATTTTTGGATGTTTCAGCTGAAGCCCAAAACCACACCATTCTTGGGTCTCAATGATGAAAAATATTTTCTACTACTATGGTTGAAGACAACGAGCCCCCATATTGTGCTCTTAGAGAAAAACTACACCACAGAGTTCAGTACCATCATGTCCCCCAAGACAATCATTTAAGGATTCCACCTTCTTAGAGGACAATTAAAGAGAAAATTAGTATATTGTTTGGGTATCTTTTATATCTTTAACTTTCATATATTCTTTTCACATAAAATGGTTTTGGGTCTATAATATCCATAGCTTGCAGTCATACCACATGAGCTCCATATCCAGCTCAAACGTGCATATCATCTCATGAATCATCCGATTGGGCTATCTCCCTGCTCATACACAATAATGTACCCATCATGTACCAATATGTGCTAATTTGTGTAAATATGTATCATTCATCATATGTATCATGACAGAATTTAAACTTTGCAATCAATTTAATTTTTATAAAAGATTACACCAGCACACTGCTTCAATAGGTTCACATGTTGCTCAGCAACACGCTATAAAGTTCATCTGGTTCACTTCTGTAACCATCATATGCATTCAAAGCAAAAATAGTTCATTCACAAGATTGTTAATACAGAAATTTACTTGACATTAGAAAATATGTCATAAATCGTACAAAATGATATAGGCTTTGAGATTTTTTTAAAGGCACTTACATATATTACATGTATACAAGCAAAAACCCAGACATCAACTCATTATAGAATAGGGAATAAAATTTCTGTAACACAAACTGATTTCTGATCATAGAACAATCTTGTCAAATTCTGTCTCTTCAAAGAAAATCAATTATAAATTGTCCAGGAAGAATTAGATGTTGAATTTTTACTGTGGGTGACTTTATGTGTCAAGTTCAAACCCACAAAATTTTAGAATTTAATTCGATTTCAGCTGAGAGATAAAATTCTTGAAACATATATTGTTTTTGTCACACGATAAAATGTCCGTGAGAATTATAGATTCTAGACCAACTTCCCTAAGTTTTTGTTTCCAAACTGTGAAGATTAGACCTCTCAAATTTTAATCATATATTCTTGCATATCTAGACTAACATGCCTTAAAATTTTAGCCATAGATCTTCAGTATTCTAAAAGATGTGATTTTTATAAAATATTTTATCTCTATAGACTTACTATCAAGACAAAATTTCTATAACGACTTACAGAGGGCATATCTCTCAATTCTCAACTCATTTGAGTATGAGATTTGATCTGGGACTCCTTCCATATGTATGAAACATCCTTACAAATTGTCAGAATTTATGGGTTTACGGTTTGAGAGAAACAAAATTATTTTTCTAACTGGTTGAATCAAAATACACAAAATAGAATATACTTTTCAAGAATCAATCAAGAAACTAAGATTTCAAAAAGAATTTCAAGAAAACCATCTAATGATTTCTAATTCATCAAATCTATTCTTACAAATATTTAACATGTTGTAAATATAGAAATTAAACACATAACATGAATATAACATAAAAAATCAGCTCTTTTTCAAAAGAGAACAAGTTTGCCCTATACTACAAAAAAATATTTTTATGAAAGAAATAAGATTAATCCAACCTAGATCCTCTGTACACAATTCATAAAAATAAGGTTCAATGCTTGATTGGCCTATGCTAAACCCCATACATGCTGAAAAACATAAAATCTCACACCTTAATGTGGTTTTGTTTGATTAAAACATCGCACATGAAAACGAGGCTCAAACTATAATGTAGCTCTCTCGAGACACTTTCAAAACGCGAAAGAGATCATAGATCTCTATCCTAACACATGATTGCTAGGCAACGATGGCCTCTACAAAGACTGGGTGGTCCTCTCTCTCTCTCTCTCTCTCTCTCTCTCTCTCTCTCCCAACCATTGGTCTCTCTTTCCTAAAACGTGAGTGAAAAAAAAGTGAGGAGACTCAACCTCTTAATTAGAGAAGATTGGGTTTCCTCTTCCTCTTCCACTTTCTAGGTGACACTCTCTCTCTTAGAGTTCCAAAAAAAAAATCAAACTCGTAATCTTAGTTTACCTTTTGTCTCCTATGTATCCTTGGTAAACTAAATCACTAATGTTATCTAAAATTTGGACTCCTCAAGTGGTCCATGCATGACTATAGATCCTCTCTATTAGGGCCCATGACCTGACATAGGGTCCACTCCTAGGATCTAACATATTATACTAACTCTTTTATTAAATAAATAATGATTAATTATAATAAGTCTATACTTACAAATCTTTCGAAATAAAAGTACACATAAAAATCTTATTAATTCAAGAAAAAAATCTCATTAATTAAATTTTTTGGATTTTAGAAAATGCTTAGTATTACAAATTTCTCCCAACAATCAAATGCACCCCTAGTTGAACTGTTAGCGTAAAGCTAAGACTTAGATACACAACTTAAACTATCACGGACCTATTTCCTTTAATGGGCCAGCGCGGCGCGACGGTCCCTCCTCACCGCCGCAAGCCTACTTGTCAACTCGCTTGTCGGTCGCGAAAACTTGTAATCAGAGTGCAAGAGAGCAAGAGAGAATAAAGAGAGAGAAATTGCAATCACAAAAAGCAATCACAACGAGGGTGAACAAAAGAAAGCTCAACACATTTACTTCATTTATAATTTTGCCCGCAGGCTATTACAGTTCAAGTATACGAGCTGCCCCTTCGGGGTATTGATTCACCTAAACCGGGCAGCTTACATTAGACTCAACAAAAGCAAAACAGATTCTAAGCGCAACTATACAATGTAAGACACAAGGAAACATGCTCCCCCCTTCAAATCATGCACTATCCTCGGCGCCATCTGTTTCGTGGTAAGCTCTGACTTCAGTCGGGTAGCGACTGTTCATTCGAAATGCAAGCTCCCACGTTGGTTCCGTTGTTTCCTCACATTTCACTAAGTATTTCTTGGCCTCCCCCAAGTAGTTGACCTTATGGTGAAGGATATAACTAAGGTGCTTTTTGGCCCGTTGTGTTGTCGGGGCCTTCTGCATGATGGAAACGCGTTGTGGCACACTGTGTTCCGGGTCTCCATCATCCGGATGGAACTGCTTGAGGTTGCACACATGAAACATTGGGTGCACCTTGAAGTCTGGGGGCAACTCCAGCTTGTATGCCAGCTTGCCCACCTTCTTTGTGATGGTGAAGGGTCCTTCATACTTTCTGAGCAGTCCGCAATGCCGCCCGCAGAAGATGCTTGTACGACCAGGATATAGCTTCACCAATACTTGGAACCCCGCGGGCCGACGATGCTTGTCCGCCCACTTCTTCATTTTCTTTGTCGCCTTGTGTAAGAATGCCTTCGCCAACTCATTCTGCTTGTGCCAGTCGTGAACAAACTGATAGGCAAAGGATGGCCTTCCCTTTTCTTGTGCCGCAAGAGTGTGCGGGGTCAATGGCTGCTGCCCCGTTGCTATCTCGAACGGGTTGTAGCCTGAAGACTCGCTCTTCTGCAGTTTGTAACAAAATTGTGCCACATCAAGGAGCTTCACCCAATTTTTTTTATTGGCACTAACAAAGTGCCTAAGGTACTGCTTAAGTATCTTGTTGATACGCTTTGTTTGCCCATCAGTCTGCGGATGGAAGCTTGTTGAAAACAACAAATCAGAGCCAAGTAGCCAAAATACTTTACGCCAGAACTTGTCTATGAAGCGAGCATCGCGATTACTGACAATGCTCTTTGGTATGCCCCAATGCTTCACCACATGTTTTACGAACAACTCTACAGTCTTCTCTGCAGGGCACTCCTTGGAAGTTGGGATGAAGGTGGCATACTTTGAGAAACGATCCACCATAACCAAAATAGAACTGAGGCCCTCTACCTTTGGCAAACTAACAATAAAGTCCATGGAGATGCTATCTCAAGGACGTTCTGGAATTGGTAGAGGCTCAAGGAGACCGGCAGTCTTCTGGTTTGTCCCCTTATCTTGCTGGCATATGAGGCATGTTCGCACATACCCCTCAACGTCGTCTCTCGTCTGTGGCCAATAGTAGCCACGTTCAAGGAGTACTAAGGTCCGCTCCTGACCAGGATGGTCGGCCCATAGTGTATCATGGCACTCCTTAAGTAGTTCTCGGCGGAGGCTTCCCCACCACGGCACGAAGATGCATCCCCCTTTTGTCATAAGGAGGTCATCCTGTAGCCAAAATCATCGAGTCTTCCCTGCCTGCGCTAGAGAAACAAGGTGTTGTGTAGTCGGATCCTGCTGCGTACCTTTGTGGATGCGGCTCAACAATGCGCCCTTCAAATGCACTTCAAAAGGTTCCATACGCGCAGCTACCAGTTCAGTCCTACGGCTCAAGGCATCCGCCACAACATTGGTCTTTCCAAGCTTGTACTCCAAGGCAAAGTCAAACTCAGCCAAAAACATCTGCCATCGAGCTTGTTTAGGCGTCAACTTCTTCTGTGTCTGAAAATAGTTCATGGCCACATTGTTCATCTTGACGGCGAACTCAACACCCAAGAGGTAGTGCCGCTAGGTCCTGAGGCAGTACACAATGGTGGTCATCTCGCGTTCATGCACTGTGTAACGCCTCTCTGCATCTTTCAGCTTGCGACTCTCATATGCGATCGGATGGCCATCTTGCATAATAACTCCACCAATGACAAAGTTTGAGGCATCTGTGTGGACTTCAAAGGGTCTCGAATGATCAGGCATTCACAGCACTGGCTCCCTCACTAAGGCTTTCTTCAAGCCATCAAAGGCATCTTGGCACGCTCTTGTCCAGAGTCATGCTCGATTTTTCTTTAACAAATCGGTGAGAGGCACAACAATGTGGGAATAGCCTTCGATGAAACACTGATAGTAATTTGCTAAACCAAGGAATGACCGCAATTCTGGCACTTTGCTTGGCGGAACCCATTCCTGGATGGCCCTTATCTTTTACCCATCCATACGCAGCGCATCACGCCCCACAACGTGGCTAAGGAAGTTGATTTCCTCCTGCCCGAAAAGACACTTCTCTCGTTTAACACAAAGGTCATTCTCCTTCAACACCTGAAACACGGTTCGCAAGTGCCAGACATGTTCCTCCATGTTGCTGCTGTAGATCATGATATCATCTAGGTAGACTACCACGAACTTGTCTAAGTAAGGGTAGAAGATCTGGTTCATTAAAGTCGTGAACGTGGCTGGAGAATTTGTCAACCTGAATGACATTACTAAGAATTCGTAAGCACCATAGCGAGTGACATAAGTTGTCTTCAGCTCATCACCTTCAGCAATCCTCACCTGTCAGTAACCCGATCGCAGATCTAACTTGGAAAAGATACGGGCACTGCCTAGCTGATCAAACAAGTCCGCTATCAATAGCAATGGGTACTTGTTCTTCACCGTGACTCTGTTCAAAGCACGGTAATCCACACATAATCACTTGGAGACGTCATATTTCATCTGAAAAGGGATTGAGGCACCAAATGGGGCTTTCGATGGACAAATAATGCATGCATCCAACATCTCATCTAGCTGCCTGTGCAGCTCTTTCAGCTCAGCTGGCCCCATACAGTATGGAACCATTGCAGGAGGCTTCGCTTCCGAAGTCAACTCAATCTTGTGGTCGACCTCACGTCTTGGCGGAAGATGCTTCGGCAATTCCGGCGGCATCACCCTCCGAAACTTTTCTAATAGTGGGGCTAGGGTCAGCGACATTGCTGCTTCTACCTTCCCTTCTTCTGCACGCACTACAACTAAGAATGTCTGCTCCTCATGCTTGACACCCTTCTTCAGTTGCATTGTCGATAGCACTGAAGACTTGTCTTTCTGCATAAGGCACTACACTGTATGGGACATGTCTGACCCCATGATCGTCAATGTATTAAACTTTGGCAACATCATAACATTCTGGCTTCGCAGAAACTCTATACCCAAAATCACCTTGAAATCGTTTAGCGGCACCACAGAGAAGTTGGCTTTGCCGACCCAACTCCCCACTTGAATAGCCACGTCTCTTGCTTCACCAAGGATGGGTTTGGCCTCAGAGATTATTGTTTTAGCCCAGGCTTCAAGCCCAACCGCTCTGCCTCTTTCCGCAAGACAAAGTTGTGTGTGGCCCCTGAGTCTGTCATTGCTGAAGTAGACTTTTAATTCATAATGACTTCCAAATACATAAGTTCCTTACTAACATGCATGTTCTTAGCCGCGCAACTTCTAGCTGCGTTAATCGATCGCATGGCCCTCATCCTTGGTTGCATCGTCTCAGTGTCACTGCATTCAGTATCGCTGCATTCTTCCTGTGCAGCGTTGGCTTGCCCATCGTCCTTCACGAGGCACTTTAGGCACTGCCTGGCAATGTGCCTATCGCCACGGAACCAGCATGTCACAACCATACCCTTGTTGCTATTGTTATGCTTTGTGTAGTTTTGTTTCTTTTTGGATTAATGGTGTGTCGACGCCTCACCTTTGTCATTGCGCCGCTCATCTTTCTTGCCTCCGTGGTCAGGCTTCTTTCCAACTTTGGTGGATGGAGTGAAAGGCTTGCGCTGAGTGTCAACTAAGCATTCGACCGCCATATATGTATCTTCCAAAATACGAGGGTTGCTCCTTTCCACTTCAGACTCTGCACATGGCTAAAGTCCCATAATGAACCCGTTGAGCATGTCGTCTTCTGGCATATTAGGTATCTCCAGCATAAGCTTCTGGAATGTTCTGACATAGTCTTGCAATGAACCAAAGTATTTGAGCTCACGAACCATCTGGTATGCCTGCCTCTACGCATTTCTTGGCATGAAATAGTTGCGCAACTCCATTTTGAAGTCGTCAAAGGTGTCTATCATGCATTGACCCCTCTCCATGTTGTTGTGCTTCCGCCTCCACCAAGCGATGACATCTCCATCAAGTAAGGTTGTTGCGGCCTTAATCTTCAGATCCTCAATGATCACATTCTGGATATCCAAGCAGTCTTCTACTTGGAACAAAAAGTTCTCAATGGCCTTGCTATCACGAGAACCATTGAATTTCGCGGGTCTTGGCACATCAATCCTTGATGGCCTCTCACCATTTCCACCATTTAGAGTCACCGTCCGCTGCAACATACAGTTTTTCAACTAAAGCTCCCCTACTTCAGTCTACAAGTCGGCCATTGTAGTCGTCAATGAAGTGACCTGCCCCATTAGTAAGTTTATCTGCTCTTGTAGGCTCACCACCACATCATTCAGTTCACTGAATGATTCACATGCGCGTGAAATCGTTTCCTCGTGCGAAGTCACATCTTCTACCAGCTTGTTAACAATTGCAACCAACTCTTCTTAGCCCCGAGGTGAACCCATCTCCTCAGCTTCGACAACTGCCTTGCTTTTGGTATTACATAAGTTTTGATAAGGCGCCACGATGTCTTGCTCACAAATCGCAGTCTTTCGGCATGTCTGTCGACACCGACTTCGAAGTCCCTTCCCCAGCACGAGAGTAGGCTCTGGTACCACTTCTCACGGGCCTATTTCCTTCAATGGGCCAGCATGGTGTGACTGTCTCTCCTCACCGCCGCAAGCCTACTTGTCAGCTCGCTTGCCGATCGTGGAAGCTTGTAATCAGAGAGCAAGAGAGAATAGGGGGAGAGAAATTACAATCACAAGAAGCAACCACAACGAGGGTGAACAAAAGAAAGCTCAACGCATTTACTTTATTCACAATTTTGCCTGCAAGCTATTACAGTTCAAGTATACGGGCTGCCCCTTCGGGGTATTGATTCACCTGAACCGAGCAACTTACATCATATCAACAAAAGCAAAATAGACTCTAAGTGCAACTGTACAATGTAAGTCGCAAGGGAACATAAACAATACTTGTTTATTTTCTTCTAAATCATACCACGGACGAGCAAACCTTTGCACTACTTGGACGAACTTAACCGAGTAAGTCTTGCATTTGAAAATATTCAACATCTTGCCAGTTGGGAAAAAAACAGGTAGAACATAAAGATGTTTTGTCACAAGCATGCATGTGGTAGCAAAAGAATAAGCCATCACTTTTCTGCTAGAACCGCCTCTTTCTCAAGCTGAAGCTGACTTTTTCATTCACAATACCTCGACCCTTGCCCTGTCCATTGAGCATGATCTGACATGGTTATCCAACACATTTAGGGATGGCAGTGAGGCGGGGCGGGGCAGGGGACAAGGTCTCAACTCCCGCCCCGCCTCAAGATTAGAACCTCCATCCCCGCCTCCATCCCCACATGGGGATGGATTTTAACCTCCACCCCCGCCTTCATCCCCGATTCAAACGGGGATGAAGCGGGGCGGGGCGGGGCTATTGCGGGGAAAAGTGGTGGGGGACGAGGTGGGCAGGGATGAGGCGGGGCGGGGAAAAGTGTACGTCCATCCCGGCCTCCATCCCTGAATGCGGATGGATTTTAACCTTCGTCCCCGCCTCCATCCCCGTTTCATACCCTTCATCCCCGGTCCAAACGGGGCGAGGCGGGGCGGCGCCCCACTTTCCCCCGGTCCACTGCCATCCCTAAACACATTCATGCTTAGAATCAGAAGACCAGCTTTCTTCTCAGTTTGCATTGACAAACCACCACCACCTTCTATTTTCACAACCCAGTTTGCAGGGTCAGTCAGCCAAGATACATCACCCTTCCAACTACTGAACCAAGACCATGGTCTACTGCAGCTCATGCACAAAACTATAGCTTTTGTTTTCCATAGACTTCAGTGATGCCACATGGTGCTCCATAGTGTCTATATGTACTTTCCACAATCATGAGGCCGATGGCCCCAATTGGCATGGTGGTGGCTGCTGCAAACAGTGGAACCACCATGAACCAAGACATCAATGTCCTGTAGCTCACGTATTACAACATAGCTCCTATTTCACAGACTTCAGTTATGCCACATGCTTCATCATAGTTATTCCATGAAATCCTCAGAACCTATTCAACCATAAGGCCAAAGTCCCCGTTTGGCCGTGGCTGTGGCCGTGGCAGCTGCAACCAGTGCAACTGCCACAGGACCCACATGAAGGGGTGCCACTACGACCAACCAGATCATCGCAGCAGCACAAATAATTGATCACCCTCCAAATTAATCTCATTATGTATCTCTTCCTCTGACCAAACACTGTGCCTCCAGTTTCTTGGGAAGAAAATGAGCTCAACAATTAAAATTATGGCACCATTGAAACAGACAAATGCTTAACGATTTGTTCATTCATGATTCCATGGTGAAGAGTCGTGACAAAGAATAAGCAGAGTTGATCTGCTTGTCTCAAACAATTCTTAAGTATATCTGCAGTGCGACATTCCAATATGTTCAAGCTGAGATCATAACGCTCCTTGACAAAAAGGTCTTGGTTGCTCAATAGTTTGCTTTGAAGGCTGGGCTGGTATCACCTTAGCAACATGGTATTAGTGTGAAAACATGGATGTTGTAGCTTACGTTAAACAATCAAAGGAAAGAGACGGATGGTGATTGACAAGAACCAGCATCTCATCATTCTCACTTTATGACATTTTGTTGGACGCAGACATGACGGATCTTGCTCGCAGGCATTCACATAAGACAAGAATTGTGTATAAGTCTACTGGCCTGCAACACTTATTCCACGACAGTTTGCTTTAATCTGCTCCTGCTTTCCGTTCTTAAGACTTTGTTATACCATACCAACGTAATTCAGGAGAAACCATAGTTGCCAGAACGGGAATAAAAAACAAGTCAGAATCACAAAGCGGCCAATCCAAATTTTTGGAGGGTTCGAGAAGCGGGAAGCGAATGAGTACAAGAAATTATGATAAAATGATGGATGTAAGAAGATAATTTTTAAATAATAAAGTTCTTCAAAGAAAAAAGAAGTCAAAATAAATAATGAAGAAATGACGTCCGCAATTGACAATTATATCATCTTATTAAAAAAACTTCTTAAAATCATTTCATAAAATAACTAAATAACACCTACAATCAATAAAAATGCAAAACCTTTAAAAACTACAAGTTCATAAGTTTATTTTGGAGTTTGGATACAAAGCATTGAAATAATAAAAAAAATTGTGCAGCAATTCATGTGTCAAGATGGGTCAGGGTATCCCATGTGGTAAGCAGGGTCCTGTGCCAAGCTGAATGCAAGTTAGAATCCCTCTGCCACATGGGGCTTAAGAGATTTATGGTGGGGGGTTGTCTAATCACAGCTTGCCTTTGAAAAAAAAAAAACTCTTCACACATTACTATTCTAAGAAACCAAATTATATGAAACTATTGATTTAAAAATCATAGGTTCAAGCTTAATCAAAACCTATGTCACATGGGTGCGGGTGCGGCACTTTAAAAAAACTTGGGTGCAGGAGTGCGGGGTGGGAGGGCAAAAATATAAAAAATTATATATATATATATATATATATATATATATATATATATATATATATATATATATATATATATATATATATATATATATATAATTTTTAAGTTTTAACAGTTAACATATTTTACAAAATGGCTGCTTAAGGCAGCAAAATATTTTTTGACAAACCCCAATACGGGTCATACCATTAGGATTCGAACTTGCAACGTCCCAACAGATATATTATGTATAATGTTTATATTACATAGGTTTTACACGTAAAAACTCGTAAAAGATAGATTTTTGAGAAAACAAGCCAGCAGAGTTGAGTTTTCCTTAAAATGGGTATAATATTTTTTTCAAAAAATGGGCAACGGTGTTTAGCCGAGATAGAGAGGTACACAGTAAGGATTAGTTGAGAGAGAGAGAGAGGCATGTAGTATGAAAAAGGGGAACATAGAGAGAGAGGTAGTCGAGAGATTGAGAGATGGAGAGGAGGAGGCGTCGGACGGTGGCAGCTCGTAGGCATCGTCGGACGGTGGCAGCTCATAGGCATCGTCGGCTCACATCGTCGGGGTCGAGAGACAGAGGAGAAGGCAAAAATGTTTTGCCCTATTCCTCAAAAACCCATTTCATCAGGCTCTTTTTTTTAAGTCCAAAATTTAAACATACATGACCCTAGGTGCGTTGACCACACACCCAAAGTCAGGTTGACCGAACCGAGTGCCACACCCGCATCGAGTCGTGTCGACGCAGGTGCAGCACCTGGTTGGCCGAATCCCTGTGACATAGATCAAAACAATCTAACCACATAGATGCATTCAGGAAGATTTGTGCTAAGGATCAAACCTTGGATCATGTTATTTTGATCCAAAAATATGATTTGTTAAGTCATGAAATTTTAGTGCATTGCGGACCATTAATTTTTGAAGCCCTTAAAAACCTACTTATGTGTTACAATCATATGATTCAAAACTCATTTCCCACTAAACAAACATTGTTAATTTACAAAAAAAATATCTAAACATATGATTTTTAGCTCAATAGTTCCATATAATTTGGTCTTTAATAGCACTAAATATTAACCTATATATATATATATATATAGTCACTAGAATATGAAAACTAATGTGTGAAGCGTGATTTTCATGGACTTTTTGTTCTTTTCTCTTGAATCTAACTATAAGGATGTGATCTACATGTTTGGTTTTATAAGAACCCACTCTTGAATCATTCAGTTTTTATGCATAAACGAGATTTTTTAAGGCTTTAAAATCAATGGCTCATAATCTTCATAAATATTCAAGCATTCAAAAATCACATTTTTCATTGAAAATACTCAATCCAATGGTTGATTCTTAGCAAAATCACCGTGCCAAGCACATCCACATGATTGGATTTGCAAAAAAAGTGTTGGAAATGCCCATATTTCTAGTTCTCATACTCTAGTGACTATATATATAATTTATTTAATTAATTATTTATATATTTGTATCATATGTTAACAAAGCAACATATAGCCAGTTATGTACTGATAATGCTTTCATATTAATGTAGGTATGAATAAACTAACTGTAATATAATAAAGCTACATATAAGATACATAACAGGTACTAAGTTGTGCAAAAAGTAATACAAATTAAGTTTATAAGTTATTTCTCCTCTGTTCTCAATAATTCAGCAATTTGAAGTTTTGAACAGATGCAGCTATGATATGAAACAAATGAACAAACAATTGCATTTGAGAGAGCACAACAGTCCAACATGAATATAGAAAAACATATCAAACTAGATAATGATAATTCAAAAAAATAAAAGGAACTGTTTTTGCAATCAAAAGAACAAGACTAAAGTCAAAAGTCAGGTGCATTTATATTCTATATACTAAGTAAATCTGTGAATTTATTTGAGATGAACAAGAGAAAAAATGGGGCTTGTAGCTGATTAGACAAAATCACACTACAAATGGTAGTTCCTATATATGAGGAATTGAATTTCCAAACATGAGAATTAGAATTCTAATGAAAATAAAAAAACTCATTCATGGGAATCGGGATTCCCATCACATGGGAATTGCAGATCACTTGTTGGAGAAACTAATGCGTAGGAAGCGCGATTCCACACTGCATTCAATTCCCACTTCTTGGGAATTGTGATTCCCACCTTATAATAGCGCTTCCAGTAGCTATGGGAGAAACACAATAGTGGCTGGAAAAGAATAACAGGGGCCAAGATAATGAGAATGCTTATTTTTCTTGTATCTATCTTCGGCGGACAAGGGAAGACAAGAACAAACTATCATGGAAATTGAACAATTATAAGGTGGGATTTGCAGTCGTCAGACTTCTTGGAAACTAAATTCTTAGTTGTGTGTAAATTGAGGGCTAGGTCAAGCATACTAGTTGGGACAACTGTACAAGAAAGCCGCTTAATTCTGCTGCACAATGAATTTCATTTATTTACTTGAGGGATCTTTAGCAGTTTCCTACATCCGCTAGAAATTAAAGGTTGTGGGAATTATATCAATCTTTGACATCCAAGAACTATTCACAAGCATGTTTTTTAGAGATTTTGAGTTTATTGAGTGGATGCTCATAGAAAATAAGATCAGTGAATATGCATATCAAAACTTTTAAAATTATATAGACTATCATATTTATCCCAGTAAATTCAGATTCTAAAAATGTAAATGCAAAATAACTACTACATATGTTCTCTTAAATGTTGTTTTAGTAAATAACAATTATTGGCTTTCTAGTTATAGTTCGCTGTTGCTGCTTCACGAGAAATCATCCTGAGCATCAGTAACATCATCACATTATGCCATCAATCAAAATCACTATGCAGACACAATCAGCTTAAGCATTGTACCTTTACTCTCAAGAGATTTTTCCATTCTCTTCCTTAAAAATAATAACTGATAATGGTCAGACAGTGAAATGTATCCTTTGCATGGCTTATGTCCAAATTCTGTATCCTGTTATGATCTTCAAAAGAAAGATTTCAATGTATGTTAAAATAGGAGCATGAATTAAGTAAATATCGTTATTCATTTGGTATAGAAGAAGAACATCACCCCAATTTATTCAATTTTCCTTTTCTTTCCAGCTCTAATGCTGGTAACACAGAACATTCTTTTGTTTCCAAGAAAGTAAGACGTAAGTGACAAGGCTTCACCTCCTGCTGCAATATAATGGAGAGAGCCAAAACCATGATTTTAGAAAAGCGAAAAAAGAAGAAGTGTCCAAGTTCTCATCTCGCTCTGAAAGTGCCATGAAGTGAGAGGTGGTGACATGGTCCTCAGAAATCCTTTCACTTTGTCCTTCCATAATTTTGACCATGTGGTAAGAAAACAAAATGTACTTCAAAAGATACTTCATGGAACAAAAAAAAATGCCACTCTATTTACTCAATATGTTTTTTTATCATAGGGAATTCCAAAGTGAAGGAACAAAATTTGTGAACTAAATTGATCACTCAGCAAACAACAGGTTAATGTTAGACATCAGCATTCATATATTGTCCTTGCACATACAATGTCTCTCATAAACAACCTCTTAATGGCTACAAACTACCTGCCTATAAAATTCTCAGTAAAGTCATGCTGTTGACCATCAAAACTGTTGAGCCAGAAAACAAACGCTCTAATCACTTCCAGTCCATTGATTCCAATCCTTGTCAACATGTTCACGAGCCCACTCAACAGCTTCCTCTGCAGCTTCACCAGCACCAGGCAGTCCCCTTTCCCTCAAGGTATCAGCCATATCTATGAAAGGAATAACTAGAAGGGTCCCTGGTCCCCCATACTCTGTATGCAAGAAAGTATTGAAGATCTGAAAGGTGCAACGGAAAAGTATCAGCATCCACAAGTATCCAATATCAGGGGTAAAAGGTTAAGCTTGCTTATCTTTTGAAAACATTACTTGATATCTTTTGAAAACATTACTTGAGTAAGATGCTCATATGAAACACCAGCCACACTGAAATAACAGATGCACTCAACATATAGACAAGAGACTGAAATATGTGCCTTGCGGGATAGAGCTAGCCTAAATTCCTGGAGAAACACATCTTTCCTAGCCTGAATGGGGCAGCATTGCCAATGATCATCTAGATAAAATTTCATGTTGGTTCACATTTCTGTGAGGAGATTGTTTTGTTGTGAAGCCATAAATAATTTTGCCCCTCCCTCAGTCATTCTCCTGTTTAAAATTCATAGGCATGCACCAATGCAAAATAGTCCACTCAAATTTTGAAAACACGAAATAAAAATGTTCACAAAAAAGGATACTTATTAACTGGGATTTTCTTCAGAAAGACCAACTTCCCTATAACCCTGGTAATATCTAAAGAAAGCTTCATCCAATTAGATCTATAAGAAGTGAATACTAAAGTACCTTGGTAAGAAAAAGAAACCAATATGGATAATACTAAATCATTAGTGTGTTGACGAACTTTAGAAATGCACTCGGAGCTTGTTATGCACAAAAGACAGATTATGAGGATTTTCTAAGATGATCTATGAGCTTTTAAAATTTTAGTTGTATGCAGGTCTAGCAAATACACTATTCTAGAGAATGCTGTCATCCATGTGAGTGTGTATATGCATGCGTACTGGGATCTAGTGACATTAAGACTTGCAACAACAACCTATACATGAAGCAACAACTTGAACAGCTAAGGAAGCACACAATGTGGTTGAACTTATCTCATAGTTTTTATCTCTTCATGACTTTAGATTCACATATGACGAGTGCTGCTTATTTGATCCTTTCTCTGTATGCATTGCATCAATATATTCCAGTGTGTCACTGTTGGCATTTCCCAAGCATTCTTTTCCCTTTGAGAATTTGTCAACCATGAAAAGTTGCAATCATTAATAAAATACTTTGAAGCAGGTTCTAAGGTTGAATGAGGTACCAGGACGGTTACGTGGAACCTTCTTCACTGGACTGTAAATACCTCCAATGAGGTCAATCTCACTATTCTTCAAACATTTTGTGTCATCCTAGATTATGTGTTTATCATATATTTAGAACAAAATCATAAATTTATCCATCAATTTGTGAACACAGATGGAACAGATCAAGTAACCTCCATTTTGCCTAAATTTCATTTTTCACTAACAGAAATAACTTCACCTAGCCGTTCACAGTCAAGATTGGTTAATTAAGATCGCAAATGCTATCATCCTGCTTTTCTTTAATGTACTAGAATATTTTAAGTCATATTCGATGAATATACTTTTTTGCAGATAACTACATCCCTGATTGATCTTCATGCAATTGCATGACCTGTCAGTTGACTTGGTGTTTAAGGTTGTCACTGGACTAGGCAGTAAACAGAGAACCTATTTACTCCTCATTCCAAGAAGAGGAGTGCCACTGGGTATTCAGTATCCTTGTTATCCTGAAATTCACAGGAACACCTCAAGTTTTTTTATACCAATGTCCACAAAGCAATAAACCATGGAAATCCAGTAAATATTATCTATTTGCCACTAACCTGAGCATCCCCAAAGCGACTGGTAGTTCTTAAGTTTGCTCAAGTACACGGCTCCCATAGCCACACATTTTCCAGAGTACCCCGCCCTTAATTGTGATGAATAATACAACAAACTTCAACTCAAAATTAGCTCAATAAATCATTTTTCTTTGTTTCTTAATCACTTCATTTTCACACAAGCATTCAATACGCACATCAGAAAACACAAGACCGTTTTCCACCATGAAGAATCCGTACCCGGAGAGAGAAATATGAACATTTACAAATCATCATTAGTACATATACATGATATAGTGAACATAAATGCAACGGTAACCAAATTTCTGGAGAGTTCACAAAATTGCATGACTCGACAACGGTAACCAAATTTGCTCCCATCTGTTCCCCTCACTGACGGCCGACCACTCAACGGCCTGAGTTCACCTAAATGTTTTAAACTTCAATTCTAATTTAACAAATCTTTTTCTGTTTCCGTTAAAAAAAAAAAACGAAATAACAGACGACCATCAATCATCAAAATAAAAAAATTCGGCACTTCATTTGCATTGACAATACAAGCTTCTTACAGTTACAGAACCTCGCACTTGTGAATGGAAACAGTTGGAACTGATAGATAAACAAAATCTACATCTGATGGCTACATCAAACTGCTTTTCAGTACCTCTGTGCATATGCTAACGACTTCTTCAAATGATTCCCCGTACATATCCGACTCCGATAGTGTTTTAAGGAGATGTGTCCTAAACTTTTCCGTCTCCTAAAACAAACAAAGGAAGATAAGGCAAAGAAAAGGAAGATTTTAATGGATTTGAATGGTAAAAAAAAGAACAAAGCACAAAAGCCATGAGAGAAAAGAACAAAGTGGGTAAGAGCAGAAACTTACTGCTTCAGCAAATTCTGGGATTGGGTCGGGGAACACGTACTCCGCCGCTCTGCAAATATGCAAGTTTCTGATCGGTGAGGCAAAAGACAGAGACAATGGTGAGAAGAGAGGAGGCGCGGCTGATTTTCTGAAGGAAGAATGAGAGGTATCAAGCGAAAGACAAGATAATGGCAATAGAGGACTCTTGGTTGAGGATGGGGAAGGGAAAGAGGAAAAAAAAGAATAGAAAGAAGAAGAGGGTGGTGGGAAGCAAGTGAGCAGAGGAGAGGATACGGATATACACAGCATCATCCTCTCTCTCTCTCTCTCTCTCTCTCTCTGGATAAGGGTTGACACTACAACACTCAAAAGAATGGATTCTGGACTTTTGAGTTGGCTTTTTTGGGATACAGGTAGATAGGGCTGGTAAACAAGTCGAACGGACCGAACAGGGCATATTCGGGCTCGGCTCGTTTACCAGGGGATTGAGTTCGTGTCATGTTCGTTTTTGTAAAAACATTCCATGTTATTTATACATGGAATATATATTTATATATATGATACTTAAAATATATATACTTTTTTTTTATATATTACACAATAGTTCATATTTATGCATATATTTTTCATTTATTCTTCTATTTTTATTTATTTTATGTATTATTATTTTTATATATTATACTTAAAATATATATCATACTCTATAAGAGCTCTCTTGAGCCAAGCCCAGCCGAACACCCTGTGTTCGGGCTTGACTCATTTAAGCTAAATGAGTTGCTCATGGCTCGGCTCGCCAGCTATATATGACAAGCCAAGCCACGAGCTGCTTGATTTGTTTACCAGCCCTACAGGTAGGTGGCTCAAGGCCTCGGAGATCCGACAACGAGTCATGCTAAACGAGGCACTTTGAGTCCAGATGGTTCAAGCCAGGTGATTCAACCATGCCCACCTACTCTATCTTGGTGCAACTAAAAGGAGTTTTTGTGTCTGTCATCACCTCAATTGTTTTTTTCTTTTTCTGAAAGAAACATATAAGCATTGAACATGAAACAGTTACGATACATTTATGTGGGTGTGATGAGATATCACACTTCATTTGGAATCCGTGGAAAACAGAGAACAGAGGATTACAAGGGAGAACAGAGAAGGCAGGAAACCTAAAATAGCAGTAACCACAAAAATTGCAGGACTAAGAACAGATCATGCTTGGCCCAATCCAGAGTATAGATTGGTCTTGCCACTTTTTGCAAGCCCTATAAATTAGCTCCCATTTCTGTTGCTGAAGAATATAGTTTGGACAACTAGAATTGTTTTTGAAAATCTGTTGGTTCTATTCTCACCATATGAGCTTCTAGGTCGTCAACACCCAAACTTGCCACAAAAACTTCATCTTTTTCCCTTTGAATGTAGGTGATTTGTAATGAGGACCTACCTAGGAAATGTAATATCCTCCCACCTGATTTGAAGATCGCCCCAGGCTTGCTGCAATAAAGATCTTATGAAAATGTAGTCCCATAGCAAGTGCTTGGTCGATTCTACATTAAATTGACATAAGGAGCATTAGTTACAAAGGTGGAACCCCATTCTCTGCAATCAGAATTCTATTTTCAATTTACCTTGTAAAATTATCCACCCCATCAAAGAACCCTTTTGTGGCAGCCCACCCCTCCAAAGCGATTTATCGGGCAATCATTGCATCGAAGGTGATCATAATGCCTTGTATAACTGATCATGCATAATTTTTACATTTCATATGCATAATTTTATGCATGATCCGTCGAAAAAGTGCATTAAAAATTCATTCTTGTCAATGATTTCGAGAAACTGCTTTAAAATCAAAATAAATATAAGATTGGACAATTTCAAACCTTCCCTGCATTTTATTTTTACAGAGTTTTAGTTAGTTAGTTTAGACTTTTTAAATTTGTAGTTTAATTAGTTTAGGAGTTTTCAACTAATATTTTACCTTGTTTAGGATTGTTCTAATTTTGAAATATATTTTTCTAGGAGTGTATTTTAGAATTTTTAAAAATTAATTAAAGTTTTTAGAAAATACGTTTTTGACCTAATTTTTAGTATAAAAACCAATTTTCCAGAAGGAGGGGAGGTCTTTCCTCTAGGGATTCGCGTCTATCCTCCTCCCTCCTCTCTCTCTTCCATCTTCTCCCCTTGTTTCACTCTTGGTCGGTTTTTTCCTCGGCTCTTCTTTTTCTTCTCCTTCATTCTTTTTTACTTCTTACCATCATCGTAGTCGGCTTCTTATTGTCCCTATCATCGAAGGAAAATGCAGCTATGAGACAGACCATGTTCTTTTTCTCAACCCCTTCATTGGAGGTAAATTGCAAAGTTTGCTTCTTCTCCCCCATCTCTTTATTGGTTTTAGCATTTAGAGTAAATTAAATTTGATTTGTTTCATTGCATGCATAAAAAAATATTTTATCATTGCATACATCATATTTTATTCTTTGCATTTGCATAGCATCTAGAATAATCTGATTCTTGTTTTATTCTCTACATATTGGATTAGATATTCATTGCATCCATTCGATCATTTATTGTTGGTAGCTTTTAATTTTTTTAGTTGTATTAAGTTCGGTTAATCATTGTCGTTAGAATAGAATTTAGTTTAGTGTTTTAATTCATTTATGCTTAGATTATAATATTGTGTTTAGTTCATGGAAAACCGAAATTAAATTTTTCATGTCAGGCCATTGCATGTCACAGCCATTTCATGTCACGGCTTTAGATCGGTTGATATAATCGTACGATTGAATCTAACTGGATCTAAGCAATATTTTTTTTTGGAGAGACCTGATTAGTCGACTAAAGTAGGCTGACTAAATTCATGAAAAATCACGGTGATCTGGATAGACCAGATCACGTATCTCAGAGTTGGCATGAATCTGATTTTCCCAGACCATTATTGCAATCAGTCGATCCACGATTTGGAGTTATCCAAAAACCGGGTGTCTGAATAGTTCGAATTGATTTGTTTTTTCCACGTGCAAGGTATAGTTAAAGTTTTGTTTTCATTCAGTTAGTGTTTAGAATAATCGTTGTTCATCGATCGAATACTTTTTCTTTCGTTATAATTAGTCATATCTTAAATCAAGCTTTCTTGTTTTATTAATTATTCATCTAGAATTCGACATTAGGTTAAGCAGTTGTTTTTAGTATGATCAAGTAGATTAGATTAATTTATTTCATAAATCTTAATTAGATGTTTTTAAGTTCATGTTTTCTTGAATTAGAATTAACCCTTTGTTTAGTTATTGTATATTTAATCAGCCTTCATTAAGTTTTGATTTAGTTAAGTTAGATTCAAGTTTTTATTATTTTTAGAATTAGTTAGCTTGTTAATTTGATTGTTACATGTTAGTTTCTTTCTTGTTTTAAATTAGTTAATTGTTTTAAAGTTTGTTATTTACTTTGTTACTTAGTTATTTGTTACAAATTTGTTTTGAGTTTGTTAAATTAGTTTGTTAGAGTCTTGTTTTCTTGACTTTTGATAAAACTAACATTAGATTTTTGTATAGTTTTCTTCCTCTGTTTGTGTGTTTTGTGTTTTTTTTTGCAGAAAAGTGGTTATGCGTGTGACAGGCCTTCAAAAGTGCCCCTGAAGAGCCCTCTAAGGTCTCCTGTAAAGGCCCTTTGAGTCTCTCAGAGAGCCCTTAAGTATTGATCATATTAAGATGTGTGAAAACATAAGCAGTGAAGATCAAAGGGGCTAGAGCTCAAGCAACTAAAGACCCTTTTCTTTTCTTTTAGCTTCGGTTTATTCATTTTTTAATTTGGGTTTGTAATAAGGCCTGTATTTATTTTTATTCTTTGAGTCCTTCACAGAGAGTAGCACTCTCATTTGAATTAATTATTTATTTTTACTTTTAAAGGCAATAAAGCTTGCAATTTTTGTGGAATACAAAGTTTATTCTCTCGTTCCCTGAGTTTGACCCGGATCTCACCCTAGTGGGAGCCGGTTTTTATTGTTTTGTGTCTGGCTTTCACAAATCATTTTGATAAAATAAAAGATCTTTTTAAAAATTCATTTCATAAAACTTACACCAATTTTTTTGGCACCATTGTTGGGGAACGACGATCGAAAAAATGAGTATTCACTTTATTGCCTCTTGTTTGTTCACGCTTTATTTATAATTGTTAGTTTATTTTCTGTAAATTATTTAGGATTGCTAGTTTTTTTTTTTTTTGCTTATTAATTAGGATTGCTAGTTTGCTTTTGTATTTAGGACTTGTAGCCCTTTCATAGGTGACTGTGCATGATTGGTACCTTGCACATAGTTTGATTTATGTATAATAACTACTTGGGTGCAAGTGCATGGTTGCGTGTTTACTATTTATTTTTTTTTCTTGCTTTCATGGTGTGGTTTGATCACGTTTGTGAGCTAGGTAGGTAGAAAATCAATCCCTAGGACAGTTGCTACACCGATATTTACTTCAGGTGTACGCAAGAGCGATGCTAGCTTGACCCCGAGCTTGTAGAGCCAGTACAGAACCCCGAGTCCATCATTAGGAAAGCCCGTAGGTCCAACCCCATGGTTGAGGATCAACAGTTGACCTGTCGTCTGAGGGACTATTTCATTCCCGATGAATATACTCCTGCCTTCTGCATTGCGAAACCTGATGTAGGACCAAATCAGTTCGAGATTAAGGCTAGTATCATATAGATGTTACCATCCTTTTACAACTTTAGCAACGTGGATCCCTATCATCATCTCAACGAGTTTCTCAAGATCTGCTCTATGGTGCAGATCAACAATTTTGGATATGATGCTTTGAGGTTGACCTTATTTTCGTTCTTCCTCAAGAATAATGCTAATCACTGGCTAAAGGCTTTAGACATGGTTCAGATTATCACTTGGAAATGAATGCAAAGAGAGTTTCTTAAAAAGTACTTCTCAATTGGTAAAACGAACCAATTTACAAAAGCCATAACCAATTTTTCACAGATTGAGAGAGAACAGTTCCATGAGACAAAGGAGTGGATGAAAGATCTTCTCCAAAAGTGTCCCCACCACCAGGTGCCCCGTTGACAACTGGTGCAGTACTTTTACGATAAGTAGACTGAGAAGAATCGTCAGATGGTTAAAGAAGCCTGTGGTAGCACTTTCATGCTGAAAAGTGAGGATAAAGCATAGTCCTGGTTTAAGACCCTTAGCGAGAATTCAATGCACCACGCTTCAGCCTCATGCATAGAAAGGGCAACACTTGCCCCTGTTGGAGTAAAGAAGGCTGGCATTTTTTAGTTAGAGACACACCTTGAGTTGCAAAACAAGATCGACCTACTAACCTAGAAATTGGATCAGCTGTTGTTGAATCCCTCACCAGCTATACAGGTATGTGCACTATATGCTAGCCCAGCACACCATGTTTTTGACTGCCCTGCGGCACCGCAGTACCCAGAGTTTGTTCAGGAACAAACTCAGGTGGCACAAGGTTTCATTAAACTCGTGCTCAATCCATTCTCTAACACCTACAATTTGGGTTGGTGAAACCAGCCCAATTTCTCGTAGAGAAATCCATAGCAACAACCCCCCATACCTTCTCAGAACCAACCCAAGCAAGGCGGTTATCCACCGAATTTTCGGAGACCCAACTACCCTCCAGCCCAACCCTCCTTTAGTCAGCCTCCATCCCAAGAGCCTACTTCTAGCTTGTCCTTCGAGGACAAGATGCTTCAGGCTTTCTCGGATATTAAGGCAAACCTGAGCTTTCATACTCAATCCATTGCCAAATTAGAGATGTAGATGGGACAGCTCATCGAGGTGCTAAGCAAGCGAAATGAGGGAACACTGCCTAGTCAGTCGGTGGTTAACCCTAGGGGTAAGGAGCCAATGCATGACTTGCATATGACAAATGTCCATCACGAGCAGTTTTAAGCATTTATCACCCTTAGGAGTGAGAAGAAGTATAGAGCAAGAGAGGTTACAGAAGAAAGTGAGACATTAAGTTATAAGCAGTCGGTCCCTACTGAGACGCCCCAGGAAAGCGGGAGGGCTCCCTCATCTGAGCCTTCCAAATCCTATATACCTAAAGCCTCCTTTCCTAAGGCACTTGAAAAACCAAAATTGTTTGGCAAGCAGTGGATGAAGATGTAGGAGATGCTTGATATTTTTAAGCACGTTCAGATAAACCTCCCCCTGCTTGACACCATCTAGCAAGTCCCTGCATACACAAAGTTTTTGAAGAAACTTTGTACGCAAAAGAGGAAGTTGTGGTCCAACGTTCTGAAGAAGATTTATCTTACTAAGCAAGTGAGTGTGGTGTTACAGCACCAAACTCCACCCAAGCTCAAGGACTCAGGGGCTCCTATTATCTCTTGCGTCATATAAGACATCACAGTCTAGCATGCTTTGCTCGACCTCAGGGAAAGTGTGAACATCTTGTCGGGTTTCTTTTACAATGTATTCAGGCTAAAGGAGATGAAGCCAACACCGATGACCCTGCAGCTGGCAGACTGATCCATCAAGATCCCACGGGGAATTCTTAAGGATGTCCTAGTCAAGGTGAAGGACTTCTACTTCCTTGTTGACTACATTATTTTGGATATAGAGGGAGTGGATGATGTGAGGCAGATGACTATTATATTAGATCGCCTCTTCCTGGCTACTGCCAACGCATGCATTAATTGCCACACTGGTACAATGGATGTCTCATTTGGTAATAGAAAGATGAGGTTGAACATCTTCAATACAACAATGGGCCCTTTAAGAGTGGATGCTTCTTTTCAGGTCGATTTTGTTTAGAACCTGGTGGAAGCAAAGCCGATATGGACATTGAGTGATCCACCTCAGAAGGAGGAGGATGAATCACTCGAGGGTGATAGCCTTGGATTGATTGATATAGGGCCAGGTGAACTGAATTGGACCTGGCACTTTGAGCACCTCCCAGATTTGTCAGACCAGCTTTCAAAACCCTCTATTAAAAGCCTGCCTGAACTTGAGCTAAAGCCTTTGCCAGCTTCGCTGAAGTACGCTTTCTTAAAAAAGGATCTGACTCTACTCATCATCATTTCAGCAGACCTGACTGGCACTCAAGAGTGCCAGCCTCTGCAGGTCTTGCATGAGCATAGAGAGGCGATCGGTTGGTCTGTGATGGATCTCAAGGAGATAGACCCTTCTTTTTGCATGCATAGGATCATCATAGAAAAAGGCACCAAATCCTTTAGAGAAATGCAAAGGAGGTTGAATCCCCACATGAAGGAGGTAGTGAAGAATGAGGTAATCAAGTGGCTTAACGCAGGGATCATCTGTCCTATCTCCAACAGTCAGTGGGTGAGACCAACCCAGGTTATCCCCAAGAAGTCTGGGCTCACTGTCACCATCAATGTTAAAGGAGAGAGTGTCCTCACAAGGACTACCATGAGGTGTCGAGTATGTATTGATTATCGAAAGTTGAATAATGCAACACAGAATGACCACTTCTCGTTGCCCTTCATCGACCATATCCTAGAGAGACTCGCAGGTCAGCATTATTTCTATTTTCTGGATGGTTATTCAGGATATAATCAGGTGGTCATTCACCCCAAGGACCAGAAGAAGACTATGTTCACCTGTCCATATGGCACCTTCGCATTTAGAAGAATGTCGTTCGGGCTCTGCAATGCCCTAGCCACGTTTCAGAGGTGCATGATGGCAATTTTCTTCCACATGGTGGATGACGTCTTTAAGATATTCATGGATGATTTTTTGGTTTATGGCTCTTTATTCGATGATTGTCTCCAAAAGTTAGCGAGAGTGCTGAAATGATGCATGAAAACGAATCTTGTGCTTAACTGAAAAAAGAGTCATTTTATTGTTAGACAGGGGATTGTTCTTGGACATATTGTGTTCGAGAAAGGGATCGAGGTCGACAAGGCCACAATGGAGTCTATAGCCAAACTTTCTTCACCAACTTGAGTATGGCAGATTCGATTGTTCTTAGGGCATGCAGGTTTCTTTCGACAGCTCATTAAAGATTTCAGTAAAATCTCTAGACCGTTATGTAACCTACTATCGAAAGATCAGTCATTTCATTTTGACGATGCCTGTCTGAAGGCATTTTTATCTCTAAAGGAGGCCCTGACCACAACTCTCATTCTCTAATCTCCTAATTGGTCGGTGCCCTTCAAAATCATGTGTGACGCGTCTGATTATGCGATAAGAGTCATTCTTGGCCAAAAGATTGAACGAAAATCTCATGTTATTTACTACGCTAGTAGGACCCTTTTCGAGTCCCAAATAAATTATACAACTACTGAAAAGGAACTGCTAGTTGTATTGTTTGCCTTAGAAAAGTTTTGTTCATATTTGTTGGGCTCCAAGGTTATCGTTTACTTAGATCATGTTGTCATATGGTATCTGATGAGTAAAAAGAATACCAAACCGTGTCTCATCTGCTGGATCCTTTTGCTATAAGAATTTGATCTCGAGATTCGAGTCAAGAGTGGATACGAGATAAATCATCTGTTCAAACTAACTATGGAGACATCCACTGATCAAGGATAGATTGATGATTCATTTCTGAATGAGCAACTTCTTCATGTCAAGTGTATGCCTTGGTTTGCGGACATCATCAACTTTTTGGTGACTGAAAAGTTTCCTGTGCATTGGAGCAAGAACGAGAGAGATCATTTTATGCCATAGGTGAAACATTATTTCTGGGAGAATACAAAATTATTTAGGTTATGTCTCGACTAGATGATTCAAAGGTGCATCCCGAAGAGGAATTCGAGTCCATTTTAGATTTCTGTCATTCCTTGGCCTGTGGAGGCCACTTTTCTAGTTGAAAGACCAATATAAAGGTCCTACAGTCTGGATTATGGTAGTCGACACTGCATCAGGATTCTCATGAGTTTTGTAGGAGATGCTTATGTTGTGAGTAGACAAGGAGTATTTCTAAGCATGATATGATGCCTCTGCTCCTTATTCTTGTAGTTGAGATTTTTTATGTTTGGGACATCGATTTTATGGGTCTCTTCCCATCGTCATTTGGTTATGTTTATATTTTGGTGTCGGTCGACTATGTGTCCAAGTGGGTTGAGGCCGTGGCCACCCGAACCAATGATTACAAAGAAGTGCTTAGAATTATCAAGCACAACATCTTTAGTAGGTTTGATGTCCCAAGAGCTATGATTAGTCATGGAGGTAAGCACTTCAAGAATGTGCATGTTGTTTCCTTACTCAGGAAGTATTCAGTACATCATCGGATTGTTATGCCATACCATCCACAGATGAGTGGTCAGGTCAAGGTCTCCAACAGAGAGATCAAACGTATTCTTAAAAAGACAGTCTGGCCAAACCAAAAGGACTGTTCCCAGCGCTTAGATGATGCATTATGGGCATACAAGACTGCTTTCAAGACTCTGATTGGCGTGTTTCCTTATCGATTGGTCTTTGGGAAGCCATGTCATCTCCTTGTTGAATTGGAACATAGAGCATATTGGGCGATTAAGAAGTTTAATTTTGATATGGCTCAAGTTGGCGTGGAGCGGAAGCTCCAATTGAGTGAGCTCGAGAAGTTGCGTCATGATGCGTATGAGAGTGCCAAAATCTACAACGCTTGAACTAAACATTTTTATGATAAGCATATTTTGAGAAAACAGTTTGAGCCTGGTCAAAAGGTTTGGCTTTTTAATTTGTGACTAGTTATTTTTAGGGAAGTTGAAGTCTAGATGGGATGGCCCATTTATAGTCTAGAAAGTTTTTCCGCATGGTGCTATTGATATCTTGGACCCACGAACGAGCAACAATTTTAAGGTCAATAGGCAACGACTGAAGCCCTACATTTCTGAGGTCATTACTAGCCAAGATATTGAGGTCACTGACCTTGTTGATGTGTGAGGCAGTGCACAATGTATGTATGTTGTACCATTAGTATTTAGGTCAATTTCTTTCGTAGTTCTTCATAGTCTTTTGCATATTTCTTTCTTCCTTAATTTTTGAGCATGTATGATAGATCATGTATACATTTCAATCTTTTTTTATATGATTTATAAGTTACATGTAATAGGACAAATTTCATAGCATGGATCAGGTGACTTCTACTCCTTCCCTAGCATGTCTTTTGTTTTATAGTGTGCATTTATCTAGTTTCATGTAAGCATGGGGGAGTGTCATTGAAGACAGTGTCATTCGAGCATGGGGGATGGTGTAGTTTGCACACCCAATTTTTTTTTTTTTTAATTCATGTATTTGCACTGATGAAAACTCATAACAATTAGGCTTTTAAGGAATGAGGTTGATCTTATATGAATGCTTTACATAATCTAACATTTTTAGAGAATTTTTAAGCCTCATAAAAAAAAATTTGACACTAATCTAGAAAAACGTGGTCACTTATGTGGATTTCAAAGAAATGATGGTAGATGCATGTTAGAGTTTTATTTTGAATCACAAGTATGAATATGCATAATTTATTTTTGAAAAAATAAGCAAATGAATAGCATTGAAAATAAGAGCTCAAAAAGAGAAAAAGTGCATATGTTTAGTTTTTTGATGTCTTCATATTCCAAAATAGTTGGGCTCAAACACAAGTTGAAGTGTCTGATTCTCATGTCGAAAAGGATAATAAAGAAACTAGCTTCTTTGTCTAAGTTGATATTTGTGACCTATTTGGTTCGAGCAAGCAGAGCCTGAGGGGTGTTTACACCTGGTGCCCTAAAGCCATCTGGTTTGGGAGCCACTAGCTCGAAAGCCCGTTACATGGATTTTATAGAGGGCGTAAGAGATGTTGATATTGCATATGACAAGAAGCAAGCTATACGTAAACTATGAAAATTGAAGGTTTAGTGACTCGAGCAATTAAGTCTGCGGGATACTTTGTATATGGTGCCCTAAGGTCATCTGGCTTCAGAGTCAATGACCCAAAGCTCATTACATGGGTCACAAAAACTGAAAATTAGATATAGTGCTCAACTAAAGGGAGAAGAAAAGGTGTAGAAAAAAAAAATTGAAAAAGAAAAAAAAATAAAGAGCATAAAGATAAAGTTTACTGCTTAGAAATAATCCTTCAGAAACCTATGCAGAAAACATATAAGTGAGGAGAAAAAAGCAATGACGTGTGTCTTTGATTTTTAGAGAATAAAAAATAAATGATTATGATTTTTCTTAAAAAAGTAAAAGAAAAAGTTTTACTTTGTAGTAGCATGAAAAGACTCTAATTATGTTTTCAAAAAGTAATGGCATGAAATATTTGTGAAAACAAACTCCTTAACTGCCTAATGTGCGTTGAAGTTGAATCTTTTGTATACATGACAGAGATTTTTATGGGTAGCATCACTGGAAACCCTCACGAGACCATCTTTGTCCATTGGGGTAACCTAGGGGTTTAAAGGGCTTGTTGCATATACTAAATGCAATCGTGATTCCTACAAAAGTGAGTTAGGTTTTTGCTTTGCTTATTTTGCTATTCAGGGTCAGTTTGCTCCAGGACTAGCAAACAATAAACATGGGAGAATTTGATCATGCATAATTTTTGTATTTCATATACATAATTTTATGCATGATCTGTCGAAAAAATGCATTAAAAACCCATTCTTGTCAATGATTTTGAGAAACTACTTTAAAATCAAAATAAAGATAAAATCACCAATTTTAAACCTTTCCTTCATTTTTATAGTGTTTTGGTTACTTAGTTTAGACTTTTTCAATTTGTAGTTTAATTAGTTTAGGAGTTTTCAACTAATACTTTACCTTGTTTAGGATTTTTCTAATTTTGAAATACATTTTTCTAGGAGTGTATTTTAAAAATTTTGAAAATTATTTGAGGTTTTTAGAAAACATGTTTTTGACCTAATTTTTAGTATAAAAACCAATTTTTTAGAAGGAGGGGAGGTCTTTCCTCTAGGGATTCATGCCCATCCTCCTCCCTCCTCTCTCTCTTCTATCTTCTTCCCCCGTTTCACTCTTGGCCATTTTTTTGCTCGGCTCTTCTTCTTCTTCTTCTCCTTCGTTCTTCTTTACTTCTTACCCTCATCATCGTCGGCTTCTTCTTGTCCCTATCATCGAAGGAAGATGCAGCTCCAAGACAGACCATGTTCTTTTTCTCAACCCCTCCATTGGAGGTGAACTGCGAGGTTTGCTTCTTCTCCCACGTCGCTTTATTGGTTTTCACATTTAGATTAAATTAAATTTGATTTGTTTCATTGCATGCATAAAAAAATATTTTATCATTGCATACATCATATTTTATTCTTTGCATTCGCATAGCATCTAGAATAATCTGATTCTTGTTTTATTCTCTACATATTGGATTAGATATTCATTGCATCCATTCGATCATTTATTGTGGTAGCTTTTAATTTTTTTAGTTGTATTAAGTTTGGTTAGTCATTGTCGTTAGAATAGAATTTAGTTTAGTATTTTAATTCATTTATGCTTAGATTATAATATTGTGTTTAGTTCATGGAAAACTGAAAATAAAATTTTCATGTCAGGTCATTGCATGTCACGGCTTTAGATCGGTTGATCTAATCGTACAATCGGATCTAACTGGATCTAAGCAATATTTTTTTTTTGAGAGACCCGATCAGTCGGCTAAAGTAGGCTGACCAGATTCATGAAAAATCATGGTGATCTGGATAGACCAGATCACGTATCTCAGAGTTGGCATGAATTTGATTTAACCAGACCATTATTGCAATCAGTCGATCCACGGTTTGGAGTTATCAAAAAACTGGGCGTCTGAATAGTTCAAATTGATTTGGTTTTTCCACATGCAAGGTATAGTTAAAATTTTGTTTTCATTCAGTTAGTGTTTAGAATAATTGTTGTTCATCGATCGAATACTTTTTCTTTCGTTATAATTAGTCATATCTTAAATCAAGCTTTCTTGTTTTATTAATTATTCATCTAGAATTCGACATTAGGTTAAGCAGTTGTTTTTAGTATGATCAAGTAGATTAGATTAATTTATTTCATAAATCTTAATTAGATGTTTTTAAGTTCGTGTTTTCTTGAATTAGAATTAACCCTTTGTTTAGTTATTTCATATTTAATTAAGCTTCTTTAAGTTTTGATTTAGTTAAGTTAGATTCACGTTTTTATTGTTTTTAGAATTAGTTAGTTTGTTAATTTGATTGTTACTTGTTAGTTTCTTTCTTGTTTTAAATTAGTTAGTTGTTTTATAGTTTGTTATTTAGTTTGTTACTTAGTTAGTTCTTTGTTACAAAGTTGTTTTGAGTTTGTTAGAGTCTTGTTTTCTTGATTTTTGATAAAACTAACATTAGATTTTGGCATAGTTTTCTTCGTATGTTTGTGTGTTTTGTGTTTTTTTCTTTTCAGAAAAGCGGTTATGCGTGCGATAGGCCCTCAAAAAGTGCCCCTGAAAAGCCCTCTAAGGTCTCTAAAAGGTCTCCTTTAAAGTCCCTTCGAGTCCCTCAGAAAGCACTTAATTATTGATCATATTAAGATGTGTAAGAAACATAAGCAATGAAGATCAAAGAGCTCAAGCAATTGAAGACCCTTTTCTTTTCTTTTATCTTAGGTTTATTCATTTTTTAATTTGGGTTTGTAATAAGGCCTATATTTATTTTTATTATTTGAGCCCTCCACATAGGGTAGTACTCTTATTTGAATTAATTATTTATTTTTACTTTTAAAAGCAATAAAGCTTGCAATTTCTGTGAAATACAAAGTTTATTCTCCCGTTCTCTGATTTCGACCTGGATCTCACCCTAGTGGGAGCCGGTTTTTATTGTTTGGTGTCTAGCTTTCACAAATTATTTTGATAAAAAAAAACAATCTTTTAAAAAAATAATTTCATAAAACTTATACCAATAATATAGTCGTAGAGAAAACCCCATTGTTAGAAAATGTCTATACCAGCTCATTGTCTTGTTGCATCATATAGATTGACGTTAAGTCAAACATAAGAAGAGTATGCCACCAAATTCATACACCCTACCATACTTCTTACGGGCTGCATGGTATAATTGAGGGTATGCCTCAGGTAGAGGTCGCTCGCCCCTCCACACATCCAGCCAAAAAAGGGTGTTACACTCATCACCACCACCAACCGTCAAGAAACAAGAAAACTTACCAACAACCTACGACCAACCCTTCCAAACCTCCTTTTCATTTATGAGTTTTCACCCAATTTCATGGTCAATCCGTCAAATCATGTTTTTCTAAGAAAATAGTAGACAACCTTTCGTCCCTCTTACACACCCACAACCATAATGAGGGCCTTGTTGAAATGGCCAAGGTGTTGTAAACCAAGGCCTCTAACTTCCAACAATTGCTACATGACTTCCCAACGCACTAAAGGTCTAAGCTTCCGGTCCACCTTCCCCTTCCAAATGGAAATTTGAAAAATAGAAACCAACTTTTTTCACATTTTTTGGTACGATGAAAATTTGCAAAAAATGTTTAACCATCTTGGAAATGTTACGATGAACAAGATTAATATGACCTGCCTAGATAGAACCCAAGTGGCACATGATTGGGTTTTTGCTCGAACACGATTTTTCGACTTACTCCAATGTAATTCACGTGAGACTCTCAAGTGGAGCGGGAGGCCCAAATAGTCTAACGGAAAATAACTGAGACCACACTTAAAGATGTGTGACGTCCTCTCTTGCATTGCACCCATTGGATCATTCATTATTAATACATGACTCTTTGCCTCATTTATACACAGTTCCAAGATCTCTCCAAGGCACCTTAAAATAGTCCACAATGTCCGCATATTGTCTTCTGAGGCCTCCCAAACACCAAGAGGTCATATGCAAACAACAAATATGAAATAAAAACACTATTTGAAACCTGACGAGCATGAAAGACACCTCTGTCCACAACTGAATTTATCATAATTGACAAAGCTTCCATAGTCAAAATAAAAATCAAGGGGGAGAGAGGGTCCCCTTGACACAAATCTCTCCTTGGTTTAAAGGGATCCCCCTTCTCACCATTCAGGCCTTCTATCCAAAGAATCTATTTCTTTTCAAAGCCCATATTTTTCAAACAACATATCAAAAATTTTCAATCTAAAGAATCAAATTTCTTTTTTAGACCTATCTTTAAGATGAATGATGATTTACCTGATTGTTTGATGGAGTGGATTGCCTCATGCGCCAAGATGCATGGATCATGTAACTTCCTCCTGAAATACAGTCATTCTGTGAAGATGAGACAAGTGGGTTTATTTCGAGTTTTAACCTTGTAGCCAACACCTTCTTAATGATCTTAAGGCAAGTGCCTACCAAAGAGATACGCCAGAGTCTACCAATCTGCTCTGCTTGTGACTCCTCCAGTAAAAGAATGAGGGCTGATCGACTCATTACACTCGGCACCCTTGCATTTGAATGAAACTTTTGTGCCATATTTAGCAAATCTTCTTTGACACATTCTTAATTAAATCTTAAAAATTCAATGAAAAAGCCATTTAAACTCGAGGATTTACCATTCAGGAGGGACCAAACCATATGCTTAACCTCCTCCAAGCTGAAATTGGTTTCCAAACTAAGTCGACCAACCTCACCAAGCTTCACAAATTCGAAATCCGATATGTCATAAGATGTCAAAACCGTGGACAAAACCAGTTTTTGAAATATTTACTGGCCTCTAAAGGTATGGTCGGCTCTTCATAACGTCGACCATCAATAATCAAGGACGTGATGTGGTTTTTCCTTCTCCTCGTAGATGTGCACATATGATAAAACTTCGTGTTCAGCTCCTCAGATTGGAGCTAATGTGCCTTAGTGCATTGTTTTCACCTTACCCTTTCTCGTATCCTTCCCTCACCAATGTTATTCACCAATGCTTCACGTCAATGAGCCTTCATCTCTGTGGCATCAAATGCATCGCCCCCACTCTCCTCCACACGTTGAAGCTCCAATAATTGTTCCTCCCAATCATGTAATTCTTTAAATTTTGATGTTCTCCTCATCTTGTTCCAATCAATAAGTTTATTTTTCACATAGGCAAGTTTGGCAATCATTTTTTGTGTTGTCCACTTTCCCACCACTGCTAAATCAGATCTGCAAAACCCAGAACCCTCAACCACCACAACTCCATACAAAACCCTTTCCTTTTAGTGCAACCGAGTTCGGCCCACAACAACCAAATTGTTGCATGATCTGACACTGTGAAATTGGGTCTACATATATGTCATGAGTTTGATGCATCATAATGGAGGTGACAAGGAATCTATCCAGCTTGCGTAAAATAGGTGGTGTATGTTTGTTGGACCATGTGAACTTGGGTCCTTGCATAGGAAAATTTGAGAGATTTGCGTGGTCCAGGGTAAAAAATCGCCGCATAATCCTTGTATATAGATGCAATCTATTCGAGACATCAATCTGAAGATGTGCGTTGAAGTCACCCTTGACACCTATGAATTTTCATAAATTTGTTTTATAAATATAAACAAAAATGTGTCTTATATTGGTCTAAATATTAATTTAGATTTGTATAATTGTTTAGAGTTGAATTACATTTGAGTTGAATAAATGCGCATTTGCAGTTTGATTAAATAAGCATTGGATTTAGACTTAGATATCAATTTGGATTTAATTGAGCAATTTGGACCCATTGGGTGGGACGCCCTCTATGTGGGCCTCTCAGTGATACTGGATTCTCATATGGGTTGGACCTAATTAAATTATGCCAATAACCCAAGTAGGGTGGGCTGTCCCTACCTACTTGAGATATCCAAATTGGTTGTTAAAAAAAATGAAAGAATTATAATTTAAAGAGATCCTAAGTTGCTATGGCACTCACTATTTTGGAGAGGATCCTCAAAGGAGTGAGATTCTAATTAAAGAAATGAGAAAGGAAATTGGGTGAGTTGAGAAATCTTAGCTCCCTCTCTCTCTTTTACGTTTTCTTGGGAGGTTGTGTGGAGATTTGCCAACTTGCAAGGGGATAAGGAAAATTCCAAAGTTCTTTTGGGAAATTTTCTATTCTATAAAGAGAACCTCTTTGTTTTCTTGTTTCCTCTCTCATGCTCTCTTTATCAATTCTTCTTCTTCTTCTTCCTCAATACGTGTCAACCGTTTCACCTACCTTGGTTCATTGATTGAGGTAAGCACATGCAAGCTTTATGTATATGCATCATGCTAAGTGGCACATGAATATTGTTCAACTTCGAATATATGTATTATGATACATATACTTGGCCCTGAAATACTAACCATGGCTGGTAGGGCATAGAACATAAACTATGAACAAGTCCTAAAACGTTATTTGGAAGAGCATATTTTAAATATATATATATATATATATATATATATATATATATATATATATATATATATATATATATATATATATATATATTATGCCAATCGTTGATGCTCCTTGGAAAAATGAGATAGGAAGAAATCTATGGTTCCATGCATGGTCTATACATCATTTAAAAAAATGGTATAGCAAAATCATAGGGACTGTTATGACTGATCGGATTTATATGCATGATGATCTGGGTTTGATCGGTTCATGAATTTAGGATTGGATTAAGGATATTAGTGTATCATACATAGATCCCTGACTAGTTATGCAACAATATATATATATATATATATATATATATATATATATATCATGTCTGTCAACACACATCTTAAACAAAAGAAAATTTAATAAAAAATCTAGGTTTATGATATATATATCATAAACCTAGATTTTTTATTAAATTTTCTTTTGTTTAAGATGTGTGTTGACAGGCATGAAATGTTGATCACTGCTATGTTCTCTTATATACAATCATTTATGTTTAGGAAGCTGCATATCATGCTCCATGTCTGTGAATTGGCGCATACGCCCATGTGTTTACTAAAAGAAAAAAAAGAATTTTCACCATATGGCCTTGAGATTTTATTTTATTTTGGATGATATTGGTTATGGATGTAGACTGTAGAATATAATAGTCTCAACATATTTACTGATTGATTATATAATATGCATGTGTTTTAATGATTAATCAAGCTTGAGAAATGGATTGATGAGTTTTATGTTAGTTTCCTTAGATAATGATGGAATTTTTACCTTGTAAGCAGGCTAAAAGTTGGATCTGACTATTTGCAGCATTCTTAGGGTTGTGTATTTTGTTTAACTGGATATTATTAATATGTATACATGTGAAACAAATCATAAGAATTATATTTAATGGTTGCTTGTGCAAAGTGGTTACGATTTCAAATGATTCTCGAATTTCAGCATGTTGTTTCACATTTTTTACTCAACCAGCATGGAAGAAAAATATGAATCTCCCACACCGTGAGACCGTTGACACTAAAAGTTTGGGAGAAACTTCTATACTTATAGAAGTGGTACCGGACCAAAAATTGGCTTCAAAGAGCCTATGTTTTGAGAGACATGCTCTCCGCAAATCGGGTCAGAAATTTTGCCCAGTCGCAGAGATGTGCAAACCAGTCATCTTGTGAAAATTTTAAAAATTTAAATACCTATGGTCTGCGATGGAGATTTTCAAGCGTGTTAGCTGACATATAGCAAAACACATGAAAGAAATCCATGAGGCTGGATCTTTACCGGTTAATCTTAGAACTTATAGGAAGTCTGGGTAAAGTGCAAGGTTTTACGGATATCGGTTCTGTCAAATTCCATAAACCAGGTCTGATCCAAAGATTCATAAAAAAATTGGTAACAAATTTTATCTTTAGCTTATTTGAAAAAGGGAACATGTGGGTAATTCCAGAAAAAAAATAGAAATTTAAATAGGGTCGGTAGGGGTCTACATACTTTTTGTGGGGCAGACCGAACACAATTTTTGGCTCTATCATGCCGTCCAAAACAGCCAACAGTCCTTAAATCTTTTCTCTGAATATTTGTTGAGTTTTGGGTTACAAGTTGACAGGTATGAAAATCAGTATTTAGGTGTTGCCCAAAATAAATTTTGGAGCCATTTGTGCTAGGGACTAGTTATGATGACTATTTAACAATCATGTTATGCCCTAGTGAGTGGATTGATTTATGTGGGTAATGCATATGTGAGGTGCCGGCATGTAAATATGGTATGATGGTATCTATGATATGTTCACAGAAACATATAATAGTGTATTCGCATGGAAATCACATACGCATGTTGTTAAATGTATTCATTCATGACAAGTTATAGTAGATGCTTGCATGATATGATACTTTGCATGCATGGCTCATGAGTAATGATGTGCAACCCGCTAGAGTTTGTGCATGTTCATGAATGGATGATTACGTTGTGTGGCATGCGGTAGGTATACCTATTTTTGTGATATTTATGTATCCACAACTATCGGCTCCAATGTGAGTCTATGGTTCAGAGAAACCATTGTGGTGCCATAAGTGGACCTGGTTGTGTGTGTTGCATGATCTGTGATGGCGCAATAAGGCATCAAAGTATGCATGCACATGTAACACCCATGGTTGGGCTTGCACTGAAATTTATATCAAATAATAAATAATTAATGAATGCACACAAAACCGTAAGTTTGGGATTTTGTGTATCGTTTCCCTAGATGTTGATCAAGTAATAAATAAACTGATGCATGTACACATAACCATAAGTTTAGGGATTCTGTGTATCGTTTCCCTTGATTTGGAATTCTATGTATCATTTTCCTAATTTCTAGGCATAAGTGAAAGATGATATATGTTACCAGACATTTGGTCTACTTGAAGAGGGTAGATGTTATAAATAATATAGGACCATTTTATTTTTCTTGTGAGAGCTACGCGTCTCACTCTGTCTTCAGTCTCCAAAGTTAGGTAACCCAGACTACCAATGTATCTTAGGCGGTAGGTCAATGTCTTATGCAGAAGTCTCAAGATAAATTCTATTCTGATTTGGCCTTTAGAAAATTCTTTCTCGGTCACTGACCGTCTCTTTTGGATTAAGTTTCAGTTAGTCACTTAGGTAAAATATAAAGCATAATAAACCCCATGTGTACTCCACCTGATTTGTGGTTCTACCCTATGTGTACCCACAAGGAAGGTTAAATAAAGAAACTTAAATGTTATAACTAGGTAGTTTACTTTTATGCATTGAGATGTTATGCTTTGAATTTATGAATGTTGTATTATAGTTAGGTTCTACTTTGGTGATGCAATATTTTAATTCTGACATTTGTTTGCTTAATGATTTGATGATTACACTGGTGAAATGCATGTAATTTGCATGGGTCCATAAATAACATACCTCTATGTTTTAGAAATATGTATGTGTATTATGTATATTTGATATTTTGAATACACATATTGATATTGTATTTTCTACTTATACTGGTTGTAGTTTGACCCTTGTATCTCATAATTTTTCAGATAACAAACCGAGAGCGACTGCGGGTGGTGCCATAGAGCCATATATTTTTGTGTCCTATTAAACTCTGTTTTAAACAATTAATCATTATTGTTTAAGAATTTGTTTGATATGTGATGTGGATCCGGCAAGGGAGGTTGATCCACGATCCAAGATTCAAATGGATTTTGATGCACGAAAGCTAGAGTAGTTGGTTTGGACTAACAAATTTTAATGCATTTGGACCTTGATGTGCTTTAAATTGAAGAATAGCACCAAAACGGATACTATAGATGATAGATTCTCCTTTCCAACGATTCTGAATGAAAATCCAACCATTGATGGTCAAGATACGGACCGAACACCAGACCAATGGATCGGTATTCACAGGTGGGTCTGTTGGAACTATCCAGTATAGACAGGTCAGAATGAGACTATTTTTTATGGATTCAGTCAATGACCCAAACACAAAAGTTGTAGGAAATTTAGTTTTGAAACCAAAAAAACATAAATCATTGTGGGACATCATATGAATTCGATATAACCCGAGCAAGATGGCATACTAATATAGTCCTGAACAATCATCGGTGGAACTGTTTTGTTCATTCCAAGACACTTTGGACTATATAGATGATCGATTCATCACATTTATCTAACATGAACATTGTAGAAAATTTAATCACCAAATCATAAAAACAAAAATTACTTGAATCAGAGTTTGGATGACTCTAATACGAACCAAACAAGGACTCAGACTGTTACAATCCTGACAGTCACCCAAATGACTATTTTCTTAATTCTAGACTAATTTTGATGGTCAAAATGAATGAATCAAAAACTATGCTAAACATATAAGTTGTAGCCATAGATGTAAGCTTTCCAAAAAAATATCATATGCTAATTTTCATGAAGTATAATAAGAGTTATGTTTATATTGGTGTGACTATGTCTGATGCACAAACAATCATAGAATCGAATTATGTTTATACGGCTTCATAATATTTTAGTTTTATCTAATTTTAATCTTTGAGGTCTGTATACACAAATACTTCTAATTATATATTCTCTAATGTCAACAACCCTTCCACCTTATCCTCAACTCAGGTTAGTCTAATAGAAATCAAAACACAATTCAAGTTCTAAAAACTAACTAGCATGAGATTTTCATAGGATGCAAGTTTAGGAAATGTTAGTTCTTTATCAGTCTAGATACTAGATCTATTAAAAAAAGAGCGTATATATTTTCAAACCAGATTCAAAGATAGTTTGTCAAGATCCTTAAATAGGCCATGATTCACCGCAGCAGTCACACGCACAACCAAGAGAAACTTGCCTAAGAGAGAGGTAAAACAAGAGGACAACAACTTAGAAAGGACTTGTACAGGGCTTGGACAACACATGGTACAATACAAAAACTAGATGGTGTGGTCTTCAAATGATTCTTCAAGAGATCACGGTTGGTTCTTTCTAGTAACACAGAAGTACAACCACAAGTTAGCTATGCTCATTTTCAGCAACTCACAGGACATAGTTTTGTAGCTTTTCTTTTTTCAGCTCCAAAGGGCTTCACATAACCAAGATAAACCTTTACAAAGGATGTAGCAACAATGTTCACACAGAGAGTAGACTCCAAGTTTTTCAGAAAAACTGTCCGAGAGAGAGAGAAAGGTTTTTTTTCTTCTTTCTTTTTTTTGTTCAAGAAAAAATTCAAACAAGAGATAATGAGATTCACGATTTTTTGAGCTCTCTTCCATGATCCTATGCACAGTGGGATTATCATTCTTTTAAGACGGTCAAAATTTCATCAATGTCAGAGTCGCCCAACTCTTTCAAAGATGGGGAAGCAAGCAGACCCGTCAACTTTCAGTTTCCATGGCAGCTCTAGCCTTTCTCTATCGAGGCTTGACTCATTTTGTTCTTGGATAGACCATTCTGGTAGAAGGATGCACTTATGCTCTGCAGTCATGGTTCTTGCGACATGTGCCATCAAAGGCCAGTTCTTTCAAGTTCAACAGTAAGAAGGCGAAGTCTGCCATCAGTATCGAGTTTTGATCGAGAAACTGCATCAGGAAGAGATCATTTGGGATTACTTCGACAGGTGAGAGTCAGTTCCTCGCTATACTTATGCCCACAGCAAGCGCTACATATTGCTTGGCCCCTTCTTCTATGACGATTATCAGCCAGAAAGGTGTCTCAGACAGTTTACGCAGCGGCAGGTTCATGCCAGCATTCGCTTCCCGACGAGTAACATGCCAGAATTCAATCTGCAGTCGGATCAGTGGTCTGGGGTATACCATGTAACCAAATATGCTTGGGATTCCTTTATTTCTCTATTTGTATTTCCTGGATCAAATGTATCTTCTGAATATCAAGAGTGGTGGCAAACTGTCTGCCTGCCCTTTCTTTGTCTTTGAATCTATTATCAATAAAGTTTATTTTTGTTCTACTGAAAAGCTTTTTGGGCCAAATTTTATTCTTTTATTCGTTTTATAGCATAAATGGTCACGATTCTGGTGACGACCTCATCCCTGGTAAATGGGACATTCCTCCTATTTCTCTTCAATATCTTTTATCATGGTTGATGACCTCGCCTAGGTAACAAGGCGCATCTTTCCATCATCATGGAAATGGTGACACAATTATCACAAGTCTTGTGATGACCCGATCCCGGGTAATGGGATAACCTCTTGAAATTGTCTACCAAGGCCCTTCATTCTTGTTTTTCTCAAAAAATTTGGTTTTCAAAAAGTTTCTTCTGCACTCTAACCATTCTCTTATTCTGCAGGAAAACTTTGGCATCTCAAAATGGTTCAGACAAGAACTGGCAAGCAAACCGTTCAGCAGCACAGTGACAGCGAGAAAGAGGAAATAAACTCTCCCAGTTCATCCAGGGGACATGACTCAGAAGAGAAAGATGATGTTGACCCTGCCATGTACAAAATATTTCAGAAGATGATGTCGAAGATGATGTCTGAGCAGACTGGTGCTGGTTCGAAGAAAGCAGCATCTAAAAGCAAAATCAAACAAAAGCCCATAAAAAAGCATGTCAAGATCAGTAAGCAGAAAGTGCAGCATGACATCACCTTTGAGGAAATAGAATCGGCAGAAGAGGATTCTGAAGAAGAAATGCAGCAAATGTTCATTCCGAAACATCTGCGACAGTCTAAGAGGGCAGCTGAAGAGCCTGTGTCAGTAAACAGACCTAAGTACGGTCCCCCCACAGAAGATCCAATCCAAGTGCTGACCAAGATAGTCAAGGATCTGCAAATACGAGACAAAGGAAAGAAATCATATACCCGGCAGGACTTCTACCTCGGATTGGAAGGGGATAATAATCTAGAAAACCTCCTCAGGAAGTTCATTAAGTTCGATGGATTCGGTGATCCCAAGGCCCATCTTGCAATGTTTTTCGCAGAATGTGCCAGATTCAGTGAAGATAATCGTGCTCTTTTCCTCTGTTTCCCCCGCAGTTTGGAAGGCATAGCTGTCAAATGGTATGCAGAACATGTTAACCCTATTGAATTGTGAGATTTCGACAAAGTTGTTAACATGTTCATCGAGCGATTTTTGTTCAATACCGAAGTTCTACCCACGCTCAATCATTTGTACAACCTCAAGCAAGAAGGCAATGAGAAGGCCAAAGATTTCATCCGTAAATGGAGAAGTATTTGCAACAAAATGAGGAATCCCATCTTTGAGGAACATGCCCTCCAGATTATCCTCAACAACTTCTCGCAGCCTTTGAGAAGCCTCATTTCCACATACCCCTCCAAATCATTCATTGAGCTAACAGAACGAGTAGAATGGCTCCAAAATGGGAATGGAGAATGGAGTGTATGAGGGCATTACTCTGGTCAAGAATGCTCAAGATCTAAAGAAAAAGGCACATGTTGCTTGCTCAGCCGATACACCAGGCAACAGTCACGGCAGTGGCAACAAGAACAACAATAACAGTGACACAAAACCTTATCAGAATAGAGAACGAAAAGGAAAGTTCTTTAAGAACAGTAATAGGCCTCTTACAAGCAGTTCCCAACAAAAAGGGGATCTCCAAGAAAAACCCAAACACATCAATTGGAGTAGGGATCGTGAATTCACTCCTTTGGATCAGCCTCTGGAGAAAGTCCTAGAATATCTGTTGTCCCAAGGGATGGTTAAGCTCCCTAAAATCGCAGATCCTTCAGTAATCATGAGAAGATTCAAAGAGCAGTTCTGCAAGTTCCATAGGGCAATGGGGGCATGATACAGAATACGACTTCATCCTTAAACACTTGATCCAAGATTGTATTGACAAGAACATCCTCATAGAAGATGAAGAGAAAGGAAAGATGAAAATCTTGTCAGCTCCATTCCCAAATCATTCTGTAGCAGCCATCTCAGAACACTCATTTTTACCACAAAACCATATATGTCCATGCTCCAATAAGGACATAAGTCTTCAGCATCAGGTCATGGTCCTGCATCGAGACCAGTCCACGCCCAAAAAGATGAACATCATCTCCATCCTGAGTCAGAGGAACTCATCAGCTAAGGACAAAAGGGTCCCTGGATTCCTCAAGAAATTCATTAAAAAGCAAGTCCCTGCAGAAGAAACAGAAACCTCTAAGGCAGCTGAAGAACAAGCCAATCTATTGCAGAAACCAATCATAGCGCTCTCCAATGTTTCAATCCTGGAGCTAACTCATGATTCTCCAAAGCATCAAGAAATGCTAAATGATCTGTTGAGAAAAATCATGGTAAAGTCATGCACTACTCCAGAAGATATGGCACAGATTGTAAACCAGCCTCCCATTGATCATGTTGGAGGCCACTTTTCCTTTGTCCAATGCATGTCATCTTTGAAAAGGTCATAGAAGCTCCCAAGACCACCCTTTGAAAGACCAATGAGATAACATGTTTTAAATTGATTTTTTTTTTTTGTCTTTTCTCAACAAGTCAAAATTGGGCTCCATAGCTTTATACAACTTTTTTGAACTCCTTAAGCCTTCATATGGTCACCTCTCATGTGACCAATGAGAGGGCTTTATTTGAAAGGCTTTCAAAAATCTCTTTTATGTTTTAAAAATTTCATAAAGCCTCATTTGACTAGGTCAACCTCTACTTATGAGGTCCATATTGGTCCTTTTATAGGGGATCCAATATGGATCCATATCCGAAGAATTGGATCTTGGATAAGATCTAATGCTTCAAATGGATCTCCAATATTATCTAATATTGTTTTTAAATCAAAATAATAATTATAAAAAATAAAAAATAAAAATTCTATCCAGTAACCCCATACATCATCTAGTGCCCTCAAATAATCCTACCGGACACCAGAACTATCGCGGTCTCTAAGATCGAATACCTAAAAAAATAAAAAGAAAAAAATTTGATTCCAATATTTACAAAAATAAAATCACCACAAAAGGTAATTTCTGAGAGGCTAAAAACAAAATTCTCATAAATTAAGATGTGCAAAAATGATGGAGTTACCCTAGAGATCCATTTGGACTTGAATAGGTCTGAATGAAGTTGGATCTTCTAAGGTAATGGATCCCGAATCGGGTCTAGAGAGTTAGATTCACATCCAACTCGTCTTCAATGCTCTGATCATCTGAATGATCTGCATCATCCCCCCAGGTTGAAAAGGCTTCATCAACGGAGTCGGATCCTCATCAAGCATGTCGTCATGGTATCGCTCCAAATGCTTAACATTGAACACATCAAAAGTCTAGAAATGTGTTGGCAGCTTCACCTTATAAGCATTGTCATTTATAACATTAGTGATTTCGCAGGGACCAATGCGCTTAGGCACTAACTTACCATGCATATCAATTGACAATCTTTCTTTTGTTAAAGTAACCCACATAATATCTTTAGTTTTAAAAATTACCTATCAGTGATTCTTATCATAGCTAGATTTGTATTTACCGGCACTCTCTTGCAGCTTTTGATGTACCTATTTATGAATATATTGCAAAAAAGAAAGACAATCTTGTACATAATTTAAAATAGGTCCAATCAGAGGAATAAGAGAAATGGGTTAGAACCATATAAAATAGAAAATGAACTAAAACTAGTTGATCGATTAACAAACTTATTAAATGTAAATTCAGCTTGCCAAAGGATATGTGGCCAAGACTTAGGTTTGTTATTTATTAAAGCTCGCAATAAATTTTCTAATGACCTATTAACAACTTTAGTCTGACCATCCATTTAAAGGTGATGCACAATGCTAAAATGGAAAGAAGTACCCAACTTTTTCCATAGTTGTCTTCAAAAATGACCTACAAATTTAACATCCCAATCTGATGTTATAGTTTTAAGAATTTCATGCAACTTGTATATTTCCTTGAAAAACAAGTCTGCTATATAAGATGCATCCATGATTTTCCTACAGGGTATGAATCTTGCCATTTTCGAGTACATATCTACTACAACAAAAATGGAATCTAATCCATGCAAAGTTTAGCGCAATCCTAATACAAAATCCATGGTTATACCATGTCAGGGCTTCTCTGAAATAGGTAAAGGTAAATACAAACCTACGTTGATAACATTACCCTTTGCTATATGACATGTATGACACTTTTCTATGAACCCATTTACATCTTTTCGCATGTGGGGCCAAAAATAATTTCATAGTTTTGTCTCTACCAAAATATTCTTTATTATGTAATTCTAAAATTAATCTAAGCCTAAGGGAACAATTAGGTATACAAAGCAAATTTTCTTTAAATGAAAAACCATCAACCAAAGATAATTCATCATGATTATTTTTATTTACTTTATTAATAATTTTCAAAAAATAGTTATCATTGGTATATAATGAAGTAAACTCTTCAAAACCCCATACAGATAATTTCATGGTACAAAGTAACATATTTTTTCTACTTAGCGCATTAGCTACTATATTGTCCTTTCCCACCTTATGTTTTAAAACGAATGTGAATTCTTGTAAATATTTGACCCACTTGGCTTTATGTGCATTCAGTTTATGTTGACCATTGATATACTTCAATGTTTCATGGTCAGTATGTAGAATAAATTCTTTATATATGAGATAATATTGCCAATGCATTAGCGCCCTAACTATAGCATAGAATTCTTTGTCATAGGTGTTATATTTGAGCTTGGCTTCATTCAACTTTTTGCTAAAGTAGGCAATAGGTTTACCTTATTAACTCAACACACCTTCTATACCCACGCCAGACGCATCACAAGATAACTCGAATGTAAGTTCAAAACTCAGTAAAGTCAAGACATACATGCAACAAAGATAGGATTTTAAAAGCTCAAAAGACTTTTAGGCTTCAGGGTTCCATTGAAAGGTTTTACCTTTTATGCAATCCATCTAAAGGGCAGCAATACTGCTAAAATGTGGGATAAACCTCCTATAGAGGGAAGTTAATCCATGGAAGCTCTTAACCGCAATGATGGAGTTTGGCACGAGACAATCTCTAATTGATTCAACTTTTAATGGGTCGACCGAAATTTCTGCAGTCGACACCACATATCTTAGGAATAAGACTTTAGTGGCGATGAACACACACTTATCTATAGACGTATAAAATTGCTCCTTCCTAAGCATTTCAAAGACTAATCTCAAATATTGTAGGTGCTCAGGTTCACTCAGACCATAGGTAAGAATATTGTCAAAGTATATCACCAAAAATTTTCCTATATAAGGTCTAACAATTTGGTTCATTGTCCTCATAAAAGTGGATGGGGCATTTGAAAATCCAAAGGGTATCACAAGCCACTCATAAAGACCATCACGAGTCTTAAAAGTTGCTTTTTACTCATCCATGGGTCTAACTCTAATCTGGTGATATTCGCTTCTTAAATCTAACTTGAAGAATATCTTAGATCATGTCAATCGGTCTAACAGATCATCTAATCTTGGAACTGAAAACCTATACTTGATAATGATATTATTGATAGCTCGGCTATCAATACACATTCTCGAGATACTATTTTTCTTAGGTACCAACAAAGCAGGGACAATATATGGGCTAAGATTTTCTCGCACATGTCCCTTCGCTAAAAGTTTTACCTATCTATGAAGCTCTTCATACTCTATAGGACTCGTTCTATAATGTGGGGCAAGAGACAAGATTGTTCTAGGATGAAAGTCTATATGGTGTTGGACATCCCTAAGTAAGGGTAGTCTAGTTGGAAGTTCTTCAGGAAAAATATCCTGAAATTCCTCTAGTAAAAGTGACACCCTGGGGTCAATGACAGGAGGGCTAGGCTCACTAATGGGTGCATCTATAATCAATAAAACATAACATACTCTGGTCTATTCTAAGACTTCTTGAAGTTCATGTCGTGCCATGAACGCACTAGACAATTTAACCTTTGGCGCAGACTTCTTAGTAAAAGTAGGGTGGAAATTAGGGGTGGCAGATGGAACAACATAGGTAGAAGTAGAAGGTGTAGAGAAAGATACAGTTGAAGATAATAGAGGTAAATCCCTAGAGGGCAACAATTGGATCTTTTTTCTTTCAAAGGAAAAAAAATATGTGTTAGTTCAACCATTATGAATGATTGATCTGACATATTGCCATGATCTTCTTAAAATGAAATGGCTCGCATCCATGGGAAGCACATCACACCACACTTGGTCAAAATAGATGTTTCCTATATAGAATTTGACCAAACACTACCGCGCAATGCGGACATCTACGCTCTTTTGGAGCCACAACATTTGATAGGGCCTAGAATGAGTCCTAGTACTCAACTTTAATTTCAACATGGCCTCAATAGATATAACACTTTTGTAGCATCCTGAGTCTATGATAAACCTACAAACCTTACCATCAATGGTACATGCATACTTAAAGATGTGGGTCCTAAGCCATCTATCATTCGCTTCCTGGCACAGGGCTAAACACACTCATCTTGAGATAAGGGCATCTTCTCTATTGGGCAATAGCAAATCTTCTTCTTCGTCCTCCTTGACTCTTTCTTCAAACTCTACATTTTCTGGATCATAAATAGGATCAGATTCTAGATCAAATTATGGGTCTTCTTCTTCATGAATGTGTTCAATGAATAGAGCTTTTTCATAGCATTATGTAGACTTATGACCGAGCTTCCTATAAGTATAGCACTTGATGGGGGCATTGGAGCTAGTCGGTTTAGAATGGGATGTCACTGGAACATTTTGAATAGTCGTCCTAGGTTGGGTAGTGGCATTAGGGTGTCAGTATGGTGGGGCAATTTAACTATTTGGGGTCACTGGCGCCCGAGTAGTAGTCTTAACTGGTTGACCAACCATAGTCAAAGCCTTCATTTGTGAAGACCTCTCCCATTTTCGTGCTCTCTGATGAGCCACACTCAACAAAGTTCAATATATCCTACAAATGAAAGTTTAGTCCTCCTATGTATTTGGACATTAGTTGTTCTCCGCTCTCTCGAATATCATTTTGAGCGACCAAATTATGAAACTCTTTAGTGTACTGGTCAACAAACCTCGTACCCTGCTTTAAGTTTTGATATTTCTGATAAAGCTCAAAATAATAGTTGAGAGGTAGGAATTGATCATGCAGCTTATGTTTTATATGCACTCAATACTCGATTGATGCCTGACCTTGATGCCTACGTGTTTGTTTGAGTTGTCGCCACCATGCTGCAACTTGCCCCTTTAACCTAAGGGTAAGTAACCTGACTTGTTTCTCTTTGGGGACCTCCTTAAACTCAAGAATTTTTTTAACCTCATTTATCTAATCCAAGAATTCTTTAGGGGTATCCGATCTCTTGAATTCTGAAATTTCAAATTTTAGGCCAGATTTCCAATTCGACCTTCTAGGTTGGTTTGCATTTCTATCTTGTGTTTGCTTATATGCATCGAACTCACTATCTGAATCATACATACTAGCTTCACAGCTTCTTCGAGATCCATGCATGCTTTGCTCATGTTGTCTCTCTCTCTCTCTTCCTAGTGAGTTCCTCCATTCTCCTATTCCATTCTTCGACTAGTCATCGCAAGTAGCGATTTTCATATCTAAGGTCACAATTTTTATTTTCGAGGTTAGGCTCACCTGAACCACGCCCACACATGGCGAAAACATTCTTAGGGGTATTCTAGGATTAAGATAAAACCTTAAACAAAACTCTGATACCAAAATAATATGGATCCAACAAGAGGGTTGATCCATGATCCAAGATTCAAATGGATCTTGATGCACGAAAGTTAGACTGGTTGGTTTGGACTGACAATTTTCAATGTAGGGCCATTTGGACTCTGTTGCACTCTAAATTGAAGAATAATGCCAAATCAGATTCTATATATGACAGATTTCTTTTTTAATGATTTTAAAAACACGCAAATCTGACCACTGATGGTCGAGATACGAACCAGACACCAGATCAATGGATCGGTGTTCACAGGTGGGTCTATTAAAACTATCCAGTATGGATAGGTCAGAATGGGACTATTTCCTATGAATTAAGTTAATGACTTGAACATGAAAGTTATAGAAAATTTAGTTTTAAAACCAAGAAAACTGAAATCACTCCAAATGAACATTGTATGACTCTGATATAGCCCCAACAAGATTGCAGATTAATGCAGTCCTGAATAGTCACCCATGAGATTGTTTCATCTATTCCAAGACACTTTTGACCATACAGATGATCGATTCAGCACTTTTATCAAACATGAACGTTATAGAAATTTTAATTACCAAATCATAAAAATAAAAATCACTTGAATCAGAGTTTAGATTATTCTAATACGAACCAAACAAGGAGTCAGACTTTTATAGTACTGACAATCATCTGAATGACTATTTTTTGTGTTCCAGACTAATTTTGATAGTCAAAATGAATGAATTAGAAACTATGCTAAATATATAAGTTTTAGCCACAGATGTAAGCTTTACAACAAACTATCATATGCTAATTTTTATGGAGTACAATAAGAGTTATGCCTCGATTGGTGTAACTATGGCTGATGCTCAGACAATTATAGAACTGAATTATGCTTACATGGTTTAACAATATTTTAGTTTTATCCAATTTTAATCTTTGAGATTTAATGTTTAACCTGTATACACAAACACTTCTAATCATATATTCTCCAATGTCAACAACCCTTCCACCTTATCCTCAACTTCGGTTGGAACTGTCCAGTATGGACAGATTAGAATGGGACTATTCCCTATAGATTCTGTCAATTATCCGAACACAAAAGTTGTAGAAAATTTAGTTTTGAAACTATGTAAACTAAAATTACTCAAATTGGATGTCATATGTCTTCAATATGACCCGAGCAAAATGATGGACTAATATAGTCCTGAACAGTCACTTGTGGGACTATTTTGTCTATTCCAAGACACTTTGAACTATACAAATGATCGACTCAGCACATTTGTCAAACATGAACGTTATAGAAAATTTAATTACCAAATCAAAAAACAAAAATCACTTGAATCAAAGTTTGGATGACTCCAATACGAATCAAACAAGGAGTCAGACTGTTACAGTCCTCACAGTCACTCCAATGACTACTTTTTCAGTTTCAGACCAATTTTGATAGTCAAAATGAATGAATCAAAAACTATGTTAAACATATAAGTTGTAGTCACAAATATAAGCTTTCCAACAAACTATCATATGCTAATTTTCATATAAAACAATAAGAGTTATGCTTTGATTGGTGAGACTATGTCTGATGCACAAACAATCATAGAACCGAATTATGTTTACACGGTTTAACAATATTTTAGTTTTATCCAATTTTAATCTTTGGGGTTTACTATTCAACCTGCACACACAAACACTTCTAATCGTATATTTTCCAATGTCAACACCCTTCCACCTTATCTCTAAATCTGGTTAGTCTAGTAGAAATAAAAACACAATTCAAGTTCTAAAAACTAACTAGCAAATGTTATTTCTTTATCAGTATAGATACTAGATCTACTGAAAATGAGTGTATATATTCTTAAACTAGATTCGAAGAGAGTTTGTCAAGATCCTTAAATAAGTCACGGTTCACTGTAGCAACCACACGCACAACCAAGAGAAACTCGCCCATGTGAGAGGCGAAACAAGAGGATAGCAACTTGAAAAGGACTTGTACAGGACATGGACAACATGTGCTACAGTACAACAACTCGATGGTGAGGTCTTCAAATGATTCTTCAAGAGAGTAGGGTCGGTTTTTTAATGGCAACACAAGATTTTCAACAACACAAAAGTACAACCACAAATTAGCTTTGCTCATTTTCAACAACTCACAAGACAATTTTGTAGCTTTTCTTTTTTCAGCTCTAAAGGGCTTCACATGACCAAGATGAACCTTTACAACATCTGGTCCTTCACAGAGGATGCAGCAACAATGTTCACGCAGAGAGTAGACTCCAAGTTCTTTAGAAAAATCATCCAAGAGAGAGGAAGGCTTCCTTTCTTCTTTCTTTTTTTTATTCTAGAAAATTTTCAAACAAAAGAGAATGGGATTCACGGTTTTCTAGACTCTCTTTAAAGGGAGAAGAAAGTAGCATGGCCTTCCATTAGTCACGTTGGAGGTCACCTCTCCTTTGTCAGGCATGCCATCTTTGAAAAGGTTATGAAAGCTCCCATGACCACCCTTTGAAGGGCCAATGACTGAACATGTTTTGAATTGATTTTTTTTGTCTTTTCTCAATAGCCAAAATTGGGTTGCATAGCTTTACACAACTTTCTTTGAACTCCTTAAGCCTTCACATGGTTGTCTCTCATATGACCAATGAGAGAGGGCTTTATTTGAAAGGCTTTCAAAAATCTCCTTTATGTTTTGAAAAAATCATAAAGCCTCATTTGACTAGGTCAACCACTACTCATGAGGTCAATATTGGTCCTTTCATAGGGCCGCCAATATGGATCCATATCCAAAGAATTGGATCTTGAATAAGATTCAATGCTTCAAATGGATCTCCAACATTATCTAATATTGTTTTTAAATAAAAATTAAAATTATAAAAAATAAAAAATCTAACTGATAACCCCATGCACCCTCTAGTGCCCTAAAATAATCCTTCCGAACTTCAGAACTATTCGAATCTGTAAGATTCAGCACCTAAAAAAAGAAAAAGAAAAAAATACACAATTGATTCCAATATTTGCAAAAATATAATTGCCATAAAAGGTAATTTCTGAGAAGCTAAAACCAAAATTCTCAGAAATTAAGATGTGCCAAAATGATGGAGTTACCCTAGAGATCCATTTGGACCCAAATAGGTCTGAATGAACTTGGATCTTCTAGAGTATCGCATTCTGGATTGGGTCTGAGGAGTTGGATTCACATCCAACTCGTCTTCAATGCTCTGGTCATCTAAATGCTTTGCATCAATATGCAATTTACTTAATTGATGTTTAAAACAATTCACTTTATGGGGTGGATGTTGATTTTAATTATTTGTAACTCGCCCAAAATATTTAACCAGATTTTTAATTAATGATTTTCGGTCTTTTCAAAAATTAATTACCAAAAGGTTTTGTCATATGGATGTCCTTTCTGAAATTCGGTTTTAAGGAGCTATTAAATGCTGGTGCTTGAGCTTGATTTGGTTAAGGCAATGTCATAAATGAGACATTAAAAAATGTATTTTTTGGGGTTAAAATTTTGGAGCGTTACCGACACACCAAAAATCTGAAGTGTAAGAAATGTTGCCCTTTCATATGGTGCAAAATCTAGAGTCAAAAATCCTACATATGTGCTACAACTTCAGTAATGTCCACCTTTCACGCAACAAGGATACCCTTGTCTGAACAAGCATCGGCTTGACAAAGTTATAATTTTACCACATGTTGTTCATCAACTCCTTATCAATGGAGTTGAGTTTAGTTTCTTGAATGCATACTATGTTCAAATTTTTCTCACTGATCATATTCAACAAAAAAAAAATTTGTGGCCACAAAGGCCATGCATATTCCACATGATGATCAATATCACTAACCATACCCTTTCATCCTTGGAATTCGACCCCGTCACAGTGCCTCATTCGACCCCCATTTTAGTCTCACTCGCTTTCTCTTTAATTTAACTCCAATCCTCGAGCAAGAGAAGGGTGAGAGTCGAAGTTTGATGGCATCCAAGACGTGTTGTAACGTGCAGTCATCATCGAATTGCACCTCACAGTCTCCAAACGATCTGATCGAAGGGGCTGATCGGGCAACAACGAGTCATCACTCATGCTGGCCTGCAACACTACTACACATCGTGGTCTAGACATTGGATTGGCCCCAGGTCGATCCAAAACTGTGAAATCAGTATGGTGCTGGTCCGACAACAGAAGCATTCGGGTCCAAATTAGAAGAACCACTAAAAGGGACCAGATTTGTACTAAACATGTCATCTCGTTGGTCCTTCAACAGGCCACTGTTGTGAGAGGAGTCATTCAAAAAAGACTCCTTAGATGGTGACTGGACTGTATGTGGGGGCCCCTTTGTCCATGGGTGCTACAAAGAGTGTGCTTCAGATGTTAACCCCTTCCAAGGGAAAAGACGTTGGGAGTGGGTGGGCCGTTCTTTGGAGTAGGGAATTTAAAAGGATGGCTCTACGAGTCAGCCATCCAAGGTTCTCATAGAAAAGGTGGTTCCTTAACTTACATCTATAAGGCACCCCCCCCCCCCCCCCCCCCACCACACACACACCATGATAGCTACTTTTAAGGGATTGTGTTTCATTACCATTGGTGCACTCAAGAGGAATGGTGTGTGGGACTCCCCAAAAGATGCCCCCAAGGGGGAGCTATGATTAGAAACTAGTAACAGATTTGAATCCTGCCCAATCAGAGAACTTGATTGCTCCTCTTCTCATGCCATGCACCTGGCACCCACCCACCTCCTCTGCAATGATTGCGGGCCAGCCAGAAAAAGGTTCTGGTTCTAGATTCCGGCCGATAGTGTTCAGGTCATCCAACTCAGTCTCTTGAGACACCCGATTTGTTGAGATTGAAATGTGGGGTTGTCGGTAGTCACCTTGATCTCCCTTCATGATATCTTGCATCAACTCGTATTCCCGTGTATGTTGACATAACTTTGCATCGGACTCTGGTGTTGTTGCAAAGACTTAAGTACCCTTTCTTGTTATTCTTCTCATAAAGTGATGGTTTGAGAAAATGACAAAAATGCCCTTCATTCAAAAAAGAAAAAACAAACAATTCAAAAAAAGGACAAACATATCCTCCATCCAGAAAGTCGAGGATGATGTTGACTCTTCAAAGTCTTCTTCTTTTTCTGTTCAAAAAAAGGACAAACGTGTCTTCTTCTTCTTTCTCCGTAAAACACTGTAAAACCCTCTTTCTCTCTAGAGAAGAAATCAAGGAAAACAAAGAGTTCTTCCTAGAGAAGGCCATGAACATCAACTCTCTCTCCCTTCTCTCTCTACTTCTGTGCACATCCAACAGACGATCCTACATTGCTCCATCGTCATCTTCTTCTTCTTCCTTCTTCGTAAAACACTGTAAAACCTCTCTCTCTAGAGAAGAAATCAAGGGAGGTAAAGGGTTCCTCCTGCAGAAGGCCATGAACACCAACCCTCTCACTCTCTCTCCCTTCTCTCTCTACTTATGTGCCTGATTTAGAGTTTTTGCCCTTACAGGAGGGGGGTCTGGGGGCTCCCCCCCGACGCGGATCCCAACAAAATGCTATAGTGATTTGTAGTATTATCGGGCTTTCCTACAGCAATTTGTAGTATTTTCGGGTCTCCAACGAAACGCTATAGTGATTTGCAGAAGACACGACAAATCGCTATAGCGATTTGCGGAAGACACTACAAATCGCAAATCGCTATAACGATTTGTAGTGTCTTCTGTAAATCGCTATAGCGATTTGTAGTGTCTTCCGCAAATCGCTATAGCGATTTGTAGTGTCTTCCGTAAATCGCTATAGCGATTTGTAGTGTTATTCAGTAAGCAAATCGCTTTAAATCGCTACCCGAATTAGGACCAACTTGTCAGGGTCATATCTCCCTAACCGGAGGTCATATTCCAAATCCGTAAAAAGTGGTGTCTTCGTTATTGAGTCTAGTTTATTTTTGTAAATTTTCAGCGATTTCTACTGTCATTTCATTCCTCATTTTAACTTCAACGATACATTACAACCACAATCATCAAAAGAAAGATTGCCCAAGTTAAGAGTCTTGAGAGAGTAGAGGAGGGCCTCACCACCCACCAAACAACAAAAAATACAATGACTTAACTTCAAGTGCAGTAAGGACCCAGAGTCGAATAAATTTAGAGGCAGCTCATCAGTAAGGACCCACAACAGTCAATGTGCAGGTCAGTCGGTGCTTGATGGAGCAATGTAGGATCTTCTGATGGATGTGCACAGAAGCAGAAATAGAAGGGAGAGAGAGAGTCTTAGGGTTGATGAGCCCCCGGACCCCTCTTCTGTAAGGGCAAAAGGCCATGAACACGCTGGGAGGAGCCCTCAGACCTGTTATCGTCGCAAAATTTTTCCCGTCTTTCCTTTCTTGCGGAAGAGAGAGGGAAACGCTTTCGCGATTCAAACTTGACCGGATTTTGGAAATTGTTTTGAAATACTCGCCTCCGTTTTGAAAATTGCGGGAAAATCCATGGGATGGGGCTCGACCTGTAGGTACGAGGTTCGACCGTTTCTGCCGCCTTTAACAGGGGTAATCGAACCAAAGACCAAAATTGTGCTTGACTTAGTGAAATTACCGAAATCGTGTTTTATCCTAAATGCACAGAGAATTCAGGCATGTGCTATGAGAATTTTGGAAGATATAAATTGGAAAATATGATGTATGCTTAGAAAATATTTGAAGTTGAAAAGTATTTCTCAGGAAAAAGATGGAAATCAATCTCTCAGGAAACTCAGGCGAAGAAGATTTGAAATCTCGAGAAAGTTTATAAAGAGTTGGAAAATCTTGAAGAAGAGAGAATCTCGAGAAAGTTTATAAAGAGTTGGAAAATCTTGAATAAGAGAGAATCTCGAGAAAGTTTATAAAGAGTTGGAAAATCTTGAAGAAGTGAGACTCTTGAGAAAATCTTGAGAAAGTTTATATGAGAATCTCGGGAAAAAGCTTGAGAAAGTCTATAAAGACTTAGAAAACTATGAAGAAATGAGAATCTCGGGAAAAGTTTTAGAAAGTTTATAAAGACTTAGAAAATGAGAATCTCAGGAAAATTTTGAGAAAATTTATAAAGACTTAAAAAAATGAGAATCTCAGGATAATTTTGAGAAAGCTTAGAAAAACTTGGAAAAATGAGAATCTCAGGATAAGTTTGAGAAAGCTTAGAAAGACTTGGAAAACAAAAAAAAATGAGAATCTCAGGAAAATAGAAGGAATTCTTGAGAAAAGATGAACATTTGAGAAGGAAAGCACTTGTTGAGAAGATGCAGACTTTGAGAATTTTCTTAAGAAAATGATAGAAAACTTATGGGAAAGTTCTTTGGAGAAGAAAATTCAAAACATAGGAAATTGAAATCCTGAGAATCTGGTTTTTTGAAATATCTGAAAATCAATTTGGATTTTTGAGAAAATGAGAAATTCCTTTTGAAAAGAATCTTAAGGAAATAACTTTTTAAGGAAAATCACGAGAAAATTTTGACTTGGGAAATCCAACTCCGAATATCATCATAGTTTCTTGAGAAAATTGATTCCATGAAGTGAAAATCTTTTGAGAAAATCATGAGAAAAACGAATGATGCAGATGATTTGAATGAATGAATACACTTTGAAAAACTTTCTGAAAAATTTGTTGGAAAAATGTGGATTAAGCCAAAGTAAATCCTTCACATATTCTGACTGTGGCCATGAATATGTTCAGAACTTATTTGAGTTAATTCACAATATTTTGAAAACATTGGAAATATGAGGTGCATTTTCAAGATAGCCTAAGAGTGTAGGCTCAATGTGACTGGTAGAGAGATGATGGATCTGGGTCTCGTCCATATTCCGACTAGGGCCGTAAATATGGACTCCACCAAGTTCATCAACTCTCTAAGAGTTGGTGCACGTGCCATTCGTGTTCATCCACGGTGAATTTGAAAAATTGAGATATATGCATCATAGAATCAGGATATTACTGAAATCAAACTATATGAGATGCGGCCTAATCTAAGCAGTAAAAGTAAATCTTATTCCAAGGTTTACATTGGATTATTACATTGCATAACATAAAAAAAAATGAAATGGATCCAAGGAATCAGCATCTTCTAGATTTTCCTGCAAAATGAGAGTTAGTACGAAATAAACAAGGAAATGGACATATATACTATATACAACAAAGATATATATGTAGATATAGAAATATTTGAATTTATGCTAAATGATATATGGTAATGAAGATATATTTGCAAAAAAGTAAAAGAAAAGGAAAAATATATGTGATATCCAATGCACATGAAGGTATATATATATATATATATAAGTATATATATGTGTATATATATATATATACATATATACATATATATATATATATATACATATATACGTATACATATGGGTAGATATACATACATATCAATATATATATACTTATAAAAAGAGAATATACATATAAATGAAAATTCCATATAATGGGTAAAATCAGAAAATACAGGTATAGACAGTTTCTGTAGGTGATTTCACACAACCATACTTCTCAAATTATAATGCAATTTCCAGTAAAAATGGGTATAGAGCTTCCCTATATATCCATAATGAAGCACGCCAAAGATGGTTGGGAGATCATGATTGGATATAGAGATATCCGTTCATGAATATGGCCAAATATCAAGACTGCACACTTGCAGCAGAAAATGAATATATGCAGGAAATGGGTTGTGGAAGCATCATGGACTATTTCAAGGATATCATAAAAAGGATATGAAAAGCTTGGTGAGAAGGTGAAAATGTCGTGGAAAATGATGAAACAATATGTATAATTGGTGCTGCAAATGGGAAGATATTATAACAATATAGCAAACAAGAATTTAGCACTAAGCTAAGCAAAATCTCATAAAACCAAGGGTGATGTTCCAGCCATAGCTATAAAACAGGGATTTTAACAGCAAGCTAGACAAAATCTCATAAATCAAATAATGGTGTTCCAACATAACTTCATAAAACAGGAATTTGAACATCAAGCTCATAAATCAAATGATGATATTCCAGCCCATAGCTTCATAAAACAAGAAATTGTAGCATCAAATGATGAAGTTCCAACATATCTTCATAAAACAGAAATTTAAACATCAAGCTCATACATCACATGGTGACATTCCAGCCCATAGCTTTATAAAACAGAATTTTGAACATCACTCCTAAATCACATGATGAAGTTCCAGCCATAACTTCATAAAACAAGAATTGTAACATCAAATGATGAAGTTTCAGCCATAACTTCATAAAACAGATATTGTAACATCAATCTCATGAATCAAATGATGAAGTTCCATCATATCTTCATAAAACAGAAATTTGAACATCAAGCTCATACATCACATGGTGACATTCCAGCCCATAGCTTTATAAAACATAATTTTGAACATCACTCCTAAATCACATGATGAAGTTCCAGCCATAACTTCATAAAACAAGAATTGTAACATCAAATGATGAAGTTCCAACATATCTTCATAAAACAAAAATTTGAACATCAAGCTCATACATCACATGGTGACATTCCAGCCCATAGCTTTATAAAACAGAATTTTGAACATCACTCCTAAATCACATGATGAAGTTCCAGCCATAACTTCATAAAACGAGAATTGTAACATCAAATGATGAAGTTCCAGCCATAACTTCATAAAACATAAATTGTAACATCAATCTCATGAATCAAATGATGAAGTTCCATCATATCTTCATAAAACAGAAATTTGAACATCAAGCTCATACATCACATGGAGACATTCCAGCCCATAGCTTCATAAAACATAAATTGTAGCATCACACTTAAATAAGACATGATCACCTAAATCAAATGGTGATGTAGCTGGAAATGATGAAAGGCGGCTGTTGTTGGGCTGAAAGTGGAGAAATTGGGCAGCAGCCTTGATGGATCTCCTGTGGATGGTCTGAAGGAGAAGTGAAGGGCTGCTGTCTCCCCTGCGCTGAGCTGAAATGAGGTTGGGCAGCAGAGATGGCTGGAAGCTGAAGAAGTTGAAGACCACGTTGTTGATGTAGCAGGATCTTCTGCGGCTGGGTTGGAAGGGTGGTCTGAAGGAAAAGTGGGTAGGAGCTGGTGGAGGTGGAAGATGGTTCCACGCTCAGCAGGAAATACCTCATGCAGCTTGTGCTGCTGCTTTCTCTGCTGCAACTAGGCTGGAGATGATGGTCTTCACTGCTGGATTGCATGAAGATGGGGAGCAGCCATTGGCTGGAGCTTCTGCTGTGGACTTGAGAGGAAGATTCTTGCTGGATCCCCTGCAGCTGGGCTTGAAATGAGGAACACGTTGGGCTGGATTGGGGATCTCCTGCGGCTTGTGCTGCTACTTTCTCTGCTGCAACTAGGCTGGAGATGATGGTCTTTACTGCTGGATTGCATGAAGATGGGGAGCAGCCGTTGTTGGAGGTTCCTGTGGCTGGTATGCTGAAGTGAGGATGGGTGGGCAGCCTTACGTTTGAGAAGAAGACCCTCCTTTTGCAGCTTGTAGTGATGGACCCCTTGAATCTGCAGATGATGGACTCCTTGCAGCTGAGCTGAAGACCAGGTGAAGCAGTTGGGCTGCCTCACGCTTGAGAGGATGACCCCTCCTTTCAATCGACTCTCTCCTCCCTTGAATCCGTCGTCCCCCCTTCAATCGACCCCCCCCCCCCTCTTTCTTAAAAACTTTTCAGCCCTTTTGAAAAAGAAAAAAAAAACGTAGCCCCTTCCTTTATGAGGTTCCGTTACCTCATTTTAAAAAAAAAAATTGAAATGGCCGTTTCAAGAGAGGCGCATTCCTCTTTTTTTTTCAAATTTTGATTTTATTTCCCTAAGTTTTAGGCTAAATCAAATTTATGATTTTAGGGAAATTCGGCTGTGCCATTTAAGGCTGCCTCCTTCTAAAAAAAAAATTATTTAAACAAATAAAAAGAAATAAAATAAAAAAAATGAGAGACTTTTATGGAAATGCCACCTCAACCCACTTTTAAAATCCTTTTGAAAATAAAGTTTTGTTTTGTTTTTGAAAGTCTTTTATTTTCAATTGGGGTGCCACATGTGTGTGGGCCCACTAACTAAAAATAAAAATAAAAATAAAAATAAAAAAGTATTGAGAAATGAAAAAGACAATTTTGCAAATTGGTATGAACTCCAGGTGGGTCCCACTTGAGAATAAGATACTTACCTGGGAATCTGAATATGGTGCTAGTTCAAAGGCGGGTCCCGCTCCGTTTATTTAAAGATACGAGATAAAACATTATTTGTTTTTCAAGAATTTGGAAAAATTGGGTTTTCAGGGCAAAAATATGAATAAATGTAAAAACAAAATTTGTAAAGAGATTTAAAATCCTTTTTGCAAAAAGTTTTGAAATAAAATCTTTAAAATCAATATCTAAATATCCAGATTGTTTTTCTTGAGAAAATTTTTGTAATTCAAAGTCCTGGGGATAAAATGGGAAAGATTGACAATTTTGAAATCCCAGGGTTTTAAAAATCAATTTTGAAAAGTTTAAAATCGAATCTGGATTGACAATTTAAAAAATCAGGAGTTCTGGATCTCAAAATGACATGTGCAGTGAAATGACGCAATGCTATGCAAAAACATGTTCTATGAAATGCCACTCTGAGCTCGGACTTGAAAATTTTAGTTTTTTGTCTAGAAAGAGGATTTTGAAGATTTGCAATTTGAAGATGTCTCTGAACCTAAATATAGAAATTTTGAGGCTCAAGAGTGAAATTTAGGACTTTCTGCAAGGTTCAATCTTGGAAAATGACCATTTTGCCCTTCATTGGTTCTGGAGAACCGAAATGTGGTGATTGAGGGCGATGCCAGGGAGTGAGTGAAAATTTAGGGTGTTTACAAGACCCCCCTTCTGTAAGGGTAAAAGCTCTGAATCAGACTCCATAACTCTTCAAGTTGAATGATGCTACACACACTGGGAGGAGCTCTCAGACCCCCCTTTCTGTAAGGGTAAAAACTCTAAATCAGACTCCACAACTCTTCAAGTTGAATGATGCTACCCACGCTGGGAGGAGCCCCCAGACCCTTCTTCTGTAAGGGTAAAAACTCTGAATCAGGATTTACAACTCATTTAGTTGAATGATGCTACCCACGCTGGGATGAGCCCCCAAACCATCCTTCTGTAAGGGAAAAAACTCTGAATCGGGCTCCACAACAGTCAATGTGCAGGTCAGTTGGTGCTTGATGGAGCAATGTATGATCTTCTAATGGATGTGCACAAAAGCAAAAATAGAAGGGAGAGAGTGAGAGTTGAATGATGCTACCCACGCTGGGATGAACCCCCAAACCCTCCTCCTATAAGGGTAAAAACTTTGAATCAGGCTCCACAACAGTCAATGTGCAGGTCAGGCGGTGCTTGATGGAGCAATGTATGATCTTCTAATGGATGTTCACAGAAGCATAAATAGAAGGGAGAGAGTGAGAGTGAGAGGGTTGATGTTCATGGCCTCCTCCAGGGGAGATTTCTTTCTCGGATAATCCTACAGTGCAGAGACTGGGTCTTAAATAATCATCTTCGAGGCACTTAAGTCTTTACAACCACTCCTTTTCAAGAACCGTCATTTTTTTTTGCACCAATGGAGGAGAGGGTACTTAAGTCTTTGCAATCGCATCAAACTCCAACGCTAATTAATGCTGACAAACATGGGGATACGAGACGCACATGCTTACATACGTGGTGCTCTTTGGGACCCCCGAACATGAGATGTAGCTAACTGCCCTGTTCGGGGGGGGGGGCAGGGCTATCCTCACTTTCCTCTTCATTCATTTCAATCTGTATGTCACCCACCCTTTACCATGTCCTAGTTTACTACATTTCCACATCTTGGAGGAGCCACAAAGAAATGTGGATTGCAACGATCTTGAGCAAAATTTCATCATGATTATAGTCTCGATTCCATGGAGTTTAGAGTGGCACAGGCTACGCACCATCACCACCACCCCTCCACAGGTCTGAAGGTGCTTGATAATTTTAACAGTCTCAGCACTTTGGGATCATTTTTCTCCCCCTATCGATCATGTGTTGTTGAAGTCGAATATAGTCATGACCCTTCTGTAGTATGATTAGATGTGTCTCCTTCCAGGGTAGTGTGCCTGCCTGCACGCATCTAACAATGGCAGGAACCCAAAAGTCTCTAAAGTAATCAGCATCAATCTGATCCAGCTTCATCCTAAGCCCTTCAATGGCTATCATGTTGATATCCATCAATTGCCGCCAGTGTAGACCACCCACCATGCTTTCGATATCAGCAGTAGTCTCCCCCTTGAACAACCAAAAATCCAGCATCTTGCCTCCCAATCACCTCCACCTGATTTTCCTTGCAATGTCTCCTTGAATATGGACCTTGTCCAAGTGAGCTTCATCGAAGGATTGATCGGGTTTTTGTCGCACGACTTCAGCATTTGATTTATGCCTCTAGTTACATCGCTTCTCACCATGAACTTCCTTGGGAACCAAACGCACCTTGCTAAGGCCATGATCCGTTGAAACATGATTGTACCCACTGGCATAAATCGACGGGTTGGACTGGGATCCCTGCTTTCTGTCGGTATGCTCCAGGTTGAGTATCGAGTTTTCAAAGACTTATAACTAAGCGACCCAGGTTGTTCGGGGTTCTCTCTTGATCTTCTCCTTTCCCTTGTGATGGTCGTGTCACTATCTTCTCTCCAAGTCCATACAATGCCCAATGTGGTGTCAACGGACCACTTCCAGTAGCAACACCCGAACTTGTGCTCTCTTCTCTCACCAAAGGTGCTATGTTCAATCAGTGCCCACCTCCTTAATTGTTGTTGCTGGGCTTTGATAACTTCTAGTCATTTTATTCATTTTTATTAGTTTTGTAAGAACTTTTGAAATCATGGATTGCAGGTTAATGAGTAATTTTTCTCTTTGAATAGGTTAGTCTTACATCTCTTTTGAATCTATGTTCTGGTAGGATGAGAGCTCCCTATTGAGATTAGTTTTATAAAGTTGGTCTTATAGAGTGTTGGCAATAGGATGGTAGTGCACATGTAATGAGTTGGTGCTATAGCTATGGTTGGTTTGCTTATCCTGTGGACAAGTTCTAGGTAATAATGGTTGAAAATGAGTTAGATGTGGGTGAGCCTAAGTGATAAGGATCAAGATGAAGGTGCTACCAAAATCTCTAAGGAAAGGGGATCAAATGACAAAAAGAAAATTGAACCACATCTTGAAATTGAGAAAAAGATACATAAACAATCGAATGACAGAGATGTGACTCATGTTATGCTAATGAAGAAAAATCATCCACCCAGACCAAGATAACCTCTCATAATTTTTCAGCATAGCATTGTAACTACATGTAAAGGCAACTTTATATAAGTCATCTAATGGAGAAGGGAGACTTATTGTGAGAAAATGTGAGGTCTGATCCCATTCACAGTGGACGTAGATTCTTTGTGAAATCTAACCACGTTAAAATCTTGAGCATTTGTGTGTGCATCAGTTATTTTTCGTGTTCATTTTTGGTATCAGAGTTGCAATCAGTTGTTTGCAGATGATCTGAACCGTAGAGATTCCTTTATGATCAATGTCAAACAACTCCAACAACACCAATGTTGTTGGTTCTTCTCCCTTCTTCAACATGCTTACCACCCCCAAACAATCTCCAACATTTTTTTAATGTGAAGCTATCATATGACATTTTTTTTACTATGGGAGTCACAATTCATTCTGTTATTGAAAAGCTTTGACCTCCTTGAATTTGTAGATGGTTCAACGACGTGCCCAAATAAGTTCATCTCTCAAACTGATAGTTCTCAAGCCTTGAATCCGGCCTATGTTCAATGGCAGAGCAAGACCAATTGTTATTAAGTTGGCTGCTATTATTACTTACAGATAGTCATAGCCAGGTGGTTGGACTTTCATCCTCTTTTGAAGTTTGGACAACTCTTAAGAAGAGTTATGTTGTGAGATCTAGAGCTCATATTCAATAACTCAAAGGATAGTTTTAAAATTTGTCCAAGGGTTCAGATTCCATTGGGTCTAAAACTTACAAGAGATACAATATATTAGATTCATAGAATCACTTATGTTATGTGCATAAACACACTGATGTAGACATGTAGATTGCTAATGTGCATGGTTGTCATTGCATATGGCATGCATGTGAATGAAAAAGACATACAAAATTGGTCATGAAATGGACCAAATGATTGATGTCAAATGAGTTGACTGAAATGCATATGAGATGCATGTGTGTGACAAGAAAGGTCATGAGAATGGAATGGTTCCTTAAATATAAAAAATGCATGAGTTTACAAGGAAACATCTTTTCTAACACTTCAAAGTTTCTGGCACTACCCTATAAATCCCTGGGTAGGCATGTCCCTTAACATATGTAGAATGAGGACAAGGCACACATAGTCCTCAAACATCTTTTATATCCACGAGGTTTGTATTGCATTTTCCTTTCTAAGAAAGACATAAGATTGGGACATACTCACAATCTCTTTGAGATCAGGAATGAGCTAGACATATCGGAGAGCCTGGATTTACTGATGCCTCATATGGATCATTAAGATCAGGACAAACCTATTTATCTCATCGAGATCGAGATGGGCTCAACTATCTCAAAGAGCCCAATTTTACTGATGCCTCTTAAGGATCATTGAGATCGGGACAAACCCATTTATCTCAAAGAGCCTGGATTAATCGATGCCTCATATGATCCATGGTCCCAAAAGAAAAATATCCTTTATTAATGCAATAGGCCACCTTCAATGCCATTATCCATGTGATCACATCATGCCCTTACGCATGACTTGTCATCTATACCTTTATGCATGACTCATTCATGTTCTTATGGTCCACCCATGAGTGTGCAATGAAATCATACACCATGCCCCTATGACAAACATGCACCATGTTCGCAAACATGGCATTCAACATGTACCAATGTACTAAAAGAATGCATGACATTCATAGAATGCATTGAACACAACATAAATATATATATATATATAGCATTGTAATATGCACGCATATACATCATTCATACAAAACACACAACTCAACATAGTATGTATCACACGCGATATAATAATACATTGCATACATATCACACATTCATGAGTGCACGGGCACTTTAACCCATGCATAGGTGTACCTGCAGCATACACACTCTCATATTTCGACTAAGTTACATCTTGGCCCATCAACTGGCCCTTGCATCCAATGTCATTTTTTAAGAAGATTTGATTTTGAATATTTTGTCTGGCCTTCCAAGCATCAAGTATGGATCCATACGGACATCGCTATATACTCAAAAAGAGTCTGTCACTCTTGATGAGCTCTATGGGCTGCTTTTAACTCATGAGACTGAAATTAATGTTGCTGAACTAAATAAAAATATAACACCATTTGCAAATTATTCAAACAAGCAATAAAATCGAGGAAAAGGGCCATTATAATCAAAACTATTCTGGGCAAAACAAAAATCAAGGTTATTTTAGAAATAGAGTAGGAATGGAAGTCTTGGGGGACACTCTAACTACTATGGTCAACAACAATATAACTCAAATCCTCAAAGCACTTTAGTGTGCCAAGCTTGTGGAAAGATCAAGCATGGGGTACTGTAATGTCATTCTTAATATTTCCAAAAATAACTGATCTCCGAGGCTTGCCATGCAGCTCCAAGTTTGATGAACTAGAGTGATGCTTCTTGGTACTTGGATTCGGACGCAGCACATCACATAACTGTAGATATGGACAATCTTTTGTTGCACTTTGATTATCATGAAAATGATGAATTCAAGGTTGGATCCTTTAAATTTCATACTTGAAATTTCTCTTTTTCTATGGACAATATCTTGCATATTCCAAGGATTACACATAATTTATTATTTGTGAATAAGTTTACCCATGATAACAACTTATTTTTTTAGTTTCATGCTGGAAAGTGCTTTATGAAGGATCTCAAGACAGGAACTCAACTTATGCGGGCGTAAAGTAATGGAAGCCCACATCAAATTCAATTTTCGTAGGCACATGTACACATCGATGAAAGGGCTACTTTAAATAAATTACATGAATGGTTTATGCATCCCTCATATATCATATGGTAAAAATGTTATTATTCATTTCAGACTCTCTTATTATAATAAATTATATTATATGGTGTGTGTGGCATGTCAGAGAGGTAAAAGCCATAACTTACCTTTTGATTATGCTATGTTTAGTGTGTCAGGATCATTATATTTGATCTTTTCAGATGTATGGGGGTTAACCCCTATTTTGTCTACATGTGGGTGCAAATACTATGTTCACTTTATGGATGTCTATTCACGTTTTAAATGGCTATATGCTAATTCATGCAAATATGATGTGATGAATGTTTTCCAAATTTTCAAAAAGTATGTTGACATTTTTTTGGAAGAAAAATTAAAACTCTCCAAATTGACTAGGACGAAGAGTATAGGAATGTCTCCAGTTTTATTAAGTCTTGAGGTATTGGGATTTGCATTTCTTGCCCACATATTTATGAGAAAAATGGCATGGCTGAAGGGAAACATCGACATATGGTGGAGACTAGACTTGCTTTGATGTTTCGCTCGGGCATCCCACAAAAATTTTGATACTATTCTTTTTTTTACTGCCACTTTTAAAAAACAATTCTCCCTATCAAGTGATTTTTCAAAAGGCCTCAAACTATAAATTCTTGGTGTGTTTGGATGTGTCTGCTACCTATGTATTAGGCCTTATAATAAACATAAGGTGGATTTTTGTATCACAGAGTGTGTGTTTCTTGGCTATAGTCCATATCACAATAGTTATATTTGCTTACGTCTTAATGATGAGAAGATCATTATTTCTCGACATGTTATCTTTGATGAGTATCATTTTCTCTATGTCATGTCAAAATCACCTTTGGACCTGCTAAATTCATCATCTAACTTTTCTGTAGGAATCCCCATGCCACCGCTTTTGAACCCACACCTCAATGCCATGACTTCCCCAAAACCTTCACCCCAAGTACATGCTCTGATAAAACATGCTTCTTCAACCTTGTCAACTTTTATGCCATCTCCTATAGCTGCACCCTCCGCCTCATCCACTACAAGTTCGAGTCTGATTATAAGTCTCCTAGTACTACCATTCATACAACTGAACCTCCCCCATCATTACCTCAAAGTAAACCAGTTCCTTAAAACCAATAGTGTTTCTTGCTAGTTGTCATCCTATTCATATTTCCCTATTAAGTGAACTCTCCCAAGAATGTGAACCTACCACTTTCCTATAAGCCAACAAAGATCCCCATTGGTAACAAGCCATGAGTGATGAATTGCATGCCCTCCTATATAGCCATACTTAGGACCTTGTACCATCTTCCAATCATCACAACATTGTTGGATGCATGTGGGTTTTTAAGATCAAGTAGAAAGCATATGAAAATATTGGGTAGTACAAAGTGAGACTTGTGGCCAAAGGTTTCACCCAAGAAGGTCCCAATTGCTTTGAGACATTTAGTCTAGTGGTTAGGTCTCCCACCATCAGAACCATTATTTCCATAGTTGTGACCTTGGGATGGTCTATACGCCAGTTGGATGTCCAAAATGTGTTTTTACATGGACACCTTACAGAAGTTTATGTGAGTCAACCACCAGGTTTTATCAACTCTTAATGTCATAATTATGTTTGTAAACTCAAAAAAACTTTATACAGGTTAAAGCAGGCATCTTGGGCCTAATTTCAAGGACTTAGTTCCTTCTTAGAATATCTTATTTTGTTGGATTCGATCCATCTTTGTTCATTCAAAAAATATGAATCTTGACTAAACTACATGCTGATTTATGTAGATGACATCATCGTAACAAGTAGTTCCTTAACTCATGTTCATGATCTTATTGTTAGTTTGGAAAAATAATCTACCGTGATCTTGGTCTGTTAAATTACTTTCTTGGCATCAAAGTTGTTTCTACATCCACTAGGCTAATTCTTAATTAAAGGAAGTACGTTATAGATCTTTTATTAAAATTTGACCTTGATGATCTCAAACCTATGGCTACATTTATGTGCCCTTCGACTAAATTGACTATTTCAAAGGTGACCCATTTTATGAGCTCACTCGATATCAACAGATTGTAGGGTCACTTCAGTATATCACCCTTATAAGACTAAAGATCAACTTTTTAGTCAATAAGGTGTGTCAGTTTTTACACAGTCCTGCCTCTTCTCATTTGACAGTTAAAAGGATTCTCAGATATGTCAAAGGGACTTTAGATTTGGATCTTCATATATCCAAGTCTAGCAATATCAATATTTCTACTTTTTCTCCTTTATATCCCCCCCCTCCCACTGCTATTGAAATTACATGGCTTCAACAACTTTTGCCAGAACTTGGCATTTCTCCATTATCTCCCTTGGTGATATGGTGAAACAACATCAACTCTACATATATGACAAAAAATCCTATTGTGCATAATTTTAACAAGAATATATAAATTGATTTCCATTTTGTGCATGACCAAGTCAACAAACTTCAAGTTCGTTATCTTAATGCCAAAGATCAAGTGGAAGATATTATGACCAAACCGCCTGGGACGGTTAGGTTTTTGTTTCTATGAGACAAGCCCAATGTTCAAAATTGTCCCTTGAGATTAAGGGGGGCATGATAAGGATCAAGATGAAGATGGCACCAAAATCTCTAAAGAAAGAGAATCAAATGGCCAAAAGGAAACTGAACCATATCCTGAAATTGAAGAAAGGATGAACAAAAAAATCCAATGATAGAAAGGAAGGTGACTCATGTTATGCTAATGAAGAGAAATCACCCTGTTGTACCAAGATATCATCTCCTAATTTTCAGCATATCATTGTAACTGCATGTAAGTCTTTTAAGGCAACTTCATAGAAGTCATCTAATGGAGAATGGACGTTGATTCCTTGTAGAATCCAACCATGTTAAAATCTTGAGCCTTTGTGTGTTCATCCATGATTTTTCGTGTTTGTTTTCCAAATTACTCTACATTTGTACTTGTCTAAGACAAAAAATGATACAGATATGATTTGATTTTATCACAACCCCCAACCACTTCCATATACAAGTAAGGATCTATTTGGGAGCCTTGAATCAAAGGTGTATTTTGGTTTTTGCCAGTGCTTGAATGCTTTCTGTTGTTTGGGAGTAGTATTTCCAAAACAATACATTGGGAATGGAGTGGGCAGTCTCAACCCTACAATTCAACACCATTCACAAAGAGGATGTTTTTAGCAACTCTATCCATAATACTATCAAATCTTGGATCACCAGCATCTGTTGCAGTGAATAGAGGGAGACACGATGGGAAGGGCTGGTATCAATTGTATACCCACAGCAGCAATCGTTGGCTGCAGAGGAGATATCATTAACATATATTCAAGTTTACAATAATTTAGGGTACTAAACTACCCTGCAGCTACAAATGAAAATTACAGCAAAGCCATTTTTAAGTGGCTGATGCATAACACACACGGGTCCGGATCTGGCTCCAATAAAGTCCAGTCCAATAACCCGATTCTGTTTTTCACCCCCCTTCAAGTTGTGCATGGTCTTGTACCATGAACAACTTGTTTTTGAGCATCCAAAATCTGTCTTTAGTTAATTCTTTTGTGAACAGATCTGCTACTTGATCTCCGGTTCTCACAAATTCAGGTTCAATCTCCTTCTCTTCAACCTTCTGCCGCACAAAATGTTGATCTATCTCAATATGTTTGGCTCGACTTGGGTGGATTGGATTAAAAGACATGTTGATATCACTTTGATTATCATATAGTAAAGATGATAGTGAAATTTCTTCCCCTACTTATGTCAATATGTGCCTGACCCATGTAACTTCTGCAGTGGCAGCAACCATAGATCGGTACTCAGCCTCAGTGTTTGACCTAGCTACAGCTTCCTATTTCTTACTACTCCAGGCGACCAAATTATGTCCAATGAAAACACAATACCCCGATACAGATCTTCGCTCATTTGGATCCCCGGTCCAATCTGCATCACTGTAGACAACAATTTTATGCACACTTTGTCCTATCGATCTTTTCCTGTAGAGAAGTCCATCACCAGCTGTCCCCTTTAAATATCTAAGGATTCTTTTGACCACCTCCATGTGTCCAGTGTGTAGTTCATGCATGAATTGAGACACCTGATTGACTAAGTAGACAATGTCAGGTCAGGTGAACGTAAGATACTGTAACATCCCAACTAGGCTCCTATATCTGGTAGGGTCCTCGTATAAATCCCCATCTTGGACACTCAATTTTTGATGAAGAATGCTCGAAGTGGCTAAAGGCTTATAGTCCTTCATACCTGCTTTGCTCAGGACATCCACTGTGTATTTGTGTTGGGTGAGTGCCAAACCATCTTCTCTTCTATCAACTTCCACTCCAAGAAAATATTGCAAGTCTCCAAGGTCCTTCATTTTAAATCTCTGACTTAACAGTTGTTTCACCTTTGCAATGTGATCCTCTAAGTTACCTGTAATATCAGTATCATCCACATATATAACCAATAAAGTGATTGCATCTTCGCTTTTGAATATAAACAGGGAATGGTCTAGAAGAGATCAACGAAAACCATGTTTCTGTATCTCAGACGAAAAACTATCAAACCAAGAGAGGGACACCTACTTCAACCCATAGAAGTCTCTCCTCAATCGGCAGACATAGTTCCTAGGATCCCCTTCTGCATATCCAGAAGGTTCTTCCATGTAGACCTCCTCTTTTAAGTCGTCATGCAGGAAGGCATTTTTTACGTCGAGCTGACTGAGCTTCCATCCATGTTCAACTGCTAGGAAAATAATAATTCTAATGGTCCCCATTCTTACAACTGGGTTGAAGGTTTTGTCATAATCCTGACCTGGCGCTTGTGTAAATCCTTTAGCTACAAGTCTTGCCTTGTACCTTTCAATGCTTTCGTCTGGCTTGTACTTTATTTTATACACCCGCTTGCATCCTACCACATTCCCATTGGACGATCTAGGGATAATATCCCATGTTTCACACTCATGCAAATCTTCCATCTCACCATTCATGGCTTCCACTCATTTTTTAGAATTATTTGCTTGATAGAATGTGACAGGTTCATCCTCTTTGTGTAGAGCCATCAGAAACAACTGAAAGTCCATAGAGAAATTGTCATAACTAATCAATCTTTCAATTGGGTGATGAACACGAGTGGACCTCCTGTTATCAAGGGTACTCAAGGAAGTGGATGATTGTTCAGTCCCTTGTCTTAAAATAGGTGGATCCTCCCCATTTCGTCGGGTGTAAACGATGCCCTTATACTTGTTTAGTCCAAGCGATAATGTCATTTCTCTTGGAGACGGTGTCTCATCCTCTGCGCCAGTACATTCTTGCGGCCGCATACAACTCGAAGTACAATTATCATCAACTCTGGTAAAAAGTTCTAAGCTGAGCCAAGGGTGATAGGTTTCACCTGGTGGGGAATCTGCAGAAGTCATGTTGGTTTGAAGATCAAAATTCAGCTCATCAAAGATAACATTCCTCGATGTCTTGATTTGTTTGCTTATGGGATCATAACATTTGTATCCTTTGTAGTTGTCTGCATACCCTACAAACTTGCACTTTAATGCTTTATCCTGAAATTTGTGCCTCAAGGATCCATCAATATGAACATAACAAACACAACCAAAAACATGTAAGACATGGTAGTTGGGATGGACACCAAAAAGAGAGAAATAAGGCAACTTATTCTCCAAAATAGTCATAGGTAATCTATTTATCACATGCACAACAGAATGAAAAGCTTTCATTCACAAGGAATTAGGAAGATTGCTATCATGCATCATACTCATTGCACTCTCAACAATGTGTCTATGCTTTCGTTCAGCTATCTCGTTTTGTTGTGGTGTATGTGGGCAAGACACTATTTTTTCTATCTCATTAATTTAGAGAAAATGTATGAAGTCACTGGAGGAAAATCTACTGCCTCCATCAGATTGGAAATGTTGAGTAGATTCAGAAAACTGGTTTTTGACTAGAGAATGGAAGTTTTGGAATAAAAAAAAACTTCAGATTTACTTTTCATAAAATATATCCAAGTATAACGGGAGTAGTTATCAATATAGATTAAGTAGTATTTGCTTCCAGAACCATAAGTAACAGGGGCAGGCCCCCACACGTCAGAACAAATAATCTCAAAAGGCTTTGAAGCTCTTTTATTAACAGAATTAAAAGGCAGTACATGACTCTTGCATAGACGACAACTAGAACACATTTGATCACTCATCCCTGTATTCAGACTAGCTTTAGGAATGAGATTATTAGAAACAAGCTTTTCAACAAAATGACTCCCACAATGACCCAACCGACCATGCCAAAGATGTGGCTTATTACATTCAAAGACATTAATAATACACTTATTCGATGTTAAAGATGGCACAAGTGAAGTTTTCGAGATAGAACAAGCAGGACGAGCATAATCCAAGATACATTCTTGGAAGATGTACATGTTTCTTTGTCTTTTTCCCTCAGCGAATGTTTCCCTCGTGCGAAGGTCCTTGACCTACACAGAAAAGTGAGTGAATTCAACTGAGGCATGATTATCATCGACAAGCTTAAAAACAAAAACAATATTTTTCTTAATGTTGGAAGCATGAAGAACATTAGACAACTTAAGAGTAGAGGTTGACATAGGAACAATGGAGTTTCCAATATGAGAGACAAGGTGATAAGTTTTGTCTCCAGTGATGATGCTACTTTTACCAAAATAAGGGATAGGATTAAGAATCTTACCAGCATCACCAGTCACATGAGTTGTTGCACCTGACTCAACGTACCAAGTCCCCTAATTACTCCGCTTCAGATTCAATCCTGCCAATGTCGATAACAATAACTCTCTGATTTCATCATTAGCCTGGGCACTACCAAACTCTCTCTTGACATCTGCCTGTGGTGAGTTTCCTTTATTCTAAGGATTAAACCAACAATTTGCCTTAATATGTCCTCTTTTATTACAAAGATAACAAGTGGGTACTATCTTTTGTCCTTGCACATTTGGCATAGGCAGTAGTCCATGTCCACCTTGTCTTCCTCTTCCACGAAACCCAAAACCACCTCGTCCTTGCCCATATGACATTCCTATAGCAAGGACCTCCTGAGTATTTGTGTGAGACTATGGTTCCTCAGAAAAACCCTTTAGAGTCATTTCATACTAAATCAACTTGGCACGCAACTCTTCAAAAGTAGGGAGTACAGGCAAGCACAATAGAGAAGTAACGATCATGTTGTAATCAGGGCCTAGCCCACTCAGAGTCTGTTGAACCATATTTGTGTCACTTACCTTGCACCCCACAATGGAAAGTTGATCTATGATAGTCTTCATCTTATTTAAATACTCCATGATGGTCATATTATCCTTTCTGAGCAACTGAAACTCTCGCTTCAGAAAAACCATTCTCGCCTGTGAGACCTGAGAATATGTCTGAACTAATCTATTCCAAAGCTGGTTGGTTGAACAATCATCAGGTATAACTACAAGCACTTCTTGCGACGGAGTTGAAGTGATATAGGCCACAAACTGACTGATCTTTCTTTTCCCAAGTCTCAAACTCTGGATTTTTTACATACACAGTTGAGGTCGCCCCATTGTCATTCTTTCTTTCACGTGTAATAAAATTTGGCAGGACTGGAGTTGTTCCATCCAGATGACCAAGGAGACCTTGACTCCTTATAAAGGGAATAATTTGTCTCTTCCAAGTCAAGAAATTTGAGGTGTTTAATTTTTCAGATTCAAGTTGATTAAGGAAGCTTGAAGAAAGACCCAAATGAGATGGGAAGAACGAAGAAGAATCCATAACACAAGAATAAGGATACTACAAGATGCACACAATTTAAGGCTGAGGCATGAATAAGATCAATCATAAGGTGTAAGTCATGCCTTACTTAACTACTTCCCTTTTTTCTTTTTTGATCTAGGGTTAATAGTTGTCAACAAGGTCAGAACTGAAACCATCTGTCAGCAGTCACGTTTAGACTCTATAATCAACCAATATATATATATATATATATATATATATATATATATATATATATATATATATTAGAGACCAGATTTCCTCCTAACGTGGATATGTACTTTAGCCTTGAATAGCATGCAAAACAGATATAGAAATGGAATACACAGCAGAAAAAAAAATTTAAAGCACGTGTATGAGAAATACCAGACTGAAAACAACTAATACTTTGAAAAGGAATGGGAGATAAGATGTTTAGATTTGTTACTTACAGATCTGAACCTCAAGGGGAATGATAGATTTGAGAAAAAGAAAATGAGGAGGAGAACGTTAACTCTAAAAAAACAAAGAGAAGATGACAGGAAACAAAGACAATATTCAGATTTAATGTTCAGTAGAGAGAGGCAAAGAACATTAACTATAAGTCAATGATCTGATTTTACCAGATCACAGACGTGTTATCCAAAAAAAAAAAACTGATTTCACGCAGAAATAAATCTCAGCAGATACCAGAAGGAGATTCAGATTGGAAGAGTAGAACAAATTTTGTTTAGAGACAGATTCGGTAAAAGAGAAGTAAAAGAGAAGAGAGGGAGGAGAACGAAAATATTGACTTGGAGATCAGACGTCTCTCTGGCCATACCTTTTGGAGACTTCTTCAAATCCAACGATGGCCTTGCTCTGATACCATGTCAAATCTTGGATCACCAGCATATGTTGCAGTGAATAGAGGGAGACACGATGGGAAGGGCTGGTATAAACTCTATGCGCATAACAACAATCATTGGTTGTAGATGAGATATCATTAACATATATTCAGGTTTACAATAATTTAGGGTACTAAACTACCCTGCAACTACAAATGAAAATTACAGCAAAGCCATTTTAAGTGGCTGGCGCATAACACACATGGGTCTGGATCTGGCTCCAATAAAGTCCAGTCCAATAACCCGATTCTGTTTTTCAAATACATCTTGCCAAAACCATATTTGGTCAATACATGGGAATGGTGTTCCCAGCTCAGTTTATTTGTTTTTCATCGTATTACTTTGTTTAGTGCCCAACTTGTGCGACATAGTAAAAAGAAAGTTGGATGTGAAGTATAAGTTTGGTTATAAAAACTTTTTTAGGAAGCACATCCACAAACATCTAGCATTAGACCATATATGTGTATTGTTACATTTTGAGTGGGCTTGGGATGAATCTGGGTTTAAAACTAGGCTCGGGTTAGGCTAGTTAAGACAAATTAGGGTTTAGGTCAAAAACAAGTTCTGAAATTTCTGACAGACTTTAGAAAAAAATATGATTTCTCCTAATTGGCTAAACAGAAATAGCTCAAATTTGAAAGGTAGCTAGGGAACATGTGGAGAAAGACACTGCAACAAATTGTTGGTCAAACTCTACTCGATTGGGGATTTATGAGTCCGTGATCAGACTGAAGCAAATCTTTCCAGGTCTGATTTTTTGTTCTGACAGGTTTTGGTAAACAGAGTGGTTATCCTAATTAATTAAGAGTTTATGACTGATTTTTGAAAGGTAGGCTGAGAAGATATAGATTGAGTTAGGGTTCAAATTTGAGAACCAAACTCATTTTGGTTAGGGAGATATGACTTAAGGAAGTCAGGATAAATTCTGTAAATCTTAGCATGCAGAATAGATTGAGTTAACTATATCGGGTTTGAGTCAAGAAGGTCTAGAAGTAGGTTTGAGCCTAGGTGAGGGTGAGTTTGACTTACCAGAGCCTAGGAAAGATATCTTAGATTGCTAAAAAAGGTCTGGTTTGCATGGCTGGAGCTAAGGATGGCTTGAAATACCATCATGAGTATGAACCGCTTGCATGGGCATTGGCAACACCTTGATCCACTAAGTGGGCTCGACTACAAGGATCGAGCACACCCAAAAGTTGAGCCAAAAGAGAGACTTGGCTAGAAGAAAGAGAGGCCTAGGGGGTCAAAATGATGAGGGGCTAGAGGCCAAGAGAGAGAGAGTAGACGAAAGCCTAGGGGCTTAAAAGAGAGATGATTTTCCAAAAGAAAATATTTTTCAATTCAAATGCTTAGCTACTTTTCCAGCATAAGAGAGCCTCTATATATAAGCTCAAGGGGGTTTATTAAGCCAATACTCTTTATAAGAAATCATAAAAAATAAGAAATCCAAAGAGCCTTTTCCAAATTCAAGAGACTCTTCCCAAACCTAAGAAAGCCTCTTAAAAACAAGACTCTTTGGAGTCTCTCCAGTTGCATGCCTTTCTAGGTCTCTCCAGCTGGACCCTCCTTGGACTCGGTTTCACCTTGGCTGCTCTGCTCTGCTTCACACCCCACTTTTCGCTCTGGTCTGCCCAATGCTGAATTGGGTTAGATCTTTGTGTGCTCTACTCTATCCATGGTTGATACGGATTGGATCACCAATGGATCCATATCATCTATCCTACAACTTCTATATAAACATTAGCATGGTGATGCACATCCTTGAAAGTGAGTGACGTTCAGATAGGCATCTGACCCATATCCTACATTATCCTACTTCTTCCAAGCCTTGAACATTGGCAGGTGACTGCAAGCTCATATTTACTGTAAATCCAAACATGATTTTGATTGAATTAAGCAAACATGATTTTGGTTAACTTAAACAAAGTATGCCCCACATTCAACATTTAGACTTAGAAAATTGAAACCAAGCCAAAATTTTCCAACATGAGTCTCCAACTCCAGAAGCAGTTTCTTTAGATGACTAAATAAAAATCGAAGTCTTAAATAATACTCCAAGAGTCTGTGACTGTAACCAAGTCTATAGCCAAGATAATGCTCCTTCTAAGGTAGTCGATAAACCAAATAACAAACATAGTCATCAAATGATACGCACATTTCACTCGAGCAGGAAGAGAGTAACCTAGATACGAGCAAACATGGATTGGATAATAACCAAGTCATGCTTTTTCCTTACAGGTTTCGATAGGCAGAAGAAGGAGGAGGATGCGGCATATTCCAAATATCTCAACCCGCTCTGATACCATTGTCGGATGGTGCAGCAGGAGCTCTGATATTGTATCCTCTAAAAGCACGCATCAAAAGAGAGAGTAGGTTAAGAAGGAGAAGAAGATAGGTTAGAGTTTTGAAGGTTTGCTTTGAGAGTCTTACTTTTGTGTTTTCACACACATTTGACTGTTGAACATGTCTCAATTTATAGATTGCATCTTTCGGTTTCCCTTTGGCTCAACTTTTGCAGATAAGCTCAACGAGAGATTGTTGGAAAAAGAAAAATAGTTAGAGATAAAGGTTTCATTTGAAAATGGTTTTGAAAATTGCCCAAGCATATCCATGAACGGGCCCCTATTTGTGGATATGCCGAGATGTGCGGATAATGACCACACACCCCAACATCTCCCACTTGGCCATAAATTTGTTGGCCTTGTTTCCACAATTGTGGGCTTCCCATGCACTGATTACGAATTTTCCATAAGGATTTGCCTCGTAATCACAAGTATCTTAATCCCATATGTGCCACATGTTTTGTAAACAGATCCTCAGGGATCCCTTTCATGAGAGGATCTGCTACCATGTGTGACGACGATAGATAATCAACGGTTATCTTATTTTGTTCAATCATATCATGTATATAGTGGTATTTTATCATTATATGCTTACTATTAGAGCTATCTGTTCCACTCTTCATCAGAGAGATGGCAGTCTGGTTATCACAAAAAAGGTGTACAGGTTCAAATACAAGATCTACTTTCAAATCACAGATAAACCTTATAGTCCATACTGCAAAAGTTGTGGCTGCATTACATGCAATATACTCAACTTCCTAAGTATGCAGGGCCACACAACCTTGCTTTTTACATGATTGTACCTCCTCCAAACAGAAAGATATAGCCAAAGGTAGACTTGTTGTCATCTTTGCATCCTGCAAAATCTGCATCTGAATACCCAATCAAATCAAGTTTATTAGATTGAAAGCTCAACTGTAATCCTTTTGAGCCTTTCAAATATCAAAAAATTCTTTTGACTGCCTGCCAGTGAGGACAACCAGGATTACTTTGATATATGCTAACAAGACCTACTGCAAAACTTACAAAGCATAACGTACATTAAACTTCCAACAACTCGAGCATAAGGCACATTTAATCTTTGTTGCCCTTCTCCTGGACAATCACTTTTACTTAAGTTCACTCCTTTAGCAACAGGAGTTCTAATGGGTTTTGAGTCATACATTCTATATTTCTTCAAAATATAGTCAATATATCTTTCTTGACTCAAACTGAGAATTTTTTATTCTCGATTTCTGATAATTTTGATTTCTAAAATGTATGAGGCTTCACACATAACTTTCATTTCGAAGTTGGTATACAACCAACTCTTTGTGTTGACTATCACATCATTATCATTTCCAGTTAACAATATATCATCAACATAAAAAGATAAAATGCAAAAGTGACTCCCACTTTTCCAGACATATACACAGTGGTCTAATTGATTGACTTCATATCCAATCTTGGTTATTGCTTTATGAAAAGCCAAATACCATTGTCTTGGTGACTTCTTAAGTTCGTACAAGGATTTTTTTAACTTGTATACTTTGTCACTATCCATGACATATCGCTCTGACTGAAACATATAAATGGTTTTTTTTAAATCATCATTCAAGAAGGCAATTTTTACATCCATCTGCCATACATCCAAATCATAATGAGCTGCTATGAATAATATTATCTTGATGGATGCAAACTTAGCAACTGGTGAGTAAGTTTCAGTGTAATCAACACATTTCTTTTGGGAAAAACCTTTGGCTACAAGTTTGGCTTTGAATTTGTCTATTGACCCATTAACCTTGTACTTCTTTTTAAGAACCCATTTACAACCAACTGGTTTCCTTCCTTCAGAAAGATCAGTTGATTCCTAGACTTGATTCTTTTCGATGGATTTTATTTCTTCATCCATAGCCCTTTTTCATTCTGATGCTTCATGTGATTTAATAGTATCGGAATATGATAGATTGTCAGTCATTTCATCTATATCTACTGAATAGCATAACTCTTGAGTTAGATACACATAATAATCATCTAGATAGGATAGAGAAGCTCTAGTCCTCTTATGACTGCTTAAATTTTGAGAAGTAGAGGAACCTGGATCAGTTGGTTTATTGTCTGACTGATTCACGGTTGGTTCATTGCCAAATTGTTCATCTTGATCATCAAGATCATTCAGTAAATCAAAGGGATCCTTAATAGGATCACTGAATTCATTGTTGAGTCCTTCTAGGAACTCAACATCTCTACTCTCAATCAGTCCCAACCTTTCGTGGTATAATTTGTAGCCTTTTGATCCTTTAGGATATTCGATAAAAATACCTCTAAGAGGTCTATTATCCAACTTATCCATTGTTGGATCCAAGATCTTAGCATGTACTATAGATCTACATCTACTTAGATGGCTCAAATCTGGTTTTATACCAGTCCTTCCTTCATACCGAGTTGTTGGGACAGCTTTGCAGGGCACTCTATTCAGGGTATATATTGTTGTATTTACAGCTTCACCCCAAAAAACTTTGGGCAATTGTGCTTCAGCCAACATAGTCCTAACCATGTTTAGGAGGGTTTTATTGCACCTCTCTGCAACACCATTTTGTTATGGTATTCTTGGCATGGTTCTTTGTTTGTTAATGCCAAGATCTTTACATAATTCACAGAACTTATTCGAGGTGTATTCACCTCTCCTGTCTGACCTAATTATTTTAATATATATTCCAAGTTGTCTTTCAACTTCACTTTTAAATTCTTTAAATTTCTCAAGAGCTTTTGATTTATGTTTAATCAGGTATAGATAATCGTACCTTGAGGAATCATCAATAAATGTTATAAAATATAATATTTCGCTATGAGTTTGGACTCTGAATGGTCCACAAATATTAGTATGAATTATTTCTAATAATTCTTTAGCACGTACAACATTTGGTGGAAAGGGTTTCTTAGCCATCTTTTCATATATACAAGTTTCATATTTTTCAAAGTGTAATTCATTGAATGTAGGAATTATTCTTTATTGTGCTAAATTTTTTATTTTCTTTATGCTTATATGTCCAAGTCTTTTATGCCATGCATTTATATTAATGTTAAAGGCACAATTAATATAAGCAGAAATTGATTATTTATCATCACACAGCTTAAACATACAATGTTCTTTGAAAAAGGTTCATTCAAATAGGACTCTACTATGTTTCCCTATTGTGACTTTTCCAGAAATAAATCTGACTTCAAACGCTTTTTCAGTCAATGTCGGGACAGATACTAAGTTCCTCCTCATCGAGGGTACATAAACTTCATTAAGAAGAACACTTGTTTTACCTATATTAAGTCTATAAGACCCAATTCCACGTACATCAAAGTAGGTGTTATTTTCCATGTACACCTTGTATTCTAGACCTAGTTATTTCATGTTTACGGATCCATTTGTGGTCTTGGCTATGTGTCGGGTTGCTCCAGAATCAACCCACCATCCTGAGAGTTTATCATTTGTAAAGGGGCATTCAAACACCACGCAGACAACTTCTTTATTATCAGATCTTCTTTTGTTGTTTTGCTTCCCATGTTGTCCATTGCTCCTGTTGAAGAAAACAACTTCTTTGTCTTGCAGTTCCTCTGGATATGTCCCATCTTTCCACATTTAAAGCACTTTACTTGAGGTCCATTTCTCTGAGGCCTTCTAAAGTTGGTTTTTTGTCCTTTATTGAACATGTTGTTTTCTTTTCCTTTAAAGTTATTATTGTTTCTTTTAAAGGATACTTGATTGTTAGATGGGATATCTTGGACTATCATGAGTTCTGACTTTTTGTCCTTGACCATGTGGTCGTGTTCTATCGCCAGTTGGAGAGGTAACTCATTAAGGTTTAGACTTTTAGTATTCAACCTAAGTGTTATGGTTACCATTCTCCAAGATACAGGCAGACTATTCAAAATTGTTGAGATTTGCATCCTGTCAGGTATCATGTTTTCAGCTATTGCTAAGTCTTTTGCCATGACCAGCATACGGTTTACATGATCTACTACGTTGTCTGACTCTTTCATCTTATATAAGTTGTATTGTTCTAATAAAAGTTGAACATGTACTTCAGATGTATTGTTATATTTAGACCCAATTGCTTCCAACATTTCATTAGTTGTTTTATAGTCTTCAAAGACTCTAATCAGGTCATCATCCATATATGTTAGCATAATTGTTCTAGCCATAAGATCATCTCCCAGATACTTCTCATATTTTTCTTTCTCCTCTGACCATTTTTCTCTAGGATTTTTTATTTGTTTGTGTATTACATATTCCAATCCCTTAAGTCTAAGAGCTAAAGGTATTCTCCTTTTCCATATTGAAATGTTTGTTCCATTTAACTTATTAGTTTTGGCAAGTTCAGAGGCACACACATGGCTAGTCATCTTGTTTAGTTTTTTATATTTTATTTATAGCAATTTATTTATTTATTATTTTTTTTAAGAAAAGAAAAAGTAAAACAGGAATCAGTTTCAGCCTATAAAATGTTACGCTGAGAAAATAAGAATCAATAAAAAAAAATAAGAGGTCTTTAGCCAGAATTCTGAAAAAATATTAAGACTAAAACAGAAAACCCTATTTTTGAAAAAATGTAAACCTTCTCGGGCTTTATAATGGAATTTTAGGCAAAAACATAAATTTTTAAGAAATTTTATAGCACGCAAACTTCTTTTTGCAATTTAAAAAAAAAGGTATGCGGGTTAAATTTTTAAAGATTATGTGTTTTTTAATAACGTGCAAAATGGAGGGGCAATAAGGTCTTTTTGCACCACAAGGTATAAATACCCTAAAGTCGACTGAAAAGTTTATTTTTCAATTTCATTTCTCTTTTGAACGTTCGTCGGAGAAGGCAAACTCCTCTATCGAATTTTCGGCTAGGGGTTCCGACGAGAAGTCCCACCGAGTGTTTGGGTCGGTACTCCTGGCTCAGATCTATCTCTGGGAAAAGACCCAAGCCAAAATGGTATCTGGATGACCGACTTTCGGTGTTTTCCTTTTTCTGGGGTTTTCTTAGATGAGTTTTTCTGGTATTCTGATTGTTTTGTTTGCCTTTTTATGGACGCCGGTGGATATTTTCTGTACCGGTCACAGTTTCAGGCAAAGAGAGTGAGCGAGAACAGTAAAAAGTCAGTCAAAGATTGGGGCCGCTGATAAAGTAGTAGCGATCATCGGGAAAAAAACTTGGCGACAGACCAACAGAGGATCGTTTTCATTTTTTTTTATTCGAACTCGTATTCTTATTGTAGGTTGCTACAGATGCAGAAAAAAAACTACTCACCACAGGTATGATTACTACTGCATGCTTTCAGATATATAAGCACAACACATGACACAAAAGGGTCTCTGCTCTTTGAGTCCCTCAAGCGGAAATGCATTCAAGCTGGTAAAAAAATTTGTGTCTATGTAGATTGCAGTCATAGAAAACAGAGGACTTCCTGAAGCCCGACTAACCTATCACGCTTTTTTCTTGCAGGTTTCGATAGGCAAAAGAAGGAGGATGCGACAGACTTCAAAGATCTCAACCCGCTCTGATACCACTGTCGGATGGCACAACAGAAGCTTTGATATTGTATCCTCCAGAAGTACGCAACTGAAGAAAGAGTAGGTCAAGAAGGAGAATAAGATAGGTTAGAGTTTTGAAGGTTTGCTTCGAGAGTCTTACTTTTGTGTTTTTACACACATTTGACTGCTGAGCATGTCTTAATTTATAGATTGCATCTCTCGGTTTGCCTTTGGCTCAGCGAGAGATTGTTGAAAAAGCAAAACAGTTAGAGATAAAGGTTTTATTTGAAAATGGTTTTGAAAACTTCCCAAGCATATCCACGAACGGGTCCTGTTTGTGGATATGCCGAGATGTGCGGATAATGGCCACACACCCCAACAATTCAGCATTTAGACTTAGAAAATAGAAAACCAAGCCAAAATTGCCCAACATGAGTCTCCAACTCCATAAGCAGTTTCTTTAGATGACTAAATAAAAATCGAAGTTTTAAATAATACTCCAAGAGTCTATGACTGGAACCAAGTCTATAGCCAAGATAATGCTCCTTCTAAGGCAGTCCAAGATAAACCGAATAACAAGCATAGTCATCAAATGATACACACATTTCACTCGAGCAGGAAGAGAGTAACCTAGGTACGAGCAAACGTGGATCGGAGAAAAGGCTTAGGTGGAGGAAACCTGGCAACCGGTAATAATAAAGTTGCGCGGGTGACAAAAGTGTTTGCCATGGGAGTTGGGTTTCAAAAATGGAGGATAAATCAAGTTAGCATGTGGCAGCAAGTTCTCATTTGAAAACCATTGAATTAAATAGCTGAAAAAATAAAAATACAATTAAGCCTGACATAATTGAAGATGGCAGCACCCACATCCTCTTCTACGAACATACAGTAAAGAGGCGTTTGTGTCACAGAAAATCCTGGTTTTTCATGAAAACACATGATGGGTGTGCGTTTTCGGAAGCCCAAAATGCCAAAACAAACATGGCATCACAGATTTGCATTGACGGGTGTGCCATTTTACACGATGGACCGAAAGGTGCACCGCGGCACCCCATTCCGTGACAAGCAAACCCCCCCTAAGAGCTCGTTTGACACATTGAAAATTTTCAGCAGAGGAGCTTCTCAAAAGATAATAATTTCTGGAACAAAGGTGCTCCGTGGTTGGTAGGAGCTGTCAGTGCACGTCACCTTGTGGTGGGACGTTGCAGGTTCTAAACCCAGTGGTACGTTGAATATCTGGTAGGGGTCAGCCTAACTCCAGTTTCTCTTTCAAAAAAAAAAATCCCCATGTGCGTGGTCTTCTCCCCTGGTTTTACAGATAACACATTTCCAAAATGCTCCTCGTGAGTCGGGAGAAATTTCTTAGCGTTTGATAGCACGTGTGAAACCCACGATAAATGGAGACAAAATCTCTCTCTGGATATTTTGTCAGTGCTATCAAACGCACCGAGCAGAAGCACTATCGTACCATACATGATCATAGCATGAATGAAAGAGAAAATTCATTTCCTTTTTGTTTTCCCTACAAAACGCTGATATAAGAGGTGGGTCCTTGATAGCGAAGAGAAGAGAACAATACTGATGGAGAACATTTGTTTTTTAGTTTTATGCAAACAAAGAGAAAAAAAGAACGAGAGAAGACATGAGATATACATGATTCCGCACTCAGGCCAACGTCCACAGGCGAAAGAGCAAGAAATCTACAAGCAAATGCGAGAAAATACAAAGCTCTCAAAACCTTAAATCCTCAATACACTGACACCCCAACTCTTAAAAGAAGCACTCACTGAAAACCCCACTGTACGGTCACCAAAATATTTCCGGATAGAGCGGATCCAAAATTAAAGACACCCACAAAAATTCATCCAAAATTTGCAGCTATAATAGTCAACTAAATGGCATCCAAGTTTTGCTTGACACAGTAATTACATATTAGGGGCTGTACATTGGCGCCGTTACAAGTTTGCATCATGCGGTTGCAACCATGACAGCCAAAATATGAAAAACTAGCCCGTTTTTACAGTCAATCTTGCAGTAATTTTGCCCACAAGGGCTTCGTTCATCTGGTAAAAGGACTCAAAGCCGTGAAGGTCACCGAGCCCACGGAACGTCACAAGTTCAAAACCGATGGATTCACATTCTTTGCCTTCAGGATGACACTGGGTGTACTTCCTGGTTGGCAAGGGGGGGGGGGGGGGCTGGGGTCTTTAGACCAATGAACTCGCGAGTGAAGTTGTTTTCCCTGATCACCTCAAAAAATCAATATATATTGTACTAGATTCCATAAGGGTCACTGGGATACAGGTAGCTGCTTCTTAGTCTGCTATAATGAAGAAAATTCGCCACCTTTACTGGTCCATCAAAATTGGCAGCTAAAGTTGACTGGTGTTTAGGTTAAGCTTTACATGATACTACCATATTTATATTACATGGTAGGGGCTGAACACTGGAGTCCTTACAAGTTCCTCTCATGTGGTTCAAGCCATGGAAACCCCAAGATATCAAACACTTCTTTCTCTGTTTGGCACGTCAACCTTGTATTTGATTTTGTGACCTGTCAGGAGAGAGAGAGAGAGAGAGAGAGGGAGAGAGAGAGAGAGAGAGAGAGAGAGAGAGAGAGAGAGAGAGAAGCGTTTAGTTATCTAAACGAGTATAACAATACAATTTGCACTCAAATTTCTCAAACCTTCTTCCCACTGGGACTGGAGGAAACCAGATAGAGGCCCGTATCATCAAGCCTGAAACCTTGGCTGTCAGCCAATAATCTCAACCTGCACACACAGTCAAATTTTCACTAACCGTACAATGAAACACAAATTAGAGGAGAGAAATAAACCAGTACAACCCTAATCCAATCATTAATTAGAACTACGACATGCAACAACCCACCAAAAAGCAACCAAGTGAGCAAGGTAGAATACTGAATAGCAGACAATCAGTACATCACTGTCCTTCAGGTAAACATTTTTTGTGCAAAGCCCGACCATGCATGTTGAAGACAATCTTCCCATAGATATAGCATCTAGGCCCAGTACCTTGCTTTCTTCATCCTCGAATAGTTGTTTCAATGTACTCAATGTTCATTATATTCATCATCGTCTAGTTTCTCCTAGTTTTACTTGAACGGATGTTTATTCATTCAATAAATGGAATATTTCTTTCCTTAATGATCATATCACTTGTCACTACGATGCTTTGATTTTTCATTCTTAAAATATTTTACATGGTCAACCTCTAACCCCTTACTGTTGCAAGAACTATAGCTGGTTTTATCTCTAATCTTGCATAACATATAAATCTATTTTATACTTGAATTCTCCCTATTCCACCACAAATTTAGACCGCAGATCAGGTGCAATATGATTGTTACACTTTTAGTGCACTGCCGCACCTGAGCACCTACCATCTTTGGTATACAGCCTATCAGCTGTGGGGCCCAACAGCAGATCGTGGGCATTCAGGTGCAGCAGCACACTAAAAGTGTGTAATCACAGTGCATCTGATCCTATCTCCAAAGTTATCATGCTTAATTGAAACATGTTTTCTTATCCATAATAGGTCTTAGGACTTCCCTCACTCTACCCTCTGCCACCATGTTTTTTCTATAATTAATTGAAACATTGCACCTGATCCTATTTCCAAATTTATCATGCTTAATTGAAACATGTTTTCTAATCCTTGATAGGTCTTAGGACTTCCCTTATACCCTCTACCACCATGTTTTTCTAAGCTTGTGACTTGTATACTGGGGACTATACATGCTTCCCCATAAGCATTTTAATACTGTTAGGAGCCTCTCTCCTTGCACAGAAAGAGCATACTTGGACATTGTTGGTTCCAATCCAAATAATCTTGGTTCCAATTCTTATCTTTTCATGTATATAATTTGAAAATTTGCAAATAAGCTCTACCTCAATGGTTTCTAGAATACATTTAGGTTATTATTTTGATGGTCAAAGATCTGCATCTTTCCTTGATAAAAGAGGATTATAAGCACTTTTCTTGGTGAGCTCTGTTGGAGTATTTAGAGATGTATTTTGTTAAGGAATTTCTCCATTTATTTGGCCTATGCATTCAAAGCTTTAGCCTAAACTACATTTTTCTCAATGAGAACTTTTTACCAGTGCTTTCTTCTGAGCCTCCTTTTTGGCCCTGGGAAGCTCTCTCTTCTGACCTAGCCGACCACCCACCCCACTCTTTAGTAGAAAATTTGCTTGCAGTCTTCATCTCTAATGACCTCAGATTAGCATGCGCCAAGGCCATGCAATTCTAATTAATGGGCAGAGTCATGGGTCGCAGATTCAATGTGAAAGACCTTTTTTTCTGATATCAAAGTACGTTGGAGGCTTACTGGCAGAGTGACTATCTCTTCGCTGCAGTCGAGAGATTTTTTGGCCACCTTTGAGCTACAGGAAAACTTCAAGTTTGTGCTTTAGGGATTTGGGCTCCTAGAGGTGCTGAGGTCAAGGTGCAGCTATAGACCCCTGGCTCTGCTCCCTATGTAACGCCCCCAAAATCCCAACTTGTAACTTTTTAGGAAAATTTTGAAAGCTTTCTAATCATTCCTTTGTTAGAGTTTAAAATAGCAGTACAACGAAAAATGGTGATTGAAATGACAAGTCCATGGACCTTGTGAGCATTACAGGCGAACCTTCCTTTACACAATGGATTTGTAACTCCGTACATTCATTGAAACCAAATAGATTCAAAACGAAATTTTTAAGTTTATGCGAAAAGTGGAATTTCAAAGAAACTCCTATACCAAATTACAAAAAAATGCCCTTAGGAGCGAAACGTCAGGAAAAAAGTCTAATCTTGATATCATTGCGCCATCATCTACCATTTAGACCTAATCATCACTTGTACTCATTAAACTGGTTAGATTGATAAAAATCTAGTAGGTGCATAGATATCAAAATTAAGAACAAAACTAACATATATATTGTTCATTTCGTGATGTGTAGTTCAGAATAAGCAAAATGACCATGATAACCTTATTTCGATATTAATTGTCCTGAGGGCATACACAAGAGAGAACGTAGAAACAATAGAGACTACCCGGGGGTTGGTTACGCTATGTATTTTGATACCCCGGACAGCTAGCTGAGTCTGTTCCAAAGGAGACGACCAGTGACCGAGAGAGAATTTCCCAGAGGCATTCATGGCAAGGGATGCATCCAACTTCTACAGAACTCTATAAGATCTACCACTTAGGATAATTTGTTGTACTTCCGTCCTTTAACTCCGACGACCGGAGACAACGAGTCAATTGCTACTAGAGGAGTGTAGTTGTTAATAACCTTTCCATCGGAGTTTTTTTATCATCCTATCTTCTCTCTTGACGGAACCAAAAAGACGAATGGGTATGTTGGGTTCTATTTTAACTGACGACCCATTCTACATGCTCTGGTCTTTCAAACCAAATCGAGCACCTTGCCTGTGAAGACGATTATCATCATTTATATGATTTTCATGTTATCATTGTGTATTTGCACGCTACGAGGTTGCCATAAACCTCTTACTCAATCATCATAATATTCATATGTCGTGCATATCTGATAGTACCGTTACGAGGAGAGGGGTATCGGTTTCTCAGAAAGAAACCCCAACAGTATTTAGAAATTTCAATGTTTCGTGATTTAGGCCAGGAATATCCGAGTCATTTCGAATATCAAAACAAAGAACCGTGCGTACCACTTAGGGCTACGCAGTCGAAGCTCTTTCATTACCCAGAGTTGAGAGAAAGACTTGGTTGCGAATATGCAAACACCAAATATTAATTTTTGCTTTTTTGAAACAACGAATATCACAAGCTTTAGAATTTCGCATGTGTTTAAAGACTGTCTTTAAATGCAAGAGTAAGGCAAGGTAGGCAAGAGTACGCAAAACTGTATACCTTACAAAGTTATATATATATATCAAAACATAAGCTTGTGCATATTACAGCGTGACAGCAATGTAAATGACATAAAGCAAGACTCGATGTGTGAAACCACACATCGAGCTAAATAAACTATGTAAGCGATGTACGATGTATGCAACCGTACATCAACTAAATAAATTGTATAAGCATACGGCCAAATAAATTATGTAAGCAGTGCACGATGTACGAAACCATACATCGGCCAAATAAATTGCATAAGCCGTGCATGATGTACGAAACCGTACATCGGCCAAATAAATTAAGCAGTAGCCTGTACACGTAACAACGCGGTGGCAAAGTAAATAACATAAAGCCAGACTCGATGTGCGAAACCACACATCGAGCTAAATAAACTGAGTAAGCGATGCACGATGTACGAAAATGTACATCAGTTAAATAAATTGCGTAAGTAGTGCACGATGTACGAAACCGTACATCGGCTAAGTAAATTGCATAAGCAGTAGCTTGTGCACATAACAGCGCGGCAGAAAAGTAAATGATATAAATTTTAAATAGACAAGAATACGCAAAACTACGTCCTTGAGTTTAAAAGCATATATATATATATATATATAATATATATATATATAATATATATATATATTATAAGTTAGAAGTATTATGTCATTTGTTCTCGTATGCAACTTTTCCCTACCTCGGAGATGATCGGATTTGCTAACGATTCTGAGCATAGGTTATCAAGGGCTCGTGCCTTGGTACGCGTGTTGAGTCCATTGCGCCGATGGAGTAAGCTAAAAGGTATTTTACCGTGCTGAGTAAGAAACGATGCAACCATTTTAATTTAACGAAGTAAGCAACGTTTGTGTTGAAGGAGTCGAACCTGAACCTAGTTCGAGCCGACCGGACCGGGCCGGGTTCATTTGGAATAATGACCTGAGCTTGGCTCGGTTTGGGGGGAAATTGAGATTTGCTCAATAAAAATGAGCCAAGTCAAGCTCAATTTCGAGAAAATTGAGCTTTGACTCAGTTTATGTGGAATGCAAATCGCGACTTAATGGGCTTAGTCAAACCGAGTCAAAATCAGAACCAAAAGGGAGGGGAGCCACATGATCGAGTTGGGTTAGTCTCAGCAACCATAAGTGTCAAACCAGCTCGGATATCAAACCAAGTTGGGCTCAATCCAAGGGTGAAGTGAGTTGGGCTCAACTTGGTTGTGTCCGACCAGCAGAAGGCGGGGACCAAGTTGGGCTCGATAATGACCGAGCTCAACTCGGTCGGGCCTTCCCAGCATGGCGAGGCCACTGCCTGCAGCAGTAGCCAGCCCACGGCTGGGCAGGCCATAGCTGAGCCAGGATCAGTTCTTGGGCAAACGAGAGGGCAGGAACGGTGTCGCCCTTGCCTGCTAACAAAGGAAAAAGGGAGGCAAGAGGGGTGTCACCCCTGCCTGCTAACAAAGGAAAATAGGGAGCAGGGAGGCAGGAGGGGCGTCGCCCCTACCTGTTAACAAAGGGAAAGAGAGAGTAGGGAGCGGCGGCGCCCACTCCTTTATTGGGTTAATAGGGAGGCAAGAGGGGTGTCACCCCTGCCTGCTAACAAAGGGAAAGAGAGAGCAAGGAGGTGTGGCACCCCTCCTTAACTGGGTTAACAGAGAGGCAGGAGGGGCGTCGCCCCTGTAATGCCTCCAAAATCCCAAACTTGTAACTTTTTAATCATTTCTTTTTCAGAGTTTAAAATAGCAGTTCAACGGAAAATGGTGTTTGAAATGACAAGTCAACGAACCTTGGGCGTGTTAGACAGAGTGCACTTGTGTTTGTACTTAAGGTTTGGATCCGGACCCGGATCCAAACTCCCCTTGTGTAACATGTCCAACTGATATTGGACAAACTTATAAATATTGTAACTTATTAGGTCTATTTGCATTATATAGCCATGTACTAGGTTTTACATTATAAGTATTGAAGAGATCACGATTTTTCCATTATGGAAAAACGTGATTAGTTGCAGCCCCATTCCCTTTTTCTCTGCAGCTTCTTGTTCATCGATTCTGGATTATTCTCACATGGTATCAGAGCAGATCTGATCCGAGGGTTGAAGGTTTTTCCAGCAGGTACGTCCCTAAGAGGTCTCACTCTCCTCCTTATCTCTCTTCTATCCATGCACTGTTCTGTGTCTTTAATATTTACTCTTCATTCATTTATTCTCCAGTTTTCTCTAGATTACAATTCTGTTATTCAGATCTGAAACTGAGCATCACGATTTCTATCTTTCATTCTCTAGATTTCTGTGTACCGCATCTCTATTTCTGAAACTGAGTTGGGTTTGATTTAACATAATCATCATCTCCTTGTAACTGAGTTGGGTTTGTGCTAAACCAGTTTCACGATACTTTTGTTTACTGAAACTTTTCTGGGTTTGCGTCAAATCAATTTCACGACAACCCTATTTCCTGAAACTGATTTGTTTTTGCACCAAATCAGTTTCACGTCATTTCTTTGTTTGATTCCTTTCACGTTATTCTTGCATATCGGGTTTGTTTGTTGGATTGGGTTTTGTTTTCCCAAATCTGTGCATCAGATCTAATAACTGGCTAGAATCAGATCTGTAGTCTGAATTTTTTTTTTTAGATCTGCCTTTCTTCATCTACCTTTCTTCCTTAATCCTTGATTTTAGCCTGCTGCTTCTTTATATTTGTTACTGTTGTGTGCAATCTTAAGTATAAAACTTTGAAATCAGATTAGATCTGTACACCAGATCTGTTATTTCTCATTTAAGTTAAGTACTCGAGTCCCCCCCCCCCCCCCGAAAAAAAAAGGGAAAAATGAGACTTACTTATTGCATCGTGATCTACATAAACTTTCATTCTGTTGTACTGATTGCACATGCCAAAAAAAATTAGCCATGGACTCTTCTTCTCAGCCATTTCTCTCATCTAATTTTCTCGGTCTTTCTGAAAAACTTACCAATTCAAATTTCCTGATCTGGAAAAGACAAATTCTTCCTTTTATTAAAAGTCAAGGTCTCTCTGGACATCTCATTGGATCAATCCCAGCCCCTCCAGAATTTATCATACAAGAAACTAAGAATGGAAATGAGGCTGATTTCATACAACAAATTCCAAATCCCCAATATGAGATTTGGATGAAGCATGATCAAGCTGCAGTTGCTTTTATTATCTCCACTATCTCTCAAGAAGTATTGGTGGGAATTCCAGACGAATGCTCAGCAAAAGAATTGTGGGACAGACTAGTGAAGACGTACTCTCAGATATCATAGGCTAGAATTTTCTTTCTTCAGCATGAATTTCAACTCCTGACTAAGGGTTCCATGTCTGTCATGGAGTACTAAGGTTAAGACCATCAGTGATCAACTTGTAGTTGTAGGGTATGAAGTGGCAGATAAAGACAAGGTCAGGCAAACCTTGAATGGATTGGGACCAGAAATTCATGTTCTCTCGACTTCCTTGCTATGCCTACCTGATCTACATCATTTAAAGACTTGCAAGCAAAATTACTTCAATATGAGATGACTTTGAAAGAGATGTCACATGAGACTGGTAGATAGGTTCTTGCTACTGGTGTTTCTTTTGGCCAGGGACGTGGTGATAATAATTTTGGTGGCGGCAGAGGACGAGGATGAGGTACTCCAGGGGGATGTGGGCTATTGCCTACCCCGAATGCTTCACCTCTCTATAATGTAAAAAACATACCCACATGTTATCTTTGCAACAAGCGAGGTCACATAAAAGCCAATTGTTGGCACAATTCGCAGAACGACGGAAAGTTCCAAAAGGGTGAGAGCTCGTCAGGACGAAAGGAGAACTCTTCAAAGTTCGGTGGAGATGTGAAAGAGCTTCTCTTGGCAATGTTGTCTGAACTTGATCTGAAGCGTGATGATAAAGGAGTGTGGTATATTGATTCTGGGGCAGCTACTCATGTCACAGGTAATGCGGGTAAATTCTCTACTTTAACTCCCTATTTTGGAAAAAGTAACATCGTCACTGGAGACGGGTCCCACCATCCCATCACCCACACTGGAAATGTTTTTATCCCCTTGCCTAAATCCCCACTTCATCTTTCCAATATTCTTCATGCCCCAGATATTACGAAAAATATTGTTTTCGTTTCTAAGCTTGTTGATCATACCAATTCTTCTGTTGAATTTACTCCATATTTTGTTTATCTCAAGGATCTACAAACGAAGGAGACGTTCGCTAGAGGGGAATGCCGGGAAAATATGTATGTCTTCCAGGAGGATCCTTCTACTTGTATTCGACATACCTTGAAGTCATCTCCTCAGTCTATGTCGTCAAAGAATATTCATGTGTTCAGTTTGCAATCTTCAAATAAATGTAATAAGCCTGATTTTTGGCATTTGCGTCTTGGTCATTGTGGTTGAGTCTTTGTTGAGCGACTAGTATCTGATGGTCTTATTCCTGAGTCTAGCTTGATTCTTAGACCAGATAATAAAATGTGTTTAAGTTGTCAAATGTGTAAGAGTCATGTTCCTCTCTTTCATTCAATAAATGAGAGAGCTTCAAGGCTTTTTGAACGTTTGTTCCGATGTATGGGGACCGGCTCCTAATCCCTCTAATGAAATAAATGAGCATAAAGAACACAGATACAATTTCATGCAATAATTCAGAGGAATGCAACTATGACAATTAAATAATTCAATTAAAGCATTCATGCAACCTGAAGCATTTATTAAGCATCAAAGAACATTAATCAACAGCAGGAATTACCATTTAAGTAAGCAAGACATTTAACATGCATTAGAGATTAAACATCATGCATCCACCAACATGTAACAATTAAGGAAACAGGTAAAATATGCATGTTCTAATGCATAACAGGAATATGCAAGATTTATGTGTAATGCATAAACATTTTATTATCTTTCCTTAAAGTTTTCCTTTTTCATATGCATGCCCTATTAAATGCATATAATTTGAGTTCCTCTTTTTAATTACCGTTGCCCGCGGATACACCAAGCGAGTATAATTTTTCTGAGGTCAAGTTAGGTTCCCAGGGTAGCTTAACACACAATTTGTATTTTAAACTTAACTCTCGACCGAATTACCTTCGAAACATTAGACTTCCACATCTAATGTCGGGGACACTAGGAACACTTCACGCCTACAAGTGTCACTTCCTTGGTATACCAAAACAACAGTTGTGTCGAACACACCAGCCCCAGGTAAAGTGACGGACTCTCCCTAAAACCGTAGTCAGTAGAAAGAACCCCAATATCGGGTTCAGGGGTCAAAGTAAAGCACACGGAGTTTTTGTATCCTCGTGGTCCCTCCAAACCGAATCTCTAAGATTCTCATTCTTTCGATGGGAGATCTAAGAACGTATATTATACTATTTTTATTTATTATCTTTTATTAAAAGCCAATTATTGAGTTTTGTAATTCAGCATGCAAAAGCAAAGGCAAAAGCTCGCATCTATCCCTGCGAGAACCATCACGGGACTTTCGCCCGTGGAAACACATAGAACAGTGCAATATAGTGCAATAAAAATTAATGTGATTTTTGCGATGCATTTAAAATACATAAAGGAAGAGCAAACCAAAGCTCGAGGCCTACCGGGCCCATGATGATTCATTTCCAACATCAATGCATCGTATGCAAAAATCATAACAATATGCAATTTATGTAATGATACCAACATGTTCCAAATGCACATTCATTCATACCAATTTAACAATGTGCATGAGCTACCACAGTCATATGCATGTGTTCACCATCCATGTGAATTGGCTTTTATGTAATCACTTAACTCACATGCATTCATTCATGATTCATAAGTACATGAGAACATTTATGCAGGATTATACATACCAAACACACATCGATTTCATGTATGCACATGCACTTGAAACCAATTCATAAATGCACGATAATTAAACATGTCCCATAAATGTAGGCACATGAAACTTTTCATTTATAACATGTGTTAACATCCACACACATGAACATAACCCGGATCTAGAAATTGAATTCCAGGGCTGCACACGTTCATATCATGTATGCATCTGTGCCAAAACAAACTTTGTAATAACATGTTAACAGGCATGCATCCAACAGGCATACATTCATGGATCTCTTTAAACATATCCCCCCTTGTGCAACTAACACATATACAACATAAATCTAAAATTTCAGATTTTACACATGCTCACAAAATTCTCATGTAGTTGACCTTACATTTGGACATTTGTCACGCATCAATAGTCAATCACAGGCATGTGAAAAATCTGTTCTAGCATGCACCTGGCTGAAGCCTTCACAATGGCAAACATCTGGAAATATGCAAAGGCAGCACAAAATACAAGATTTGTTTTTTGTAAGCAACACAAGGATTCAGCACCCTTAATAAAAAAAAATTTCAAAGAAATTTGCACCCAACTTACCTAGTCGACTGGGGTTCCAAATCAGGCCCAGCTGACCTTAGTCAGTTGGGTCGGTTTGGTCAAACCTAGGCCGGACTGCCTGCTAGGCAGGGTTAGCCAAGTCAGCCCAACCGACAGGGTCGGTTGGGTCTGACAACAACACATCATAGCAACATCTAAGACACTCTCCATATTGATTATTTCATGAGTATTACATAACCACAATCTTTCAAGAAATACCATTATCTACAAATATATTCCATATTCTGAAGACATCTTTTGTTATTTTCATAAATAATGTTAAACACCATTTCCAGTGATACATTTGAAAACTTCAAACCATTTTCAAGTACATTATAATATGATAAAAAAAATTCTCATGTTTCTTCTTGCTAATGTCAGTCACATTAGGAAGGCCCCTATTTTTTCTTTTTTTTCAAGAAGCCAACAAAGGAAATGTATCTTCCGAATATTGGTTTGAATAGAAATACAATTAAAACGTATAGGGGAGGGAAAAACTCATGGTCACTAAAATGGCACAATTAGGGAAAAGTTTTTAAAAGGTATTAAACGATAGCTACAGAGGAATGATATGAGACACAACTATCCAATACGCATGTTCTGGCAGTGTTGTGAGAGGCGTATGCCTCAGTACCTGAAGCGTACGCCTCAGAGGCGAGGCGCACGCTCAAGGTACTGAGGCGTGCTGTGATGCGCAAATTGCCCCTCATCAACCTCCAAACCCCCTCCTTCATCCCCAAGTCTTCCTCCTCCGCCCGATTCGTCGGCTGTGCTAACCTCAAGTGCCGGTGGATCCACCGCCACATGCCGGCCAACTGCTCCTCCGCCGCTCCCTGCCTCCCCTCCCACCGCTTCACTTCCATACCAGTTGTGAGAGGCGAAGCGCAGGCTCAACGCCTCGCTTCGCCTCATCGCGTTTAACAACCTTGTGTTCTGGTGTTGAACCCAATCATAAAGAAACAAAAGAATGGGCTTTGTAAATACCGGAACATACTCAAACATCACCCCATACGTATTCACATCAAGGGCTTATAAAAAAAAGAAATCAGCACCAATAATGTAACGCCCCAAAATCCAGGACTTGTAACTTTTAGAATAGTTTAAAAAGCTTTGAAAATCATACGATTATCAGAGTTTAAATAGTACTTCAGCGGAAAATGATATTTTTAAAACCACAAGTCAATGGACCTTAAGCGCATTACAGCGTAAACTTTCCTTTGTCGAATCCAGCACAACTATTGAAATCAAATGGTTTTGAAATGCAGTTTCAATAATTGAGAATTTGTTCATGGGGTTTTTCAACTCATTATAATTGTTGAAACAAAAAAAAAGTTTACTAAAACAGTTTTAGTAACTCAAGGTTTAATTAAAAGAGAATTTTTGAAACACTTCATACCAAATTTACCAACATGTCCTCAGGAGTGAAACGTCAGGGAAAGAGCTCTATCTTGATCTCATCGCGCCATCGTGTCATCGCAGAGTGTATCACCTATACATCACCTGCTCATAAAATGGGTCAGTTTCACTAAAAAATGGTAGGTGCACATGCAGGACGATATAGAACATAGTTAAGCAAAATAATTTAATATGTCAAGTAGACATGCAATTATATAACAATTTAATTTCAACATATTCATGGAGCAACTATCATGAGCAAAATGCTAAAACTATTATAAGCATTTCACTGGCACAAGTAGGCTAATTATGATAAGCAAAGCACTGCATAAGCAATTTAATTAGCAAAATACGATGTTACATCAACCACACACACAATTTCATAAGTATTGGAACCCGTTGCATGCTATAGCTTTCATACGTACATAACTCAACAAATTGTGAGATCGGATTTAAATTATGTTTCGATATTAACTGGCCAAGTGGGTACGCACAAAGGCAAGACTCTAGAAACAGCCTAGACTGATCCGAGGGTTTATTATGCTATGTATTTTAAGATAATCCAGATAGCTGACTGAGTCCGCACCTAAGGGGACGGTCAGTGACCAAGAGAGAAATCCTCAAAGCAGCATAGACAATGGATGCATCCCGAACATGGAGAGCTACCACCTAGGATAATTATGGTAGTCTCTTTCCCCTAACTCCGATGACTGGGGAAGCCGAGTCTTTTGCTCGTAACTGTCATTAATGGCTTGTCCATCAAAGTTTTTGTACCTTCTCGTCCTCTCTCTTGACAGGAGTCAGCGGTTCGAATGAGTACATCAGGGGTAGTTATCTGAAGACCCATTCTACATACTCTGGTCTTTCGACCCAACTCGATTATCTTGCCGGTGAAGGCGGAAATCATCACTTATTTAGGTGATCTCAGCATTTTGTTATTTGCACTCATCAAGGTTGCCACAACCTACTCATCCAATCATCGCAACATAAGAAGACGTACTTGTCAAAAAGTACGGACGTACTTGTCAAAAGTACGACTACGATAAAAGGGATATGGTTTCCCCAAAGAAACCCCAACAGATATTATTTTCATAAGAAGTAACACAACACAATTTGACAAGATAAGTCTTGAAATCATTTCAACAATATTTTGCATATTTCATGATACAAGGTCGTCTCGGATCTCTCGTCCGATCAACAAAGTACTTAACATGTCGTACATGTCTAAAAGTACGCAACACTGAAAAAGGGGGGTGCGTAGGCTTCTCAAAAGGAACACCCAACACACAACTTCATAACGATCCAAAGAATATAGGAGTGCTCATTTGGCACGATTCATCCTTAAAAGCCATAATGCCACATTAAGTCATTAACGCAAGGCACAACACTATCAATCTGTTAAAACATATGTAATAATACCATAATACCCGATAGGGGTATTATGGTCATTTCACAAAGTACCCCATAGGGGTACTTATTTTGCTTCTCGTATTTCACTATTTTTTATTTTTCTTTTTATTTTTATTTTTGTATTTTTTGGATACCGAAAAGGGGCCCCACAATGGAGTCGTTGGGGCCCCCAACGGTCACATATGTGACCGTTGGGGGCTCCCAACGACTCTATTGGGAGCCCCTTTGGTCTCCTCTTCTTATAAATAGGGGGAACCCCCCATGTATGTTGCATTGCTCTTGAGAGCTCCTCTTCAATAATAGTGATATTATTTTTCATGTGTGTAGCCTTTTTATAAGGCCCTTTGTATATCCCTTAGTGGATTTTCTCTCTTGTGCTTGTTGCATTTGTCCGTGTGGGACATAGTGAATGCTTTAGCATTCTTGGTTTCTTCCGCTTATTTCATTACATGGTATCAGAGCCATAAGATCTTCTAAAGGTAAAATCTTGTCTCTCTCTACTTCCTTTCTTTCTCACATCTTCCTTGTGTAGCAATGGAAGTCAAGATCGATCTATCATTCAAACTCAATGGAAAAAATTACATGATGTGGGCATCCGCAATGGAGAATAATCTCAAAGGCAAAAAGCTTTGGGGTTATGTAATGGGAACCGTTCCGGAACCCCAACTTAAGCTCACAAAGATGGAAGGAGATCAAGAGAAAGCACTTGAAGGCGATGCTCGTCTCAAGGCCATTGAAGATTATAATCATCAAATGGAAGATTGGGAGAGCAACCATGCAAAAATCCTTGCATGGTTTATGAATAATGTCGAACTTAAGGTATGTGCAAATATTGCAAAATTCCGCCGGGCAAATGAAGCTTGGTTTTTTATGAAGGGTATGTTTACCCAAAAGGATCTTGCAAGAGCTTATTTCTTGCAAGAAAAAGTAAGAACCACAAAACAAGGCGACATGAGCATACAAGATTACTATAGTGCTCTAAATCCTTTGTGGGATGAATTGGCTCTTTTAGAGCCTAAATGGGTATCTATGGAGGATGTGGTTCTAAGACAAAAACAAATGGAACAAGATAGATTGTTTCAATTTTTATTTGGGCTTCGTCCCGAATTTGAACAAGTGAGATCCTCACTTCTCCATAGATCCACGTTTCCTCCCTTAGAAGAAGCTATTGCCGAGATTACTCAAGAAGAGACTAGGCATAGCATGGGTAAAAGCATAGAGGAAGTTCTTGTCATATCTAAACCCGGCAATCATGTTAAAACATACAAACCACCTCATTTTGGTAAGCAAGGGAGTGGTGGAAGACAAATGATTATATGTCACCATTGTTATGAGCCGGGACATATTAAACCCGTTTGCCCAAAGCTAAATGGGGCATTCAAGCCAAAGGTGGCTTCCGTTGAAGAATCCACCACCAAAGAAGATGACGGCAAGAACGGGGATCTCAAAGACACTCTTGGACAAATCTCCTTGGCTCTTCAACAAATCTTAAAGGTCACTTCTTCCACCTCCGGTGCCGCCATTGCCTCATCATCACCTCCCGGTACGTACTCTTGGATTTTAGATTCCGGAGCTTCTTTTCACATGACCCCTCATGAAAATGCATTAACCAATGTGCACACCAATTCAAAAATGTCTTGTGTCTCTACGGCCGATGGAACTTTTCTCAAAATAAATGGTGTTGGAACTCTTGATTCTAAAAATGTTCAAAATTTCCTTGTTCCAAAAGTTAGAATAGTTCCAAAATTAAATCTTAACCTCTTTTCCGTTTCTCAAATAGCCGACCATGGATGTGAAATATCTTTCTCATCCCAAGGGTGCTTTGTGCAGGATCTCCGGTCCGGGAAGCGGATTGGGCAAGGCCATAGGAAGGGAGACCTTTATTTTATGGATAATTTAATGCTTCCAAATACCTCATTTTGTACTTATGTCCAAGACAAAAATATTGAAACTTGGCATAAAAGGCTTGGACATCCAAGTTACTCTAAAATGTATCTTTTTCCTTTTGGACACAAGTTTTGTAAAGAAAAAGATATCAATTGCAAAGATTGCATTTTTGGCAAAATGAAGTCTACTCCTTTTCCTATTAGATCCTTTGTGACAACAAGACCTTTTGAATTGGTGCATTCCGATGTTTGGGGGCCATCTCCGGTTCTATCTAAAGGTGGTTATTCATATTATGTTACTTTTATTGATGATTATACTAGATATGTATGGATTTATTTTCTTAACTTTAAATCGGAAGTTTTTAACTTCTTTAAAGAATTCCATGCAAAAATTCAAAATCAATTTCAAAGTCAAATATCCATTCTTAGATCCGATTCGGGTGGAGAATACTTATCAAATGATTTTCAAGCATATCTAAAACAACATGGCATTTGTCATCAAAAATCTTGCCCAAGAACTCCTCAACAAAACGGTCTAGCGGAAAGAAAACATAGGCATATTTTGGAAACCACTAGATCCTTACTCATTTCTAAAAATATTTCTAAAAATTTTTGGGCCGAAGCCGTGTTAACCTCCACCTATTTAATCAATAGGATGCCATCTTCAAAATTGAATAATATCTCTCCTTATGAAAAACTTTTTAATATGACACCCGACTACAATCGTCTTCGGATTTTTGGGTGCAAATGCTTTGTTCTTTTACATAAAAGAAATAAATTGTCACCTAAAGCAATAGAATGTGTATTTTTAGGATATGGTGAAAATCAAAAAGGCTATAGATGCTTTGATCATAAAAACAATAAGTTGTTTGTCTCCAAAGATGCAACCTTTTTAGAAGATGAAAATGGATTTGACATATTGGAAAAATCAAATGAAATTGATTATATGTTTATCAATGATCTTTTAGAAGATTCAAATGATGACTCTTTGAGTCATCCGGAAATTTTAGAAAATACTCATGATTCTCATGATGATGATGTATCACCAACTAATGGTGACAATCTCCAAGTATACACTCGGCGTGAGGAAGCCCAACCTATTAGTGCTTTAGAAAAATTCTTGCGGCTTAATGAACCCCTAGAAGAAACCTCCCTTAGGCGTTCTTCTAGAGAATCAATTCCACCTAATAGGTTTGTCTCATATGAAACTCTTTCACCTAAATATAGAGCTTGTCTAATAGCCTTGCATTCTTACTATGAACCCTCCCATTATAATCAAGCAAAAAGTATACCTCATTGGGTTGAAGCAATGAAAGTTGAACTAGATGCTTTAAATAAAGCTAAAACTTGGGAAATAGTTCACCTTCCTCCAAATAAGAAAGCTATAGGATGTCGATGGGTCTACAAAGTCAAAACAAAAAGTGATGGTTCCCTAGAGCGCTATAAAGCTAGATTAGTTGCTAAGGGATACTCACAAGAATATGGCATCGATTATGAGGAGACTTTTGCTCCCGTGGCTCGCATGACAAGCGTTAGAACTTTAATTGCGGTAGCATCATCTAAGAAATGGCCTATATTCCAATTAGATGTTAAAAATGCCTTTCTTAATGGTCAGTTGAATGAAGAAGTATATATGGATCCTCCGCCGGGAATCAGTGTTAACCAAGGTCAAACCCTTCGGTTATTAAAAGCCTTATATGGTCTTAAACAAGCCCCTAAGGCTTGGTATGATAGATTTAGTACTATCATGTTACAATTGGGATTTCGCTCATGTTATACTGACACTGCTCTTTTTGTTAAAAATGCAGGTAATAGTATCATCATCCTTCTGCTTTATGTTGATGATATGATCATCACTGGCAATGATGAAAGCGGTATTCTTAAAGTTAAAAATATGTTAAAACATAATTTTGATATGTCTGATCTGGGTTTTCTCAGGTACTTTCTTGGCATAGAAGTTGCATACTCTCCTCGAGGGTATATACTGTCACAGATGAAGCTTGCTGCAGACATATGTTCCAAATCTGGGATTTCAGATGATAAAAAGGTGGAGACTCCCGAGGTTATCAATGCTAAACTACGACTGGAGGATGGAGTTCTGCTGGACGATCCTACGCCCTACAGGCAACTCATAGGCTCCCTCACCTATCTGACTATCACCAGGCCCGATATTGCTCATGCTGTGCACTCTGCAAGCCAATTTCAGCATGCTCCTACATCTGTGCATATGAGTGCTGTGCTCCGGATCATTCGATATATTAAAAATACTTTGACTAAAGGGCTATTCATATCCTCAATCTCTTCCTTAGATTTACTAGCTTATACTGATGCTGACTGGGGAGGAAACCCAAATGATCGAATCTCAACTACTGGCTTTTGTGTATTCCTAGGAGATTCGCTAATTGCTTGGAGGTGCAAGAAACAGCAGAAAGTCTCATTGTCTTCTACTGAAGCAGAATACAGGGCTATGGCAACCACTACAATGGAGCTGGTGTGGCTTCGAAGTCTTCTTCAAGATATGGGAGTCGAAATTACCGGGGCTTCGAAGCTTTGTTGCGACAACAAAAGTGCTATCTACATTGCCAGCAACCACACTTTCCATGAGAGGACGAAACATATTGAAATGGATTGTCATTATGTACGTGATGAATATCTTCGTGGGACAGTAACACTGCCATATGTCACTTCAGAATATCAACTTGCTGATTTCTTCACCAAAGCCCTGCCTGCTCCTCGCTTCTTGTTCCTCCTTGGCAAACTTTCGGTCATTCCCCCGTAAAGTTTGAGGGGGGGTGTTAAAACATATGTAATAATACCATAATACCCGATAGGGGTATTATGGTCATTTCACAAAGTACCCCATAGGGGTACTTATTTTGCTTCTCGTATTTCACTATTTTTTATTTTTCTTTTTATTTTTATTTTTATTTTTGTATTTTTTGGATACCGAAAAGGGGCCCCACAATGGAGTCGTTGGGGCCCCCAACGGTCACATATGTGACCGTTGGGGGCTCCCAACGACTCTATTGGGAGCCCCTTTGGTCTCCTCTTCTTATAAATAGGGAGAACCCCCCATGTATGTTGCATTGCTCTTGAGAGCTCCTCTTCAATAATAGTGATATTATTTTTCATGTGTGTAGCCTTTTTATAAGGCCCTTTGTATATCCCTTAGTGGATTTTCTCTCTTGTGCTTGTTGCATTTGTCCGTGTGGGACATAGTGAATGCTTTAGCATTCTTGGTTTCTTCCGCTTATTTCATTACACAATCTTGCATCCAAAATTTATCTTAGTATCGACATGCGACACTAGATTGATAAATGAAGAATGGGTCCTTCAACAGAACCCCACTCATTCATAGGCTCGTGCCCCTGATCGGGGTTATTCGAATCGGGTCGCAACTCGAATCGGGGTTATAAAATATTTCTCCCAAGTGTGTGGACCTGGGAGAGCCCAAATGTGACTTCGCAATCTGACAGAACTAAAAACTTAACTTTGCAAAAGTTGTGCATTTTGAAGAGCACTGGGTTTGCAGAAGGAAATCCTCTTTAAAAGAACTATAGCGCACAAGCGCAACTTCTAGTGTTTTTAAAACAACTGAAATCAGGTTAGGCACAAGACTACATTTATGTAAGTACATATTTACCATAAGTGTGAGCATATGCAGATTATAACATGACAAGAAGCAACTCTCGACTTGCAATGCCGCACATCGAGTGAAAAGCACATAAGTAACACACGAGGTACCAAAACCATACCTTGACCACTTAGATAGGCAAACACATAAGGTCATAAGTAATACACGAGACACGAAGTCGTACCTTACTCAAAGGAAACGTGCAGGCAAAAATGGATGCAAGCAAACAAGGGCATATGTATTTCAAGAAATACGAAACTACACCTCAACTCATAAGCAACTATGCAAAATAATGATCGAAGAATGAAATTGTACATCGACCCATAGGAACGTACAGGCAAGTATATATGCAAGCAATTAAGGGCATAAGTATTGCAAAAAGTACGAAACCAACTTCAACCACATAAGCAAATACGCAAATTAATATTTAAAGAGTAAAATCATACCTCGACTCATAAATATGCAGACAAGAAAATATGCAATGCAGAAGCAATATAAATCTAAGCATATCTAGCATGGGCATCTTAATTATTTCAACTTAAATAGTTTCATTTATTGCCCTTTGTGCGACTTTACCCTACCTCGGAATGTTGTGTAGCTGCGTACGCCTACGCGTGAGGATAATACGAGGGTCGGGCCGCGAAGCACGAACGAGGCCTGTTGCGTAAGTCTGCAAAAGTGTGAGTTTTCAGCGCTACATTATTTATCATGCGGATGAAATAGAAAGTCAGGCAGGGCATCTCCCTCGGCCTGTCGATCAAAAAAGAGAGAGGCAGCAGGGGTGTGCCCCTGTTTGCAGGAAACAGAAAAGCGACAGGGGGCGAGCCCCTGCCTAAAACAGCGAGGCGACAGGGGGCCAGCCCCTGTCGACAGCAGCGAAGTGGCAGGGGGCCAGCCCCTGCCGACAGCAACGAGACGGCAGGGGGGGGCAGCCCCTGCCAACAGCAACGAGACGGCAGGGGCCAGCCCCTGTCGACAGCAGCGAGGCGGCAGAGGTTGAGCCCCTGCCGACAGCCACGAAGCGGTAGGGGCTGAGCCCCTGCCGACAGCCACGAAGCGGTAGGGGCTGAGCCCCTGCCGACAGCCACGAGACGGCAGGGGGCCAGCCCCTGCCGACAGCAACAAGGTGGCAGGGGCCAGCCCCTGCCGACAGCCGAGAGGCGGCAGGGGGCCAACCCCTGCCGACAAAGAGAGAGAGAGAGATCGGGACGGGGGTGACAGGGGGCAACCGACCTCCCGTCGGTCGCCCGATCACCCATAGGGGAGATGGGGGGTGTTGCAGGGGCCATTGGTCCCCTGTCGGCACTCCGGCGAACCCCGAGAGAGAAAAGGGGACGACAGAGGCCCCGTAGGCCACCTGTCGGGCCTCCGATGGGCACAGGGGAGGTGGGAGGCACGGCAGGGATCATGTGTCGCCTGTCGGCCTCCCAGTGAACCCTCAAGAACAGGGTGAAGAGGGAGGGTACAGCAGGGGCCATCGGCCCCCTGTCGTGCCTTCCGGCGAGGTGACAGAGAGAGGGGCGAAGAGGGCGGTGAAAAGGCATACCTTCGAGGTCGCCAGCGGTGGTCGCAACGGCGGCGGAGATCGGACCAGCAGGAGGAGGCTTCGGCAGGCAGACGAGAGAAGAGGGCGTGAGGGGGAGGAGGCATCGGTCGGGTTTGCCGGCGAGGCTGTCGCCTGCAGGGAACGAGAAGGGGGGTGGGGCATCGATCCTCCCCTCCCGCAACGCTCTTAAAGAGATCGGGGAGGGGCGACAAATGGGGAAACCCCGATGGGTTTCCCTTATCGGGTCGAAGGTGCGTGGGGTGCGGCGCACAGGAGAAAGACCTCCTGTGTCGGGTTATGAAACCCTAATGATGACGGGCCCGGGTCCGATATTTTTTTTTTACGTGGGTTTTACATCCTACACCTCTTAAAAGAATTTCGTCCGCGAAATATCATTAAAAGATTATCTGCAACAAACTGGTTCTTAGTTAATCGTTGTTAATGAGGATGCACTATATGTGTGAGTGATCCGAAACACGTATGCTAATAATGTAGTCAGGACAACACATAATAAATTCCCGAGAAAGGTTCGAAGCCAACAACTCGATCGAACAAAATGTGAGTGATTTTGTTAATAATTTATGTCTTCGCAAGAGTTTATTTGGAGCCACATCAAGGGTTTGGCAGAAGACTGTAAGTATGTTTATTCGTTAAACAGCAACCCCCACTCCCCACCACCATATGAGCTTGATCTAAATCATGTTGTGGCCCCCAACCCTGTACCTCTTCTCTCCCCTCACTCACCCAAAGTAGCTTGCTTGGTTCCATCCTCCAGTCAAGTTGTTACTAGAACTCAACCAGAAGCTCCTTGCAAGTGTCCTGCTTTGGCTGCTTTCAAGGATGCCACTGATGGTGTGATGTCGCCTTTGGTTTCCTCCCTTTGTTGAGTTGATCGAGCTACCGATGGTTCCAGCAACACATCATGCATGGTGTAGCCTTCACATGTGCCAAGCAATGAATCCATCTCAGGATACATTCAACCAAATATCTGAAGAACAATAATCTTGAGGAGGTGGCGGATCCAGGTTCCACACAAGTTATGTTTCGTTCACAACGCACTGTTTTTCAAGCCATTACTCCACTCATTAATTCCAATGTTGGCTCCAAAGAGCCCTGTCATGCACGTGAACATTCAAGTTGGCAGGCATGAATCTAGTCAGCTCATGCAATGCCCACCCCTTTTGCATGCGATGGATGTTAATCATCTCAACCCCAAAGACTTGGTTGAAGGGGTGAATAATTATCAAGACCCATATCAAATACCTCTGCAGGTGTTGGGTTCTGTTCCCACCACTCTAACATGCCATCACTCTTGTGAAGGTTCTATAGTTTCCATGGAACTCATTTTACCCAGTATGGACCTCGAACCTACTTACTCCACCTTGCTGGCCACTTTGCAAGTCACAACAGAGGGGCTTTAGCCAATCAGCCACTGTATTTTCTCAGCCAGGTTCTTCCAAGAATGAATCGCTTGACCGGGCCAACCCATCATTGGATCAAATAGAGTCTGGACTACCAATCCTCAGATTTGATCACTCAAGCGCATAACAAGAACAATCACCCAAAAATCTCCACTCCAATACATGAATCCATTTCTAGCCATGACAAAATCCATTTAGAGACTTCTCATGTGAACAATCCATATATTCCTCCTAGCTTTGAGGGTATCACCAACAAGTGTCCTAATGATGTTGATACTCTTTTTAGCTCTTTTTGATGAGCCTAGGCATGTATTAGTTGCTCCTAAAGAATTCAAAATAATACACAAGCTTTTCCACAGTGTAGTTGCATCAAGCGGCTTAGCTCAGAACTCTCATACCAAGGATTCAGAAGCATCGTCACTCTCTCCAATTAAGCTGGTTCCTGAAAATGCAAGAAAAAGAGGACCTCGCATCAAAGAAGTTGATATACCCAATGTCAATACGAAGTGAAGTCTTCAAATTGGTCTTGATTATGTTCAATTGCATGTTTTTGTTTCCTCCTTTTGGAGGCAAGCTTATCCTTTGAACCAGGTGCACGTGTGTTTATTTTAATGTGTTTTTTTTATTTTTATTAAAAAAAATGAAGCTATTAAGAACAAAAGTAATTCACCTTCTTCCTACTTCCTACATAACATGTAATGCTAACTTGCATCAATAATTCTAAATATTCATCCTACACACATGGATATAGTGACAAACCAACTACTAAACTCTTTGAATGGATCATTTAAAAAATTGCAATTTCAGCTCTATATAAGTACAACTCAATTACCTTCTATTTAGTACATCATTCCCTGTCCAAGCTATTAATCCGAATGCATATATATCTCTCGGATATACCTGTAAATAGCAAAGTCCAAATATTTCGATGACAACAAATTATCCATGAAGTGACACACTAATAGTTACTTATTTGAGAAGTAGAATCTAATAAGACACTGGTAAATTATTGTAAGGAAAATTAAATACATGGTAAGCATTATGCAACATATTCATTTGAGAACCTAGGATGATGAGAACAGAATGACAAGTTTCATAACCTAATTACAAATATGAAGTGCTCACCCAAGTCAACCGTATGAGAAATAAGAACAATGAAGCACAAAGTTTTTATGCAATTAGAAACCACTAGACCGTTGGACCCTATAAGAAAAAAATGATTGATACAAAATTACAAAACATAGTGAAGACAGCATCAAACAAAGTCTTACATTTGAAACAATAATGTTCATGGAATCCACAATTTGACCAATAGCATCATGTCCCAAGAATAGACATGCATATACTTCCTCATCAGGATCTCCTTTCAAGGATGCACTCTTATCAATGTATTACAGTAAGTGCCACAATGTCACTGCCACTAACCAAGCAAGGCATAAGGAGATGTTATATGCACTATTGCTAGTATACAAAGTAAACACATAGTTACTGGTTGCAGCACTCGGCCACATCCACACTGTCTAGCAGTCAATTATTCCGTCCATCTTAGTTTTAATCTTATAGATGCATTTACAGCAAATGCAATCTTCAATCTTCTTAAAAAAAGAGAAGCATGGTACATCCTCCCAGGTCTCTGTCACACGGATACTCCATTTTGATTATATATATACAGAGAGAGAGATACGGGCCACTAGAATATGAGAACTACCGTATCAATCAAGATTTTCATAGTTTTTTTATTCTTTTCACTTAAATCTGACCATACATATGTGATCAACATGCTTGGTTTTATAAGAACCAGCTTTTGAATCATCCAATTATGATGCATAAGCAGGATTTTTTAAGGCTTGAAAATCACCGGCTCAAAACTTCGTAAATATTCATGCATCTAAAAATCTTTTTTTTTTGTTGAAAATACATGATCCAACAGTCGATTCCTAGCAAATTCACCATGCTGAAAACATCTTCATGGTTGGATTGACAAAAAAAAAGTCAGAAACGCCTAGTTGACACAATAGTTCTCATATTCTAGTGGCCCATATATATGGGTTAATATTTGGTGTCTTTGAAGGCACCGAATTATATGGAACTATTGAGGTAAAAATCATATGTTTTATTTTTTTATGTAAATTAAATCTTATGGATGTGATCTACAATGTTTGTTTACTGGGAAATGAGTTTTGAATCATATGATTGTGACACATAAGCAGGTTTTTTAAGGGCTTAAAAAATGAACGGTCTACAATGTACTAAAATTTCATGACTCAAAAAAGCATATTTTTGGATCGAAATAACACGATTCAGGGCTTGATCCTTAGCAAACAAACCTTCCTGAACACATCTATGTGGCCAGATTGAGTTGATAAAGCTTGAACCTATGATTTTTAGCTCAATATTTATTCAAGAAATCACCTTGCTGAGATTGTCATGATACCACACCTATTACCATGGCAAAAGAATATAAATAAACAGACCCAATGGTCATTCTTCTGGAACTGGATTCTTAAAGGGCATCAATCACCTCATAAGATCTTCATGCAAACAGATCCAAATATATAAAGATAACTCCAAATTTTATTTACATACTATGAATGATATGCTTATTCACAATCAAATGTAGTGGGGATCTCTGGTAATCTTGTACCTTGTGCTCCATTTTGGATGGTCTCACAACACTATCCTATGCACACAAACCAAGAATGGCTGAATTGAAGTGAGCAACCAACTTGAATCCGATTGTGTTAAAACTATTTCATTACAACTGGATGGAGAAAATGCAAATCCAAACATTGTATGACCTCCAATTCGGTCATAATTTTTTTCTGTTGTGATTGATATTGAACAACAGAAAGAAATTGCAGAGGCTTTGAAGAAAATGAAATCAAGAAGGGCAGTTGGCCCAGATGGTATACCTATCGAGGCTTGGAAATGCTTGGGAGAGAAAGGTTTAGAATGGTTGACAAATCTTTTTAACTTGATTTGGCGAACAAATAAGATGCCTAATGAGTGGAGGAAGAGTACTTTGGTGCCTTTATATAAGAATAAGGGTGATATACAAGATTGCACAAACTATCGTGGTATAAAACTCATGAGTCATACTATGAAACTTTGGGAGAGGGTGATTGAGTCTAGGTTGAGGAAGGTTGTCATGATATCGGAGAATCAATTTGGTTTTATGCCTGGAAGATCAACTATGGAAGCTATACATCTTCTTAGACAACTTATTGAAAGATATAGAGAGAGGAACAAAGATTTGCATATGGTTTTTATTGATTTAGAGAAGGCGTACGATAGAGTACCTAGGGACGTTCTCTGGTGGACAATGATGAAGAAAGGTGTTTCTCTCAAGTACATTAGTATAATTAAAGATATGTATGAAGGAGTAGTAACCAATGTCCGCACTTGTGGAGGGGTGACAACCAATTTTCCGATAACGGTTGGGTTACATCAAGGATCTGCTTTAAGCCCTTTCCTATTTGCGATAGTGATGGATGAGATTACGAGATCAATTCAAGAAAATGTACCGTGGTGTATGTTGTTTGCTGATGATATTGTTTTGATTGATGAGTCTAGAGCTGGGGTTAATGCTAAGTTAGAATTATGGAGACAGACATTGGAAGCTAGAGGTTTTAAGTTGAGTAAGAGTAAGACTGAATATATGGAATGTCGGTTTAGTAAGCAACGAAGTAGTGATGGGAGTGTAGTGAAGCTTGGTGAGCAAGATATACCGGTGAATGATTATTTCAAATATTTGGGATCCATCATTCAAAAGTATGGAGAAATTGATGGAGATGTAAATCATAGGATAAAGGTTGGGTGGATGAAATGGAAAAGTGCTAATGGAGTGCTGTGTGATCGTAGAATGCCATTGCGGTTGAAGGGAAAGTTTTATAGGACGACTATTAGACCCGCTTTACTATATGGTACGGAATGTTGGGCTGCCAAGAGACATCATATTCAAAAAATGAGTGTAGCTGAGATGCGGATGCTTAGATGGATGTGTGGAAATACAATAAAAGATAAGATTCGGAACGAAGAGATACGTAAGAAGGTAGGTGTTGCACCCATTGAAAATAAGATGCGAGAGAATCGTTTACGGTGGTTTGGACATATTCGGCGAAGGCCTAATGATGCTCCAGTTAGAAGGTTGGAGAAATGGGAAAATATATTAGTTAAAAGAGGTCGGGGTAGGCCTAGGAAGACTTGGATGGAGATGATAGGAAAGGATATGAATGCTTTGAACCTCACCGAGGACATGGCGTTGGATAGAAATGATTGGAGGAAAAGGATTCATGTGGAAGACCCAAAATGAATTTCTTTTTTGGTTCATATCGCTGACCCCAATTGTTTTGGGATGAAGGCGTAGTTGTTGTTGTTGTTGTTGTTGATTGATATTGAACAGATATGGATAAGATTGGAACCCAAACCCCACCAACCACAGCCTTGATCTTTCACAGTGAAACCTGGTATGTGCAAAAACCAAGGCCCACGGAATGCGTAGAAGCAAGCAGGCGTCTTAATCAAAGGATTCTTAATGCAAAATATTTAGGGCCTACCTTGAAGGCACACACAGGAGTTTGCATGAGGGGAAAAGAAAATTATCCAACACATCTATACTTCTAACTAGCATGTTACAATTCTCAACCTCCTCACACACACAAACACCCTCACACCCACACTCATCCAGGCACTCACCCACACACATACACACACACACAAGCGCATGCACAAGGAACACATGCAACGCAGACCCACAAATGGACATAGACGCACACATCCACATGCATACACATGCCCATCAGGAGTTACAACTCCAAGTCATCCAAAATAAGTGGCATATCTCCATAACCTTAAAATCAATGCGATGGCGTTGCTCCCAGCCTGGATATGTGCAAAGGCCAAAATATGTGTCGACACCAGAATCAGTTCCCTATGGAAAAACATGACCAATTTTTAATAACACCAAATGATAGATGGAGCAACCAAATAAGCATCTCTAAATCAAAAGCAACAGTAGTGAACAGAAAACCAAAGGAAGCATGACAATCCTTTAAATATAGAATTAGAATAAAAGTCAAACCATTAGCACGTCAAATACATCAAGCACTAGCCTTATGCTCTTCTATCCTTTATCTAAGACCTCGTAAAATTTTTAGGTTCAAAAAATACAATTAATAATATTTTATACAATTTATGTTAAATAATATTATATTATTATTTAATTGAAACAACAGGATTGGTTTAGGTGTGAACCCTTAATGGATCGCGGACCCAATGAATAGGATCCATGGTCCATAGCTGTTGAGAGTTTCAGATTTTTTTTAACTCATTTAGGCAAATTTTATCAAAGTTTTTTTTAGTAAACTTGTTATTAGGAAAGGTATCTTTCCTAAGCTTTTTTTTAATATGGGGCATCTCCTCTCTTGGTAAAGAAAGGGGATTTCCCCCTTTTATAAACAGTTGTAAAGCCTCTTTCTCAAAACACGACGTTGAGAGAGAGGGCAGCAAGAGAGAAGGTAATGAGAGAGAGAGAGGAAGGGCAGCGTGATAGAAAGACAAAGAAGAGGATAGTCCAAGAGCAGGCTGACCTGTGCTTCTTTTTTATCTTCTTCTTCTTCTTCTTCTTCTTCTTCACAGATCTATCCATAGCAAAAAGGTACAGGCCTCTCGCTTAACTCCTTAGAGCAGGAGATTAGCATGGATTGATTCTGTATAGAGTTTACAAAAAGCAAAGAAAGGAATATAAGTAAAATATAGATTTGCTTATAAGTATTTCTTTGGGTTTTTTTCGTTGGAGTCAATAGGTATAGTTCTGCTCATGGTTGCCATTTGAGGAAGCGGGAGCGGGAAGCGATACGGGAAGCAGGAGCGGGAAGCGAGGCACTTTCAAAATTTTAGGAAGCGGGAAGCGTGGGATCACTTAGGAGCGAATCGGGAATCGTCTCGGAAGCGAACCGGAAGCGACCTAGGAAGCGAAGGGGAAGCGAAAAAATTTTAAAAAAAATTAAAAAATACAAAAAAAAAAAATTGAAAAAATGGGGGAAGCGTGGGGGAAGCATGCTTTCCATAAAAGGGAAGCATGCTTTCCATAAAAGGGAAGCACGCTTCTCCACGCGTTTCGGAAGCGCGACGTTTTATGCTTCCGAAGCGCGCTTCCCCACTTACATAGGCGCTTCCGGTAACTCTGGTTCTGCTATCCCGTGGATCAATAGTTTTTTTTTTGGTTCACTTATAGATTTTTAGGATCTTGCCTGTGTGGGTTCTTTTTTACTCAATCAGATCCTAAATATCACATTTCTGTAAAATCCCGGGATGCATGCCTATGCAAATTTTTGTTCATGCTTTACAAATTTTTAGCATGAACCAATTTTGTAAAACCCGGAAATTTTGGTTACAAAATATTTTTAATTTAGGCAAATTGGGCCTAGATCCAAATTTGCAGATCCAGGACCCATAAAGGGGGTAATTAGGATTAATCGATTTAAACCTCGATTTAATAAATAAATAAATAAAATTTTAAGTTTTTTAATATTTATCCGAGGATCCACAGTTGGATCCAACTTAATGGATCCATTTTGATTTTTGGGGCCGGGTTACGGGTCCCGGGTTCGGACCCGAGCCGCGCCCCATGTTACAGCCTTTTAAATAAAAAGGGCAACCCGATAAGGGTTGCCCGATAAAACCTTACACAAAAACAGAAAGGGGGAAAGAGGGGGGGTTACGCAGGGCGTAACCGACCTCCCCCCATCTCGGCTAGAGGGGGCCGATAAGAGGAGTAGGGTTAGGGGTTTTCCCTCCCTCGTCTCTCTCTCCACTCAGTCCCTCTATCTTTCTTCCACTCGTCTCGTCTCTCTCCCATCTCTCTCTCTCTCTGTCGGTGTGCGTGCGCCGGAGGCAGGGAGGTCGCCGACGAACTTCGGCCACCAACAATCACGGCAGCAGTGAGGAGCGTCAGCCTCCAGCCTTCGATCGCCGGAAAAGTCGCCGAGAAAGAGGTACGGGGCTCCTATCGAATCCAGGTGAGGGATCGAACATGGGTTCGATCCCGTGTAGTCTTTTGAGGGTCTCTGGGGAACTTTTTCCTGGCTGATTGTTGTTTCCTTTGTTGTTTTGTGGATTAAATTTTGTTTTGGGGGTTTTCATCGACCCTAATCCGAAAACCCTAACCTATGATTTGGAGGTTTGGGGTTTCCATTGTGAAAGGGGGATCGGCTGAGGTAGGGGATGGCCCCAGCCATGCAGGTCACCGAGTTGACTCAGCGAGTCTTAAAACCATGCTCTAGGTCACCCACATGTTTGATGCCCGACGGTTGGCTCATGTAGAATAAATTGATAGGTATAATTGAATGAACTGATGTTCTTAAGGATGGATCCATAGTTAGATATATTTTGTGATGTCATCTCTTGCATATGAAGACCAATCACATGTGTTGTACTCTACATCATTGGTGTTTACAGTTTTTTTTTTTATATAATGTAAGTTTAGGATTTAGTTTATGATCTCTGTTTTTCAACATATTGGATGAAAATCAAATCCTGTTACATATATTCCAGGTTACAGTGATGTCCTGTTAAGTATATAACAGAAATAAAATTCTGTTTTGAAATAGTCTGGGTTTATTTATCAAAGGAAACTGTTTAGCTAAGTCTTGGTGAAGGTAGTTGCTTTTGATTCCTGTAATTTGAACTAAGTTCCTATATTACCTTTGTTTCAGATTTAATATGTGAGACTTACTTGTTCCCGTATATGAATTAGCAAAATAATTGATTTCAGTGTTAAGTTCTGTGTTAGTTTTGATTAGTTGTAATGACAGAAACTTATTGGTGTCAAGTTCAAGCACAACATTTGTTGAGTTTAAGTTACTTATGATTTTAGTAAAATAAGTTCTTATTCGAGCTTGCGGTTCAGGTGAACCATGGTGGTGCCATGTAAATACGAGTTATATTCTTATTAGAGAAAATGTGTCGTAATGGAGCAATATATATATATCTATATATATAAGTACATTTCCTTTCCACTTGTACAAGATATGTACATATGCTGTTTTAAAAATTTTTTGTCACAGGTTCTCTTAACATATATATGTAACACTTCCTTCTGGGTAGGCATGTATTGGCACTCATAATGGTTGATTCTTTGTTAATCATACTCATCATGATAGGTTGATGGAAATACTCATGCATGAAAATTATTGTATGATACTGAAATTTGGGTGGAACCCTGCCAAGCCCAGCCGAATGGTGCTGGACTATATTTTTACAAAGGAAAATATGGTAAATGCCATTTCCTTAACTGTCCATGCTTGTGGACAAATGACAGGTCGATTGAATCCTTGTTCATGTATAGTATGGCTCATATGGAAGATTAGCTTAGCACTTTAATTTTTCAGAAATACTAGCTAATCGTGTTAGACCTGGCTCTTTGCATACAGGCGAATGAAAATGCTAATATGCTTAGACATGATTTGTTGTGCCTGATTGGGATATCGTTGTCTAGTTGTTTGCATGGGCATGAGCAATCATGGAAGTAATGTTTTATTTCTTGAATCTACATGCATGGGTGTTCACATGATATAATAAAATCAATCAAGGAATGACAACATGCATTTTGGTATAAATAAGTGAATCCTTGCACATGAATCTTTGAAACCATGCTTGTGAGTGTTGTTGTTTCATGACCATGGTTATATTGGCACATATGGATGTGCATTTGGAAACACTTGTCGTGGAGGTTTATGCTTTCACTTGACTGTTATGATTATGGTATTCATGAGTGTGAGCATGATTCAATTATTACTAATTCTTCCTGAACATGTACACTTGATTTATATGTGAAATTGCACATGTACACTAATACACTTAAAGAAACCATGGATTGGTTAATACCCATATGTGATGTAGGTAACACACACATATTGAAAATGCATATGAATGAACTATGTCATGCATATGTTTAGGATCGCATGAGTGCATTATGCTTTTGGCATTTTGCCTTAGTGTTATAAATAAAACACTACTTTTGTGTTGAGATGTGATGCCTCGATGGCCAAATTGGACCATCATCGGCCTGGAGAGCCGTGGGTTTGGTTTGTTTTCACATATGTTTTTAACTGCATCACTTGAACCACATAAGATGGTTTGGCACATTACTACATTGTTCTAGTGGTTTATACGGGCTGGAGTCCCGAATGGGTCCCTGCAAGGGAGGATGCGGGTTTTCACTTTACTTTTGCATATTGTGTTGCAAACTTAAAGAATGAAATTAAATAAAATATAATGAATAAGAACAGTGTAATATACATTCTGAGATATCTCATCTGGAGTATGAGAATCTTAGTTATCCGGTCTTGGGGAGACTGTGAGGATACAAAAACTCCGTGTGCGTTGTTGCCCCTGAACCCGATATTGAGGTTCTTCTCCTTGCCACGGTTTTAGGGAGAGCCCGCCACTTTACTCGGGAGTGGTGTGTTAGTCACAACTGTGAGTTTATGGTACCAAAAAAGTGGCACTTGTGGGCGTGGGGTGTCCCTTGTGTCCCCGACATTAGATGTGGAGGTCTAATGTTCCGATGGATGGTGTTGTTTCCTGATATCGGTCGAGGGCTAAGTTGGAACCCAGTAATAAAATACAAATTGTGTGTTAAGCTACCCTGGGAACCTACTTGACCTCAGGGTTTGTACCCGTTTGGTGTATCCGCGGGCAACTGTAATTAAAAAGAGGAACTTAAGGATGTGTGCATCTAATAGGACATGCATATGAAAAGATGAAACTTAAATGAAAGATAACAGAAGAAATCATGCATTGCACATAATCATGCATTTTTCTGTTATGCATTAGATCATGCATGTTTAAATCATTCTTGATATCATTTGGTGGTAGCATATGATTTACTTTGTGGAATCATGCTGAAAGGTTTGATTATTTCGTTATTGATATATGACACTGCTTTATTGTTCTTGACTGGTGAGTATATGCAATTATTGGAAGTTATGGATATTTAAATGTTGCAAATTTTATATCTGCACTCACTTAAATCATTGCATGAAATCTTATCCATGTTCTTTATCTCACCTTGTTTCTTTAGAAGTAGCTGTGCTCAGAATTTCGGTTCTGACACCATACTTTGTTGGTTTTTCACAGGACCATGGTGAACAGTGAGGCTGGACTGGCTACTGAGGATGGATGAGAGTCATACTTGCGCTTGTCAGTTTCAGTAGGGGACATAGTGGCTCTAGTTTTATTTCTTTTAGCTCTTTTAATTTCTGCAGTTGTTACTTTACTTTCAGTTGAATAAAACCTTGTCTTTGAAATTTACCTACTCATAAATAAAGAAATTTGGTTGGGTTCTTATGGATGATAATTGCAACTTCGTTTGTGGTGGTTGAGCTATCCAAAGGAAAGTGGAACTGTGAGGACCCCAGATCTCTGGGAAGGTTTCCGCAACTCTTAGAAAAAAAAAATATTCCGCATTTTTAAAGGGTCTGGATTGGGGTCGTTACAAATTTCGTTTATCTGAGTGGTTCTGACATTGGTTAGAGCATGAGCAGATTATTTTTCCATGCTCAGATTTACCCATGCTTTGATTATTTTCCCATGCATTGATTTTGTTTAATTCATGTTTTTTGTACAGATTTGTATTACATAGTGTTATTTGAAATCTGATTTTCTTTCCTTGGCTTAGAGTATGATATTTTTAACAGCATGTGGAATTAATAGCATGTTCGGATTAGTTGCATTTAATCTAGATTTAGGTATGTTGGTGTTAGTTTATTAATCTCGATTCACGCATGTTCCGATTCATGTTTCGATGACCCTTGGATGCACGCCCACGTTATTTATTTTGTTTTTGTCACATCATGTCAAGCTATAATTTTTGTTTATATTGTGTATTTAAGCTAGGTTTTTGGATTTATGTAAATAGAAAGATTTAAATACATGTTAAATCTGGGATTTGTTTGAGGTAGGCAAATCTGGATTTAGTTCTGTAAATCCGAGTCCTATTTAAGCTTGAGCAAATCTGGATTTTTGTGTATTATATCTGAGTTGTAATTAAGTTATAAAATCTGTTATTAGTTTAACTGGAACTGAATTTTATCTGGCTTAATTAAATCTGGAATTTTGAAGAAATAAAACCTGAGTTTTTGTTGATGAATCTAAATCTGTTTTTTTTTTTTTTGGAATTTAATAAACCTGAAGTTGCAGTCGATTAGTTAAATCTGGGTTAGGACTTAACTGTATAAACCTGAGTTTTTGTTTAAATGTGATTTGAATCTGAATTTAATTGAAACAAACTGAGTTTTATCCAAACATGTGCATCTGGAAATTTTATTAAACAAAATCTAAATTTTTGTTCGATTTCAAAATCTAGCTTTAGATTAAATACAATTTGAGATTTAAGTAACTGGTCAAAAATCTGACTTTTCTTCACCATTATGAAACTAACTTCTTGGTTGGTCTTAATACTAAATTTCTGATTTTAGAATCTGATTGAACAAGATTTAAATTAAAAATTTAAGAGTGGGCTTAAATCTAGTTTTAGATTGAATAAAAATCCAAGTTTTATTTAACAATTTAAGTTTGAATTTAATTAAGTAAAAACCTGATTTCTCGTGAAGTAATTTGAATATGAGATTGTAAATTGAATAATCGGGTCTTGATTGAATCATATTAAGTCTGGATTTCCAGTTCAATTAAATTTGAGTTTTTATTTGATTATGCATCCGATTTCTTGTAGCCACAAACATGCATAAATATCCATTTCGGATGAGATTAATGTGAATACAAATGGATATTCTGTTGTTCATGTGAGTTTGGTGTTCACTTAAGTCTCCATTGTTATTTAAGTATATTGAATTGAATAAGGGTTATGGTTAAATCACTTATGGGCCTTTGGAGGCCATATGCTTGTGCATTGTTCTTAAAATAATAAGTTATGAAATGCATTAATATGTTAATTTATAGTACTCCTGATTTAATTCAATATGGTACAAGTATCATTGTTATAATTGTCAGGGTAAAGGCCTGATTGGATAATGTATGTTGATTTGTATATTGTTCGTGTGAAGAACCCTTAATAATTTAATAATGGTATAAGAGACCTAAACAGTATAACGAATTTTCTTTCTTGATTGCCCTCTGTAAGGGTGGGATCCTTGGATGGTGGTCGTGGGGGACAGTAAGGACACTGAACGTCGTGTGCACTGTTTACCCCAAGAACCCGATGAGTGGTTCATATTCCTAGCCACGATTGTAGGAAATTGTTAAATCATATGTATTAATACATATATATATGTATAAAACCATAATACCGGATAGGGGTATTATAGTCTTTTCATAGTTGTTTTATTAAACAACTATATTTTTTTATTTTAACTTTATTTTTGTTTTTCTTTTTTCCTTTTTGTTTTTTTCTTTTTTATTTCACGCCAAAGAGGGGGCCCACAATAGAGTCGTTGGGGGCCCCAACGACTCTTTGGGAGCCCCCTTTTGGCCTCCCTTTTTGAATCACCTTGTGTGTATAAATAGGAGTGAAACCCCTTGTATTTTTTTTACTAAGCCTTAGTGCTCTCTTTCAATAAAGTGATTTTATATTTTTAGTTTGTGTTTTTCTTAAAGTTTGTGTATGTATTGTTCCATAGTGAACTTAGCTATTATTCCTTTTTTGTATTTGTCCATTGTTGGGCATTGTGAATGCTTTTAGCATTCTTTATCTTTTTGCATACTTCATTACATGGTATCAGAGCCATTTGATTCATAGAAGAAAAGGCATGATATTAATCTTTACATTCATCGTCTCTATTCCTCGCAACTTTGGTGGCATCATGGAATCCAAAATCGATATATCCTTCAAGCTCAATGAAAAAAACTACATGATGTGGGCATTGGGAATGGAGAACAATCTCAAAGGTAAGAAACTTTGGGGTTATGTAATGGGTTTTATTCCATAACTTCAATTAGAGCTCACCATGTAAAACTCGTAATTTTTAAGGATTATTAATGAATAAAGAACTCATTTTTTTTATCTCCAAATTAGAAATGTGTTTCTAGCTTTTGAATTTCATTTATTTATTTATTACATATGCAATTGTTCATTCAAGCCAATTAGGGTATAATTTGCATTTATAGAACTATTTTGGGCTATAAATCACTATTTATATATATATATATATATTATATTTAAATATATTTTTGATAGAGTTTGTAAATTATTAGAGTCTATTTGTGTGTTATTTGGCTCTTGGTAATGATTTATAGGGTAATTTGCTATTTTTGACTAATCTTGTTATAATTGACATTTTTTGAGTTTTTGGCATTTGCGATCGCACACGAAGGGTTCGTTGTATTGCTTGGGTAGCGGTCTTTGCGGACTTCGAAACTCCTCGGTCTTTTGAGTTTTGATTCATTGTTCTTCACATTATTAAGGTAAGATACCTTAACTGAACTTATAGAGAGCATGTTTAGGCACTAATTATGTAAGCATGATGTTGCACTGAATATCTAAATGAATTGCAAATACAAGTTATGTTTACACACTTCACTTAGTTATGGATATCTAGGACTCTTGTGATTGTAGTTCGGGGATCATGCTTGTCATGATTGTAGTTAGCGAAATATAGAGTGTGTTTGCTGCAGGTATACCTATGTGTGGGTTTGAATGCCTGTGCACTTATGAATGTATAATGTGTACGCAATGTGTGTCATCATACTTTGGTTTGCGCATACTATGTTATTTTGTGTGTTTGTATGAATTTGATACATGGTGCACATATAACTACTATGGATATGTATAAGTTGTGTTCGATGCATACTGTGAATGTTATATATATTGTCTTGTCATATGATGGACTCATTTATTCTTATATAGAAGAATGCATGTGAATGTTATAAATTGTTTTGAACTTGTATGTCTTGTTTGCTTGAGGAATATATGCGTATGATGTACGGTAGGATGGTCAATAAGATTTTGACCAACCCTTAAACAATTATATTTAAGGTGATATATCGATTCATGTGGTAAAAAATGCATATGACTTTTATCGTGTGTGCAAATCTCGAACTACGTAGGAGTTATATATGTTGAGGTTTAGTTGCTTCGTACTATGAAATGTGCATGTTCATGTATGCATGCATAAAAATCATGTTTTGTTTACGCATGGTTCGAGGTTCAATTTACGAAGTGCAATGTTCTTTGTGGCGATGATATGATGCGTAGGATAATATGCTTATATATGATATGCTTTAAATGCCACATGAAATAAAATTATGAATGCATGCGATAAATGTTTAAGTTCAATAGTGAACTTTGGTTCATGAAGCCTTATTGGTTAAATGTGTGATTTTATAATTTTAATGCCATATAAACTGATGTATGATGTAATGTTTTGATTGTATACATGCTTATGCCCGTGTTGATGGCTATCGACCCTGAGAGTGGTCAATTGTATTGATGCATGTATCACAATAGTTTTCACTGGATATGATACCCGTTGAGGAATTGTTCCCAAAGGATTTTCTGTGAGGGTGTGCATGACCAGATCAGGTAATCCGGCTAGAGCAGTAAATCTCTGTGAGGAAGTGCATTGTCCAAGAGCGGGTAGCCCGCGAAGACGGTATATTCTTGTGAGAAAGTGCATTGTCCAAGACCAGACAGACCATTCGTCTAGGGCGGTAACTCCTTGTGAGGTTGTACAATTCTCCGACCAGGTGATCCGGTGTGGATTTTGTAAATCTTTATTATGAATAAATGAAATGTTATGATGAATTGTGATGATCTTCTGAGTTGATTGAGATAACCGGTTATGAATCTATAAATTTGGCTTTTCTATTATAGCATGATTATATATTGAACTCAGATATGATAATAAGATCCTTATTGATTTTAGATCTTGATATGAGGTTATGATTGTGACGCTTATGTTAGCGTATAGGTGAATGACACATCATGCCTACAAATGACTAGTTTTGACTTATTAGGTGAATGATACATCACGCCTACATAGTTTCATTGCAAATGATTGCATTATGATTGTCTGAGTAAATATATCACACCTATGTATCATGATTGATGTATATCATGAATATCTAACTAAATTACTTATAAGGTATGTGCGTTGTTTCACGTTGAAATGGTCAAATGTGATTTGACTTATTGTTTATAAGAATTATGAATGCATATGAAAATGATGCAATGATCTGAATGTCTTTATATATATATATATATATATATATATATATATATATATATATATATATATATATATATATTTATGCGATGACTTGTATGACTTGAATGCATATAGATTATGCTTTATTACGTGAGTTAAAGTTGAATAGAATATTAAGTGATGAAATGTTTTTAAATGTTTTATGTTCGAATGCTTGAAATGAATGACTCATAGGATGTTGTTCCCTTGTCTATCACTTGACGATGGATGAATAATATATCTTTACCTTTAAATTCTTGATATGTTTTCCTTAAGTTTGAGTTTAGGTTGTTTTACCAGACTTTAGCGAGTCTGACTCCATTTTATGGAGGACAGGTATTGCAGGTAAAGTATGATGAGTAGTTTGAGCGAAGGGCTAGTCGAGCTGCATCCTCGAGGGTTCACTCTTACCTTGCGATCTTGGTATTCATGATCTTTTCATTTTAAGTACTTGATCGTGTAGAGACTGAAGTATTGTTTTCATAATCTGATTTGAAATGAAATTAAAACTCTTCATATTTCAGTCTTATATTGTACGTGGTTTGAAATGTGTATATCCCGTACATTTTGATTTGATTGTTATTTTTAGTGTAACCGCGCCCAAAGTCTTAACCGTTTTCAAAAATCGTTTCTGCATTATAAGATTTGATTTACTTATACTTATCAAAAAAATAAATAAATTAGTCTCAAAATTTCAATATTTGAACTATAATTAAGGTTAAAATTTTTTGAGGGTTCTCAAGATTGAAGGAGACCAAGAAAAGGCTCTTGAGGGAGATGCTCGCCTCAAAGCCATTGAAGACCGCCAAAGGAAAGTTAAAGATTGGGAAAGCAATCACGCCAAAATCCTTGCTTGGTTCATGAACAATGTTGAACTCAAGGTATGTGCAAATATAGTTAAATTTCGCTGAGCCAATGAGGCTTGGTTTTTTATGAAGGGTATGTATACCCAAAAAGACCTTGCAAGAACATATTTTTTGCAAGAAAAAATTAGAACCACCAAACAAGGTGATTCGAGTATACAAGATTACTATAGTGCATTAAATCCACTATGGGACGAGTTGGCCCTTTTAGAGCCCAAATGGGTTGCTATGGAGGAGGTTGAACCAGAGTTACCAGTCAAGGAAGCGGGAGCGGAAAGCGATACGGGAAGCAAGAGCGAGAAACGAGGCACTTTCAAAAATTTAGAAAGCGGGGAAGCGTGGGACCAATTAGAAGAAAATTATGAGCCGTCTCGGAAGCGACCTAGGAAGCGAACCGGAAGCGACCTAGGAAGCGAACCGGAAGCGAGGGGAAGCGAAAAAAATGAAAAAATGGGGAAGCGAGGGGGAAGCATGGGGGAAACGTGCTTCCCATAAATGGGAAGAGCGTTTCCCATAAAAGGGAAATGTGCTTCCCATAAAAGGGAAGTGCGCTTCACAAAAAAGGGGGACGCTTCCCCATGCATTTCGGAAGCGCAACGTTTTGCGCTTCGAAAGCGCATATCGGGGAAATGCGCTTCCCCATACGCCTAGGCGCTTCCGGTAACTCTGTGTTGAACTAAGACAAAAACAAATGGAACAAGATCGGTTGTTCTAATTTTTGTTTGGGCTAAGTCCTGAATTTGAGCAAGTGAGGTCATCACTTCTCCATAGATCTATTTTTCCTCTAATAGAAGATGTCATAGCTGAAATCACACAAGAGGAAACTAGGCTTGGCATGAGTAAGAACAATGATAAAGTACTTGCCGTATCCAAACCCGGCAACAATGTCAAAACTTATAAACCACCCCACTTTGGAAAACAAAAAAATTACAGTGGAGAAAGAAAGATGATTATATGTCATCATTGCTACGAGCCAGGTCACATTAAACCCGCTTGCCCGAAGCTAAATGAAACATTCAAGCCTAAGGTGGCTTCCCTTGAAGAATCCACCACCAAAGAAGATGAAGGCAAGAGTGGCGACCTCAAAGAAACTCTTGGTCAAATCTCTATGGCTCTACAACAAATTCTCAAAGCCACTTCCTCCACATCAGGTGCGGCCATTGGATCTACTTTGTCTCCTGGTACGTATTATTGGATCTTAGACTCTGGAGCATCTTTTGATATGACCCCACATGAGAATGTATTAACCGATGTATACACCAATTCAAAAGGTTCGTGTGTGTCCACGGCCAATGAAACCTTTTAAAAATTATAAGTATTAGAACACTTAACTCTAAAAAATTTCAAAATCTTTTTGTTCCTAAAGTTAGAGTTGCTTTAAAACTAAATTTAAACCTTTTTTCAGTTTCCCAAATCGTCGACCATGGATGTGAAATATTTTTCTTAGCTAATGGTTGCTTTGTGAAGGATCTTCAATCCGGGAAGCGGATTGGGCAAGGTCATAGGAAGGGAAACCTCTATTATATGGATCATCTAAACCTTCCTACAAAATCTGTTTTTACTTATGTCCAAGATAAAAGCATTGAAACTTGGCATAAAAGACTTGGACATCCAAGTTATTCAAAAATGTATCTTTTTCCATTTGGAAACAAAATTTGTAAGGAAAAAGACATTAATTGCAAAGATTGCATTTTTTGGAAAATGAAGTCCAGTCTATTTCCAACCAGAACATTTCTTTCTACAAGACCTTTTGAATTGGTGCACTCGGATGTTTGGGGTCCATCTCCGGTCATATCTAAAAGTGGTTACTCTTACTATGTCACTGTCATCGATGACTTCACTAGATATGTTTAGATTTATTTTTTTAGTCATAAATCGGAAGTGTTTTTATTCTTTAAAGAATTTCATATGAAAATTCAAAATAAATTTCAAAACAATATATCCATTCTTAGATCCGATTCCGGTGGAGAATATTTGTCTACCGAATTTCAAAATTATTTAAAACAAAATGGAATTTGTCATCCAAAATCGTGCCCTAGAACTCCACAACAAAATGGACTAACGGAAAGAAAACATAGACATATTATCGAAACCGCTAGAACATTGCTTATCTCTAAAAATATTCCAAAAAAAAATTGGGCCGAAGTCGTCTTAACTTCAACATATTTAATCAATAGAATGCATTCTTCTAAACTAAAGAATGTTTCTCCATATGAGAAACTTTTCAAATTTTCTCCCAACTTCAATCGCCTTCGCATCTTTGGTTGTAAATGCTTTGTCCTGTTACATAAGAGAGATAAGTTATCCCCAAAGGTGATTGAATGCGTCTTTTTAGGCTATGGGAAAAATCAAAAAGGCTATAGATGTTTTGATTTCAAAAAAAACAAACTATATGTTTCAAAAGATGTAACCTTTTTGAAATATGAGAATGGATTTGAAAAACAAGATAAACAAAATAAAATTGACTACATGTTTTTACATGACCTTATAGATGATATATGTGATGATTCTATCAATCATCTTGAAAATATAGAGGATACTTGTGATGTATCCAATATTGATATATCACCATATAATGATGATATCAGTAACGAAAATATTAATGTTTATACCCGAAGAGAACAAGAAAGGCCTATTAGTGCCTTGGAGAAATTTTCTAATCTTTAGAAGAAACCCTTGTTAAGAGATCTTCTAAAGAATCAATTACACCCAATAGGTTTGTGTCATATGAATCTCTTACGCCTAATTATCGGGCTTGTCTGATAACACTGCATTCATATTATGAACTTGCTCACTATAAGTTGAAGCCATGAAGATAGAATTAGATGCCTTGAAAAAGTCCAATACTTGGGAAATAGTGAAACTACCTTCACATAAAAAACTTATTAGATGTCGATGGGTCTTTAAGGTTAAAACCAAAAGCGATGGATCCTTAGAAAGATATAAAGTCAGATTAGTGGCCAAGGGATGTTCACAAGAATATGGAATTGACTACGAGGAAGCATTCGCTCTCGTAGCCAGAATGAAGAGTGCTAGAACCTTAATAATTGTCGCATCAACCAAAAAATGGCCTATATATCAACTTGATGTGAAAAATGCTTTTTTAAATGAAAATCTAAATGAAAAAGTATATATGGATCTGCCACCCAGAGTTAATATTGGACAAGGTCAAGCCCTTAAACTTTTACAAGCTTTATATGGTCTTAAACAAGCCCCCAAGGCTTGGTTTGATCGATTTAGTGATATCATGATTAAATTGGGATTTCATTCATGTTATACTAGCACTGCTCTTTTTGTGAAAAGTGTAGGAATGAATATTGTTATCTTATTACTTTATGTTGATGACATGATTATCACAGGAAATGATCAAAATAGTATTGTTAATGTTAAAATTATGCTAAAAAAGAGCTATGACATGTCTGACTTAGGTTTTCTTAGATATTTTCTTAGCATTGAAGTTGCATATTCTCTCCGAAGATATATTTTGTCACAGATGAAGCTTGTTGCAGATATATGTACTAAGTCTGGCATTTCAGATGATAAAAAGGTGAAGACTCAAGAAGTAATAAACGCAAAATTAAGGTTGGAGGATGGGGTTCTTCTAGAAGATCCCACACCCTACAGACAACTTATTGGATCTCACATATCTGACTATCACCAGACCTAACATCGCTCACGTTGTTGACTCTGCTAGCCAATTTCAGCATGCTCCTACGACTGTGCATATGAAATGAAACAAGGGTGCATGAATACAATGCCAACAAAGAGCTACACAAATGCACAGCAACAATGTGGTCTCTAATGGACCGATTACAATCTCACAAGAGATAAAATACAAAAACAGTAATAAGGCATAAAAGCCTATTGAAAAACAAAGTGAGAAGTTGAATACCATAGCAAATGCTTTATAAAAGTACACTTGAGGCTCTATTTATAGAGACTCGCCTTTAATGAATGGGAGGCAGTCCAATAGACGTTGGACTGCCTTCCAATGGTCATATTTATGACTATTGGGAGGCAGTTCAACGTCTAGTTGGACAGTCTCCCAACAGTAAAAAAGATTGACATAGAAACAGACAAAAAACAGAAATAAAGAATAAAAAAGAAACAGAAAAATTTACATTTCAGTCCCTAGTGGATTATTCTAAATATAAAAGACAAAAATACCCTTGTCGGGTATTTGTATACATTTAATTTTAACACTCTCCCTCAAACTTACGGTGAAATCACCGAAAGTTTGTTAAGAAGATACAAAAATCTAGGCAAAGGAAGATCTTTGGTGAAGAAGTCTGTGATCTGAAATTCTAACTGAACATATGGCAGGTAATAGTCCCCTTCAAATATTCTTTGCGAACATAGTGGAAATCCATTTCAATGTGTTTTTTTCACTCATGAAAGGTATGATTGTTGGCAATGTATATGGCACTTTTGTTGTCGCAGCATAATTTTGTAGGCTCTAAAATATCAGCTCCCATATCTGAAAGTAATGCACGCATCAACACATCTTGTAATAACCATAATTTTAAGCATTTATTTTAAATATATTATGATATATGGGTGATTTGGGCCTGGGATCCAGTTTCGGATCCAAGAACCATAGAGGGGTATTTATGCTTAAATAATGGAGTTATATTAAAATAATATTAATATTGGTAATAAAATAGAAATATACATATATATATATATGTACATATATATTAAGCGAATTCGAGGATCCACTTGGATCCAACTTGCGGATCCATATTGATGGGGGTTAAAATTTTATGTATAATGTGAAATTCAAAAGAAATAAAAATTTTAAGTTTTTAAAATTAATCCGAGGATCCACAGTTGGATCCATTTGGATCCAATTTGTGGATCCATGTTGACTTGGGGTCGGGTTACGGGTCTCGGGTTCGGACCCGAGCCCCACCCCATGTAACAACCCTCTTAAAAGAAAAGGGCAACCCGATAAGGGTTGCCCGATAGTGTGTAAAAGAAAAGGAAAGGGGGAAAGGGGGGGGGGGGGGTTACGCAGGGCGTAACCGACCTCCCCCCCCAATCTCGGCATGGAGGGGGCCGATAAAAGGAAGAGGGGAGTTAGGGGTTCTCTCTCCCTCGCCTCTCTCTCCACTCAGTCCCCCATCTCTCTCCCTCGTCTCTCTCTCTGTCTGCGTGCGCATCGGAGGAATAGGGCACGCCGGAAAAAGTTGCGGCAAACCACAGCCACCGCAGCTCCAGCGAGCACCCCTCTTCACGGCAGCAACGTGGAGCGACACCAGCCGACCGTGCCTACGCGCCTCCAGCCTCCGATCGCCGGAAAACCAGCGAAAAAGGTACGGTTCTTCTTTGAAACTGGGTGAGGAATCGAACATGGGTTTGATTCCGTACTTTGATTTGAGATGGGTTTTTGGGAACCCCTTCTTAGGGTTATTCTTTTCTCAAGAATCATGGGGGTGAACCGTGGATCACTCCCCTTAGATCGATTTCCCCTTTTTAAAGAGGGAAAAATTTGGGTATGCCAACGAATCCTACTGATTTTCTTGATTTAAATCTTGGTTTCTATAAAAAAAAATTTAATCTGGTGTCTTAATTTGGGTTTGGAATCGTGTTCTTGGATTAGATCTACATTCATTTATTGAAAGGAGGGTTTGGCTGCCATGATCAATATAAAATAAAAATTTGGGGGTTTTCGACCTTGGAATCAATCACTCGAATCTAGGTTGTTTTGATTTCTATTTATGTATACAACTTAGGGCATGGGGTTTCGGTTGGCATGGCTGACCCGAGTGTGCTGTTTGCATTTTTCTTTGTAAAAATACATATATTAGACATTCTCAAGACCATATGGGTTACGCTCAAGCTTGCTATTAGCTGAACCATGTGCAATCAATGCCTTTGATAGCAATCCAACGTGTTGTGTATATTTTTGTTAATGAGCTGTAAGTTATTTTATGTATAGAATTCTTTTACAGTGTTCATTTGACTACAGTAGTCTTGATTCAATGGCTTTATACTAAGTGACAATATTAAAGGAAAAAAAAAACTATTATGCTTGCATTGCATTTTTGGCTTCTTGCAGTACTGTTTCTAACCATGCATCTTTTTCACAACAAATTAAGTAGTTGTAAAATACTCTCTTGGAACTTACTTGGAAGTGCACCTCTTAGCATACTAAAGTCAAAGTTTTCAGAAATATTGTTTATATTCTCTTAAGCTTCATTTGAACTTGCTGAAAAAGCTTTCCATCAGTTGAAAAGGTAGAGAAAAGAAACTCAGTTGATTTAGGAGTACCAGCTGTGAAGTTTTGTTTGAACTGTGGATGTTTTCTTTTTACTGTTGATGATGCATAAATTTGATTGTTGATCTTTTAATAACAAAGGAATTGCTAGCTGAAATGTCTATTTTGACTAGCGTTAGAACCAATTATCATGACCATTGTGCAGGTTTTGACAATTTTAGTCTTGTTGTTTTGTTATAAGTATTGAGTGGAAGGAGAGCATAAGATCATGGGAAGTGTGGAACCCTCCCAAGCCCAGTCGAATGGTGCTGGACTATATTTTTACAAAGGAAAATATGATAAATGCCATCTCCTTAACTGTCCATGCTTGTGGACAAATGACAGGTCGATTGAATCCTTGTTCATGTATAGTATGGCTCATATGGAAGCTTAGCTTAGCACTTTAATTTTTCAGAATACTAGCTAATCGTGTTAGACCTGGCTCTTTGCTTACAGGTGAATGAAAATGTTAATATGCTTAGACTTAATTTGTTATGCTTGATTTGGATATCGTTGTCTAGTTGTTTTCATGGGCATGAGCAATCATGAAACTAATGCTTTATTGCTTGAATCTACATGCATGGGCGTTCACATGATATAATAAAATTAATCAAGGAATGACAACATACATTTTGTTATAAATATGTGAATCCTTGCGCATGAATCTTTGAAACCATGCTTGTGAGTGTTGTTGTTTCATGTCCATGGTTATATTGGCATATATGGATGTGCATTTGGAAACACTTGTCGTGGAGGTTTATGCTTTCACTTGACTGTTATGATTATGGTACTCATGAGTGTGAGCATGATTCAATTATTAGTAATTCTTCTTGAACATGTACGCTTGATTTATATGTGAAATGGTACATGTACACTCACACACTTAAAGAAACCATGGATTGGTTAATACCCATATGTGATGTAGGTAACACACACATAGTGGAAATGCATATGAATGAGTAACGACATGCATATATATTTGGGTTTATGATTTTCATAAGTGCACATGCTTTTGTCACTTTGGCTTAGTGTTATAAATAAAACACTACTTTTGTTTTGTGATGTAATGCCTCGATAGCCTAAATGGACCATCATCGGCCTGGAGAGCCGTGGGTTTGGTTTTCTTTTATTTATGTTTTTAAATTCATCACTTAAACCACATAAGATGGTTTGGCACATTACTACACTGTTCTAGTGGTTTATACGAGCTGGAGTCCCGAATGGGTCCCTGCAAGGGAGGATGCGGGGTTTTCACTTTACTTTTGCATGTGTTGCAAACTTAAAGAAATGGACTTAATTAAAAATATAATGAATAAGAACAGTGTAATTGTAAAACCCGAAAATTTTACAAAATAATTCAATTGGGCCTAGATCCATATTTCGGATCTAGGACCCATAAAGGGGGTAAATAAGATTAATCGAATTAAACCTCGATTTAATAAATAAATTAATTAATTTTTTTAAGTTTTTAAATATTTATCCGAGGATCCACAGTGGATCCATATTGTTTTGGGGTCGGGTTACGGGTCCCGAGTTCGGACCCGAGCCCCACCCCATGACAGCCCTTTTTAAAAAAGAAAAGGGCAACCCGATAAGGGTTGCCCGATCTTGTTGTAACAGAAAAGGAAACGGGGGGGAAGGGGGGGGGGGGGTTACGCAGGGCGTAACCGACCTCCCCCCATCACGGCATGGAGGGGGGCTGATAAAAGGGAGGATGGGGAGTTAGGGGTTTCCCATCCCTCGCCTCTCTCTCCACTCAGTCCCCCATCTCTCTCTACTCAATCTCTCTCTCCCTGTCTGCGTGCGCGCACCGGAGAAAGAAGAGGTCACCGGAAAAAGCTGCGGCAACCCGCAGCCACCAGTAGCCAACAGCCACCAAAGTCTTCTAGCAAGCTCCCTTCTTCACGGCAGCCGCGGGGAGCGACACCAGCCGTCTGTGCCTGCACGTCTCGAGCCTCCGATCGCCGGAAAAGTCTTCTCGAGGTACGGTTCTTCTTCGAACCTGAGTGAGGAATCGAACAAGGGTTCGATTCCATACGTTGATTTGGGGGTTTTCTTGATAAACCCTAAATACCCAAATCAAATTGATTTGGGGGTTTTCTTAATATGCCCTAAATCTTGAAATCGGAACAGTTTGGGAGTCTTTCCTTCCCTTAATTAAGTCATTCTCTGAAAAACAGTAATCGTATATGCTTATGAAAAAAAAAATGTTGTTTCATGTTGCTGGCCTGTGACTCGTATGATATAAAAAAAAAGGGGGAAATTTTGCTCGGCATGCATAGGTAATCCAACTTGGTAGGATTTAATGTGATTTTCGGGTGTATTGTGTTGCAAAGTTTGCATTATGCTGTGTTCCACCCCAAAGTAAGTAGTTTCGAAATTTTGAAGGGTTTTCATATAGATACAAGGTGCTTTCGAGTAAAGCTAATCGGCAATATCCTTTGGTATAAAGAACTGAATGGATTACATGTTGTTTAGTTAGTGTTTTTCACAGTTTAGCGTGAGTTCTAAATGGTTTAAACAAAACCTATCTTTGTAAGCAGTGACAGATGAAAAAAAGAAAGGGGGAGAGGTAAAATCATGTGTATAAATATAAATAGCTATACCCTTGTTATGCCTATGATAGTGCTGGATTTGGTGTGAAATATATTTGTTTCAAGTACTTGCATATGAACGATCAATGCATGTTAATATTAAGCGGGCAACACAGGTATGACCTACTGTTTCTAACATGTTCTAAAAGTTGCTATGTTCCCTGCTTGTGAATAATAACTACAATACCTAGGTTAATCCAATGTTAATAAGTATATGCTGATAACTTTATTTGTTATTATCTATATAGTCGTGTTCTGAATATTTGGAATACACATGCAGTATGCTTGTATTCTTTATCTCTTCCTAAATACTTAGACTCGCTCTGAAATTGGTTATGAAATATTGACCATACCTAAAATATTTTACCTGCTAAACTGCATATGTGTGGGTTGTTTCAGCATTGAACAGAAAATGATATTCTTGTCATGAAATTGCATATATTGTGGGTTTCTTTGGTGCCAAAAAGAAAATAAACTTCTGTTATGAAACTATGGTGGTGCGTTGGTTGGAGCGATGCTATAACAGGCATAGCAGCAGCACAATGCGTGTTGGAACACGCTCAATATCATACCTATGTTCATTAGGGTTAATCCTGCTTATAATATGGTTTATTCTATGATAGGTTAATATATGTGCTTATAAGTTCTGCCAGTGATATGTATATGTGATTGACTTTATTAAGCACTAGTTACATGAGTGTGAGCATGATTCAATTATTAGTAAGTCTTCTTGAACATGTATGCTTGATTTATATGTGAAATGGTACATGTACACTCATACACTTAAAGAAACCATGGATTGGTTAATACCCATATGTGATGTAGGTAACACACACATATTGAAAATGCATATGAATGAATTATGACATGCATATGTTTGGGTTTATATTTGCATGAATATATATGCTTTTGGTATTTTGGCTTAGTGTTATAAATGAAACACTATTTTGGGTTTTGTAATGAGATGCACTGATGGCCTAATTGGACCATCATCGGCCTGGAGAGCCGTGAGTTTGGTTTTCTTTCACATATGTTTCTAAATGCATCACTTGGCACATTACTACACTGTTCTAGTGGTTGATACGGGCTGGAGTCCCGAATGGGTTTTCGCAGGGGTGGATGCGAGTCTTTTTCACTTTACTTTTGCATATGTGTGGCAAACTTAAAGAAATAGACTTAATTAAAAATATAATGAATAAGAACAGTGTAATATACCTTCTGGGATATCTCATCTAGAGTATGAGAATCTTAGTTATCCGGTCTTGGGGAGACTGTGAGGATACAAAAACTCTGTGTGCGTTGTTGCCCCTGAACCCGATATTGAGGTTCTTCTCCTGGCCACGATTTTAGGGAAAACCCGCCACTTTACCCAGGAGTGGTGTGTTAGTCACAGCTGTGAGTTTATGGTACCAAGGAAGTGGCACATGTGGGCGTGGGGTGTCCCTTGTGTCCCCGACATTAGATGTGGAGGTCTAATGTTCCGATGGATGGTGTTGTTTCCTGATATCGGTCGAGGGCTAAGTTGGAACCCAGTAATAAAATACAAATTGTGTGTTAAGCTACCTTGGGAACCTACTTGACCTCGGGGTTTGTACCCGTTTGGTGTATCTGCGGGCCACAGTAATTAAAAAGAGGAACTTAAAGATGTGTGCATCTAATAGGTCATGCATATGGAAAGATGGAACTTAAATGAAAGATAACAGAAGAAATCATACATTGCACATAATCATGCATTTTTCTGTTATGCATTAGATCATGCATGTTTGAATCATTCTTGATATCATGACATCATTTGGTGGTAGCATATGACTTACTTTGTAAAATCATGCTGAAAGGTTTGATTATTTAGTTATTGATATATGACACTGTTTACTGTTCTTGACTGGTGAGTATATGCAATTATTGGTAGTTATGGATATTTAAATGTTGCAAATTTTATATCTGCACTCACTCAAATCACTGCATGAAATCTTATCCATGTTCTTTCTCTCACCTGGTTTCTTTAGAAGTAGCTGTGCTCAGAATTTCGGTTCTGACACCCTACTTTGTTGGTTTTTCACAAGAAATGGTGAACAGTGAAGTTGGACATGCATCTGGGGATGGATGAGTTATACTTGGGCTTGTCAGCTTCAGTAGAGAATATATTGGCTCTTTCTTTTGTCATTCAGTTCTTTTAAATTCTGCAATTGTTACTTTACTTTCAGTTGAAGAAAACCTTGTCTTTGAAATTTTCTTACTCATTAATAAAAGAGTTTTAGTTGGTTGATATGGATGATAATTGCAACTTCGTTTGTGGTGGATGGGCTATCCAATGGAAAGTGGAACTGTGAGGACCCCAGATCTCTGGGAAGGTTTCCGCAACTCTTAAAAAAAATAATAATAATATTCCGCATTTTTAAAAGGGTCTGGATTGGGGTCGTTACAGTAATATACATTATGGGATATCTCATCTGGAGTATGAGAATCTTGGATATCCGGTCTGGGGGAGACTATGAGGATACAAAAACTCCGTGTGCTGTAATTTGGTCTCCTGAACCCGATATTGAGGTTATTTCTCCTGACCACGGTTTTAGGGAGAGTCCGCCACTTTACCCGGGAGTGGTGTGTTTTGACACAACTGTTGTTTATGGTACCAAGGAAGTGGCACTTACGGGCGTGGGGTGTCCCTTGTGTCCCCGACATTAGATGTGGAGGTCTAATGTTCCAATGGATGGTATTGTTTCCTGATATCGGTCGAGGGCTAAGTTGGAACCCAGTAATAAAATACAAATTTTGTGTTAAGCTACCCTGGGAACCTACTTGACCTCGGGGTTTGTACCCGTTTGGTGTATCCGCGGGCAACTGTAATTAAAAAGAGGAACTTAAGGTTGTGTGCATCAAATAGGGCATGCATATGGAAAGATGGATCTTAAATGAAAGATAACAGAAGAAATCATGCATTGCACATAATCATGCATTTTCCTGTTATGCATTAGATCATGTATGGTTGAATCATTCTTGATATCATGACATGATTTGGTAGTAGCATATGATTTACTTCTTGAAATCATGCTGCAAGGTTTGACTATTTAGTTTCTGATTATATGGTATTGTTTTACTATTCTTGACTGGTGAGCATATGCAATTATTGGTAGTTATGGATATTTGAATGTTGCAAATTTTATATCTGCACTCACTCAAATCACTGCATGAAATCTTATCCATGTTATTTATCTCACCTGGTTTCTTTAGAAGTAGCTGTGCTTAGAATTTCGGTTCTGACACCCTACTTTGTTGGTTTTTCACAGGATATGGTGAACAGTGAAGTTGGACATGCATCTGAGGATGGATGAGAGTCATACTTGAGCTTGACCGCTTCAGCAGAGGACAGAGTGGCTCTTTCTTAAATTCTTCTTGCTTCTTTCCAGTTGTCGCTTTATTTTCAGTTGAATAAAACCTTGTCTTTGAAATTTTCTTACTCATTAATAAAAGAGTTTTAGTTGGTTGATATGGATGATGATTGCAACTTCGTTTGTGGTGGTTGGGCTATCTAATGGAAAGTAGAACTGTGAGGACCCCAGATCTCTGGGAAGGTTTCCGCAACTCTTAGAAAAAAAAAATATTTCGCATTTTTAAAGGGTATGGATTGGGGTCGTTATACAACTTCGGTGGTTGTTGTAGCCATTGCCCTAACTCAGCTTCAGTGGAGGATAAGGACACTTTTTGTTGTTTCTTACATTGCCAAGAAATGAGAGAATCACCTAAAAAACACAAAAGTCAGTAGTTGAGTGACGGTTATTGGGATTTCCTCCCCAATTAGAATCAGCATATGAAATAAGATTTAAAGATGAAGAAGATAAGAATAGCCCTTTAGAAATAGTTTTCTAAATGTATCGAACTATTCTCAATACGACACTCATGTGAACTGATATGGGCACATGTTGAAACTGGCTGGCGTTGTGTACAGCATGCACAATATCCGGTCTAGAAATAGAAAGGTACATTAGTGATCCGATAAGTTGCCTACAAGGTGTTGGATCATCTAATAGTACGCCGTCTTCAGCTCTCATTTTTGCATTTATCATCTCAGGCATGTTCGCATACTTTGTGTTAGTGATTCCCAAACGTGCAACAATATATGCTTCAAACTTGATTTGAGATAAAATGTATCCCCTTGGTGAGTAAGTCACTTCAATGCATAAGAAATATCTCAAAAAACCAAGATGAGTCATATCAAAAGATTTTTTAAGCATAACTTTAATTTCTTTAATTTTCTTTTTAGCATTACCAATGATGATCATGTCATCAACATACAAAAGAAGAATAATAATAGAGGTACATGTAGATCTTATAAACAAAGTAGTGTTAGTGTAACAGGATTTAAAACCAAATTTTAATATGGTATTACTAAATCGATCATACCATGCTTTAGGGGCTTGTTTAAGCCCATACAAAGCCTTTTGAAGTCGAAGAACCATACCATTTTCAATAGTCAAACCGGGAGGAGGATCCATGCATACTTCTTTATTTAAATTTCCATTTAGAAATGCATTTTTAACATCTAATTGATAAATAGGTCATTTTCTAATGGATGCTACTTCATTTTCTAATGGATGCTACTGCAACTAAAGTCCTAACTGTGGTCATACGGGCTACTGGAGCAAATGTCTCCTCATAATATATTCCATATTCCTGGGAGTATCATTTTGCAACTAATCGTGCTTTATGTTTTTGTAAAGACCCATCACTTTTTATTTTGATCTTAAAGACCCATCTCCACCCTATAATCTTTTCTCACTTGGGAAAAGGTTGAATTGTCCAGGTATGAGCTTTATGCAGTGCATCTAATTCTATCTTCATGACTTTTACCCACTCATCTATGTTTTTAGCTTCATTGTAGTAGATGGTTCATGATATGAATGGATAGCTAGAAGGCAAGCCCTATAGTTTGGAGTAAAAGATTCATATGACACGAATCTAGTTGGAGGTCTATCAATTCGTTCAGATCTCCTAACACTAGTTTCCTCAATATTTGTTGATTGATTATATCTTTCAAGGGCACATGGATGCTCCCCAGTATCTCATTTAGAATACTATAAAAGATTTTGAGATGGTTCTTGTAACGCCCCAAATTTCAAACTTGTGAACCCTTTTCAGAAAAACAAGCAAGAGACTAGAAATATCTCTTTCCTTCAGAGTTTGTTTATGAAATCAACGGAAGATTTTTCTTTGATAAATCATAAGGCAAGCTGACAACTTTGGGCACGTTAGCTAAAAGAACCAAAACTCACAAGATTCGGATATCCTAAGGGAAATCCGATACAAACCCAAGCGTCCAGGACGCGAGCTAAGAGCAGGAAGAAGAAGTCTTGAAGCCATATTACAATCACGCCATCGCCCGTAGTGTACCTAATAAACACTTGTACCCATAGAATGTGTTAGTTTCGCGAAAAACTAGTAGGTGCACAAGAGAGACTACAAGGAACTGAATTAAGTACATTTAATTCAGTAGGCTACGCAGTTTAAAGCAGATATGCAGTTAAACAGGTAAGCAATGCAAGCAGGTGAATAGTGCAAACACGTAAGCAGTACAAGCGAATAAGGCGTGCGAGCGAGTAAGTAGTGCAAATGCGTAAGTAGTGCAAACAGTAAGCAGTTCAAAGCAAGTAAGCAGTGCAACTGACCAACGCAGCATACCATCCATTTGATCGTAAGTTGAGAACTACTACGCAACAAGCTTGTCCTCGTTCCTAGAACGAGGTCTCTGCATCTAATCACCATCAGGACATCGTTTGTCGCTCACTACTACTAACAAACGCATTGTCTTGAACAACCTTAATCTATCCTCATCTCTCAAAGTCTTACGCGGCTAACCGTCACCGGTTATGACGCACTAAGGCGTCATACTTTCTCAGAGAAGCTCACCCTTCCGTAGAAGGTCCAAAACATGATCACTAACTCAAATCACTAACGATCTGATTCTCACATCTGAGTTATGCACGTAATCATGCTAAAACAGAAAGCCGAAACTATGAATTCATAGTTGGCTATCACAAACAATCTCAGAAGATCGTCACAGCTCACCATAACTTTTTATGGTAAGCGAAAACACAAGATCCACGTCGGATCGTTCGGTCTGAGAGATATACGACCGGACAAGGAATTACCGCCCTAGAGGGTATACTTGATCTTGTACCCTACACTTCCTCACAGGAGTTCACCGTCTTTGCAGCTACCCGTTCGTGGACAGTGGACATTCTCATAGAGATCTCTCACTCTAGCCGGGTCACCCGATCTGAGAAATGTATAACCTCACAGCGAAACCTTTGGGAAACCGATCCCCAACATATGCCATATCCAATGAAAATCATTGCGATACACGCATCAACACAAAAGACCGCTCTTGGCGTCGATAGCTACTAATACAAACAACAAGATCAACGTCGGATCACCTGGTCTGGGAAATGTATAACCTCACAAGGAATTCCGCCTTAGATGGTATACCTGATCTTGGACCATACACTTCCTCACAGGAGTTCACCGTCCTTGCGGCTACCCGTTCGTGGACAGTGTCCTCACAGAGAATCTACCACTCTAGCCGAGTACCTGGTCTTGATCATACATGCCCTCGCAGATAATCCTTTGGAGATCAGGTGCTCGTCAGACACCCTACTCGGTGATACACGCATCTATACAATCGACTGCTCCGAACAGTTGACTGCTCTCGAGGTCAGTAGCCACAATATGGGCACAAGCATGTATATCAGCAATATGCATTGTATCACTCCGCGCAGAAGCATATAATCCTACGCATCGTATGATTGCCCCGAGGAATATTGCAATTCTCAAATAGGCCCTCAAAGCATGTGTAACCGACACATGAGAACGCGCAGATATGGTAATTCAGTTGATTCTATGGGCGAAGGGTAACTAACTCTACCCGTCAGCCAAACAAAACAATTGAATAAGACAAGCACTCATAACAATGCTCGTAAAACATATAATTATCATAAAATGGCTCAGTCCATGAACAAGTAATTAAATTAATCGTAAGGCATAAACCATTACATCACAAGCCATTCATAAGCAATCATACGGCAACAATTACATCACAATATATAAGCAGCTTATAAGACAAGCAGCCACATCAATCCTAGTTGCCACCAGTTCGTAGATTACGAGTTGTATGCAATCACATCAATCATAAGAGATGCAAGTCAACAAGTGTTACGCTATAATAAGCACCAAACAGTTCGACCAAGGGATAAAGCAAGTCACATGCTAATATGTAGCAACTGGTATAATGCTATTATTATAAGCATTTAACTAGTATGAGAAACTCCTTATTACTCCATAAAGAACTGCGTAAGCAGTTTAACCAACTAGAGTAACGCCTTGACAGGCGTGCACAGTTCAACGAGTAGCATACTGAACTATCGAGCAAGCAAGCGAATTAGTAGTGCAAGCGAATCAGTAGTGCAAGTGAATCAGTAGTGCAAGCGAATCAGTAGTGCAAGCGAATCCGTAGTGCAAGCGAATCTCACGACCCATGACCAGTGTGAACAGACCTTATGTTTTGATAATTACTGGCCTGCGGGTATGCGCAGGCAAAACATAGAAACAACTGACACTAGTTCGGGCGTCTGTTATTCTATGTATTTTCAATAACCCGAATAGCTAGTTGAGTCCGCTCCAAAGGGGACGGCATTAGCCGAGAGAGGATTCCCCAGAGGCTGAAAAGCAGTGCCACGGATGCATCCAACTTCTGCAGAAGTGTTGAGCTAACTTGTGTAGCCCCTATCCCCTAACTCCAATGACTGGGGAGGCCGGATCTTTGCCCGTGGGGTGGTTGTTAACAACCTATCCATTGGAGTTTTTGTACCGATCTGTCCTCTCCCTTGACAGACAACCAGAAGCGAACGGGTGCGTTAGGGGTTGCTTAACTAACTACCCATCCTATGATGTGGTATTTAAACCACTCGAGCATCTTGCCTGTGAAGGCGAATGTGAGGCCATTTATGTGATTACAGCATTTTGCATTTAGCGTTGTTCGAGGTCGCACGCCCGTCTCATCTGATCATCGCAGTACTAGACGTGTCATGCACGACTACAAGTACTCTAGGATGAAGGGGGTATAGCTCCTTAATAGAAGCCCCAATAGGAGTGTTTCACAAAGATGTAAAGTTTATCAACTTCACCCTATCTTTTGAAACAGCAGTACCTTGTGCCAACATTATGCATGTGATTATCTCGAATCACATCCGCTATCGGGGTATCTACATGTCTTGCATGACACGATACCGGCCTCGATAGACGGGATACGGGTCTCTCAACAGAACACCCGCTAAGAAGTTCGCTTGAACCTCCAATTCGGGATCACCCGAGATATGCCAAAAAGGCGAGCAGAACCAGCCCGTCACATCCTTCCAAATGCTTCGATTTGGAGCAGTCTTTGATGCTTTTGCGCAGCTCCCTGAAACCTCAAGTCGACTCTGCAGGACTGCACGCACGAAGAGCCAGGATCCTTGCGAGGTATCCCTCTCCTTAGACGAGGATGTATCGCAAGCTCCCAACTGAACTCTTGTCGCAAGAGTGAGTGATAGATGTCTCTTGCATCATCCACGAGGATGCCTTTAAGGCATACGCAAAGAGCAAGAACTTGCACGTCATCTGCAAAAGCAAGGCAATACCAACACATATGCAAAAGCAAGAGCCTAGGCGCAACGGCAAAGTAAAGGCGGTAAGCAGAAGTGCAACGCAAACCCTCGCACAACGTGCGACGGCAAGTAAAGACTGTAAGCAGGAGTGCAACGCAGAACCTTTGCACGATGCGCAACGACAAAGTAAAGGAACTGTAAACAGGAGTGCAACACAAAACCTGTGCGCGATGCGCAACGGCAAAGTAAAGGACAAGGATCGCGAAACTGCGTCCTTGAGTTAAATGTGTACTCGTATAAATATATATGATATATATATATATATGCATATATATTTATTTAATTGTCCTTTTTAGTTAATTGAACTCAATTCAATTGTCCAAGTCTTCTGTGCAATCTTCCCCTACCTTTGAGAGTTGCAAGCTTGCTGTCATCCGCGGATGTACGCGATTGGCGGCTCGGGTCGCGGAGCGCGAGCAGGATCCGTCGTACGAGCTGCAAAAGTAATGATCTTAGCAAGCTAATACCAAAATAGAAAGTCAGAGGCACTATCACCGTCCTGACGTAAGGGAAGCAAAGGCAGGGGCATCGTGCACATGTGCACCTGCTGTAAGCGCAAGAAGCAGGGGCAGGGCCACGAGCCCCCGCTGACATGCTGTCAGCGAACAACGGGGAGGCAGGGGGTCGCACCATTGCCCGAAGAAGACAACGAGGGAGGCTTCGCCCTGCCAGCCAAGAGAGCAAGGAAGTGAGGCCCTTCCCTGCGAGCCACTAAGGGGGAAGCAGGAGGCCGCACGTTGCCTTTCAACAACGAACGGAGGCCCGCCCGATGCCAATGAAAAGCGAGGCAAGGGGGCTTGCCCCGGCCTGCCGAAAAACAGCGAAGGCAGGGGCGATGCCCCTGCCTAACGAGAAAAGAGGCACAGGGAGGGCTCGGCCCCCTCCCTTGCCGTAACAAAGAGCAGGGAGGGGCTCAACCCCCTCTCCTGTCAAAACAAAAAGCACAGAGGGGGCTCAGCCCCTCACCTACCGATATCACGAAGCAGGGAGGGGGCTCAACCCCTCCCCTGCCGAACGAAAGGGCAGGGAGGGGGCTCAGCCCCTCCCCTGCCATGATAGAGGGGACAGAGAGGAGGGGGTCGAGCCCCTCCTCTGCCGTAACAGGAGGCAGGGAGGAGGGGCTCGACCCCTCCCCTGCCGTGACAGAGGGAGCAGAGAGGAGGGGGCCGAGCCCCTCCTGTGCCGTAACAGGAGGCAGGGAGGAGGGGCTCAGCCCCTCCCCTGCCGTGACAGAGGGAACAGAGAGGAGGGGGCCGAGCCCCTCCTCTGCCGTAACAGGAGGCAGGGAGGAGGGGCTCGGCCCCTCCTCTGCCGTGACAGAGGGAGCAGAGAGGAGCGGGTCGAGCCCCTCCTCTACCGTAACAGGAGGCAGGGAGGAGGGGCTCGGCCCCTCCCCTGCCGTGACAGGCCAAACGACAGGGGCTTTTGCCCCTGTCAGTTGACGAAGGGAGAAGAAAATGAAAAAGGGGGGGGGGGGAATGAGGGGAGGTGCGCAGCACCTCCCTCCCTGGCAAACCCAGAGCCACCACGATTGGTGGCTCTGGTTCACCGACCCTTGAAGAGGAGGGTCGGGGGAGACGAAGAGGAGAGAAGAAGAAAAAGAAGCGTACCTGGGGAGTCGCCGGCGGCGGCAGCGGCGGCATCAGAGGGGGGGTCGCAAGTGGCGGCAGCAGACGAGCGAGGGAGAGTCGGGAGGCGGTGAGGGAGAGAGACAACGAGGGGGAGGGGGGTCGTATTTGAAACCCCTTGCCTTATTTTCTAAAGAAGGCACGAGGGAGGCGGTGCCTCAATTGGGTCCGGGTCGGCTCCGGGTTTGGATCCGACCCGAATCCTAACTTAAATTTTTTTTTTCACGGGTTATTACAGTTCTCTTTCTTCACTAGAGTCAATAATAGACTCAAAATTTTCAATGTTATTAACAATTTCATTATTTGATTTAGTTAATAAATCAAATAAAAAAACATACACGGTTTCTTCCTTGGGTTTTTCAAAATCAAATCTATTTTCTTTTCAAGAAAAGTAACATTTCTAGAAACATAAAGTTTGTCATTTGTTTGATCATAGCACTGATAGCCTTTTGATTCTCGGCATATCCAAGAAAGACACATTTTATGGCTTTGGGAGAGAGTTTGTTATATCTTTTAAGAAGCATAAAACATTTACATCCAAATACCCTTAGCCTTTTCAAGTCAGGAGAAATTTCAAAAAGTTTTTCAATTGGAGATTTGTTTTCCAAGACTTAAGAAGGCAATCTATTTATTAGATATATTGCGGTAAGTGCAGCTTCGGCCCAAAATTGTTTTGGAACATTTTTTTAAATAAGAAGGGTTTACGATGTTTTCTTTCAAAAATTCTATTTTGTTGAGGAGTCTTTCGACAAGATCGTTGGTGTAAAATTTCATGATTTTTTAGATATGATTGAAATTCATTTGAAAGAAACTCTCCCCCTGAGTCGGAGCAGAAAACTTTAATATTTGTTTAAATTGGTTTATAACAAGGTTATGAAAAGTTTTAAAACACGAAAAAAAAATTGATTTAAGCTTGAGGAAAAAAATCCAAATGTCTACTAAAATCATCTATAAATGTAACATAATATGAATATCCTCCCTTTGACATGACAGGAGCGGGACCCCATACATCCGAGTGCACCAATTCAAATATTTCACTAGATGAGGAAGTTCTTGATCCAAAAGGTATCATTTGCATTTTTCCAAGTATACAATCTTTGCATACAAAATCTTTATCTTTACAAAAAAAATCCAAAAATGAAAAATGAGATAATTTGGATATACTTGGATGTCCTAATCTTTTATGCCAAAGGTCTAAATCTATGTTTTTGACATGATTACAAAAAGAGTTTTTGGGTATACATAAAAAGTCTATATAATAGAGATCTCCTCTTCTATGGCCTTGCCCAATCAGCTTCCCTGACTGGAGATCCTGCACCCAACAAGCCTTAGATGAGAAGAAGACTTTACACCCATTATCAGAAATTTGAGAAACTGAAAAAAGGTTTAAATCTAACTTTGGAATAACCCGTATGTTTGGAACAAAAAAAAATTGAAGTGTCTTTGAGATTTCCTATGCTTTTGACTTTTAAAGAAGTGCCATCGGCGGTTGATACACATGAAAAGTATGAATTGGTGCAATCGGATAGTAGGGATTCATTATATGTCATATGAAAAGATGCTCCCGAATCCAAAATCCAAGTGGACTTACCTGGAGAAGAAGAGGACGATATGGCAGCACCAGATGTAGAAGGAGTCACTTTAAGGATGTGTGAAACAGCATCCGCTATTTGAGCAATTGTCAGAACATTGAAATTGCCTTCTTTCTTGATATCTTGAGTTTCTTCACTTAGAGCGGCTACCTTCTTAAATTTGGGACAATCCGGTCTTATGTGTCCCAGTTCCTTACAATGATGACAAATGATTTTGCCCTTGTATCCTCCATGATGTCCTTCCCCATTATTTTTTCTCTCAAAATGAGCGGGGTGCATGCAAAGTCTTGTTTCTTCTTGGCAAATTTGCGCAAGAGCATCACTTATAGAAGGAATTGAGGTCCTATAAAGTAAAGAGGACCTAACTTGTTCAAATTTCAGTCGGAGGCCATACAAGAAAGAGAAAAGGTTTTCTCTTTCTATTTGAGCTTTTCTCATTTCAATAGCCGAAAGTTCCCATTTAGGCTCTAACATAGCTAATTCATCCCAAATAGGGGATAAAACCCAATAAAAATCTCTCACGCTTTTGTCTCCTTGTTTTTCATTACATACATTGTCTTGAAGATAATATAGTCTAGCCATATCCCTTTAAATAAAAGAGTTCTTTAAGAAGGCCCATGCATCGTATGCCTTCTTGAATTTGATGATGTTGGTGGCAATCTTAAATTCTATGGTATTCATAAACCATGAGAGAATTTGAGTGTTTCTTGCTTCCCAATCTTCCAACTTGTCTTGGTATTCTTATAAAGCCTTTTCCTTTTCTTCTTCGGACAATACTTTGACTTGATCTCTTTCTCTTCTAGTCAATTTGAGTTGGGGTTCGTTAGTAGAACCACTAACAAAGCTCCATAGCTTTTTACCTTTTATGTGATTTTTCATTGCCGCCGCCCACATCAAATAGTTCTCATTTAGCTTGTATGTGATGACGTAGGCATAGCCTCTTTCTCCCATAGCGACTTGCGAAGATTTGAATAGAAGAATAACTAACACGAGCGTGAGGAGCACTTACCACAATAGTATCACTAAGGAAGCATTTTAAAAAAGACAGCTCTGATACCACGAAATGAAACAAGGGTGCATGAATACAATGCCAACAAAGAGCTACACAAATGCACAACAACAATGTCGTCTCTAATGGACCGATCACAATCTCATAAGAGATAAAATAAAAAAACAGTAATAAGGCATAAAAGCCTATTGAAAAACAAAGTGAGAAGTTGAATACCACAGCAAATGCTTTATAAAAGCACACTTACAAAGTAGAGGTGAGGCTCTATTTATAGAGCCTCGCCTTTAATGAATGGGAGGCAGTCCAATAGGCGTTGGACTGCCTTCCAACGGTCATATTTATGACTGTTGGGAGGCAGTCCAACTTCCAACGTCTAGTTGGACTGTCTCCCAACAGTCAAAAAGACTAACATAGAAACAGACAAAAAACAGAAAATAAAGAATAAAAAAGAAATAGAAAAATTTATATTTCAGTCCCTAGTGGACTGTTCTAAATATAAAGGACAAAAATACCCTTGTTGGGTATTTGTATACATTTAATTTTAACAGCATATGAGGGACGTGTTCTAGGTCATCTGATACCTCAATAACACCATAATTAAAGGACTATTTTTATTCTCATCTTCTTCATTAAATTTAATTGTTTATACTGATGCAGATTGGGGAGGTAACCCCAATGATAGAATCTCTACTACCGGCTTTTGTGTCTTTTTAGGAGATTCTTTAATTGCTTGGATATGCAAGAAGCAACAGAAAGTCTCATTATCCTCTACTGAAGCTGAATATCGGGCTATGGCAACCACTACAATGAAACTTGTTTGGCTTCGAATTCTTCTCAAAGATATGGGGGTTGCCAACAATCACAGTTTTCATTAACGGACCAAACATACCGAAATGGACTGCCACTATCTTTGTGATGAGTATCTACGTGGAATAGTTACACTGCCATATATCACATCAAAATATCAGTTAGCAGATTTTTTTCACTAAACCACTTCCTGCTCCACGCTTTATGTTTCTCCTTGGCAAACCTTCGGTCATCTCCTCATAAAGTTTGAGGGGGGGTGTTAAATCATATGTATTAATATATATATATATATAATACCATATAGGGGTATTATAGTCTTTTCATAGTTGTTTTATTAAACAACTATACTTTCTTATTTTAACTTTATTTTTCTTTTTTCTTTTTTCTTTTTTCTTTTTTCTTTTTTCTTTTTTCTTTTTCTTTTTTTATTTTTTATTTCACTCCAAAGAGAGGCCCCATAATAGAGTCGTTGGGGCCCCCAACGGTCACAAATGTGACCGCTGGGGGCTCCCAACGACTCTTTGGGAGCCCCCCTTTTGCCCTCCCTTTTTGAATCCCCTTGTGTGTATAAATAGGGGTGAAACCCCTTGTATTTTTTTTACAAAGCCTTAGTGCTTTCTTTCAATAAAGTGATTTTATATTTTTAGTTTGTGCTTTTCTTAAAGTTTGTGTATGTATTGTTTCATAGTGAACTTGGCTATTATTCCTTTTTTTGTATTTGTCCATTGTTGGACATTGTGAATGCTTTTAGCATTCTTTATCTTTTTGCATACTTCATTACAGAAACTTTCACCACTTTGCCTAGGAGTGGTGTTGTCAGACTCAGCTGCAGTTATCGGTGTATCAAGAAAAGTAGTATCAAAGCGTGATGATGCCCTTGGCGTCCCGGCATTAGCTGATGATTCTTAATGTTCCAACTTAGGGTGATGATTCCCAACGTTAGTCGAGGGACATGTGTGAGATCCAATTAATAAAATACAATTATGTGATTAAGATACAAACTGGAGACTGCCTTGGACCTCGGGATTTGGCCTATTTTTAGTATCTGTGATTTTTATGCAAGATGAAACTTAAATGTGTTGCATTAAGTATGAACATACATTCAAAAGCAATGATTGATAATTAAATTAAAAAGTCACTCATGAAAGTTGCATTGATTCATGTATCAACATTAGTTTATGTAACGTGTGATTTTTGGTTCCCTAAAATTAAGTTAGTGTATATTGCAAGCTTGTTTTAATTAAAAATTGTACTTTAAGGTTTCCTTAAACTTATGTTTGATTTGATGTATGCTTATTTCCTTACTGTTGGATTTTGAGAGGGTCTCGTACGAGAACTTTGGTTATTACCCCATTTTTAAAACCCTTTTCAGGTACTGAGGCTCAGTCTTAGCTGAGCAAAGTGATAACGAGACCAGCTTGCTCGAGGGTGCGACGGTTTATGAATTGATGTCCCGAATTTTGATGGCTATAGGAGTTTACTATTTTTTGAACTTATTGAACTTTGAATTGGGTTTACTAAGTTGATTACATTCAATTTAAATTTGTGGATTGAATAAATTTATGTTTTGAAATGGATGTTGATTTGATGAATATAAAATCTGCAATGTGTCTCATATCCATGGGTTATCTTTCCACAATGATTTAAAAACATTTATTCATTTAAAAAAAATTGCATTTTTTTAGGGTTAGTTTGAGGTTGTTACACTTTGTCTTTTACATGTTCCCTAAATATCAATATTCTAGAGCTTTTATTTGAAGTCCCCAAGTTATTTGTAGCCTGTGGGGAACCGCACCAAGGTCTTACACAGCCTCAAATCTATTTTGGACAGTTTGAATCATTAATGGCCTTCACCCCCTATGAAACTTCTCCTATTTACACAACCTCAAATCTATTTTGGACAAAGCCAAATTGTCATTGATGAAAAACCTAAATAAGCCACAATTAGATCATATTTCTAGTTATCCTCGATGCAAATTTCAGCAACAAATTTCCCTATGCATAGGCACATTCAGTGTAGAACAAAAGGTTAGAGTGGATAGCGGATCTTGATCAGAAATATGTTATAGGTTAGAGTGGATAGTAGATTCAGATCAGAAATGCCTATACATAATTTGTGTAAGAGCAGCAAGGAGCACCTGTCATTTCCTAATTTATGCTGCTTGTGTTAAGGATGGAGTATTTGTTTTATTATGTTTGTAATATAAGGGGTATAGTTGTCATTTAAGTTAAAAGGAGGTACTTGTCTAATATTTGTTTGTATAAGGGCATTTGTGTAATTCAGATTATACAAATGACATGAATATAGAGGGCATCCCAAGAGAGGGGGCACGACCCATTGTTCCCTTCACCCATTCTTCCTCTTCTCTATTTCCTTTGCTTTCCTCTTGCAGCTGCAGGGCACAAGTTTGACATGGTATTAGAGCGGGACAAGGATAAGTCCTCATTAAATCAACCCTAATCAAGGTAGGTTGTTCTCTTCCTACAATTTCTCCTATCTTCTAATCTTATTCCTCTTTCTTCTTCCTTTCTTCTATTCTCATCTAGTTATCTTCTATTTCCCCATTTTGTTTCCAAAAAAAAAAAGGAAGAAACATTTTCTCACTCCATCCTTCCTCCGGTCTTTTTTTAATTCGACCCAAAAAAGAAGATTTCAGAAAAAAGAAAAAGGGAAAAGGAAAGTTAAAAAAAAACAATATCTTTAAAGAGGCTAGGGTTTACAACCCAAAATCCCTCTCGTCCTCTTTTCTCTTTTAGATTGACTGCAAAAAAAAAGGAAAGAAAGAAGAGAGAGGCTGACATCACCTATGGCTCCCCTTCTCCAATGCTTGAGCATTTCATCAATCGGACCTCATATATTCGTTCTTTATAATTTATTTAGTAAGAAATATGTTTTACACGAAGACTTTATGACATATAGGCATGTTTTTCAAAACGTGAAAAATCGATGGCTCACAATGCATTTAAAACTTTACAATACAAAGTATTGTGGGCCATTGATTTTAGTGCTTTCAAAAACTCATCTAAACCTCTGAAATTAATAATCCAAAACATGTCACTCACTAAATGAATGATAAAAATCCAATAAGTCTGATCGATGAAAAACTCGATCGTTAGGGAAGGAACGCCGTTGATTATCATCGATTGTAGATTTTGGTCCTTTGGTTGGAAGGTCGCCTTATATATATATATATATATATATATATATATATATATATATATATATATATATATATATATATATATATATGAGAACTCAAATCAGGCCCATCTCCTTCACTCGACGAGATTATGAGGCTTCCCTCCCTTCACCCCCCCCCCCCGCCCTCTCTCTCTCTCTCTCTCTCTCTCTCTCTCTCTCTCTCTCTCTCTCTCTCTCAGCCTGTCAGGCATCATTTCTATTAGTGACAGACAGAAAAGACTGGAGATCGTGACTCCTCTCTCGATGTCATTGCGCCTCTTCACCTGGCCAGCCCTAACCAAACTATTTCTCCTCTCCTACTGCCCAGCCCTCTCCCCACGCCATTGTCCCTCTCTTCCTCCCAAGCTCACCCCACGCCATTGCCCCTCTTTTCCTCTCTAGCTCACCCCATACCATTGCCCCAATTTTCCTTCCCCACCATAGCCCTTTAACTGTTGATGCAACGCCCCAAAAACTTAAACCCAGAAACATAGGGATTTTTTTTTATACATACAGCAGAATCATTTTATAACTCATGGTTAAGTGAATGGAGCGATACAGGTAAAAAGATCTTCAACAATCCACACATCCTTAATTCCACTTTGGTTCATAAAACTTTACAAAAGTACATTTACAAAGAACGAATCAATGATGGCATATCAGTTATAAGTCGATCAGGGAACCAGTAGATCAAACAGATATTGAAACCTCTCATGTAACCGCTTGTGGTGACTACTCATGACCTGAGAATGTTAAAAAGGATAGGAATTAAACTATCACATCTAAGTAGGAATTATGTACTGATAGTGCAAGTATATCATGAATCGAGTGTGTGGTATGAGTGTCATGGTTGAAGCTTTAGTGTATATCAAGACAGGTAAGCACTATGTAACAAAGATCTAAATTCATGTACATGAGCAGGTGAGCAGTTATATAACAATAACGATTATGCCAAATTAATACGCAGTTGAGGTATGCCATAGTCAATGTAATAACATGTACACTTCAGATAACAATTTAATAAACTCGTATCCACAAAGTTAAGAATTTTACTAATTTACAAGTTGATAATATAAAGCATCTGAAATAAAACTTACACATATATCTCTAATGTCTTCACTGGTTGTGACACCTAACTCTTTTAAATGATGTTTAATTATCTTATCCCGTGAGTACACACGGACACAGGTGACCATCTCAGAAGAGAACGTTTAGGGGTATATTATTCCATGTATTTTATTAACCCGAACATTCTAACGGAGACCGAATCCCTAAGGAAGCGACCAATAACCGAGAGAATCTCCCAAGGGCTCAACTCAAAATAGAATGCATCCCTAACTTCTGCAGAAGACATGGAACTACCACCTAGGACACATAGGTAGTCCTGGTCCCTAACTCCGAGGACGGGGACCCACGAGCTGCTTCACGCTCGACACCAAACACAAGTCCTCGAAGTCATGTACCACCTACCCTCTCCAAGGTAGGTCTGAACTGAGTAATTGGGTTTCATTAATTTAGTTATTTTCCCAAAGTTTAGAACATTTCTCCAACTTCTAATCACTGTCATAGCATTAAACCCCATTCTTAGTAATACACACACACCACTGTGTTTTTTTTCCATAATGATTTTTCCATACTCACTCGTAGTGCTCGATTACACTCAACTCTTCACACACACTCAAACATTGAGTCCCAACTTTCCTTTGTCACATGTTATGTTTATTGTTCACCATATACTAAACATGAATACCCATCATAGGTATCTATCTGTTACATATAACCCAGTTGCTCTGTTAATAAAAGTATCACATACTCTCACATATTGTTTTAACCAAATTGTCCCAACTAGATATCTTTCCAAAAAAAAATAACAAATCAGCTATCCTGAAATTTGTGTTAAACCATTTTTAGCAGACAACCGTCCAATATAGTTTGCAGTTAGTCAGAAAAATGCATCAATATGGTTTAAAAGAAACATGACAATTCATGCACAGAGAGGCAATATACCATTGACAATACTAGTTGAAATCAAACATGAACATAAACAACTACTCCTAAATATAGCCTTGCATGTAGTGTGAAATGATATACAGTTTTAACGGGTTCTTTATAACGTGAGATATGTTGTATGGATCACCCAGTATAATATACGTAAGATTGTTCATGCAAGATATAGTCCCTCAATGAAAGTATGTTTACTATTGTTCCCTTTCATAATACATTTTTTTGTTACAAAAGAAAAACCAAAATCTACAACAACCCACGAAATTCTAAGCTTATAAAAACAAAATGGAATCTGATAGCATATACAGATTTTAGTTAATTTGGAATCCGACGCAGGCATCAAGAACCCAGGTTTATTCAAGAAGTTAAAGAAATTAAAGGAATCTATGTTATGTTGTCCTTATGGAATGGAAATCAGATGCCGACAGATTCAAGACACCCTGCTTCACAGATTATTTAGAAGCCAATGCGATAGGTCAAAAGGAATCAATCTAACTAAGAAGAATCAATCTGACCAACAGCATATATGATCAAGAAACCAATACGCTCAAGAGAATGAATCTAATCATGAAAAAAACCCATAATCAATGTGTTCTAGAGAATGAATCAAATCAGGAGAAACCTATCTGATCAAAAGCATATAAGATCAAGAAAACCAACGTGTTCGAAAGAATGAATCAGATCAGGAAAAACCTATCTGGGTTTCATCTACTGCCCCCACACCGAATCCACCCATACCCATGCCATCAGAACAGAACCTTACCTCAATCGTGATCGGTGCCTGCTCTGAGAAGAAAGTCGGCGATGGCGACAGCAGGTGGTCGGGGTACCTCTAACGATGATGACTCCACTGACGTGCACAGAATCTTCAGAGAGGAAGAAAGAGATAAAAGGTGGGAGGTAAGAGTAGTTGTTTGAGACCTCCCTCACTTTCCTCCTGTATAGCGGCGACCCCCTGTCTCCGATGAACCGGGAGAGTCGGTTACCTCCTGTAACCCCTCCCCTGCCCCGATCTTGCTATCTGAATTTCTTGGGCAAAAATCGTGCCCTAAACACAATTCTGAGACTCGAGTTTTAATAACAAAGAAAAACGGGTCTGGGTTTGAACCCGATAACCCACAATGTCGGATCCATTTTACCGTGGATCCGGATCTATAACAGATTATTAACCCACTCAACCCATCGGATCCTCCATGATGTGGGTCCGAATCGACATCACTTGGACAAATCCATAAGTGAATCCATTTGAGTCCATGGTGGATTCGACCCAACATATATATTTTTACCCTATTGCCTACTCCATTTGGATCCAGTAAAGGGATCCAAGACCCAAATCTCCCTATTTTTTGGAGTTATTACATCCTCTCCCCCTAAAAAAAAATTTGTCCCCGAAATTTACCTGAAAGAAAACAAAGTTTACTCGAACAGATTGGGATACTTCTCCCTCATACTAGCTTCAGGCTCCCACGTGCTTTCCTCTATACCATGATGTTACCACCTCACCTTGATAAAAGCAATAACTTTAGATCGTAAGGCTCGCTCGCTTCTTTCCAATATTTCCACCGACTTTTCGTCCATCGTCAGGTCTTCCCTTATATTCACATCCTCATACTGAATAACATGAGACGGATCATGTAGATATTTCCGCAACATCGAAACGTGAAACACATTATGTATTTGCGCATACTGGGGAGGTAAAGCGACTCGATATGCTGTTTCTCCAATCCGTTCCAGAATCTCGAAGGGTCCCACATATCTTGGACTTAATTTTCCCTTCTTACCAAATCGAAACACACTTTTTGTGGGCGATATTTTCACAAAAACCCGATCTCCCACACCAAAAGTAAGTTCTCGGCGCCTCAGATCAGCATAACTCTTTTGACGACTCTGAGCGGATGTTAATCTATCTCGAATCATTTTGACCTGCTGAGTATAATGTTGTATTACGATTGGTGGTTCTAAAGAACGTTCACCCACTACATCCCAATAAATCGGTGATCTGCATGTTTTCCATAAAGAGCTTTAAAAGGAGTCATACCAGTACTTGCATGGTAACTGTTATTGTAAGCATACTCAGCCAAAACCACATGTTTATCCCATTCGCCCTTCCAATCCAGCATACATGCTCGCAACATGTCTTCGAGCGTTTGAATAGTCCTTTCTGATTGACCATCGGTTTGGGGATGAAAGGTCGTACTCAGCTTCAGCTTGGTACCCAATGTTTGTTGTAACTGACTCCAAAACCGGAAGTGAACCTTGGGTCTCTATCCGATATGATTGATACTGGTACCCCATGTAAACGAACAACCTCTCGAATATATAGATCTGCTAGACTCTCCAGAGATTGGGCGATCCTTATGGGTAGGAAATGAGCTGATTTTGTAAGTCGATCTACTATTACCCAAATAGCATCGTGTTGTCTTCGTGTTTTGGGCAAACCCACCACAAAATCCATAATGATCTCTTCCCACTTCCACTGAGGAATCTCCAGTTGCTGTATCATTCCTCCAGGTTTCTGATGTTCCATCTTGACCTGCTGACAAGTCAGACACTTTGAGACATAACTTGCAACCTCACGTTTCATACCATTCCACCAATACCCTCTTTGTAAATCTTTAAACATTTTTGTACTCCCTGGGTGTATGTTGTACTTGGTTTTATGTACTTCTTCTAACAGTTCTCCTTTTAACTTGGGATTGCTAGGAACCCAAAGTCGCTTTTGCATCCAGATACTTCCATCCTCTTTCAGGGTAAAATGTGAGTTTCCTTGTTGAACCAATATTCTAAACTTCTCGTATTGTGGATCCTCCTTCTGACCATCAATAATTCTAGTAAGGATCTCAGGAAGAACCAATAGATTTGATAATCTGATGTTTCCTTTGTCGTCCCCACACGGTTTCCAGTCAATAAATGCTTTCATTAAATTCCATCATTTACTCACTAAACTGGACAGTGTACCCTCGGTTTTGCGACTCAGAGAGTCAGCTACAACATTTGCTCTTCCAGGATGATAGGAAATTGAAAAATCATAATCTTTTATAAATTCCAACAATCGTCGTTGCTGCATGTTTAACTCTTTCTGAGAAAAGAGATACTTAAGACTTTTGCTAACTCAAGATCATGAGTTGGATAATTACGCTTGTGGTTCTTAAGTTGGCGAGAAGCGTAAGCTATTACCTTCCCATTCTGCATCAGAACGCATCCCAATCTTGTTCCTGACGCATCAGAGTAGACTACAAAATCACCATGGCCTGTTGATAAAACTAAAACTAGAGCAGTTGTAAGTTTCTTCTTTGGTATCTGGAAACTCTCCTCACATTCATCCGTCCATTCAAATTTAATTCCTTTCCTTAGTAACTTGGTCATGGGCATGGCAATCCGTGAAAAATCCTGAATGAATCTTCTATAGTAACCAGCCAGACCAAGAAAACTTCTAATGTCACTGACATTCTTTGGTTGACTCCAACTCAATACAGCCTCAACCTTCATCGGGTCCACCGATACACCATCATGGGATATAATATGACCTAAAAACATAACCTTCTCAAGCCAAAATTCGCATTTGAAAAATTTCGCAAACAATTGATGTTTTCTGAGAGTCTCCAATATTATTCTAAGATGATTTTTGTGTTGCTCTGCAGTCTCCGAATATATGAGAATGTCATCAATAAAGACGATCACAAAAGTATTCAGATAAGCGCAGAATAACCTATTCAACATCTCCATAAATGTCGCAAGAGCATTCGTAAGTCCGAAAGGAATTACTACAAATTCGTAGTGACTATACCTAGTTCGGAAAGTTGTCTTTGGAATATCCTCACTGCTAATCCGCAGTTGATGATATCCGAATCTGAGATCGATCTTAGAAAATACCTTAGCTTTCTGCAATTGATCGAACAAATCTTCGATACGTGGTAGTGGATATTTGTTCTTAATTGTAGCCTGGTTCAACAAACGATAGTCTATACAAAGTCTCATGGAACCATCTTTCTTTTTCAGGAAAAGGACTGGCGCCCCCCAGGGTGATACACTTGGTCTAATAAAACCTTGTTCCATTAATTCTTGGAGTTGCTTCTTCAGTTCCTCTAACTCTGCCGGAGCCATGCGATATGGTGCTTTCGAAATGGGTGCAGTCCCAGGCACCAACTCAATTTGAAAATCTACCTCACGCCGTGGAGGTAATCCTGGCAATTCATTCGGAAATACATCTGAAAATTCTCGCACCACTTCAAGTTCTTCTAAAGGAATGGATTTCGATTCACAGGAAAGTATATTCACCAAAAATGCCCTGCATCCTTGCCTTAAATACTTTTGAACCTTTAATACCGATATAGCTTTGGAGGTTGCCACCCGTCGGGAGAGTCGGAACTCAACTTTTGGATGCCCTGGTCTGTTCAAAATTACCTTCCATTGGCGACATAAAATCTCAGCATAATGCTCAAATAACCAGTCAATTCCCAGTATAACATCAAACTCCGTCATATCGAGAATGATTAAGTCAGCATTAAAGGTTTGTCCTTCTAACACAATAACTACCTCAGGAATGAAATTTATACATATGGAGTTATATCTTATAGGATTGTACATATCCAAAGCATATTTTAGAGTTTCAGTATGTGCACCTAAACGTTTTGCAAACTCAATAGAGATGAATGAATGTGTGGCACCACAATCAAACAATACTAGTGCAGCATGACCACCGACCATTACAGTACCTTGCACCAATTTCGTGTTATCGAGTTCTTCCACAGTAGTAGCGTAAACCCGTCCTGGTACCCGCTTTTGCACATTCGATGGAAGAATAGGTTATGGTGGTGGAGGTTGTTGCGGTGCAGCCCCAACTTGTCCTTTCTTCATGTCAGCAATCTTCTTACGGCACTGCCGAATATAGTGACCTATTTTGCCACACTATAAACACGCGTCGGTGTCCCGAGGACAGGGTTGCCCATTATGAGGCCAGTTGCACTTGAAACATGCCTTGTTTTGTCCCTGATGTTGTGGAGGACGGTCTCCACCCGAGATATGCTGCTTCTTCTGCGGTGACTGATATTTCTTGCCACCAGGTTGCTGTTGTGTGGAAGCTCCCTTTTTTCTGACATGCCACCCAGATCCTTTCGAGATCACTCCCACTCTTCGTTCAAGGTCGTGGCTGCTTCGATGGCCGAGGCAAAAGTGGATGGCATGCTAGTCATTACTTTTACTCGCAACCCATCTTTAAGACCATGGACGTACTTAGTTGCTCGTGCTTTGTCATTTTCAAACAGGTTCGGGTAATATCGCTCCAAACTGCGAAAACGAGTAGTATACTCTACAAGACTCATATTGCCCTGAGTCAGTTCCAGGAACTCCTGCTGCTTCCTATCGCGAGCATGTTGTGGAAAGTAGGTTTCCAAAAAGACTTTCTGAAATCCTTTCCAAGGTATGAGGTCCATTTCTGCGAACTGAACTGTGCGAGCCGTATCCCACCATTTTTGTGCATCCCTGATCAATCGGTATGTACCAAAGTCAGTCTGTCTGTCGTCTGGAACAGGCAGAACTCTAAAGGCGCTCTCAATCTCGGCAATCCAATTGTCGGCACATTCTGGATCGGCTTCCCCAGAGAAGGATGGCAGATTTAGCTTCAAGAACTTCTCATATGTCACGACAACTGGGTCATGACGTGCACTCGTAGTAGCGACCATCTCTGTCTGGACCCGCACTTGCGCATCCAAGGTCTGCGCTAAGTTGTTAAGGGTATTCATCATAAAATCCCTTTGTTCTTGCCATTTGTCGGGCGAGTTAGAACAGTTTTGGTTTCGTCGATACATCTTTTAGAAATCTAGCAAAAGTAACAATATATGTCAATCTTTATAAGATTTGTACTCACTGGGCTACACTACTTAGCATCATGCCCACAATACTCGCTCAAAAAAAATTATATATATATATATATATATATATATATATATATATATATATATATATATATATATACTCACAAAACGCTTGCAGGGAGTGGCTCGACCACGATGCTTGATGTATTGTTCCCAGCTCTGATACCATAACTGTAATGCCCCAAAAACTTAACCCGGAAACATAGGGATTTTTTTTTATACATACAGCAGAATCATTTTATAACTCATGGTTAAGTGAATGGAGCGATACAAGTAAAAAGATCTTCAACAATCCATACATCCTTTATTCCACTTTGGTTCATGAAACTTTAAAAAAGTACATTTACAAAGAACGAATCCATGATGGCATATCAGTTATAAGTCGGCCAGGGAACCAGTAAATCAAACAGATATCGAAACATCTCCTGTAACCGCTTGTGGTGACTACTCATGACCTGAGAATGTTAAAAAGGATAGGAATTAAACTATCACGTCTAAGTAGGAATTATGTACTGATAGTGCAAGTATATCATGAATCGAGTGTGTGGTATGAGTGTCATGGTTGAAGCTTTAGTGTATATCAAGACAGGTAAGCACTATGTAACAAAGATCTAAATTCATGTACATGAGCAGGTGAGCAGTTATATAACAATAACGATTATGCCAAATTAATACGCAGTTGAGGTATGCCATAGTCAATGTAATAACATGTACACTTTCATATAACAATTTAATAAACTCGTATCCACAAAGTTAAGAATTTTACTAATTTACAAGTTGATAATATAAAGCATCTGAAATAAAACTTACACATATATCTCTAGTGTCTTCACTGGTTGTGACACCTAACTCTTCTAAATGATGTTTAATTATCTTATCCCGTGAGTACACACGGGCACAGGTGACCATCTCAAAAGAGAACGTTCAGGGGTATATTATTCCATGTATTTTATTAACCCGAATATTCTAATGGAGACCGAATCCCTAAGGAAGCGACCAATAACCGAGAGAATCTCCCAAGGGCTCAACTCAAAATAGAATGCATCCCTAACTTCTGCAGAAGACATGGAACTACCACCTAGGACACATAGGTAGTCCTGGTCCCTAACTCCGAGGACGGGGACCCACGAGCTGCTTCACGCTCGACACCAAACACAAGTCCTCGAAGTCATGTACCACCTACCCTATCCAAGGTAGGTCTGAACTGAGTAATTGGGTTTCATTAATTTAGTTATTTTCCCAAAGTTTAGAACATTTCTAAAACTTCTAATCATTGTCATAGCATTAAACCCCATTCTTAGTAATACACACACACCACTGTGTTTTTTTTCCATAATGATTTTTCCATACTCACTCGTAGTGCTCGATTACACTCAACTCTTCACACACACTCAAACATTGAGTCCCAACTTTCCTTTGTCACATGTTATGTTTATTGTTCACCATATACTAAACATGAATACCCATCATAGGTATCTATCTGTTACATATAACCCAGTTGCTCTGTTAATAAAAGTATCACATACTCTCACATATTGTTTTAACCTAATTGTCCCAACTAGATATCTTTTCAAAAAAAAATAACAAATCAGCTATCCTGAAATTTGTGTTAAACCATTTTTAGCAGACAACCGTCCAATATAGTTTGCAGTTAGTCAGAAAAATGCATCGATATGGTTTAAAAGAAACATGACAATTCATGCACAGAGAGGCAATATACCATTGACAATACTAGTTGAAATCAAACATGAACATAAACAACTACTCCTAAATATAGCCTTGCATGTAGTGTGAAATGATATACAGTTTTAACAGGTTCTTTATAACGTGAGATATGTTGTATGGATCACCCAGTATAATATACGTAAGACTGTTCAAGAAAGATATAGTCCCTCAATGAAATTATGTTTACTATTGTTCCCTTTCATAATACATTTTTTTGTTACAAAAGAAAAATCAAAATCTACAACAACCCACGAAATTATGTGCTTATAAAAACAAAATGGAATCTGATAGCATATACAGATTTTAGTTAATCTGGAATCCGACGCAGGCATCAAGAACCCAGGTTTATTCAAGAAGTTAAAGAAATTAAAGGAATCTATGTTATGTTGTCCTTATGGAATGGAAATCAGATGCCGACAGATTCAAGACACTCTGCTTCACAGATTATTTAGAAGTCAATGCGATAGGTTAAAAGGAATCAATCTAACTAAGAAGAATCAATCTGACAAATAGCATATATGATCAAGAAACCAATACGCTCAAGAGAATGAATCTAATCATGAAAAAAACCCATCTGATCAAAAGCATATACGATCAAGAAAATCAATGTGTTCTATAGAATGAATCAAATCAGAAGAAACCTATCTGATCAAAAGCATATAAGATCAAGAAAACCAATGTGTTCGAAAGAATGAATCAGATCAGAAAAAACCTATCTGGGTTTCATCTACTGCCCCCACACCGAATCCACCCATACCCATGCCATCAGAACAGAACCTTACCTCAATCGTGATCGGTGCCTGTTGTGAGAAGAACGTCGGCGATGGCGACAGCAGGTGATCGGGTTACCTCTAACGATGGTGACTCCACCGGCGTGCGCAGAATCTTCAAAGAGGAAGAAAGAGATGAAAGGTGGGAGGTAAGAGACTAGAAAAGAGAAACGAGAGTTGTTTGAGACCTCCCTCACCTTCCTCCTGTATAGCGGCGACCCCCTGTCTCCGATGAACCGGGAGAGTCGGTTACCTCCTGTAACCCCTCCCCTCCCCCGATCTTGCTATCTGAATTTCTTGGGCAAGAATCGTGCCCTAAACACGATTCTGAGACTCGAGTTTTAATAACAAAGAAAAACGGGTCTGGGTCCAAACCTGATAACCCACAGTGTCGGATCCATTTTACCGTGGATGCGGATCTATAACAGATTATTAATCCACTCAACCCATCGGATCCTCTATGATGTGGGTCCGAATCGACATCGCTTGGACAAATCCATAAGTGAATCCATTTGGGTCCATGGTGGATTCGACCCAACATATATATTTTTTACCCTATTGCCTACTCCATTTGGATCCAGTAAAGGGATCCAAGACCCAAATCTCCCTATTTTTCGTAGTTATTACAGTTGACCCTCTCCTTCCCCACCCCAGCACTCATGAAGCATCAGATGAATTCCTCCTTGGTGATTTTAAAAAATGAAAAGGAAGTGGAAGATGAGTATGATCTTAATCATCACACAAGCGTACAATTGAATTATTAATGATACTTACAACGAGGGTAAAGAAGTCTCCATCTGAAATTACAGAAGGTAAGTTTTACCAGAGTGAAATTCCTAGATAACTATGAACTATATATATAAAGAGACACGCATAATGCATGATTATGTAGTACTTAATCTAAACTAATAAAGCATGAACATCTTAACTGAAAATTCTTCAACAAAAATTCTAAGCTGTTATGATTAAACTTTGAAAATCCAAGTTAAAAATTGAAATGTGATGTAAACAATGATAAATTTTAAAAGAAAAATCCACAAGCGTATATAAAATAAACAATCAAGATCATGAAAATGAAACAGGTAAAGGCATACGTTAACCATATCCTGCATAGGTTTGACTGTATCCATAAAGTGTCATGGAGTGTTCATGTCACGTTGATATGACAGGCATGCTAGGTGAAGTATTGTGTGATATATAGCTTAGCATTATATGGCTTTTGAAAAATAACTTCAACTTTCAGTACATCTATCTGACAAAATTAAGATGATGGGGATTAGATGATCTATTTGGGTTTAAACTTAAGGTCATGTGAAGTTGCAAAAAGTTGCATTTACTGTTTAACAGCATAGAAGGATAAAGCACACTCCTAACGTCATACACAATAATCCATGAAAATAGTCAGCAGTCATCAAATCAAAACCTTAGATGTTGGTATCATAGAACATAATGAGGCTAAAATCGGCTCTTTGAACAGTCTCTAACTCCAAAAAAGGGTAGTCAGATTTCATGTCCTTAAAGATAGCAACCGTGATTTGGAAATTCAGTAGCTCTGTAGATGTGCGACAGTAACAAAAATGGTGAGAAACAGAACCAAAAATTACCTCCATGCTGTGAGTGCTGAACACCAAATCCTCTCTCAAAAATTTGATATCCTTCAAATGCTTAACAAGTTTAGGCAGGAAACCTTTATGGCTAGAAACACAAAATAAGTACCAATTACTTCTGGACTATCCTTAAGTCCAACATAAAGTTTTGGTGTGCTCAAAAAATAATAGAAGCAATAAGATATAAAGGTAAAATTGCACAAGGATTGGCACAAAGTCCTCGCATAATTCTTTGTTCAGCTGACACCGACAATTTTATGCTCCTCCAGTCCCCCTCCTACCCCCCAAAGGTACCTTAGAGAAATAAACTTAAGCAGGAATGCGTCCAAGTTTTCACTTTGCAGATAATTGTAGAGAAACTTCCATTTATTTTACATCATAGTTCTTTTACATAATTACCAGGTGTCATTTATTCATTTTTACCAGAACTCTACATGAGCATGCATGTGTAAATGTCTGTTTCTTTGCATTGTGTGTGAGTGAACACACATGCAGGTGTTTGTTTCACCCTTTGGTGTAACTGTCATGGGAAATGTAATACCTGCAAATATCTCAAGAAAATGAAAATGGTTAGGAATGACAGACATACATGGAAAGAAAATTTGCAAAATAAAGCGACCACTAGGAAGTGCTCCCTCTAAATTTTCGTGGATAGAACAAGAAAATATCAACTTCAAGAAGGAAAAGAAAAAGGGAATACTCACAAAAGATATAGCAACTAATTCATAGATCGTACAAGAGTAAATATTTACTTATATGTCACAAATAACCAAGAATAAACATCTTCCACAGAGCACATTTACCACAGTCTACAGTGAGGTCCATAAGTAAGTGGGACCACAGAAGCAATATGTTTCAGAAAAGTGTTTTAAGTAGGAACTCATGCAACAAGTGTAATATTTCAGTGTATTTTTAAGAAGCGCAAGGATGTGAACATAACTAACAAAATAAAATATACAATTTATTCATTAGGGGAATTGAAAAGGATAAACAAGAAAATAAATAGACTTTTGTGTTGATTCTACCTTTTCCCATCTGGGTGTGTAATCACAATATCTAAATCACCGCAAGTTGCTTTTCCACGTCTGTATGAACCCCCACAAACAATGATGACCTTTGCAAGTAGAAAATTAAGTGTTCTTACTGAAGAAGTTCACATAAATACAATAAAAGAAGAATGAAAGCACATAACAAAAGGAAAAGATTGAAGAATTAATGGCATCCAATATTATTTAGTCTAAACTAAATGTTAACAAGAACACTACTAAATTTGTTGTGTGCAGAATTTTTCGCTCGACATAGGAAAAGAAGTACGGAGTGCAAACATTATTTTGCAAGCTTAAAATCAGCATTCACAAGTCATAGATGAGAAGAACATTTACTTTTTTAAGTATGGAAACAACAAAAAAATCAAATATTTACATATTCGCTAAACATGTCAGCTAGCAAGAGCTGGCAAGAAATTCATGAGACACAAACTCAATTATAATGAGCAGAAAAAAATAAGAAGACAAAAATATAATGTTCTAATGCTTAAAAATATAAAATAGCAGAAATGAAATGATATTCTTTGAAAAAATGTGCAATCTTTTCCAAACAACCAAATGAGTAAATAAAACAGATAAGCACGATGCACATTTTTTATTTGCAGCAGGTAAAACCGTTCATTGTATTATTTGATGATGGGGCATATACATCTCTAATGGTTTATGGATCACAGTAATAGAAAACACAAAGTAATCTCAAAGACAATAGATAATATGTGAACATGACTAGTTAAAAAAATCATCAGAAACATAATATGCATGCTTAGTGTATTCATCCTCACCCCAGGCAAAATATCTTGTCCAGCTTTTTGTAGGATTTCCTCCATTACTTTGACCTAAGTCAGCAGGCAGATAATAGCAGATAATAAGGACTCAAAACCTGGTACATGTTCCCGATAACAAAGCCCAAGGAAAATGAAACTTTGTACCTCAGCGCGTGGAATCTTTTTCTTGATATCATCAAAGTATTTCACACCTAGCCGTTGGGAACTAGTTAATGAATTATCTTTCAGAAGATCATCTAGGGTTCGATGTCCTTTCTCATAAAGCTTTAATGCAGTGGCCGGCCCTATGCCCCAAACCTCTCCAAATAGGCTAATTGTTTTTACCTGCATAATTTAAGAATTGGGCTAAGTAAATCATGCTTTAAAACAAACAAACACACAAAGTGAAAAATAAAAGGATTCAAAGGGGCCAAGGAGAGGTAACCAAGCTGACAAGGAGCCTAAATAAGCAACATGATGGCAGTTTCAGGCTGAATATGCACTCATCCACTACGCCCATCCTCCTCCCCATCCCCAACACACACATGCATATGGAAGCAATCGACATTTACTTATTTTAATGAATGTCAACAAGTTCCAAAATTCATTTTGCCCTAAAATGTACAAAATGACATGGTGGCTCTTGATATTGGATGACATTGTGAAAAGCAATCAGACATTAATGCATGGGTATTTATCAGTTGTACTTTGGAACCTAAGGTGTAGGTAGCATTGTAAGCAAATAATTAGGCACCACCATGGTACTAGGGGACAATGACTTGGGCTTGTGTGTGTAGATAGATGAAGCAACATAAAAAAAAAAAAAACTGGTGCTATCTACACAGCTCCCGGGCATTTTGGACGTCAACTGGCACACAAGCCCTTAGATTGTAAGACTCGTGAATTTTAAAAAAAAAAATTTGGATCTAGGTTGGATCCGACCGGATCCGGGTCCACACAACACCCCCCACCCCCACCATTCTATTTAAACCCCCTAGGGGGGGGGGGTCTTTTTAACGCAACCCCCACACCCCGAGCCTGCCCCGACTCTCCCTACTCACCCACCCCCCTTTGCTGACTCTTGTCTTCCCCTTCCTCACGCCGACCCACCCTCATCGGAGAACCCCAAACCCCGACCCTCCCTGTACCTCGTCGGATCATCGCCGGAGGTGCTGCTCTCTCCCCCCCCCCCCCCCCTCGTTTTCTCCCTCTCGCCAGAGCCCCTCCTCAAGCCAGCACAACCCAAACTCTCTCTCTCTCTCTCTCTCTCTCTCTCTCTCTCTCTCTCTCTCTCTCTCTCTCTCTCTCTCTCTCAGTAGTTGGTCGGAGCTTCCCAACCGTCGGAGCCCTTCCCCCTTGATCATTTGTCGGACGACAGCCGACCACCACCCCCTGTCGCCAGCAACAACCATCACCACCGTGATCACCCTACCGTTGGGCCACCCAACCTCGTGGGAACACCACCGTCATCTCTGAACTTTCCCCTTTGCCCCCTCATTTCAGTCACCAGACTGCCGCCCACACGGTCGGTCGTAGCCGACCCCACTGACCAGCTGAAGGCACCCGACCACCATCGAGGCCCCCTTTTCAGATGGTTGTCGAGATTCGCTGGCTGCCAACCCTGTCCAGCTAGAAACTCTCTGTCAACCAGTGTGCCTAACGATCACCGCCCCTGCTAACCAGCTGCTACTCCCTCTCCCTATCGACTTCCCCTGCTGACACTTTCTTTTTTTTTTGGTCTTCTTGAACCCGAGTCGGGCTCGGGTTTCGCCACTTTGCCTCGCTACCAGTAGCGAGCAGGGGTCTTCGGCCATCGACAGTCGCTGCCTCCAGTAGTGGCATGGTCGTCGGCCTTCTTTTTTTTGTGATAGCTGCAACATTCTGAGCTGAGCTTGGTTTGAAGTGAGCCCAGCCTGATTCTCTCAGCAGGAGGATCAAGCTTAGGCTCAGTCCTGTCTTGTTTGAAGGCCAGACCCAGTTCAGCTATAACCGAGCTCAGCCCGAGTTGGTCCCATAATACAAGCTGACACATGTGTGCCAAGTCTAACTCAGTTCCTCTAAGCCCAGCTCGATCCAATTTGTTCAAATTGGATTCAAGTTCAACGCTTGCGACGTAATCGTCGTCGCCTTTCATCAAAATCTAAAAACTTAACACAGTGTAATCAATTGCAGTGTACCACTTCGATATAATGGATGAAACACGTTTACCGAGGTACAAGCCTTTAAAAACCTACGCTCGGAATCGTTAGCAAGTTTGACCATCTCCGAGGTAGGAGAAAGTTACATATGAAGACAAATGACAGAATACTTTTAACGTATACGCGTGTATATATATGTGTGTGTGTGTGTGTTTAACTCAAGGATATAGTTTTGTGTATTCTTGTCTATTTAAAATTTATGCCATTTACTTTATCGATATTTTGTTATATACATAGGCTATTGCTTACATAATTTATTTAGCCGATGTATGGTTTCATACATCATGCACTGCTTACGTAATTTATTTGGTCAATGCATGGTTTCGTAAATCATGCACTGCTTACGCAATTTATTTGGCCGATGTACGATTTCGTACATCATGCATTGCTTAAATAATTTATTTAGTCATTGTATAAATTCGTACATCGTGCATCGCTTACGCAGTTTATTTAGCTTGATGTGTGGTTTTGCACATTTACTTTATCGTCGCACTGTAATGTGCACAAGCTTATGCTTTGATATATATATATATATATATATATATATATATATATATATATATATATATATATATAACTTTGTAAAGTACACAGTTTTGCGTATTCTTGCTCACTTTGTATTACGCTTACATTTAAAGACGCAAATTTGCGCATACTCGCCAAGTCTTTGTTTTTAAAAAAGAATTTCACATGCGAGATTTCAAATCTCGTATCATTCGTTGTTTGGAAAAGAAAAACAAGTACTTCGGCATTTGTGTATTTGCAACCAAGTATTTCCCTCAAATCTGCGTAACGGGAAGGCTTCGACAACGTAGCCCTAAGTGGTATGTATGTTCAGTCATTTGTTTTGGTATCCGAACTGACTTGGATATTCCCGGCCTAAAGCACGGGACTTTGAGATTTCTAAATAATGTTGAGGTTTCTTTCTAAGAAATTGATATTCCTCTCATTGTAATGGTACTAGCAGACATGCACGGCATGTTAGTATTATGATGATTGGATGAGAGGTTTATAGTAACTTCATAGCGTGCAAATGCATAATGGTGAAAAAGAAATCACATAAATGGTGATGATCGCCTTCACAGGCAAGATGCTCGAGTTGGTTTGAAAGACCAGAGTATGTAGAATGGGTGTTCAGTTAAAATAGAACCTGACATACTCACTTGTGTGCACCGAGTCTAACTTGGTTCCTCCAAGCCGGACTCGATCTGGTCAGTTCAAACTGGATTCAAGTTCGACTGCTGCGACATAATCGTCGCCGCCTTTCATCAAAATCTAAGAACTTAACATAGTGCGATCAATAGCAGCGTACCACTTCGGCACAATGGACGAGACACGTTTATCGAGGTACAAGCCTTTAAAAACCTACGCTCGGAATCATTAGCAAGTTTGACCATCTCTGAGGTACGAAAAAGTTGCATACGAGGATAAATGACACAATACTTCTAACTTATACGTGTATATGATTTTAACTCAAAGACGCAGTTTTGCATATTCTTGTCCATTTAAAATTTATGCCATTTACTTTGCCGCCACGCTATTATATGCACAGGTTATTTCTTATGCAATTTATTTAACCGATGTACGGTTTCGTATATCGTGCACTGCTTACATAATTTATTTGGCCAATGTACGGTTTCGTACATTGTGAACTGCTTACGCAATTTATTTGGCCGATGTACATTTTCGTACATCGTGCATTGCTTACGCAATTTATTTAGTTGATGTATGATTTCGTACATCGTGCATCGCTTACGCAATTTGTTTAGCTCGATGTGTGGTTTCACACATCGAGCCTTGCTTTATGTCATTTACTTTGCCGCCGCACTGTAATGTGCATAGGCTTATGCTTTGATATATATGTATTATATATACATATATATAACTTTGTAAAGTGCGCAGTTTTGGATATTCATGCCCACTTTGTATTACACTTGCATTTAAAGAAGCAGATTTGCACATACTCGCCAAGTCTTTGTTTTTTAAAAGGGATTTCACATGTGAGATTTCAAAGCTCGTATTATTCGTTGTTTGGAAAAGCAAAACAAGTATTTCGGCATTTGTGTATTCGCAACCAAGTCTTTCTCTCAAACATGCGTAACGAAAAGGCTTCGACTGCGTAGCCCTAAGTGGTATATATGTTTGGTCCTTTGTTTTGGTATCCAAAATTACTCGAATATTCCTGGCCTAAAGCATCGGACTTTGAGATTTTTCAATAATGTTGGGGTTTCTTTTTGAGAAATCGATATCCCTCTCATCGTAACGGTACTATCAGACATGCAGGGCATGTTAGTACTACGATGATTGGATGAGAGGTTTATAGTAACCTCATAGCGTGTAAATGAATGATAATGAAAAAGAAATCACATAAATGGTGATAATCGCTTTCACAGGCAAGATGCTCGAGTTGGTTTGAAAGACCAGAGCATGTAGAATAGGTTGTCAGTTAAAATAGAACCTGACATACCTATTCGTCTCTTTGATTTCGTTAAGGGAGAGGATGGGATGGTACAAAAACTCCGATGGACAGGTTCTTAATAACTACGTTCTTCGAGTAGCAATTGACTCGGTGTCCCCGGTCATCGGAGTTAAGGGACGGGGTTACCAAAAATTATCCTAAGTGGTAGATCCCATGGACTTCTGCAGAAGTTGGATGCATCTCTTGTCACAAATGCCTCTGGGAAATTCTCTCTCGATCACTGGTCGTCCCCTTAGGTGCGGACTCAGATAATTGTCTAGGGTATCAAAATACAAAGAATAACAAACCCACGGTTGTTTTTACGTTTCTCCTATGCATACCCTCATGACAGTTAATATCGAAACAAGATTATCATGCTCATTTTGCTTATTCTGAACTGCACATCACGAAAGGAGCAAAGTATATGTTAGTTTTGTTCTGAATTTTGATATCTATGCACCTACCAGATTTTTATAAGCCTGAACCGTTTTATGGGGTACAGGTGATGATTAGGTCGGAATGGCAGGCGATGACGCGATGATATCAAGATCCCACTCTTTCTCCGACGTTTCGTTATTGAGCACGTTTTGTAATTTTGCATAAGAGTTTTCTTTGGAAATTCCTCTTTTGTATAAATTTTAAATTATTAAAAAACTTGTTTTGGATCCATGTGGTTTCAATGCTTATACGGAGATACAAGTCTATTGTGTAAAGGAAAGTTCGCTTGTAATGTGCCCAAGGTCCGTTGACTTGTTATTTCAAACATCATTTTTCGCTGAATTGCCATTTTAAAACTCTGAAAGATGATTGATTACAAAGCCTTCAAATTTTTCCTAAAAAGTTACAAGTTCGGGATTTTGGGGCATTACATAGATACCATTTGCAAACCAATAAAAGAGAGGAAAGAGAAAAAAATGAGAGGAAGCAAAATGTTAATTATTTATTTTCCATCTAGCCGGTGTGTATTGTGGTTATTTTGGATACCCAGTGGAAGGTATATGGATACCCAACTATGGTTATATTTTTTGTTTGCTTATTTTGTTGTACGTGGTTGATAGTACTATAGCTCATGGAGTTAATTCAATTAACTAGTTTCCATAACTCTAATATCAATCCATAGGACAGCAATATTGTGTTTTATTTAAGACACCCGTAAAACATTTTTGGATATGATGTTATTTTTCTCTTTCACTCTTGTCTTAGTTGCACATTTTTGGTTGGGAAGATTGCTTGATGATTGGCATTTGACTACTTGTTTTTGTGTTTTCTAGCATCTCTTATATCAAAGTATGCAAGAACCAATTGTGTGTTGCTCAAGCACAGAAATATGGTTCCAAGTAGAATTATGATTATTAAGTTTAGCCATCTTTTGTCAGATTTGGACTATTTATTTATCATTTACATCTTTTACTATTCCATGATTGTAGGCCACTGATTTTTCAATTCAAACCTTAAAAACCATGCTTACATATCAAAATTGGATGACCCAAAAGCTGATTCTCACTAAATTGACCATGTAGAACACATTTTTGTTATCAGGTTAAAAAAAAATGGTGGAAATGGATGTGCACTGATAAATATATGCACACCGACCGGTCCCCCCCCGCTCTCTCTTATTCTCTCTCTCTCTCTCTCTCATATATATATATACATCTAGTGAACATTATTCTCCACTTGTGTGTTTATTTTCTTAATTTAATGGTCTTTAGGTGCTTTTCCATCATATAGTGTTGATATTTGGTTTCATGTTAATGAAATATGAGGCACATTAAATTTGGATGTGCATATTCCCCATTTAAGTGAATTCAGAGTATAATAGAATACTTTTCACATTTTACAATGTGCAAGGTCTTCCTATCAATTCTTCATATTCTCTAAGATTCTTGAATATTAAGAGTTTGTTTAGCTTTAATTGAGACATTACGTATCACATCCTGTATATCTCACTTCACAGGGAGATGTTCTTTTTTTTGCATAACAGAGCTGGGGGAATTAGGACCCCTCCCTTTTACCAACAGCCTTTAGCCAACCCAAACAGGCCAGAGGCCTGTTCAAACTACCAGGCAGTTATTCAACTACCCATATACCAGTGGGGTTTTAACTTGCAATGTCCCATCACATGGAGACCTGCACAAACTGTCCAACCAGATGGTGAGAGCCTCCGTTGGTTCACAGGGAGATGCCCTTATTTAAGCAAACAACAGAAGAGATTAAAGATTATTTATCCAAGAAGCAAGAATGAGATGTAAACATAAAAGAAATTTTTTTAAGCCAAGTTTATCACGCAGCATATAATGACCTTTTCATCTTTCTCAAAATATTCCAACTTTGACAGCTTCTCTGTGGTCACAATCTCATGAATCTGCACAGGAAATGATCCTAGATTAAGACAAAAAGTAGTGAAACAACCTAGAAGCAACAACAACACGTGTAATTTTATTCCTGCAAGCAACAGCTATATGCACATCATACAATCGCACTTATATTTCTTACCCAAATAAAGTCGTGTGTCATACATTGAATGGTTCCACCAGAAATCAACTCAAACACTCGTTTATTAAATCAAAAGAGTTTTTTCCTTGCACCTTCTGGTTACATCAGCTACAGCTACGGTTTTAGGGCTTTTCTTGTCCAAAAAGTATCAAGGATCAAAACTATGTTCCTTCCCTTTAAGGAGAAAAATGCAGGGAGCCCTTTCCACCATGCCTATCAATACCTCAGTCTTTTATGCATAACAACCAAGAAGAGCATAGGTATATCTTAACTCTTTTCCATGGGAAGGACACCTTTTATGTGGCCCACATGTGATGGTGCAACGCTTGCAAAAGGGTAGGAGAGCTTGTTAAATGTATTTGTTTTTCATATATATATGTGTGTGTGTGTGTGTATTTTCTATAGTGTGTATTTTAAAATTTCTTTTGTATTTTTATTTTCTTTTATTATTATTTATTTATTTATTGTAAATGGCATGCCCATTATGGGCATTTTTTTCCCAGCTTTTATAGCTGTTGGGACTAGCCCAACTAGCTTTTGGGCTAGTCCAACAGCTAGTTGGACTAGCACAACGGCTATTAAGGCCTCCCTTTTTCCTCTTCTTGTTGTATAAATATATGGGAACCTCACCCATATATTTTATGCTTTTTATGAGCATTCTTTGGTGAATAAAATAATATTTTTTATATGCTGTTCATCCCATTAGTGGCTTGTGTACTTGTGCGCTTAAGTTCTTGTTCTTAGCCTTTGTGGCTTATTGTGTATTGCCCTTAGTAGCCTTGCATTTGCACACATTTGAAATTGTATTTGTGCACATTATTTCATTACATGGTATCAGAGCCAACAGGCTCTTGATCCTAGTGGTGGACCACCGTAGTGCTCGTGCCTTTTCTTGTAGAACGTGCCAACGTTTTAAGTGACCATCCTTCTTCATCAACTCTCTCTTGCTCATTATGGAGAAGGTGTTCGCGTTTGTCAAGCCCATAAAGTTGAATGGCTCCAACTACCGCACTTGGGCTTCTACTATGGAGAACCATATCTTGTCCAAAGGCCTCATCAAATACATTGAGGGTGATTGTCCAGAGCCTCAACTCTCATTCACAAAAATTGTGGATGGGAACATAAAGTTCCTCGATGAAGATGAAAAGGTCGCTGCCACCCTTGAGTTTGAGAAAAGACACACAAAATGGTGAATGGACAATGCAAAAATCTTATCATGGATTGTGAGTAGTGTGGACACCTCCATCCTTGATAGTGTGGCCCAATTCAAAATTGCCAAGGAAGCATGGGAGTTCTTAATGGACATGTATACTATGAAAGACATCGCTCATTAGTGGAATATTCACAAAATGAATGATGTCATTGAAGCACGGTGACAAAACCATCTAGGACTATTACAACGAGATGGCCCTCCTATGGAGAGAACTTGTTGTCTTGGAGCCTAAGTGGGAGACTCCCAGAGATCATAGCCTTAGACAAGAACTTAAAAGAGAACAAATTTTCATGTTTCTTAATGGTCTAAGGCCCGATTTAGAGGGGATCAAGATGATGCTACTTCATAAACCTAAAATTTCTTCTCTCCATGAGACTCTTACCAAGTTGAGTATGGAGGAAGGTGTTAATGTATATGATAGATAATGTATATATACATTATGTGTATTGGTATATATATATACATATGTATTTTTTTATACTTGTGATATGCATGTAATAGGTCATGCCCATTAGGGGAATTTTAGTATTTTTCTATTATATAATAAGGTCTACCCATTAAGGGCAGTTTTAAAAAATGTACTTTTTTGCTTCTTTATTTTATTTTATTGTTTAAGGCCTTCTAGCCGTTGGGTTAGTCCCAACGGCTAGTTGGTCTAGCCTTGTAAGCTCAATTTTGGCTCTATAAAATGGGATCTCTCCCATTGTATGTGTAATAACCGCAATTTTTACCGTTAAAAATTTTAGTATTTTAGGAGTAAAATGGGTGAATCTGGGCACGGATCCAAGTTTTGGATCCAGAACCCATATTATACAAGATAAACCTATTTAAATATTAAAATACGTAATAAGAAAAGAAATAAAATAAATATATAAGTGGGGTTTTTGGATCCAATTAAGAATCCATAATTTTTTTATAAGACCTGGATCCAACATGTGATTGGATCCCTAGTGCGGGTCGCGGGTCAGACTCGGACCCGGCCCACACCCTGTAAAAAGGATACAAAGGGGGGGCGATAAGGGGGCTGCCTGATAAAAATGAAGGGGGAAACCCCCCGATAAGTCGCTGGTTAGGGTTCTTTTGAACCCTAACATTTGGAAATGGGAGGGGGGAAGCCGAAGCCGCCGGGCTTCCTTCCTGTAAAACCCGAGATTTCTTATTTGAAAATATTTCAAATTTTTCAACTTTGGGCCTAGATCCACATTACGGATCCAGGACCCATAAAGGGGGGGGTATTTAGGATTGATTTATTTGAAATCTTGATTTAAAGGGTAATAATAGATAAATGAAAATTTTTCTAATTTAAAATTTAAAGTTAATTCGAGGATCCACAGTGGATCCATTTGGATCCACTTGTGGACCCATTTGTTTTGGGGCCGGGTTGCGGGTCCCGGGTTCGGACCCGAGCCCCACCCCAACTAACAACCCTTTTCAAACAGAAAGGGCAACCCGATAAGGGTTGCCCGATAAACCCTAACAGGAAAGGAAAGGGGGAAGGGGGTGTTACGCAAGGCGTAACCGACCTCCCCCTCCCATCTCGGCGAGGGAGGGGGCCTGGGGTCGATAAAAGGGGGGTGAAGAGAGGGTTATGCCCTCTTCACTCGGGCTCTCTCTTCCCCATCTTTCCCCATCTCTCTCGCTTGCTCGGTGCGCACACGCCGGAGGAAAGGAGGTCGCCGGAAAGCTGCGACAGCCACCAAAAGCCCTCCAGCGAGCTCCCTGTCACGGCAACAGCAAGGGGCAACCCCAGCCGACCGTGTCTTCGCGTCCCCAGCATCCGATAGCCGGAATACCCTTCAAAAAGGTACGGGTACCTCTTTTTGATTCAAATGTGGCATCGGTGGAGGTTTAATTTCCATGCAGCAGTCGATGGAAATCTCAGGGAGAACAGTTTCCACTGTTACTCCCTTGCACCTTCTGTGCTCTTGTTGTATTAAAAAGAAAAAACAGATTTAAAAGCTTTTCCTGCATGGTTTGGGGCCCAAGTATGCAGTCGGCTGGGTGGATCTGGCTGGGTGCTAGACCCAGTTTTGGCTGAGTCCTTTATTCCAAACTTTTATTTTAATTTGAATGGTTAGAATAAGTTGATATTGTTTAATGAAATTAGCATCAGATTTATCAAGCTGATAGGCATTCTTATTTTAATGTTAATGGTTAGAATAAGTTGATATTGTTTAATGAAATTAGCATCAGATTTATCAAGCTGATAGGCATTCTTATTTTAATGTTAATGGTTAGAATAAGTTGATATTGTTTAATGAAATTAGCATCAGATTTATCAAGGTGATAGGCATTCTTATTTTAATATTAATGGTTAGAATAAATTGATATTGTTTAAATGGAATTGGCATCAGATTTATCAAGCTGATAGGCATTCTTATTTTAATGGTCAGAATAATGTTGATATTGTTTAATAAAGTGGTGCATCAGATTTACCAAGCTGATAGGCATTCTTATTTTAATTTGAATGGTCAGAATAATATTGATATTATTCTATAAAGTGGTGCATCAGATTTATCAAGCCGATAGGCATTCTTATTTTAAATTGAATGGTTAGAATAAGTTGGTATTGATTAATGAAGTTTTGCATCAGCATTATCATGTTGATAGATATCTTTTAATTGAACTGGAATGGTCAGAATAACGTTGATATTATTTAATAAAGTTTTGCATCAAAAATTATCATGTTAATAGGCATCTTTTATTTGAACTTGAATGGTTAGAATGAGATGATAATTCATCCATAGTTTAATTCTGATATGTCTTAGAAATTAAATATAGTATTGAATTTGTGATCGTTGCTTAGCAACTGTTGAAGCTTAACCAGCTGGGCATTTAGGAAAACCTGAGACAAAAGGGATTGTACCTAGTGATTTCAAAAAAAAGATATACATATAAAGTAATTCAATGGTGGTTTTTGAAATAGGATAGGCTGTCGTTTTGACAGCATACACAGGTCCATACTGCCACACCCAGCCGATAGGGTCGGCTGGGCTGAGTTGCTAATTTCAGAACTTCTTTTGTGATGGGAACCATGTCATGTTAGTAACATAGGTTGTTAGCATATGAAAACAGGGCCTGGTTACGTGATTGATAAAGTTAAGAATTCAAACCTTTTGATGCATGATAAATCTTGAGCATGAATTATGTACCTACAGTCTCATTTCTCTTTATGTTAGGAGTTGAGGTGGTGTACATGACTGTTGGAACATGTTTACTCATTAATGTACTTGATGTGTGTTGTTACATTACATATAATTATGATTCCTGCATTAGTGTTCCGGTGATCAAAATGAATCATCGAGGGTTTGGTAAACCCGAGCTGTGGGAATATTTTCCCTTACTTATTTCAATGCATTTCCAAGATCATGCTTCATAAATATTTCAGCTTTATTGTATTGTTCTATATGTTTCCACAGGTCGGAGTCCTGTGATGGCTCTCGCGAGATAGATGCGAGCTTTTGTCTTTCTTTTGCATATGATATTGCAAAACTTAAGAAAATAAATCTTAATAAAAAGTAATAATAAAGCACAGTGTAATAAACCTTCTGGGATCACTCATCTGGAGAATGGGGATCTTAGAAATCCGGTCTTGGGGAGACTGTGAGGATACAAAACTCCGTGTGCAAATTTTGGTCCCCTGAACCCGATATTGAGGTTCCTTCTCCTGGCCACGGTTTTAGGGAGAGTCCGCCACTGTACCCGGGAGTGGTGTGTTTGACACAGCTGTTGTTTTTGGTACCAAGGAAGTGGCACCTGTGGGCGTGGGGTGTCCCTTGTGTCCCCGACATTAGATGTGGAGGTCTAATGTTCCGAAGGTGATTCGGTCGAGGGCTAAGTTGGAACCCAGTAATAAAATATAAATTGTGTGCTAAGCTACCCTGGGAACCTAACTTAACATCGGAGTTTGTACCCGTTTGGTGTATCCGCGGGCAACGGTAATTAAAAAGAGAAAATTAAAGTTGTATGCATTTAATAGGGCATGCATAAGGAAATAAAAGACTTAATGGAAGATAATAAAATGATTCATGCATTGCACAAAAGACATGCATTTTTCCAGCTTTGCATTAGATCATGTATACTTTAATGGTTTCCTTACTCAATACATGAGTGTAGGTGTTGAATGTTTAATTCTTGTTGCATGCTAAAATTTTAGTAGGTGCTACTGCTTTACTGTCCTTGCATGCTTAGCATTTATGATTTTTACATAGATAAATTCTCAATTGCTATAAACTGTCTTGTATGTGTTTCCATTAATTGTTGCATGATAGCTCATCTTGACCCTTATCTCATTTGTTTCATTAAGAAGTAGCTGTGCTCAGGATTTCGATTCTGACACCCTACTTCATTGGTTTTTCGCAGGAACATGTGATCCGTGAAGTCGACAGCTACTGCGAGGGCGCGAGAGTCACAACGAGTTTTGACAGTCTTCTTTATGGACAGAGTGGCTCTTTATTTAGTTTTTCAGTCTAGTGTTCTTGTTATTTGCTTATTGTCATCAGTAGGTTACTTGAGTCAGACACTTTATTGTTGAGATTAGTTTTTAATTCATGAATAAAAGTAATGGTTAGTTATGGATGTTAATTGCAAGTTCTTTTGTGGTTTATGGCTATCCAGTTGGAATTGGAACTGTGAGGACCCCGGGTCTCTGGGAAGTTTTCCGCACTGTTTTAAAAAAAAAAATCCGCAATTTCAAAGGGGATGAGTTGGGGTCGTTACAGGTTTGGTATCAGAGCCACCACAATTACTTGCAATTTATTGTCTTTTAGTGTTTAATTTTCATAATTGGTATGAGTGCTCTGTCCTGAAGCGTCAACAAGTTGTGACTCGTCCTCCAGAGCAGTCTTCTTCACTGGTATGGTTGCTTAATACTTTTACTTAATTTATATAAGTCCTGTGTGATTATGTTACTTAAAAATTTAATGTTCTTTTGTGTGAATTAAAAGGCTAGTGTGATTACGGGGATGATCATTGTTCGCGATCGACCCTGATGCGGTAGTATCAATAATAGTCTAATTTGTTAAAGGATGTGCATTGTAGATGTCGCACTATACCCGTAGAGGCACTTCGTCTTCTACTGCTGCTCCCACGAACTGGCAGGAGCAAAGAGATTTCATGATAGAGGCCATCCATACCCTGACAGAGACTATGACGGCTCAATCGACACAGACAGCGCAGGCGCTACAAGCGACTCAGAATCTTCAGGCGGCACAAGCTGCACAAACGGCCCAAGCGGCACAGGCTGCACAGGCAGCTGCACAGGCAGCCGTGCAGGCAGCGACTCGTGACCCTCCGGTCAATATTGTTCCCAACGCAGGTGGCGTTTCGTTCGAGAGGTTTCTGAAGTTGGACCCGCCTTCCTTTTCAGAAAAGGCAGACCCAGAGGCTGCCGAGAGATGGGTCGAGGAGATTGAGCGGGTGTTTGACATCTTACTTGTCCCTGAGGAGAGAAAGACACCCTTTGGCACGTACCGCCTGAACGGCGATGCCAAGAACTGGTGGGACACCCTGCGAAGGGTGAAATTTGCTGATTGGGATGAGATTCATTGGGAGACGTTCAGGGAAGAGTTTCTGGATGCCTACTTTCCCCCTTACGCCGAGGAGCAGATGCAACAAAAGTTCCTCGATCTGACTCAGGGGACCATGAGTCTCGTGGAATACACTACCAGATTCCGGAGTCTTGAGAAGTATAGCCCAAACCTCTTCAAGAATGAGAAGGCAAGGGCGGCTAGATTCGTGCGTGGACTGAAGGACGGGTTACGGACTCGTGTGCTCGGGGGTCGTCCTTCTACCCTGGCCGAGGCGATCGAGTCGGCCACCGTACTGACCGAGGACTGGGAACGATCCAAAGGTGGTTTTCAGAAAAAAGGTGGCAGCGGAGGAGGTTCTTCAGGCGGGACCAGAAAGAATCCTCCAACAGGAGGGGGAGTGCAGAACGGGAAGAAGCAGCGGACCTGGGACGGGCGACAGCAGGGCGCGCAACAGGGCCGACCTCAGCCGCGGAGACAACAGAGGAAGGCTCAGCCGGCATGTCGCAGGTGCGGCAAGAACCATCCACTAGGTTTTTGCCCATCGTTCAAGGGGGTCTGCTACCAGTGCCAGCAGTCAGGGCACATTGCCCCCTTCTGTCCGAACAAGCCTGCGGTTCAGGGTGGACAGCCGCAACAACCACAGCAGCAGAGGCCTCAACAGCAGCAGGGTCAGCGCAAGACCAATGGACGGGTCTACGCAGCAACAGCAACCTCCCAGGATGATCAGGCTGATCTGATCGAAGGTATATTTTTAGTTGCCGAACACTTTGCACGTGTTATGTTTGATTCGGGTGCAACACACAGCTTTATTTCTTCCTCGTTTGCAAAGTTGCTCGATTTAGTTCCATCTAGCCTCGAAAGGGCTCTCGATGTGATGTCACCTATGGGTGCATCCTCTTCCTGCGGGAAGTATTTTCCATCCGTATGCGTGGTGATAGAAGGCCATGAGTTGTCGGCCGATTTAGTTATTTTGGATATGACATTCTATGATGTCATCTTGGGCATGGACTGGTTGTCCAAGCATAATGCGACCCTCCAGTGTCGGGGCAAGAAGGTAATCTTGGAGCACCCCAATGTGTCTGCATTGTTGTGCCATTCGACGAGACCAACCGATGGGGTGAAAATCGTGTCAGCTTTGAAGGTCTCCAAGTACCACAAGAAGGGTTGCATGGTATTCTTGGCCAGTGTTTCTACTCAAGACAGTCAGGCGCCGTCCTTGGAGCAGTTAGACGTTGTCCGCGAATTCCCGGATGTTTTTCCCGAGGATTTGCCGGGTTTGCCTCCGCATCGAGAAATTGAATTCTCGATCGAGCTAGTGCCTGGTACAGCACCAGTTTCTCGCGCTCCGTATCGCATGGCACCTGCCGAGTTAGGAGAACTGAAAAAGCAGTTGCAGGAGCTTCTTGACAAAGGATTTATTAGACCGAGTGTATCCCCTTGGGGTGCCCCGGTCCTCTTTGTTAAAAAGAAGGATGGTTCAATGCGACTTTGTATTGACTACCGCATGTTGAATCAAGTAACGGTGAAGAACAAATACCCTTTGCCTAGGATCGATGATTTGTTTGATCAGTTGAGAAGGGCCAAGGTGTTCTCGAAAATTGATCTTCGTTCGGGTTATCATCAGCTGAGGATTAAAACCGAAGATATTCCTAAGACAGCGTTCAGGTCCAGATATGGGCATTATGAATTTCTAGTGATGTCATTTGGACTTACAAATGCCCCTGCGGCATTTATGGATCTGATGAACCGGGTTTTCAGGTAGTGGCTGGATTCTTTTGTCATCGTGTTCATAGATGACATTCTGATATATTCGGAGAGTGTGGAAGATCACCGAGAGCATTTGCGACTCGTGCTACAAACACTGAGAGAACATCAGCTTTACGCTAAATTCTCAAAGTGTGAGTTTTGGATCGATAAGGTAATGTTTCTTGGTCACGTGATATCCGAGAGAGGTGTAGAGGTTGATCCAACCAAGGTGGAAGCCGTTTTGTCATGGGAACAACCGAAGACGGTGACAGACATTAGGAGTTTCTTGGGATTGGCGGGTTATTATCGTCGATTCATTCAAGATTTCTCGCGTATAGCGTCTCCGATGACTCGGTTGTTGCAGAAAGGAGTGAAGTTCGAGTGGTCATCTCGCTGCGAAGACAGTTTCCAAGAGTTAAAGAAGAGGTTAACCACAGCGCCGGTTTTGGCATTGCCTTCCGGTACGGGTGGTTTGTGGTATTTAGTGATGCGTCAGGGTCTGGACTGGGTTGTGTTCTTATGCAACATGGAAATGTCATAGCATACGTTTTTCGACAGCTAAAGGTGCATGAGAAGAATTATCCCACACATGACTTGGAGTTAGCGGCAGTAGTTTATGCGTTGAAGATTTGGCGCCACTACCTTTATGGGGAAACGTTTGAGGTCATGTCTGACCACAAGAGCCTCAAATATATCTTCACCCAGAGGGACTTGAATTTGAGGCAACGTAGGTGGTTGGAATTCCTAAAGGATTACGACTTCTCCATCGCTTACCATCCGGGTAAGGCGAATGTGGTGGCGGATGCGCTTAGTAGAAAGGCGTCAATCACAGCAGCTAGCTTAATTGGACGCAGTTGGAATCTGGTCGAGGAGTTCGTACGATGGCAACCTTTTTCTGATGACTCCGAGCGCATCCTTTGTGTCGGGATGCAGGCCCGACCAGAGATCATAGATCGAATTGAGGAACTCCAATCAGAAGATCCGGACTTTGGAAAGTTGTGCGAAAGTGCTCAGAAGCCAGAAGCGCAGTTTCGCCGGGAGGAGAGCGGAACCATTATGTTCGGGGACCGATGGTGGGTTCCAAAAGCGTTACGGGAAGAGCTGATGAGTGAAGCTCACAGGTCGAAGTATTCCGTTCACCTTGGTTCTACCAAGATGTTCAAAGATCTTCAGAGGACGTACTGGTGGAATGGGATGAAACGGGACATCGCGGAGTTCGTATCTCGGTGTCTTACTTGCCAACAAGTGAAGATTGAACACCAGAGACCTGGTGGACTTTTGCAGCCTCTTGAGATTCCAGAGTGGAAGTGGGATGATATCTCGATGGACTTCATCGTAGGGCTGCCTAAGACCCGACGACAACGAGATGCCATATGGGTGATTGTGGATCGTTTGATAAAGAGTGTTCATTTTCTTCCGATCAGGATTAGTCAAAGCTTGGAGAGTTTGGCCGATCTCTACGTAGAGGAGATTGTTAGGCTTCACGGAGTGCCTCGTTCGATAGTGTCAGATCGGGATCTGAGGTTCACATCTCGATTTTGGCGTCAGCTTCAGAAAGCCCTTGGCACTACCTTGAAGTTTAGTACTGCTTTCCATCCGTAGACAGACGGGCAGTCAGAGCGAACGATTCAAACGCTCGAGGACATGTTGAGAGCGTGCGCTTTAGATTGGGCCGGTGATTGGGACAAACATGTGAAGCTTGCAGAGTTTTCTTATAACAATAGCTTTCATGCTAGTATTGGCATGGCCCCGTATGAAGCACTGTATGGCCGACCGTGTAGATCACCGGTTTGTTGGGATGAGGTTGGAGTGAGAGCAGTAGAGTCTCCAGAAATCGTCCAGCACTATGCGGATCAGGTGCGTTTAATTCGACAAAGGTTTATTGCAGCTCAAAGTAGGCAAAAGAGTTATGCCGATCAGCGGCGTAGAGAGCTCAGTTTTGAGGTAGGCGATCACGTGTTTGTTCGAATCTCGCCTACGAAAAGTATCTTCCGGTTTGGGAAGAAAGGCAAGTTGAGTCCTAGGTATGTGGGACCCTTCGAAGTCCTTGGACGTGTCGGAGAGACTGCGTATCGAGTAGCCCTTCCTCAGTTTTCGCAGATTCACGATGTTTTTCATGTCTCGATGTTGAGAAAGTACGTGCCTGACCCCTCACACGTAATTCACTATGAGGCGATCGAGGTACAACCTGACTTAACTACGGACGAGAAGCCGATAGAGATAGTAGAACGCCAGGAAAGGGTACTACGCAGTAGGACGATTCCCTTTGTAAAGGTGCGTTGGCAGCATCATGGGCTAGATGAATGCACTTGGGAGCCTGAGTCGGATATGCATCAACACTATCCTCTTTTATTTGGTACGTTCTAATTTCGAGGACGAAATTCTTTTAAGGGGGTAGGGATGTAAAACCCGAGATTTCTTATTTGAAAATATTTCAAATTTTTCAATTTGGGCCTAGATCCACATTACGGATCCAGGACCCATAAAGGGGGGGGGTATTTAGGATTGATTTATTTAAAATCTTGATTTAAAGGGTAATAATAGATAAATGAAAATTTTTCTAATTTAAAATTTTAAGTTAATTCGAGGATCCACAGTGGATCCATTTGGATCCACTTGTGGACCCATTTGTTTTGGGGCCGGGTTGCGGGTCCCGGGTTCGGACCCGAGCCCCACCCCAACTAACAACCCTTTTAAAATAGAAAGGGCAACCCGATAAGGGTTGCCCGATAAACCCTAACAGGAAAGGAAAGGGGGGAAGGGGGTGTTACGCAAGGCGTAACCGACCTCCCCCTCCCATCTCGGCGAGGAAGGAGGGGGCCTGGGGTCGATAAAAGGGGGGTGAAGAGAGGGTTATGCCCTCTTCACTCGGGCTCTCTCTTCCCCATTTTCCCCATCTCTCTCGCTTGCTCGGTGCGCACACGCCGGAGGAAAGGAGGTCGTCGGAAAGCTACGACAGCCACCAAAAGCCCTCCAACGAGCTCCCTGTCACGGCAACAGCAAGGGGCAACACCAGCCGACCGTGTCTTCGCGTCCCCAGCATCCGATAGCCGGAATACCCTTCAAAAAGGTACGGGTATCTCTTTTTGATTCAAATGGGGCATCGGTGGAGGTTTGATTTTCATGCAGCAGTCGATGGAAATCTCAGGGAGAACAGTTTCCACTGTTACTCCCTTGCACCTTCTGTGCTCTTGTTGTATTAAAAAGAAAAAACAGATTTAAAAGCTTTTCCTGCATGGTTTGGGGCCCAGGTATGTGTAATGAGATATTGCGGAAATATAAAGAGTGCATACAAGCACATACAACAATGAATAAAAGAGAAAATATCACAAGTCCACGAAGGGACAATACAAGCACAAACCTTTAAGAAGGCAACAATATACAAAGCCTCTTATTGAAAAGAGAGAGGAGCTCTCCAAGATGAAAATACACAAGGGGATCACCCCTATTTATACAAGAGAAGGAGGAGGAAAAAGGAGGGCCAAAGGGCCTCAAAAGGAGAGCCAAAAGGGGGCTCCCATAGAGTCGTTGGGAGCCCCCAACGGTCACATTTGTGATCGTTGGGGGCTCCAACGACTTCTATGTTGGAGCCCCTTTTGGTCCTCAAAAATAATAAAAAAAGAAATGAAAAAATAAAAAATAAAAATTACATTTGTTCAAAAAAGAAAAAATAGTTGTTTTCTAAAACAACTGTAAAATTACAAAAATACCCCTATCGGGTATTGATGTAATAAACAGAATATATATATATATATATATATATATATATATATATATATATATATATATATATATATATATATATATATAATAGGTACATTTTAACACCCCCCCTCAAACTTTACGGGGGAAGGACGGAAAGTTTGCCGAGAAGAAACATGAACCAAGGAGCCGGAAGAGCTTTAGTGAAGAAGTCTGTCAACTGATATTCTGAAGTGACATATGGCAGAGCAATAGTTCCTTGTAAAAATTCGTCACGAACATAGTGGCAATCCATTTCGATATGTTTCGTACGTTCATGAAAAGTATGATTGCTTGCAATATAGATGGCACTCTTATTGTCGCAACACAGCTTGGAGGCTTCAGTAATATCAACTCCCATATCTTTAAGCAAACTGCGAAGCCATACAAGTTCCATTGTTGTGGTTGCCATTGCCCGGTACTCAGCTTCAGTGGATGATAGTGAAACTTTCAGCTGGTTCTTGCATCGCCAGGCAATCAATGAGTCCCCTAAAAAGACACAAAAACCAGTAGTTGAGACTCGATCATTGGGATTACCTCCTCAATCTGCATCAGTATAAGCAAGAAGATTCAAAGGGGAAGAGGATGATAGAAATAGCCCTTTATTGATGGTATTCCGAATGTAGCGAATGATTCGGAGAACCGCACTCATATGTACGGTTGTAGGAGCATGCTGAAATTGACTGACTGAGTGAACCGCATGAGTGATATCTGGTCTGGTGATGGTTAAATATGTAAGAGACCCAATGAGTTGTCTGTACGGTGTAGGATCTTCCAGAAGAACCCCATCCTCTAATCGTAACTTGGCATTAATAACCTCGGGAGTCTCTACCTTCTTATCATCAGAAATCCCAGACTTAGAACATATATCTGCAGCAAGCTTCATCTGTGACAAAATATATCCTCTAAGAGAATATGCAACCTCAATTCCAAGAAAATATCTGAGAAAACCTAAATCAGACATATCAAAATTATCTTTTAACATATTTTTAACATTAATAATACTACTTTGATCATTTCCAGTGATAATCATATCATCAACATAAAGCAACAAAATTACGATACTAGAACCTGCATTTTTAACAAAAAGAGCAGTGTCAGTATAACAAGAATGAAATCCTAATTTTATCATGATATCACTAAAACGATCATACCAAGCCTTAGGAGCTTGTTTAAGACCATATAATGCCTTTAAAAGCCGAAGTGTTTGACCTTGCTTAATATTTATTCCGGGTGGTGGATCCATATAAACTTCTTCACTTAAACTTCCATTTAAAAAAGCATTTTTTACGTCAAGTTGATAAATAGGCCATTTTTTGGTTGATGCGACAGCTATTAAGGTTCTGACACTTGTCATACGAGCTACGGGGGCGAATGTTTCTTCGTAATCAATACCATATTCTTGGGATTATCCCTTAGCAACCAATCTTGCTTTATATCGTTCCAAAGAGCCATCGCTTTTAGTTTTAACTTTGAAGACCCAACGACAACCAATAGGTTTTTTGTGTGAGGGTAGATCAACTACTTCCCAAGTATTGGCCTTTTTTAAAGCATTTAGTTCAACTTGCATTGCTTCAACCCAATGAGGTATAGATTTAGCTTGATTATAGTGGGTTGGTTCAAAATAAGAGTGTAGAGTTATCAAACATGCCCGATAGTTGGGAGTTAAAGAGTCATAGGAGACAAACCTATTTGGGGGTATTGATATTCTAGAAGAATGCCTAACTTGTGGTTCCTCAATGGATTCGGAAATTTGAGAGTATTTTTCGAGGGCACTAATAGGTTTTTCTTGATTTCTTCTTGAGTAAACATTTATATTGGCATTGCTATCATGAACATTTGTATTTGAATTATTATCATTTGAGAGTGTTATGTCAAGAGGGGATACCTCATGAGTGTCATCTATGTTTTCAAGAGAATCTTCTTGTATGTCATCAATAAGATCATATAAGAATACATAATCGATTTCATTTGTCTCTTCTATTTTATCAAAACCGTTTTCTTCTTCGAGAAATGTTACATCTTTTGAAACATATAGTTTATCATTCTTAAAATCATAACATCTATACCCTTTTTTATTTTCACCATATCCAAAAAATACACATTCAATTGCTTTGGGAGATAACTTATCCCTTTTATGTAGTAGGACAAAACATTTGCAACCAAAAATACGAAGTCGATTAAAATCGGGTGAAAACTTAAAGAGTTTCTCATAGGGAGAAGCATTTTTTAACTTAGAAGAGGGCATTCTATTGATTAGATAGGTTGAGGTAAGAACGGCTTCCGCCCAAAATTTTTTTGGAATATTTCTAGACACAAGCAATGTTCTAGCGGTTTCTATAATGTGCCTATGTTTTCTTTCCGCTAGGCCATTTTGTTGAGGAGTCCTAGGACATGACTTTTGATGACAAATGCCATTTTGGTTTAAATAGTTTTGGAATTCGTGAGATAAGTATTCACCACTGGAATCGGATCTTAAAATAGATATGTTACTTTGAAATTGATTTTGAACCTTTTTATGAGAATCTTTAAAGAAAGTAAATACTTCCGACTTATGACTAAGGAAATAAATCCAAACATACCGAGTAAAGTCATCAATAAACGTAACATAATATGAATAACCCCCTTTAGACATAACCGGAGAAGGACCCCAAACATCCGAATGCACCAATTCAAAAGGCCTTGATGAGAAAAAAGATCTAGTTGGAAAAGGAATAGACTTCATTTTTCCAAAAATGCAATCTTTGCAATTAATTTCTTTTTCCTTACAAAATTTGTTTCCAAAAGGAAAGAGATACATTTTGGAATAACTTGGATGACCAAGTCTTTTATGCCAAGTTTCCATATTTTTTTCTTGGACATAAGAACAAAAAAAGTTTGTAGGGAGATCAAGATGGTTCATATAATAGAGGTCTCCCTTTCTATGGCCTTGCCCAATCCGCTTCCCGGACCGGAGATCCTGCACAAAACAACCATTAGATGAGAAAGATATTTCACATCCATGGTCGGCAATTTGAGAAACCGAAAAAAGGTTTAAATTTAATTTGGGAACAACTCTTACTTTTGGAACACAAAAATTTTGAGAATCTTTAAAAGAGCCAATACTTGAAATTTTCAAAAAGGTTCCATCGGCCGTTGAGACACAAGAGTCCTTTGAATTGATGCAAACATCACTAAGTGCATTCTCATGAGGGGTCATATGAAAAGAAGCTCCGGAATCAAGGATCCAAGAATACGTACCGGGTGATGATGTTGAAGCAATGGCCGCACCCGATGTGGAGGAAGAAACTTTAAGCATTTGTTGGAGAGCCATAGTTATTTGTCCAAGAGTTTCTTTAATGTCATTGTTTTTGCCTTCATCTTCTTTGGAGGTGGTTTCTTCAAGAGAGGCTACTTTAGGCTTGAAGGCTCCCATAAGCTTTGGACAAACGGGCCTAATGTGACCCGGCTCATTGCAATAATGACAAACAATCATTTTTCTTCCTCCATTGTAGTTCCCTTGTTTCCCAAAATGAGGAGGCTTATAGGTTCTAACATTGTTACCCGGTTTGGATACGGCAAGGACTTCATCAACATGCTTACTCATGCCAAGCCTTGTCTCCTCTTGAGTGATTTCGGCAATAGCATCCTCAATAGGAGGAAAAATAGATCTATGGAGAAGTGAGGATCTCACTTGCTCAAATTCGGGGCGTAGCCCAAAAAGAAATTGAAACAATCGCTCTTGTTCCATTTGTTTTTGTCTTAAATCAACATCTTCCATAGAAACCCACTTTGGCTCTAAAAGACCCAATTCATCCCATAGTGGGTTAAGGGCACTATAGTAGTCTTGAATGCTAGAATCACCTTGCTTGGTGGTTCTAACTTTTTCTTGCAAGAAGTATGCTCTTGCAAGATCCTTTTGGGTATACATACCCCTCATAAAGGACCAAGCCTCATTGGCTCGACGAAATTTAGCTATATTAGCACATACCTTAAGCTCCACATTGTTCATAAACCACGCAAGGATTTTTGCGTGATTGCTTTCCCAATCTTCTACTTCCTTTTGATGATTTTCAATGGCCTTGAGACGAGCATCTCCCTCAAGAGCTTTTTCTTGATCTTCTTCCATTTTTGTGAGCATAAGCTTAGGTTCCGGAACGGTCCCCATGACATAACCCCAAAGCTTCTTCCCTTTGAGATTATTCTCCATTGCCGATGCCCACATCATATAGTTCTTTCCATTGAGTTTGAAAGAAAGATCAATCTTTGTCTCCATGATGTTGCCAAGAAGTGAGAAGATGTCCACCAAAATAAGAGATACACGAACCACACCTTTCCTTCAAGAATCGAGTGGCTCTGATACCATGTAATGAGATATTGCGGAAATATAAAGAGTGCATACAAGCACATACAACAATGAATAAAAGAGAAAATATCACAAGTCCACGAAGGGACAATACAAGCACAAGCCTTTAAGAAGGCAACAATATACAAAGCCTCTTATTGAAAAGAGAGAGGAGCTCTCCAAGATGAAAATACACAAGGGGATCACCCCTATTTATACAAGAGAAGGAGGAGGAAAAAGGAGGGCCAAAGGGCCTCAAAAGGAGAGCCAAAAGGGCGCTCCCATAGAGTCGTTGGGAGCCCCCAACGGTCACATTTGTGACCGTTGGGGGCTCCAACGACTTCTATGTTGGAGCCCCTTTTGGTCCTCAAAAATAATAAAAAAAGAAATGAAAAAATAAAAAATAAAAATTATATTTGTTCAAAAAAGAAAAAATAGTTGTTTTCTAAAACAACTGTGAAATTACAAAAATACCCCTATCAGGTATTGATGTAATAAACAGAATATATATATATATATATATATATATATATATATATATATATATATATATATATATATATATATATATATATATATAATAGGTACATTTTAACAGTATGCAGTCGGCTGGGCTGTGAACTAGACCCAGCCAACTGGGTCGGCTGGGTGGATCTGGCTCGGTGCTGGACCCAGTTTTGGCTGAGTCCTTTATTCCAAACTTTTATTTTAATTTGAATGGTTAGAATAAGTTGATATTGTTTAATGAAATTAGCATCAGATTTATCAAGCTGATAGGCATTCTTATTTTAATGTTAATGGTTAGAATAAGTTGATATTGTTTAATGAAATTAGCATCAGATTTATCAAGCTGATAGGCATTCTTATTTTAATGTTAATGGTTAGAATAAGTTGATATTGTTTAATGAAATTAGCATCAGATTTATCAAACTGATAGGCATTCTTATTTTAATGTTAATGGTTAGAATAAGTTGATATTGTTTAATGAAATTAGCATCAGATTTATCAAGCTGATAGGCATTCTTATTTTAATGTTAATGGTTAGAATAAGTTGATATTGTTTAATGAAATTAGCATCAGATTTATCAAGCTGATAGGCATTCTTATTTTAATATTAATGGTTAGAATAAATTGATATTGTTTAAATGGAATTGGCATCAGATTTATCAAGCTGATAGGCATTCTTATTTTAATGGTCAGAATAATGTTGATATTGTTTAATAAAGTGGTGCATCAGATTTACCAAGCTGATAGGCATTCTTATTTTAATTTAAATGGTCAGAATAATATTGATATTGTTTAATAAAGTGGTGCATCAGATTTATCAAGCTGATAGGCATTCTTATTTTAAATTGAATGGTTAGAATAAGTTGGTATTGATTAATGAAGTTTTGCATCAGCATTATCATGTTGATAGATATCTTTTAATTGAACTGGAATGGTCAGAATAACGTTGATATTATTTAATAAAGTTTTGCATCAAAAATTATCATGTTAATAGGCATCTCTTATTTGAACTTGAATGGTTACAATGAGATGATAATTCATCCATAGTTTAATTCTGATATGTCTTAGAAATTAAATATGGTATTGAATTTGTGATCGTTGCTTAGCAACTGTTGAAGCTTAACCAGCTGGGCATTTAGGAAAACCTGAGACAAAAGGGATTGCACCTAGTGATTTCAAAAAAAAGATATACATATAAAGTAATTCAATGGTGGTTTTTGAAATAGGATAGGCTGTCGTTTTGACAGCATACACAGGTCCATACTGCCACACCCAGCCGATAGGGTCGGCTGGGCTGAGTTGCTAATTTCAGAACTTCTTTTATGATGGGAACCATGCCATGTTAGTAACATAGGTTGTTAGCATATGAAAACAGGGCCTGGTTACGTGATTGATAAAGTTAAGAATTCAAACCTTTTGATGCATGATAAATCTTGAGCATGAATTATGTACCTACAGTCTCATTTCTCTTTATGTTAGGAGTTGAGGTGGTGTACATGACTGTTGGAACATGTTTACTCATTAATGTACTTGATGTGTGTTGTTACATTACATATAATTATGATTCCTGCATTAGTGTTCCGGTGATCAAAATGAATCATCGAGGGTTTGGTAAACCCGAGCTGTGGGAATATTTTCCCTTACTTATTTCAATGCATTTCCAAGATCATGCTTCATAAATATTTCAGCTTTATTGTATTGTTCTATATGTTTCCACAGGTCGGAGTCCTGTGATGGCTCTCGCGAGATAGATGCGAGCTTTTGTCTTTCTTTTGCATATGATGTTGCAAAACTTAAGAAAATAAATCTTAATAAAAAGTAATAATAAAGCACAGTGTAATAAACCTTCTGGGATCACTCATCTGGAGAATGGGGATCTTAGAAATCCGGTCTTGGGGAGACTGTGAGGATACAAAACTCCGTGTGCAAATTTTGGTCCCCTGAACCCGATATTTAGGTTCCTTCTCCTAGCCACGGTTTTAGGGAGAGTCCGCCACTGTACCCGGGAGTGGTGTGTTTGACACAGCTGTTGTTTTGGTACCAAGGAAGTGGCACCTGTGGGCGTGGGGTGTCCCTTGTGTCCCCGACATTAGATGTGGAGGTCTAATGTTCCGAAGGTGATTCGGTCGAGGGCTAAGTTGGAACTCAGTAATAAAATATAAATTGTGTGCTAAGCTACCCTGGGAACCTAACTTAACATCGGGGTTTGTACCCGTTTGGTGTATCCGCGGGCAACGGTAATTAAAAAGAGAAAATTAAAGTTGTATGCATTTAATAGGGCATGCATAAGGAAACAAAAGACTTAATGAAAGATAATAAAATGATTCATGCATTGCACAAAAGACATGCATTTTTCCAGTTTTGCATTAGATCATGTATACTTTAATGGTTTCCTTACTCAATACATGAGTGTAGGTGTTGAATGTTTAATTCTTGTTGCATGCTAAAATCTTAGTAGGTGTTACTGCTTTACTGTCCTTGCATGCTTAGCATTTATGATTTTTACATAGATAAATTCTCAATTGCTATAAACTGCCTTGTATGTGTTTCCATTAATTGTTGCATGATATCTCATCTTGACCCTTATCTCATTTGTTTTATTAAGAAGTAGTTGTGCTCAGGATTTCGATTTTGACACCCTACTTCATTGGTTTTTCGCAGGAACAGGTGATCCGTGAAGACGACAGCTACTGCGAGGGCGCGAGAGTCACAACGAGTTTTGACAGTCTTCTTTATGGACAGAGTGGCTCTTTATTTAGTTTTTCAGTCTAGTGTTCTTGTTATTTGCTTATTGTCATCAGTAGGTTACTTGAGTCAGACACTTTATTGTTGAGATTAGTTTTTAATTCATGAATAAAAGTAATGGTTAGTTATGGATGTTAATTGCAAGTTCTTTTGTGGTTTATGGCTATCCAGTTGGAATTGAAACTGTGAGGACCCCGGGTCTCTGGGAAGTTTTCCGCACTGTTTTAAAAAAAAAAAAAAATTCCGCAATTTCAAAAGGGATGAGTTGGGGTCGTTACACTTCCTTTTTGGAAGGTCACCCACCTACAAAGGGGGACCCCGAACCCTTCCTTCTCCCTCTCTCGCTGTCCCATTCTCTCTCTCTCACTCTCTTCTACCTCTCTAACCCTCGAAGCATCTTCTGATCCCACGCCTGCAACTCGATACCTTGAAGAGAAGAGCCGACCCCTCCGGTGGTGGTGCTGTCCAGGCCGACCGACCCCTCTAGTGGATGCCGCAACACCCTCGCCAGATAATGGTAGGTTACTGTTTTTTTTCTGTAGGTAACTCGCGTGTTGGGGGTGTGAGTGAGTGGGAAGGGGGAATCGAAAATCCCCAAATCACGATGGGTGTTGTGACAGTTGGGGATTTCAGTAAATCCCACGCCGGAAAACCCCCAAACCCTAACCCTAAAGTCTCAAATCCAAATCGATTTGGGTGGGGGTTCGACTCTTGGTTGTATACTGTAATACATTTTATGAATTTTAGTTATATCAGTTACCATTATAATGCACAAGTTGTTAAAATGTGAAAGGGTTCCTAAATAATAGAAATTCTTTTATAATAGAAATTTACTTGTAGCAAGTTAGCCGATCCCTTGAGTCTGGTTCATTTAAGATTACATAACAATGGTTATCAAACTCCTGTGATGCTTAACTGAATCTGTGTAAATGAGTAAAGTCTAACCTGTTATCAGATTACCTTTCCGGTCATTTCTCTATTAATATGTTGTTATTAATTGCTATTAAGTCTGAATACCTATGTTTTAACTACCTGTAACCAGACTTTATTCATTTTTATCAGAATTAAATTCCTCTGATTACATGTGTACAGTGATGACATTTGTGTATCATTAAAGTAGGTATACTTTAGGAATTTCCTGGTAATCATACATATAGTCAGGGTTTGAACCCTTAGGGTGTTCGATAGAAAATGGATTTGGGTTTTTCCTGAATAAATGGTATTAGGAACTGTGATAAAATCACTGTGGGATGATTCATGTTTCATTCTTGTATATGCATGCTTCATGATTATATTGATCAACAGGGTGACTGGAATAAATGTTCAACATTTATGAGCTATGGTAGAAGTCACAATTATTATTTGAGGTTGTGCAAGGTTGCAGCGGCGCCACACAGCTTATGGTTCTGTGATATTTACCAGTATATTTGTGACTCAAACAGATTGTGGTTATGTGATTATGCTGCATGGCTTTCAAGATAAAAAAAAATCTGGTTGCCGGTTCTCAGGGTTGAAACGGCTGATCGGAATTGGTGATATGTTTAAACAGTAAATTGTGAGTTTGCATGATTGACATATTAAAATAGTAAATCAGGAATGTGTGTTTTGTTAAAATAACAAATCTCTAAGAGTATGACAGTCTAGAGATGTTATGCTATTTTGATGGTTGTAATACTAGAGCAATACGTTAATTTGGGGATTTCTATTAAGTCTGAAGTTTTCTATTAGTTTGTTAGATGGGATCAGATCTGAGTACTTGAAACCATGTATAAGCGTGTATAATTGTATGCATGATGTTGGGTGAAATTAAATATGTTGCAGTCTCATAAGTTTCTTTCTCATAGTTAAAGTATGCTGAATATGATTTGTTTAAGTGGAATTCATTGTTTTCTCAGAATAAATTGGATTCAATCATGTGCTTCTTAGTGATGTTCGAGATACATTATCTGGTATGTCTTGTTCGGTCGATGTTGCAATATGTTGTTAATATTGTCATTTAATATGCTATAACAAATAAAAGATAGTTTCACTTAGTAGGGTATTACATTGGAAAACCTTGCCTAATGGACAATATGGGTTGAATACCCGATACGGGTATTGGAACTATTAGCTTGTAGGCTATGACAATGAAACTGATGAAAAAACTTATTATAAATGGTTGAATGCCTAACTGGTTTAAAGACACCGGGCATTGTGCTTGACTGGTTTAAAGGCACCGGAGCACCTTGGGTGGGTTATGCAATCAATATGGCAAATAAATGGGGATTGTCCTATTTCACCTTAGTAAAATGACTAAGGTTAGGAATTCTACTGCTCTGGTAGTGGGGGGAAGTTGGGGAAAATGCCCCGTACTTCGAGAAATAAATTAAATGAAAAGATTAACCCACTCAGTTCTTGGGCTTACCTTGGAGAGGGTAGGTGGTACAAAACTCTGGGGACACGTGTTTTGGTTTCGAGCGTAAAGCGACTCGTTGGTCCCAGTCCTCAGAGTTGGGGGACCCGGACTACCAATATATCCTAGGTGGTAGCTCTTTTGTTCTTCTGCGGAAGTTAGGGATGCATCCTGTTTTGGTTTTGGCCCTCGGAAGTTTCTCTCGGTCATTGGCCGCTCCCTTGGGATTTCAGTCACAGTTATAATGTTCGGGATAATGAAACAACCTTTAATAATATACCCCCGAACGTTCTCTTCTGTGATGGTTGCCTTGGCCCGTGTGTACCCGCAGGATAAGAAAAGATAAACATCAACTAGAACAGTTAGGTATCACTGTGTTGGAGTCATTAAAGAGACATTTGCATACTCTTTCATCATGCTTTATACTCGGTGCTTATGATGAAACGACATCCTAAACCGTGCATATATTAGTTAATTGAATTCATATTATGGATGTTATATCGATGTTTTTCATGTTAGTGTAAGTTCTGCTTTAATTGCTTAATACCTTACTTGCTTAATTGTTGTAGTTGCATAAAATGTTTTTTGTGCTTAAGTATAATTGTTACATGATCTACCTTTCTAATTAGATATATGTTTGTTGTTGCTGTTGCATCGAATTCCTTATGTGTTTATGTTTAGACTGAAATTCAAACACGACACCCACATCACACACTTGACACATGATTTACTTGCAAGAATAATTACAGTTTTCCTACTTAGACGTGGTAGTCTAATTCCTATAACTTTTATCATTTTCAGGCACAGAGTAACTCTACGAGCAATGCGGGATGAGGCGCTGACCAAGACTTGATCTGTTTGTTCCCTAGCGATCCTACTTTTTTTCAGTTTGGAAATTTTAGTTTGAGATTCATAATGTGAAAAACTCTGATGTTGGATTCTATTATTATTGAAATAAAAATAAATGGTGTGGTTTGCTTTTACCTTCTTGTATCGTTCTGAAATGCTTAACCCTGGAATCATTTGTGGTTTCCGCTTCAAAAAAAAAATCCCTCAAATTTAGGGTTAAAATTTCGGGGCGTTACAGTAAGTGACATGCTTTCTCAAGCATTTTATGTTGAATAAAATATTTCATTTTTTTACATTGTAGCCCTTAAGTGGCTTGTATTTGTGTCTCTTGGAGAGTTTTGTATCTTTCCCATAAGTGGCACTAGCTCAAGCACTTGGGTACCTGGGTTCATGTTTGTATCTTCCAAATTTGGATCTGTATCTGTAACGACCCCAACTCATACCTTTGGAAAATGCGGATTTTTTTTTTCTAAGAGTTGCGGAAAACTTTTCAGATACCTGGGGTCCCTACAGTTCCAATTTCAGTTGGATAACCACACACCACAAACAAACTTACATTTATCATCCATAACCAACCAACTAAATTCTTTTATTAATGAATCAATAAGAATCTCATACTTAATGTCAAAAGAAAAAATAGCAACTGCAGGAAATAAAAAGAACTAGAAGAAACAAAAGTAGAGTCACTATGTCCGTAAGTGAAGCAGTCCGAAGCAAATGTGACCCTCGTATCCCCCACGAAGCGAGTCGATTTCACTGATCACCTGTGTCTGGGAAAAACCAATAAAAGAAGAGGGTCAGAAATTCGAGGAATTCTGCGTACAGGTTTCCCTAATGAATCAAATAAGAAAAAGATCATAATTAAGATCCATGTAATAATTTGAGGAATACGGTTATAATCAATTCATAAGACAATTAACCATTCATGCAGAATTAAACATTGAACATGAAGAAACACGAAATAAGTAACATTGATCACAATTTAATCAATAAGGCAATTAAATGCAAAAGAGATCAACATCATGTAATGATCATCATATAACAACCAAGTGAACAGGTAAACATGCATGAACTAATGCATAGCAAGAATATGCATAATTTATGTGCAATGCATGAACCCTTTATTATCTTTCATTTAAGCTCCCCTCTTTCCATATGCATGTCTTATTAAATGCACATAATCTTTAAATTCCTCTTTTTAATTTACCATTGCACGCGGATACACCAAACGGGTACAGTCTCCGAGGTCAAGTAAGGTTCCCGAGGTAGCTTAACACACAATTTGTATTTTATTACCAGGTTCTAAACTTAGCCCTTGACCGATATCAGGAAACAGCATCATCCATCAGAACATTGGAAAACAGCATCCAATGTCGGGGACACCATGAAAAACAGCATCCGCTAGCGCCACTTTATTGGTATACCAAACAACAACAGTTGTGTCAAAACACACCACCCCCAGGAAAAGTGGTGGACTCTCCCTAAAACCGTGGTCAGGAGAAGAGCCTCAATATCGGGTTCAGGGGCAAAAACAACGCACACGGAGTTTTTGTATCCTCACGGTTTCACCCAAATCGCAACCTCCAAGATTCCCTACACTAAAGAAGGAACATCAATGAAACATAAATTATAATGTTATTCATTTTCTTTTATCTCGTTATTAATTCATCTCTTTTCATCAGCATGCAGAATGAATAACATAAACTTGCAAATCAGCATGCAAAGATAAGCTCGCAAATCAGCATGTGCAGCTCTTCACGGTCTACTACCCGTGGCAACAATAAAACAGCGCAATTAAAACCATAATATAAATGTGATTTTTGCGATACATTTTAAACAATTAAAGAAGGAGCAACACAAAGCTCAAGGCCCATCAGGCCCACGATGATTCCTTTCGATCATCGATGCACCATATGCAAAAATCATGAATAGCATACCACAATGCATCACTTTTGAATGTTTCACAATGTACATTTAATGCGCACAAAACAATGATAAGCATATGCATGCATATGAATTCTCAATCTCATATCCATTGCATGTTTCCCTCGGATTCGCATATTCATGTCAAATGCATGATTTCCTTTAGTATTTGTATGCATGATTTCCCTGCAATACACACGTACAACAGCTATGTGCACACTCATACAACCACTCGCATGTAGACATACTTCAATTCCATGTAGACTCATGCATGAGAAAACAGCCAAGTGTTACCATTTGTAACACAGCATAAGCTATCCTATGTATCTTGATCACAATGTAAATGGGCATGAACAAAATACATAAACATAAATCAAGATAGATTTGGTGTCCTAAGATTGCCTTTTATATTATGATAAAAATGCACAACACTTGCACCAAATAGATAGCATTAGAAGTGGATCACAATTTACAGATAGATCTAGATTTGTGCCTGGTGGCATAAAAAATTTGAAATAACCATATATTGCCTGGTGGCATAAATTGTCTCCACTAATGGAGACAATCTAAAGAATAATCAGTTCATTTCCAGATTTCAGGCTACTGCTCAACAAAGTCTAAACCAACTTTTCAAAACAGAATGCTACAAGGATATTCTTGGTACTATTATGAGAGTCCACATAGCTGGTTCAAGTTCCGTTCATTTCAAAACCTACATGCCGATCTATGGCTTGTTTCAAAAATGTATTGGCATGATAGTTAAAATGTTGTTCGTGAAGAACAAAATAATAAACTCCTCAAGTACCAAAACATTTTCCAAGAATTTTGAAGGTTGACAATAATATGAATATTAGGCACATGGTCTAAGTAGCATTGGTGAACACTGGGCGGCCTGGACCAAGACCATGTTGGCTTACCAAACAGAAGCTTCTAGCACTGGTTACTGGACAAAAAAAAAGTTGTGTAGGATAGTCACCCAAGACACGAGTCAACAAATCAACAATCATACACCACAATCTTAGTAAACCATATACAATCTTTCTAGGACACTGAACTTGGAAACAGATTGTCTGCAAACATGGTATGACACAGATAACAAGGCCCAGTCGAAATACATCAAACTAAAGGACATCTTTTGTGATGTCGACATGATTTGTTCTCAACTAAACCAACTGCCCAGCGTATGCACATTTATCTGAGATCTTCTAGTCGATGTAGATATCCCAGCAAAAGTAAGCTAAGACCAAAAACAGAAAGCACATAAACATAATGTATTTCAAATCCTCAAAAAAAATATCGCTCATATGTCAAGATAGATAATTCTCATGCAGCTAAATTTTATACTAAGTGGACGGAGAGCCTCATTCAAATTTGAAAATTTTATGCATAAACTAAAACAGGTACGCCAACTTTTCCCATACAATACAACAAGAAGTCAGCTGCTTTGCAATAATGTTAACTAGATATTATCCCACATTAAGATTTGAAGAGTCATATTTACAGAAATGATTTATATGCAGATTAGGACAGTTATATATATTATGTACATACAAATACACAACCCAAGGATTGATACTTATCAAGAAAGCATATAAAAAAAATGAGTATGTTAGAAGAAAATATAACTCAATGACGTTCAAATAGCACACCCTCAAGAGTCTTGATTTAACCAGATCCAGATGTATCTAAACTTAAGGCAGACTTACCAACCCACTACACAAATCCCCTTAGGGTTTTTACGTTCTTTAACTCCATATGATTCGATCCACCGAAAGCCCAAAAGAGAAAAAGGAAATTCAAGGTGGGGTTTCCCCTCAAAATATTGTATGGAATCCGGTCCATATTCCATTCCTCACTCGATTTCAAGAGAGAGAGCCCGTACCTCAAAAATCCACGTTTGAAGGTTGCGGCTATCGTGAGAGGGCGAGCGATTCCACCGGCCTCGACTGCTCCGGTGTCGTGGAGGGGATCATTGTGCCGGCGTCGGATGGTTGTCGAGGTACGCCGGAGATGAGACCGGCGGCACCTCCTTGCCGACGAGAGAGAGAGACACAGAGAGAGAGAGAGAGACGAGGGAAGAGGGTGAGACCCCCCTCTTCCACTTCCTTTTATCGCTGAAACCCCCCCCCTCTTGCCGAGAGGCGCGGGGTTTCGGTTACTCCTGCCGTAACCGACCCCCTTCCTCCCTTCTGGTAACAGCAAGAATCATGCCCTAGGCACGATTCTTACATTTCCCCTTCTTTTAAAAAGATGCAGCCCGATATCGGGTTTTAAAAACCCTATCGGGTTACGGATCCGGGTCGGGTCCGACCCGGGTCTAAGAGCTCTTTTTTTTAATTTTTATTACTCACCTGTTACGGGGGACGCGACTCGGGTCCGAACCCGGGACCCGGTGCAGATTCGATGATTATTAGGGTCCACAAGTTTGGATCCGCTACCCATTGCGAAGTGGATCCATAAGCTGGGTCCAAATGGATCCAACTTGGATCCCTTACATATTTTTATAAATCTTTTTATTAATTTATTAAATTATATATATATATATTTCAAATATGATATTATTTACATATGGATCCTGGATCCGAAAGGTGGATCCCAGGCCCATAACACATAAATTATGCAGATTTACGCATAAAAATTCGTGGTTATTACAATATCACCCTTGAGGTTATAAATACTAAGATGAAAAGAGATGATGGAAAGCCTTTGGATGACTCAACTCCCTAGAGAGGGATGATTAGAACTCTATGTTATCTTTCTATTACTAAATCAGATATTCACATACTATCTATTATGTCAGCCAATTTCAACAATCTCCCACCACAGTACATATGAGTGTTGTGATGAGGATTGCTTGACATGTCAAAAATACTATTAATAATGGATTGTTTTATCTTCCTCTCCATTAAAAATGATTGTTTATTCTAATTCTGATTGGAGAGGGGATGTAAATGATCATCGCTCAACCACCAGTTTTGTATTTTTTTAGGTGATTCATTTGTGTCATGGAGATGCAAGAAGCAGCAGAAGGTGTCCTCATCTATTGAAGTTGAGTATAGGGCCATGACAACGACTACTTCGGAAATTGTGTCGTTGAAGCAACTTCTTGAAGACATGGGTGTCCACATGGCTCAACCCTCCAAGCAATGTTGTAACAATAAGAGTATAGTTTATATCACCAACAATAATACCTTTTATGAACGTATTAAGCATATCGAGATGGATTGTCATTATGTTCATGAGGAGTACTTGAGAGGAACTATCACGCTTCCATATGTTACATCCAAGTACCAGTTGGTTGATTTTTCCACCAAGGCTCTTCCATCACGACGATTTCAATTTCTTTTGGGCAAACTTTTGGTGATATAACTGTAAGTTTGAGGGAGGGTATTAAATGATCTATACAGTTTCTTTGTATATGTTATATATATGTATGCTCGTGTATATATACCCATATATGTATATATATATATATATATATATATATATATATATATATATATATATATATTATTTTATTTGGGATAGAATAGGATTTTTTTATTTCTTATTTTTTGTATTTTTTGTTGTAGTCAACCTAGATTGACTAGCCATTAGAGCTAGTCTAACCGCTAGATTTTCTAGTTGTTCGACTAAGTCTAACATCTAGATGGCCTCCCTCTTTATATATATATATATATATATATATATATATATATATATATATATATATATATATATATATATATATATATATATATATATATATATATATATGTATATATAGATATATATAGATATATATATAGGGGATCTTCCCCTCCTATTCTTTCAATATTTTTTGTATGAATTTTATGAGTGATTTATTAATAAAATTAATATTTTTTATGTGAGTGTTCTCTTGCCCTTAGTGGCTTGTGTTATTGGCCTTATTGGCTGGTGTGTACTTAGTGGTTTTGTGTGTGTACCCTTCCTACTTCATTACAGGGATTGCATGGAAATCCAATCTTCCCTCTTTAAAAACCTTTTTTTGAAAATTAAAATGCTTTCCCAATCTATATATTTAGCTCACATGGTTTTCTAAGGATCTAGTTTGCCTCTATCTCATTTGTAGACATCTTTCTCGGATTTTTTCTTATGAAAAAGTTACAAAACAAAAAGAAAGAAAGAGACAAGAATGGAAGAAGAATAAGAAGAATACGAAATTGAAAACCCACGTTCACACATCTAATATTCGAGAAAACAATCCCAACTACTGGAGCAGCTGAAGGCAAATCTAGGGGTGTAAGTTCCTTTTGTCTTATTTTGCTCTTTTTTTTTCCTTATGGGGGATGAAACCTCAAATCAACAACCATAGAGCATGACCAATGTGCAATTGGGTGATCAACCACACGTTTTGCACATTGTCTATTTTGGATTTTTTTGAAACTTTTTTAGAAACAAGTCCAAGTTCCCCAAACCCATTTCATTCTCAAATGGTGACTCCAAAGTCCAAACCAATGAAGTGAATATCAGATCAACTTGGATCAAGGTGTCTATACCTACAAAAGACAGATTCTATATTTTACAAAACAAATAAGATATCGAAAGGGATGAATCAAAGATATTACAAAACATTCAATATTTTCAGCACAAATTAGTGCCTAATTATGCAAACAAGACTTCCTAAAACCAGAGAATTTGAAATATAAAAGGGAAAACAATGTGCTTCTTCATGTCAGTTGAGAACCTTAGGCCCTCATTAACAAGGGGTGAGTACCCAGAACATAGATATCTAGCTTTGAGTCTCCCAGCCACAATCAGCCCTGCCAGTAAATAGCATCCATAACCACTCGGTCAATATGGCCTTATCAATTGCACAGAATCCCAAATAGTAAGTGTCCATGCTCCCTACCGCCACAACTCACCTGCATATCAATGCATACATCCACATCCATCGACACCACTTACACAGCCAAAGGCACTTCATACAGGTGTATGTGCACATGTGCTTGGCCCTCTAACATCATTCAAGTTAAGTGGGATGTATGTAATTATCCAACAAATCAAGTTTCATTTTCATCCAAACTCCAGTAGTTCACAGTGAGACCCATACCTCTTCCACCCATATGACAGCAAATCAGGACTGGGTGCATTATCCTCCAGGCTCATGTAAAAATCAATCACAGAAACAAGAACAGCTGAAGAGATTTGAGGGAATTATACTCCAGGCTCATGTAAAAACCAATTACAGGAACAAGTAAATGCAAATGAAACTAAATACCCTCCGAAAACAAGAAATCAACTAACGGATTTCAAAGGGCTGATGGTAAATTTATAAAAGAGTGAGCAATATAAAACTATGTGCATTGAAAAAATGGTGAACAAAATGCCGAGTATAGGACTAGACATTAATGGATGTAGTATTGAAGTCAAAAGATATTGCCTACATGATCTTGCATTGCTTTTCCAATTGCAGGCAGGTGTTTAACCTGATCAACACTCTGAATCTTGAAAGGTAATTTTTCAATAACTGGAATAGCCTTGTAGTAGCTGAATGACCTCCTGTTATCTCCAAGAGCTGTACAAATTTAACATAGCAATATAACAACATAGAAAGCATAAGATGCATACATTCTAACGTAAGATTGTTAAAATGAGCCTCAGACTATACCTCTGTAGATATTGATGAGTTTGCCAAATATTTCTGTAATATTCCAATTCAAGTCTGGTGGCTTGTAAAGCAAGGATGACTGCAAAGCACCGAGGTGATAAGGATATGATTACAAGATTTTTTGACTACTAAATTAAACAAAGAAACAGATGAACATTCATGAAGCCACTGAATTGATCAGATTCACTGTTTTTTTTAATTATCACACTCATCCTGTCTAAGTACTTATCCCTAGCAATTCCCTCACATTGTAAACTTTTGGAGGAGCAAATGCCGGACATAAAGAAAAATATAGATGCTAGAGAAGGGCCAATAAATGGATCTTACATCTTCATATGAAGTTTCACCATTATTGCTTTTGTCAGATGTTACAGAATCAAGATCAGACTGGGGACCATATACACCAGCAGAATTCTCACTACTTGATTTCTTCCTTTCATCGTCACTTTTGTAATGATCTTCTGGCACTGTTGAATATTCATCAATTTGGACACTAGTCTTCCTGTTGTCTTCTGAACCTACTCCATGAGTAATATTTGCATCCTCTGAATCTAGCTTGGCCTTTTTACCACCTTCGAACTCCTCATCACTGGCATTTCCATCAGTAGAATCTCGAAAAGCTCCTGGTACAGTTTGGCCATTTTGACATGCAGATTTACTTTCTAAGTCAATACGGTATGAATCCTCCAATGCTCTTTGGCCTCTCTTCAAGCTGTCTTCCAACCATTGGAATGTGAGAACATTCTGCAACGATATATGTGGAGAAAGGTCAATACGAATGACAATTTCTAACAGACTACTTTGCCATTTTTTTTTTTGGAGAGTAACAGACTACTTTGATGTTAGGATGGACATACCAGCCCTACATGATCTTTACTGCAAAAGCTAAATGACAAATGAACAGTAGTGAAAACAAAAAATCTGCACGAAGGCAGCCAGAAGATATATCAAGTCATGTATGCAGTTCAGATAAGTGCATCAAACACAATTTCTAACAATATTGTGCCATTTCAAAGGCAAAATAGATTTCTCTTTTATGCCATTGATGTTAAGCTGATGATTAAATTATTAATTGAATAAGGGGTTAACCTATTTCAGAAGCCACATAGACCTAGCAATTCATCAAAAGATACAGGGAACTGCATGTTTTGAATATAGTAAGGCAACACAGGCTTTCTTGCTTGATCATATTATATTGTTGATTCCTTAGTCATATATGTCTATGAATTGTATCATCTGTTATTATATGCAAGAATAGAATATAAATATGTATATTGCACATGACCATGATTTCCACTTCCAATACAAATATCAATCAGAATGATTGCTATGCAATACAATACATGATTTCTTCAAGATCATAACAGTAAAAAGAAGGCCTAGATGGATGTTTTGGAAAGCCAAGTCCACGTAAAGTGGTCATACTTATTGACAGTATACATAATTGTTACTACATGATAGATCGTTCTGGTTTTTTTTCTCTCCCCCCCCCCCCCCCCCCCCCTCTTTCAAGAAGAGTGTGTCTAATCATGCAAGCTACTCCAGCATTAAAAAACAGACTCCATTCAGAAGAGTTGATGATTGCAACCTGAAAAATCTTGAAAATGTAAGAGTTTCTATCATGATGATAGCATTAGATCAGGCTACACTAGCTAACGTTATGGTGAATTCGGTTCAACACAAGAAGCGTTTTGGAAACCTGATTCAAGAAATGTGTGATCAAAAGATTTACAAAACCATGGTAACAATTAGTACACTGGCACAAAAGAGCAACATAGCATTTGATCTTCCATAGGCAAAATCAGATGTGTAAACTATTGATTTCTATATGAATGGCGCTATGGTAGATGATACACAATAGGACAAATTAATTTCTAAATCCAAATACCCAGTATCACACAAGAAAGAAACATACAATTTTCATGTCAATGAGATATTGCTGGCCCACTTCTTCAAGAAGAAACTTTGAAGATGTTGCTAAAGCATGAGTGACCATCTTGGAAAGATGATCTTCAACCGTTGCTCCCATTTGCAACAGCCTCTGCTTCCAAATCTAGAGAAAGAGTATGATTAATAAATGAAATTGAACTTTACCATTGCTAAAAACTAACAATATAAGCATAGCACACAACTTCTCAAATAATGATCATAAACTCATTTTAACATGCTTGCTTCAAGATGACCAACATATTTTTGGAAGCTGGTATTTATAGATTCCGGCAAGGATGTCATCATTTAATAGTTCACTAACATTCACACTAATGTTCAGATTTATAATGACACAAACCAGAGTTACTGGAAGCTTCTTAGATAGGTGGGAAGCCCGCTTCTCAGAAACTCGCTTCGGAAGCGCGATTCTCCTTTCTTCTGAAACTTGATGGGAATCTCGATTCTCCCAGGCATCTCCAATGCTTTCCACACACTTCATCTATTCTTATTATATGTTTTTTCACTCCACTTTTTATGTTTTTTATGTGTTTTCTCTCATGCTTCTCACTCACTTCCATGTGCTTTCTCTAAATTGAAGTCATCATTTTTTAGGTTTTGTTAAAAATTTAATTCTTACACTAAAAAATCATGAAATTTAATAATAGTCACTGTTATTTTAGTTTTTATTTGCCCTCCATTTCTATTCTCATTCAATTCTTATATTGCTTCCGCTTCCTATACATTTTAAAATGCATCACTTCTCGCTTCTTGCTTCCGCTTCCCGTATCATTTTCTGCTTCCACTTCCTAGTCTGGCAACTTAGACAAAAACCCTGAGATTATAAACCTTCGGAGATATTCTCTTATCGTAAATTGTGTTAAATTGTATCTCTCTTATGTAAAAATTACATATATATATATATAAAGAGATACATATACATATATACATCATGTATATATGTATATGTATCTATACAACAACAACAACTACGCCTTCATCCCAAAACAATTGGGGTCAGCGATATGAACCAAAAAAGAAAATCATTTTGGGTCTTCCACATGAATCCTTTTCCTCCAATCATTTCTATCCAATGCCATGTCCTCGGTGAGGTTCAAAGCATTCATATCCTTTCCTATCATCTCCATCCAAGTCTTCCTAGGCCTACCCCGACCTCTTTTAACTAATATATTTTCTCATTTCTCCAACCTTCTAACTGGAGCATCATTAGGCCTTCGCCGAATATGTCCAAACCACCGTAAACGATTCTCTCGCATCTTATTTTCAATGGGTGCAACACCTACCTTCTTGCGTATATCCTCATTCTGAATCTTATCTTTTATTGTATTTCCACACATCCATCTAAGCATCCGCATCTCAGCTACACTCATTTTTTGGATATGATGTCTCTTGGCAACCCAACATTCTGTACCATATAGTAAAGCGGGTCTAATAGTCGTCCTATAAAACTTTCCCTTCAACATTCTGTACCATATAGTATCTATCTTTATATATATATATATATATATATATATATATATATGTAAATATATATGTTTCTCTCTCTTCTTGTAAAACCCGCAAGGGTATTTTAGTCATTTCCCTTCCTTTTGCGCATATTCATAATTATGAATATGTTGTAATATTTTTTGTACTTTTACTTTTTCTTTTTTCTATTCATTTTATTTTTTCTTTTTTGTTTGACTCAGGTCAACTTGGAGGGGGCTCCAACAGCTAGTGGAGCCCCTCCAAGGCTCCTTGCTTCTTATAAATAGGGGAGTTCCCCCTTTGTAAACTTCACTTCTTAGAGCTTTTGTTTTCCATTCTTCTCAATAAAATTCTTTATATGTTGTATGCCTTTGTGTATTTGAGTTTCTTTATTGTACCTTCGTGTACATTCGTTCTAAGTGTTCTTGTGCATTTGTGCACATCGGTGGTGTTGTGCTTATCGCACACTTTATCTCTTTTTTTGAGATATTTTCACATGGTATCAGAGCTAGGCTTAAAGGAAAAGAAGATCGTGCATTTTTCTCTCTTCGTTGGAGTACCTCGTAAAGCGTGTCATTAAGTTGCGGTGGTTGGAGTGAAGACTCGGTCCTTCATTCTATATTTTAGAAGCTTTCTACATCAAGAAGGAACTCATTTCGCATTGTGGTACGCATTTATTTCTCTTTGTATCCTCTCTAATGGGCGAAAAGGATTCACACTTCTCTCTTGGCTTCAAATTAAATGGAACGAATTATCATGTATGGGCCAGGAATATGGAGGCCCATATAAAAGGAAAGGGGCTTTGGGGATATGTTCAAGGAACTATTCCCGAACCCGAACCTAAAATTACTATCCTTGAGAGAGGGGAGATCAAGGTTCTTGAGGGAGAAGAAAGAGAAAAGGCTTTTGAAGATTACAATAAGAAGCATGAAGAGTTGGAAATGAAAAATTACAAAATACTCTCATGGTTCTTCTCTTCGGTTGAGACCAAAACTAATGCCAACATTCTAAAGTTCAAAAAGGCATATCAAGTATGGGAATATCTTGAAAGAATGTATACTTCAAGAGATTTGTCCCATAAATATTATCTCCAAAAGAAGGCTTTAACCCTTCAACAAGGAGAAATGTCTGTTAGAGAGTATTTTGCCGAGTTATCCACTATTTGGGATGAACTTGCTTTCCAAGAACCTAAATGGAGTGGTGAGGCTATTGAATTGAGGGCCAAACAATTAGAAGAGGATCATTTCTTTAACTTTTTAAATGGGCTTAGACCCGAGTTTGAACAAACTAGATCCTCTCTCTTGTCTTCTTTCTCTTCTCCTTCATTGGAAGATGTGCTTACCAAATTAAGTGGAGAAGAAACTAGATTGGGAATGAATAAAATCAATCTAAGTGTGTTGGTTGTTCCCTCTAAAGATGAGGATGAGGGTGCTTATGCCGTCTCAAGACCGGGGAATAATGTTAAAACCTATAAACCCCCTCATTTTAACAAAAATCAAGGAGGAAGAGAAAATGGTGGGCATTATGGAAGAAGAGATTATAGTAAGATCATATGTCATTTTTTGCAAAGAACCGGGTCACATTAAATCGGTATGCCCTAAATGGAAGAAGATGGTGGCTATGTCTACTACTTTCCAATCAACCAAGGAGGAAGGTCCATCAACTTCCAACCATGCTACTTTGTCTCTCAATCAAATCATGGAAGCTCTTCAACCACTCCTCAAGGGATCCGTTTCCGGAGCCGCCATGACCACCTTTTCTCCTCTCGGTAAGACTCTTTGGCTCTTAGACTCGGGTGCATCCTTTCATATGACTCCAAATGTTTTTGCACTTTCTAAATACTCAAAAAATTTGTCACCCTCTTTTGTCTCTACCGCGGATGGGGCTTCTCTTGAAATAAAATGAATTGGTGATTTTGAATGACAAGGTTTTTCTATTCCTAAAGTTAGATTTATACCAAAACTAAATTTAAATTTGCTTTCTGTCTCTCAACTATTGGATCATGGGTGTGATATCAAATTCTCATCAAATAAATGTTGGATACAGGATCGTCGGTCCGGGAAGTTGATTGGGGAAGGCTCTAGGAAGGGAGATCTTTATCTCATGGAATTTCTTCAAATTCCAAAAACCTCTTTTTGTAATGTTGCCCAACATAAAAATATAAATGTTTGGCACAAACGCCTTGGGCATCCAAATATTGTCAAGCTTTCTTATTTACATTTTGCTAAAACTTTATGTAAAGACAATTTCAATTGTAATGATTGTATTCCTGGTAAAATGAGAAGCTTACCTTTTGGACAAAGAACTATGTTTTCAACTAAGCCTTTTGAAATTGTGCATTCGGATGTTTGGGGACCGGCACCCGTTGTGTCTAAGGGAGGTTTTTTGTATTATGTTATTTATGTGGATGATTTCTCTAGGTATAGTTGGATATACTTCCTCAAACATAAACATGAGGTTTTCTCTACTTTTAAGGTTTTTCACATGTTAATACAAAATCAATTCAATAGTAAATTACAAATTCTTAGAACTGATTCCGGGGGAGAATATCTCTTAAATGATTTTAAAAGTTATATTGAAAATAATGGGATTGTTCATCAAAGGTATTGCCCCAAAACTCCTCAACAAAATGGGTTGGCCGAACGAAAACATAGACACATAATTGAAACTACAAGAACTTTACTCATTTCTCAAAAAATTCCAAAAAGATTTTGGGCCGAAGCGGCTCTTGCATCGGTTTATCTCATCAACCGACTCCCATCCAAAAACTTGAATCAAATATCTCCATATGAAATCTTGTATAAAAAAGAACCCGACTACAATAGGTTAAGGATTTTTGGTTGTAAATGTTTTGTTCTCACCGATAAGAATGATAAATTATCTCCCAAAGCTATTCTTTGTGCTTTTTTGGGATATTTGGAAACTCAAAAAGGGTTTAGGTGTTATGATATTAAAAATGATAAACTATATGTTTCAAGAAATGTAACATTTTTAGAAAACATAAGTGGTTTTGAAGAACACAAAACTCATGAAGATAATGCCGATTACTCTTTTTTGTTTGAACTATTATCTAGAAATGAAGATTTTTTTAGCGATGATGAATTGAATGAGAATGAGGATATAAGTGAAAGTATTCCTCAAACCATTCATGATGAAGAAGAAATGATAAATGAACCAATTACCTATACACATAGAGATTAAAGCACTTTTAGGAGTGCAATAGAGAAATATAGTGACCTTAGTGAATCTTCCAACCACTCTCGAAGAACTGAAAGATCTAGGAAAAATCCTTCTAGATTTATATCCTATGAGTTTTTTTCTCCAAAGCATAGGGCATGTCTTAGTGTCATTCACTCATATCAAGAACCTAGAAATTTTAAGGAAGCTAAGGAAATGATAGAGTGGAGGGATGCCATGGACAACGAACTTAGAGCCCTCAACAAAGCCAAAACTTGGGTTTTTCAATGTCTTCCAAAAGGAAAGAAAACAATAGGATGTAGATGGATTTTTAAAGTCAAAACCAAGAGTGATGGCACTCTCAAAAGATATAAAGTCCGTCTTGTCGCAAAAGGATATAGTCAAGAATACGGCATCGATTACGAAGAAACCTTTGCCCCTGTTGCACGAATGGTTACTGTAAGATGTTTGATCACCATTGCATCTATTAAAAAATGGAATATTTACCAAATGGATGTTAAAAATGTCTTTCTAAATGGGGACTTTAATGAAGAAGTCTACATGGATGCTCCTCCTGGTATGAACGTACCAAAGGGGAAAGTCCTTCGTTTGCAAAAAGCGCTTTATGGTTTAAAACAAGCCCCTAAGGCTTGGTATGATCGATTTAATGATGTGATGGTTCAAGATGGTTTTACCTCATGCTACACTGAGACTGCTCTGTTCGTCAAAAAGTCTGATGCAGGAATTGTGATTTTACTGTTGTATGTTGATGATATGTTGATAACAGGTAGTGACATAAAGGGCATCAGAAACATTAAAACCACTTTAAAAGAAAGGTTTGAAATGTCAGACTTGGGGTATCTGACTTACTTTCTTGGTATCGAGGTAGCCTACTCTCATAGAGGCTATTTTTTGTCTCAAACTAAACTTGCTTGTGAGATTCTTGACAGATCAGGTATTACTGATGATAAAATTTGTAAGACCCCTGAAATTGTGGGATCAAAAATGAAGATCGATGATGGGAAACCTTTGGAGGATCCTACCCCCTACCAGCAACTTGTGGGATCTCTAATGTATCTTAGCATCACAAGGCTGGACATCTCTCATGTCGTGCATACTGCAAGCCAATTTCAGCATGCTCCTACATCTGTTCATATGAGTGTCGTTCTCCGAGTTGTCAGATACATAAAGGGAACTTTAAACAATGGAGTTTTCCTTTCCTCATCTTCTGAGTTAAATTTAACTGCATATACTGACTCTGATTAGGGAGGTGATCCAAATAATCGTCACTCCACTACAGGCTTTTGCATTTTTTTAGGTAAATCCCTGATCTCATGGAGATGTAAGAAACAATAGAAGGTGTCTCTATCGTCCACCGAAGCAGGATATCGAGCCATGGCTTCTACAACTATGGAGATTGTCTGGATTCATCAGTTGCTGCAAGACATGGGAATTCCAATACAAGAACCCACAAAGTTGTGTTGTGATAATAAGAGTGCAATCTATATTGCTAAGAATCACACTTTTCATGAGCGGACAAAGCATATTGAGATGGACTGCCATTATGTCAAAGAGGCATATCTACAAAAAATCATCGATCTTCCTTATGTGACTTCAGAATATCAGTTGGCAGATTTCTTCACCAAGGCGCTTGGCTCTTCAAGATTCAACTTTCTCCTTAGCAAACTTTCGGTCATTGTGCCCTAAGTTTGAGGGAGGGTGTTAAATTGTATCTCTCTTATGTAAATATTTACATATATATATAAAGAGAGATACATATACATATATACATGATGTATATATGTATATGTATCTATCTTTATATATATATATATGTAAATATATATGTTTCTCTCTCTTCTTGTAAAACCCGCAAGGGTATTTTAGTCATTTCCCTTCCTTTTGCGCATATTCATAATTATGAATGTGTTGTAATATTTTTTGTACTTTTACTTTTTCTTCTTTTTCTTTTTTCTCTTCATTTTATTTTTTCTTTTTTGTTTGACTCAAGTCAACTTGGAGGGGGCTCAACACTAGCTGTTGAGCCTCTCCAACGGTTAGAATTCTAACCGTTGGAGGGGAGCTAGTGGAGCCCCTCCAAGGCTCCTTGCTTCTTATAAATAGGGGAGTTCCCCCTTTGTAAACTTCGCTTCTTGGAGCTTTTGTTCTCCATTCTTCTCAATAAAATTCTTTATATTTTGTATGCCTTTGTGCATTTGAGTTTCTTTATTGTACCTTCGTGTACATTCGTTCTAAGTGTTCTTGTGCATTTGTGCACATTGGTGGTGTTGTGCTTATCGCACACTTTATCTCTTTTTTTGAGATATTTTCACAAATTCTTGTTCTGTTTTTAACACTGATTTCAAGCCGCAAACATTGTATTCACTAGTACCATTTTGAGACTGTTTTGCTGAGAAGTAAATCGGTGGGGAACCATTCTCAATAAAGGGGTACCCTCACTGATTTCTGGTCCTTCCCGAAACCCAGTGATTTGCCTCGCAAGTCATGTCACTTCCAACAACACCACCCTGTCCCCCTTCTTGCTGGCTCAACATAGTTGTTTAATCTACCTGCACATTATCTAACTTCCCTTTTTCAATATTTACATTGCAATTGCAAACAGTTGTTCTTGTGCATAGGAACTATGAGGGAAGAGACAAAATTTTATTTGCTTGATTTGCATATCAACTTATTTTCATGTCAACTTTCATTAAGTTACAATTTTCTACATTTTCTGATTGTTAATTTTTACTATTTCAATTTTGTGATATCATTTTTGTGTTCAAAACCTCTACAGGAAAAAATGTGGTCGACTTGTTCTATCAGGTGGAGAACGTCATTGACTCCAATGTTTAGAAACAATATATACAGAGAGAGAAATGGGTATGTGCTAAATGAAACGTGCTAAATGGGTTTTTCTGCTCTTCGGGTGTTTTGTTTTGCAGTTCTGACCCCATAAATGTGTTGGGTATGGTCGATTTACGAGGAATCCACACCTGGATCATGTGTTTTCGATGAAAAAAATGATATTTGTAGCAGAGTTACCGGAAGCTTCTTAGATTGGTGGGAAGCTCGCTTCGACAGCGTGATACTCCTCGCTTCCGAAACTTGATGAGAACCTCGATTCCCCTACGCTTCTCCTATGCTTTCCACACGCTTCATTTATTCTTATTATATGTTCTCTTAACTTTTCATGCTTTTTATGTGTTTTCTTTGACTCTTCTCACTCACTTCCATGTGCTTTTGCTAAATTGGTAGTCATCATTTTTAGATTTTGTTAAAAATTTAATTCTTACACTAAAAAATCATGAAATTTAATATTAGTCACTTATATTTTAGTTTTTATTTGTGTTTTATTTTGATTCTCATTCAATTCTTATATTTCTTTTCTTTTTATTCCTCGCTTCCCGCTTCCTATATAGTTTAAAATGCATCGCTTCTCGCTTTCGTTTCCTGTACCGTTTTCCGCTTTCGCTTCCTAGTCTGGCAACCATGATTTGGAGTCTCAAAATTTTACAAAGATTTTGGACCATTGATTTTTCGAACGTTATAAAAACCCACCCATGTGTCAGAATCGAACACTCAAGAGCTGATCCCTATAAAATCAAGTACATAGATCACATCTGTACAATCAGAATTTAAAAATAAAACAAAAAACCTAAAAAACTCATTTAGCACGCACCCATTACTATATATATACACACACACACACACATATATATATATATATATATATTGGGGCGTTCCCTACTGAGCGACGCGTTGTACTCTATAGGCCCGGAGGCAGTGATAAATGGGCAAGGGTTACTAGGTCGTCGCCCGGAAGCGACACGTCACACCGGCGCCCGGGTGTGGTGTCAAATAGGCAAGAGTTCCCTCACTTTGTTGGACGGGTGGGGGTAAAGAAGTTAGTCGAAGACCATAAAATTAGGTTAGCCACTTGGAACATAGGGTCTTTAACTGGTAAGTTGGTAGAGTTAGTAAATGTTATGTGTAGGAGATAGATTGATATTTTATGTCTACAAGAGACCAAATGGGTAGGTGAGAAGGCAAAAGTGATAAAACCTCGGGGATATAAGATTTGGTATACAGGAATAAATAGAAATAGGAATGGAGTAGAGATTGTTATGAGTCATGAGTTTATACATAATATAGTTGAGGTCCGTAGGAAGGGTGATAAGATTTTACTTATTAAATTAGTATTAGGTACGGATATTATTAATATTATTAGTGTTTATGCACCTTAAGTAGGTTTAGATGATTCCATTAAGCGTCAGTTTTGGGAAGATTTAGATGGAGAGTACAAGGGATATTTTATGGTGAAAAGCTTTTCATCGGCGGTGACCTTAACGGACATGTAGGCATAGAGTATCCATGAGGCTATGGTATAGGAGAAAGAAACGAAACTGGAGAAAGGATTTTAGATTTTGGTTTGTCCTATGATATGATCTTAGCAAACACTTGGTTTAGGAAAAGAGAGTCTCACCTAGTAACATTTAAAAGTGGGGTTAATACGAGTCAGATAGATTTTTTCTTACTTAGAAAGAGAGATAGGGGTTGTTGCATCGATTGTAAGGTTATACCGGGAGAAAGTGTAGCTACACAACATAGAGTCTTAATTTTAGATCTTAGAATTAGACAATGCCACAAAAGGGATAGACATAGGATAGATCCTAGAATTAAGTGGTGGGCACTGAAAGGAGCTAAACAAAGAATGTTTGTAGAGCAGGTAGTTAAGGAAGTTGATTGGTGTCTCGAGGAGGATTCAAAATCAATGTGGAATAAGATAGCGAGTGACATGAGAAAGGTGACTAAGGAGGTATTGGGTGAGTCTAAAGGCGGTGCACCGCTAGGTAAGGATACAACATGGTGGAACGAGGATGTTAAATTAGCTATTAAGGTTAAAAGAGAGTGTTATAGAAATCTAAGTAAGAGTCGTGATAATGAGAATTTAGAGAAGTATATGATAGCAAACAAGGAAGCTAAAAAAGTAGTTTGAAACGTGTGGGATAAGGTATATAAGGAGGTTTATGACAAGTTGGATACCAACGAGGGCGAGAAGGATATTTATAGGCTTACAAAGATGAGAGATAGGAAATCGAGGGATCTGGGTATGGTTAGATGTATCAAAGATGAAACAGTAAGGGTTTTAGTCAAAGATGAGGAGATTAAAGAGAGATGGAAAGATTATTTTGATAAGCTATTTAATGAAAGTCATGCTCAGGATCTTGGAGACTTCTCCATTCCTTTTCATGAGATGAATCGTGACTTCATGCGCAAGATTCAAAAGAAAGAAATTGCAGAGGCTTCAAAGAAAATGAAATCAAGAAGGGTAGTTGGCCCAGATGGTATACCTATTGAGGCTTGGAAATGCTTGGGAGAGAAAGGTTTAGAATGGTTGACAAATCTTTTTAACAAGATTTGGCGGACAAATAAGATGCCTAATGAGTGGAGGAAGAGTACTTTGGTGCCTATATAAGAATAAGGGTGATATACAAGATTGCACAAACTATCGTGGTATAAAACTCATGAGTCATACTATGAAACTTTGGGAGAGGGCGATTGAGTCTAGGTTGAGGAAGGTTGTCATGATATCGGAGAATCAATTTGGTTTTATGCCTAGAAGATCAACTATGGAAGCTATACATCTTCTTAGAAACCTTATTAAGAGAAATAGAGAGAGGAACAAAGATTTGCATATGGTTTTTATTGATTTGGAGAAGGCATACGATAGAGTACCTAGAAACGTTCTCTGGTGGACAATGATGAAGAAAGATGTTTCTCTAAAGTACATTAGTATAATTAAGGATATGTACGAAGGAGTAGTAACCAATGTCCGCACTTGTGGAGGGGTGACAACCAATTTTCCTATAACGGTTGGGTTACATCAAAGATCTGCTTTAAGCCCTTTCCTATTTGCTATAGTGATAGATGAGCTTACGAGATCAATTCAAGAAAATGTGTCGTGGTGTATGTTGTTTGCTGATGATATTGTTTTGATTGATGAGTCTAGAGTCGGGGTTAATGCTAAGTTAGAATTATGGAGACAGACATTGGAAGGAAGAGGTTTTAAGTTGAGTAAGAGTAAGACAGAATATATGGAATGTCGGTTTAGTAAGCAACGAAGTAGTGATAGGAATGTAGTGAAGCTTGGTGAGCAAGAAATACTGGTGGATGATTGTTTCAAATATTTGGGATCTATCATTCAAAAGTATGGAGAAATTGATGGAGATGTAAATCATAGGATAAAGGTTGGGTGGATGAAATGGAAAAGTATAACTGGAGTGTTGTGCGATCGTAGAATGCCATTATGGTTGAAGGAAAAGTTTTATAGGACGACTATTAGGCTCACTTTACTATATGGTACGGAATGTTGGGCTGCCAAGAGACATCATATTCAAAAAATGAGTGTAGCTGAGATGCGTATGCTTAGATGGATGTGTGGAAATACAATAAAAGATAAGATTCAGAACGAGGAGATACGTAAGAAGGTAGGCGTTGTACCCATTGAAAATAAGATGAGAGAGAATCGTTTACGGTGGTTTGGACATATTCGGCGAAGGCCTAATGATGCTTCAGTTAGAAGGATGGAAAAATATATTAGTTAAAAGAGGTCGGGGTAGGCCTAGGAAGACTTGGATGGAGATGATAGGAAAGGATATGAAGGCTTTGAATCTCACCGAGGACATGGCATTGGATAGAAATGATTGGAGGAGAAGGATTCATGTGGAAGACCCAGAATGATTTTCTTTGTTGGTTCATATCGCCGACCCCAATTGTTTTGGGATGAAGGTGTAGTTGTTGTTGTTGTTGTTGTTGTTGTTGTTGATATATATATATATATAGAGAGAGAGAGAGAGAGAGATGAGATAGCATTTTCTACCCTCGTGAGTAAGGAACCCCCTAGTTAGAACTCATAAGGAGAGGTTGTTTTGAAAAAATCTGACCTCATGGATGTGTTTGGCATGGTCAAAATAGTAGGAATCAACCCTTGGATCATAGTTTTTGGCAGTGTTATCAATATCGTATCATACGACACGATACGGCGTATCGCAATATTGTTGGTCCATGCGATACGATATACCCCCTGAATCTTTAATGTGATACAATATGATATACTTATGAATCTTTAATGCGATGTGATATGATATTTAGTTATTTTTATTTTATTTTATTTTTGTATTATGTGATTGTTATAATTCATTAATTTGTTTACTTAAAACATTTTTCTTTTATTTGTTATCTAATGTGACTCTTTAATAGTAAACCTTTTGTTTTTGTTAGTTGTTAGTTTGTTACGAAATCGTTTCACATGTTAGAGTAGTACATGTGTGTAATACCCAGAAAAATTGGTCCTATGATCCGTTACCCGGATCCATAAGAAACCTACAAATGGGTATTAAAGTATATATATAATAATATTATTAAATAAATAAATAATATTAATTTTTATAAGAAAATAATAATTAAATTTGTGTATGATGGGTCGAATCCATAGTTGGACCCATATGGATCCAAATGTGGATCCACCGATTTGCTGCCAAACCGGATCCACGTTATGGTGGATCCGGCATCGTGGGTCGCGGGGGTCGGACCCGGACTCGTGTGATTTAAAACTTCAAATACAAGAATCGTGCCTTGGGCACGATTCTTGCAAAGCTCAAGAAGGGGGGGAGGTTACAGAGGCCGTAACCAACTTACTTCGTCTTTCACGGAGGGAGGGAGGTTCTTGGCTCGATAAAGAGGGGGTGGAGAGGAGTCTAGACTCTTCACTCTGTCTTCAAGCCCCTGAGCCTTTCTCTCTCTCTCTGACATTCTTGCGCACACCAGCGGGAGCACCATCGTCGGAGGGATTCCGACCACCTGCAGTCCTATCGTCGGTCGTCTCCGATCGTCGACCACCTCCTGTGTTTCCTTCCGCAGGAAAAGAGGTAGGATTCTGTACCTCTTCGTGCTAGGTTTAGATTGATGTCTGGTGGTGATTGGGTCAGTCATGGGGGAAAGAACTCGGATGTTGCATGCTCTGATGCTTTAGATGGGGTTCTTGCCTAACCCTAAACCAGAAATCCCAAATCAAATCGATTTGGGGGTTTTCTTGCCAAACCCTAACCCGACAATACCTAATCCCATCGATTTGGGAGTTTTTGTTATTGTATCGGGTAACCCCAAATTTGAGGATTTCTGATTTTGTATCTGTTTCCTTTAACTGTACATAAGCATGTTTAGGTGAATATTGTTAGCAGTATATGTCTAAATTCCGTTAGGTGAAAACAGCATATTGGTGTTAAATCCCTGAATATCTGATTTTGTGTATGCTTCATTGTGCAGTACTTAAGCATGTTTATGTGATTTACTGTTAGCCGTATGTGTCTAATTCCGGTGAACACAGCATGTTTAGGTTAAATCCCTGTTATCTGATTTGGTGTCTGTTTCAATAAGTAGTATATAGCATGTTTGTGTAACCTCCTGTTAGTTTTAATTTGAGTCTGTTTCATTTAGCAAAACATAATATGTTCAAAATCTATTGTTTCGTTTGTGGTTGACCACTTCTAGTCTTCCTGCTTTGGTTGATTCCCTGTTAATGTTAACTGCATGCCTTATTATTTGCATAACAGTTAGAGATAATTCACTACCTTGTTTGGCTGAACAGTTAGTATTAAGTGATTCCCTGTTAATGTTAATAGTATGCCTTATTAATTTCAGATCAGCTAGAGTTAATTTACTACCATTATTTGGCTGGAACGTCTTACTGACAAAAATTATTTGGGGTTAATTTTAAAGACCGTGCGGTTGCTTGTTTATGTTCAATGATAGTTTTCAATCCCTATGTTAAATCCTTGACCTCTCTATGTGGAAAAGAGGTGAGACATATCAAAGAGATGTCATGGTATTGAAATTGTTTGTTGCATGTAATCAGATTTTGTGAATTGTTTTTCCTTGGTTCCCCCTTAATTAAAAGGAAATAATATGGTAGGGTTATTCTGAATATAGGCTTAATATAACACTTGGACCTATGTACTTCACGTCTATGAAATGATTCAACTGCTTATAAACATTTTAATACAAGGAATGATTATACTTTACTCACCTATATAGGGATAGGTTCAAGATTGAGTAATCATAGAATTATGCTTGATGAAATGAATATTGGTAGGAAGCTTTACACCTACTTTTATATGATTCACTTGGAAGTGTAATGTACCCACAAAAAAAAAGAGGGGGTTCATAACCGAGCATGCGGTTCGGATTAAGGCTAACACATGGGTTGCCAAGCCACGATATTGAGGGTTGCGTTTTGGCCCTCGAATTTATAAAGTGAATACACAAGGAAATTGAAATGTAATAATTTTTGCCTGACTGGTTTAAAGGTACTGGGGCATCCGTGCTAGACGGTTTAAAGGTACCGGAGCACTCTGAGTGGATGTTTGGAAAATCTTGCCTAATGGGAAATATTGATTGAATACCCGATGCGGGTACTTGGGTTGTTAACTTGGGTGCAAGGGAAATAAAGTTGTTGAGAAACTTTGGGTTTTTGGCACAGGTCAGTGTCTAAGCATATATAGGACATACATAAGTTAATTCAATGTTAACAAATTTATGTTGATAACTATATCTGTTATTATATATATAAAGTTGAGTTTTTGAATATTTACTGGCACTTGTTAGCATGCTTTATAGTTTGTAACATGTGGGATATTTGATGTCTGTTAATATGTTATTGCAGAGTTTGTTCTGGTACAGGTGCATACATGATATGAATGTTTGCAACCATGAAATTCAATTCCTAGGTTCGGGTTATGTTCATGTGTGTGGATGTTAACATATGTTATGAATGAAAAGTTTCATGTGCCATACATTTATGGGACATGTTTGATTATCGTGCATTTATGAATTGGTTTCAAGTACATGTGCATACATGAAATCGATGTGTGTTTGGCATGTACAATCATGCATAAATGTTCTCATGTACTTATGAATGCATGTGTGTTAAGTGATTACGTGACAGCACTTGCACATGGATGGTTAACACATGCATATGACTGTGGTATCTCATGCACATTGTTAAATTGGTTTGAATGGATGTGCATTTGAAGGCATGTTGACCTCATTGCATACATTGCAAGTTGTTATGATTTTTGCATAAGATGCATTGATGGTCTAAGTGAATCATCAAAGGCCTGAAGAGCCTTGAGCTTTGGTTTGCTCTTTCTTTAATTGTTTAAATGCATCGCAAAAAACACATTTATATCATGGTTTTGATTATGTTGTTCTATTATTGTCACGGGTGGTAGACCGTGAAGAGCTATGAATGTAAAATCCCATTTAAAAAAAAAAAAACTGTTTGGACCCGGGCCCCTTATTTTAGGGTTTTGCGTAACCCGACGCAGGGTCCCGAGCGCCGCACTCCCCCCCCCCTTCTCCCCCTTCTCTTGAGGGAGGATTTGGGAAACCCACCAGGGGTTTCCCCTTCCGGTGCCCCCCTTCGCCTTTAAGAGAGAGGTCGGAGGGTGAGGGGAGTCTCGCCTCCCTCTCGCAGCCCTCTCGAGCTTCCTCCCCCGCGCCGGTCTCCTTCCCTGCTGCGCCCGCCGCCGACGCCGGCCCCCACTCCCAGGTATGCTCCTCCCTCTTCTCTTCTCCTCCCTCTTCTCTTCCTCACCGCCCTTCCTGTCACCTCGCCGGGAGGCCGGCCGACGGCTCACAGCCGCTGCCGCGGCCTCCCACCCCTGTGCCATCGGGGCCGATAGGTGGCTTACGCAGCCCCTGTCGTCCCCGCCTCTCGCTGGGGATCGCCGGAGTGCCGGCAGGGGTCCGGTGGCCCCTGCGGCAACCCCCCCCCCCCCTTTTTTTTGTTTTTGCTGCCACCTTGTGGCTTTCGGCAGGGGCTGGGCCCCCCTACCGTCCTGTGTTGTCGGCAAGGGTTGGCCCCTTGCCGACCTGTGTTGTCGGCAGGGGCTCAGCCCCTGCCACCTCGTGCTGTCGGCAGGGGTGGCCCCTTGCCGACCTGTGCTGTCGGCAGGGGTGGCCCCTTGCCGACCTGTGCTGTCGGCGGGGGTGGCCCCTTGCCGATCTGTGTTGTCGGCAGGGGCTCAGCCCCTGCCACTTCGTGCTGTCGGCAGGGGTTGGCCCTGCCGACCTGTGTTTTCGGCAGGGGCTGGCCCCCCCTGCCGTCCAGTGCTGTCGGCAGGGGCTCAGCCCCTGCCCCTTCTTGCTCCCGGCAGGGGCTGGCCCCCTGCCATCCTTATGCTTCCGTCAGGGGCTGGCCCCCTGCCATCCATTGCTGTCGGCAGGGGCTCAGCCCCTGCCACTTGATGGCCGTCGGCAGGGGCTCAGCCCCTGCCACTTGATGGCCGTCGGCAGGGGTGACCCCCTGCCGCTGCGCTATGTTTGGGCAGGGGCTTGTTCCCCCACCGCTTGTCTGTTTTCGGCCAGCAGGGGCACACCTCTGCTGCCTCTTTTTTTCCTATAGACAGGATTGTCCTTCTTTTGCTCCGCATTATTATTAACATAGCACTGTTGCAGACCTCGCATCGGACCCTCGCTCTGGCTCCGCGGCCCGAGCCTCGTATCATCTACACGCATAGACGCACGCAGCTGCAAGACACCCCGAGGTAGGGGAAAGTCGCACGAATAGTGTGTATGAACTAAATAAAATAAGACTTCTGAGATAGAATAATTATTTTTGCATATTTGCGTATCTGAAGAAGTATGTGTTGATCCATGTTTTACTCTGTGTGATTCTTTTGAAATTGCATAATGTAAATTCTTTGGGTAGACTCATTTTAGAAAAAAATCAAGTAGTTTACTTGGCATGCCTGTTTACGTGTACAATTACTTAACTCATAATTGTCTATTATGCATGCTTGTTCCTTTGAAACTGCATACTTAAGATAGATTTTGTGAAGAGACTCAAAACCACTGCAATTGCCATTATAACCAAACCTTAAGGTAGGTACGGTATGAATTTTATGTAAGATCATGGAGGGTATTGAAGGGTGAAATCTATACTTTACTGATTTTGATATGGTAATATCGGCCTCCACAGGCCAATTGCTCAGAAAAGCAAAACATGTCATATAGGAACCAAAAGAATCATATACCATTATGTTGCCCTTAAATCGTAGTTGTACCTCTAGGAAGGTACGATCGTACTTTTGGACAAGTACGTCCCATGTGGGTTACGATGGTGGGATGATGAGGTTGTGGCAACCTCGATGAATGCTATTAGCAAAATGCTGAGATCACATAAAATGGTGACCATTTCGCCTTCACAGGCAAGATGCTCGAGTGGGTCTAATGGACCAGAGCATGTAGGATGGGACGACGGTTAAGAAACCCCCGTCGTACCCATCCGATCTTCACGGTTCATCAAGGGAGAGGATGGATGGTACAAAGACTCCGATGGACAGGTTGTTAACAACCACCCCACGAGCAAAAGACTCGGTTTTCCCTAGTCATCGGAGTTAGGGGAATTGGGATTACCATAAATTATCCTAGGTGGTAACTCCCAGGCACTTCTGCAGAAGTTGGATGCATCCATGGGCCACGAATGCTTTTGGGGATTTACTCTCTTGGTCACTGACCGTCCCCTTAGGAGCGGACTCAGTCAGCCATCCGGGTTAATGAAAACACCTGACATAATAAACCCCCGGATTGGTCTCGGCTGTTTCTACGTTTCGCGTCTGTGCGTACCCACAGGCCAGTTAATATCAGAACTTAAATAATATATTCATGAATAGATATAGATGACTGAGACTTACACTGCTTCTCTTTGCACTTATTACATTTGCTAGAATAGATTACAACTGCTTTAATTGCTTAAATATCATAATTGCTTATCTCATGAATGTCCTGTTTTATTTTCATTCTACTTATCTGTTCGTGCACCTACTAGTTTGTTATGAAACTGACCCATTTCATGGGCAGGTGAGGAGTAGGACTTCACTGGCGGCCGATGGCGTGGTGCAACGTGGATCAAGATTCAATTTCTTTCTGCTGGCGGCTTGACTCTGGGACTTTTTTTTTTAGATTTATTGAACTTTGGAATAAAAGACCCATTTTGTAATAAACTGCAGATTTTAATCGATTGCCTTATTTCTTAAATTCCTTTAAGATGTTGTACATGTGAATGATGGTTTTTCAGCTAACGTACCCAGGATTGTTGACTTGTGTCCCTTTCTAAATGTCTTCCGCTGTTGTTTTTAAATATTAAACTTTAAATCTTTGAAAGGTTTTTCGATAAGGTTTTCGAAATCACAAGTCGAAATTTTGGGGCGTTACAACTTGGTATCAGAGCCAGATCAGAAAGAAGTGAATCTTGACTATTGAGCATCCCATAGCGCTGTAAGTAAATCTTTGATATTTCATAGCATGTTTAGACTAAATGATATTCTTGTTTTATTCGTAGTACCGTTGGATATATGGATCCAGTTACTGGTTCTAATGGTATTCGCGGTAGGAGCACGCGTAGTGTACGTGGTCGTTCCGTAAGGGGGAGGGGCGGACGTGAGATGTTCGGGGCTGGTTACTGGGCTAACCGCCCTCCTCTACCCATTTTTACGGATGAGCAAGGCTTCGCACTACCGATCGCCTACCAGATACCCTTGGCAGCAGCGTGGGCTGAAGTGCATGCTCGAGAAGGTGGTTTCACGCCTTCACACATTCAGGTGCACCATCAGACACCACAGGAGTCATCGGGAGATTTTGTTCCCCCTGAGTTAACAGAGGAGTGTGGTTTCTGCGGAGAAACAGGCCACACCATGGATGCTTGCTTCCACAAGGCTGAGCATGACGACAAGATCGCAATTTCGACTGCCGGCGAGCAACCGCCACCTCCGGCAGACCCAGTGGGCGGTGTATCACCCACATATACACCTGCGACGGATTCTTCAGATTATAGTCTTGGCTCATCGGAATATACTCCGGCGACGCCTCTTTACGGGCAGAAGCCCTCCTACGATGAGCCACTTCCCTTCACCCCTAAGCGCAGATTCAGGCGCACAGGCAATAGAAGGGAATATCTTAGGAAGTATTCTAGTCGTCCCTAAGGGGAGGTAGCACGCACCCAGTTTTGTTGGAGTCTGTGAACTCATTTATAACTGCGGAATATAACTTTTGCTTATGTACCAGCACAGCTGGATTCTAAATATTTGACTCTCGGAATAAAGATTTATGTTATTGCCTTTGTTTCTATACTTATGCCTACTGGTACGTCTTCAGTATTTTTTACTTTAATCTGGGTTGCTTTTTAAGGATGGCGGGAAACTCAAGCCACAGCATGGCCGATGAGTTGCGTGAACAGAGGGGATTCATGATGGATACCCTCAACTCCTTAGCTGAGGCGATTCGTAACCAGGGTCGCCCCCATCAGGATCCGGGTTCCCTTGCTGGGAATGCACCAACCGCCACATATGAAAAATTTCTGAAGCTGGACCCTCCTACTTTCTCTGGCAAGGTTGATCCTGACTTGGCGGAGAGTTGGGTTAAAGAGGTGGAACGGGTGTTCCAAGTGTTGTCCGTTCCTGATGATAAGAAGACAATGTTCGGGTCCTTTCGTTTGAAGGACGACGCTCGCGAATGGTGGGACACTACGCGGGAGGTGCAGTTTTCGGGTGCTGAGGTGATTCCGAGGGAGGCCTTCCGAAGGGTTTTTCTCGGAAACTATTTCCCTCCTCATGCGAGGGAAAAGAAGAAGGTGGAATTTCTGGAGCTGTGCCAGGGCAGCTTGAGTTTGAACGATTATATCGCCAAATTTCAACGGTTGGAGCGCTATTGTCCTCACCTATTCGAGGATGATCATGAGCGGGCCGGGAAGTTTATTCGCGGACTGAAGGAAGGACTCAGGCATAGGGTTCTCACCAGTATGCCCGCAACTTTTTCGGCGGCAGTAGCAGCAGCCACCCTACTGAACGAGGATTGGGAGCGTTCAAAAAGTGTGCAAGCCAAGAAGTCAACCGCGTCAGGTGGTGAGCAGAAGAAGACCTTTTCCGGCGGCCCAGGGCAGCGACCACCTTTTCCAGAGAAGATTGAAGCAGGGAAGAAACAGTTTCCTCCAGCAAAACGCCAGCGACAACAGGGCCCTCCACCACCCAGGCAATCGTCGAGTGATAACTGCCCCAGGTGCAAGAGGCCTCATGTGGGACAATCTTGTCCGCGGGACACTGGCGGATGCCTGTACTGTGGCAAGATGGGTCATTTCATACGCGACTGCCGGAAGAAAGCAGCAGATGACCTCAAGCGAACCGGCAACGTATCTCAGCCTCCTCGACCACCTCATCAGCAACAACAGCGAGCACAACCAAGCAGTGGCAGAGAGCCGGGTCGAGTTTATGCAGCCACGGTCGATCAATTGACCAAAGGGGATCTCGTTCAAGGTACCATTCTTGTTGCTGATCAAGCAGCTTTTGCACTCTTTGATTGTGGTGCCACACATTCGTTTGTTTCAGAAAAAATCGTAAAACAATTGCATATAACGGTAAAAACGCTTGATAATGCATTAGACGTGTATAACCCCGTTGGGAAGAACACGGTTTGCACCACTTTCATACCTGAATTGGACGTAGTTGTGGCAGAGCGGCACTTGCCTGCTTGTGCTATCCTGCTGGAGATGACTGAATTTGACGTCATCCTAGGCATGGATTGGTTGCACAAGTATCATGCCAAGATCTTTTGCCGTGATGGCAAGATCGTTTTATCACCTCCAGGCTCTTCGAGAGTAGAATTCAGAATTCCCAGACCTGTTCGAGCAAGCCGGATGATCTCGGCACTTAAGGCACAGAACTTCTTGCGGAAGGGATGCACTGCCTTTTTGGTTAGTGTTATCCAGTCAGATCCAATACCCATTCCCATCAGTGAGCTTGATATTGTTCGCGATTACCCCAACGTTTTTCCTAAAGAGCTGTCGGGACTTCCACCGTCTTGTGAGGTAGAATTCAGTATTGAATTGCTACCAGGTACGACACCAATCTCCAAAGCACCCTACAGAATGGCGCCAGCTGAGCTTGAGGAGCTGAAGAAGCAGTTGCAGGAGTTGTTGGATCAAGGATTCATTCGCCCCAGCGTTTCTCCTTGGGGAGCTCCTGTGCTCTTCGTGAAGAAGAAGGACGGGACTTTGCGATTGTGCATCGACTATCGAATGCTCAACCAGGCCACAATAAAAAACAAGTACCCATTGCCGCGTATCAAAGACTTGTTCGATCAGTTGCAGAAGGCAAAGGTTTTCTCGAAAATCGATCTTAGGTCCGGATACCATCAACTCAGAATTAGGAATGAGGATATTCCTAAGACGGCCTTTCGGACGAGATACGGACATTACGAGTTCACAGTCATGCCGTTCGGACTGACCAATGCCCCCGCAGCTTTCATGGACTTGATGAATAGGGTGTTCAAGCCATTTTTGGACACCTTCGTGATCGTATTCATCGACGACATCTTGGTGTACTCAGAAAGTCGAGAGCAACATCGAGAGCACCTAACAGTTGTGTTGGAGACCTTGCGAAAGGAACGTTTGTATGCCAAGTTCTCTACATGTGAATTCTGACTCGAGGAAGTCATGTTTTTTGGACACGTTATTTCTAAAGAAGGAGTGTCCGTGGACCCTGCAAAGGTGGAGGCTGTACTTGGTTGGCAGCAACCAAAGAACGCGCGTGATATCAGGAGTTTGCTTGGACTAGCGGGTTACTACAGAAGATTCATTCAGGATTTTTCTAAAATTGCGTTACCCCTGACAAAGTTACTGAAGAAAGAGACTAAATTCTTATGGGACGAGAAGTGCGAGGCGAGTTTTCAGTTGTTGAAGGAACGACTTACCAGTGCTCCTATTTTGACCTTACCTTCTGGTAAGGGCGGGTTCGTGATTTATACTGATGCCTCTGGGTCAGGCCTAGGGGTCGTGCTGATGCAGAATGGGAAGGTGATCGCTTACGCTTCTCGACAACTTAAAACTCACGAGAAGAACTACCCAACTCACGATTTAGAGTTAGCTGCGGTGGTGTTCGCACTAAAGATATGGAGGCATTACCTGTATGGAGAACAATTTGAGGCGTTCACCGATCATAAGAGCCTTAAATACCTATTTTCGCAGAAAGAATTGAACATGAGACAACGACGTTGGCTTGAATTCCTCAAGGATTACGACTTCACCCTCTCCTACCACCCAGGAAAGGCGAACGTTGTGGTTGACGCTCTCAGCCGCAAAGCACCGGAAATCTCGATAAATGCTTTATTTGCTGGATGGAGGTTGGTCGAAGACCTAGCCTCATGGGAACCTTTCGCGGTCACTCAAGGTTTAATCGGCTTATCTCACCTTGTTGCTCAACCTGAGCTGCTTGCGAGGATCATCAATGGGCAGAAAACTGATGCACGCTACGAAAAGTTGAAGGCTCAAGCGATATTGGCAGATACACCTTTTCGTCTGAAGGAGGATGGAAGTATATGGTTGAGGGAGCGCCTTTGGGTTCCTGATGACCCGGTTCTTCGAAATGAAGTTCTTGCGGAAGCCCACAAGTCTAGGTACACAATTCACCCGGGTAGCACGAAGATGTTCAAGGACCTGCAACGCAGTTATTGGTGGAACGGTATGAAGCGAGACGTGGCTGAGTATGTCTCGAAGTGTTTAACGTGTCAGCAAATCAAGATCGAGCACCAGAGACCCGATGGGGTCATGAAGCAGATAGAGATCCCTCTATGGAAGTGGGAAGATGTTACCATGGACTTTATAGTCGGTCTTCCGAGGACGCGGAGAAAGCATGACGCGATTTGGGTGATCGTCGATAGACTCACCAAGTCGGCTCACTTTCTACCTATCCGTCTCAATCAATCGTTAGATAGTCTCGATGATCTCTATGTTAGAGAGATTGTGAGATTGCACGGTGTTCCAGTCTCGATTATCTCCGATCGTGATCCTAGATTCACTTCAAGGTTTTGGGGACAACTTCTGTTGGCGTTGGGCACAAAGTTAAAGTTTAGTACTGCGTTTCACCCTCAGACGGACGGGCAGTCGGAGCGTACAATTCAAACCTTGGAAGACATGCTTCGAGCCTGTATGATGGACTGGAAGGGAGAGTGGGATTCCCACATCAATTTGGCGGAGTTCGCGTATAACAACAGCTATCATGCGAGCATCGGGATGGCCCCATACGAAGCTTTGTATGGGAGGCCATGTCGATCACCTGTTTACTGGGACGAGGTTGGCGAGCGAAAATTGGAGGCACCTATAGTCTTGCAACACTATACTCAACAAGTGCAGATGATTCGAGAACGACTCCGTACCGCTTAGAGTCGGCAGAAAAGCTATGCAGATAAACGCCGACGAGAGCTTACCTTCGATATTGGTGAGATGGTTTTTGTTAAGGTATCTCCGACGAAGAGCGTATTTCGGTTCGGGAAAAAGGGAAAGCTGAGTCCTAGATACGTCGGACCGTTCGAAATCCTGGAGCGGATTGGAGAAGCAGCTTATCGCGTGGCGTTACCTCCGCAGTATGCTCAGATCCATAATGTTTTTCACGTATCCATGTTGAGAAAGTATGTTCACGATCCATCGCATATCATTCATTATGATGATGTGGACATTAGAGGGGACTTGACTTTCGAAGAAAGACCAGTGGAGATCATCGACCGTCGTGACCAAGTGCTTAGATCAAAGGCCATTTCCTTTGTAAAGGTTCGGTGGCAACATCATGGGATTGACGAATCTACTTGGGAACCCGAGAACGATATCAGGGAAAAATATCCTGACCTGTATTTTGATTCTTCAAGGTAATAGATATTTCGCGGACGAAATTCTTTTAAGAGGGGTAGGATGTAAAATCCCATTTAAAAAAAAAAAAAAAAACTGTTTGGACCCGGGCCGGGTCGGGTCCGGACCCGACCCGGGCCCCTTATTTTAGGGTTTTGCGTAACCCGACGCAGGGTCCAGAGCGCCGCACTCCCCCCCCCCTTCTCCCCCTTCTCTTGCGGGAGGATTTGGGAAACCCACCAGGGGTTTCCCCTTCCGGTGCCCCCCTTAGCCTTTAAGAGAGAGGTCGGAGGGCGAGGGGAGTCTCGCAGCCCTCTCGAGCTTCCTCCCCCGCGCCGGTCTCCTTCCCTGCTGCGCCCGCCGCCGACACCGGCCCCCACTCCCAGGTATGCTCCTCCCTCTTCTCTTCTCCTCCCTCTTCTCTTCCTCACCGCCCTTCCTGTCACCTCGCCGGGAGGCCGGCCGACGGCTCACAGCCGCTGCCGCGGCCTCCCACCCCTGTGCCATCGGGGCCGATAGGTGGCTTACGCAGCCCCTGTCGTCCCCGCCTCTCGCTGGGGATCGCCAGAGTGCCGGCAGGGGTCCGGTGGCCCCTGCGGCAACCCCCCCCCCCCCCCTTTTTTTGTTTTTGCTGCCACCTTGTGGCTTTCGGCAGGGGCTGGCCCCCCCTGCCGTCCTGTGTTGTCGGCAGGGGTTGGCCCCTTGCCGACCTGTGTTGTCGGCAGGGGCTCAGCCCCTGCCACCTCGTGCTGTCGGCAAGGGTGGCCCCTTGCCGACCTGTGCTGTCGGCAGGGGTGGCCCCTTGCCGACCTGTGCCTCCGGCAGGGGCTGGCCCCCTGCCATCCTGTGCTGTCGGCAGGGGTGGCCCCTTGCCGACCTGTGCTGTCGGCAGGGGTGGCCCCTTGCCGACCTGTGCTGTCGGCGGGGGTGGCCCCTTGCCGATCTGTGTTGTCGGCAGGGGCTCAGCCCCTGCCACTTCGTGCTGTCGGCAGGGGTTGGCCCTGCCGACCTGTGTTTTCGGCAGGGGCTGGCCCCCCCTGCCGTCCAGTGCTGTCGGCAGGGGCTCAGCCCCTGCCCCTTCTTGCTCCCGGCAGGGGCTGGCCCCCTGCCATCCTTATGCTTCCGTCAGGGGCTGGCCCCCTGCCATCCATTGCTGTCGGCAGGGGCTCAGCCCCTGCCACTTGATGGCCGTCGGCAGGGGTGACCCCCTGCCGCTGCGCTATGTTTGGGCAGGGGCTTGTTCCCCCACCGCTTGTCTGTTTTCGGCCAGCAGGGGCACACCTCTGCTGCCTCTTTTTTTCCTATAGACAGGATTGTCCTTCTTTTGCTCCGCATTATTATTAACATAGCACTGTTGCAGACCTCGCATCGGACCCTCGCTCTGGCTCCGCGGCCCGAGCCTCGTATCATCTACACGCATAGACGCACGCAGCTGCAAGACACCCCGAGGTAGGGGAAAGTCGCACGAATAGTGTGTATGAACTAAATAAAATAAGACTTCTGAGATAGAATAATTATTTTTGCATATTTGCGTATCTGAAGAAGTATGTGTTGATCCATGTTTTACTCTGTGTGATTCTTTTGAAATTGCATAATGTAAATTCTTTGGGTAGACTCATTCTAGAAAAAAATCAAGTAGTTTACTTGGCATGCCTGTTTACGTGTACAATTACTTAACTCATAATTGTCTATTATGCATGTTTGTTCCTTTGAAACTGCATACTTAAGATAGATTTTGTGAAGAGACTCAAAACCACTGCAATTGCCATTATAACCAAACCTTAAGGTAGGTACGGTATGAATTTTATGTAAGATCATGGAGGGTATTGAAGGGTGAAATCTATACTTTACTGATTTTGATATGGTAATATCGGCCTCCACAGGCCAATTGCTCAGAAAAGCAAAACATGTCATATAGGAACCAAAAGAATCATATACCATTATGTTGCCCTTAAATCGTAGTTGTACCTCTAGGAAGGTACGATCGTACTTTTGGACAAGTACGTCCCATGTGGGTTACGATGGTGGGATGATGAGGTTGTGGCAACCTCGATGAATGCTATTAGCAAAATGCTGAGATCACATAAAATGGTGACCATTTCGCCTTCACAGGCAAGATGCTCGAGTGGGTCTAATGGACCAGAGCATGTAGGATGGGACGACGGTTAAGAAACCCCCGTCGTACCCATCCGATCTTCACGGTTCATCAAGGGAGAGGATGGATGGTACAAAGACTCCGATGGACAGGTTGTTAACAACCACCCCACGAGCAAAAGACTCGGTTTTCCCCAGTTATCGGAGTTAGGGGAATTGGGATTACCATAAATTATCCTAGGTGGTAACTCCCAGGCACTTCTGCAGAAGTTGGATGCATCCATGGGCCACGAATGCCTTTGGGGATTTACTCTCTTGGTCACTGACCGTCCCCTTAGGAGCGGACTCAGTCAGCCATCCGGGTTAATGAAAACACCTGACATAATAAACCCCCGGATTGGTCTCGGCTGTTTCTACGTTTCGCGTCTGTGCGTACCCACAGGCCAGTTAATATCAGAACTTAAATAATATATTCATGAATAGATATAGATGACTGAGACTTACACTGCTTCTCTTTGCACTTATTACATTTGCTAGAATAGACTACAACTGCTTTAATTGCTTAAATATCATAATTGCTTATCTCATGAATGTCCTGTTTTATTTTCATTCTACTTATCTGTTCGTGCACCTACTAGTTTGTTATGAAACTGACCCATTTCATGGGCAGGTGAGGAGTAGGACTTCACTGGCGACCGATGGCGTAGTGCAACGTGGATCAAGATTCAATTTCTTTCTGCTGGCGGCTTGACTCTGGGACTTTTTTTTTTAGATTTATTGAACTTTGGAATAAAGGACCCATTTTGTAATAAACTGCAGATTTTAATCGATTGCCTTATTTCTTAAATTCCTTTAAGATGTTGTACATGTGAATGATGGTTTTTCAGCTAACGTACCCAGGATTGTTGACTTGTGTCCCTTTCTAAATGTCTTCCGCTGTTGTTTTTAAATATTAAACTTTAAATCTTTGAAAGGTTTTTCGATAAGGTTTTCGAAATCACAAGTCGAAATTTTTGGGCGTTACAATGCATGCTGATTTGCGAGCTTATAGTTGCATGTTGATTTGCAAGCCTATGTTATTAATTTTTGCATGTTGATTTGCAAATGTAATTTTATTACTCTATATTGCACTGTTCTATTTGGTTTCACGGGCGAGAGTCCTGTGATGGTTCTCGCAGGGGTAGATGCGAGCTTTTGCCTTATTTTTACATGCTGAATTGTAAAACTCAATAATTAGCTTTTAATAAAAAAATAATTAATAAGAACAGTGTAATATACGTTCTAGGATATCTGATCTGGAGTATGAGAATGTTAGAGATCCGGTCTTGGGAGACTGTGAGGATACAAAAACTCTATGTGCTTTACCTTTTCCCTGAACCCGATATTGAAGTTTCTTCTCTTGACCACGGTTTTAGGGAGAATCCACCACTTGACCTGGGGGTGGTATGTTAGACACAGCTGTTGTTGTTTTTGGTACCAAGAAAGTGGCACTTGTGGACGTGGGGTGTCTCTTGTGTCCCCGACATTAGATGTGGAGGTCTAATGTTCTGATAGATGGTGTTGTTTCCTGATATCGGTCGAGGGCTAAGTTTGGAACCCAGTAAATAAATTACAACTTGTGTGTTAAGCTACCCTGGGAACCTAACTTGACCTTAGGAGTTGTACCTGTTTGGTGTATCCGCGGGCAACGGTAATTAATTAAAAAAAAGAACTTAAAGTTGTGTGCATTTAATAGGGCATGCATATGGACAAAAAAACTTAATGAAAGATAATAAGAGGATTCATGCATTACACATAAGTCATGCATTTTCCTGCTATGCATTAGATGATGCATATTCCAATTGTTCCCTCAATCATTACATGATAATGAGTGCATGGTGTTTACTTCCTAATGCCTGTTAAAGGTTTGTTACTTGCTTCTGCTTTAATGTTTCTGCATGCCTAGCACTTATAACTGTTGCATGAAAAATTCCTTAAATGTTATAAATTGTCGGCTAAGTTTTATACATGTTCATGTTGTTGTGTAGTTTCCTTTACTTGTTTTTGTATATGCTGAAAATCATACACGACACCCACATCACATACTTGACACATGATAAACCTGCGAGAAAATTTACAGTATTTCCTACTTAGACAGTTGTAGTCTAATTCCTATAAATTTATCATTTTTTAGGTGAAGAGTAGAGCTTACGAGCGGCTGCGAGACGAGGCATCGGATCGAGATTTTGGATTTATTGTTTCAGGGATAGTTTGAGAAACTCTGATATTATTATTCATTGATAATGAAATGAAATAAATGTTTTGGTCTTGCTCCCCATTGTAATGTTCCGAAATACTTAACCTTATAGTATTACTTGTTTCTGATGTTTCAAAAAAAAAAATCCTCAAAATTTGGGTTAAGATTTCGGGGCGTTACAATGTGTATGTTTAATTATTAAATTTGATTTTTTTCTATATTTTCTATTTTTAGAAAATTTTCCTGATTTTTTGTTGTGATTTTCAAAATAAGATTTTTTCTTGTATCTTATGATACGATACAATACGGTATGATACACCCATATGACCAGCCCTTCTGATACGGGTTCCGTGATACGTTCTTATTTTGGGACCCATATCCACCAAGGCACCCCAATGGATCATATCCACCAACCCAAGGTTCAAACACTCAAAACAAGATCCATTTCATGAAACAGACCAAATGGATCAAATCCCTCAAGCCAAGGTCCAACTACCCAAGCCCAATCCATGTAGGGGCAGTCTCGGCATTTTAGAAAATTTGTGGGTTCACCTTGGAAGACACTCCATCCCTCTTGAAGGCTCATAGATGAACGTGAGATTGTGATTAAAAAGGTCCTTAGGTGTTACCTAGGTTGGGAGGAGGTTTTACCTAAGATTAGACTTTGTTATCTCAAGCATTAGTTAGTTTCCTATTTCTTAAGTGTTTTCTATTATTTCTAGTCTTATATTTAATTTCACCTTGTAAGTTGTGATGGCCCTTAAAGCCTCACCCTTGGCCCATAAATATGGTCACCTCCTTTGTTATTGGTATAAAGAAATGAAATCGAAATCCCTTCTCTCTCTCTTTGGGTGTGTCTCTCCCTCAAGTACCTCTAGTCCTCTCTCTTTCTCTCACCTACCCCTGCCCTTAGGCCCTCACTCACTTTTCCCTTGGCCCCTAGGCCTTCGTCTGCTCAAAGCTTCTCTACCAAGTGCCACCCTGATCTCCAGTAGGCTGACCAACTCTGTGGACGAGGCTGCAGCCCATTCCATTACTAGTGTGGTGCAGTCAAGACAATTGACGGTCTTGCATCTACTTGGGAGAGCCCAATGCTCTGACGTGTTCTAGCCCCTGGCCAAATGCAGTTCACACTCAAACCAACTTCAGTGAGTCATCCCAGCCTTGTCCTAAGCTCAGACCTACCTTAACCCCTTGGCCAAACGTTGAACCCTGCTCTCAAGTTGGATTTTGTTCCGCTGATAATTGCAAAATTAGACCCGACTTGCAGACCTTGTATCTCCCTGCCCCAAACTCATTTAGGGTTGAGATTTGTCCTATAGGTCCCCTGATGTATCCTAAACCTACCCACAAAACCTCACGATTTTATCAAACCCCAGTAGAGAGAAATATATTTCCTACTGGAACCTGCTGGACCCGAAACCCAGTCGAGTCTAGTCATGTCCCTTGTTCCCAAGCCCATTTCTCCCAAACTAGAACGAGTTAGACTTTGCAATTTTAACAGAGTCTTCATCCATCTATGGTACCCGGACACTCCATTTTGCCCTCTATACATCGACACTTGGACATGCCATTTTACCCTCCCTAGATACAAGTTTGTATTCAATTTATAATTTATTATTACATTTTCACTTTACAACTTCGTATTTTCAATATATGATATATATTTTAGATATAGCATATATATTTTTAAATTATATTCAATTTATTTTGTATTTATGTGATATTTAATATATATAGTTGTGTCCCCATACCCATATTTTTTGGAATTGTTGTTTTGTACCCGTACTTGCACTTGCACCCAGGTGAAAGGCATCCATCTATCTAGAAGCTCCACCTAAAAAATCAGCCCTTTCTGTTCAGCCATTTGGGAGAAATCATCTTTTTCCTAAAATCTATCATACCCAAACAGAACCTGTTTTTAGGCTTGTCCAGAGTCTGAACCCCCTGTCCCCTAGACCAGTTCTCCTAGTCCCGAACGATTTTGACCCTTCCCTTTGGACAGAGTCTCCATCGACCTCTCTAGAAGACCTCCACCAAGTTTCGTGATTTTTAGTGCACTTGTTTGGGTGTACTGAATTTTCTACAGAAACTGGTTGGTACTAAACAAAATCAGTCTCAAATAAGTCCTTTTTTGACCTACCCAACCTAACCCACACCTACGATCAAACGCAGTCCCACTGTAGGCCCACCAAGAACATAACATTCCAATACAATAATTACAACATTGGGTTTTGGACACATATTTTTTGGGGGTTTGAAAATTTGGTACGTTATATACTGCTGATTTTTCAACCCTTGTAAATTTTGACATATACATTAGAAAAACATGATCCAAAGATCAGTTTCTACTGAACTTGATATGTGGATCACATCTGGAGAGTCAGATATGCAAAAAAACAAAAAAATTTGAAAATAATACATTTTTTCACTAGGAGGTTACTTACCCACGAGGGTAGCAAACATTAACCCTATATATATAGATATATAGATATATAGATATAGGAAAATGAAATCCTACCCAATATAAAATCTCCCAAACCTACCCAATAAGAAACATTTATCGGTTTTTTGGTGTTTTTTCGAAATTTAAACCTTACAAATGTGTTGAGCATGATTGATTTACTAGAAATCGACACTTGGATCATGTATTTTGGATGGAAAAAATGGTATTTGGAGCCTCAAAAATTTATGAAATTATAGGCCATTAATTTTTTAAACCTTATAGAAACATATCCATGTATCGGAATCAAATGCTTCAAGAACTGATTCCTATAAAAACAAATGCATAGATCACATATGTAAGGTCAGAATTTTGAAAAAACATTGAAAATCCGATAAATGTTTCTTATTGGGTAGGTTTGAGAGGTTCTCTATTGAGTAGGTTTTCATTCCCCTACACACACAATACAGTCGTTTATACATACAATCTAGTCGAAAAGACCATTTTTTCAACTTTTTTGCAAATCTTTTGTGGATCTAACCTTATAGATGTGATCAACAGGGTCTGTTTAGTAGAAAATAGGTTTTAGATCATGTATTAAAAAATCAACGGCCCACAATGTGCCAAATTTTGCAAGAATCAAAAGATCATATTTTTATGTCGAAAAAATATGCTCCAAGGTATGTTTTCTACCAAACAAAACATGTTAACACACATCTGTGAGGTCAGACGGAGTGTATGCAACATGAATCTACGATTTCCCTAGTAGATTGTACATATTGTAGACAGTAGCAAAAATATTTATATATAATGTGCATTTCCTTTATGATAGCACATCAATACTAGAACAACTAAATAAATAAATAATACGCTCTAGTGATGGTTTAATTCTTATAAATTAAACATCATTGCAGCCCCGTCTCAAAATCCGGACCTCCATCCCCGTTTCATGTCCTCCATCCCCGGACCAAATGGTGCGAGGCCGGGCAGAGCAACATTTCCCCTCGGTCCATTGCCATCCCTAAAGAAGGATTGAGGATGGGACAGGGCAGGGCAAGGCGGGGATCGGGACGGGATGAGGCGGGGTGGGGGAAAGCGTAATTCCATCCCCGCACGGATTTTGATTTTAACCTCCATCCCCGTTTCATGTCCTCCATCCCCGATCCAAACGGGGCGAGGCAGGGCAGGGCCCCCATTCTCCCCGTCCACTGCCATCCCTGGTTAGGCCCCTTCAAAAACCATAGTTTTTGCAGTTTTTCTCACATCTAACACCATAAATATGATCTATAGGTTTTGTTTAGTAGGAACCGGCTTTTGGATCACGGGAATCTGACCTGTATAAAGGGTTTTTCGATGATCCAAAATCAATAGCTATGAAGGCATCAATTTTTTTAGGCTCATAAAAATACATTTTTTTTTGTCAAGAAATCAGATCTATCATAAAACACTTCAAACTATGGGGCCTAACGGTGCAGAACGATAAAAGGGGGCCTAATATGATCAGTTCTCATATATATATATATATATATATATATATATATATATATATATATATATATATTGGCTATTAATGAAGGTATGGAACTAATGAGTAAAAATCACTTTTTTCTTCAAAAATTTCTAATTTTTTGTAGATCAAATATTAAGGATGTAATCAAAATGGCTTGTTTAGTAAAAAACTTGTTTTGAATCATGAGATTATGGCAAGTAATTATGTTTTTAAAGGGCTCCAAAAATCAAAGGCCCACAATGTGCCAAAATTTCATAACTCAAAAGCTCACATTTTTACATCAGAAAAGCACGATGCAGGGCTTGATCCTTAGCAAACAAACCATGCCGAACACATTTATTTGGTCATACAACTTCATTAGTTCCGTACCTTCATTAGTAGCCAATATATATATATATATATATATATATATATATATATATATATATATATATATATATATATATATATATATATATATATATATATATATATATATATATAAACCAAAAGAAGACCAATAATCCTACTGTGAAGGTTGTCGGAAGCATATCACGACTTTCTGCTTACATATGAAAATGGAACATGCGACTCTCATTCTGCAATTCATATAAAGTGCGTGAACTGAAAGGCCCCTATCGCAAATTTTACTGATTGTAATCCTTTCTCCACAGATTCTTTTTCCTTTTTTGGTGACGAAATTGTAGGATAACCCCAAGAATAAGAGAGTTACAGAGAGGTACAAGAGAATCAATACCTGGAGCCGGCGGGGTTGGACTCCCCTCTCCACCAGGAAGAAGACCTTGCCGGAGAACATCCCGTTGGGGTCAGCCTCATGGTTGGGACCGCTTCGCTTCTTCGTGGCTGACTTTGAATTGGACGCCATCGACACGCCCAGCCCCGTCGACGACCTATGTTTTGGACTTCGCTCAATTCACTGAATCCGTTTTCAGTGAAAATGGCTACGCCGACTCGGTCTCGGCCCTTGTAGAAGGTGACTGGGACGTCAAAGTCAAACACCAGGTTCGTCTATTTCTCAAAATTGTTACCGGAAACAGCCTTTTGGTTTTGCCAGAGGCGCGTCCTATTCTCTATGTATAATTTGGGGGTTGTTTTCATCATTTCGGTTCCGAAAAGCGGGGATCCTTTCCGAAACCGAAACTTCACGGAGTTTTTAGAATAAACAGCTTCAGTTATCATGCTTAGAGATGAAAACAATGTGGCGTCAGTTCAAATATTGGCAACCAAATCGCATATTACCAGGACTTCATCGTAACCCTTAATATGGAGGTGTTTGATTTCTTGTCCAAGATTGGATAGAACAGAAGAGACAGAACATGTGTTCCTTCATTCAACGTCTGTTTCTACTCAAATAGGAAATCATATTTTTGCCTTGTATAAATGTCTCTGAAGATGGGTCAGAAATGAAATCATTAGAACCCAGATCCCATCGGAAGGGTTATCTCGAGAAGAAGAGATTGGCAATGAAGTAAAGTTGCATCATAACTAAGGATTTCTATTTTATAATTAGATATCTCAAAGTTTTGGATATAAAACGATATGGAACTTCTTTTGATAATCTACTCTATGAGCTTCAGATTAGGTTTAAGTTACTTCTAGATCAGCCTTGTTTCTCATTTTTTTTGGTCGGTAGTAAGGAATCTTTAGTCACTAGCCTCAAATAGACATCGCCTTTTAGTCAAACCAAATGAGAAGTGAATAAGAACAAAAATAGGTCGAGTGTGAAAAAATTGTGTATCCAAAGCGACAAAAAGTCTTGTTATATCCCTAGGATTAGTAATTCTACGTAAAGTTATCATTCAGTCGTAGGTTCAGGTGGCAATAATCTTTAAAAAATAAAGAGTCAAAGTAGCCACATGCGCAAAAAGTCAAAAGAACCAAAAAGGGCCATAAGAGAAAATATAAAAAAAAATTATTTGTCTAAAGAAAAAAAATTGAAAGGTCAATAGTTGAAAAAAAGAATAAAAGAAGAACTTAATTAAGGTGAACTTGGACTAATCGCCTATATTCTCTTTCTTTAGAGCATAAAAAAACAGTAGAAATTCTAATTAGACAAGATTCATAAATTGTTTCTTAAATTTTATTAAGAATCTAAATTAGCTAGGATTTATAAATTATTAGAAATCTTAATTAGCTAAGATTTGCATGGGGGCTTTCTTTTTTAATTAAGGGTTCCCTTGCTCCCACACGACCCTCCATCTTCTCATCTCTCCCTCTCACACGCCTCTCTTTCTTCTTTCTCTCTTACGCCCCTCTCTGGAAGATAATTCTCCCTTTGATGCCTACGGGTGTACCTACGGGTGTGGTTGTGTTTTCATTAAGTGTGCAGTTATGAGGAGGAGTTGTTCAGTGGAGACGAGTTCGGGAAGAGTTCAATTTTGATATAAGTACACATTAATTTTGTATATATATAGTACTAAAATACATAAGTATGTTATGAAATGATCTTCAAGATGCATATCTGCCTAGATTCACATAGGAATTGATATTGTATTGTGGATGGAGATTTTAAAAACATGATTTCTTTTGTATAAAGGATTTTTATTCGTAATATAGAGAAAATGTGATTCTCTCAAAAAATATATGATGTTGGATGTTATATTCATGTTGTGTGGTGAATTTTTGTATATACAACATGATTAAATATCTATATGAATGATTCTAATGTGTTATTGATGAATTTAAAATTGTTGGATAGTTTTTCTTGAAGGTTTTTTTTTAAATCATAAAGTTCTTGGTTGAAAAAATGAGAAGGTTAATAGTTGAAAAAGACCATAAAAGAATAATTGAATTAGGGTGAACCTGGACTAATCTCCTGTATTCTCTTTCCTTATGGCATAAAAAGATAGTAGGAATTCTAGTTAGATAGAATTCATAAATTATTTCCTAAATTTTATTAGGAATCCAAATTAGCTAGGATTTATAAATTATTAGAAATCCTAATTAACTAAGATTTGCATGGAGGGTTTCCTTATTGAATTAAAGGAGCTCAAGAGAAAAATTGTTCAAAGAGAATGTTTTTTTCATCCTCCCACGTGCCCCTTTCTCTTCTCATCTCTCCTTCTCACACGCTCCTCTTTCTTTTTCTCACTCTCTATTTCTTCTTACTCCCTTATGCTCCTCTCTGGAAGAGAATTCCCCCTTTGATACATGAGCATATCATAGAATGATCATCAAATGCATATCAGCTTAGATTCACATAAGAACTGGTATTGTGTTGTGCATGAAGATTTTAAAACCATGATTTCTTTTGTATAAAGGATTTTTATTCATAGTAAAGAAAAAAAATATATTTTTTTGAAAAACATATGATGTTGGATGTTATATTCATGTTCTGCGATAGATTTTTATATATACAACATGATTAAATATTTGTATGAATGATTTTGATGTGTTATTGATGGATTTAAAATTATTGGATAGTTTTTCTTGAATTTTTTTTTTAAATCATGAAGTTCTTGGTTGAAAAACTGGGAAGGTCAATAGTTGAAAAAAACCACAAAAGAAGAACTAAATTAGGGTGAACTTGGACTAATCTCCTATATTCTCTTTTCTTAGGGCACAAAAAGATAGTAGGAATTCTAATTATATAGGGTTCATAAATTATTTCTTAAATTTCATTAGGAATCCAAATTAGCTAGGATTTGTAAATTATTAGAAATCCAAATTAACTAAGATTTGCATGGGGGGTTTTCTTATTGAATTAAGGGAGCTCAAGAGAAAAATTATTTAAAGAGAAGGTTTTTCCCTTCCTCCCATACACCCCTTTTTCTTCTCTCTCTCTCTCTCTCTCTCTCTCTCTCTCTCTCTCTCTCTCTCTCTCTCTCTCTCTCTCTCTCTCCCTTTTTCTTCTTTCTCCCTTACGCCCCTCTCTGAAAGAGAATTCCCCCTTTAACGGCAAGGGGAGTGGTTGTATCTCCATTGAGTGTGTAGTTGTGGGAAGAAGTTGTTCAATGGAGATGAGTTCAGGAAGAGTTCGATGTTGAGGTAAATACACTTTAATTTTGTATATGTATAGTACTAGGATACACGAGCATATCGTGAAATGATCCTCGGATGCATATCAACCTAAATTCACATAGGATCTGATATTATGTTGTGCATGGAGATTTTAAAACCATGATTTCTTTTTTATAAAGGATTTTTATTTGTAGTATATAAAAAATGTGATTCTCTTGAAAAATATATGATGTTGGATGTTATATTCATATTGTGTGATAGATTTTTGTATATACAACATAATTGAATATTTGTATGAATGATTTTGATGTGTTATTGATGGATTTAAAGTTATTAAATAGTTTTTCTTGAAGTTTTTTTTTAAATCATGAAGTTCTTTGTTAATTCTTGAAAAAACTGTATTCTATTTTGTGTATTTTAATTCGATCATTTTGAATGATAAATTTGTTTATCTCAAACTGTAAAACCATAAATCTTGAAAATTTATGAGGATGTTCCATGCATATAGAAGTAATCTCAATTTATTTTTCAAACTTAGATGATTGTGGATTTCGAAATAATCCATTTGCAAGTTGGCACAAAAATTATGTCCTGATGGTGGGACTACAGAGATAGAGTGTTTTATAAAAATCATATCTCTCAAAATACTTAGGATATAGGCTGAAATGTTAAGGTGTGTTAGTATAAATATGGAGGAATACATGATTAAAATCTTAAAGGTCGATTTCTCAGGGTTTGGAAAGAAAATTTATGAAAGTCAGTCTAGATTATGTAATTTTTTGGAACACGTTCTGTCAAATAACAGAAACAACATGTGTTTCAAGATTTTTAGTTCTCTATTGGAATTAAATTAAATTTTAAATTTTTATGGGCTTGAACCTGACATATCAAGGTACCCACAGTAAAAATCTCAGCATTTAAATCTTTCTTGATGATTTATGACTAATTTTTTATTGGAGAGACAGAATTGGACAAGACTGTTCTGTGATCATAAACCAGCCAGTGTTGAGGTTGAACATCTTCAATGCAGCAATGGGCCCTGTAGGAGCGGATGCTTCTTTCGAGGTCGATTTTGTTTAGGACAGCCGATTTGGACGTTGAGTGATCTACCTCAGGAGAAGGATCATGAATCACTAATGGGAGAGAGTTATGATCTGCTTGATCGATTGATAGGCGAAGCACAATGGAGCTGGCAGTTCGAACCACTCCTTGATTTGGCAAAGAAGCATGCCAGACCTTCTATCGAGAGTCCACCCGAACTTGAGTAAAAGCCTCTGCCGACCTTGCTCAAGTATACCTTTTTAGGCAAGGATCGGACGCTCCCCGTTATCATTTTCACAGACATGACTGACACTCATAAGTGTCAACTTCAGTAGGTTCTGCACGAGCATAAAGAGAAGATTGGATGGTATGTGGCAGATCTAAAGGGAATAGACCCCTCCTTTTGCATGCATCGGATTATCATGGACGAGGGTGCTAAGCCCTCAAGATAGATGCAAAGGAAGTTAAATCCCCACATGAAAGAGATAGTGAAGAAGGAGGTAGTCAAATGGTTGGATGCAGGGATCATTTATCCCATTTTTGGTAGTTAGTGGGTGAGCCCCACCCAGATTATCCCCAAGAAGTTTGGGCTCACCATTGCGCTTAATGAAAAAGGAGAAAGCGTCCCCATGAAGACTACCATGAGGTGGCGAGTATGCATTGATTATCGAAAGTTGAACAACGCAACACAGAAAGATCACTTTTTGTTGTCGTTCATCAATCAGATCTTAGAGAGACTCACAGGTCAACATTGTTTTTGTTTCCTAGATGACTATTCAGGATACAATCAGGTGGTTCTTCACCCCAAGGACCAAGAGAAGACTACCTTCATCGGTCCCTATGGCACCTTCGCATTTAGGAAAATGTCGTTTGGGCTCTGTAATGCCTCGACAACATTTCAAAGGTACATGATGGTCATTTTCTCCCACATGGTAGATAACGTCCTGGAGATCTTTATGAATGACTTTTCGATGTATGCCTCTTCGTTTGATGATTGTCTCAAAAAAATAGCAAGAGTGTTAAAACGTGCATGGAGACAAATATTGTACTCAGTTAAGAGAAGAGTCATTTCATGGTCAACAGGAGATTGTTCTTGGGCATATTGTGTCTGAGAAAGGGATTGAGGTTGATAAGGCCAAAGTAGAGTCCATTGTCAAATTATCTCCACCGACCACAGTGCGGTAGGTGCGATCATTCTTAGGGCATGCATCCCCAAGGAGAAGTTTCCTGCGCATTAGAACAAGAATCAGAGAGATCATTTTATGGCGCATGTGAAATATTATTTTTTGGAGGATCCTAAGTTGCTTCGATTATGTCTCGACCAGAAGATTCAAATGTGCATCCCCAAGGAGAAGTTCACATCCATTCTAGAGTTTTGTCATTCCTTGGCATGTGGAGGCTATTTTTCTAGTAGGAAGACCATTGCAAAGGTTCTCCAGTCTGAATTTTGGTGGCCGACACTGCATAGAGATGCTCATGAGTTATGTAGGAGATGCTAATGTTGTCAACAAACAGAGTATTTCCAAGCATGATATGATGCCCCTTCTCCTCATTTTTGTCGTAGAGATTTTTGATGTTTGGGGCATCGACTTTATGGGTCTCTTCCCGCCTTCATTCAGTTATGTCTATATTTTAGTGGCAGTCAATTATGTGTCCAAATGGGTCGAGGTTGTGGCCACACGAATCAATGATCATAAAGAGGTGCTTCGATTTATCAAGCACAACATCTTTAGTAGGTTCGGTGTCCCGAGAGCTATAATTAGTGATGGAGTTAAGCACTTCAAAAATGTGCATGTTGCTTCATGACTCAAGAAGTATTCGGTACATTATCGAATTGCTATGCCCTACATCCACAGACGAGTGGCCAGGTAAAGGTCTTCAACAGGGAGTTCAAGCGGATTCTTAAAAAGACTGTTCGGCTAGACCGAAAGGACTGGTCTGAGCACTTAGACGATGTATTATGGGCATACTGAACTGCTTTCAAGACTTTGATTGGCATGTCCCCTTACCGATTGGTTTTTGGGAAGTCATGTCATCTCCCTATTAGGTTGGAGCATAGGGCGTATTGGGCGATTAAGATGTTCAATTTTGATATGACCCAAGCTAGCACGGAGCATAAGTTGCAGATAAGTGAGCTTGAGGAGTTGCAAAACGATGTGTATGAGAGCACCAAAATCTACAAGGCTCGAACTAAGTGATCATGCATATATTTTGCATCTTATACATATATTTTTATGCATGAACCATTGAAAATTTGCATTAAAAACTCATTCTTATTGGTGTTTTTGAGAAACTGGTTTAAATTCGAAAATAAAGGTAAAATTGCATATTTCAAGCTCTTACCTGCGTTTTTCAGTTTAGGACTTTTTAATTATTAGTTTAATTAGTTTAAAAGTGCTTAACTAGTCTTTTATTTAGTTTAGAAGTGTCTTTTATGAAAATACGTTTTTCTAGAAAATTTTCAAAACTTAATTGGACCTTTTCTGAAAAAAAACATGTAACCTAATTTTTATAATATAAAAACTCATATTCCAACCATAGAGGGGCATTTTTCTTTTGGATTTCATGCAACATTATCTTCCTCCCTCTCTTCTCTTCTTCTCTCGTTTCACTCTTGAATGGTTCCTCCCTCACTTCTTCTTTCTCTTCTTGTTTCATCTTGCTTCTAATCTTTGCTTCCATCGGCTTCTTCTTGTCTCCATCGTTGGAGCTACATGCCGCCCAGAAGAAGACCACCTTCTTCTTCTCAACCCCTCCATCAAAAAGAGATTGTGAGGTTTATTTCTTCTCCCACGTCTCTTCGTAGATTATTAGTTAAATTAGTTGCATCATATTGCATCATGGAATATGGCATAGATTAATCTTCATTTATGTGTTGCATTTAGTTTCAATTACTTGTTTTTATTCATTGCAAAATAAAAAATAAAAAATAAAATAGCTCAATTTGGTTTAGTCATTTTTTTTTTATTTTCGTATAGATTAATAGTATTTTATTCAAATTGATAGATTTAGCATAGAGTATTTTTTTATTCTAGTGATTTTTTAATTCAGTCCATGTCAGATTTAGGTTAGATTTAGTTTAGATTAATTTAAAATCAATTTTATTATTCAGTTTTTGCATAGTTTTAATTGATATAGGTTAGCCGATTAGGGTTTGGTGGCTTTTGTTATTTTTTTTATTATTTTTGGTAAGTTAGATCAGATTGTTGCATGTTTTTTTTGTTAATAGGTTAGTTCTTTATTGATTCAATCTCATTCTTGTTAATCTCAACATACTAGATTAGTTTTGTTTAGTTTTTATTATCGTTAAATAGTTATTTCATTAAATTAGATAATTGATAGAAAATAGTTTAGAATAATTGTTCATTTTCAATTCAACCAAGTAGGATATTTTAATTTTTTGTTATTTATTAGTGAGTTAATGTTAATTTCTATTCTAAAATTTTTATTTCATTAATTAGATTAGAAAATCCTTGTTTTAGTGCAATTATCGTTTTTAATTGATTTTTTTATCTAGCTGAATTAGATAGTTAGCTATTGATATTTTTAATTAGCTATTTTAATTCATGTGTTATTTTTGTTTTTGCATCAATTAGATCTAGGTAATTTAGTTGGATTAATTGAAATTAGATTAGCTTAATTAGATTACGTAGAATTAATTATCTAGCTGATTTCCCTCTTCTCTCAATTATCGATTTTTTTAGAATTGATAATATAAGTTTTTGTTTAATTGCATTTAGCTGTAGATAAACTTCAGATTTGATTGGTTAATTATGTAGCTTAGTATTAAATTAATTCATGTTATTCTATTGTTAGTGTTAGTTTTTAACTTTAATCTAGAAAATCATTTAGACTAATTAAATAAGAGTCATCGATTTTTACTTTTCACTTAATTCATAGTTTTAATTCATTAATTAGATTAGATAACTTAGTTGTTCTTTATTTTCAGTTTATTAGCTAGATTTGGCTTTAAGTTGATTCACGTTAATAGCTTTAGTTAGTTTTAAATTTAGTTTTATAGTTAAATAGGTTTAGTTAATTGTTAAAAACATTAGCCCATTCATTGTTTTTTTTATTCATTATTAATTAATTAGATAGTTAAGTGATTTCTTTACATCCAAATTTATTTAGTTTAGATTTGTGTACAGCATGTTAGTATTAGGTGTTAGTTGCTAGTTTGTTATTGTTTGTTACTTAGCATATTAGTTAGTTAGCAATATAGTGTTTTCAAATCTTGATTTACGGTTAGCATATTTTGTCTTATTGTAGTTAGTTTGTTACTTAATTTGTTGATTAGTTGGTTTAATCATTTGTTTAGTTTCTTTTCCATTTAGTTAAATTGATTCATAGTTGTTATTTAGTTAGTTTGTTAATTAGTTTCATAATTTGTTTGTGGTTTGTTACATTAATTAGTTTCTTGATTGTTATTTGGTTTGTTAGCTATTTTGTCATTTAGTGAGTTAGTTCGTTACATGTTAGTTTATGCTTTACATGATAGTTAGTTTGTTTTAGTTTGTTAGATTAGTTCTTGATTTTTCTTGTTTGAAATATTAGATTTTGGTATTGTTTCTTTGCGTTGTTCTACTTGTTTTATGTTTTTGTTTTACAGAAAAGTGATCGTACATGTGATAAGTCCTCAAAAGTACCCCCAAAGAGCCCTCAGAGGGCCCAAAAAAGTCCCTTTAAGGCTCCTCAGAAGAGCCCTCAATCAATAAAGTCTGAGAACAATAAGCAAAAGTGGAAAGCAGTGAAGATAAAAGGAACTAGAGCTCAAGCTTTAAATACCCTTTTTCTCTTTTCTTTTAGCTTAGGTTTATTTAATTCATTAATTTGGGTTTGTAATAAAACAATTTATTATTCTTTTTGAGCCCTCTGCAAGAGGGTAACACATCGTAATAGTTAGTTATTTTTATTTATTTTCATTTTAAAGGCAATAAAGCTTGTTATTGTGTGAAATACAAAGTTTTCTCCCGTTCCCTGTGTTCGATCCGGATCTCACCCTAGTGTGAGCCGGTTTTTATTATTTTGTGTCTAGCTTTCACAAACATTTTTATCAAAAATATCTTTTTAAAATATCATTTCATAAAACTTACACCACTAAGCATTTTCATGATCAACATATTTTGAGGAAACAGTTCGAGCCTAGTCAAAAGGTTTGGCTTTTCAATTCGCGATTCCAGCTATTTCTAAGAAAGTTGAAGTCTAGATGGGATGGCCCGTTTATAGTCCAAGAAGTTTTTTCGTATGGTGCTATTAATATCTTGGACCCAAAAATGGGCAACAATTTCAAGGTCAATAGGCAATGATTGAAGCCCAACATTTTTTAGGTTGTTACTAGTCGGGACATCGAGGTCATTGACCTTGTTGATGTGTGAGGCAGTGCACAGTGTATGTATGTTGTGCCATTAGTATTTAGGTTGATTTCTTTCATAGTTTTTCATAATCATTTTGCATATTTCATTTTGCCTTGATTTCTGAGCATGTATGATAGATCATGTATACATTTCATTGGTAGTTTTGCAGATATGATTTATGAGTTACAAGTAACAGGACAGATTCCATAGCATGGATCAAGTGACTTCTACTTCTTCCCTTGCATGTCTTTTGGTTCTGAGTGTGCATTCATCTAGTTTCATGTTAGCACGGGGGAGTGTCACTGAGGACAGTATTGGGTGAGGGTATAGTTTGCTCACCCAAATTTTGACTTTCTGTCCTTGTATTTGCACTGATGAAAACTTATAAAAATTAGGCTTTTAAGAAATGAGTCTTAACTTATATGAATTTACATAATCTAATATTTTAGAGAAATTTTAAGCCTCACAAAAAAAAATCTGACACTAATCTAGAAAAATGAGGTGGCTTATACGGATTTCAAAGAAATGATGATAGATGCATGTTAGAGTTTTATTTTGATTCACAAGTATGAATATGCACGATTTATTTTTAAAAATTAAGTGAATGAACAACATTGAAAAAAAGAGCTCAAAAGTGAAAAAGTGCATGTGTTTAGTCGTTTGATCTCTTCGTATTTCCCAGTAGCTCGACTCAGACACAAGTTGAAGTGTTTGACTCTCATATCGAAAAAGGATAACGAAGGAAATCACTTATCTGTCTAAGTTGATATGTGTGACCTATTTGCTTTGAGCAAGTAGAGCCTGAGGGGTGTTTACACCTGGTGCCCTAAAGCCATCTGGTTTGAGAGTCACCGGCCTGAAAGCTTGTTACATGGACTTTATAGAGAGCCTAAGAGATGTAGACATTGCATATGACAAGAAGCAGGCTATACGTAAAACTATAAAAATTAAAGGTCTAGTGACTCAAACAATTAAGTTTGAGGGATACTTTATATTTGGTGCCCTAATGTCGTCTGGCCTGGGAATCACTGACCCAAAGCTCGTTACACGGGTCACAAAACTGAAATTTTGATATAGTGCTCAACAAAAAGAAAGAAAAAGTGTAGAAAAATTGAAAATCTGAAGAAAAGAAAGAAAGAATATCAAGAGCATAAAGATAAAGTTCATTGCTTAGAAATAAATCTTGAGAAATCTGTGCAGAAAACATATAAGTGAGGATAAATAAAAAATGACATGTGTATATTTGATTTTCTGAGAATAAAGCATAAATGATTATAAAATTTAGAAAGGTAAAGGAAAAAGCCTTTCTTCTGTGGTGGCATGTAAAGACTCTAAATATACTTTGAAAGTGTAATGACATGAAATATTTGTGAAAACAAACTCCTTAGTTGTCTAATGCTTCTTGAATTTGAATCTTTTGTATACATGAAAGAGATGTTTATGGGTAACATCACTTTAAACCCTTACAAGACCTTACTCGTCCACTAGGATAACCCTGAGGTTTAAAGGGCTTGTTGCATATGCTAAATACAACCGTGATTCCTATGAAAGTAGGTTAGGTTTTTGCTTTATTAGCTTACTTGTGTTTTGTTATGTAGGGTCAATTTGCGAGGGCAAGCAAACGATAAGCATGAGAGAATTTGATCATGCATAAGTTTTGCTTTTTATACATGTATTTTTATGCATGATCCTTCACAAAATTGCATTAAAAACCCATTCTTGTCAATATTTTTGAGAAACTGCTTTGAAATTCAAAATAAAGATAATATAACATATTTAAACCCTTCCCTGCATTTTTTTTTAGTGTTTTGAGTAGTTTAGGACTTTTTCAATTGTAGTTTAATTAGTTTAGAAATTATATCTAATATTTTACTTTGTTTTTTTTTTATGAAACATATTTTTTTAGAGGTGCTTATTTGAAATTCTTAAAAATTTAATGAAGTTTTTAGAAAATTATGTTTTGACCTAATTAATTAGTATAAAAACTAACTTTTCAGAAGAGAGGGGTGTCTCCTTCATTAGAAAACACACCAGCCTCTATCTTCCTCCCTCTCTTCTCTTCCCCCTCCTTTTTGTTCTCAACCGGTTCTCCCTATTCTCTTCCTCTTTCTCCCCCATTCTCTTCTTGCTTCTTATCCCTTCTGGTGACGATTCTTCTTGTCCCCATCATCGAAGGCACGTGCTAGCGGAGTGGTATATTTTCTTTTTTAGCAGTCAACACACATTTGGCAACCGTGTTTTAAGTTTGATCTTGCTGCACTATATTAGTTTACGCAAATCATACCTAAACACGAGTGAGTTTGCAAAGATCGGCTTATGCATTATATAGTGAGAACCGATCTGCGCAAATACCTTGCTTTCAGTACCAGCGTGATCCATGTTGATCGAGTGTCATTGCAGTTCTACATGTTTTATAGTATTCAATCCAATTTAAGTTAGATTAGTTTAGGTGTTATGTTGTTCATGTTTGAGTATTAATCAGTTTGTTAGAGCAACAGTTTTTCTGCAATTATTTGTTCTAGCTATAAATGTTTTATGTTAAAGAGTGAGGATGAAGTGTGGGTCATGTTTGAGACCCTAAGCGAGAATTCGATGCACCACGCTTTGGCCTCATGCTCTGAGAGGGCTGCACCTACTCATGATGGAGCGAAGAAGGCTGGGATTTTTTAGATAGGGATGCACCTTGAGTTGCAAAACAAGGTCGACCTGCTGACTCATAAATTGGATCAGTTGTTATCGAATCCCTCACCAGCCGTGCAGGTGTGCGCGTTGTGTTCTAGCTCAGCATATTATGTATTTGACTACCCAATGGCGCCACAATACCCTGTGTTTATCGAAGAGCAAGCTCAGGTGGTGCAAGGTTTCGCTAAACTCGTGTTCAATCCTTATTCCAACACCTATAATCTGGGTTGAAGCAAACTATCCCAATTTCTGGTGGAGGAATGCACAACAACAACCCCCCATCCCTTCCTGAAACCAACCCAGGCAAGGCAGTTATGCGTCTGGTTTTCAGAGATTTAGCTACCCTTCAGCCCAACTCTTCTTTAGTGAGCCTCCATCCTAGGAGTCTGAGTCTAGACAGCCCTTTAAGGACAAGATGCTGCAGGCTTTCTCAGATATCAAGGCAAAATTGAACTCCCATACACAATCCATATCCAAATTAGAGATGCAGATGGGATAGCTCATCGAGGCGCTATACAAGCAAAGCGAGGGGATGCTGCCTAGTCAGTAGGTGGTTAACCCTATGGGTAATGAGCTGATGCAAGGCCTGCACATGATAGATGTCCATCAAGAGCAGGCTCAAGCGGTTACAACCCTTAGGTGAGTTCTTTTTATTAAGGCACAATGTCAATGCATTTTATCACATGTGTTATTTACCATTCGACCCTTTATTGCCAATTACCCCTATATCCGATTTAAAGTAATTTTCTATAATTTCTCTTCATGGCCGAGTACCTATGGATCTGCTCTGAGGTAACTTTCCACAATTACCTTTATGGCAAGAGTATCATATCGCCCATTCATGATAGTTACATAGTTTATTCGTGCATTCATGTTGATAACCCATTTAGTATGCCCCTAGTACCTTTAAACTAATTAAGCATTTATATCTCTGCATCCGCTCTAGAGTATGTTTATGTGTGCATATATTTTTTATAACTTAGTGCACTAACGACACCACATTGATTCTTTTAAATTTTTTGCTCATTCATGGGCATCTACGTGTGCATGCATGTTTTTCATGACTTATAGTACATTATCATTGAAAAACAGTATGGGTCTGGAGCCAGATCCAGACTCGTGTGTGTTATGTGTCACTTAATGGCTTTATTGTAATTCTCATTTTTGGCTGTAGGGCAGTTTAGTACCCTAAATAGTTTGTAAACACAAACGATAAATAATCGATTTCAGGGATGCAGGTGATATTGGATGCAGTCGATACAGAGTTGGTGTCAACTCTTCCCATCATGTCTTCCTCTTCACTGCAACAGATCCTGGTGAGTTCACTACAACAGATCCTGGTGATACAAAAATTAACATGGTATCAGAGCAGGACACTGTTGGGTTTGAAGAAGTCTCCAAAAGGTATGACCAAAGAGACGTATGATCTCCAAGTCAAATTTATTTTTTTCATAGCTTCTCTCTCTCTCTCTCTTCTCTTTTACTAAATCTGCCTCTAAATAGAATCTGTTTTTCATGATCTGAATCTCCTTTTCTGCTGAAATCTATTTCTGCGTAAAGTCTTCTTCTTTTTCTTTTTTTTTATAACAAGTCTATGATATGGTAATATCAGATCATCCACTTCCCGTTATCCCTCTTTTGTCTCTCCCCACTGAACGTTAGATCTGGATATTACATCTATTCCCTGTTATCTTGCCCCTTCCATAAGAATCAACGTCCTCCTAGTTTCAGCCACTTCTATTTCTGAGATCTATTTCATTCACGTGCTTGGGCTTTCTGAGATCCTTTCAAAGTGTCAACCAATTTCAGCCCAATATTCCCCATTCACGTGCTTGGGTTTTCTAGAAAATTCCTTTTGCTACTGTGTGTTGTGTTTTATATCTGTTTTGCATGCTATTCAAGGTGAAGTATATATTTATATAAAAAAAAAGTGCAGAAAATATTGGTTAATTATAGGATCTCAATGTGTCTGTTGGCAGCTAATTTCAGATTCGAGCCTGTGAATAGTTGTTGACCCTAAACCCTAAAAAATGGGGGGGGGGGGGAGGGGTTAAAGGAAGGACGATTCACGGTTAATCTTATTTACACCTCTTGTGTGTGCTTTGCATTTTCTTTCCTCTTGTGTTATGGATTCTTTCTCATCCTTTCCATCTCATTCAGGCCTTTCCTCGAGCTTTCTTAATCAACTTGTTTATGAAAAATTAAACACCTCAAACTTCTTAACTTGAAAGACACAAATTATTCCTTTTATAAGGAGTCAAGGCCGCCTTGGTCATCTGGATGGAACTACTTCAGTCCCGCCAGAATTTATTGCATGTGAAAGAAAGGATGACAAAGAGGTGATCTCAACTGTATATGTCAAAAATCCAGAATTCGAGACTTGGGAAAAGAAAGATCAGTTAGTTGTGGCCTACATCACTTCAACTTTGTCGCAGGAAGTTCTCATAACTATACCTGATGATTGTTCAGCTGGCCAACTTTGGCATAGATTAGTTCAGACATATTCTCAAGTTTCACAAGCGAGAATGGTGTTTTTGAAGCGAGAGTTTCAGTTGCTCAGAAAGGACAGTATGACCATCATGGAGTTTTTAAATAAGATGAAGACTATCACAGACCAGCTTGCTATTGTGGGGTGCGCGGTAAGTGACACATATATGGTTCAGCAGACTCTGATTGGGCTAGGGCCTGATTACAACATAATTGTTACTTCTCTATTGTGCTTGCCTGTCCTCCATACTTTTGAAGAGTTGTGCACCAAGTCGATTCAGTATGAAATGACTCTGAAGGGTTTTTTTGAGGAGTCACACTCTCACACACATGCTCAGAAGGTTCTTGCTACAGGAATGTCATATGGGCGAGGACGAGGAGGTTTTGGGTTTCGTGGAAGAGGAGGACAAGGACAGAGAGGACAAGGTGGACGTGGACTGCTGCCTACACCAAATACGATGCCAAATGCACAAGGGCAAAAGACAGTACCCACTTATTATCTTTGCAATAAAAGAGGACATATTAAGACAAATTATTGGTTTAATCCTCAAAATAAAGGAAAGTATCCACAAACAAATATCAAGAGAGAGTCTGGTAGTGTCAAGGCTAATGATGAAATCAGAGAGTTACTATTATCTGCATTGGCAGGATTAAATCTGAAGCAAAGTGATCAAGGGACTTGGTATGTTGACTCCGGTGCAGCAACCCATGTGACTGGTGATGCTGGTAAGATTCTTAATCATATCCCTTATTTTGGTAAAGGTAGCATCGTCACTGGAGACGGAACTGATCACCTTGTCTTTCACATTGGAAACTCCATTGTTCCTATGTCAACCTCTACTCTTAAGTTATCTTATGTTCTTTATGCTCCCAATATTAAGAAAAACATTGTTTCTGTCTCCAAGCTTGTAGATGATAATCATGCCTCAATTGAATTCACTCTCTTTTTTTTGTAGGTCAAGGACCTTCGCACGAGGGAAACATTCGCTGAGGGAAAAAGGCAAGAAAACATGTACGTCTTTCAAGAACATATCTTGGATTCTGCTCGTCCTGGTCATTCCATCTAAAAGAATTTCCCCATGTCATCTTCAGCGCTGACTAAGTGTGTTATTAATGTTTTTGAATGTAATAAGCCATATGTTTGACATAGTTGGTTGGGTCATTGTGGGAGTCATTTTATTGAAAAGCTTGTTTTCAATAACCTCATTCCTAAAGATAGTCTGAATACAGGAATGAGTGAACAGATGTGTTCCAGTCATCGTCTATGCAAGAGTCATATACTGCCTTTTAATTCTGTAAATAAAAGAGCTTCAAAGCCTTTTGAGATTATTTGTTCTGACGTGTGGGGACCTGCTCCTGTTACTTCTAGTTCTGGAAGCAGATACTACTTAATTTTTGTCGACATCTACTCTCATTATACTTGGATATACTTTATGAAAAAGTAAATCTGAAGTTTTTTCTTTGTTTTAAAACTTCCACTCTCTAGTCAAAAATCAGTTTTCTGAATCTATTCAACATTTCCAATCTGATAGAGGTGGTGAATTTTCCTCCAGTGACTTCATACATTTTTTCTAAATTAATGGGATAGGAAAAAGAGTGTCTTGCTCTCATACACCACAACAAAATAGGATAGTTGAACGAAAGCATAAACATATTGTTGAGAGTGCAATGAGTATGATGCATGACAACAATCTCCCTATTTCTTTATGAATGAAAGCTTTTCATTCTGCCGTGCATGTGATAAATAAATTGCCTATGACTCTTTTGGAAAATAAGTCACCTTATTTCTCTCTTCTTGGTTTTCATCCCAACTACCATGACTTACACATTTTTTGTTGTGTTTGCTATGTTCATATAGATGGGTCCTTGAGGCACAAATTTCAGGACAAGGCATTAAAGTGCAGATTTATAGGGTATGCAGACGAGTACAAAGGATGCAGATGTTATGATCCCATAAGCATACACATCAAGATATCGAGGAATGTTATATTTGACGAGTTAAACTTTGATCTTCAAACCAACATGACTCCTGCAGATCCTCCACCAGGTGAAACTTATCATCCTTGGCTTAGCTTAGAACTTTTTTTGCAAAATTGATGATAATTGTCCTTCAAGTTATATGCAATCACAAGGGTATACTGGCACAGAGGATGAGACACCAACCCCAAGAGAAATGACTTTACCGCCTGGACCACACAGGTATAAGGGCATCATTTACACTCGACGAAATGGAGAGAATCCATCTATTTCGAGACAAGGTACTGAACAACCATCCACTTTCTTGCATACTCTTGATGTCAGGAGATCCACTCATGTTCGCCACCCAATTTAAAGATTGGTTTGTTATGATAATTTCTCTATGGTCTTTCAGTTGTTTCTAACGACTTTACAAAAAGAGGATGAACCTGTCACATTCTATCAAGCAAATAACTCTAAGAAATGGGTAGAAGCCATGAATGATGAGATAGAAGCTTTGAATGAGTGTGGAACATGGGAGGTTGTCCCCAGACCGCCCCAGAGGAATGTAGTAGGATGCAAGTGGGTGTACAAAATAAAGTACAAGCCAGATGGAAGCATTGAAAGGTATAAGGCAAGACTTGTAGCTAAAGGATTTACACAGACGTCAGGTCAGGATTATGATGAGACCTTCAACCCAGTTGTGAGAATGGGGACCATTAGAATTATCATTTTCCTAGCAGTTGAACATGGATGGAAGCTCAGTCAGCTTGACGTAAAAAATGTATTCCTACATGGCAACTTAAAAGAGGAAGTCTACATGGAACAACCTCCTCGATATGCAAAAGGGGATCCTCGGAACTACTTTTGTAGATTGAGGAGAGCCCTCTACGAGTTAAAGCAAGCGTCTCTCTCCTAGTTCGATAGTTTTTCGTCTGAGATACAAAAATATGGTTTTCACATATCTCTTCTAGACCATTCTTAGTTTATATTCAAAAGTGAAGATGTAGTCACTTTACTGGTTATATATGTGGATGATATTGTTATTACAGGTAATTCAGAGGATCACATTGCAAAGGTCAAACAACTGCTAAATCAGAGATTCAAAATGAAAGACCTTGGAGACTTGCGATACTTTCTTGGGGTGGAAGTTGATAGAAGAGAAGATGGGTTGGCACTCACCCAACACAAATACACAGTGGATGTCCTGAGCAAAGCAGGTATGTAAGATTGTAAGCCTTTAGCCACTCCGAGCATTCTTTATCAAAAATTGAGTGCCCAAGATGGGGATTTATACGATGACCCTACCAGATATCGGAGCCTAGTTGGGATGTTACAATATCTTACGTTCACCCGACTTGGCATTGTCTACTCAGTCAATCAAGTATCTCAATTCATTCATGAACCTCATGTTGGACACGTGGAGGCGGTCAAAAGAATCCTTAGATATTCAAAGGGGACAATTTGTGATGGACTTCTCTACAGGCAAAGGCCGACAGAACAAAGGGTGCATAAAATTGTTGTCTACAGTGATGTGGATTGGGCCGGGGATCCAGATGAGCGAAGATCTGTCTCGGGGTATTGTGTTTTCATTAGACAAAATTTGGTCTCCTGGAGTAGTAAGAAGCAGAAAGTTGTAACTAGGTCAAGCACTGAAGCGAAGTACCGATCTATGGTTGCTGCCACTGCAAAAGTTATGTGGGTTAGACACATATTGACGGAAGTAGGGGGAGAAATTTCGCAGTCATCCTTGCTATGAAATAATCAAAGTGCCATCAACATGTCTTTTAATCCAATCCACCATAGTCAAGCCAAGCACATTGAGATAGATCAACATTTCGTGAGACAGAAGGTTGAAGAGAAGGAAATTGAACCTGAATTTGTGAGAACCGAAGATCAAGTAGCAGATTTGTTCACTAAAAGATTAACTAAAGACACGTTTTGGAAGCTCAAAAACAAGTTGTTCATGGTATAAGACCATGCACAACTTGAGGGGGGGTGAAAAACAGTATGGGTCTGGAGCCAGATCTAGACCCGTGTGTGTTATGTGCCACTTAATGGCTTTATTGTAATTCTCATCTTTGGTTGTAGGGCAGTTTAGTACCCTAAATAGTTTGTAAACACAAACTATAAATAATCGATTTCAGGGTTACAGGTGATATTGGCTGCAGTCGATACACAATTGATATCAGCCCTTCCCATCGTGTCTTCCTCTTCACTACAACAGATCCTGGTGAGTTCACTGCAACAGATCCTGGTGACACAAAAATTAACAATCATCATATGCCACATAACATATTATTGCACTTATGACACCACATTATAACATCATGTTGCATATTATATCATCATGTTGTAGATCATACATAATTCTACACATTATAACATCACAACAAAATTTAAAACTTAGCATTCAAAAGATGACCCAAGCATAATGCCATAAGAGACCCACATATTGTGCATCAATATGCCACATAACCATTTAGTTCACTTCTAGGACCATCTCATATACATGTGTTTCACTTCTAGGACCATCTCCTATACATCTGGTTCACTTCTGTAACCATCTCATGTATTCAACAAGCAATCCCCTAATTCGAGATAGATAATATAAAATTTATTTGTCATTAGAAATTTTGTCATAAATCATACAGAACGATTTAGGCTTTGGAATTTTAACTGAAGGTTCTTATATATATATATATATATATATATATATATATATATATATATATATATATATATATATATATATATATATATATATATATATATATATATATATATATATATATATATATTACAAGCATACAGGAAAAAATTGGGACCTTAACTCATTAAAGAACATAAAATAAAAATGAGACATCCATTGTACCAATACGATAATTGATGCATGTGTTGACAGTAGCCAGGAAGGGGCGACCTAGAATAATGGGTGTGTAATATCGCGTATTTTCATACTTAGTCATTTTATGAGAATTTCAAAAATTTGGCTGTATGGGAAAAACATCGTTTGAGCCTCAATTTTAGATCGATGCTTTTAAGTTTGGGTTTGTCCCAGGTGTCAACGACAAGGTCGAGGCTAGCCAATCGAAATGTGAGAAAAAGTTTTATTTTTGACCTTTAAATTCTAGCAAAATTCAAATAAAATTCAGGTTATTTTTTAGCAAAATTCAGAATTTGATATTTGTGTTATATGTCGTTGGATGCGTCTCAGAATTTTGAGCGCGATGTTATTTTATTTTTATCGATTTGGGCTACGGTTGGCTCAAAAATCATATTTTTCTGAAAATTGAGCAGTTTATCGAAACAGATTCGGAGTTGGATCGGGTTGGATCCAATGCCTATGATCCGAATTATTATTAATTTGGATATTATTTAAGACCCACTTTAATCTGGATTTAATCCACATCTTGATTCATTTTCGTTTTGGGTATGAGTTTAGATTTTTGGATCTGGATCCAGATCCAAATCCAAACCCCACATTTGTTTTCAGCTTTAAATTGAATATAAAGCTTTAATTTGGGGTTCAATAAGGTTAGAGAGCCTTCTAGGTTAATTTGGTTATTTTTGGGTACCTTTAGATAATTTTTAATTAATTAATAATTAATATTAATTTCAAATTTTTATTTTAAGGCTGAGTAGGACTCCTTAAACTTACTTAAAGAGAGTTTTAAAAGTGTTTGGAAAGTTAAAAAAATAACAAATGTAAAAAAGTCAACATTTGGAAGAGTTTTAAAAAAAATAGGAAACAAAAGGAGAGAGAGAGTTCCATCTTTTGGGAACTCTCTTAGAGAGGGCTGGAGAAAAAGGGGTGGTGTCACCCCCTCTCCCACTCATTATTTAAAGAAAAAAATGAGAGAGAGAGAAGGAAAAAGAAAAAGAAAGAGGGAAAGAGGAGCGAGAGAGAGAAAGGGATGGAGAGGAAAGAGAGGAAAAAGAAGAAGATCTTGTTCTCTAGCCGTCCAACCCTTGATCCACCATTATTTTTCTTTGATTCACGCTAATGTACGAGTTTCTCTCTTGTTTTGGATGAGAAAAAGAACATGGATTTGACTTCCATGTGATGTTTTCGAGAAAAAAACCATGAGAAAGGGGTAATCCTAAGTATTTACTCTAGGATCATGGTCGAAATCAATGTTTGTTTTCTCTCTTTTGAAATCTGAACATATCTATGTACATATATATGTTTTTACATATATATATATATATATATATATATATATATATATATATATATATATATATATATATATATATATATATATATATATATGTGCTGATTTCTAATATGTCATGGAGCTATGAAGCTGGATCGATCTGCCATGTATTTAACATGGACAGATCTGGTCCAGATCTTGTGTTTAAGGCTTTGAAAAATATAAAGGGTTTAATGAAATCTGTATAGTTAGGAAAGAAATTTTGTTCATGCCTACTATCGTGTGGAATAGAGCTTTTATTATTGTTCATGATTGGAACAACATGTATTCTCGCATATGGGTATTATGTGGTATTTTAATGTAAAAATAATAATATGCATGAGTCGTTGAGGTTGTAGGTGTAATCTCATGAGCATCTAAGTGTTTGAGTTGCATATACAGGCTGAAGGAAGTTAGTATATACATATATGAAGTGTGGACCTATATCGGCATGCTAGACTAATTGAAACTATGCATTTGCTCACATGTTTTGAAAGATTTTTTTTTTATATGTATGCTTATGCTGGACCAGCTGGTAGCCCAGCCGAGTTGGGCTCGGCTGGGCAATACCCAGTCCCTGTGGGCGCTGGCAGATCGTGCCAAGTGCTGGCAGCCATGACAGTCCCAGCTGAACTGGCCTGGGCTTGCTGGGTTTGTCGAGCGAGTCAGACATACCCGGTTGGGGGGCGGTTGGTAGGTTAGAAAAAAAAGAGAGAGGAGTTTTAAATGCTTCAGTTTGGTGACGGGTGTTTTGAATGTGTGTTGAGAACACATTCTTTTAAAATATGGTTGTATGCTCAATGTGCATGTAAATAAAGATTAAGTTAGCATGTGTATGGTTCAGCCCTTCCTCGTACATCCAGATTTTTTTACTTGAATTAAGAGCATGATATGTTTCATTAGCCTACACCTGATACGTTAAGTTGAAATCTAAGTAGTTGCTACAAGGTTGCATCTTACATCTTATGCATATGTTTAAACTAATTTGATGTATTGGCACATGCACCTTTGCTTGAGTGTTTGCATGTTGAATTAAGATGTGTAATTGCAAGAAAGCATGTATGTCATGTGAACATGTAAGATAAAGCATGCAATTACAAGAATGTCTAGACTAAATGAAATCATGCATGGGATATGAACATGTGTATGGAATGAAAGCATGAAATTTAAATGAAGTTGTGAACCCATGCACATGTATAATATTGTTTCATGCACATCTTTAGATTGCCATAAATGAAGTGCATTGGGAAGCATTGAAAGAATGCATTGGCATGTTCCTTAAGCTTTTTGTATATGAATGCATAGATGAGCAAGATGGATCATGGTAGGTTGTGGATGCCTTGAGCCGGTGTGCTCCTTGCTTTACTTGTTTATTTATGCATTGCAAAGATCATATTTGATATTGTGGTTTTAATTGCAATGTTTTATTGTTGCCACGGGTGGTGGATCGTGAAGAGTTATGATGCTGATTTGCGAGCGTATAGCTGCATGTTGATTTGCACGTTTATATTATTAATTTTGCATATTGATTTGCAAATGTAAAAGAGATGAATTAATAACAAGATAAAAAGAAAGTAAATAACAATGTAATTTATGTTTCCTTGATGTCTCTTCTTTAGTGTGAGAATCTTGGATATTATGGTTTTGGAGAAACCGTAAAAATACTAAAACTCTGTGTGAGTTGTTGTTTCCCCTTAACTCAATATTGAGGTTCTTCTCCTAGCTACAGTTTTAAGGCGAATCCACCACTTTGCCTGAAGGTGGTGTATAGACACAACTGTTGTTTTGGTATACCAAGAAGTGACACTTATGGATGTTTTTTCTGGTGTCCCCGACATTGGATACTAATTTCCAATGTTCCAATGGATGATGATGTTTTCTGATATCGATCGAGGGCGAAGTTTGAAACCCAGTAATAAAATATAAATTGTGCTAAGCTACACTGAGAACCTAACTTGACCTCTAGGATTTCACCCATTTTGAGTATACGTGGGCAATGGTAATTAAAAAGAGAAACTTAAATTATGTGCATTTAATAGAGACATGCATATGAAAAGAAAACTTCGATAAAAGATAATAATTTATTCATATTTTGCACTGAAGTCATGCATATTCCTGCTATGCATTAGATCATGCATATTTACTTGTTCCCATAACTGTGATATGTTGGTTAATGCATGATGTTGACTCTTAATGCATATTAAATATCTTTAATGCTCAAATTATAATCGTTGTTGTTATTTAAATGTTTTCTCGTGCTTAATAATTGTTCTTTATTGCATAAATGATTAATTGAATTATAAATTTGTTATAATTATGTCCCTATAAAATATTGTGTGAATCTTATTTATGTTCTTTTTACTTGTTTGATTCATTAGAGGGATTCGTACACAGGATTCTTTGGATTTTGACACCCTACTTTTTGTATTTTTTGCAGCCTCAGATGCCTAGTGGGGAGGACTTGCTTCTGAAAAGAGTCACGAGGGGACTGCAGGGCAGATTCTTGGGACGGTGTGGCTCTTTCCTTTGCTTTCTTTCTGTTTTCTTTACTTTTATTTACTTATGTCTCAGACTCTTTACATTTGAATGAATAAAGTTGGCTTGATTTTAGTTTAGTATGAAAGATGAGTATAAGATCCCTTGTGGTTGGTTGGTTATCCAATGGTGAGTGGAACTGTAAAAGCCCTGGGTCTCTAGGATTGTTTCCGCACTTGTTTTAAAAAAAATCCACACTTTTTACGGAGTATGAGTTGTGGTCATTACAGGGTATCTGTATTACATCATCCACTCTCCATATCCAAGATAATGAAGTCAACAGAGAAGTGGAAATCCTCTACCTTGACCAAAACATCTTCAAGAATCCCTCGCAGGACCTCGATGGATTGATCTTCCTACTGCAGGGTCATCGGTGTCGGCTTTATCTCCTATAACCCAAATGCATCGTAAAAGAAACCCAACAAGATGTTCCCGCTTGTCTCGAGGTCGAGTAAAGCACTCTCGACAGTAATGTCTCCTATGATGCAAGAAATAATAGAAGACCCTGAGTCCTTGAGCTTGGGTGGAGTTTAGTGTTATAGCACTGCACTCACTTGCTCAATAAGATATATCTTCTTCAGCATGTTGTCATAGCCCTCTAGCTTATTTGTTACCAGTAATATTAAAATATAGGGGCATTAGCCATAACTTTAGTAGAAAAATACCCTATACATAGGCATAGAAGGAATACAAGTTCCTAAAACATACATCATTTCCAATACATTCAATCATAGCATGTTATAGATATAAACCCAACACAGTTAATGATTACAACACAAATAATTTAATCATGCAAGATTTCATAATAATTTAATCTTACCATAAACTGATGTACCTACATAATCATTAGTCAATAAACGATAATCAAAAGGTTCATGTATGCCAACATATGCAGGAACAAGAAATTTCATAAGAGATGCATAAAAATTTATGCTAACATTCAATGAACCATTTAACCACTAGTGAACGTGATCTAATGCATTGCTTTTCTTTTCTTTCCTGAAGGGTACACACTCAGGACTTAATCCTGACTTAGCAATTGGATGAAGGTTTATTATGCTATATATTTTAATTAACCCATCAATTCGAAGAGTGAGGCCAATCATCCACGGAGGAATTGATTCCTACTCTGCAGAGCGTGACTATCTACCTAGGATAAATTGATAGCCTCAACCCCCTACACCAACAACTGGGGGCCCAAGAGGTGTCAATGCCTTGAAAACATGTTAGTCTATGAGTGTACCTCCTACCCTTTCCAAGGCACGCTACTGAAACAAATAAACTAGTAGGTGTTATTTATATTGGGTCCAACTACAACACTGGGTGCTCAGCACCAAGCTCAACAGCTCTAAGCTCCACTATGGGTAGCTCAACAAACTACGGCCTCACAAATCAAAAACCCACACTTCTCATGAGGTGTCCTAACATAGCTGATTTGAAGCCAACTCAAGGTACATATTGCACTTAGGAGCACCCAAGAGTGTGAGAAATCAGATGTGGGAGTCACCTTACTATCGTAGCAAGAGATAGAGAGAGAGGTAAGAGGGAAGAGAGAAAAAAAATGTTGGGCGGCAATGATGTCTTCTCCCCTTTCCATTGATATTTATATGTTGTACGAGTGGTACAATACAGTACAATAGTACAATACAGTATAGTATGTTGTACAATACAGTACAATACAGTACAATAGTACAATACAGTACAGTATGCTGTACAATACAGTACAATACAGTACAGTAGTACAATGCAGTACAGTATGTTGTACAAGTGGTACAATACAGTACAGAAATATATTCATTTACATATACATATTTAACAGCCTCCCTCAAGTTGAGGATGATCTTCAATCATGCTCAACTTGCCCTTAAGTAACCAAAATTGATGACTAACCAATCCTTTGGTGAAGATGTCTGCTACTTGGTCTTCTGATCTGACATACGCAGCCTCAATTTCTTCTGTTTCAATCTTTTGTCTAACAAAATGCTGATCAATCTCAATGTGCTTCGTGCGACAATGATGAATAGGGTTAAAAGAAATATTAATGGCACTTTGATTATCACATAAAAGCAGAGAGGAAGAGATAGGTTCATTCAACTCTTGAAGAAGATGCCGTACCCAAGTGACATCAGCTGTCCCTGCTGCCATTGCCCTGTACTCTGCCTCAGTGCTGGATTTAGCAATGGCCTTTTGTTTCTTACTACTCCAAGTGACAATATTTGGGCCAATAAAAACACAATATCCTAAAACCGACCTACGCTCATCAGGGTCCCCACCCCAATCTGCATCACAATATGTAAGTAAACGGTGTCCTGTAGTGAAGCTTTCATCTTTGTGATAGAGCAATCCATCTCCAATAGTCCCTTTCAGATATCTGAGAATACGCTTAATACATTCCATATGACAATCAGTGGGAGCATGCATAAACTGAGATGCTTGATTTACAGCATAAGCAATGTCAGGTCTTGTAAATGTAAGATATTGCAACATACCAACAATGCGGCGATATAAAGTGGAATCATGATATAATTGGCCTTCTTTTGCACTAAACTTATGATTTAAGACAGATGGGGTGCTGAGAGGTTTACAATTAATCATACCAGTGGTGTGAAGAATGTCAAGAGTATACTTGTGTTGACTTAGAGTGAGTCGATCATCTTGTCTATCAACTTCAACTCCCAAGAAGTATCGCAATGGGCCTAAGTCCTTCATCTTGAATTTGGCCATGAGTAAAGACTTGACCAAGGCAATATGTGCATCATCACTCCCAGTGATAATGATGTCATCAACATATATAAGAACCCAAGTAGTAACATGATCATTCTTATACATAAATAAAGAATGATCAAGTATACTCTTAGAAAAGCCATGCTGCTGAATTTCCATGGAGAAACTCTCAAACCAAGACCGAAATGCCTGTTTTAAACCATAAAGAGACCTTCTCAATTTACAAACCCATGTAGCCGCATCATGTTCACTATATCCAGGAGGTTGCTCCATATACACCTCTTCCTTCAAGTCCCCATGTAGGAACGCATTCTTGACATCCAACTGGCTAAGAGACCAACCATGCTGAAGTGCCAAAGTGAGGATCACACGAATGGTGCCAATTTTGACAACAGGGCTAAAAGTTTCCTCATAATCTTGCCCATATTGTTGTGTGAATCCGCGTGCAACAAGGCGAGCTTTATATCTTTCAATGCTACCATCTGGTTTACGCTTGATCTTGTAAACCCATTTGGAACCAACAACATTTCTATCAACAGGTCGAGGAACAATATCCCATGTATGACATTCATGAAGTGCTGCCATTTCTTCGTTCATAGCTTCAACCCAAGCTCGAGAATGGGCTGCCTGATGGAAAGTAGACGGCTCTTTCTCTTTGGCCACATTGGTTAGAAACAACTGAAAGTCAAGAGAAAAATTGTTGTAACTAACCCAACGATGGATAGGATGCCTTTCACGTGTGGATCGTCGAAGAGGGGGAGCCTCGTGAGATGGAGTTGAAGGGGCTCCTCGACGGGCATAAACCAAACCTGAAAACCGTGAAGGTGCATCCTGGATGATGGAGTTGTCTGCTTCAAACTGAATTGGTTCATCAACAACAGGATCTTTGATAGAGTCATATAGCAAAGTATCACAAAGCCATGGATCATAAGTAGTTTGCTCATATACCTGAGAAGTATCACAAGTGCTGAAATGGTCATCATCAAAAACAACATTTCTAGACACCTTAATCTTACCCAAAATAGGATCATAACATCTATATCCTTTATACCCATCGACATATCCCAGAAATCTGCATTGAACTGCTCTGTCCTGAAACTTGTTACGTAAAGAATGATCCACATGGACATAACAAATGCATCCGAAAGCATGCAAATCATCATAAGAAGGGTGAGAACCGTGAAGCAAATAATAAGGAGACTGATCTCCTAATAATTCCATAGGCAACCTGTTAATGATATGCACTGCAGTGTGAAAGGCCTCAGTCCAAAGAGAGAAAGAAATATCAATATTGTGCATCATACTTAACGCGGTTTCAACAATATGCCGATGCTTACGTTCTGCTACTCCATTCTGTTGTGGAGTGTAAGGACAAGAGGAGTTACGTGTGATGCCATGGTCCTTTAAATATTCACTAAAATCATGAGATATGTATTCTCCACCACCATCACACTGGAAATAAGTGATATTTGAATTGAAAAGGTTCTGAACAAGAGCATGGAATTGTTTGAAAAGTTTAAACACTTCAGATTTAGATTTCATAAAGTAAATCCAAGTGTAACGAGTGAAAGAGTCAAGAAATAACACATAATAACGAGAGCCAGATAGAGATGAAACAGGAGCTGGGCCCCAAACATCAGAGTGAATAATTTCAAATGGCTTGGAAGCTCTTTTATTGATACTTTGAAAGGGAAGTACATGACTCTTGCAGACATTACAACTAGGACACTTATGATCTAATTTGACTTTGGGAATAAAACCCTGAGAAGACAATTTGTCAAGGAACCCTTGACTACAATGACCTAACCGACGATGCCAAGAAACTGGCTTATTACATTGCATAACAGAAGAAGACTGACTCAAATAAGCAGAAAAAGATGGAGACACGGTAGATGACGTCTTCAAAGTCCCGGGGGCTGCTTCGAAGACGTACATGTTTCCGCGTCGTTCACCCTTAGCGAGCATCTTCTTGGTTCGAAGGTCCTTAAGACAAACAGAAGACGGAGTAAATTCCATGGATGAATTTGTTTCATCAACCAATTTAGAAACAGATAAAATGTTTTTCTCAATGGCAGGAGTGAGTAAGACATTTTTCAATGGTAGTGTAGATTGTGACAAAGAGAGAGATGCATTTCCAGTATGAGAAATAGGGTGGTGGGAACCATCTCCCATGGCAATAGTGCCAGTGCCAATATAAGGAACCATGTTGAAAAGTTTACCTGCATCAGAAGTAACATGTACGGCTGCTCCAGAATCAATATACCAAACTCCATCATCATTCTAACGCAAATTCATGTTGTTAAATGCAGTCATCAGAATTTGTTGCACATCATGTGACAACCCTGCACTCTGTCCCTGATCAGTACCCTGATGTGCTTGAAAATTTCCCTGCGGCTGGCCCTGAAACTGTCTAACATTCATCTGTCCAGCTCTTGGTCCTGGCCTCCCTGCCTTGTTGCGATTCTGTGGGTTGTGCCAACAATCTGCTTTCACATGGCCACGCTTGTTGCAATGGAAGCAAGTAGGGACACGGGTATCTCTAGTGGCAGGTGGAGCAGTTGGAGTAGGAAGGAGTCCTCCACGGCCCATATGAGCAGCAGGTGAACGAAATGAGGTAGACCCAGATGTAAACATGACAGGATGAGGATCATCAATAAGATGATCTTGAGTCAAACTAACTTCATACTGTAGGAGTTTGGCCTGTAAATCCTCAAAGCATGGAAGTGTAGAGGCAACCTGTAATGCAGTGCAAAACATACGATATTGGGGCCCAAGGCTTCCCAATACCTGCTGAACAACATCTCTGTCAGAAACAGGATATCCAATAGCGGCCAACTGATCAATGATAATTTTGATATCCCCTAGAAATTCAGTAATGGTCTTAGTTCCCTTTCGCATAGATTGGAACTGCCATTTCAGTTGAAGTGCACGTGATTCAGAAACCTGTGAATAAGAGTGAGCAAGATGTCTCCATAGTTCTGCAGCAGTAAAATGGTCAGAGATAGTTTGTAATATACGATCAGATAACGTGGCAGTCAAATAGGCAACCACAGATTGGTCCTTCTGAAACCAAACATCATACGCAGGATTTGGAATAGCAATGCAACTCACCTTCCCATCATTACCAGTTACCTCTTGCGTAATAGTCATAGGTGGGGCGGGTGATCCCCCATCCAGATGCCCGGAAAGACCATGACTTCGGATAAACGGCAGAATTTGGCGTTTCCAAAGTAAGTAGTTATCATGAGTTAATTTGTGAGAAACAAGTTGAGAAAGAAATCCGGGGCTGATTTTAGAATCCATAAGGAAGAAGATCAAAGATGAATCAAACAGCACGACAGAAATTCGTAGGTTGTACGGACAGAACCGTGCGGACAGAAATTTTTTAGTTTTGGAAATCACGATTTTTTTTTAGTTAATCGTGCAGAATGTACGATTTATCAACTATATTGCAAGAAATAGATAAGAAATCACAAGAAGTTTGAGAAAAGAGGCACTTTTGAGAAATGAGGGTTCCCAAATTTGGGGAAAACAGAAATTAGGGTTGATAAAATTGGGGATAACAGAATATGTAAGAAGGAAAAGATGCACGATATGAGGAAATGAAGAAACGACGTCAAAATATAGTGATTCAACGGAGAAACAACAGAGAAAAGATGAGAAAAAAAAAAACACTTTCCTTGAGAACGCCCAAAAACGCACGTCAAGGTCCTTAGGGGCCTTCCAGATGATCGTGATTACCACGCCCTTTGCTCTGATACCATGTGAGAAATCAGATGTGGGAGTCACCTTACTATCGTAGCAAGAGATAGAGAGAGAGGTAAGAGGGAAGAGAGAAAAAAAAATGTTGGGCGGCAATGATGTCTTCTCCCCTTTCCATTGATATTTATATGTTGTACGAGTGGTACAATACAGTACAATAGTACAATACAGTACAGTATGTTGTACAATACAGTACAATATGCTGTACAATACAGTACAATACAGTACAGTAGTACAATACAGTACAATATGTTGTACAAGTGGTACAATACAGTACAGAAATATATTCATTTACATATACATATTTAACAAAGAGTATCTAATAGTACATACTCACATTAAAGAGTACCCAAGAGTATCTCAAGGTTTGTACTCAACTTAAAGAATACCTAAGAGTCTTGTTAGAGTGTGTGTATATGAGCAAGTATAACAAAGCCAAACTAAGTACTCACAGGCACCCCACGGGTTCTACCAAACATGACTTGTATTCGAGCCCCATGTATGCATGCTTTACATGACTTACAACATATCACATGCCACATATCATACCCCATGATTCATGAGACTTATTTCAATTTAGCATGAACCATAAATTTTATAAGATAAAACATGCATAATCATGCATACCATTTGGTCTAATTATATGCTTAATTCTCAAGTTTAATATACAGTCTCATATGCCATCATGCTCAAATAATCCACATGCATGTTTATATCAAATTCATGATAAATTTCACATTAACATATGTATGATTAACATCTCATATCAAAATCAAGCACATGATTTTAGAGATAAAATTTTACAAGTCAAGATATTACATAAAATCAAGAACTGTAAAATATCAAAATTTGCATGTTGTTCACGAGTCTGACAGATCATCAAAACAAATAGATATAGCTCTATAAAAATTCACTGACATGTAAGAGGATATTAGCTTTCAACTCTAAGTGGTAGATCTAAAAAAAACAATTTTGTCTCCTTGCAAAAATTTATAGACCTAAAATTGTTTTTCTGTTCTTGACGGAACCTTCTAGAATCTTGCTTTCCAAAGAAGCAGTCACAAGACTTTGTCCAAGAGTAATTTTGTCTTCCCAATTTTTTTTGTAAAAGGTATGCTTATTAGCTTTTAGAATCATTTGAGTTTGTCAAAAAACTTCATCATATGAGTTTTATAGACTTTCTAGACCGGGCCCTACCTGAGACAGTTCCATATCTAGGTTTTCTGCAAAATCTTGAATCTTTCACTATTTGTGTGAGCCTTCAAGATTTACAAAAAATGAAACATTTTTTCTTTTATTTTTTTTAGATCTATTTATATAATCTGAATGTCAGATCCAAAAATTAAATATTAACTCAAAATTATTGATTTATAAGATTTTTGGCAAAACTGACTGTCAAGAACTGCTCTGCACGCAAGACATAATTTTTATCTTGAATTGTAGTAGCCAAAACCCTCACTTTTGTACCACCAACAAGGCCCAATATTTTTTTGAGATACCTTCCATATGTCTGAAAGGTTTTCATGAAAGGGTTTGGCCATTGGTGGTCCGATTTGAGAGGTTGAATGGGTTTCCTACAATGGATCAGTCAAGAATATCAAAAAAAATATGGAAAATATAATATAAATCATGAGAAAACCAAGAAAACTCAAGCATTATCATGGAATATCAATTTTTTATTATGCATCAACCCATGGACAATATTTTAACATCATCTGCAGCCATAAAGAGACGTCATATGATCATTATACATGCCTTAGAATCAAAACTATCTAAATAAATCATGATTTTTACACAAACCAACTAGTTTAAGATGCTAGCATGTGAAAACACCATAAAATGTATAAAATAACTGTGCAGAGATATGATTCGTAATGTAAACACATGCAAGAAGGAAAATATATATCCACTCATGTTGGAAACAAAGATTTACCGCTTTAGAGTTTCAACCCTAATGGTATTCTAATTAGGGTTGATCCCTAAGAGTCCTATTAAAAATATACTAACTAATCTCTTTATTAATTAAGTAATTTATTTAATTAACTAATATTTTAATCTTACTTAATTACTAATTACTTTAATAAATCATAGATCTACTAGGGAGGGGCGCCCCACCCTCGCTAGAGCCATCTAGGATTTTAAAAGACTCTCTAAGGTCAAGAGTGGATCCCACTTTGGTCCAAATCCAACAATAACCCGATCCAAAAACCTGATTCAGATAAAAAATCGTAGTTGGGTTGGATCTAAAAACCAAACAAAAGATCCAAAAACCAAAACCAAATTAAAGATTCATATCCAAACATAAGATCTAAATCTATATTAGATCCAATCTCAGGTTTGGATCCAAACCTAACTCATCCAAGATCCAAAATCTATATATATATATATATATATATCCTTTATTTTCTTGTTTAGTCCACATATTTTAAATTTTACAATTATTCTTGCAACTTTCTTCATAACTTGAGTCATAATTCTAAGAAAGTCAAGAAAAATAAGAAATTCAAGAAATTACATTTTCTTGAACTATCCAAGATTGTCTAATCGGATCTCCTACGAGATGTATAGATCAAAACAGTTATAACTATAGTCCTAATTCAACCTAAACTCTTGAATTTTGCTTGAATTTAGCCTTATTTTAGACTAAATTTGAAAGTTAAACTAAAGCAAAATTGTAGATATTACATGAATGATAATGCGGTGGGAGAGCGCGGTGTGCGGCGAGGCCATGATCCATCCTTCCCTAACTAAGTTGTCGATGTTAGAACCAACTTTGGGTGTCTCATTTTTAATGAAATATTTTAATAAACATTTGGGGATGTGTAATATTTTAAACTATATGAGACTCTTGGAATGAAAATTATTTCCTTTAGTTTATGAGATGGATCTCTATTTTAAATACGTAACTCATTTATGTAACCCGTCAGGATTGTGTGACTTTTAAAACCCAAATTATTTTTGCTATGCTATTTCAAAAAAAATTATGGTTAAAATTCTACATTTTCAAGTTAAAAATTTAGGGTGTTATAGCATTGGTATCAGAGCAAAGTTAGGAAAAAATGGTTTAAGGCTCATCAACATCGTCAATCGCACTGTAAGTATCACTATATTTTAAGTTATTGCTTTATATTGTCAAATAGTTGTAACTTTGTTGATAATAAACTCAGTAGCTTACTTATGTTTAGATGTCTTGGGAAGATTGATGCCACATAATGATAAGGACATTGCAAGACTTGGCTCAAGGAGTCGATCATCTGAATCAAGTCATTCAAACGGTTTCCTACTGTTTACAGATGCTCTTACAGGAAGCTTAAACCTATAAGAGGTGCAATATGGACCATGTAGGACAAATTTGTCTGCGTGAGTTGAGTGACTGCATTTACTATGGAATAAGGAGACATATCATAGATGAATGCCAGTTGAAGATGGAACATGAAAAATGGCAAGAAAACGTTGAGGTGCAAATGGATGTACTCTCTCAGGCTAGCCCATTACCAATACCATTGATAGTGGAGGATCCAAACCTGATGGTATGGAAATCGAGGCCAGATTCACCCATTTACACTCTGGCATCCTCTAAGTACACCCCTGGGGCATTCAACACTCCCCCTGGATCTTTGCAGTATACATCAACATCACGACCTCATGCTCATGTGCCCAAGCAAAGGCATACTATAAACAAACTGGAGTATCATAGGCACTACACTGGCCACCATTAGGATGTAGAGGCATCCAACTTTTGTAGGAGTTACCAAATCCTAGATTTTGTGGTGGGATAGGTTTCATATGTTGCCAGCAATGCTAGGTACTTTTTAATGTGTTTGTTTTATGTGTTGTTAGAACCAATCCAAAGGCATAGTAATATAATTACTTTTTGCTTCTTACTGGTGTAAATGATTAACTATTATAAGATCAATATTATCTAATATACGACACCAAGATCAAAACCAACCTCACTTATGATAGCACTTTCTTGCATGATCCTTAGATGGTGCGGCAAGGAAGATGCAACAGAATCATGGACACCCTAACCAACCTAGCCGGGGTTGTAGGGCAACAAGAAGAAGCCATGCGCACGATGGGGAATAACCTCTAACATGTTGTACACGATCGCTTGGCACTTATGCCACTAGCGATGGACAGAGCTTTATATAAGAGGTTTATGGATATGAATCCTCCTTTTTTTACTGAAGATTTTGACCCTGAAGCAGCAAAAACTAGATTCGAGAAATTGAATGAATCTTTAAAGTTCTGTGAGTCTCTGAGGACAATAGATAGACTTCAAAACCAACCAACTTAAAGAAAATGGAGAAAGATGGTGGGATACAACCTTGGAAGTCAAGTTCCTCAACGCACTAATGATATGGAAACAATTTGTTGAGGTGTTCTATGCAGCCTATTTCCCAAAGCATGAGAAGAGCAGAAAGATGCAGGAATTCCTGGATCTACAGCAAAGAGGATCCACACTGATGAACTATATCATTCGATTCCAAAGATTGGAACGCTACTACCCCAATGTCTACACTACTAAAGAGGAGTGTGCAATGAATTTCGCACATGGGCTTAAACCAGTCTTGAGGATAAAGGTTTGTACTCATGGTCCTAAGACTTTGAATGAGGCCATCGAGGTGGCTACTCTCTTAGATCATGACCAAAATGAATCCCAGAGAGTCCATCCTAATCGAGGGGTACAACAATCTACAAGTCAGAAGAGCTGGCCTAGGAAAAAAAATTCCCTAACCATTCAGGTGGTAGAAGGTTCACACCACCAAACAAGAAGTCAACACCACAAAGAGGCACGAGGCCTCAACAACAAGGGCTAACATAATCTTGCCCTAACTGTAGGGTTAACTATCCAGAGAACCCTATCTTTAGGAGATAGGTGGATGTTTGTATTGTGGCAAGATGGGCCACTATGTTAAGGATTGTTGCATGATGCAATCCGATGAATGGAAGAATGAACCCGAAACATCACAACAACTATCTCAGCGGCCACCGCAGCAGCAATGACAACATCAACAACAACAAAAGCCAACAAGACAAAAAGTATTGATGGGGCACATTTATGCACTATCGTAGAGCAACTGACCAAAGACGAGTTTGTGCAAGGTACTATACTAATCATTGGACAAACGGCTCTTACTTTATTTGATTGTGGTCAATCATTTTTTATTTTGAAGAAATTCGTAAAACAACTACATATACCTGTCAAAATCCTGAACTACCCATTGGAAGTGCATACATCAGCTAGTGAACATTCCTTGTGCATCATCCATGTGCCAAATATAGAAGTGTTGATAGTAGAAAAGAACTTACCTGCTGATGTAATCCTATTCGATATGACTAACTTTGATGTCATATTGGGAATGGATTGGTTATTCGATGAGGAAAGGAAAAGTTGTTTTGACTAAATCCGATTATCCAATAGTAGAGTTTAAACTTTTTAGGCCCACACTAAAAGATAGAGTGAGTTCTTCGTTGAAAGCACACAAGTATATACATAAGGGATGTACTACTTTTCTTGTCAGTATCAATCTAGTTGAACGTAAAACTATGTCGATAGAGGGGAGTTAGACATAGTAAGAGAATTCCCAGATGTATTCCTAAAAGAGTTATCTGGACTTCCCCCGCAGTGAGAAGTGGAGTTCAATATCGAGTTATTGCCTAGAACAGTGCCGATTTCCAAAGCACCATACTGTATGGCGCCAGCCAAACTTGAAGAATTTAAGAAGAAACTACAAGCGCTTATGGATCGAGAATTCATTCGACCAAGTGTATCTCCTTGGGGTGCACCGATATTGTTTGTGAAGAAGAAAGACATAACAATGAGATTGTGCATTGACTATAGGATGCTCAATCAATTTACCATCAAGAATAAGTATATGTTACCGCATATCGAGGATTTATTCGATCAATTGCAGAAGGCGAAAGTATTTTCAAAGATCGACCACAGAACTGGGTACCATCAACTCAAAATTAAGGACAAGGATATCACAAAAGTTGCCTTTTGAAAGAGGTATGGACATTATGAGTTCGTAGTAATGCCTTCGAACTTAGTAATGCACCAGCAGCCTTCATGGATCTCATGAATCGAGCATTTCAACCTTATATGGATATGTTTGTGATTGTATTCATTGATCACATCTTGATTTACTCGGAGAATTCAGAACAGTATAGAGAGAACTTGTCAATCATATTAGAAGTCCTTATAGAGCACTAAGGACTTTATCGTCCACCCCCGTCTTCATCCTCGTTTCATGTCCTCCATCCCCGGTTCAAACGGGGATGAGGCGGGGCGGGGCGGGGATATTGCGGGAAAAAGTGGTCGGGGCGGGGATGAGGTGGGGATTGTGGCGGGGGCGGGGAGGAGCGGGGAAAAGTGCACGTCCATCCCCGCCTCCACCCCCGGACGGGGATGGATTTTAACCTTCGTCCCCACCTCCATCCACGTTTCATACCCTTCATCCCCGGTCCAAACGGAGCGAGGCGGGGCCCCACTTTCCCTCGGTCCACTGCCATCCCTATATGGATCTCGTCAATTAAAGATTCATGAACGAAACTTTCCAACCCATTACTTGGAGTTAGCAGCAGTAGTGTTCGCACTGAAGCTTTGGCTACACTACTTATATGGAATCAAGTTTGAAGTCTTTTCGGATCATAAGAGTCTCAAATATCTCTTCTCTCAGAAAGAGGTAAACATGTGACAACAACGATGGTTAAAATTTATCAAAGACTACAAATTTATCATATCCTATCCCCCAAGGAAGGCAAATGTTGTACTTTTTGCACTGGATTTTTTAAAACATATTTTTTGATAAAAACTTTGGAAAATCATCAACCAAAAATATAAAAGCCAACTTTCCACTTTAGTGGTGAGTACGGGTCGAATCCTCAGAGAACAGGACAATATTTTAATTAAATCTACAAATTTTAATTTATTATTATAACAATTATCTATAATGAAATAAACAACTATAATTAAGTTACACACTAAAGGAATTAAAAATAACTAAAGCAAATCCTAAATTAGGTTGCTCAAGCCTTCTCCAGTTCGCAGGGGCATTTTCATCTTTTCACTACATATGCAATTGCACTCTTAGCATGAACACACCTTTCAACCTGTAGTGAGCTTATCAACCTAAACAAAATAGAACAAAAGTCAGTAAATAAAACTATGACAATTAATTACAAAATTACACTAAAACTAATTCTAAAAATACTCAGAAAACCAAATTATAACTAAAATAAAAACAAGCTAAATTATAAATGTGAATTAAACTAACTAATTTATATTAAATATAACTAAACTAATTACTGTAATTACACTAACTATTATGCAAAAAAATCTGAAAAATTACAGAAAACTAAATAATTAGTGAATTATCTATTTTGCCCTCAATATAGTGCATGAATCAATTTCTGATAGGTTTTCGAAAATAGACAGTTTGGAGGAGCAAACAAAGTCCAAAATTGATGAAATTTGTTTTGTTCGATTCCTGACACATGCATGAATCAAACTTTTTTTACAAAATCTAAAAACTCATCTGGAAGCTCCAGATATAAGCATTTCAAAACCAAGAAAATTTTGGAAATTAGTCTGTCCCGAAATTAGAAATCCCAAAAAATCTGCTTTTGTAAAACGTTTTAAAACCCTCAAATTGAGTTAAAATTTGGTCTGCAGATAGTCAACATATCAGTGAAGAGAATGGAAGTGTTTTTTCAGAAAAACTCTAAAAAAAATCATAAAAAAATAATGACTGCCATATACTGGAAATTCCAGTTTAAAATTTCAATTCAATTTAATCAAAGATAAAATGATTCATGCATTGTTAGCTTTAAACACATGCAATAACAGACCTAACAGACTTAGTACTTTGCTAGATTACAAAAAACATAATGTTAATGATGCTAAGAATTAAATCTAAAAATCAACTTATGTTAGCTTAAAGAAATAAACTTACTTAACGTTGATCGAACAATGGAACCAATAATTAGATTAATTTACCACTATATGTTATTATGACTAATAGCTAATATGAATGCAGCCTATTATAAATTGACCTACACATGGTACCTACTCCTACATGAATAATAAAACAAATACAAGATGTAAGGACATACACATAACCACCATTTACCTAACTAAACACTTGAATGGAATCTCAAATGAACCGACCCCTATGTGAGACCTATTGAATACTTAAATAATTGACTAAATACAATGAATCATTAACATAATTGACTAATTAACTTAAACCATATACAATGCTAGATATGAAATGAAAAGAAAAGAAAAGAATTCTAAGTCAAACCTTTCATAAAATGATTAATGGAATTTGTAATTCACTAGACTATACTAAATGGTTAAATAAAAGGGGCATTAAAGCACGTTTAGCCCAGCTTGGATTTAGGTGGGGCCTATGACAACTTACCAAAGAAAAATTTTGATCTTTCCAAGTCAAAATCGCCAGCTCTATTGGGCCCACATAATTTTTTGGAATTGCCTTCTTAATCAAGAAAATGCTATCCTTTCCTTAAATCATTGCAAGATGGATTTAGGTAAGGTTTGAAAATTTCAAATTCACCTTCCTAAATCACAAAAGGAGGGGATGCTCGTGTTTAGGAAGACAATTCAGGGAAGACCCACCCTTTCCAATTTAAAATCCTATGAATTTTTTTAAACCCCACTAAATTGCAAAAAATCGCCCAATGCTTGAATTCCAAAAAATGCTCTCTTTTTGAAGTTCGAATTCTTATGATTATGTTGACTAAACTAACTAACTAACTATATACTACCCTAAATAATATTTAACCTACATGCATGGGTAAAATTGTATAAAATAAAATGTGAGTAGCTAGACTTGCTAATAATGCATATGCTCATTAAGCTAATTATTGACTAAAAGTAATTTCTAACCTAAATGCAATAAAGCTAATTTAAGAACCTATTAAAATTGTTGAACTTACAAAAACCTGCAGCTTTAAGGTTCAACCATGGCTGCCTTCATCCATGGAGAAGACGACAACCATGATTGAACTTGAATTTGCAACAAAAACACAAAACCGACTTTTGATTAAAATGCACAACTAAAAAAAAAAATCTAAGTGTTATTTATATTATTCCTCTAGCTAGACTCGATGTTAAAGGCTTAAAAATATAACTTTTATCTATTGTAATCTACCAAAAAAATCAGAACATAAAGCTTGAAAAACATCAAGACCTCACAATCGACCAGATTCTAGCCAATTTTTTTTCATAATTTTGCAAAATTAATGAAAAGAAATAAAATGGTGGCTAAACTAATACTAAACTCAATCTGACAGTCTGAGACAAACGTGGATTGCAGACATAGGGTGGCTGTAAAAGAATTAGAAAATAAACTGACTTAAGCACAAATTGACTCGACAGAGTGAACTCAATCTAATCTAGAACACAAGGGGGAAGAAAGACTCACCTCAAAGGGTTGTCTGACGATGGAGAAGGAACGAAGAGCGGTTGATGGAGCTTGGAATCATGCTCAGCATGTTCTTCAATGGGCTGCAATCCCACTTAGCACTGTTGCACCCACCTGGAAGCCGAATTAAGAGAAAAGATGGAGAAGAGAGGAAGAGGGTTGTATGGAGAGAGGCACGGCCAACCCACGTTGGTGTATATGGTACACCATCGAGGCAAGCTTCCACACAGTCTGTAACACCTGCAAAAGAACAACAACACATAAAAGAATACAAAAACAACAATTGAAATGAAGAAGAAGCGAAGACACACGCACAAAGGGGGCGTGTGAGAGAGGGAGAGAGAAAGAGAGAGAGAGAGAGAGAGAGAGAGAGAGAGAGAGAGAGAGAGAGAGAGAGAGAGAGAGTTGGGTGGCAACTCCAAGGCATCCAAAAACCGCCAACCCTAATTTTCTAAACTATTTATATCCCTAAAGTTATACCTAATTCTAAAAACCACCTACAATTAACTTTAGTTCTAACTAAATGCTAAACTCTATGTTATTTACAATTAGCTACCAAAATGCATTAGAAAGAGGAGGTTTTTGAAAAATATTATTAGAAAATACTTTGGATCACGTGGGTTTATGGATCTACAAGGTTTGGGTCCAATCCAAGATCTAAACATGATCTCTTGAGTCGGATCTAGATCCGTTCTGCCTTGAAAACTGATCCAAAACCCTAAGAAAACATTATTTTTCTTAATTTATATCTCATTCGAGTGAAATTCAAATCGAGACCTATTTATACCTAATTATATCAATACATGGGTTCTAAACCTTTAAAACACGTAAAAATGCATGAATATTATATGAAAATGATGTGCATTTCATGCATCATCAGCAAACATCATCGCAGATTAGCTTTATCGCAAGTCTGGTGGTGTTCTGGCCAATCTTGTGAGAAGTTGAAAGCTTGTAAAAGATTTTACTGCGTGGAAGCCACTTTTAGATAGTTGTAGAGTAATTCAGTTGTCTGGTTTAACCATACAATCGAAGATTCTCTCATGAATCATTGCAGAACAAAAGTAAGATGTGTAGTACAAAAAATTTAAAATGTGAGCGCTAGAAAAAGGTACATCTTTTCGTGCTGAAAATGATGGAAGTATCCGAATGGAAGGATGACCCTTGATACCAGATAACCCCAAGCTGAGATATGAAATTCTCAATGAAGCCCCATAAGACCAAATACACCATTCATCCTGGAAGTACCAAGATCTTCAAAGGTCTGCAACAAAAATGTTGGTGGAATGGCATGAAGTGATAAGTAGTGACTTACGTCTCTAGATGCTTGACTTGTCAATAGATTAAGATTGAGCACTAAAGACTTGGCAGAACGATGCAGAGAATCAAGATTCCCTAATGAAAATGGAAAGACATGACCATGGACTTTATGGTAAGTCTACTGTAGACCTGCAGGATGCAATTTGGGTTATAGTTGACAGACTCATTAAGTCTGCTCACTTCTTACCCATCGGGATCAATCAACCTCTGAATAGTCTGGTTGATTTGTATGTTAAGAAAATCATAAGATTACATGGAGTACCAATTTTGAACATTTCGGACTGTGATCCATGGTTTACATCACGATTTTGGGGACAACTTCAGCAAGCATTAGGTATGAAACGTAAGTTCAGTACCATATTTCACACACAGACTGATGGTCAATCAGAAAGAAGGATTCAAACCCTGGAAAACTTGTTGTGAGCTTGTATGCTCGACTGGAAGAGTAACTATGATGTGCACCTAAGTTTATTGGATTTTGCATATAACAACAACTATCACACGAGTATTGGAATGGCCATATGAGGCTTCATATGGAAGGCCGTGCAGATCTCCAACTTATTGGGATGATATCGGTGAATAATCAATTAAATCACCGAAGGTTTTCCAGCACTAAACTCAGTAAGTTCATAAAATTTGAGACATATTGAAAGTTGCTTAGGACAGGCAGAAGAGTTACGTCGACCAGCGGCATCGAGAGCTCACTTTTGCGGAAGGAGACATGATATTTGTGAAAGTATCTCCTACTAAAAGCGTATTCTAATTTGGGAAAAAGGAAAAATTAAGTCTGAGATTTGTTGGACCATTCAAAATCCTAAAATGGCTCATCGAAGCAGCATATCCTGTGGGATTACCGCCACAGTATGCCCAGATTCATAACATTTTTCACATATCTATGTTATTAAAATATATTCATGACTCGTCCAACAACATCAGATATAAGGACGCGGAGGTTCAAGAGGATCTAACTGTGTCAGAATGACTGATAGAGATCATTATTCATCGAGATCAGGTTTTGCGATCGAAGATGATCCCATTAGTTAAAGTATGTTGGAAACACCATAGCATCGAGGAATGTACATGGGAACCTGAGGCAAATATAAGAGAAAAACATCCTGACCTATTTGTATAGTTATGTGATCAGATTTCACAGACGAAATCCTTTGTAAGAGGGGTAGGATATAAAACCCACAAAATTTATGAAATTTTAATCAAAATAAAGCGGAATTTCAATGTGAAAAATCTAACTTGTGAAAATGTTGATTTAGTATTTAACTGAGCTAATTAATGATTGTTTGTATTTTTAAGATTTAGAATTTTAGTATTTATTTACCATAATGATTAAACTAGTGTTTAATTATTAAATAATCATAATTAATTTAAAACTATGCTTAATTAACCCTAAGTGGCTAATTACTTTTGAATTATTTCCTAAATTATGATTTAGAATTAAGGAAAAATATATTAAAGTGTTAATATAGAGTTTGGACCAAATTTTGAATTGGACCGAATCCAATTGGATCAGATCCAACTAAAAGATCCAAAGTTAAAAAAATGATGAAATAGAATTTCTAAAAAAATAAATACTAATATGAAATTTTCATAAATTAAGGTTCCTAAAAGGAATATCGATAAATAGTGAAGCTAACAAATATTAAAATATGACAAACTGTAACTAGGTAGTTAAAATTAGTTGAAATGAAATTTCTAAATAATAGTAAAACTGAGGTTCCTAAAATATGATTAATATGGAATTTTCATAAATTGAGGTTCCTAAAAAGAATATTGATAAATAGTAAAACTAACAAATAGTAAAATATGATAAAAAGGTAACTAGGTAGTTAAAGTTAGTTGAAATGAAACAAGCTATAATCTAACCAAGGGGGGCGGTTTTGGTCTAATCATTGTATGGGGATGGATAGCCAATAAAAATTCACCAAGATCCCATGAAGAATCCCAACAAATCATAGGAAAATCCAAAGCTAGAATCCCTATCATTTGTGTAGGTTTTCATTTTAGTGAAAGTCTTCACTTGTCTATGGAAGTCAAGGGTCATATGTGGGAGATTTATTTTTGAGAATTGAGTTGGATTAATCCCAACCCTTCATTCTCTTACAAATGATCCAAGCCACACATCTCAAGTAATCATTACTTCTTGCCTATAAATACCACTCCAAAATAAAGAGGAGAGGCATCCAAGAGCTCTCACTCTCCTCTCTCTCTCTCTCTCTTTTTCTCTCTCTCTCTCTCCCACAATTTTGGTGTTTTTTCTCATCTTCTCTACTTTAGTGTAGTGTAGGGTGCCCAATGTGAAACTCTATCTTACACCATTTGTGAGTTGAAGATCCAAGAGTGAAGTAATCTAAGCTTGAAGCAACAACAAGATAAGGTAAGTGGATTTATGTTTTATGCACTTTGATATTTGTTCAAACTCTTCTCTCGCTTATTCTCTCTCTCTCCTCAACCATATAAACATGTGTTTTCATAATACAAGTGGGTATGGTGAAAGGCTTCTCATAGTACGAATTATGATTATTTTCTTACGTATACACTTGCACCACACATGATTTTTTGCAAGATCCAAGGTTGAAATGGATATTTACCAACTCCAATGGTATTTCATCATTTCAAAGCTATGATCAAATATGAATAGTGATTTACATTTTATAAGGTTATCATTTTTGAAGTCGTTAAGTATCCAATGAATTTTATTTCTCTCTATCTAACTGAATCATACTCAAGAAATTATCACACTATGTGATGTTTCTCAACTATACAATGATTTTGGAAATTTGCGTGAATGCGATGGAATTCACAAATTGGAAAATGATCTTTTGTTTATATTGATAAAAAATCCAGATTTAACACATGAAGAAAAGAGTGAAAGATAGCTATTCGTGACTCACTCGAATTTTTAAGTTTTTTTATGATAGTAAGTTGTCTCGATTGGTAATGAGTCATTTCAAAAAGTAAAATGCATATTCATCATTACACTTCTCACATTGTTAGAAGTTTTACTTTTGAAATTAAAACAACAAATGTGTTTCAACACATTGACACTCATATTTTTGAAAACCCTCAAAAAAATAAATACACCTATGCTGGAAACGATGGTTTGACAGACCCAGTTCGGACCCCAGTGTGGTCCAGACCAGGTCTGTACCATGCTCGAACCATACAAATCTGAACTAGCATTTGGTTTAGACCTGGGTTTATTTGGGTCGGGACAGACCCACTGAGCATACCAGTTTGGATGGTCTCTGTCGAGCCGGTTCGAACCGGCTTGACCAAATGGTTTGGTCCAGCCAAGGTTTGAACTAGACTATGTTGTCTAATTAAGACCAGCCCAATGCTAGTTGGACAGGCCAACAACATGCAGATTGCGTGACTTTGAAATCAAAGCAGAAAAAGAAAAAAAAGAAGAAAAGAGAAATAAATAAATAAATAAAATAAAAAAAAAGAAATAGTTTGCAATTTAATAATCGGTTTTGACAATGGGTAGAATAAAGCCTATAAGTTGTTTTGAACTGAATATATACTATGCAAAATCCAAAGCAAACTATCTTGCAAACTTTTCTTATATGCGTACTTGAAAAGTCTATGAGAAAGCTTAAGTTTTTTCATACGTAAAAACAACAACATTAGATGCCCATACACTTTCGAAATTAAGTGTTTAAAGATCGATGCACTACCAAGAATGAATTTATTATTGCCTTTACGTATGAGTGTGATCAAAACAATAATACATTGTACAAAATCAATATGTGTATGTATATGATTCCAACGAGTGCAAGATGAATTTCCACTTGGAAAGCTTACATCCATCTATACTCAAACTTGAGAAAAATGCAATATGAAAGGAACGTATGGTTACACTTGCCTATGTTCATGGAATTTGCCATATGACAGTACTCATGTAAATCATGTTTATCTATGCCCATGATTGTGATAAATACACTTTGACATAGAAGTTGGAATGCTTATGCTTAAGCTTGACATAAACACATTGTGTCATAATGTCTATGCACGTGCCAAATGCCTTATGATAATTTTGGCTCATGTTATGCTAAAATGTGAATTTGCTTATGAAACATCAAGGCTATGCGAAAAATGAAAGACCCATATGACATGAGGATATACTTGTACTTGCATAAGTAGCATATGATGCATAGAAGCATGTTATCATGATGTTCATGTTTCCCATATAGATTATTGTTTCTCAAATTGGCTATGATGCATTCGCAAAATGATATACATAGCATTTTGTAGAAATACATTTAATTGCATTTAATTATTATGCTTAATTATGCTATGACATGATGCATTGAGGCATGTATGAACCTCATTTGGACTTATGTATGGTTATGAACTAACTATCAAATCTATTAGTGCTATAATGAGAGCATGGGTGGGTTGTGACCCCACATCATGAGAGGAAGTCTCACTCATTATGCAAACATCCACACATTTAAGATCTTTGTTGTCACCTTCACGGGCGAGGTGCTCACTTGTGAAAGTGCACTAGGATCGAGGCAACGGGCACTAGAGGGGGGGTGAATAGTGCTTTTAAAAAATTTTGCGGAATATTGTATGATTTTGCAAATCTCAAAGCAAACACACAAAGAACACAAGATTTTATCCTAGTTCGGTCTATCCCGACCTACATCCAGTCCCCAAGCAAAACCTGCTTGAGATTATCCACTATCAACCTTGTTAACTACAAGATCACACAGACCATAATCGGTCCCACTTTCAGTAACAATCCTACTGAAAGCAAACAACTCCTTTAAACCAAGGAGTCCTTTTTACAGAAAAGAAATAACAACTTACAATACAACCTATGAGCCTTCCTTTTGAATGCAAATGAGATGCAATTGGCTTTTGAGGTTGTTGAAACACTCTACTCACGAATTCACTATCTCTCAAAGTGATTTGAGTGAAAAACTGAAGTGAAAATATCACGTGAGTGAGAAAACAAATACTTGAATGAATAGGAGTGAAAAGCAATAAGTAAATGATTTAAATCGATTGAATTCTTGTTGTTTTTTAGTGTACAATGCACTCATATTTATAGTTAAAGTTTTCCATACGTTGAGAGTATGAAAGGGTGTCAAAACAGTCCATTTTGAACGATCAAAATGTTTGAAAAACGAAAAGACACGCCTTTTTAAAGTTTCAGGAAAACGGCAAAATTAGTTGACTGAAACATCAGTTAGTCGACTAATAGTTAGTTATTAGTAGACTGACAGTTATTGTCAGTCGACTGATCTGTTAATCGAGCCGTTTAAAAATCTGAACTTTTGAAACTTAGTCGACTTGAGAAAAGTTAGTCGACTGATAATATCATCAGTAGACTGAAAAAACCTTTTAGTCGATTGCTGCTAAAAACTTCTGAAAAACAAACATTCTGTTCGGTCGACTGATAAAAAGCATTAGTCGACTGCTGCTAAATTTTCAGAAAACACATGTTCTGTTCAGTCGACTGATAAAACCATTAGTCGACTGCTGCTAATTTTCCAGAAAACAGACATTCTGTCCAGTCGACTGATAAAATCTTCGGTCGACTAATTTGACAAAAATAACTTTTTAGAAAATATGGCGCGAAAGGATTAGTCGACTGATAAGTCTATTGGTCGACTAATAAACATGAAAATTTAAGAAGAGAGTTTTCTAAAAAGATTTTCAAAAGTGTTTCTTTTAGAAAAGTTTTTCTAAAGACTTTTAAGGTGAAATGCAACCTAAATATGCACTCTAAGTAAGGCTCTTACAAGAATCTAAGACTTTTAATGAATTAAACATTTGCACACTAGTATTCAAAGATTCTTCATCGAATTCTTCAATTTCTTCATAGCCTTAGCTGAAATACAGTTGATTCCACTTGCTCATCATCAAAACCTTGTACTTGAAGTATCATGTATGGCTTCATTGTCGTAACAATCTCCCCCTTTTTTATGATGACAAACTTAATCAAAGATGAAGCATTTAGATGCATAGATGGAGATTTTACTCCCCCTATCAATATGCTGCAAAACATTAAAAGTTAGCACATTTAAAGCACATATATCACATATTGATTGGTTTGCATTTCCATTCATCATTTCTTCATGCATTTAGAAATACATTCATTCAAAGCTTTCTTTTTCTCTTAATTTTGCATTTCTCATGCAAGATCTTCTGCAATGTAATTGCTATCATCTTTTTCTCAAGATCTCCTGAAAGTTCAATGTAATGCTATCTTTATCTTTTTCTCCCCCTTTGTCAGAATCAAAAAGAGTAAGGGCAAAAATAGCATAAGCAAAATAGAGATACAAGTTTAAAAATATTACAACCCATAAAGTATGTATTTCAAAGATCAAAGATCAGAAAAGAGAGTTTAGCAAATCCTTAATGGCAGTTACATCCTTCTGAATTGAAGCAAGTTGTTGAGTCATATCTTCACGAAAAGTGTGTTGATGCAGCTCCAAAGCTTCCAGTCTCTGCATAACTTCATCATGGTCTTTACTTGTCGAAAATTTCTTTCTTTTTGCATGAGATGAAGGTGTCGCAGAAGGTGAAGGTTCAGAAATAGATGGTTCATTAGGATCAGATGGTTCAGTTTGATCAACATTTAAAGGAGGCAGATATTTAATTTTCATTCTTTTAAAAATTGTTTGATCAAAGAACTCTTTTTGCTCAATATATTTTTCATTTGTGAAGGGAACTTTGAAATGTCTAAAAATACGAGTTAGAAGACATTCATAAGGAAGAAATGCTTTTTGTTTCCACAAATTTGTAAAATACACATTGACCTAATTTACAGAAATATTTCCAAATAAAACTTAAAGAGCCGTAGATAGATCTGTGGAATAGTAATCAAAAGAATCAATTTTAGGTAGAACATTGTGGGCAATGATTCGTCCAGCAATGCGTGCATGAGTTTGAAGATTAGTATTTTTGAAAGGAGGGCAGTGAGGTGCACCTGGAAGAAGAATTTGTTCAAAAACTCTTTCATCATTCAATTCAATAGTGTTGAAAAGAGTGTCTGAAGGTGGAATTTCAAGAATTTCTCCAAGTAATTTTGAATAAAACTCGATTTCAACATCACGAACCAGAGAGGACAAAACTCCAGTTTCATGATTCATTTGTAGATTCGTGTAAAACAAGTGAATAAGAAACGGATAGGGAAGGGTATCTGCACAAGCATAAAAAAGATGTGAAATACCAGGAAATAATTCTCTTATTTTGTAACGAGAGAACAAGTGAAATAGAACATTTCGGCCTGGTAAAATAGGTAGTGCAGAAATTGATCCAAAAGTATCATAGAGAAGAGGATTCCAAAGTAATCTTAGTGAAAAGCCATGTCTTGAAGTAGGTGTAGGAGGAGGAGAACCTAAACCTTTTGCAGATGCAGACTTCGTACGAGGCATGGTTAAAAACAAATTTACCAAAAAATGTCGGCTTCCAAATGACGTCCGGCAAGGGGAAAAAGCTTTTCGGCGATCAAAAACGAAGGACGATGCGGTGGCTAACGGCGAGGAAAGTCGGCCACAAGGGGATTCCGGCAAAGCACTGTCACGGCAAGAGAGTTTCGGCGTGTTTTGAAGATGCGCCAGTCACTGCAAAAGGATTCCGGCATTTCAAGATCACGGCCATAAGATTCCGGCGTCTCCCTGTTATGGTAAGAAAATCCCTGCGAAGATGGAGTCATACGGCACTCCGAGGGTTTTTTCGGAAGAGAGAGAGGCAAGAGAGAAAGTGGGGTTTTCGTTTTTTAAGGGTTTCGTTTTTAAGAAAAACGAAAAGGTACGAAGTGAAACGATGCCTCTTTTAAATAAAAAAAACGGGTTTTAAAACAAATCCAAGGGGTGTCGGGTCCCTTCATTTAATTTTTTTTTTTTAAAATTTTAGTCGACTAAAACTTTATCGGTCGACTAAAAAGTGTGACTTATTCTAAAAATATCATCAGTCGACTAGAAATATATCGGTCAACTAATATGATGCGATACATTCCAAAATATAAAACACCAGTCGACTATAATTTTATCGGTCGACTAATATAGTGCGATTTTAGGATTTTGTTCAAAAATCAGCATTTTTATAAATCCAAAAACGAGCAAATACTTAGTTCTCTCCTAATTCTCATAAAATCTTTATTTTTAAGAGGTTTAGTGAAGATATCGGCATGTTGTTCTTTAGTGGAAATAAAATTTAACGAAATATCTCCTTTTAACACATGATCTCTTAAAAAATGATGTCTAACTTCAATATGCTTAGTTCTTGAGTGCTGAATAGGATTTTCGAATGATTTATAGCACTAGTGTTCTCACAATAAATAGTTGTTGTGGAGTAATTCAAACCGAAATCTTTTAAGGTTTGTTTCATCCATAGAACTTGTGAACATGCTAAACTAGCCGCTATATATTCTGCTTCAGTTGTTGAGAGTGATACTGAATTTTGCTTTTTGCTAAACCAAGAGACTAAGGAATTTCCTAATAAATGACAAGTTTCACTAGTACTCTTGCGATCAGATTTACTTCCTGCAAAATCTGCATCACCATATGAAACTAAATCAAAGGAAGATGATTTTGGGTAAAACAAACCGAAATCTGAAGTATCTTTCAAATAACGAAGAATTTGTTTTACTGCAGTTAAATGAGATTCCTTTGGATTAGCTTGAAATCTTGCACACATACAAACATTAAACATAATATCAGGTCGACTAGCAGTTAAGTATAATAGAGATCCGATCATACCTCTGTAGAGCTTAGTATCTACACTTTTACCATTTTCATCTTTATCAAGAGAAGTAGTTGTACTCATAGGATTCCTTCTTGATTTTGATGAGTCCATCCCAAATCTCTTGAGAAGTTCTTTTGTATACTTAGCCTGATTGATGAAGATTTCTTCTTCAGTTTGCTTTATTTGAAGTCCAAGGAAGTAGTTTAATTCGTCCATCAAGCTCATTTCAAACTCTTCCTGCATAGTTTTAGCAAATTCTTTACAGAGAGAATCATTAGTAGAACCAAATATTATGTCATCAACATAAATTTGTACAATAAGAATATCTGAATTAAGATTTTTAATAAATAAAGTAAAGTCTACCCGACCAATGGAAAAACCAGATTGTTCTAGAAAATTTCGTAGTCTTTCATACCACGCTCTTGGTGCTTGTTTGAGTCCATACAAAGCTCTTTTCAATTTGTAGACTTTTTCTGGATATTTCTCATTTTCAAAGCCTGGAGGTTGCTCTACATAAACTTCTTCATTGATGTGTCCATTTAAGAATGTACTCTTAACATGAATTTGATATAACTTGAAGTTCATGTAACTAGCAAAAGCAAGCATCATTCGAATTGACTCTAATCGAGCCACTGGTGCATAGGTTTCATCAAAATCTATGCCTTCTTCTTGATTATAACCTTGTGCCACTAGCCTTGCTTTGTTACGAATGACTTCACCATTTTCATCCAGCTTATTTCGGAAGACCCATCTTGTTCCAATTACTGGATGATCCTTTGGTCTATCAACTAGATTTCAAACATCATTCCTAGTAAATTGGTTAAGTTCTTCAGACAAGGCTAAAAGCCAAAATTCATCATCACATGCCTCATTGATATTCTTTGGTTCTAATTTAGATATGAAAGCAACATTTGCAATATATTTTTCTAACTGCCTTCTAGTTTGGACACCACTCTTTATTTCACCAATAACGTGTTCATGTGGATGATTAGGAACTTCTTTCCAAACCGGTTGAAGAGGAATATTTTCTTGAGAAGTACTTTCTATCAAGGGTTTTTCTTGAAGTATTGCTTCTTCTTCTTCGCTTAGAGGTATAACCTGCTCACAATTCTCATCAAATGCAACATGTAAAGATTCTTCAATACAAGATGTTCTTTTATTGAAAATACGATATGCTTTACTTCTAGAAGAATATCCAAGAAATATTGATTCATCTGATTTTGAATCAAACTTATCAAGATTATCTTTGGTATTTAACAAGAAACATTTACTACCAAAAATTTTGAAACATGAGATCTTTGGTATACGATCATGATACAATTCAAAACATGTTTTATGTAAAATTGGTCGAATAAGAACACGATTTAAAACATAACATGTTGTATTTATTGCTTCAGCCCAAAAATATTTTGGTAAATTTTTATCTTGAAGCATGGTTCTAGCACATTCTTGCAAAGTTCTATTCTTTCTTTCAACAACTCCATTTTGTGGAGCCGCTCTAGGAAAAGCAAAGTTGTGAGATATACCATGTAAATCACAAAACTTTAGAAAAGATTCATTTTCAAATTCACCACCATGATCACTACGAATTTTAATAATAGATGTAGATTTTTCATTTGTAATTCTTCTACAAAGTTTAGAAAATTCTGAAAAAGCATCATTTTTGCTTTTTAGAAAAATCACCCATGTAAACCGAGAATAATCATCTACTATAACAAAAGCATACTTGCTACCATTCAAACTTTGAATTCTAGATGGTCCAAATAGATCTAAATGTAAAAGTTCAAGAGGACATTTTGTTGAAACTATATCTTTTGCTTTAAAAGAACTCTTGATTTGTTTACCCTATTGACAAGCATCACATAAGTGATCCTTTTTATATGGTATTCTAGGTAGGCCTCTTACAAGATCATTCTTGGATAATTTTGAAATAATTTTAAAGTTAACATGTCCAAGTCTCTTGTGCCATAACCATTGAATTTCATTTGAAACAATAAGACATTTTTCATTAAAAGAGGGTAATTTATCTAGATATAGTTCATACACATTGTTTCTTCTTTTACCTTTAAAAATGATCTTTTTAGATTGAAAATCAGAAATTAAGCATAAATCATTTTTAAAAGAGACATGAAAACCTTTATCACATAATTGACTAATAGATAATAAATTATGCATCGAACCATCTACTAAAAGAACATTTTCTATCAAGGGAAATTTTGGATTACCAATATTACCAATACCTATCATTTTTCCCTTGTTATTGTCACCAAAGGTGACGGTTCCTCAATCCTTATTTTGGAGGGTGGAAAATAACTCCGACCTTCCAGTCATATGTTTGGAACAGCCGCTGTCAAATATCCATTTGCTCCTTATGTTGTGTACCTACAACAAAATCAGAAAACAGAGCATTTGACCCCATTCTTTTTTCGGGTCCATGAGAGTTAGTCTTAGGAACCCATATCCATTTAGATTTTGGTTTCCTTTGATAATAAATATTCTTTCTATAAAAGGATTTAGAATAAACATTTCTAGAATAATCATTTCTAGATGCATTTCTATTAGAACTAGAAAGTTTAGTTTTATGAACAAAAGGTTGAGAATAATGTCTTTGATTTTTCACCACAAGGTTTGGTCTATTTTGAGTATCAAAGAAGCTATATCCCAATCCTGTTTTATTAACCGAGCATCTTTGAGAACCAAGAAGTTTTTCTAGATTCTCTTGACCATTTGTGAATTTGGTCACTATAGAAAGAAGATCTTTTGACTTTTCTTTAAGACTAAATATTTTATTTTGTAAGAGATTGGTTATAACTCCAATTTCTTTTATCTCAAGTGCTTGGCAAGAATTTTCCTTCTTGAGATCTTCTATTTCTTGAAGTAACACTTTATTTTGAGAGTCAAGAGTTAAATTTTCAGTTTTTAACTCTTTATTTTTAGAACTAAGACTCTTAAATTTAGCATATAAATCATTAAATGCTTCAAATAACTCATCATAGTCAAATTGACTTACTGAATCTTCTTGTGCTACAAAACACATGTTGGCGACTTCTTCATTTGATTCTTCATCGGAAGAGGAGTCACTATCATCCCAATAGGCTTGAAATGCCTTTTTCTTCTTGAATTGGTCCTTGGGCTTGAATTTCAGAAGAGGACAATCTTTCTTGATATGTCCTGCCTTTTTGCAGTTAAAGCACTTTACTTCATTGGGAATGGAAGAATCTGCTTTCTTTACCTTTCTTTGAAATCTTTCCTTTTTGATGAATCTTCTGAATTGCCTTGTGATGAGGGCAATATCTTCATATTCATCTTCTTCACAATTTTCTAAGTCAAAAGTAGCCTTAAAAGCAAGAGATTTCTTTTTAGGCTCTCCTTCTTGTCTGTCTTGAAGTTGGACCTCATATGCCATTAGGTTACCAACTAAGTCTTCAAGAGTGAGAGTATTGAGATCATTTGCTTCTTCAATAGCAGTTGTTTTTCTCTCCCATTCAGGAGTTAAACACCTTAGAATCTTTCTAACTAAATTCACTTGTGAATATTCTTTTCCAAGGGATTTCAAAGTGTTAGTTATATCGGTCATTCTAGTTACCATGTCCGATATAGATTCATTTTGCTTCATTTTGAACAATTCAAATTTATGAACTAAAGAAGCAATTTTAGATTCCTTTACCTTTGACGTACCTTCGTGTGTCAGAAGAAGAGTATGCCAGATTTCATTAGCTGTAGAGCATTGAGAAATGCGATTGAATTCTACCTTGTCAACTTCACAATATAATGCATTCATTGCCTTGGCATTAAGTGAAGCAGTCTTCTTTTCTACATCGGTCCATCGGCTGAAATCAGTTGATGGAGTTTGCTACTTTTCTGAAACAACTCTCCAGATATCTAGATCCATGGATTGCAGGAATATTGTCATTCTTACTTTCCAGTATCCATAGTTTGTTTCGTCGAATAGAGGAGGACGAACAGAGGAGCTTCCTTCTTTGTGCTGAGATGTTGTAGTTGCCATGCTAGATGATGGTCAAATCAAAGTAATAGCAAACCTGTGCTCTGATACCAAATGAAAGTGCACTAGGATCGAGGCAACGAGCACTAGAGGGGGGTGAATAGTGCTTTTAAAATTTTTTTTGGAATATTGAATGATTTTGCAAATTTGAAAAGCAAACACACAAAGAACACAAGATTTTATCTTGGTTCGGTCTATCCCGACCTACATCCAATCCCCAAGCAAAACCCGCTTGAGATTATCCACTATCAACCTTGTTAACTACAAGATCACACAGACCATAATCGGTCCCACTTTCAGTAACAATCCTACTAAAAGCAAACAACTCCTTTAAACCAAGGAGTCCTTTTTACAGAAAAGAAATAACAACTTACAATACAACCTATGAGCCTTCCTTTTGAATGCAAATGAGATGCAATTGGCTTTTGAGGTTGTTGAAACACTCTACTCACGAATTCACTATCTCTCAAAGTGATTTGAGTGAAAAACTGAAGTGAAAATATCACGTGAGTGAGAAAACAAATACTTGAATGAATAGGAGTGAAAAGCAATAAGTAAATGATTTAAATCGATTGAATTCTTGTTGTTTTTTAGTGTACAATGCACTCATATTTATAGTTAAAGTTTTCCATACGTTGAGAGTATGAAAGGGTGTCAAAACAGTCCATTTTGAACGATCAAAACGTTTGAAAAACGAAAAGACACGCCTTTTTGAAGTTTCAGGAAAACGGCAAAATTAGTCGACTGAAACATCAGTTAGTCGACTAATAGTTAGTTATTAGTAGACTGACAGTTATTGTCGGTCGACTGATCTGTTAATCGAGCAGTTTGAAAATCTGAACTTTTGAAACTTAGTCGACTTGAGAAAAGTTAGTCGACTGATAATATCATCAGTAGACTGAAAAAACCTTTTAGTCGATTGCTGCTAAAAACTTCTGAAAAACAAACATTCTGTTCGGTCGACTGATAAAAAGCATTAGTCGACTGCTGCTAAATTTTCAGAAAACACATGTTCTGTTCAGTCGACTGATAAAACCATTAGTCGACTGCTGCTAATTTTCCAGAAAACAGACATTCTGTCCAGTCGACTGATAAAATCTTCGGTCGACTAATTTGACAAAAATAACTTTTTAGAAAATATGGCGCGAAAGGATTAGTCGACTGATAAGTCTATTGGTCGACTAATAAACATGAAAATTTAAGAAGAGAGTTTTCTAAAAAGATTTTCAAAAGTGTTTCTTTTAGAAAAGTTTTTCTAAAGACTTTTAAGGTGAAATGCAACCTAAATAAGCACTCTAAGTAAGGCTCTTACAAGAATCTAAGACTTTTAATGAATTAAACATTTGCACACTAGTCTTCAAAGATTCTTCATCGAATTCTTCAATTTCTTCATAGCCTTAGCTGAAATGCAGTTGATTCCACTTGCTCATCATCAAAACCTTGTACTTGAAGTATCATGTATGGCTTCATTGTCGTAACAACTTGGGCTAAAGGCGCCAGAGAACATGAATTTGGTTGGGCAAAATTATGTCATGACATTATTACTCTGAGGAGAGTATGAAGACTATTAAGCCTAATTGCCTCATGAAGTGAGGGGATAGAATACTAACTACCCTTAATAAAGATAAAACTGCCCATGTAACCCATTCACACCATGGTCCACCTTAGAGAGGGTGGAGCAGTACAATCCCGAGTGATGATGTAAAAATGTAGGTTGATCTACATGTCATACCAACTTGAATTAAGGAGCAATAGCATCCTTGGACCTCCGACCACTCAGAGTTAGGGAGGTTGAAGTTGCTCAAAAGTAGTATACCTCAGTTGTTGTAGTAGTAGAAGATTATAATCCAGTTTGCCCTTATGCCCAAAATCTCTCAGCTATGGGCCATAGGGTTGGGTTGGTTTATTTAGTCACTAATATGCTACGACAAATATATAATTTACATAACGAATGCAATAGTATACTCTAGTTGGCACGATGACAAATGCCTCTACGTACCCAAATGAGGTAAGCCTATCGAAACTAAAAGTACTAACACTGTTAAATGACTAACAAAGTTAGTTATGATTCATTGTTTATTTGAGATTCCAAGTTATGATCATGTTATTCATATTGTTTAGAGATTCCGTGATATGATATTAAGCTACATGATGATTTATCTGCAAGCATATCATTGCCCTGAAGCATGTTATGATAGATGCTTGATTACTTATCATGATGCATGTTGCGTAAATTCGCTTACCGACTCGCAAGAGTTTTCTTTTAAAAACAACAAAAACAATTTTTTTCTTTGGGTTAAACATTTTGGGTGGGTTACAGTATGATCAATTATCATAACTGAATTAAAATGCAAATAACATTCACAATTAAATATTAATTCATTCTTAATAATTTAAAATTTATATCAAGGTATTTTCAATCCAAAATAATAATAAATGTTTTTCAAAACTATCGCCGAGAAAGGAAATGGCTGGCTCTTGATGTCGTCCAAGCATTCTGCATTCGGTCTGCAACTATACATCATATTTTCCTTGAAAACCCATAAAATGGGTCTGACTTGTGAAAGCATGGTAAGGAATACCAGCATAGGTAAACTAAAATAGTATACATGAACATATTATGTTAAATTCACATAATTATGCAAATAATTATTCATTCGAGTATGCATATCATCACAGTGTATCACAAGAATATCATTCACAAATAGTTATAATCTTATGCATGGGCAGGTAATTAATGTATGCATTTACCATTGCAAAACAAGAGATCTTTCATGCATGAGTGACTTTAAATTTCTTTATTTAAGTTTTCTTTTTACATGATGCATGTCATGCTTAACTAAATGTACAAACAATTAGGGTTTTGACTTCTTAGCCTTTAGGGTACTACACAGGCATTACCTGGATCAGGATCATGACTCATGAGGGTATATTCAAATAATTTATAGCTTTGCCTTGGCTAGGCACCTTTTATCAGTCATGGGTGAGGGACGACCTACTCAAGAGAGAGCTCCCAACACCTCTATCATGATGCATCATACTTTCACTCATGAGTTTCATGACCTACCACCACGCAGCTAATATGGAGGCCTTCATCTATCTTTGTGACTAGGGAGGAGCAACCTTCCGTACTTAAACCATATTCTACAAAACCGAAAGTAGCGCTTATCATGTAATGCTTAAAAAATTCAACCTAAAAATTTCTAAGAAAATTTTTTCTTTTAAAAATAGCAAAAATAATTTTTTTTTATTTGGATAAAACATTATAGGTGGGTTACAGTATGAACATTCATCATAACTAAATTGAAATATGAATAATATTCACAATGAAAATTTAATTCAGTCTCAATAATTTAAAATTTATATCAAAGTATTTTCAATCTAAAACAACGATAAATGTTTTTCTAAAACTATTTTCGAGAAAGGAAAAGATGTACTGCAGATGCCATCTGAGCATTCCATATTTGCTCCACAGATACACATCGTAATTCACCTAAAAACTCATAAAACGGGTTAGACTTGTAAAAGTCAGGTAGAAAATACCGATACAGGTAAACCAAAACCAATATACATGAGATATACTACAATATTTTTAACTATCAAAATAGATAAATATCCCATTATTATTTGCATGATGCCTTTACATCATATTCACTTACCATATGTACTTTGTATGATTATATATGCATTGCATTTCATGCATTGATACTTGGCATAAGTATCACATTTTTGGTATTTCCTACACTCAAATTAGTTAAACATATAGGGCAAAAATATCATCCTTAGATATCCAAAACTAAGTGTGGTGTGTGCTCATTGCTTGCATTTGCATCTTGGTTAAGTATTGGGTGCAATAACAACATCCCTAAATGTCCACAATTAAGTGAGTGGGTGTACATAATTTGCATTTGTAATTCAATTATGTATTTATTTAGCAAAATAACAATATGATTACACGATTAAGGCCTATCATCATTGAATAACAAAAATACCATTCATAAATAGTTAAAATTGTATGCCTGAGTAGATAAACATGCATGCACTTACCATTGTAGGACAGGAGATCTTTTATGCATGAGTGACTTTAATTGCTTTTATTTAGGTTTTCTTTTTACATGATACATGTCATGCTTAACTAAATGTTAAGGTTCTCATTTCTTAGCCTCGTGGGTACTACACAGGCAGTACCTGGATCAGGACCACGACTCAATATGTATATTCAAATAATTTGTGGTGTTGCCCTGGTCGAACACCTTTCACCAGTACAGGATGAAGGATGACCTAGTCAAGAGAGAGCTCACAACACCTCTATTCTAATGCATGAGACTTCCACTTATTAGTTTTGTGACCAACCACTACGCGGCTAACGTGGAGGCCTTCTTCTATCTTCATGGCTGGGGAGGAGCAACCTTTCATGCTCAAAACATATTTCACAAAGCCAAAAGTACCACTTATTCTCTCATTGTAAGCCCAATAGAATTAATGTTCACATGATTATTCTTTTAATCCATTAATTCTATCATTTATCTATGCACATACAAAATGAATCTAATCTACGATTTAAGCCTCCAATTTGGGCTCATGAATACAAAATTGCAGTGCCAAAGATGCTATCATGCAACACGTATAATTTGTAACATAACAAACTCATTTGTGTATTCACTTATAGGCATTGATCATGATTAACAATATGCATACACACAATCATATAAACATATAATATATAACACACGAACTTTAATAGCAGTGTGCATTCAAGCATGCATATGTAGGAATGAGTCTTTTCATGTCATGCCACTTTAAGCAGTTAGCAACTGCATAAACATAACATTATAGGTTGCATCAACATGTTCATTTATCATTTAAAAACGTTAGCTCGTATCATACATTTACTCTATGCATTGCTTAACCGATCTATAGCCGATTCGAGACTCGCTTAGTCCTGTGTCTACTCTGTAGTTCTGACTATCACAACTTTGTGCACAATTTGAGAGCGGAGCTCAAATTTTTGCAAAATATAAAGATATTTGTCAACTTCCTAATGCTGCAACCTGTTCATAAAAACTCCTCTCGATGAGGGAGATACGATTGGTTTAGTCTTATATATTCTTTGATGTTCTATCTATCACTGTTTTGTGCATAGTTTGAGAATAGAGCTCAGGATTTCACCAAATATGCAAAATTTTGTTAGCTTTCCAACTCTATAAATTGTTCATAAAAACTCCTCCAGATGAAGGAGATATGATCAATTTACTGGACGTATATCATATTCTTTCACACGGTCGAGAATACACATTTGGTGAAACAACTAGCACATGTCTCATACTTTTTTTTCACTGATTTATCAAAACAAAAATATGTAAATTACTGATTTTTCAGTTATTTTTAAGGGTTGGGTTTAAACAAAACCCTAATTTTGATTTATTCAAGGTCGCCAATCATTTTGAAACAAAAATCACATGTATATTCTTTCGAAAATAAAAAACAAACCTCAAAAAATGTTCTTTTTCTTTTTTTTTATCAGTCGTTGACGGATTAAATGCATACATGCTTATAGTCATATAAGTTCCACCACATCAATATATACAACAAGGATGAATCTGATATGTCCAAGGACAATGATTTGCAAAACACGTACATGATTTCAGCAAAGTTTTTTGAAGAAATTGTTTTTGTAATACTTTTCTAACTTCACATTTTCGTCATGGTATGATTCCATGGTCGACTGTATGTAACCATACACGTGTTGAATTCACACATTACGAGCATGTGAACATGACTATAACAGCTGCACACACACAACCACATAGATGAACAAGTTGACTTTTACCATGAAACAATTTCCTTGGAAATGTTTTTGGTAAAACTACACTATACGTAACTTTAATATGTTATATACCTTTTTTTGTTAAGAAGTGAACTGACTCGACCCACTGGGGTCTAGTCATGTTGTTCCCAAGCTGATCAGGATTGGTCCATGAGTGGACTAGTTCCTGATACCTCGCGCGACCCGTTTAACAAGTGAGCTTTGCCCAGATTACCCGATTAAATTCTATAGTGCATAAAAAAACAAGTTTTGTTTCTTTGAAAATTGCACACTTTTATATACATATATGCATATATATATATATATATATATATATATATATCAATACTTATGTACATGTACAATATATACAGAATGCCTTATCGAACTATATTCATGACTGATGCCTACTTGAATCGATACATGAGTCTGATCATCAGTTTTAAAGACCAATCCAATGCCTAATAGGTTGAAATCAACATCGGTGTCTCATGTGTGACACTTGATGTATGATTTCAAGACTATACAACCTCGGAATATGCTCGTGCATATGAGTTTTGATCTAAGAGAATCGAATAGAACCCCCTACCTTGTTTTGTCAAAGTCGGTAAACATGAAGGTCGAAACAATCGGTTTGATAACACAATCCACACAAATTCTTTGTTGTGTGGCTGCAGCTCCTTGCTCAACCCACCTTCAAGGGAGGTTCAGACCTCGTACACCCAATGGAGAAAGAAAGGAAGAAAGGGGGGAAAGAGAGAGAGAATGAGGGAGAGAAGAGAAGAGAGAGAAAAAGCCAAAAAGATCTAAAGAGGTCAATAAGGGGAGCATGAGCCCCTCCTTGGCTCTTTATACTATTTTCTTCTCACTTTCACTCTTTCCAAATCCCTCAAAAATCTCAGCCCAAGCCTTTTATTTTATAAATTTTTTATTAAATTATTTCTCCTATTTATTTTCCTAAGTTTTTTCTTAATTTTTCTTACTAAAGCCATATCTTAGGTCTCATAATATATGCATCTGATGTATATTATAATTTACATCATACTGCCTATAACACCCCAAAATTTTAACCCAACATTTCAAGAATTTTTTTTCTTTTAAGAACAACGAAAACAAACTTTTTCTTTAGGTTAAACATTCTGGGCAGGTTACAATACAATCAATTATCATAAGTGAATTAAAATGTGAATAATATTTACTATTAAAATTTAATTCAATTCTAGTAATTCAAAATTTACATAACAGTCTTTTCAATCCAAAATAACAAAATTGCTTTCCAAAACAATTCCTGAGAAAGGAAAAGACTGGCTCTTGATGTTGCCTAAGCATTTTGCATCCGCTCTGCAGTTGCATATCATAATTAATCTGAACCCCCATGAAATGGGTCAGACTCATGAAAGCCAGGTAGAAAAGTGTTATTCAGTACTCATAAACTAAAACAAGTATGTAAAATAATATTACTACAACTCACACATGCAAACAAATAATCCTCAATTCAAAAATACATACATTATAATGCATCAAATGATTTCCAATCATGTACAAATGAAATTTTATGCTTGAACACTTAAATGTGCATGCACTTACCATTGCATAATGGATGACCATTTATGCATGAGTGGCTTAATTATCTTTAATTATATATTTTTTTTAAATGATGCATGTCATGACTATCTAAATACATGATCAATTTAGGTTCTCGCTTCTTATCCCCATGGGTACGACACAGGTAATAACCTGGATCAGGGCCACGATGTAAAGAGTGTATTCATACAATTTGAAGCTTTGTACTTGGCCAGACACCTTTCACTAGTCTCAATCCTTAGCTGGTTTAGAACCCACAGGACACCAAATTGTCCTAATGTTATGACTGTCACAATACTGTACACATTTTATAGACATGCCTCAATTTCTGACAGATTATAGAAAATTCCAACTTTGTAATGCCACAAACCGTTCATAAAAATTCCTTCAAACGAGGGAGATACGACCAGTTTAGTGTTCGTCTGTACATTTTTGTTTCAATTGTCACTATTATGTGCACAGTGCGGGAAAAGAGAACAAAATTGCAACATGATGTGAAATTATGTTAGCTTTCTAATGCAGCAAATTGTTCATAAAACCCTATTAAAATGGGAGAGATACGAACGATTTATAAGACGGGTGTTAGGCCGGTTATGCACAATAGTGGGTAATGTGCATTCGGATGAGCCAAAATATGCAAACCAATTGAGTTTTTCCTTATTTTTCACTAACATCATGTCATACATCATTATAAAAATTTCAACTACTAACAATAAAAAATTTCTTGCAAACTAACCACATTCCCACAACCATTAAATCAAAAAATGATCTGTTAACTCGAAAACTATTTCCTTAGAAAAGTTTTCAGTATTTTTCCTAATTATATACATTTATTTTGCATAACTATTTATTTTATATTTTTAATGTTATTTTATTTTTAGCATATACTACAAATAAGAGAAATAACACAAGAACAATAATTTATTTTATGAAAAATAATTATGCAACCCCCTATTGAATTCGAACTCCATTTTTTTTCAGTTAAGCCAACATTCACACAGTTTTTACAATCTTATTCATTATCATTTTTTTCTAGGGACTAAACCGAACCCCATTATGGGATCTGATCAGTGCCTCCTTTTGTTACTTACCAATCTAATCCATGAAGGAATTTCGTTCGAAAACCCTTTGTGCATCTTTCAGGCTAATCGGCTATGCTCGATTTGCTCATATATGGTTAAAACATATAAAAAGATATTTTTTTTATTATTATTATTTTTACTATTACTCTAAACCATAATCTTTTTCACACGTATATGTGTGTATACATATGAGATTCGATATGCATACATGCATACGTGTATACAACCTGAATTCTATTTTATTTTTTAAACCGATTTGAGTAAGAATCGAGTTTCTCAAATGGTTTTTATTTTTTAAAACCATTTTTATCTTAAATATGATAGAACCAACATCGAATCCTCATATGAGAGGTTTGAAGTAGGGTTTATCTATTTAGTATTGAAATAAACTCGTGTATATGAGTTCTGATCTATAGGAAAAGAATAGAACCCCCTACTTTTTTTGTGTACACGGTGAACTCGATCGCCAAAAGATCGGTTCCTCTATCGATTCACCTTCTCCCTTTCGTATGGTGGTTGCAGTCCTATGCTCAGCCTAAACTAGATCTGTGGTATGGTCTTCCTTTTTTTGAAAAAGAGGAGAAACTTAAGGAAGAAGAAGAGAAAAAAAATTGAGAAAAGAAAGAGAGAAAGAGGGAGATAGAGAGGAATGAGAGAGAAAAAATTAAAAAAAGCAAATAGGAGGGTGTGAGCCCCTTCCTCTCTTATATACCCATTCTCCTCCTCTATCCTTTCCCTAAGGTGCTGAGATTAAATCTGAACCCTTAAAAAAAACTTTCTACTTTCTTTTTCTTTTTCTTAATTTCCTTAGGCATTCATTTAAGTTATATGTATTATTCTTTTTTTTTTCTACTTAGTTAACTCTAGGTTTAGTTTAGGTTTAGACATTCATATGATGTACATTAATGTGCATCATATGGCTAAGCAAAGGGGTCCACAAGGCTGGACATCCCCGCTCTTTGTTTAGCTACTTTCTAAATTACAAAATAAACAAGCTTGCTTGTTTGGCAAGCAATTGACTTGTTATATTTGTTTTATTTAAATTATTTTGTTTTTCTTTCCTTTTTCCAAACTAACCATATCACCTTTTTTTTCCTTTGTTTGTTAGCCCATCCTAGAGAGCCTTCTAGGATGGGACGCAACCCCCCCCCCCCCCCCGCACACGCACACACACACACCTTTGGAGGGTTTCCATTGGTTTGGAAACTTTTGACTTGGTTTCCCTCTTTTCATTTTTGGAAAGTTTTAAAATCTTTTGTTTTTAAAGTTTTAACAAGTTTCAATTTAACTTGAGGTGCCACATAGGATGGGCCTCATAAGGGGACACCCCACCTATGGACCTCTACTACTTTATAAATTTTGCTTAAATCAAATTTTACATTCGATAATAATTAATTTACTAATTAACTTTATTTGGTATTTTGGATTTCAACTTACCTAAAACTAAAATTCATTTTTTGGTGGAATAACATTACATGTATGCCAAATTTTTTCAAAATCATGTGGGATTCTTTTAAACTTTAATTTGTCATAATTATCTAAATTCTAATGTCAAAAATATCATTTCTACTGAAATTGGTTTCCAATGCGATTTTTACCAGGGTCGGTAAGACAACTTGTTCTTTAGGTTTTTTTTCTAAAATCTAATTTATTTATTTTATACCTCTTATTATTGTTGTCGATTTATTATTTGTGAGAATATCCATGAAAAATTGCAGGTATTACATCCAAATTCAATTTACATTCTAAGTTTAATTTCGTTAAAGATTCAAATTATTATATAATTCAAACTTGGATTGACATTCAATTAATTCTTAATTTTGGTTTGAATCAAACCCAAATCTAATTATAACATTCAATACACATTTATTAGTTTTGAATTAAATCCAAATCTAATCCAAATTCAAATTCTCAAATCAAAATCTAAATTCAATAAAACTCCAAATTCAAATGCACACCCAATTCGAATTTTGACTAAATTGAAACTTAAATTAAATTTCAATTAAGTTCAACTTAAATTCAGATTAAATCCAATTAAAAAAAAAACCCTTATTCAAAATAAATTGCCAACTTAAAATTTATTGTGAATTCCAATTAAAGTTGGATTATAATTAATTCTTATCTTAAGTTTGAATAATATTTTAACATTAAATTTGCCTTTATTTGTCATAAAAATATAAAAAATTTATGGGTTTTGCATTGCCAAGTAAGCATAGGCGGTCCACAAGCATGGGACAAACCTCTGTGTTTATAAACTTACCAAATCTTAAATCATGTAGCCAATGTCATAAGGATCACTTATTTGGTAAGTTTTAACTTCTACCATTTTCTATTTCTTTTCTTTCTTATATTTTTTTTATTATTCATTTTTTTGTTGCTTGCTTGACAATCAAACCTTGAGAACCTTCTAGGATGTGATGCCCCACCCTAAAAGAGGTCCTCTTTTAGTAAAAAATCAACACAAGTTTTCTTGTTGATGATGCATGAAATGCACATCATTTTCATACAATATTCATGCTTTTTTATGTATTTTGAAAAATAAAAACCCATGTATTTGCGTATTTAAATGCGAAGAAGCTACGGTTCGAATTTCACTCAAATCTGAGCTAAAATGAAGAAATTAGAGCATTTTAGGGTTTTTAGAGCGAATGTCAAAGTAGATCGAATTCAGACCCGATCCAAAGTTAAAAGATTGGATCATAGACTAGATCCAAACCCTAAATATCCATAAACCCATTGACTTAAAGTGTATTCCATGAACTTTTTCTGAAAATCCCTTCTTTATTAAGCACTTAGGTACTTAGTTCTACTTTATAAATAGCATTGACTTTTAGTTAGAATTAAGTCTTGTTTTAGGTAGCTTTTAGAATTAGGAAACAATTTAGAGGTTTAAATAGTTGAAAATTTTTAGGGGCTGACGTTTTTGTTGTTTTGAAAAAAACACACAACCTCTCTCTCTCTCTCACGTACTCCCTTGCATGTTCTTCTTCTTAATCTTTTCTTTTCCTCCTTTCTCTATTTCTTGTTTTTGTTTTTTACTTGGTGTGATGTTGTGTTCTCTTTGCAAGTGCTACACAACATGTGGGAGTCTTCCTCGATTCGGTGTGCCAACTACAACAACGAGGATCGGCCGTATTTCTTCCCCAATCGGCTCTCTTTCTTCTCCTCACCTTCGGACTTCTCTTCAAAACTCGGCTCCAAGATGAGTGCAACAGCTTGAAGAATATTGCAGACCATTAAAGAACGTGTAGGTGTGCATTCTGAACATCATTAACAGCTCTTTCTCCCCCCATCATCATCGAATAGCCCTTAAGGTATGTCTTCTCAACCCTTTCTTCTAGTTAGCGTTGAGTCGGGTCGTATTGTAGGTCTGGTCGTGGGTCTGTCCTTAGAGTGTTGTGTCAGTCCTAATTTCATCTTATTTATGGTTTTTAATTCTCTTTTAATTCAGTTCTTGCATGAGCAAGAACCAATCTCGATATTGAATCTTCTATTCAATCTATTGGAGTAAGCTAGACCGGTTTTAATCTCTTAATTCCAATCGGCTGATTGATGTGCATAATCTAAATATATTGTATTTCTAAGTTTTATTTTTATTTAGATTAATCAGAGTCTGACTTATGGTTCTTGTAAAAGACTGGTCGTGATCTAGTAAGCTAGAGCCGACCATTGCTAGTGGAGTCATAGTGTTAGTCGGTTGGACTTAGAGTAGATTAGGGTTAGTCGATTAGGTTAGTATTAATTTAGTAGATCTTAACCTTAATTACACTAACTTTAATTCTGATCTTTAATAGTAGGTTAATGCTAAGAAATCAGGTTTTATGTGGTTGTTATGTAATTAGAATAAATAGAGTTAGTAGGTTAGCTTAGCATAAATCGGTATTTTCAAAATTTTGAGTAGTATAGTGTTATCATTGCAAAATTTTACTTTTGTAAGTCAAACTAACCTTTGAAAAAGATTTTGAAAATAGCACGCCTCCGTTTTAAAATGCAGAATAATTCTGAAGAATGGGACTCGCCTGTCGGTACGAGGTTTAACCGTTCCTGGCATCATAACCAGAGGTAATCGAACCAAGGATCAATCATGTGCTTTGCTTTACTCAACTTGTTTAAATCAATGTTTTATTCCTAAATGCACAAAGAATCAGGCATATACTATAAAATTATGAAAAATGCAGATTAAAAACATGATGTATGTTTAAAATGTTGAGAGAATTCTTGGAAAAAGTAACACTTTGAAAATCGTGAATCGCATTGGGAAATACTTTGAAGAAAAGGAAAATTGATTTCTGAAAGAAACTTGAATGTTTTTTAGAAAATCATTTTTTATGAGTTTTGAACTCTTGAATTGATCAAAAGAATGGGCGTGTGACACTTTAAAAATTTATTCATGATGCAATCTGACCTAGATGATGCATGAATGTAATTTGAGAAAATATTTTCTGAAGAATTTTTGAGAAATCTTTTGTAAAAGAATTTATGTGCCTTATAGAGTTTAGATGAAATACGTTATGTACATATCCCTGACTATGTCCACGAATATGTATTGAATACATCTCATTTGATTCTAAAAGGAGAAATACTTAGAAAAGTTTGGAAAATATGCTATGATTTTTTTAAAAATGCTTAAGATTATAGGCTATTTCTAGCTTAGAAAAAGATAATAAATCTGCATTTCGTTCGTATCCTGACTATGGCCATAAATACGAAACCCACTGAGTTTATCAACTCCTTAAAAGCTAGTGCATGTGCCATACGTGTAGACCATGGTGGAGTTGAATGCGCATGAATCATCATCCATCACATAATCAATATTATTGAAAAATAAACTATATGCAATGCAGCGCTATTTTAAACAGGAAATTAAATTCTTATTCCAATATTTTTATAATTTACATCAATGATAAATTGAAATAAAGAAAAGAAGAATAAATAAAATACAATCTTTAATGTCCATGCAAAACTAGTAAACTCGTTAGTGAAGATATGTCAGCGTTTCTGTATTTATCCAACAATATTGGAAATTAAGGGATTTATCCGAATATAAGCCTTTTTTTATATTTTCCTAAGATAATCATAATAAAAGATGATAAAAAATTGAATAAGTAATAAAAATAAATAACTTTAAAATTCAGAATTTTAGAAAAAATGACCAAAAGGCCCCCTAAAACAAGACTATTGTCGTGAAATCGAGGTTTTCATAAAAGATTTTTGTAAAATTTTTGATTTAATGACCAAACTGATTCAAATCAATACCAAATCGGGTATGAATCACCCTAGCATGATTATGAACATGATCAAACCCTAAAAATATAAAACTTTTCATGAAAATTTGAAATATTACAAAAAATATCAATTTTTGACCATGTTTGAGTTGAATCGGGCTTCTACGGGCATCCTGTTTTTATGATTTATCTAAATAATGCATCAAATGAATTTTAAAATTCATAAAAATTAACATGGATACTTCTAATAACCCTAAAATTAAATTGCAATAAAAGATATATATTTTTTAAATTATTTTGATATAAAAAATAAATAAAACCCTAAAATATGTGATTTTGCCCATGGGCACATTTCTGTCATAGTGTCAGACCCAAATCGGGTATCAAACCACCATAGAAATTTATAAAAAAATTATGGAGAGGTACTAGACAGATTAACAAAAATTTTCCATTTTACAGATTGGAAAAATAATCTTTGGTTAGGGAGATATCATTCCGGCAATATTCGCTTGATTTTGGCTTATACGTAACGAGTTAAAATAAACAGATCTGATTTCAGGTACAGGAAAATATAACAAACTGCATTCAAAAATTATAATTTTTTTTCAGATGAAAGTAAACACACAGTTGAAGATACTCCTTTTTACGGATCATCAATCGGATCTTTGATTAGGGAGATATGATCTACACAAGTTGATCTAGGGTTTAGACAATGAATAACGGGCTCTGTAAAATAGATTCTGATTAGGGATGGCAGTGGACCGGGGGAAAGCGGGGCCCCGCCTTGCCCCGTTTGGACCGGGGATGAAGGGTATAAAACGAGGATGGGGGCGGGGATGAAGGTTAAAACCCATCCCCGTTCGGGGATGGAGGCAGGGATGGACTTACACTTTTCCCCGCCCCACCCCGTCCCTGCCATGATCCCTGCCTAGCCCCGCCCCGCCCCATCCCCAGTCCTTCTAAAGGATGGCAATAGACTACGGGGAAATGGGGCCCCGCCCCACCTCATTCCCATTTGAACCGGGGATGGAGGACATAAAATGGGGGATGAAGGTGGGGGTGGAGGTTAAAATTCACCCCGGTGCAGGGATGGAGGTTCTAATCTTGAGACGGGGTGGGGGTGGAGACCCTGTCCCCCGCCCTAGTCCATTGCCATAACTAATTCTGATTTTTGACATAGTAAAAATAAAAAACGATCATAGAAAAATCTAAAAATTTTACAGGATATACTAGACATCATGACAAACCCACTGATTTTTACAGATCATCGATCGGATCTCCGATGAGGGAGATATCACATCGAGAAGCCGACCTTGATTCCCTGTAGCGTTTTCATTGTTCAAGAATCACGATTCAGTTTATGATTTTTTTATCAAGGTTACAAAACTCAAATAATCCATTTTTTTATGAGAATAGACTAACCCTAAAAAAATTAGAATTTAATGACAGAAAAATAAACATGAAATAGCGTTGTTCCCACGTGCCTGGAATCGAGATGCACAGATTATCGATAATGCATGAACAACTCTAATCTAAACATGAGAAATAATAAAGAAAACTTGTAAATAATCTAACGAATTTAGATTTGATGCTTGAATGAATAAAACAAACATAAGCATGATAAAATAAAATAAAAAAATCAGGAAAAACATGGTTGGAATTTGATTTAGCCTTCGAAAGAGCGATTCAATCCATAGAGGGATCGAATCTCATCTTTTATTTGGCATAAACATAAAAAATGATAATCCAAATCATTTCAACGGATTGAAAAAGTGAAAATCATCTCCACATAGCATTAGATCGCTTTCTAGAATTCGTTCCATGGTTCTTGGACGAGAATAAATCCAAAATCTCATATCAAGATAGGTGGCAAGGGCTAAAATACCAAATAAAGTAAAAAATTTAATAAAACAATAGAGCAAATCTTACCTTGAGGGCTGGTCCAATGGAGGTGCTGTTTGAGAGAGGGAGATTGCTGAGGGAGAGAGGAGCAAGAAAAAGGAGAAGAAAACATGAGAGAGAGAGAGAGCATGGGTCGACCCCTATGGTTCTCTTTAAATAGGTTTTCAAAGCATTAATTAAGGACAATCTTAGTTGGTTTAAAATTTTCTTAATTGAATTAGTTAGGCGGGGCGATTTTTGGTGGACTCCTAACATAACTAAAAGGCTAACTAACTAACCTAATTGAATTAAAACAAATCCAAATGTGGCGCCACCTATTACGGGCCCACATTTGATTTTAAAAGCTCTAATTTTAAGGTTTTAAAAATAAAGTTTTAAAAAGTGAAAATAAAGGTTAGACTTTAAAATCAATTTTGATCTTTTTGAAATTCTAATTCAATTAGGACACTAACCAAACTTGAACTAACCTCTTCCAAATGTGGCGTCACCTACTGTGGGCCCCATTTGAGTTTTCCTAAAATGATTTTAAAGTTTGAAAATAAAAAGGTTAAAAACAAGATTTTCAAAAACTGTTTAAAATAAAAGGTGAAAACCAAAATTCTAAATTCTCTAGAGTCCTAGATAAATTAAAAATCTCTCGAATCTGGTGCCAGGTGTGTGGTTCCTATATTTGAGTTTTTGAAAAGTTTAGAATAAAGGTTAAAAAAACGTTTTTGAAACAGATGGGACTAAAAGCAAAGGATAAAATTCGAGAAAATTAGAGTCCTGAACCAACTGAAACTCTTGGCTAGAGTCCTAAAATTTTGGAACTCTTAAAATTTGGGTTTTTGAAAGACAAACGAAGAGGTTTTGAAAGAACTTTTTCAAAGATTAGTAAAAATGAACAAAAGGCAAAATCAGGGTTAGAGTCCTAATCAACTGAGACTCTAGGATAGAGTCCCAGAATTTTGAAACTCTTAGAGTTGAATATGTTTTCGAAAAATAAGTGAAATAAAAGTAAAAAGAGGAATCTGAATAGAGTTCTGGACCGACTGAAACTATGAGGCAGAACCCTAAAATTTTGAAACTCTACAATAAAGTCTTAAAATTTTGAAATTTGATTTTTTGAAGGATAAATGAAGAAGTTTTCAAAAGTTTTTCTTAAAAATGAAGTCAGGGTTAGAGTCCTAATCCAACTGAAACTCTATAACAGAGTCTTGATCTGACTAAAACTCTAAATTTTTGACTTCTTTCAAAAGATTTTGAAAGATTTTCATGAGAACTGGTAAAAATAGAGATGAAAAGTAGAGTCCTAATCCGACTGAAACTCTGAAATAGACTCCTAGTCCAACTAAAACTCTAAGATTTTGGCCTTTTTAAAGTTAGATTAGAAGTTTTTTGAAAATAAGTAAAAAACAGGAATAAAGGATGAAATCGGGATAGAGTCCTAATCCAACTAAGACTCTGGGATAGAGTCTTAGTCTAACTGAAACTCTACAATTTTGGCCAAAATGTGAGAAATGGGCAAGGGATAAGGTTGCCTCTGTCTTAAAACCAAAATGGAGTTTTGGAAAAGGGGTTAAGAAGTAAAAAGACAGAATCCTAGTTCAACTAAAACTCTAAAATTTGAGAAATTTGGATAAAGAAAGGGATCCAGAAGTGACACCACCTTAATGGGTCTCATCCGAGCATTGAGATCAGTTAAAAATTGAGTTTAAAACGAATCAAGATTGCTTTCTAAAGAAAATATTTTAAAATAAAAGAATATAAGATCTTGGGGTTAACTAAAGGCAAATATTGATCTAAAAACCCAGTTTTTTGAAATTGATTTCGAAACAGGGTTTTAAAACTCAAATCTGGATTAAAAGATTTTGAAAAACCAGAGTGTTGGATCTCGAAAATGACATGCAATGCAATCAAATGACATAAAATGATATGAAATGATATGCAAAAGGCAAACCCTTGATAAGGGATTTAAAGTTCCGAACCCCTGACAGAGATAAAGATTTGAACATTTCTGTTCGAAGGCAAAAATTGATTATTGAATATGAGCCAAAATAGAGATTGAATCTTGATTGCAAGATAAAATATTGGAATTTGATGCAAAATTTGGGCTACTAATAGCCCTGACTCAGATGACAACTGGTCTACTGAAGACTTCAGAGAGTGGGCCCTAGTGGTAGGAGGCAGGTGTTTGTGAATGAAAGCGAAAATTTGGGGTGTTTATATATAGTTTGTTCTAATATTTTTTATTGTGTCACTAATAATTATTTAATTTATTTAGGTTAGGTTATTTTAATCTAGATTTAGGTCAATGTATGTTAGTGTAATTAGTATATTAGGTTAGTTTAGAGATTTCTTGAAATTTGTTGTAATAAGATTTGACTTTTAGGTTGTATTCAAAAGAGTGCACTATTATTTTAAGCAAGTAACTGATTCCTTTCTTGGGTTTTAGTGTAATTTCCAATTTGAAGTAGTAGCTTAGATTTTGAATTTGAATTATTTAAATTTATTTCCAGCTTTTACGTGTTGTGTTTTAATTAGGGTCTATTAAGTAGGTTAGTCAAAATCGTATAGTGTATTTTAAGTCTTTTGTTTGCTTTCTTGAGTCTTGGAAAAAATTATACATTTTGAATTATAGATTGCTTTCTAAATTTTGCCTTCTAGTGTTAATTTTGTTAAGTATGAATTTTTGGTAGGCTTTCAATGGTAATTAAGGTATGCTTGTATTCCATTTTAGTAACCATTGACTTAGAGTTAATATTTTTGAAAATCGTTTGGTAGGCTAGTGCTACTTTAGGTAAGTAAATTGTTTCTTTTCCTTTAGGCTTAATTTAGTTTCCACATTTCTTTCGTAAGCTAGATTCTTACTTTGAATTAGTTAGCATAGTTTCCATGTTTCATTGATTTATTGTATTTAGGGTTTCCCTTTTATAGAAATCGGGTAGTGTAATTTCTTAAGCCTTACTTTATTTTTCATTCTTTGATCTTTAGGTGAGATTCTGAATTTAAATTTACAGCATAGTTTCCTTATTGTAATTCATTGTCTTAACTAGGTTAGTATTAATTTAGTCAAGTAATTTATATGGTAGCATTAGGTTAGATGTTTTTCAAATCCTACTTTTTAATACTTTCCTTTCTTTATTCCTGAATTATTTTTAGTAATTTATTCTTAGTAATTTATTTCCTTGCTTTCTTTACTTATTTGTTTAAACCATTTTGTATTTTTGTTAAGTGTACTAGTCCATAGTGGGGTCCACTAGGGAGGCGTGAGCAATGAAAGTTCAAATCAAATCATAATCAACCCCCTTGTGCCGTAATGAGGTTTAGTTAGTTTAAATTGTTTTAGTTAGTGTAGTTTTAAATTCAAGTTAAATTAGAAAGATTATTGTATGTTAAGTACAATAGTGTTAGCTTACTTTCTTGGTCATATGTTAATTTAACTTAGTGATCAATGTGAATGGTAGTTAGTCCATGTTTTAATTAGTGAGTTAATGCATAGTTGGTCTTGTATGTGTTTAAGTCAATTCCGTTCATGAAGTATAGTAGTCGTGTACATAACTCTTGTTGCTTAGGACTTAGTTCATTTTTAATTAGTATAATTAGGTTTTAATTTTATTGCATTTACATTCCTTAGTGTTCTTATTCTGTAGTATTTAACTCTTTGTTGTCTTGTTTAATTATGTGACTTAGTTATTTAGAACTTGTTGATAAATGCTTAGATTAATTAGTGTAGTCACTAGCATAATTAGCAAGTAGTAGTTGTTATTTTATTTAATTCTCTTCTTTAGAGTAGGTTTAAATTCATGCATTTTCTATTTTTTCTAGTAGTAATCAAGTTTTAATTAATTAGTTCTTTTATTTTTTTAGTTTTAGTTAATTAATTAGCCAAGCAAAGCCAAAATAGAAATTCTGTAAAATTTGGATTTTTAGTCAATTTTGGGTCATCATTTTATATGTGTTTTAACGAATTTTGACCCAAAAATTTTACACTGACTTAATCAGTATGTCTATTGCACCTCTGCCAAAATTCAAAAATTTTCATTCTGATTTGGTCAGGTAATTAAATTGATTTAAAAAACCGGTTCTGCAGAAATTTTTGTTTTGCTTTATTGTTGTCAAGGGGCATTTTTGTCAATTGAAAAATCATTTTCTCTAAAATTCAGTGGAATTTTTAAACACTGTAAATTGGATCTGATCCCTAAATGTGTCTAGAATGTCTCTCCAAATTTTATAGCAATTAGACCCCGTTTACATTTTCAAAACCCTGATCTCCCAAAGTCTGCCCTTGTATATCCTACTTGACTAGTAATTAGGGTATTTTAGTAATTTGCATTTGAATTAGGTTTTAGTTTTTACTGTTGTTATTTTTCTGATTATTTATAGTTAGATTCGATTCTATTATTTTGACAAAATTTAGTAAATTATTTCGAGTAATTTAGTTAATTATTGAATTAGTTTAATTTTATGATTTATTGGCTTTATAGTTTGGTTAATAGTTAGTTGATTTGTGTAGAATAGTTGTAATTCTATTAGCGTTAGATTTAATTTACTTGCATTTTATTAACTGCATTTCTACGATTTTGGTTAGTTAGTTCATTAAATTGTTCAGTATTTGATTTAATATTTGTTTTAGTATTAAATATATCAAGTACTAGTTTTTTATTTTAGTTACATAGTTAGGTGATTTTGCTGGTTCACTTGCATCGGAGTCTTAGAGCTTAGTTTAGATTAGGCTTTTATTTTTATTATTTTTGTTTTTGTAAACATTGTAATTCTTTTATTTTTGAAGATATTAATAAACTGAATAATTCCAGTGAATTGCATTTTGCCTCATTCTGTTCCCAAAGTTCGACTTGGTCTTGTCACTAGTGTAAGCTGATTTATTTTTATTATTTGGTGTATAGTTTACACACGAGTTTTATTGAAAAATATTGTTTTAAAATTGCTTTTACAACAGTTACACCATTTGTATTGGTTTTGGTCTGTGTGATCTTGTAGTTAACAAGGTTGATAGTGGAAATCTCAAGCGGGTTTTGCTTGGGGACTGGATGTAGGTCGGGATAGACCGAACCAGGATAAAATCTTGTGTTCTTTGTGTGATTGCTTTTCAAATTGCAAAATCCTTCAATATTCCACAGACAATTTATAAAAGCACTATTCACCCCCCTCTAGTGCTCGTTGTCTCGATCTTAGTACACTTTCATTTGGTATCAGAGCAGGTTTGCTATTATTCTGATTTGATTATCATCTAGCATGGCAACTACAACATCTCAGCACAAAGAAGGATACTCCTATGTTCGTCCTCTTCTCTTTGACGGAACAAACTATGGATACTGGAAAGTGAAAATGACAATATTCTTGCAATCCATGGATCTCGATATTTGGAGAGTTGTTTCAGATAAGTACCAAACTCCATCAACTGATTTCAGCAGATGGACCGATGAAGAAAAGAAAATCGCTTCACTGAATGCCAAGGCAATGAATGCATTATATTGTGTCGTTGACAAGATAGAGTTCAATCGCATCTCTCAATTCTCTACAATAAATGAAATCTGGCATACTCTTCTCGTGACTCACGAAGGTACGTCAAAGGTAAAGGAATCTAAAATTGCTTCTCTAGTTCATAAATTTGAATTGTTCAAAATGAAGCAAAATGAATCTATATTGGACATGGTAACTAGAATGACCGATATAACTAACACTTTGAAATCCCTTGGAATATAATATTCACAAGTGGATTTAGTCAGAAAGATCCTAAGGTGTTTAACTCTTGAATGGGAGAGAAAAACCACTGCTATTGAAGAAGCAAATGATCTTAACACGTTCACTCTTGAAGATTTGGTTGGTAACCTTATGGCATATGAAGTTCAACTTCAAGACAGACAAGAAGAAGAGCCCAAGAAGAAATCTCTTGCTTTTAATGCTACTTCTGACTCAGAAAATTCAGAAGAAAATGAAGATATTGCCCTCATCACAAGGCAATTTAGAAGATTCATCAAAAATTGAAGATTTCAAAGAAAGGTTAAGAAAGCAGATTCTTTCAATCCCAATGAAGTCAATTGCTTTAACTGCAAAAAGGCAGGAAATATCAAGAAAGATTGTCCTATTCTCAAAATCAAGCCCAAGGACCAATTCAAGAAGAAAAAAGCATTTTAAGCATGTTGGGATGATAGTGAATCCTCTTCCGATGAATAATCAAATGAAGAAGTTGCTAACATGTGTTTTGTAGCACAAGAAGATTTGGTAAGTCAATTTAACTATGATGATTTGTTAGAAGCATTCAATGATTTATATGCTAAATTTAAGAGTCTAAGTTCTAAAAATAAAGAGTTAAAAACTGAAAATTTAACTCTTGGCTCTCAAAATAAAGTGTTACTTCAAGAAATAGAAGATCTCAAGAAGGAAAATTCTTGCCAAGCACTTGAGATAAAAGAAATTGGAGTTAGAACCAATCTCTTACAAAATAAAATATTTAGTCTTAAAGAAAAGTCAAAAGATCTTCTTTCTATAGTGACCAAATTCACAAATGGTCAAGAGAATCTAGAAAAACTTCTTGGTTCTCAAAGATGCTCGGTTAATAAAACCGGATTGGGATATAGCTTCTTTGATACTCAAAATAGACCAAACCTTGTGGTGAAAAATCAAAGACATTATTCTCAACCTTTTGTTCATAAAACTAATCTTTCTAGTTCTAATAGAAATGCATCTAATCATGGAAACTATAATACTTATAAGCCTAGACATGATTATTCTAGACATGATAAATTCTTTTATAGAAAGAATATTTATTATCAAAGAAAACCAAAATCCAAATGGATATGGGTTCCTAAGACTAACTCTCATGGACCCGAAAATAGAAAGGGGTCAAATGCTCTGTTTTCTAATTTTGTTGTAGGTACACAACATAAGGAGCAAATGGATATTGGACAGCAGTTGTTTCAAACATATGACTGGAAGGCCGGAGTTATTTTCCACCCTCCAAAATAAGGATGGAGGAACCGTCACCTTGGTGACAATAACAAGGGAAAAGTAATAGGTATTGGTAATATTGGTAATCCAAAATTTCCCTTGATAGAAAATGTTCTTTTAGTAGATGGTTCGATGCATAATTTATTATCTATTAGTGAATTATGTGATAAAGGTTTTCATGTTTCTTTTGAAAATGATTTATGCTTAATTTCTGATTTTCAATCTAAAAAAAATCATTTTTAAAGGTAAAAGAAGGAACAATGTGTATGAATTATATCTAGATGAATTACCTATTTTTAATGAAAAATGTCTTATTGTTTCAAATGAAATTCAATTGGTTATGGCACAAGAAACTTGGACATGTTAACTTTAAAATTATTTCAAAGTTATCCAAGAATGATCTTGTAAGCGGCCTACCTATAATACCATATAAGAAAGATCACTTATGTGATGCTTGCCAAAGGGGTAAACAAATCAAGAGTTCTTTTAAAGCAAAAGATATAGTTTCAACAAAGCATCCTCTTGAACTTTTACATTTAGATCTATTTGGACCATCTAGAATTCAAAGTTTGAACGGTAGCAAGTATGCTTTTGTTATAGTAGATGATTATTCTCGGTTTACATGGGTGATTTTTCTAAAAAGCAAAAATGATGCTTTTTCGGAATTTTCTAAACTTTGTAGAAGAATTACAAATGAAAAATCTACATCTATTATTAAAATTCGTAGTGATCATGGTGGTGAATTTGAAAATGAATCTTTTCTAAAGTTTTGTGATTTACATGGTATATCTCACAACTTTGCTTTTCCTAGAGCGGCTCAACAAAATGGAGTTGTTGAAAGAAAGAATAGAACTTTGCAAGAATGTGCTAGAACCATGCTTCAAGATAAAAATTTACCAAAATACTTTTGGGCTGAAGCAATAAATACAGCATGTTATGTTTTAAATCGTGTTCTTATTCGACCAATTTTACATAAAACATGTTTTGAATTGTATCATGATCGTATACCAAAGATCTCATGTTTCAAAATTTTTGGTAGTAAATGTTTCTTGTTAAATACCAAAGATAATCTTGATAAGTTTGATTCAAAATCAGATGAATCAATATTTCTTGGATATTCTTCTTGAAGTAAAGCTTATCGTATTTTCAATAAAAGAACATTTTGTATTGAAGAATCTTTACATGTTGCATTTGATGAGAATTGTGAGCAGGTTATACCTCTAAGCGAAGAAGAAGAACTAATACTTCAAGAAGAACCCTTGATAGAGAGTACTTCTCAAGAAAATATTCCTCTTCAACCGGTTTGGAAAGAAGTTCCTAATCATCCACATGAACAAGTTATTGGTGAAATAAAGAGTGGTGTCCAAACTAGAAGGCAATTAGAAAAATATATTGCAAATGTTGCTTTCATATCTAAATTAGAACCAAAGAATATCAATGAGGCTTGTGATGATGAATTTTGACTTTTGGCCATGTCTGAAGAACTTAACCAATTTACTATGAATGATGTTTGGGATCTAGTTGATAGACCAAAGGATCATCCAGTAATTGTAACAAGATGGGTCTTCCGAAATAAGCTGGACGAAAATGGTGAAGTCATTCGTAACAAAGCAAGGCTAGTAGCACAAGGCTATAAGAAGAAGGCATAGATTTTAAGAGTCAATTCGAATGATGCTAGCTTTTGCTAGTTACATGAACTTCAAGTTATATCAAATTGATGTTAAGAGTGCATTCTTAAATGGACACATCAATGAAGAAGTTTATGTAGAGCAACCTCCAAGCTTTGAAAATGAGAAATATCCAGAAAAAGTCTACAAATTGAAAAGAGCTTTATATGGACTTAAACAAGCACCAAGAGCGTGGTATGAAAGACTACGAAATTTTCTAGAACAATCTGGTTTTTTCCATTGGCCGGGTAGACTCCACTTTATTTATTAAAAATCTTAATTCAGATATTCTTATTATGCAAATTTATGTTGATGACATAATATTTGGTTGTACTAATGATTCTCTTTGTAAAGAATTTGCTAAAGCTATGCAGAAAGAGTTTGAAATGAGCTTGATGGGCGAATTAAACTACTTCCTTGGACTTCAAATAAAACAAACTGAAGAAGAAATCTTCATCAATCAGGCTAAGTATACAAAAGAACTTCTCAAGAGATTTGGGATAGACTCATCAAAATCAAGAAGGAATCCTATGAGTACAACTACTTCTATTGATAAAGATGAAAATGGTAAAAGTGTAAATACTAAGCTCTACAGAGGTATGATCGAATCTCTATTATACTTAACTGCTAGTCGACCTGATATTATGTTTAGTGTTTGTATGTGTGCAAGATTTCAAGCTAATCCAAAGGAATCTCATTTAACTGCAGTAAAAAAAATTCTTCGTTATTTGAAAGATACTTCAAATTTCGGTTTGTTTTACCCAAAATCATCTTCCTTTGATTTAGTTTCATATAGTGATGCAGATTTTGCAGGAAGTAAATCTGATCGCAAGAGTACTAGTGGAACTTGTCATTTCTTAGAAAATTCCTTAGTCTCTTGGTTTAGTAAAAAGCGAAATTCAGTGTCACTCTCAACAACTGAAGCAGAATATATAGCAGCTAGTTTAGCATGTTCACAAGTACTATGGATGAAACCGACCTTAAAAGATTTTGGTTTGAATTACTCCACAACAACTATTTATTGTGATAACACTAGTGCTATAAATCTTTCGAAAAATCTTGTTCAGCACTCAAGAACTAAGCATATTGAAGTTAAACATTATTTCTTAAGAGATCATGTGTTAAAAGGATATATTTTGTTAAATTTTATTTCCACTAAAGAACAACATGCCGATATCTTCACTAAACCTCTTAAAAATGAAGATTTTATGAGAATTAGGAGAGAACTAGGTATTTGCTCGTTTTTGGATTTATAAAAATACTGATTTTTTGAACAAAATCGCACTATATTAGTCGACCGATAAAATTTTAGTCGACTGATGTTTTAAAATTTTAGAATAAATCGCACCATATTAGTCGACCGATATATTTCTAGTCGACTGATGTTTTTAGAATGAGTCCCACATTCTTAGTCGATCGATAAAGTTTTAGTCGACTAAATTTTAAAAAAAAAAAAATTTAAATGAAGGGACCCGATACCCCTTGGATTTTTTTAAAACACCCGTTTTTTAAAAATAGGCAGTGTTTCATTTTCACACCTTTTCATTTTTATTTTAAAGGAATGAAACCCTTAAAATGAAAACCCTTTTTTGGTTTCTTTCCTCTCTCACTTCCGAAAAACCCTCGGAGTGTCGTTCGATCCTATCTTCGCCAGGATTTTCTTGCCATGACAAGGAGATGCCAGAATCTTTTGGTTGTGATCTTAAAACGCAGGAATCCTCTTGCAGTAACTGGCGCATCTTCAAAACACGCCGGAACCCTCTTGCCGTGACAGTGTATTTTCCGCCATTGCTGGAATCCCCTTATGGCTGACTTCTCCTCGCCGTCAGCCATCGTATCCTCTGTTTCTGTTTCTGTTTCACAACGCCGAACAACGTTCTCCTTCTGCCAAAAATCGTTTGGAAGCCAACATTTTTTGGTAACTCTGTTTTTAACCATGCCTCGTACGAAGTCTGCATCTGCAAAAGGTTTAGGTTCTCCTCCTCCTACACCTTCTTCAAGACATGGTTTTTCACTCAGATTACTCTGAAATCCTCTCTTATATGATACTTTTGGATCAATTTCTGCACTACCTATTTTACCAAGCCGAAATGTATTGTTTCACCTATTTTCTCGTTACAACATAAGAGAATTATTTCCTGAAATTTCACATCTTTTCGATGCCTGTGCAGATACCCTTCACTATCCTTTTCTGATTCACTTGTTTTACACGAATTTACAAATTAATCATGAAACTGGAGTTCTTTCTTCTCTTGTTCGTGATGTTGAAATCGAGTTTGATTCTAAACTGCTTGGAGAAATTCTAGAAATTCCACCTTCAGACACTCTTTTCAACACTGTTGAACTAAATGATGAAAGAATTTTTGAACAAATTCTTCTTCCAGGTGCACCTCATTGCCCTCCTTTTAAAAATACTAATCTTCTAACTCATGCACGCATTGCTGGACGAATCATTGCCCACAATGTTCTACCTAAAATTGATTATTTTGATTACTATTCCACAGATCTATCTACGGCTCTTTATGTTTTATTTGAAAATATTTCTGTAAATTAGGTCAATGTGTATTTTACAAATTTGTGGAAACAAAAACCATTTCTTCCTTATGAATGTCTTCTAACTCGTATTTTTAGACATTTCAAAGTTCTCTTCACAAATGAAAAATATATTGAGCAAAAAGAGTTCTTTGATCAAACAATTTTTAAAAGAATGAAAAATAAATATCTCTCCTTTAAATGTTGATCAAACTGAACCATCCGATCCTACTAAACCATCAATTTCTGAACCTTCACCTTCTGCGACACCTTCATCTCATGCAAAAAGAAAGAAATTTTATACAAGTCAAGACAATGATGAAGTTATGCAGAGACTCGAAGCTTTGGAGCTGCATCAACATACTTTTCGTGAAGATGTGACTCAACAACTTTCTTCGATTCAGAAGGATGTAACTGCAATTAAGGATTTGCTAAACAAACTTTTTTGATCTTTGTTGTCTAAACTTTCATACTTTATGGGTTGTAATATTTTAAACGTGTATCTCTATTTTGCTTATGCTATTTCTGCCCTTACCCTTTTTTATTCTGACAAAGGAGGAGAAAAAGATAAAAGATAGCATTACATTGAAATTGCAGGAGATCTTGCAAGAGAAATGCAAAATTAAGAGAAACAGTAAGCTTTGAATGAATGCATTTATAAATGCATGAAGTAATGATGAATGGAAATGCAAACCAATCAATATGTGATATATGTGCTTTGAAAGTACTAACTTTTAATGTTTTGCAGCATATTGATAGGGGGAGTAAAATCTTCATCTATGCATCTAAATGCTTCATCTTTGATTAAGTTTGTTATCATCAAAAAGGGGGAGATTGTTACGACAATGAAGCCATACATGATACTTCAAGTACAAGGTTTTGATGATGAGCAAGTGGAATCAACTGCATTTCAGCTAAGGCTACGAAGAAATTGAAGAATTCGATGAAGAATCTTTGAAGACTAGTGTGCAAATGTTTAATTCATTAAAAGTCTTAGATTCTTGTAAGAGCCTTACTTAGAGTGCATATTTAGGTTGCATTTCACCTTAAAAGTCTTTAGAAAAACTTTTCTAAAAGAAACACTTTTGAAAATCTTTTTAGAAAACTCTCTTCTTAAATTTTCATGTTTATTAGTCGACCAATAGACTTATCAGTCGACTAATCCTTTCGCGCCATATTTTCTAAAAAGTTATTTTTGTCAAATTAGTCGACCGAAGGTTTTATCAGTCGACTGGACAGAATGTCTGTTTTCTGGAAAATTAGCAGCAGTCGACTAATGCTTTTATCAGTCGACCGAACAAAATGTTTGTTTTTTCAGAAGATTTTAGCAGCAGTCGACTGAAAGGTTTTTCAGTCTACTGATGATATTATGAGTCGACTAATTTTTCTCTAGTCGACTAAGTTTCAAAAGTTCAGATTTTCAAACGGCTCGATTAACAGACCAGTCAACCGACGATAATTGTCGGTCTACTAATAACTAATTATTAGTCGACTAACTGATGTTTCAGTCGACTAATTTTACTGTTTTCCTGAAACTTCAAAAAGGCGTGTCTTTTCATTTTTCAAACGTTTTGATCGTTCAAAATGGACTGTTTTGACACCCTTTCATACTCTCAACGTATGAAATCTTTCAACTATAAATATGAGTGCATTTTACACTCAAATTAACAAGAATTCAATCGATTTGAATCATTTACTTCTTGCTTTTCACTCCTATTCAGTCAAGTATTTATTTTCTCACTCACTTGATATTTTCACTTCAGTTTTTCACTCAAATCCCTTTGAGAGATAGTGAATTCGTGAGTAGAGTATTTCAACAACCTCAAAAACCAATTGCATCTCATTTGCATTCAAAAGAAAGGCTCATAGGTTGTATTGTAAGTTGTTACTTATTTTCTGTAAAAAGAAGGACTCCTTGGTTTAAAGGAGTTGTTTGCTTTCAGTAGGGTTGTTATTGAAAGTGGGACCGGTTTTGGTCTGTGTGATCTTGTAGTTAACAAGGTTGATAGTGGAAATCTCAAGCGGGTTTTGCTTGGGGACTGGATGTAGGTTGGGATAGACCGAACTAGGATAAAATCTTGTGTTCTTTGTGTGATTGCTTTTCAAATTGCAAAATCCTTCAATATTCCGCAGACAATTTATAAAAGCACTATTCACTCCCCCTCTAGTGCTCGTTGCCTCGATCCTAGTATACTTTCATTTGGTATCAGAGCAGGTTTGTTATTAATTATCTTTAATTAGATTTTTTTTTTAAATGATGCATGCCATGACTAACTAAATACACAATCAATTTAGGTTTTCACTTCTAAACCATATGACTACGACACATGCAAAGACCTAGATCAGGGTCATGGCGTATGTAGTGTTTTCATATAATTGCGGCTTTGGACCTAGTCGGACACCTTTCACCAGTCTCAGGTAAAGGATGATCTTATCGAGAGTGCGCTCCCAACACTGTCATCCTAATGCATCAGATTTTTACTTATGAGTTTCTAACCATCAACCCTGTGGTCTATTATGGAGTCTTCCCCTATCTTCGTAGCTGGGGAGGAGCAACCTTTCGTGCTAAAAAACAATATCCACGAAGCCAAATGTACCACTTACCCTCTCCTTGTAAGCATCAAACTTTAGTGTACATAGTTAACCTCTTTAATTCATTAAGTTCATGCAGTTCACACTACAAACCTAATTAAAAATTTAGGCTCCTTCAGGGCTCATGAATGCACAAATTTTAAATGCCAATTAACAGACATGTACCATTGCACATTTCTACATTTTTTACTTTAACTTTCATTCATTAATCGGCATTAGTCATACATAATTATATGCATCAATGTATATTCTTATTCAATGTGTATTTCACTCAATTCAATAGCAATTTGTAATAAAAGCCAACTTATGCAATGAACACTTTATTCAATTCGTGCTCCTATTTGAGCACTCAACACCTACATAAAATCAGTACTAGAATTATATTTGAAGTATCATTTATTTCAGAACATATCAAATTTAAATACCGATAATGTATCATATTAACTGTTATCCCGGTCCTTAGCTGGTTTGGGACCCGTTGGACCCCCAAACTAACCTGTTGTTACGACTATCACGATACTGCATACATTCTGCGAACAAAGCTCAATTATTGAAAGAATATAAAAATTTTGTCAGTTGTTCGATGCCACAAACCGTTCATAAAAATTCCTCTAAATGAGATATATACGACTTTTTAGTGTTCACCTATACTTTTTGGTTCTGACTGCCACTATTTTACGCACAGTCTGGAAATAGAGCCCAAAATTTCACAAATTATATAAAATTTTGTTAGCTTTTCAATACAGTAAATTGTTCATAAAAAATCCTTTGGACGAGGGAGATATGAACGATTTACCGGATGGGTGTGAGACCGGTTATGCACAATGATAGATAAAGTGTATTCAAGTGAACAAAAATATGCAAACCGAATTAAGTTTTTCTATTATTTTTCATTATTAGCATGTCATATAGAAATAAAAAGAATGCAAATACTAAGTACCAATTTTCTTACAAACAAACCACATTTTCACAACCATTAAATCGGGAAAATGCTCCATCATCCCGAAAACTATTTTCTTAGAAATGTTTTCAGTGTTTTTCATATCTATAAACATTTATTTTGCACAACAATTATTTTATATTTCATTTTTTTTAATGATAGCATATGCCATAAATAAAAGGAATAACACAACAACACCAATTTATTTTATAGAAAATAATTCCGCAACTTTCTACTGATTTCGAAATCCATTTTTTTAATTGAGCCAACATTCACACGATTTTGCATAATCTTATTTATTATTTTTTTTTCTAGGGACTTAACCGACCCCCACTACGAGATATGATCAGTCTCCTTTTCTTTAATACTCAATTTGAAAACCCTTCGTGCATCAGTTTCAAGCTAATCGGCTATGCCCGATTTGCTCATATATGGCTAAAATGCATAAAAAGAATCCGCATCTATTTTTTTTACTATTAATCTAAACAAGAATTTTTTTCACACATATATGTGTGTATACATATCAAATTCAATATATATACACACATATGTGTATACAACTTTAATTCTATTTTATTTTTGAAACCGATTGGAGTGTGAATTGAGTTTTTAAAGCGCTTTTCAATCTTAAAAACCGTTTCTATGATAAATATGATAGAACAAACATCGAATCCTTGTATGAGAGGTTCGATACAAGGTTTTATCTATTTAGTATCAAATTAAACTCGTGTATACTGGTGTGAGTTTTGTAAAATGATTTATAAAACAATATTTTTAATGAAAATAAGTATGAAAGTCAGACACCAAATAATAAAAAATGGCTCACGCAAGTAGTGGAGTCCGGGTCGATCTCAGAGAATAGGAAATACTTCGTATTCAACACACAATCTAACTATGCTTTATTGCTAAAATAAAAAGAATTAATTAAATAAATAACTACGATAGTGATGCCCTACGCAGAGGGCTTAAACAAATAATTAAATAGCTTATTACAAACCCAATTAATAAATAAATAAAACCCTAATCTGAAAAAAAAAAGGCTTCAGTGCTTCGAGTCTTCTTGTCCCTTCTTGATTGATTTGCTTCCCTTTATCCTTCCATTTGTTTGTTTCCTCAATGAAACATGTAATTCATGTTTTCTTTTGCCTTCTGAGGGCTCTTTGAGAGCACTTTTGAGGGCTTGAGAGGATCTCAGCGCACGTCCTTCTTTGGAAGAACACAAAAACAAACTGCAGCAGAAACAAAGAAAACTAATACTAAATCTAAACTTAAAAATCAACAAAAAGCAAGAATCTAACCACTATTCTAACAAAGTGCTATTCACTAAAAGACGGAATAGTGTAACTACTAATAAACGTGAAATGAATTCAGGAACTAACTTGGTCTAAAATACAAAAACACATATAAAAGAATTAATCTATGAACTACTTAAATGATCTAATATGCTAATTCAAGAGAATGCTAATTATTCGAATATGCAACTACGGTCTTCAAATCAACTAGGCGGCTAATGGCATGTAACCAAGGGGAACAAATTCACTAAAACGATGCATGCTAACTAATCAATAATCATCGTAATGCTAACTTGAACTGAAATAATTAATAAAAATATAAACTATCATGCAAACTAACAATTTTAATTTAATAAAAACAAAACGTGAACTAAAACACAAAGAACAACATGCGTACATGACATTTAATCTAATCTATTGCTGCCAACTAATGTAAATATTGAACTGCATTAAATACCTATCTGCAGTAACTATTAATAAGGAAACATGATAGCCCTTGCTAAGTATTAAAAACAAACAAAAAACATATTATCTGGGCTGAATTACCTAACGACTAAGCAAAACTCATTAAAATGTAACCTATGAAATACCAAACAAACAAATGAACTAACAATAAAAGCTGGAACTAACAGAAAACAAAAACTACGTTACTTATTCTAAAGAACCACATAGCATAGAATAATTAATTCTGATGTTGTTGAATAGAAATTACTAGCTGCTCCAGAATTTTAACAAGAACTACTATGGAACCTGCATATTAACTACTATTATCATGAACTAATGTAATTAACATGATCTAAAATAAACAGATAAAACAATGCTGGCCTGAATCAATGTTGAAGCTAAAAACGCTGAATAATAATAAAAAAAGTGCTGAATATGATGTGTGAACTAACGACTGATGTAATTACAAACTAATGAAGAAATCAATAAAGTAAAAAATGTCTGATTCAGAAAACATTAAAACACTATATGTAATAGGCTAAATAAAGAAAACTAAAACACAATGCAAAGAAACAACTAACAAAATTTAGCTAATGCAAATCGTGAACAGCCAGCGTCTTGATGTTGGTTAAAAAAAATATTCACGCAGGCTATGAACTATCAAAAAATATAACACGCAGGCTGCTTACTCTAAGATTAACCAAGCTTTTAAAATCTAACTACATAATGCACTACTCCAACAAACGATTTGATATACATATTTTTTTCTTTTTCTTTTTGATTAAAATGGCTGAAACAAATATGCTAAACTAAATGCAATAAACTCAGATTACGCTATATGCCATGAATCTGTGGAAAAATAAAAATGATGTGTGCAATGCTATGTAAAGAAAAGAAGAAGAAAAAGGCGTACCTACTCGTCCGTCTTCGACAGAAGGGCTGAGAAGAAGAATATGGTCAATCCAGCTATATCCACGCTGCCCCGACGAAGAAGAAGAAGTTGCCGATGATGAAAGGCTTCAAAGTTTGAAGAAAAAGAAGAAGAAGCGGAGAACAAAGAGAGAAAGAATCGGCAAAAAAGAGAGGAGAAGCAAGGGAGAGAGAGAGAAGAGGGAGACAAGGAGGGGGCGTGAACTCTAATATGGAAAAACGTCTTCTCTCGCTGGAAAAGTTGTATTTATAATGCTCTAATTAGGTTAAAACAAATTTTTCAAAAAGAGTCCAAAGATTTTTATTAATTTTCAAAATATAGTCTCTTATGAAAAATGTGTTTTTCTAAAAAAATATAACTTTCTACACTAATTAATATTGGCTAATTCAAACATAACCTAATTAAAATATAATTAAGAAAATTTAAAACTAATAAGAACACTAAAAACACATGATAAGCTTTGAAATACGTGATTTTCCGATAAATTCAATTTCAATACGGTTTCTCAAAACTAACAATAAAAATAGATTTTTAAAGTGATTTTTTATTAGATCATGCATGAAATAAGATGAATAACAATGCAAAATGTCTGCATGATCACATACACGTTTTGATCTACTAGTAAAGAATAAAAGCTTACACCACAACAAAGCAGTGGATTAGCGACGACCACATTTCGTCGCTAACCGGCTTAGCGACGACGAGGCGACGGTATGCTTACGTCGTGAATTTTTCGACACTAACTGGCGACAGAATAAATCTGTCGCCCGGTCTGTCGCTAATTGCGACCGAATAACAAGTGACGTATTCCGTCGCCAATCCGTCAGTACTAAATGACGACCTCGGTTGGCGACGGATTTACATCCGTTTCTAAGCTGTTGCTAGATTTATATGCATAGCGACAGAAACATCTGTCACAAACACGAAAAAAAATAAAAATAATTATTTGAAAATTAAATACCGAGAACGGTACAATTTATATTTCTTGTACAATTTATATTTCCTGTAAATAAAAAACAAATTACATATAAAAGGAATCTACAACAATTAATCGTTCTACCTTAAAATTAAAAAGTTTAATTATTCACAATTCAACAATTACAATTTGGAAAAAAAAAATAGAACTCCTTCAACACAGTTCTCTAATCATCGCCAAGATTTTGTGCGTCTTCTTGTTCATTGCCTTTATATGTCCCTTCAGCTCCGCTACACTGATTATCGTTAGCAGCCTACACAAGAAAAAAACAGTCAGTATTGATAAACAAAATATAATGAAATAAATTACACACTATATGTGATTCTATCATGTGCTCATATGTGTTCTAAGGCAATAAAAAAACTTTATATGTGATTCTATCATGCTCATATATGCTCTAAGGCAAACAAAAAACTCTATATTGATTCTATCATGAATTATATGTGTTTATATGCGATTATATCATGCTCAGATGAGTTCTAAGGCAACTAGAAAAACTCTATATGTGATTCTACCATGCTCATATGTGCTCTAAGGCAGGCAAAAAGCTATATATGTGATTCGATCATGCTCATATGTGTGCTAAGGCAGTCAAAAAATTGAATATGTGATTATAGCATGCTTATATGTGTTCTAAGGCAGACAGAAAAACTCTATATGTGATTCTATCATGCGCATATGTGCTCTAAGGCAGGCAAAGCAAAAAACATTATATGTGATTCTATCATGAATGATATATGTTCTAAGGCAGTAAAAAAACTCTATATGTGATTTTGGCATACTCATATGTGTTTTAAGGTAGTCAAAAAACTGAATATGTGATTATAACATGCTCATATGTGTTCTAAGGCAGTCAAAAAACTGAATATGTGATTATAGCATGCTCATATGTGTTCTAAGGAAGTCAAAAAAACTTTATATGTGATTCTATCATGCTCATATGTGAGGCAAAAAACTTTATATGTGATTATAGCATGCTCATATGTGCTCTAAGACAGGCAAAAAACTCTATATGTGATTCTATTATGCTCATATGTGCTCTAAGGCAGGCAAAAAGTTATATATGTGATTCGATTATGCTCATATGTGTTCTAAGGCAGACAAAAAATTGAATATGTGATTATACCTGAGAGCGATCTGCAATCGAAGATCCCTTGTTCAGTAAAAAACGATTGAACTCATCTCGGAGAAAGGGGGCGACAGTGTCATGAAAGTAGTCATGCAGTGTGTCCTTAATGATCTGACGTACATCATCACCGGAAAGAATAGGCTGCTGCTTGGAGCTTATGGCGGTGGAAGAAGTCTGTGAGCCATAACTGGAAGAAGCAATAACTGGTGAAGTGTTCATATTACTCCCAAACCCGAACACGCGACCTTTTTTGGGTTCACCTGCTGCAGTCACTCATGCTGCAGGATCAAATGATGGATGCTGAGTAGCGTCATCTCCATATCGCTCTACCATCTGTTGCTCATATGCCTCCTACAAAATAATGTTTAAAGTATGCATTAATAATTAATGATAACATTATGATAACTTGCATATTGCAATGATTATTAATAGAATAAATACATACCGTTGTCATTCTCGCCTTCTCTGATAGAAAGTCTCACGTGGTCTTCCGTTTATGTGTTTCAACAAACACATCCTTATATGATACAATGTATCCTTTTTCTGTTTCCTGCAAAGTTAAAGGACAAAAGATTTAGTTCATAAGTTTGCAATAATACTTATAAAATTAATATTATATATTGATGAGTTACCATTTTCTTCAAGTGGCTCCCAAATGTCTTAGATCCACCTGTGTGTAGATGGGCTTCGGGCATTTTCGCTTGATTTTGTGCAGCCTTCGCAGAGCGATTTCGAAATGCATCTTCCGCCCACTTATCGCACATTTCATCCCAATAAACTTTCCTGATAGTAATAGGGTCATGACCCTTCCACTGTAGTGGATCATCTATTACGTCATGTGCTTTTTTTGCTGCAGTCTTCATATTATGCAACATGTCTGCAAATCGATTGACAGTCACCTTCTGCCACACCTTCCTTGCATCATTTTCTTCCACCGTAGTTGCGAAGCGATTTGAAGCCTACAAATATTTTCAGAAAGTTAGTAGACATGACTTAAAAAAATTAAATATGAAACACATTAACTATGAGAAACAACTGTATATCGTGAATGAGGACCACGATCTGTCTAACACCTCCTTTGAGTACTCTTTTCATTGAGCAACCGGTCCTGGTAGTTATTGAAGAAGTGAATTCCTAATCTCTGGTACTACTTCTTGTGGCTCAAACCTCGTGCTGGACATGAATTGGTATACAGTAAATATCAATATAAAATATTTATAAGATATATAATAATTGAAAATGAAATACTTATGGTCGATTATCGATATACACTATTCGAATGAGTCTTCTTGTGCCAGACTCAGAAGACCCTACTTCCTGTGTTGGCTCCTGACTTATGTGATTAACTAGTGTAGGTGGGTCGTGTATAGGCGAAACATCATCTGTAAAAAAATATGTTAGAAATTCTCAGAATGCGCATTTGAATTAATCAAGCATCCAATTAGTTAAATGATATACCTATCACAGGAGTCTGTGAAGATGAAGGCTGGGTCTGGCTACTACTGAATGAGCGACCACTGTAACCTCCATGAACCATATTCTAACAAATAACATATGTCATACAATACATTCAAATAATTCACATCAAGTATTACAATACATTCAAATCATTCGCATCAAGTATTACAATAATTCAAATCATTCACATCAAGTATTGCAATACATTCAAATGATTCGCAACAAGTATTACAACACATTCAAATCATTCATATCAGGTACTGCAATGCATTCAAGTCATTCACATCAAGCATTGCAATGCATTCAAATAATTCACATCAAGTATTACAATGCATTCAAATAATTCAAATCATTCACATCAAGTATTGCAATAATTCAAATCATTTGTATCAAGTATTGCAATACATTCAAATGATTCACAACAAGTATTACAATACATTCAAATCATTCATATCAGGTACTGCAATGCATTCAAGTCATTCACATCAAGCATTGCAATGCATTCAAATCATTCGCATCAAGTATTACAATGCATTCAAATAATTCAAATCATTCACATCAAGTATTGCAATAATTCAAATTATTTGTATCAAGTATTATAATACATTCAAACAATTCAAATCATTCACATCAAGTATTGCAATACAACTCATTCATTCGCATCAAGTATTACAATGCATTCAAATAATTCAAATCATTCACATCAAGTATTACAATGCATTCAAATAATTCATATCAAGTATTACAATACATTCAAATAAATTTTTCAATCATTCACATCAAGTATTGCAATACAACTCATTCATTCGCATCAAGTATTACAATACATTCAAATAATTCAAATTATTCACATCAAGTATAGCAATGCATTTAAATAGAGGTTTGTATTACAAAATTTTGCTCACTAGCTTGAGAATTCTTCGTTGTCACTTGTTTGACTTTCTTTTTCTTCTTCTTCATTGTTTACCCATCCACTTGGTACATCATTTGGATCACATGCCTCTATGAATGTTTTATCAGCCAATGAAGATATGACATGCATATCATGCGCAACATCGTGACCATAAGCAAAGTCATAGAGATCATCTGATTGATAGTAATCGTTGTCTTCAGCTAACTTATCTTCCTATAACATATCATACTCAGGGTATAGTTTGAACTTCACCTTGCAAACTGCCCACCATTCATTTCTATTTGACTTTTTTATACTCTGATATAAAGTATAATAAACTTGTTGAGCTTGTGAGGCTAATATGAATGGTTCATATGTTCCAAACCTGGATTTATGATTCACCTCCACAATGTATGAAGCTTAATCGAGTCTTGTTGCAGTTGGATCAAACCAATGACACTTGAATAAAGTTACCATGTTATTTATGCCTAAGTAAGTCAACTCCATTATTTCCTCTATAACACCATAGTAATCATGTTCATTTTCACCGTAGTTGCTACCCTTGACACACACACCACTATTCATCATTGATTTGTTTATACCGTAATCTTTTGTATAAAATTGATAGCCATTTACGATATACCCATTGTAGCATTGTACAACTTTGGTCGGACCATTTTCTAAATCACATATTCCTTGATCTTTAACATCACCATGGTGGACCTACGCACAGACAAAAACAATGATTGTGATTGCGACCAATTAAGTAACTTAGTGTTGTTTACAAGTACAAAATTTATGTTAGCTTCTTTACCAACTGTTTCAACCACTCCACAAAGTTAGTTTTATATTCTTTTTGTACTTCTGCATCAGTGAGATGTGAAACTTCTCTTTGCAACTCCAGATCAAATCGTCTGCAAAGCACAAATACTTATACTACCGAGTCATGTATCCACGTATAGAACATAAAAGGTTTTATAATTGTGTTGCGTCTACATATACTTACTCAATGTATGGGTCGATCGCTGAGCAATTAAAAAGAATATAGATGTGTGTTGTGTCTTGCTCTCAATCTGTCAAGAGCCTTGATCGGCAACTACCAAATGCATGCCCAAGTGGTTGAAATATCGATAGCGTGTCAGCTACAGTTACTTGTTCTCCATCATCGTTATGGGGCGGGCATGCGTAACGTGTTGGAATATGAGGTTGGAAGTACATAGATGAGAAATTTGAAATCTCTTCTAAAGTGTACGCCTCACAAATAGAGCCTTCTACTCTTGCTTTATTACAAACGTTTTTTTTAGGTCGAACATGCACCTGACAAAAATATACATTTCAAATTTTAAATATCTGTCATTAAATAGACAAATATAAAAAAATATATACCTTTCAAATGGGTACATCCATCGATATTGCACAATGCCACCAACCCTTAGTTCATATGGCAAATGTATGATCAAATGTTTCATAACATCGAAAAATGCTGACGGAAATATCTTTTCTAGCAGACAAACAGTGGTGATGATAGAATCCTCAAGATTCTTTACATCTGATACTACGACCTCCGATGCACATAATGTTTTGAAAAATCCGCTCAACTCATACAATACCCCCCATATAGGTTTGTCTAACATATCATGGAATGCTAGGGGTATCAATCATTGCATAAAGATATGACAATCATGGCTCTTCAACCCATATAACTGTCCATCGTCAATCTTCACAGCCCGAGCAATGTTAGAGACATATCCATTTGGAAATCTTAATTGTCTCAACCATTGACATACATGTTTTATTTGATCAGGTCCGAGCACGTACTTTGCCTTTGGTTTCAGTACTTTGCCATTATATTATTTGAGTTCTAATTCTGGTTTTTTATATATTAATTTTAAATCCATACGAGCCTTCAGATTATCCTTCGTTTTCCCTTTAACATTCATTACTGTATTGAACACATTATCAAACACATTTTTCTCCACATGCATCACATCCAAATTATGTCGTATCAATAGGGTCAACCAATATGATAGTTCTCAAAAAATAGATTTCTTCGTCCAATTGTGATCCTTCCCAAATCCACGAAAGGGTATAGGACTGCTGGCATCTGTTAATACATCTGGAAAGTATCGCAATCTTATTAGAATCTCTATGCCAGACAATCTTGAAGATGGACCTTCCATTTCAGTTGTGTCTGCTTTAAACATATTCTTTTATCGTCGCAACGAATGGTCGTTGGGTAGAAATCGATAATGGCACTCAAACCAGCAAGGCTTCCTTCCTTGCCTCAATCTAAAAGCTTTGGAATCTTCCATGCAGTACGAACATGCCAACCTTCCATATGTGCTCCAACTAGATAGCATACCATATGCAGAAAAGTCACTGATTATCCATGGAACAACGACCTTCATGTTGAATTTTTTTTTTGTGGGCATCATACGTGGTAACACCGTCATCCCATAGTACTTTTAGTTCATCAATTAATGGCCTTAAATATACATCAAGATTTTAGCCAGGTGAGGTCGGACCAGGGATCAACAGAGACAAGAAAAGTTTTGGACGTTTCATACACAAGCTTGGTAGAAGGTTGTATGGAGTTACAAATACTGGCCAACATGAGTTGGAGTTGATCTACCCTCAAATGGATTAAATCCATCTGTAAATAGACCGAGTCTAACATTTCGCACTTCCATTGCGAAGTTCTGATGAATACGATCAAAGTGCTTTCAAGTTTCATCGTCAACAGGATGCATGATCTTGTTTTCATCGTGTTGAACTTTATTTGCATGTCATCTCATGTGTTTAGCTGTCCTTGAAGATATATACAATCGTTGCAATCTAGGAGTGATAGGAAAGTAGCAGAGCGACTTGTATGAAACTTCCTTTGATCTTGTGCTACCATTGCCTCTTGTCTTTGGCTTGAACCGAGGATGCCTACATAACGGGCATGATATGTTGTTTTCCTGCTCCTTGAAATACAACATGCAGTGATTTGGACAATCATCAATGTTTTTGTAACACATACTTAGAGCGTTGACCATAACTTTCGCACGATAGAAATTTTGTGACAATTTCTCATCTTTGGGCAACATACTCTTCACAATCATGCACAAACGATCAAAACATGATTGACTCAAATTATACTCGGACTTCAAATTCATTAGTTGAAGAACTGCAGACAAGATAGTGTGACTCTCGCAATCATTGCAAAGTGACTCATCAGCATCTTTAAGTAAATCATAAAATCTACTAGCTGCATCGTTTGATGATTCTTCATCTACAACAGTTCTTACATCACTAGAACTCATAGCATAACCCAGTTCTGTTCCTGCGACATCAAATATCAAATCCGTATATGGATTATCGTGCACCATATTCACCCGTGCATCAAAACCGTTTCTAAATTCTTCTCCATGAAACATCCAGTTCTGATAATCACTCACAAAACCCTTCATGTATAGGTGATGTCTAACGCTATGAGGTTCTACAAATCGATTATTCTTACAAATCTTGCAGGGACACCTAATCTGACCTGTGGGATCTACTGTACTAACACTTGTCGTTGCAAATTCAATAAAACTTTCAACACCATCCATATATTCATGCGATAACTCATTGTCCACTATCTTACGGTACATCTATTCACGATTTGCAGTCATTTTCTTATGATATTACGAATAATAACCTAACAAATTAAAAGAGAACAATCAAAATGTTACGATGAAGAAAATATCAAATTTTGATGCATGCATTGATAACTTAATATTTTCATGTGCAAACTATTAATGACACGATACAATCATTTGAAGCATGCTTTCATTATACAATTTTACATAGAAGTCATAATCAAATTGAAAGTAACTACATGCAAGTATGGATACAATTACATCAAACATTGCAATACATCGTAATCATTCATATCAAACAAATGGCAAACATGTACCTGCAACAAACACACTTCAATATTTCACTAACTACTACCATGCCTATCATGGACTTCGTATTCCAAAAATAAGAACAATTCCATATTCATACATTAAAATCATGCTCAGTATGATATCCGAACTCCAACAAAGCAACCCTAAATATCAACAACTAAGTGAGTGTTTGAACAATAAAGTGTTATATCTAATAAATTAAATAACATGTGATACGCTTACATCACTTACTCACCACATATATTTACCTGATTTGCATTGTTTTTGTCACTTACTTATCACAGGTGGCTGAGCACAAGCTGGTTCCATTGCAAAATCTGCACAAAAAAATGCTGTTTTAAAATGAAGTAAAAAAAAAGAGATTGTTCCGGCAAGGGTTCGACCCCCTTACGAAACATAGGGGGTTAACCCCCTTACGGAACTAGGGGATTAACTGACGCTCTGTTCAGGCAGGGGATCGACCCCATGCCTATTCCGGCAGGGTGTAACCCCCTTCCTGTTCCGGCAAGGGGTTAAGCCCCTGCCAGAAAGGCAGGGGGTTAACCCCCTGTCGGGGTCGACCCCCCCCCCCCCCCCTGTTGTTCCGACAGGGGGTTAACCCCCTGCCTATTCCAACAAGTGGTTAAGCCCCTGCTGGGGTCGACCCCATGCCGGAACAGGCAGGGGGGTAACCCACAGCAGGGGGTCGACCCCCAGCCGGAACAGCAGGGGGTCGACCCCCTGTCGGAAAACGTGTGTGTGGGGTGGGTGTGTGTGTGTGTGTGGGGGGGGGGGGGGGACCCCCTCGTTTACCTGTCTCCGGGCGGCGGCGAACGACGGGGCCTGCGGACGGTGGGACTGGCGAATGGTGGGAGTGGGCGAACGACGGGAGCGGGCGAACGCCGGGAGCGGGAGCAGCGAAAGAAGAAAAGGAAAATCTGCTGGAATTAAGGTTATTCAAAAATTAGCGTGGGCTTAGCGACAGAATTAATCTGTTGCTAAGCCAACATAAATCAAATTTGCGAAGCTAGCGACAACATATTGTCCGTCGCTAAGTAGCGGCGAAAAATCTTTTGTCGCAAATGTCGTCACCAAATGTTGCGGCTGTTACGACAAAACAATATATCGCAAAATCCTTCGCTAATTAGCGACGAATGTTGCGACAAAATATATTTCATCGCTATTTTCGTAGACTTCATTCATTATAGCGACGAATTTTTTTTTGCTCGTTACTCCGTCGCTAACTAGCGACAGAAGTATTCCGTCGCTAAAGTCCTTCGCTAACAACGTATTTTCTTGTAGTGTTACTTTTTGTGAAAATAATGAATTTGATCGCCGAAAGACTGATTTCTCTACTCGATCTGCCTTCTCTCTTTTGTATTGTGGTTGCAGCCCTATGCTCAGCCTAGGTTCAACATGTGGTCTGGTCCTCCTTGCTTTGTGAAGAAACCGAAGGAAGAAATAGAAGAAAAAAGGAAAGGAAGATGGGGATAGAGATGAATGAGAAAAAAAACAAAATAGCAAATGGGGGGCGTGGGGGCGTGAGCCCCTCCCACTCTTTCATATCCACTCTCTTCCTTTAACCTTAAAGGCTAAGATTAAATCTCAACGCTTTAAGGGTCTCCTTTCTTTTTCTTAATTTTCTTAGGCGCTCACTTAGGTTTATATGCATTATTATTATTTTTTACTTAGCTAACTCTAGGTTTATGTATACATTCATATAATATGCTAGTTATGCCAAGCAAAAGGGGGTCCACATAGGCTGGAACCCCCCCCGCCCCCCCCCCACACACACACACTTTTGTTTAGCTTCTTACTAAATTTCAAAAACATAGCTTGCTTGTTTGGCAAGCAATCTTTGCTATTTTTTTTCATTTGTACTTTTTTTTCTTCTTTCATACTTACCATAATGTATATATATATATATATATATATATATATATATATATATATATATATATATATATATATATATATATATATATCCATCTTTGTTCCTAAACAACCTTCTAGGATAGGATGGAACACGCCCCCTTAGGAGTGTTTCTCATACATGGAAACTTGGACTAGTTTCACCTATTTTAATTTTTTAGAAAGTTTTAAAAATCCTTGTTTTTTTTTAAAATTTAAGAATGACAATTTTAACTTCATGTGCCACTTAGGATGACCTCTACTAAATTATAAAGCTTGATTAAATAAAAAATTTCATTTCATAAAAATTTAATTTGCTACTTAATATTATTTTCTATTTTGGATTTCATGTACCTAAAACTTAATACAAATTTATTGTAATTATATTACATAATCAAATTATTTTAAATTTGCCTGAAATCATATTCGACTTTATTTTAATAAAATTTACTAATTATTTTTATTAAATTTTATTTTTTCATAAATTCAATTCTGAATGCTAATTTTACTAAAATCAAATTGAATCAACTTTAATTTTAAGAAAAAATACAATTTTCAAAATCTCACGATAATTTGGCTGCCACTGTTTTGCCGTTCTGTAACTGTCTTTGTCACTCTACCCAAAGCGCTTTGGTTCTGTGCTTGAAACCTGATCTGGATCCACGTGGATCCAACCCGAATATCACTCTTTCGCACCTGCGAACAAAAATACCTATCAGTCCACCACTCGCAGCAAACGTTTCGTACTCGTAAATCGTCATAGACGATATTCCATTCCATAAGCGGATCAAACCGGACAATTGTCCTACCGAGAACCGATCCAAATCTTATTCTTCAAACTCCCCCGTCTTCCCATTCGCGCCACGGTCCACCTCGCCGCTCCGCTGCTCGTCATGAATTCCGCGGCCTCCTCCGGCACCCAGTCCTCGTCGGCCACCGCTAGCTTCGGCGACACCCAGCGCAAGAAGGCGCGCCGGGAGACGCCGGAGGGCGTCTTCCGCCACCGCCTCGACATGTGCTCGAAGAATGGCGACGGCGCCTCCGCCGTCGCCCTCTACGACGAGGCCCGCCTCGCCGGCCTCTCCCTCTCCAGTTACCACTACAACGCCCTCCTCTATCTCTGCTCCCTCCCGGCCTCCGCCGACGGGGCGCTCGACCGGGCGGCCATCATCGAGCGCGGGTTCGAGATCTACGGCAGAATGCAAGCCGACGACGTGCCCCCGAACGAGGCGACGATCACTGCAGTCACCCGCCTCGCCGCCGAGAAGGGAGACCTCGACCTCGCCTTCGACCTAGTCAAGCGGATGCCGGAGTCCGGGCTCGCGCCACGCCTCCGATCGTTCGGCCCGGCCCTGCTGGGGTTTTGCAGCGTCGGGAATGTGGAGAAGGCGTATGAGGTCGATGAGTATATGGCGAAGGTCGGGATTCTTCCGGAGGAGGGCGAGCTCGCCGCTCTGCTGCAGGCGAGCGCGGAGGCGGGAAAGGGGGAGAATGTCTATTCGCTTCTGCACAGGTTGAGGGGGACGGTGAGGGTGGTGTCGGATTCAACGGCGGAAATAGCGGAGAGGTGGTTCAGGAGCGAGGCGGCTGCCGGGATTGGAGTGGAGGATTTGGACGCAGAGGAGGTCAGAAAGGGGGTTGTTACTGGGGGAGGTGGGTGGCACGGGAAGGGTTGGTTGGGGAAGGGGGAGTGGACGGTTGTGGGGACGAGGGTTGATGAGAACGGCATCTGCAGGGCGTGTGGAGAGCGGCTGGTCACGGTCGATATCGACCCTGTCGAGACTCAGAATTTTGCAAAGTCGCTCGCGGATTTGGCTTGCAAAAGGGAAGCTAAGACAAATTTCACCAAGTTTCAGGTAAAATTTATATCGTATAATGTGGCTGAAAATCTCTTTAGCTTGACCCTTCTTCACGTTGGGGATTTCGAATTCATGCTATAAGTCTATTTTTTCCAGTTGTTGAACATTGCCACACCACAATTTACCGATGGGCATGTGTTATATGAATAATTCCTAACAATGCACGAAAAGGTCGGTTTTTTGAGCAATGCAGCAACCAATAAGATATTATCAAGCTCAGTGATATATTTGTTTTTTTGAATTATGGAGTTCAAGTTTAGCTAATTTACGCGATGCTTCTTCTAGGATTGGCTTGCAAGGAATGGACCATTTGATGCTGTAGTTGACGGTGCAAATGTGGGCCTGTTCAATCAGGGTTCATATGGTTTCACCTTCTTCCAAGTAAGAGGTTTTCCACCGCTCGCATTGGCTTTGATTCTGTTATCACTATCTCCTTTGGTGATATGTTGGATGCCAAAATTTGAGATTGTTTAGTTGAGACTTACATTTTACAATCTTATGGCAGTTGAACTCTGTTGTTAATGCATTACGTGAAATGAGTCCATCAAAGAAATTGCCACTCATTATTTTGCATAGCCGGCGTCTAAAGGGTGGTGTTGCAGACAAACCACAGAACAAACAGTTGATAGAGGACTGGCGGAGATCCGGTGCACTCTATGCTACCCCTGGTGGTTCAAATGATGATTGGTTAGTTCTTAATCCTTTACCTCTTTATGTGTAGCTCAAACATCCTTGGCTAGCTTATTAGGGATTAAGTTTAATATTGTGGACATGCCAGAATTTTCTTATGAATTTCTCGGCAGCATGGACGGAAGGACTTTCAAAAGAAAAAATCTATTCCATGGTTTTTTAGTGTTTCTGTTTTTTACCTTTTTTAGTCACGCACCATTTACCCCACTGGAAAAGGTGGATAGCTCTAATCCAGGGAGAGGCTTCAATACTCAACTATCATAATCTATGTCATATGGATACGGATATGGGAGTGGGACACGATCAGGATACGCTCAGTACAATGCAATAATTCTAAAAAATTAGGTCACTTAACACGGCCATATACACACAGATATATGTATGTCAGTGTTCATGCATAAAACAATAATTCTAAATCACTATAATTAGAAACATCAAACAATGAAACTAAATTGAAACTGAAATGTAATATAATTAACGGCAAATTTTAAAAGAGAAATAACTCAAAGGAATACAAAACAAGTAAATAAGTTCGTAAAAGGAAATCAATAACTTAATGACACAATGTTGACTGTGTCCACAAAGTGTTTGAGTGTTGTGTTTTGTTGACATGGGATATACATGCTAAGTAAAACGTCTGTGTGACATAGATCATACTTTTCTTTAATGCAGTGGATCGGATAGTTGATGCAATGCTGACAGTTGTATCATGGCATCTTGCATATGAGAGTTAAGATTCTCTTTAAATATGTAAATTAAATTTTTAATGGTTATAGAAGAAAAACAAATGTAGGCTAAAAAAAATCCTCTTATGTTGTGAAAAAAATATCTCATAAAAAAGGTTTTGTTTATTGAAAGTCTATGTAATATAGTATATCATAGTGTTATGTAAAGTAGTCTTGTATAAGTTAGTATCTAGGTACCCTATAAAGAAGGGGCATACTAGTCATTTCATTGTTTTTACTTTTATGCTGTACTAAAGGGGGTCAACCCTCTATGAGTCTTCTTCTCATTCTCGATAAACAAAGAGAAACTTTGTTCTCTCCTTCCTTTGTTATCTCTCCTCTAACCCTAACCTCTTTCCTCTTATTTCTAACATCTTCTAACATGGTATCAAAGCTAGAGAGTGCAGGAAGAGGAAGATTTGAAACTGGAAGAAGGAGAGGAACCTTGTTTAGCCTGAACTACAAACAGACCGTCCCATCTTGACCTAAGCTTCCTTGAGAAAAGCTGGAGTCACGATTAAATAGCCAAACTTTCTGTTCAGGCTCGAACTGCTTCCTCAAGATATGCTTGTTATGAAAGTCCTTGGTTCGAGCTTTATAGATTTTGGCACTCTCGTGTGCATCATTACGCAACTCCTCGAGTTCGCTTAACCGAAGCTTGCATTCTTTGTCAGCTTAGGTTATGTCGAAATTGAATTTCTTAATAGCCTAATAGACCTTGTGTTCCAACTCAACAGGGAGGTGACATGACTTTCCGAATACCAACTGGTAGGGGGACATGCCAATTGGGGTCTTAAAGGCGACTCCTGTATGCCCATAAAGCGTCATCTATGTAACAACCCCAATTGATACCCATGGAAAAGTGATAATTTTTTTTTAAACAAGTGCGAAAACATTCCCAGAGACCTGAAGCCTTACAGTTAAAACACAACCACCACCACAAGGGATCTTATACTCATCTTTCATATCAAACCAATCCAAACTCTATTTATTAAAATGCATATAATTTGAGACATACAACAACAACAACAACAACTACGCCTTCATCCCAAAACAATTGGGGTCAGCGATATGAACCAAAAAAGAAATTCATTTTGGGTCTTCCACATGAATCCTTTTCCTCCAATCATTTCTATCCAACGCCATGTCCTCGGTGAGGTTCAAAGCATTCATATCCTTTCCTATCATCTCCATCCAAGTCTTCCTAGGCCTACCCCGACCTCTTTTAACTAATATATTTTCCCATTTCTCCAACCTTCTAACTGGAGCATCATTAGGCCTTCGCCGAATATGTCCAAACCACCGTAAACGATTCTCTCGCATCTTATTTTCAATGGGTGCAACACCTACCTTCTTACGTATCTCTTCGTTCCGAATCTTATCTTTTATTGTATTTCCACACATCCATCTAAGCATCCGCATCTCAGCTACACTCATTTTTTGAATATGATGTCTCTTGGCAGCCCAACATTCCGTACCATATAGTAAAGCGGGTCTAATAGTCGTCCTATAAAACTTTCCCTTCAACCGCAATGGCATTCTACGATCGCACAGCACTCCAGTAGCACTTTTCCATTTCATCCACCCAACCTTTATCCTATGATTTACATCTCCATCAATTTCTCCATACTTTTGAATGATGGATCCCAAATATTTGAAATAATCATTCACCGGTATATCTTGCTCACCAAGCTTCACTACACTCCCATCACTACTTCGTTGCTTACTAAACCGACATTCCATATATTCAGTCTTACTCTTACTCAACTTAAAACCTCTAGCTTCCAATGTCTGTCTCCATAATTCTAACTTAGCATTAACCCCAGCTCTAGACTCATCAATCAAAACAATATCATCAGCAAACAACATACACCACGGTACATTTTCTTGAATTGATCTCGTAAGCTCATCCATCACTATTGCAAATAGGAAAGGGCTTAAAGCAGATCCTTGATGTAACCCAACCGTTATCGGGAAATTGGTTGTCACCCCTCCACAAGTGCGGACATTGGTTACTACTCCTTCATACATATCTTTAATTATACTAATGTACTTGAGAGAAACACCTTTCTTCATCATTGTCCACCAGAGAACGTCCCTAGGTACTCTATCGTATGCCTTCTCTAAATCAATAAAAACCATATGCAAATCTTTGTTCCTCTCTCTATATCTTTCAATAAGTTGTCTAAGAAGATGTATAGCTTCCATAGTTGATCTTTCAGGCATAAAACCAAATTGATTCTCCGATATCATGACAACCTTCCTCAACCTAGACTCAATCACCCTCTCCCAAAGTTTCATAGTATGACTCATGAGTTTTATACCACGATAGTTTGTGCAATCTTGTATATCACCCTTATTCTTATATAAAGGCACCAAAGTACTCTTCCTCCACTCATTAGGCATCTTATTTGTTCGCCAAATCAAGTTAAAAAGATTTGTCAACCATTCTAAACCTTTCTCTCCCAAGCATTTCCAAGCCTCGATAGGTATACCATCTGGGCCAACTGCCCTTCTTGATTTCATTTTCTTCAAAGCCTCTGCAATTTCTTTCTTTTGAATCTTGCGCATAAAGTCACGATTTATCTCATGAAAAGGAATGGAGAAGTCTCCAAGATCTTGAGCATGACTATCATTAAATAGCTTATCAAAATAATCTTTCCATCTCTCCTTAATCTCCTCATCTTTGACTAAAACCCTTTGCGTTTCATCTTTGATACATCTAACCATACCCAAATCCTTCGATTTCCTATCTCTCATCTTTGCAAGCCTATAAATATCCTTCTCGCCTTCTTTGGTATCCAACTTGTCATAAACCTCCTTATATACCTTAGCCCTCGCGTTTCGAACAACTTTTTTAGCTTCCTTCTTTGCTATCATATACTTCTCCAAATTCTCATTATCACGACTCTTACTTAGATTTCTATAACACTCTCTTTTAACCTTAATAGCTAATTTGACATCCTCATTCCACCATGATGTATCCTTACCTAGTGGTGCACCGCCTTTAGACTCACCCAATACCTCCTTAGCTACTTTTCTCGTACCACCCGCTATCTTATTCCACATTGATTCTGAATCTTCCTCGAGACACCAATCAACTTCCTTAACTACCTGCTCTACAAACATTCCTTGTTTAGCTCCTTTCAGTGCCCACCACTTAATTCTAGGATCTATCCTATGTCTATCCCTTTTGCGGCATTGTCTAATTCTAAGATCTAAAATTAAGACTCTATGTTGTGTAGCTACACTTTCTCCTGGTATAACCTTACAATCGATGCAACAACCCCTATCTCTCTTTCTAAGTAAGAAAAAATCTATCTGACTCGTATTAACCCCACTTTTAAATGTTACTAGGTGAGACTCTCTCTTCCTAAACCAAGTGTTTGCTAAGATCATATCATAGGACAAACAAAAATCTAAAATCCTTTCTCCACTTTCATTTCTTTCTCCTATACCATAGCCTCCATGGATATTCTCAAATCCATCCCTACTAATGCCTACATGTCCATTAAGGTCACCGCCGATGAAAAGCTTTTCTCCATAAGATGTCTCTTGTACTACTCCATCTAAATCTTCCCAAAATTGATGCTTAATAGAATCATCTAAACCTACTTGAGGTGCATAAACACTAATAATATTAATAATATCCGTACCTAATACTAATTTAATAAGTAAAATTCTATCACCCTTCCTACGGACCTCAACTACATTATCTATAAACTGACGACTCATAACAATCCCTACTCCATTCCTATTCCTATTTATTCCTGTATACCAAATCTTATATCCCCAAGGTTCTATCACTTAAGCTTTCTCACCTACCCATTTGGTCTCTTGAAGACATAAAATATCAATCTTTCTCCTACACATAACATCTACTAACTCTACCAACTTACCAGTTAAAGACCCTATGTTCCAAGTGGCTAACCTAATTTTATGGTCTTGGACTAACTTCTTTACCCCCACCCGTCCAACAAAGTGAGGGAACCCTTGCCTATTTGACACCACACCCGGGCGCCGGTGTGACGCGTCGCTTCTGGGCGACGACCTAGCAACCCTTGCACATTTATCACTGCCTCCGGGCCTAGAGAGTACAGCGCGTCGCTCAGTAGGGAACGCCCCAACGAAATTCTCATATTGGTTCATTTTCATAGGATATGACAAAGTTTTTATGCTGGCTGTCACAGGCCTACCGCAACCCTCCTCCTTAATTTGAGACATAAGTAAATAAAAAGTAAAGAAAGCAAAAAGAAAAAGCCACGCCGTTCCAAGAATTTGCTCTGCAGTCGTGTAGTCCTCTCATGACTCTTTTTAGAAGCAAGTCCTCCCTATTAGGCATCTGAGGCTGCGAAAAACACAAAACGTAGGGTGTTAGAATCCAAAGAATCCTACTTACAGGTCCCTCTAACGAAACAAATAAGAACAAATAATATAAATAAGATTCACACAATATTTTAGAGGGATGCATTTATGACAAATTCATAATTCAATTAACTATTTATGTAATAGGGAACAATTATTAAACATGAGAAAATAATTGAATAACAACATGGATCACAATTTAAGTATTAAAGACATTTATCATGCATTAAGGAACAACATCATGCATTAACCAACATATCACACGTAAGAGAACAAGTAAATATGCATGATCTAATGCATAATAAGAATATGCATGATTCAATGTAATGCATGGATAAATTATTATCTTTTATCAGAGTTTTCTTTTCATATGCATGTCCCTATTAAATGCACACAATTTAAGTTCCTCTTTTTAATTACCATTGCCCGCGGATACTCAAAACGGGTAAGAATTCTGGAGGTCAAGTGAGTTTCTAGAGTAACTTAGCACACAAATTATATTTTATTACTGGATTCCAAACTTAGCCCTCGACCGATATCATGAAACAACACCATCCATCGGAACATTAGAAATAAGCATCTAATTTCGGGACACCAGAGTCATCAGCATCTACAAGTACTACTTTTCTTGGTATATTAAAACAACAGTTGTGTCTACACACCACCTCCGGGCAAAGTGACAGACTCTCTCTAAAACCGTGGCTAGGACAAGAACCTCAATATCGAGTTAAGGGGCAACAACAACGCACACAAAGTTTTAGTATCCTCGCGGTTTCTCTAAAACCGCAATATCCAAGATTTCCACACTAAAGAAGGGACATCAAGGAAACATAAATTATACTGTTCTTTACTTTCTTTTATCTTGTTATTAATTCATCTCTTTTATATTTGCAAATCAACATGCAGAATTAATAACATAATGCTTGCAAATCAGCATGCCAAGCTCTTCACGGAACCACAGCCCGTGGCATCATGGAACAATGCAATAAAAACAATAATATCCCATTTGATTTTTGTAATGCATAAAACAACTAAAATAAAGAGCAACACATCCTCAAGGTTCACACAACCCCGATGACCCATTTGATCATCAATGCATTCATAAGCAAAAATCATCATTTAAATGCCAATATTCATTCCTTCCGCATGCTTTCCAACACACACTCATGTATGCAAAACCCTTTTGAGATGCACATGAAATAATAAAATTCATAGGCATATGCATGAGTGCACATGTATTCAAGTTCAATGCATGCTTTCATTCAATACACACACTCATGACCGATGCATGCCTTAATTCACATGTTTCATGTTGCATGCAAGCTTTCATGAAATATCCATTTTAATTAAACATGTGAATATTCAAGTAATGGCGCAAGTGCCAAACATATCAAATTAAGGTATACACATGCATAGGATGGGGTCTTGCAATAATGCTTTGATTCAACAGTGTATCTAATACCGAAAAGTAAAACATATTATTCTTTACATGCAAAGGCTGAATATATTATGGATAGCAAATCTGGAAAAATTTTCAAGTATAACTGCAAGTTTCATGAGCTTATTCAACCCTCACTTATGCACGCATTTAGCATAAAGTCACATATGAAACCTATATGTATCCTTAACATGTGTTTAGATTCTAGAATACCTACCCTTGCAAAACTTTTAAAAATTCAAAATCCACAACACATGTTTTGTCACGTATATATATATAATTTTTTTAGAACACAGGACCCAGCCGACTGGTCGACTGGGTCTAGCACGGAGCCAAACTCCACCTAGCCGACCCAGTCGGCTGGGGGCTGACGCCCATGGCTCAGCCGACTGTAGGTCGACTAGGCCCCACTGTTTTAAAACTTGTTTCTTTTTTTGTTCGGGAAACCACCAGCCCAAGCCGAGTGGCTGGCCTGGCAGGTCTGCCAGGCCTGCACCAGCCCAGCCACTCGGCTAAGCTGAGCAGGACCCAGGTCAGTCCTTGCCGAACCACTCAACCCAGATTTTTTTTTTTGATAAAAGTTGCTGTCAGATGTGCCTATACGTAAACAGGGTTTAAAGCTTTAAGTGCTTATGTGTATGCTCAAATACACTTAATCATGCATGCACTAACAGATTTGCCATACAATAAAAGAAAAAACATACGTATATGGATTCCTGCATTCAAGATTTCATGTGCATCCATAACAGCAAATTTGACATGGATCATGTAACGATATAAGTGGGTCCTTCGTGAGCAAGAACCAAAACAAAATTTCTGTTTTTAACATGTGCATCCACTGGTACAAAAATTGCTTTGGAGCACTGACACCTTAGATCAGTGGCTTTCCCATATATATATATATATGTATCACCAAAATAAATTTCAAAAACAATGCCAATACATTAATTTTAACCATGGATCTTGGAGTAAATAGTCAAGTTTACTCTCATGGATTTTTATCGAAAATATTGCATGGAATACAAATCCATACTCTTTTTCTCATCCGAAACAAGAGAAGGACCCGTACCATGAATCCGAGATGAAGAAAACGATGGTAGATATTGAAAAACGTGCGTAAATGGTTAGAGACGACCCAAACTCTTCATATTCTTCCTCCTTTTTCCTTTCTTTTCCTCACTTTATCTCTCCTTTTTTTCCTTCTCTTTCTCTTTTCTCTCTCTTTTTTAGGGTCTTTTTATAGGCCCCATAGGAGAGGTCACCCTTCCTTCTCCTGCCCCTTCTAAAATGTGCTGGAGAGATAGAGAGCCTTCCTTTATTAAGACTCTCTCACTTTTGTTTCCAATTTTTTTAAAACTCTCCAAGTTTGACTTTTCAAAACTTGGTTTAAAAAGGGACTCTAAGTCTCTCAACCTTCCTAGATGTTTCTAGAGATGGTTAAGAGCTCTTGCAAGAGTCCTAAACAAACATAAAAATATAATTTCGGAATTACATTAAATTAATTAATTATTTATTTAATATTAAATTATAAATAAATTTATGAAAGTTTCCAAAATTACCAAAATAATGTGGGAGGCTTCTTAACATAATTAAACTTTAATTTAAAGGTTTTAAATGAATTTAAAGTTGGAAAAATCGTTGGGCATGGATTTAGAGTTGGATCCGGATCCAAGATCCAAATCCATCTTTGAAATCCAAATGGGTTTTGAACTGGATCAAACCCAGATTAACATGGGTCCTGGATAGAGTCCAAATTCATATTAATTTGGATCAAATCCCTCAAATCCAGTCCGATCCAAAATTAGGTCCAACCCGACAAACTGCTCAATTTTTAGAAAAACACGATTTTCGGCTTAACCGTAGTCGAATCAAGAAAAATAAAATATCGTTGCGCTCAGAATTCTGAGACGCATCCAACGACATATAACACAAATATCAAATTTCTCCTTAAAATAACCCAAATTTCTCTCGAATTTAAAGGTCGAAAATAAAACTTTTTCTCACGTTTTGATTGGCTCGTTTAGACCTAGTTGATGAGACCTGGGTCAAACCCAGACTCAAAAACATCAATCTAAAATCGAGGTTTAAACGATTTTTCTCCCAGACTTAGCCAAATTTTTGAAAATCTCAAATTTAACTAAGTGTGAAAATATGTGACATTACAATCTAAGCGTTGAGATCAATCCTTGCAGTCTGATCTGACTGTCTTTTCCAAAATCCGCTTGATCTCTTTGTTAGAGACTTCGACCTGGCCAATGGTTTGTGGATGGCAGGGTGTAGCAATTCTATGATGCACTGAGTACTTCCTAAGAAAGGAAGCAACTTGTACATTCTTAAAATGCTTACCCCCATCACTAATTACAACTCTAGGAACTCAATGAACTTAAGCCCCTTTTTATGATAATTGGTTCGGATGGCTACGACCTCGATCCATTTTGACACATAATCCACCGCTATCAAAATGTACACATATTCGAACGATGGTGCAAAGGAACCCATAAAATCAATTCCCCAAACATCAAAAATCTCTACAACCAAGGTGGGGAGCAGGAGCTTCATGTTTCTCTTGGAGATGCTCCTTGTCTGTTGGCACCGCAAGCATCGCTTGCAAAACTCATACGAGTCCCTATGCAATGTAGGCCACCAAAATCCAGATTGGAGGACCTTTGCTGCAATTTTTCGACTGGAAAAATGTCCTGCACAAGATAAAGAATGGCATAAGGCCAAGACTGACTCAATCTCCTCTTCTGTGACACACCTATGAATCATCTGGTCAATGCATAACTTGAACAACTCTGGGTCTTCCCAGAAATAGTGGTTCACCTGTGCCAAAAATCGATCTCTCTCATTTTTGCTCCAATGCACAAAGAGCTTTCCAATCACCAGATAGTTAATGATGTCAGCAAACTAGGGAAGATACTTAACATGCAAGATCTGCTCATCCAGGAACGAGTATCTATTTGTTTCTGATCAATGGATGACTCCACTATCATTCTGGACAAATAATCTGCTACCAGATTCTCGCATCCCCTCTTATCTTGATTCTCGAGATCAAACTCTTGTAATAGTAGAATTCATCGGATAAGTCGCGGTTTTGTGTCATTTTTACTCATCAGGTACCGCAGGGCGACATGATCTGAGTAAACCACAACTTTAGAGCCCAATAAATACTATTGAAACTTCTCCAATGCAAATACTACAACCATTAGTTCATTTTCTATAGTAGTGTAATTCATCTGAGCATCAGAGAGGGTTCTACTGGCATAGTAAATAATGTACGACTTCCGATCGACCTTTTATCCCAAAATGGCTCCTACCGCGTAATCTGAAGCATCACACATGATCTTGAAAGGTAATGACCAGTCGGGAGATCTCAAAATGGTCGTTGTGGTTAGGGCCTCCTTGAGAGTAAAAAATGCCTTCATACAAGCATCGTCGAATTCGAAAGGCTGGTTCTTCGCTAACAAGTTACAGAGCGGCCTTGAAATCATGCTAAAATCCTCTATAAACTGCATGTAAAAGCCAACATGCCTGAGAAACGATCTAACCTGTCGCATTGAGGTCGACGGGGAAAGTTTGGCAATAGACTCCACTTTTTGCCTTGTCGACCTCAATCTCCCAAAACAATCCTTTGCTTAACCATAAAATGACTCTTTTTTCAACTAAGCACAAGATTAGTTTCCATGCATCGTTTGATCACTCTAGATAGCTTTTGGAGACAATCATTAAAAGACGAGCCATACACCAAGAAGTCGTCCATAAAAATCTTTAGGACATCGTCCACCATATCTGAAAAGATAACCATCATGCACCTCTGAAAAGTTGTCGGGGCATTACAGAGTACGAACGACATATGCCTGAAAGCAAAGGTGCCATATGGACAGATGAACGCGGTCTTCTCCTGGTTCTCAGGGTGAATGACCACCTGATTGTATCCTGAATATCCATCCAGGAAACAAAAATATCTTTGGCCTGCGAGTCATTCTAGAATTTGATTGATGAATGACAACAGGAAATGGTCCTTTTGCATTGCATTGTTCAACTTCCTGTAGTCAATGCACACTCGCCACCCTATGGTAGTCCTCGTGGGGACACTCTCTCCTTTATCATTAATGGTCACAGTGCGCCCAGATTTATTAGGAACGACCTGAGTTGGACTCACCCTGTCGGAGATATGATATATGATCCCTGTGTCTAACCACTTGACTACTTTTTTAACCACCTCTTTCATGTTGGGGTTTAACCTCCTTTGCAACTCCCTAGAGGGTTTATCACCCTCTTCTATAATGATCCGGTGCATGCAAAAGGAGGGATCTATCTCCTTTAAGTCCGCCACAGATCATTCTATTGCCTCTTTATGCTCTTGTAAGACCTGCAAAAGTTGACGTTCTTGGGTGCTCGCTAGATCTACCATAATAATAACATGTAAGGTCTGTTCTTTTCCTAAGAAGGCATACTTGAGAGAAGCTGGTAAAGATTTCAACTCAAGCTCAGGCGGAGTCTCAATTTGGGGTTTGGCAGGGTGCTCTGTCAGATCCGGGATAGGCTCAAAGTTTCAGGTCCAATTAAGTTCACCTGAAAGTCTGTCTATTAGTCCCAAGCTATCCTCTCTGAATGATTCATCATCCTCATCCTGAGGTGGATTACTCAACGTCCAAGGGGGCTTTGTTTCTACAGGTCCTGAACCAAGTCTACCTGGAAGCAAGCATCCTTGCTAGCAGGGCCCATGGTAGCATTAAAAACATTCAACCTCGTCTTCCTGTTGCCAAAGGACACGTATGTGGCTCCTGTGCGACAATTGATGCACGCATTGACTATAGCCATGAAGGGCCGTCCCAAGATAATGGGCGTCTGCTTGACGTGATCAACTTCTTCCATATTCAGAATAATGAAATCAACAGGAAAATAAAAATCTTTCACTTTGACCAACACGTTTTCGAGAATCCCTTGCGGGACCTTGATTGATCTATCTGCTAACTGTAGGGTCATAGGTGTGGGTTTCATATCCTTTAACCTAAATGCGTCATAAAAGAAACCCGATAAGATGTTCACACTTGCCCCAAGGTCAAGCAAGGCACGCTCAACAGTAATTTCTCTTATGACGCATGAGACGGTAGGAGCCCCTGTGTCCTTGAGCTTGGGCGGAGTTTGGTGTTGCAATACAATACTTACCTGCTCAGTCAAGTATACTTTTTTGGGTACATTGGACCTCGACTTCCTCTTATGTGTGCAAAGTTCTTTCAAGAACTTCGCATATACAGAAACTTGCTAAATGATATCCAACAAGGGAAGATTTATTTGTACTTGCTTGAATAACTGAATCATCTCTTGCATTTTCACCCTCTTGGTAGCATGGTATTCCTTTCCATTCCTAAGGGTTATGATAGACTTGGCCTGCTCTTGGTGTGAGTCAGTCATATACAGGACATGGATTAGTTCCTTTCCTTAGGGATTGACCATAGGTTGATTAGGTAGTGTCCTCTCACTGCGCCTGCTTAACGCCTCGACCAACTGTCCCATTTGAGTCTCTAGTTTTGCTATTGATTGTGTGTGTGTTTAGATTTGCCGTTATATCTGCAAAGATCTGAAGTATTTTCTCTTCAAGGGCTTGACTCGATATAGGTTCTTGAAAAGTAGGCTGGCTAAACCAGAATTGTCAGTCGAGGAAGCAGGAGCGAGAAGCGATACACGAAGCAAAAGCAGAAAGCGAGGCACTTCTAAAATTTTAGTATGCGGAAAGCGTGGGACGACTTATAAGCGAACCAAAAAGCGACCTAGGAAGCAAACCAAAAGCGATCTAGAAAGCGAACTGGAAGCGAAGAAGGAAGCGACCTAGGATTCGAGTGGAAAGCAAATAAGAATCGAAAGAGAAGTGAAAATATAATTATATATTTTTAATTTATCAAAAAATAAGATTTATGTTTTCATTGACAAAATAAAACATGAGTATCTAAGACAATAAATAATACATGTTGCAATTGTCTAACAAATGCATCATGTTGCAACTTTCAAGTATTTAAAAAACAATACATCAAGAAAAAATCATAATTCACATTCTTGTTGCAACCATTTAACAAATGCATGCAAATACTAAATAATGTATTAAGAAAACTAATAAATTTGATTAAAAAAACGTACCTTTTTCAATGAAAGAATCAAGTGACTTATTATTTGATGATGTGATTCTTGTGATCTCTGCAACATAGAAAATGAAAAATCAATAAACTCAAATATTACATAGAGATATGGTTAAATTTTTAAGCTATAAAGTTCTAAACTGTAAACTTAAATTTAACATAATCCACTATTTCACTTTATCATACAAACTTCAAAACAAAAGTACATATCAAACCAACAAAATATTAGAAGACCATGATAAAAAAAAATAAAATAAAAGTTTCTAAGTTGGACTACTCCAACTACATTATTAAAAGAATAATTAAGAATTTAAGAGTTCATTTCATTGTCAACAATCAATAATCTGTCATGTTTCTCTTCTCCTTCAGGTTAGCAATAGATTGAGAACTTTCTGCATCATCACGTCCTCCTTGCCCTCTACGACCATGCCTTTTGTTCCTTCCTTCATTTCCTATAATGAATATGTTAAAAAATTAAAATGTTCAAAAACTTTAATCTAAAATATAAAAAATACATATATAGAATAAAGTAAAATAAAAAATACAAGATGCATAACACATACCTTGCTTAGGTCTCTTGCTAAAGAAACGATCAATCCGGCCTTGGGGAACTGATGGTCGCTCTTGTATATCTGCACTAGTTCTACTAGCTCTGTTGGATTGATTTGTATCTTCTTCAACCTCATTTGTTCGTATGATTATCGGAGGCAATAAAGCTCTTGGTTGTGCATATTTGAGTTTGGATTTGGAAATAATGTTTGATTGTTGTGTACTATCATCCAAATCTCTCTAATGCATGTCCTCTAATCTCAACGTATTTTCTTCTACAATAGGAAGTTCCAGATTGATATCCCATTTTCAACTAAGTTCTTCTTTGTAGCGATTGTTACACCTTTTTATAACAAGAATAAAAAATATGAATGCTAAGTTGCTAACAAATAATCAATGATAGATAAATATTTTATAATATAGCAAAACAAAAGTACAACACTTTAATTATACCTGTCAATCAATCGAAGATTGGAATGAATATACACCAAGGTATTAACACGATCTTCATCAGCACGATCTTCATTGAGCCTATTTCTTTTGACATTGTGAATACATGCTCTACACTCTTTCTGCAGAAGATGTGTTAATAGGTTGAGATAAAACCTTAATGGCTAATGCTCTCAACTCGGATGTATCACCACCATAAAAACGCTACCAATTAAGGACCTCCATTATATGATTCAATGCATCTATTCTTGTTGCATTCGGCTAAATCTTTCACTTCTTGATACAAAAGCCACAAGTTGGGACCTATAAAGTATAAAGAGCTATTTATTTTCAGGAGATATGACTTTAAGCGTGAGCATTGCACCATCTAAGATATCATTGTCTTTTTCTGCAGAAAAAAATGTTTAACTATAACAAAAAAATGCAAATGAAATAATAAAATAATTAAATCATTAAACTTTAAACTTTATTAAATAGATATAATAAAATTTTTACCAGGAGAAACTCATTTGACCTCTCCTGGTGCTGAGATCTTGAGATAATCTGACTCGTAATATTTTGGAGTAAGCATGTGGGCTAGACTATGGAGAGGCACATTGATTCTATCCTATCTATTTGAGACAATCTTATGAATCTTTTGATACAAATCTGGTTGTTCTTTTAGATTGTCTTTGATTTCCCCCAACATGTTGTCCATGCCTTCATATACTTCACCAATTATAGGGCCTTCTTGATCACAAAATTTAATCATCTTGTAGATGGGTTTTATAATCAATAATGCTAAATGAGTAGAATCTCAACATTCTTTATTAAGAACAATTGTTTCTGTTGTAACAACCATTTTTTTCATAGTCTCATCAATGCATGATTGCTTCCACTCGCTTCATCTATCTAATATGATTGTAAGTCTCAAGCTCTCCCTCACATCAAGCAATGTAATAACCTCAATTTTTGACAACTAATTATTTAAGTTTATTGGAAAATACAGGTACTTTTCTAAATTTGGGCCTCGGATCCGTTACCGGATCCATAATAGAATGCGTAAATAACCCACAATGGGGTATTAAAGCTATACTTATAATATTTAAATAAATAATTAATAGTATTAAAAAAAACCCCAAGTATTTAAGGTTGGATCCGTGATTGGACCCAAATGGATCCAACATGTGGATCTAAGATCTATAAAATAGTCTTTATATCCACATCTATAATAAAACTAATAATAATAATAATAAGAAATAAATAAATTTTTTTTTTTATTTATCCGAGGATCCACAGTTGGATCCATTCGGATCCAACTTGTGGATCCATATAGCTTGGGGTCGGGTTACGGGTCTCGGGTCCGGACCCGAGCCGCGCCCCTGTGTAAGCCCTTTTAAAGAAAGGGGCAACCCGATAAGGGTTGCCCGATAAGCCTGTAACAGAAAAAGCAAGAAGGAAGGGGTTTTGGGCCGATAAAAGGGGGAACAGAGAGAGGGTTTGCCCTCTTCTATTGAGCTTTCTCTCTTCCCTCGTCTCTCTCTCTCTCTCGTGTGGGCGTGCATCGGAGTGGTGGAGGTCGCCGGAAAGCCGCAGCCACCAACAGCTGCCATAGGCTACGACAGATACCCTGTCACGGCAACAACAAGGGACGACTTCAGCCGACCCTTCTCTCGCAACGATTGAACCTGCCGATCGTCGAAGATTTCGCCAAAGAGGTACGGGTTTTCTCTCTTGTTTCGGATGAGAAGAAGAACATGAATTTCGTTTCCATGTGGTATTTTTCTTTTTGAGAAAAGCCCATGAGAAAGTGGGTTAGATTACAAAAAAAAAATATCTACGTAAGGATCACGGTCCAGATTTTTCATGATTTAAGGTTTTATAAATACTGAAATATTAGAACGATTTACATTAAGATTGGGGAGAAGTTCTTATCTGCATCGGCACCTTGCTCACCCTCAGGATACTCATCATACATCTGTACAGTGTCCCAAAATTCGATGTCCTTTGTTTATGTTCATACATGTTCTTTCTTTTTCCATATAACTATATCAGGGGTTTGCATCTGCATGAAAATCAGAGTTACCCTCGGCTTTTTGCACTATCTTGATGGGTGGATCTGATATACGTTTTGAGGCTGAGAAATATAATGAAATCTTAGATTGGTCCTTTTAAATTTGCACGGGTATATATATATATATATATATATTTGTTGAAAAACACAAAGAGAAAGTCTGTTAAATACCAATCTTTTTGGGTATATATATATATTTATATACACACACGCGGATCAGCATGTATATGTATATGTATTCAGGGGTGCAGTTAAAGTTTTCTGAAGTTTTTGATGTGTTGATTCCTTGACTAACGATCCTGATTTTTTTTTGCATACATTGCCTATGTGCTGATACTTGAAAATGGTTTACCTTGTGTTTAGTATAATTATGCGTTGCTTATGTTGTTAATCTGGAGTTAGTGCATTGACTGTCATGCTTTTAAATCTGGTTATAGTTTCATGTGTGGAAAATTGCTTTCTCCAATCTGATTAAAATTATTTTGTTAATAGTTCTAAAAATCTGATTTGATTAATTATGGTTTTGTGAAGCAGGTTGAGTGCCTGATGTTTGGTATGCCATAACAATCTGATTTCTGACATGTAAAAGAATTTTGGTTGGAAAAATCAAATTGGAATCTAAAATTTTAGTTGCCAATAACTCTGTTCTCCATTAGGGAGTGTTAAAGTTGATCAGTCTTGGACAATCACTCAATCTGCAAGAAATAGATGTTGAATGTAGTAGCTATAATAGTCTATGTATAAAACTAGCCCTCTACATGCTAAAGAATGAAATCTTTTCCTACGCCTCTACTAGTCATAAATATGCTGAATTAAAGTAATATGGCAAGGTTGCATCTTCTCCATGGGTGTACATTGAATTTATGCGGTTGGCAAGTACACCATAGCATGATTGTTCATTTGTTCATTTGAGAAGATTCATAAATAGAAGCATGAAATTGGCGTGATTATATGATCATATGCATATGAGAATTGGTTTATTGCACAACTCAAAAGTTTGCATACATGAGTGTACATTGAAAAGGCGGGTGGAAAATAATGCATAGGGGCATGCGATTGATGAGTTTTGCTTATGAATGCATTGATGACCAATTTGATCATCAGGGGCTGGGTGAGCCTCGAGAACCAGTTGTTCTCTTTTTTAGTTATTTTGATGCATTGCAACAAATCAAATGTGATATTATGGTTTTTACTACATTGTTCCTTGTTACCACGGACTATAGTCCTGTGAAAAACTTGGCATGCTGTTTTGCAAGCTTATGTTATTAAAATTTCTACATGTTGATTTGCAAATGTAAAAGAGATGAATTAACAACCAGATAAAATAAAGTAAAGAACAATGTAATTCATTTTCTCCTTGATGTCCCTGATTTAGTGTGAGAATCTTGGATGTTGCGGTTTTGGGGAAACCGTGAGGATACAAAAACTCCGTGTGCGTATTTTTGCTCCTGAACTCGATATTGAGGTTCTTCTTCTGACCACGGTTTTAGGGAGAGTCCGTCACTTTTCCTGTGGGTGGTGTGTTTTGACACTGTTGTTGTTGTTTTGGTATATCAATAAAGTGGCGCCAGTGGATGCTGTTTTCCATGGTGTCCCCGACTTTGGATGCTGTTTTCCAAGGTTCCGATGGATGGTGCTGTTTCCTGATATCGGTCGAGGGCTAAGTTTGAAACCCGGTAATAAAATACAAATTGTGTGTGAAGCTACCCCGGGAACCCTACTTGACCTCGGGGATTGTACCCGTTTGGTGTATCCGCGGGCAATAGTAAATTAAAAAGAGGAATTTAAAGTTGTGTGCATTTAATATGACATGCATATGGAAATATGAGAGCTTAAATGAAAGATAATAAAGGGTTCATGCATTGACATAAATCATCCATATTCTTGCTACGCATTAGTTCATGCATGTTTACCTGTTCACTTGGTTGTTATATGTTGATCATTGCATGATGTTGATCTCTTTTGCATTTAATTTCCTTATTGATTTAAATTGTGATCAATGTTACTTCGTGTTCCCTCATGTTCAATGTTTAATTCTACATGAATGATTAATTGTCTTATGATTTGTTTATAACCGTATTCCTCAAAATATTACATGGATCCTATTTATGCTCCTTTTCTTATTTGATTCATTAGGGAAACCTGTACGCAGAATTCTTCGGATTTCTGATCCTCTCCTTTTATTGGTTTTTCTGAGACGCAGGTGATCAGTGAAATCGACTCGCTTCTGAGGGGATACGAGGGTCACATTTGTTTCAGACGGCTTCACTTACGGACAGAGTGACTCTACTTTTGTTTTCTTTTAGTTCTTATTTCCTGCAAGTGGTTATTTCACGTTGGATATTGAGTATGAGACTCTTATTGATTCATTAATAAAAGAGTTTAGTTGGTTGGTTATGGATGATAAATGTAAGTTTGTTAGTGGTATGTAGTTATCCAACTGAAATTGGAACTGTAAGGACCCCAGGTCTTTGGGAAGTTTTCCGCAACTCTTAGGAAAAAAAAAATTCCGCATGTTTTAAAGGTATGAGTTGGGGTCGTTACAAGCAAGCTCTTCAAAATAGTATAATGTGAAACAAATTTTGTTTTTGTAATCTTTATTAGCTTTAATTTTTCATTACTTCTAAATATTGCTAATGCTTTCGAATGATTGATGATATACTTTACAATTTCTTTACTTTGCAAATATGTCTCTCCCAACCAATGAAACTCATGTGCCAAATCCTTGAATATCAAATTAAGTGTGTGCCCAATATAAGGTGACAAAAAAATATACTTATACGTTTGTTTTAATTCTTCACGAGCTAACTTGCAATTTGTTGCATTGTCTGTAATAACTTGCACTATATTAAAAGACCCCACAAGCTTAGATTCAGTCTTTAAAAACTCGGCAATATTTGCAGCTGACTGTTGCACATTAGAAAAGTCGCTCGCATATAAGAACATCGAGCCAAAACAATTTGATGCAAATATATGTATCAGGTGTTTGTTCTTTATATTTGTTCAATCGTCTGAGACAATGGAAACTCCAAACTCGTCAAACCTTTCTCGAAATTCACTTAAATCCTTGTAAACACTCTTTTTCACTGTCAAACAACGTTGCTCGAGCTTTTTTATATGATGGAAGTTTATATTCAGACACTTTACTAACTGCAGATATCATCTCTTCCCAATACAGTGATCGAAGGACATTGAAAGGTATGTCATTTGCATAAAAAACCTGATAATTTTATGATCTACATCGTCACTTTTTACCTTTTTAAAGGTATCGTGAATATAAACTGTGTTTCGACTTCCACTAGAAGATGTAATCATACTAATAAGCTTCGGTTTATCAATTCTTGATCTCTTCAACTCAAATGCACTTGATAAAACTTTAACTCGTCGAACTTGCCTCTTAATTTTTCCTGCAAATTCTACATTTTTTGCAATTCCAGGATAAAAGGCAATCCCAATACTTCATGATTTATCCCTTTGGAGCTTCCATGAGAGGTACAAAAACTCGAGTATATGACCCATGGTAAATATTTTTGCAGTGTCTGCACATAAAAACCTGAGTTCTGTAAGGAAACGACTTTGAATATATAAGGTTCAATAATGAACCAATACACATGCACATGAAGTGCGAATATACCCACTAAAAGGGAAAACACAAGCACATATTGTGATAACACATAAACCCACAAAGGGGCAAAAATGCCTATAAGGCATAAGTTAATATTATTGAAGAGAGGAAGGGTGTAACACCCATTACATGGAGCAAAAGCTCCTCCAAAGGAGTGAGTAAATTACAAGGGGGAGACCCCTATTTATAACACAAGAGAGGAGCCACATAGGGGGCTCCCAAAGGAGTCGTTGGGAGCCCCCCAACGGTCACAACACTTGAACAAAATACGCAAAAAGCATAATAATAGCAAACATGCAATAATGCATGTATTTTATAAAAGGAGCAAAATGCTTGAGACTCTCAAGCTTTCACAAAGATGGTAATATTTTAAAAAATCTCATAAAAAACCAATATTAAAAAGAAACTTATAACAATCATGAAATCTTCTCAAAGAGTATATACTCATAAGAAGGCCTCTCAAAGAGAGATCCAACAGACAAAATTCTCAAATGAGGGTACATACAAAAGGAAGAGGGAAAACTTTATTAAAGTGGAGAAAATCCCAAAGAGAATACTAGGATTGCGTTATGGCATAAATCTATAAAAAAAAATTCATAATATTATATGACTTACTAGATTATAACCATTGGCATGAATATCTTTTAAATAAACACAACATGAAATATTTAAAACATATGTAATAAGTATGCAACATTAATGAAGACCATAAATCTTATAATAAGACATATTCTTGAAATTGAATTGAAGAATGAAAAGAGAATAACCATATTTTATTAGATCATTTTTAAAACTTAATTCAACCGATATTATAAAAATGTCTTCTTAATCAAACATTGCTTGTATGAAAAAGAGCTCATTAGGTAGGAAAATAAAACATCATTTTTCAAAGACACATGTTATTATGAAAAAACCTCATATAGGACATTTTAGAGGGTAAAGACATACCTTTAATATGAAATAATTATGATGAGAGTATGTGAGCAATGCTACATCTCTCACAAACATTTTACTTCTGACATAACTTTCTTTAAAAAAAAACTTATTTTTCAAGAAAAGACATATGAAAGAGAATAATATAAAAAGTTCAATGGAATTGTTAAGAATCCAAACTCATAATGACATGGAGAAAAAAACATATCTAATTCTTTATAATGCTCAATACTTAAAGAAATATAATGCATACCAAATATTTTTAAGAAGCAAAAGAGAGAAACACATATGCAAAAACATATCTAATTCTTCATAATGCATAATACTTAAAGAAATATAATGCATACCAAATAATTTTAAGAAGCAAAAGAGAGAAATGAGAACTTCACCATTCTTCTTTAAAATTTCTTGAATAGCATGCTTCCTAATGCAACAAAGAGCAACTCGATCCCAACCTTGCTCTGATACCATGTAAGGAAACAACTTTGAATATATAAGGTTCAATAATGAACCAATACACATGAAGTGCGAATAAAACCACTAAAGGAGAAAACACAAGCACATATTGTGCTAACACATAAACCCACAAAGGGGCAAAAATGCCTATAAGGCATAAGTTAATATTATTGAAGAGAGGAAGGGTGTAACACCCATTACATGGAGCAAAAGCTCCTCCAAAGGAGTGAGTAAATTACAAGGGGGAGACCCCTATTTATAACACAAGAGAGGAGCCACATAGGGGGCTCCCAAAGGAGTCGTTGGGAGCCCCCAACGACTCTTTGGGGAGCCTCCCTAGGTGGCGCAAACCACAAAAAATGAAAAATAAAAAAAAGAAAAAGAAAAGTAAAATTACAAGCACATTCCAAATGGAATATGCGTAAAAAAAAGGGGAAATGACTAAACTACCCCTATGCCTAATAATAGAGAAATATATATTTTATATATATAATTAGGAAGATACATATGCATATATACCATATATGCATATGTATCATCCTTTATATATATAAAATATATATAAGATTACAAAGATTGAATGATACATTTTAACAAGTTCCACCTTGCTTTTCTTGCCCATTCTTCTTTTGTTTCAATCATGACGCCATAGCACTTTTGTTTTATGCATGCTTGGTGGCTCGCCATTCAAGTCATCTTTATCATAGTAGTCATCCAAGTCATTCTTCTTCATCTTCCTCATCAAAACAATTTTCTTTTCTGTCTTCAAATTGATATGGACAATCAGAAGACCTCTTGCCCTTTCTTGCTTTGTCATTCTCAACATCATTAGACGATTCATGCTCCAAATTGCAAAAAGAATCATTATCGTCATCATAGTTGTCGTGATCGTAGTTTGTGATGGTCATTAGTGAAACAAAAAACAAGCAAATATACTTGCATCATAAAAGTATAGGAATCAGTCTAAAGCACTTTAAAAAGGCTATTATTAACCGCAAAGGATGGAGAGTGAAGAACACAAATCATTGTTCTCATAATTTACCAATTACTAAAACAAAAAAATAGGCATCATTTAAGGATGTGAAAGATCTATGATTCTTTAATATACTATGATGAAGTAGCAAAAAAAAAGAATAAAAAAAGAAAGGAAGTTCTTTCAAAAGTTTGCATTTATGAAAAAATGTTAAAAGAAAGACTACATAACAATGAGGAAAGACAAAATTCATATTGGCTGACTGTTTCTAGCAATAATGATATTTATTTAAAATTTTAAACAACTAACTGTAGCATACTATTTGCCCCCCTCTTCTGATAGAGTAAATGAGCCGAGCCTGGCTGTGCAAAGGTTTGGTATATCAAAGAATTCATGCTTAACAAGGATGATGAGCTCAATCAGGCTCAATTGGAAAATTTAAGCTCATAAATATACCAACTCCTAATAATGAGATCCTTGGTATACAGTTTACAGAATATTCAAAATGAGAAAAATATGCAAAATGGGACTTGCATTAATCAAAATGGGAAAAGTAAAAAGTTCGGTATACACAGAATATTCAGAATCTTTAATGGGACCGAATAGACAAAGAGCATATATGGAACAGTAAAAGTGCTAAGTGGTTGTGGAATGTGGATACTGGTGCCAATCATAACAAAGACATGATACAAATAACTTCTGTTTTTTTATATTAATTTGGAATGTGGAATGTAGAAAATTAACCTTTTAAATTTTGTAGATAAACAAAACTAGAGATTATAACTGATGCACTAATAGGTTATAATGTAGACGATATGCGATAAGAAATATGTAAAAATATCGTAAAAGGATTTTTAAAATATTGTCTCACATTTTTATATATAAAATATCGAAAAAGGAAATATGCATTTAGAAAAAAACAAGAAGTAAATTTAAGTATTTTAAAAATATAAGAAAAACAAAAGGAAGGTGTGAAACTGATGGGCTGGGCCGAGTGGGTAACTAGTGGGGAGGGAATCGGGAGCAATCACGTTTTCACAAAAAAAAATCCTGCAAAACACAAATTGGGCGGTAGGGAACATGCCACAAATCGGTTAAAAGTTTCACTATTAACATGCCACAAATCGGTTAAAAGTTTCACTATTAACATGCCACAAATCGATGCACCTTTTTTTTAAAGGCATGTTGGGGTTAGGGCCGTTAGGCAGTGGGGTTTGAAGTTAAAATTGATACAGAGAGAGAGAAAGTAGGGCGTAAAAGTGTCGTCCACTGATCACCGGAAGCGCTCCTGCGGCCCTGCCGTTGATCGTGCGTGCGATCAACGGTATTTTGTGGGAGATACGTGAGATGGAGAGAGGAGAATACATACCTGAATATCTTCATCGTCGGTCAGTGGAGGTTGCCGGATGTCGGTGAAAGGTCGCTGGAAATTCTAGATTCCGCCGGTCGGTTGCCAAAGAGAGAGAGAGGGAGGAGACTCGGGTGCAGCTGTAGGGTGAAAAAAACCCATAAAGCCCTCTTTGGAGTTTTGTTTTTCACGGGTTTTTCAAAAGCCCTATTTTGTCCTTATTAAAAAAACTCGTTCTTTACATTTTTTTTGGGAAAAAGGGTTTAAAAAAATGGTTTAACTTGTAAATCGCCCCCTTTGTACCCCTTTAAAGGGGGTACGCGCACCCCTTTAAATGGGCATGCACTTCTTGATATAAGCGTGCGCTTCCTTGTGCATTTTGGAAGCGCCGTGTTTCGCGCTTTCGAAAGGTGTAGCGGGGAAGCGCACTTCTCCTAATATATAGGCGCTTTCGGTAATTCTGGGCTAAACATAGGCTGAGTTTGAGGGAAATTGGGTCTCTGGTAGCTTGGTTGATAGCTACTTGGCCTAACCTGGGTCTGAGAAGGAGCAGGGGCTGGTTGTTGTGGATTTATCTACGATAAGTTGTGATGGTTTCGCCAACGAGGGTTATAAGTGTTGAAAAATGGGTTGTTCACGAGCTTGGCGAAACCTTGCGCCACCTGACCTTATTCTTGCACAAATTCAAGGCATTGTGGCGCGACAGGATAGTCTATAACATGGTGTGCTGGGAGCACACATCACACACACCTGCATAGCTGGGGTGGAGTTTGATAACAACTGATCCAATTTTTGGGTTCAAAGGTCAACCTTGTTTTGCAACTCAAAGTTTGTGCCCACTTCATACATACTAGCTTTCTTAGCTCCCCTAATGACAAGTATTGCCCTTTTTGCTCTTGAGGACAAAGCATGATGCATAGAATTCTCACTCAGTCTTGAACAAGGCACATGCTTCATCCTCACTGTAACAACCCTAACTCATATTCGTTAAAAAATGATAATTTTTCTTTAAAACATTTGCGAAAACATTCTCAGAGACCTAGGGTCTTTACCGTTATAACACATCAACAACTATAAGGGATCTTACACTACCATCATCCAAACCAAACCAACTTTATTAATTAGAAACATAAAGTCTGATAACATATGCAAGTAAATATGAATAGTCCAAAACGGTGGAACTACTTTGTCCCTAAAGGAATTTGTCAAGCAGTCGTGTAGCCCTCGTAGCTCCTCGTAATCGCAGGTCTTCTCACAGGGCCTCAGAGGCTGTAAAAAACACAAAAGTTAGTGTGTTAGAATCAAAGATCCTGTAGATGAGTCTCTATAATGAATCAAATAAGTAAAAAGAATATAAATAAGATTCATGCAATATTTTAGAGGAATGCAATTATAACAAATTCATAATTCAATTAACCATTCATGCATTAGGGAACTATTACTAAATAATAGAGAACAATTATTAAGCAAAATGGAACAATTATTAAACAATAGATACTATCAATTAAAAAATAGGGAACATTCATCATGCAATAGAGAACAATTGTCATGCAATTATTAATTTAGCACAAGGGAACAAGTAAATATGCATGATCTAATGCATAACAGAAATATGCATGATCTAATGCATGACAAAAATATGCATGATTTCAGCGCACATGCATGAATAAATTATTATATTTTATCAGACTTTTCTTTTATATGCATGTCCCTATTAAATGCACACAAACTTTAGTTTCTCTTTTTATTATCATTGCCTGTCAATACTCAAAACGGGTAAAATTTTTTTGAGGTCAAGTTAGGTCCTCAGTTGTAGCTTAACACACAACTTGTATTTTATTACTGGGTTCCATACTTAGCCCACGACCAATATCAGGAATCAACACTATTCATTGGAACATTAGAAATCAACATCTAATGCCGGGACATTATTGAAATCAACATTCACTAATACCACTTTCTTGGTATACAAAAAACAACAACTGTGTCTATAAGCCACCTCCAAGCAAAATGACAAAATTTTTCTAAAATTGTGGCCGAGAAGTGAACCACCTAGTTGGGTTCAAGGGAACAACATACACATGAATTTAGTATCCTCACGGTATCCCAAAACCGTATGTCTAAGATTCTCACACTAAAGAAGGAACATCAAGGAAGCGTGAATTACATTGTTCCCTTATTTTATTTTTTTATTATTTCAATTTCTTTATTTTGCAAATCAACATGCCAAACCCGCATCATACGTTTCACAATTCAACATGCGAAACTCATCACGGGACCACAACCTGTGACAACATGGAATAGTGCAATTAGAATAATAATATCAAGTGTGTTTTTTGTGATGCATAAAAATAACTAAATAAGGAGCATGTGGGCCTATGATGATCTACTTTTGATCATCGATGCATCAAAAGCAAAAATCATAAAGAACATGCTACTTATGCATTCATTTGATATGTTTTTTTTCAATGCACATTCATATATGCTAATCAATGATGTGCATGAATAACAATACTCATATGCATATGTTGACATGATTATGCCAAATACATGCTTCCACTTATGAATAATCTCAAACTAAAACGTGTGAACACTTATGCAATTATGTACGTACCGAAACACATAAATTTTCAAGTTTACATGTGCACATGTAAGTAGTTTTGCATAAAGACATTGATCAATCTTAAACAATCAATTCTAAGCATGTGAAAATCTCATTCTTAACATGCATAAAGCCAAATCTATTACAATAAGCAAATCTGGAAATTTAATACACCATACTGAAATTTTCTTTAATCTCAAATCAATGCATTTAGTGTGCAAAAAATATGAACATTTGTCATACTCGAATCTGAACCCCAACTATACATAAATCTGAATATAAACCGAATTCGAAACATGAACAATCTTATTTTGACATTCATAAACCGTCACACGAATATGCATTTAAACATTCCGTTAATATGCCATATAAAGGCTGAAATTCAGAAGAGATACATTGCCCAGTTTTTTTTTTAAATCGACCACACCGAGCCCAGCCGACCCAGTTGGCTGGGCTCAAACTCTGCTCAGCCAGTCAGTTGGCTGGGCTCGATCAGGGTCCAATACTCAGCCGATAGTGGGTTGGCTGGGACTCCATCTGAAACAGAAAAATTATTTCCATTATACATATATACATTTTTTTTCTTGACCAACCGAACCCAACTAACCTAGTCGGTTGGCCTGGCAGGCCCTTCACCTGCCCAGTCGAATCTAGTTCGGCTGGGTCTGATAGGTCATGATGTCGCCCAACTGAACCTGGTTCGGCTTGGTCGGCAACAACCCAACATCACAATAATAATAAAAATAATATTATACTTCTCCCATTTTTTTTCTTTTTAACAGGTGTATGCCTAGGGCTTGGTAGACGAGGCAGGTCTGGCCAGCTGAACCCGGTTCGGTTGGGCTGCCAGCCAACACATCAAATAACAATTTTTTTTTTCTTTTGTTTGAAACAACAGTATAGTTTTTTTTTTACAGCATGTCAGCCCCAGCCGACCACTCCCTCTCCCTCTCCCTTTATAAATATATATACCTTATTTAAATTTTTTTTCACTTGGACAACAGTCCAGTCCAAATCTGGGCAGTTGTCTGGGACTAGACAACAGATTGTCCGGTCCCATCCAATTGTTCGGGCTGGGACTGGACAACTGACCAAAAATCCAAAATTTTCATTTTAACAGAATATGCATATATTTCTATTTCCACGGATTTGATTCATTTTCAAGGACTATAGTCCTATGTCTATCTGTTCGTACATACATATCTGTCCAAGGGACAGTTCTGTCCAGGACGGATAGGGGGCTCAAATCTGGCCAGATCCGCCCATCATCAAGATGACCGGATCTGTTTGCTAAACACAGAGAACAAATCTGTTCAAAGTGTCCATGGGGGCACATATTGTAAAACCCACGAAATAAAAAAAAATCGGACCCGGGTCAGATCCAGACCCGACTCGAGCCCGTTAGGGTTAAAACACGTAGGGGGCGAGTTTTTTTTTTAAAAAAACCCTCTTCGTCCCCCCCCCCCCCGCAACTGTGTTTCCCTTCGTTCCCTTTATAAAACGGGAAACCCTTTAGGGTTTCCCTATTCGACGCCCCCATTCCCTTTAAGAAGCACACAAGGGAGGGAGGGTCCTCACGACCTGCACCTCCCTCCTCCTCCCTCTCGACTCCTCTCCTCTCACGTCCCCCTTTTTGCTGCGTTTTCGACGAGCTCCGGAGGCACCAGCTCCCTGCGTGCGATCGCAACCCCAGCGCCGCCTCCTCCCTCTCGTTGCGCTTAGTGCCGCTGTCGCCGACAACCTCGTAGACTGTACGACAAGTCCCGCTCGTGCTTCACGGCCCGAGCTCTGCATCACAGACACTCGTAGGCGCACACAACGACGTAACCTCTCGAGGTGACAAGTAGGACTTTACGGACAGCCGATGGCGCGATGCAACATGGCTCGAGATCACCCTCTTTCTGCTAGCATCCTGACTATTCTCTGTAAGTAAGATTGGTTTGTAAGCTAACGTGCCCATAATTGTCAATTTGTTTTTTTTTCTAAAAGAAAATTGCTTCTGCTTACGATTTGAAAGATCAAAATCCTGAACTTTGAAAGGTTTGCTCTAAATGTTTTCAAAATTACAAGTTGAAATTTTGGGGCGTTACAACTTGGTATCAGAGCAGTTAAGAAAGAGGTAAATCTTGTCCGTCGAGCATCCCATCGCGCTGTAAGTCTTTTGTGTTTGATTTGCATGCTTAAACTAAAAGTAATATCCTTGTTTTGTCCGTCTGCTTGACCAAATGGTAGTCACAATGAGAAGTGGCGGACCATGTCTATTTCACCATGACAGATTAGGTAGAAAATTAGCGAATAGATACTCTAATAGTCTTGGGTTAAGACTTGTTATTTTTCAGTACAGAGTTTGTCAAGCAAAAGTTTATCAATAAAATCACGTATAAATTTTGAGCCCCCGAGATTCTTATGATTGTGATGCTTACATTAGCAATTAGGTGAATGACACTTCACGCCTACAAATGATTAGTTTTGATTTATTAGGTGGATGACATATCACACTTACAAATGATTAAATTTTTCTTATTAGGTGAATGATATATCACGCCTACATAGTTTCATTGCGAATGATCATATTATGATTGTCTGAGTAAGTATATCATACTTGTATAACATGAGTGAAGAGTATCATGAATGTCTAACTAAATTACCTAGGAGGTATGTGCGTGTGTTTCACGCTGAATATAATCGAATGTGATTTGATGTAAGAATTGTGAATGCTTATGAAGATGATGCAATGATCTGAATGTCTTAGATATATATAAACTTGAATCCTACATGCATAATTCGAACTACGTAAGAGTTATGTATGTTGAGGTTTAGTTGCTTCGTGTTATGATATTGGCATGTTCACGTGTGCAGAGAACTCATGCTTTGTTTATGTTAGAAAGTATGCAGAAATGAATTACAAGAATGCATAATGCATTCATAAGGTCCAATATTGGACAAACACAACCCCATAATGGGGAATAACAAAATGGTCCACTAAGGGACACCACAAGAAGCCTACGAAGAGGCATAAGTTGCACATCCTTCATTGAATGAGGGCCTAAAAGGCCATAAAAACACATGGGGTAGAGACTCCTATTTATACAAGAAAGAGGGCTGAAAAAGGGGAGCTCCCCATAGAGATGTTGGGAGCCCCGACGGTCATATTTGTGACGGTTGGGGCCCCAATGACTCTATGTGGGGCCCCTTATGCGTGGATCCCTTATTCAAAATAAAATAAAAAAATAAAAAACAAAAAACAAAAAATAATTATTTACATAAAATAGTTGTTTCTAAAAACAACTATGTAAAATGACAAAAATATCCCTATCGGGTATTTCACACACACACACACACACACACACACATATATATATATATATATTTTAACACCCCCTCAAACTTTACGTGGGGATAACGAAAAGTTTGAAGATACAAAAAGGAGGGTTCCAGGTCTTCAAAGAATCTTCAATGGAAGCCATCATCTTTAGAGTACATGAAAGAAATTTGCAAATGTCAGCCTTTAACTGTCTTTAATGATCATCCTGAAGCTTCTTTCATGATGTATCATAGATACCTCTTTTGTCTCATCTTGGCGATCCTGTAGAACAAGCCAAAAGAACTCTAAGTAAAAAATATCTTTGTATCTTAATCAAATAAAAGATAAATAAGATTGACTATATGATTTCATCAAAACAACTATTTAAAAGATATTTCATGCATTTTAATTGAGTATTATGCAAAAATGACTTAAACTTAAATATTCTATTGATAAAACACACTATGTTCTTGAAGAAAGATATGTGCACAAAGGCCATACTAAGAATATCTAAATAAATGTATCTAAAAGGTACAAGAGAGGACACCCACAAATGCACAATTTATATATTTAGAACCGATGCCAAAGATATTTCTCACAAAGGGTTTTATCAATATTTGGTAGTAAGAAGTGTGTGCACTGACAACACTCACAAGTGCACAAAGACACAAAATTATGAAATTTGTATTAAGATTAAAAAGGTTTCATGTATCACAAATATCTTTAAGAAGACAATGTTCATGTAAGAATTAATGGCTCCCTAAAAAGAACATACGAACGAAAGCATATTTGACACACAAATCAATAATTGGGAGTCATTTTAACACAAGATGATCTAATGATTTCTTTCACATCTTAGAGAGAAGAAATTCTAAACAAATGTCACATGTGATCTTGCTAAAAATGTCCACCCAAGAGTCAAGAGTGAAAGATATTTGAGTAGAAAGCCCTTACACATTGAGGAAACTCTTACTCAAATATTTGCAAATACAAAAACTCATTAGGTGGCCGAAAAAAAAAACACTAATATATAGGTTAAATGCCAAAATATTAAATTGGTTTCCAAATATGTATATCAATGATATGATTCACTAGAATATCTTAAAACACAAGTTATGAATGAAATTTTGCAAATTTCAACAATAGTTCATCTACTACAAGCAACTACCTCATTAGTCCTCTAAAACTCATAAATCAAGTGTATAAGCTACTAGATTAAGAACATAAATATAATGCCATTAAAGGCCAAAGACACACACAAAAGTGTGTAAAAATACCTCTTGTCTACATGTAATAATACTTAAAATGAGTGCATCAACGACAAGAACAAGAGAATACGCGCCAACATGGACCAAAAACATTTCTTGTCTACGTAAAAATACACTCAAAATCAATTATGTTCACCTACTAGAACAAGAGTACCAAGCCAACCATGGGCAAAAACACACACGAAGGTGTGACAAAACATCTCTTGTCTACATAAAATGACACTTGAAATGAGTGAAAGAAGCCAATCATGGGCATACATCTCAGCGAATAGAACAAGGGCACAAATGCCAACATGGACTAAAATTACACACAATGGTGTGAATCAACGTGCCTTGTCTACATATAATGACACTCAAGACAAATGTGTTCAACTACAAGACAAAGAGCATAAGAATATGCCACTAAAGGGCTACCAACACACAAAGGTGTAATAATAAGTCTTGTTTGCATATGATGACATTTAAATAAGAGGTATAAAAAGGAGAAGACTTTTGAGACAATAGGACTTGTAATGACAAACATTTAACAAATAAAACATTAATTTCAATATACCTTAAAACATTTAAGGTTTCAAACTTCATACATCCATCATAGGTACACATAATTAAGAGCATCCATAAAAACAATGGCCAAGAATAAATGAGTGACACACTCATAATTAGAGATCACATAACAAGTCATTTTAGAGTCAAACTACAAGTTGACAATCTAAAATGACATAACACGAGGTGCCCGTAACTCACCTCAACAAACATCTCTAATATAACAATAATAAGGCAAAAAAGGATTGATGCATCATATAACAACTTTGTGATGGATAAATATAAATGCATAAAAAGGCAATGAACATTTAGGAAAATCATTTTCCAAATAGATGATTTTACAAAGAGGGCCAATTTGAAAAAATCAAATCAAAGATCCAATCTAATCAATCACAACAATATGCTTTATAACAACGATTTTGCATAAACACAAATTATGCTTAATCATGATCAATTCTTCAAAGAAGTTAAAAAGGTTTATTATGCAACAAACACAACATGAAATATTAAGCAACGTCATGTGCACAAAGGCTATAAGCATATAAACATAAATACTTGATAAACAAATGTGCACAAATGCACTTACACCACACTTGCACAAATATGTAAAATACAAAAAAAAGTGAGCAAGCTTGCACTTTTACGCAATACAAGATGTCAAATAACAATAATCTTGAATGATCAAATAACAAATTTAGGACAACATAGGCATTCATAAAGATGGTAAGATTATGAAGTTTGAAAATCTTATGAAAGCCACTATTGTAACTTAAAAAAGATGCTCACAACTAATCTCAAAAGATCCACAAAGGTTTACAATTATTAATGAATCTTTGAAGGATATTATGCAAGAGAAAGATACTCACAAACAATCTTCTCACAATAACCATGAAATCTTCATAAAGAGTATATACTCATCAGAAGATTACAAGGACCAAAACGCTCCTCAAAGAGAGTTCAAACACAAAAAACACGCAAAATCCCCAAAGGAGGGTATACACGAAAAGGAGAGAAAAAACTTCATTAAAGTGGGAGAAATCCCAACAAAGAAGAATAATAGGTTTATTAAAAAACCTTACAACAAAATAAGATTGCACTATGGCATAAATCTATAAAATCAAATATTTATTGAAAAAAAGTTCAAAACTCATAAGTTTATCAAAAATTTATGACTTAATTGGTTATAACCAACTCCTCATGCAATAAGCATGCAACAAGCATTAATGAAGATCATAAATTTTACAATGAGACAAACTCTTGAAATCAAATTTTAAGAATCTTTAAGAGTATAAAGATGTAAAGAGAATAACCATATTCCATAAAACCATTTTAAAACTTAATTCAACCGATTTTATAAGACACCTTCTTAATCAAATATTGTTCATATGAAAATGACACATTAGGTAAGAGAATCAAAACTTAATAAAGAATTTTTCATAGATGATATATGTCGATCATTTTTCCAAAAAACACACGATATTATAAGAAGCCACATATAAGACTTTTTAGTGGATAAACACATACCTTCAATACGAAACAACAAATATGATGAGAGTGTAGAAGAGTATGTGATCAATACTATATATCTCACAAACATTTTAATCTTAACACAACTTTCTTTAAAGACTTATCATTCATATAAAAGGTATTCTTACAAACAAAGTTAAATATAAATTCAAAAACTCCAATGGTCATAAATTTTTACCGACCCATTAAACCATGTTTTGAGCAATCTTATATCTAATTGAAAAAGAAAACAAGTTCACCGGTTTTTAGAAATGATCATTTAAAAATTTTCAAAGAAAAACATACAAAAAAGTATAATATACAAAAAAGGTTCAATGGAGTATCAAATAACCTAAACTCTTATAAAAAGATATAATGACAAAAAGAACACATGAAAAACATATCTAATTCTTCATAATGCTCGACACTTAAAGAAATAAAATGCATACCAAATAACTTTAAGAAAGAAAAGAGAGAGAGAAATGAAAACTTCACCATTTTTCTTTAAAATTTATTGAATAACACGCTTCCCGATGCACCAAAGAACAACTCGATCCCAACCGAGCTCTGATACCATGTTAGAAAGTATGCGAAACTGAATTACAAGAATGCATAATGCATTCATAAGGTCCAATATTGGACAAACACAACCCCATAATGGGGAATAACAAAATGGTCCACTAAGTGACACCACAAGAAGCCTACGAAGAGGCATAAGTTGCACATCCTTCATTGAATGAGGGCCTAAAAGGCCATAAAAATACATGGGGTAGAGACCCCTATTTATACAAGAAAGAGGGCTGAAAAAGGGGAGCTATTGGGAGCTCCCAGAGCCCCAACGGTCACATTTGTGACGGTTGGGGCCCCAATGACTCTATTGTGGGGCCCCTTATGCATGGATCCCTTATTCAAAACAAAAAACAAAAAACAAAAAACAAAAAACAAAAAACAAAAAACAAAAAACAAAAAACAATTATTTACATAAAATAGTTGTTTCTAAAAACAACTATGTAAAATGACAAAAATACCCCTATCAGGTATTTCACACACACACACACACACATATATATATATATATATGTGTGTGTGTGTGTGTGTGTGTGAGAGAGAGAGAGAGAGAGAGAGAGAGAGAGAGAGAGAGAGAGAGAGAGCATATATATTTTAACAGTTTACGCCTATGTCACAGGGATTCGGCTAGTAGGGTGCCGCACCCGTGTCGACGCGACTCGACGCGGGTGCGGTCAACCCGACCCTGGGTGCTTTGACCGCACCCAGGGTCATTTTGGTTCATTTTTTTTGGGTTTTAAAAAAAAAATTCCCTATGAAATGGGCCGCGGAATTTAAAAAAAATTATGGTATTGAGTCTTCACATCGGGGTACCAACCAAGAAAAATGCCGGAACAAAAACACAAAAAGGATGAAGAAAAGTTCTGGACCAACGAGTGATGTGTTTCTTATCCTTCTTTGTTATTGTTAGGTAGGTAGAAGGGAAGAAGAAATACCTGCAGAGAGGCTAACCGCATCTCGTGGCGATGCGAGTCGAGGGGCTTTTGCAGGGGGCAGAAAGCTCTGGTCTTCTTCGATGTGGGATTTCCATTGTGGGTGCTGCTGCTGCTCATGATGGCTTTGAGGAGCCTCCATTTAACATCTGCTCCCTCTGTTAACCTGATTTTTCTTCTGAACGCACAGACGAAATCGAGAGAGAGAGAGAGAGAGAGAGAGAGAGAGAGAGAGAGAGAGAGAGAGAGAGAGAGAGAGAGAGAGAGAGAGAGAGAGAGAGGCGTCTACTATTTCCTATCGGTCTAGGCCTGTCCTGCAGCGTGTATGCGATGAACCCGAAAAGTGTGTCGAGGGTTGAATTATTAAAATACAAAGTTGTCGATTTAGCTTTCTTATCTTATTCGTTTATTCTGCACACTGTTTGAAGCTTTTGAGTGTCAAGATTAGGGGTATCAACGGGTCGGGTTTACCCGGACCCGACCCGTACCAAGCCTTATAAGGTCAGGTATGGTGATAAATAAGAAGACCTGATTAAGATTCGGGTTCAGACCCGAAGATTCGATTAATCCCAGTATAGTTTGTGAAATTTTATGTCAGACCCAGACCCGACCTGCATTTCGATTAAGACTCACAATTTCTCAATGTAAATATGATAAAAAATAGTAGTTTATTCGGTATGGCCTGAGTCTGGTTCATGTAGTTTTTATCGAGTTTGAGTATGGTTTTTCTTATGATGAATCTGCCTGGACCGCTGACCGCGCAGCGGGACCCACGCCGGAGGGAACCTCCGGACCCCCCTTATATATATATTTTACAATTTTGCCCCTGTCGCACCCCCGCACCCAAGTTTTTTGGAAGTGTCGAATCCCCGCACCCGCACCCATGTGACATAGGTTTACGCATGCTTCAAGGTTCTATTTTTGAATTACAATGTTCCTAGGGGCAATGGTGGCAATGATATGATGCCTTGGATAATATGCTTCTGTATGATTGAGATGCCACGTGATCTAAAATTATGAAAGCATGCGATAAATGTTTAAGTTTAATAGTGAACCATGATTCATGGAACTTTATTGGTTAAATGTGTGATCTTGTGATTTAAGTACCATATGAAGCGATGTGATGCGTATTGATGATATGTATGCTTGTGCCCATATTAGTGGCTATCAATCCTGAGAGCGGTCCTTTGTTTTGATGCATGCATCATTAAATATGGTACTTTATTAAGGACCTATTCCCAAGGGATTCTCTGTGAGGGTATGTATGATCAAGATCAGGTAATTCGGCTAGAGAGGTAGATCTCTGTGAGGAAATACACTGTCCAAGAGCGGGTAGCCCAAAGGCGGTGAACTTCTGTGAGGAAGTGTATTGTCCAAGACCAGGTATATTATCTAGGGTGGTAATTCTTTGTGAGGTCGTACATTTTCCAGACCAAGTGATCCGGCGGGGGACTTGTGAATTTTGATTAAATAAAGTGTTATGGTGAGCTATGATGATCTTCTGATATTGATTGATATAGCCAGTTATGAATATATAGTTTTGGCTTTCTGTTGAGGACCTTGTCCGCAAAAGATTCTCTGTGAGGGTATGTATGATCATGATCAGGTAATCCAGCTAGAGCGGTAGATCTCTATGAGGAAATACATTGTCTAAGAGCGGGTAGCCGCAAAGACGGTAAATTCCTGTGAGGAAGTGTATTATCCAAGACCAGGTAAACCATCTAGGGCGGAAATTCCTTGTGAGGTTGTACATTTCCCAGACCAGGTGATCCGGCATGGATCTTGAGAATTTTGATTACGTAAAAAGTTATAGTGAGTTGTGACGATCTTCTAAGGTTGATGGAGATAGTCATTTATGAATTTGTAGATTTGGCTTTCTGTTATAGCACGATTAGAGAATTAGATCCTTATTGATCTTAGATCTTGATAAGAGGTTATGCTTGAATCTTCTGAGGAAAGATGGGGCCATTTTGATAATGAAACCTTAAGCGAAGTCATGATAGCTGGCCGCACAAGGCCTTCAGAAATGGAAATAAGTTAAGGTTATTCCAAACAAAGAGTCTGTTAGAAATAGCAAAGACAACAAACGATAACCTGATTATGATAAAATACAAATACCCCATTCAAGAAACAAAAGTTTATTAAGGAAATCATGCATATATTTTGTTCAACTGAAACCTTTCTCAAGAAGTCATTATGAGTTGTCTTGATCACTTTAAAAGCATACGTGTTGGGATCACACACACATGTTGAACATCTTCGTCAATACCGATTAACTCAGACCACGATATCTACGGAGAGCCATTCAATAAAATTTTGCGAATGAATTTTTTTTAAGAGGGGTAGGATATAAAACCCACGAAATTTAAAAAAAAAATCGGACCCAGGTCAGATCCAGACCCGACCTGGGCCCGTTAGGGTTAAAACACGTAGGGGCGAGTTTTTTTTTTAAAAAAAAACCCTCTTCGCCCCCCCCGCAGCTGTGTTTCCCCTCGTTCCCTTTACAAAACGGGAAACCCTTTGGGGTTTCCCTGTTCGACGCCCCCGTTCCCTTTAAGAAGCACACAGGGGAGGGAGGGTCCTCACGACCTGCACCTCTCTCCTCCTCCCTCTCGACTTCTCTCCTCTCACGTCCCTCTCTTTGTTGCGTTTTCGATGAGCTCTGGAGGCACCAGCTCTCTGCGTGCGACCGCAACCCCAATGTCGCCTCCTCCCTCTCATTGCGCTCAGCGATGTCGTCGCCGGCAACCTCGTAGACTGCACGATAGGTCCCGTTCGTGCTCCACGGCTTGAGCTCCGCATCACCGACACTCGTAGGCGCACACAGCGACGCAACCTCCTGAGGTGGCGAGTAGGACTTTACAGACAACCGATGGCGCGATGCAACATGACTCGAGATCACCCTCTTTCTGCTGGCATCCTGGCTATTCTCTGTAAGTAAGATTGGTTTGTAAGCTAACATGCCCATAATTGTCAACTTGTTTTTCTCTCTACAAGAAAATTGCTTCCGCTTACGATTTGAAAGATCAAAATCCTGAACTTTGAAAGGTTTTCTCTAAATGTTTTCAAAATTACAAGTTGAAATTTTGTGGCGTTACACACACATGCATATATATATATATATATATATATATATATATATATATATATATATATATTGAAAGGAGCACAAAAACATGCAGAAAATCATAGGAAAACAAATCTCATATAATTTAGACTTACCTATATCGATTCCCATGGATTAGATGTGAAAAATCAACATGAAATCCACGGTTCCCAAAAAAAACATTGCCTAAAGCCTATTTAGGCTATTTTTCTCATTCGAGACAAGAGAGAACACTTGTACCTTTTTCTTGAACCTTTCGAAAGACTGGAAAAACAACGGATGAATGGAGATGAAGAGGATCTTTTCTTCTTCTTTCTCCTCATTTTCCTTTTTCCCTTCTCTCTTTCTCTCTTTTTTCCTCTCTCCTTTTTCTCTTTCTTTCTTTCTTATTTTTTTGATCCTTTTATAGAAAAATAGGCCCTTATCCTTTCAGCCCCTTCTAATGTGGGCCGGAGAGAGAACTTCCCATTTAGGAGTCCTCAACCCTCTTTCTAATTTTTTTGAATTTTTTTTTATGTTGATTTTTTCAAACATTTCCTTTTTCCAAAATTTTTTATACTCTTTTTTGTTTACTTTTGTCTTTTGGGCAAATGTGGACTCTTCTGGAGTCCTACCATTACCAACTTTTTTTTTAAATTCAGAATTAATTATAATCTATTAATTAATTAATTTTTAATTATTTATTAATAATTAAATATCCAAAAACTTTTAGAGAGTGCCTTAAACAAAAAGAAAAAGCACAAAACAAATCTACACTACACATTTGTTAGTTGTTATAAATAAAAGGGCATTGAAATTCTAATTAGATGCTAACGGCTAGCCTAGATGCACCTGCACTACTACTAACCAAAAGTAACCTTAAACTCAAGTTAATCTCTAAATTTTCTGAAGAAAAACAGAAATCAACGTGATTTTAAGCACGTCTTAAAAAATCAACTCACTAGGAAAAACAAGTCCAACTAAAAGAAAAACCGAAAATTGATATAATTAGGCTAACCAACTATCTCTACTGGCCGGTTTTGGCTGCCGGTTAAGGTGTTGATACTCAGCCTAAAATTCAGAATTTTAACAACCTAATTTACACTAAACTAAAGGTGAAAAATCAAAAATTAAAACAGAGTAAAAACTATTGCATAAAAATAACAACAAACTATTCTATATGCATGCAAACCCAACTCTAAAGAAAGAAGGGAGAAGAGACTCACCGCGTGGTTTGCCTCCGACAGATTGGGGAGAAGAAAAGCGGTCTTTCCTCCATGTCATGGCTTATCACGCACCTTCGGAGTTAATCTTCGAGCATGGGTAAAACCCGAAAGAGAAGGAGAAGAGATGGAGGAAGAAGAGGAAGAAGAAAGAGGAGGGAGAAGAAGAGGGGATGGCTAGGAGAAAGAGAAGAGGCAAGAGGAGAGGGTGCGTGAATCCCAAGGAGAAAAAGCCTCTTTCTCTCCTCTTAAATTCTTATTTTATAATGAGAGCCTAGGGTTAGAAGGAAAAGTTTGGGTATTTTCTAAAAAGACTTAATTTCAATAATTTTCAAAATACCTCAACTAGAACACTATTTTTAAAAACCATGTTAAAAACTAAACTATTTTTAAAACATAGGTGGCGCCCCTCTAAGGGTATTTTGGTCCAATTAAACTTCTTAAAAGTGTGTCAAATCTGGATTTTAAAATTTTGACCGGTCCATTTTTCGGGATTCTATCCAAAAGCCTTCAAGTTGCTCCAAATTGTTCATTTAACTCCGATTTCGATGAAATTCAAAACGAAGCTTTTCTGCACGAAAACACATCAAAATCAACTAAACATGGGCATTTAAACATTGAATATGCGCAAGTTCATGCATAAAAGTGTATAAAAATGTGAGTAAGCTATGCATGATCATTATGTAAAGTAGTCTTGTATAAGTTAGTATGTACATACCCTATAAAGAAGGGGCATACTAGTCATTTCACTGTTTTTACCTTTATGATGTACTAAAGCTGTTGACCCTCTATGAGAGTCTTCTCATTCACTCATTCACGATAAACAAAGAGAAACTTTGTTCTCTCATTCCTTTGTTATCTCTCCTCTAACCCTAACCTCTTTCCTCTTATTTCTAACATCTTCTAACACTGTTTACTAGTCACTGAACATGATTACATCCTTTGAGAACTTGATCTCTTATTCTGTTTATTGATCGGGTAATTAGCAATTTGGTTGGACACTTCAGCTTTCATATTTGTGAATCAATATGTAGAAAATAAACAAGTAGAAATACTCAAATAAGAGAAAGGTACTTGGGGGGATCAAAGTAGCGGAAATCATCAAATATGATGATGGTTGTAAATTCTTACGATTGTTACAGCTTTCAGACTTTCTGTACAAAATTTTTTGTTTTTCTTTGGCAAATTTAGCTTAAGTTCCAATAATGCATTCCGTCTGTCAAACATGTTTGTGTTTTATTTTATTCCTTCTGTCTGCATGCTCTGCTGTGTATTAGGTCTCATTGTTTGGATGATATTGACCAGGTACTGGTTGTATGCAGCTGTGAGTTGTCGTTCTTTGCTGGTTACAAATGATGAAATGCGGGATCATCTGTTCCAACTTCTGGGGAATAGCTTTTTCCCAAGATGGAAAGAGAGGCATCAGGTCTTATTCTTCACACTTGGATAGTGATCCATCAGAATGAAAATTTTCATATTCACTATTGCATATGTTACACGTAGATTACTGAGGAATAGCCATGCATCTATTTATTGTTGTCTGTTTTTCTCCATGTTCTTATCTATTACAATCAAATAGCTTTGCAAATATTATCCTAATAATTGGCTAGTCTGCCTATTTTATGGAGCATCTTATCATTTCCATTTTTTCCTTTTGCTTTTTAATACTTTTGTTCCCTAAGATTCTCTAATAAAAGCACAATGACAATAGTTTTTTGAAATCTCATGAGATTTTCATGGTCAAGAATTTTGTGCTCCAACTTCTTCTCTTATGAGGACCTATTCTATTTATGCTTCTGGCAATGGTTTATAAACTTTCTTTCTGTACTGGAATATAAGGTCCTGATAACATTATGGTTTTGGTGAGCCATCAAATTAAGTTAGAAAGGTTGCAACACAATTCATTATCTTAGCATCCATTAAACTATCATCATCTGATCTTAACCTTCCTGGGATTTGTGTTGTGTTGGACATCTTATATCTGACATAATATTGAACAAAATCTAATGAAAAATAGTCTGGTTCTAAATTCCTAGATGTACATATGCATCAATTTTAACCTGTGACATGGACACTAGTGTTTGTAGTGCTGGTAAATGAACTGAACGAACCAAACAAGGCATGTTCGGGCTTGGTTTGTTTACCAATGGATTGAGCTCGTTATTAGGCTCATTTTCTTGTTTAACCAAGCCATCTACTCGTCACTAAATGAGATGAGCCAAACACGAGCTAGCTCATGTAAAAACATTCCATGTTATTTATACATGGAACATATATATTGTTTTTATATTACACTTATATATATATATATTATGTGTTACACTTAATAATTCATATTATATACTATGTGACTGCGTCATGTCTAAACGTTAGTCATACCCGCTATGTCACATGGGTGCGGTTGCGGTTGCGGGGATTCAGCACTTCCAAAAAAACCCGGGTGTGGGGGTGTGGGAGGGGAAAAATGCAATATATATATATATACAACAACAACAACTACGCCTTCATCCCAAAACAATTGGGGTCGGCGATATGAACCAAAAAGAAAATCATTGTGGGTCTTCCACATGAATCCTTCTCCTCCAATCATTTCTATCCAATGTCATGTCCACGGTGAGGTTCAAAGCATTCATATCTTTTCCTATCATCTCCATCCAAGTCTTCCTAGGCCTACCCCGACCTCTTTTAACTAATATATTTTCCCATTTCTCCATCCTTCTAACTGGAGCATCATTAGGCCTTCGCCGAATATGTCCAAACCACCGTAAACGATTCTCTCTCATCTTATTTTCAATGGGTGCAACGCCTACCTTCTTACGTATCTCCTCGTTCTGAATCTTATCTTTTATTGTATTTCCACACATCCATCTAAGCATACGCATCTCAGCTACACTCATTTTTTGAATATGATGTCTCTTGGCAGCCCAACATTCCGTACCATATAGTAAAGCGAGCCTAATAGTCATCCTATAAAACTTTTCCTTCAACCATAATGGCATTCTACGATCGCACAACACTCCAGTTATACTTTTCCATTTCATCCACCCAACCTTTATCCTATGATTTACATCTCCATCAATTTCTCCATACTTTTGAATGATAGATCCCAAATATTTGAAACAATCATCCACCGGTATTTCTTGCTCACCAAGCTTCACTACACTCCCATCACTACTTCGTTGCTTACTAAACCGACATTCCATATATTCTGTCTTACTCTTACTCAACTTAAAACCTCTTCCTTCCAATGTTTGTCTCCATAATTCTAACTTAGCATTAACCCCGGCTCTAGACTCATCAATCAAAACAATATCATCAGCAAACAACATACACCACGACACATTTTCTTGAATTGATCTCGTAAGCTCATCTATCACTATAGCAAATAGGAAAGGGCTTAAAGCAGATCTTTGATGTAACCCAACCGTTATAGGAAAATTGGTTGTCACCCCTCCACAAGTGCGGACATTGGTTACTACTCCTTCGTACATATCCTTAATTATACTAATGTACTTTAGAGAAACATCTTTCTTCATCATTGTCCACCAGAGAACGTTTCTAGGTACTCTATCGTATGCCTTCTCCAAATCAATAAAAACCATATGCAAATCTTTGTTCCTCTCTCTATTTCTCTTAATAAGTTGTCTAAGAAGATGTATAGCTTCCATAGTTGATCTTCTAGGCATAAAATCAAATTGATTCTCCGATATCATGACGACCTTCCTCAACCTAGACTCAATCGCCCTCTCCCAAAGTTTCATAGTATGACTTATGAGTTTTATACCACGATAGTTTGTGCAATCTTGTATATCACCCTTATTCTTATATAGGCACCAAAGTACTCTTCCTCCACTCATTAGGCATCTTATTTGTCCGCCAAATCTTGTTAAAAAGATTTGTCAACCATTCTAAACCTTTATCTCCCAAGCATTTCCAAGCCTCGATAGGTATACTATCTGGGCCAACTGCCCTTCTTGATTTCATTTTCTTTAAAGCCTCTGCAATTTCTTTCTTTTGAATCTTGCGCATGAAGTCACAATTCATCTCATAAAAAGGAATTTAGAAGTCTCCTAGATCCTGAGCATGACTTTCATTAAATAGCTTATCAAAATAATCTTTCCATCTCTCTTTAATCTCTTTATCTTTGATTAAAACCCTTAGTGTTTCATCTTTGATACATCTAACCATACCTAGATCCCTCGATTTCCTATCTCTCATTTTTGTAAGCCTATAAATATCCTTCTCGCCCTCTTTGGTATCCAACTTGTCATAAACCTCCTTATATACCTTATCCATCGCGTTTCAAACTACTTTTTTAGCTTTCTTCTTTGCTATCATATACTTTTCCAAATTCTCATTATCATGACTCTTTGATTTCTATAACACTCTCTTTTAACCTTAATAGCTAATTTGACATCCTCGTTCCACCATGATGTATCCTTACCTAGCGGTGCACTGCCTTTAGACTCACCCAATACCTCCTTAGCCACCTTTCTCATGCCACCCGCTATCTTATTCCACATTGATTCTGAATCCTCCTCGAGACACCAATCAGCTTCCTTAACTACCTGCTCTACAAACATTCCTTGTTTAGCTCCTTTCAGCGCCCACCACTTAATTCTAGGATCTATCCTATGTCTATCCCTTTTGCGGCATTGTCTAATTCTAAGATCTAAAATTAAGACTCTATGTTGTGTAGCTACACTTTCTCCCGGTATAACCTTACAATCGATGCAACAACCCCTATCTCTCTTTCTAAGTAGGAAAAAATCTATCTGACTCGTATTAATCCCACTTTTAAATGTTACTAGGTGAGACTCCCTCTTCCTAAACCAAGTGTTTGCTAAGATCATATCATAGGACAAACCAAAATCTAAAATCCTTTCTCCACTTTCGTTTCTTTCTCCTATACCATAGCCTCTATGGATACTCTCAAATCCATCCCTACTAATGCCTACATGTCCATTAAGGTCACCGCCGATGAAAAGCTTTTCTCCATAAGATATCCCTTGTACTACTCCATCTAAATCTTCTCAAAATTGACGTTTAATGGAATCATCTAAACCTACATGAGGTGCATAAACACTAATAATATTAATAATATCCGTACCCAATACTAATTTAATTAGTAAAATCCTATCACCCTTTCTACTGACCTCAACTACATTATCTATAAACTCACGACTCATAACAATCCCTACTCCATTCCTATTCCTATTTATTCTTGTATACCAAATCTTATATCCCCAAGGTTCTATCACTTTTGCTTTCTCACCTACCCATTTGGTCTCTTGTAGACATAAAATATCAATCTTTCTCCTACACATAACATCTACTAACTCTACCAACTTACCAATTAAAGACCCTATGTTTCAAGTGGCTAACCTAATTTTATGGTCTTGGACTAACTTCTTTACCCCCTCCCGTCCAACAAAATGAGAGAACCCTTGCCTATTTGACACCACACCCGGGCACCAGTGTGACGCGTCGCTTCTGGGCGACGACCTAGCAACCCTTGCCCATTTATCACTGCCTCCGGGCCTATAGAGTACAGCGCGTCGCTCAGTAGGGAACGCCCCAACGAAATTCCCATATTGGTTCATATTCATAGGGTATGACTAAGTTTTTATGCTGGCTGTCACTGGCCTACCGCAACCCTCCTCCTTTATCCGGGCTTGGGACCGGCAGTGTATAACTAAACAGTTATACACAGGCGGAGTTGAGAGTATCCATGGAGGCTCATTATGTGAGTCAGCACCCCCGCGCCGGGGGTTCCCTCCGGCGCGGGTGCGGGGGTGCTGACTCAGATAATGAGCCCACCTGGCTGTGAGGTAAAACTCCGGGTTGAGGACATGACCATCCAGCCTGACGAGCCTCATAGCAATGGCAGCCGCAGTGGGATTTGATCCATATTCTTCAACTTGAGAAAACAAACACATTTTTGTATTGCGTGAATGCTCTACTTATGTGGCCTCCCACCTTTTCACAAAGGTGTCCACATTGGCCTCTGAGCCTTTCGAAAGTCTTGATGCCCCTGCCGGAAGGGGCACCTTTTTTCTTCACAAGGTTAAGGATGCCCTTGGACACCCCTTGAAGTTCTAAACCCCTTGCTTTGAGGCTTGATCGAGATGTTGAAACAGTTCCGAAAACTTGGATTCATGGGGCTTTAATTCGAGCTTGAGTCCACGACCCGGGTCCGTTTGGGGTGTATAAAATCCAACGAAATGGGTAAAAACCAGGGGGGCGTCCGATTCATATTCAACCGAACAACCTGGCCTGATCTCACATTTTTCAAGAACAAGAAGCCCCGACCAACTGTCTGTCACGAGAGGAGGGAAGGAGAAGGGCGGTGGAGGCAGGCCAAGTGTCAGCACCTGCTCTGCTGATATGTGCCCTGCACCTGGGGATCCACATTCCATCGTACGAGTATCCTGCAGATGATATGACCCATCATTGCAGCTTTCCATAGGGTTGGGTTTCCGGGTGTCCATAGTTTCACGACCCTCGTCGATCACCATGTTCGTTCCTGATTGCACGGTGAGCTCTTGGCGACGATTATCAGGCGTATAGCGGTGGTTTTTGGAAGGGATGGTCGGGCTTGCCATGGCGGGAAATTTGGGACAGAATCCTCTCTGAAGTAGGGTCTGGCCTCAATTTCGGCAGGTGCCGACTATAGTACTCTGCTGCGACAGGGATGCTGATCTGCGGGCCTGTGGTTGGGCTTGGACGAGACAGAGGAGAAGGAGGCTATTAGCGATGGTGGTTCCGGTATCGCCGTGAGATCTTGACCAACGTCCACCCATTAGGCTCCAGTTTTGTCATTCTTTCAAGGATCTTCGGTCTCGACCCACACCAGTTGCCGGTATGGGCTATAGATCCACACATGACACATAAATGAATGATGTTCTCATACGCCACCACCTATGTCTAGGGTCGGCTTGATTCGATCGTGATTTCGACCTCCGACGAGGTAATAAAATCCAGTGGAACTTTCATTCACACCCTAGCGAACTGTCGTTGTTCCTTCATTTTGGTGAAGGAGTCCGCTCCTAGGTAAGAGCAGGTTGTAGCTCATCAGTGATTGACTGAGTTTCTAACGTTTTTGGATTTTGTTTACTAAGAATCCCTACTTGGATATGAGCTTAATATCTATTTTTTTATAAATATCCAGGAGGTTTTCTGTTTAATCAATGGTCACTTTGTGTTTCAAAGGGATGGAATTTATGCTTTTGTCTTTTGTATGCATTACGTTCCAATGCTGGACTTCCTTTATTTGAAAGCATCACATTTTCTTGTTGATTAAATTAGGATAATTATTTTCATGGGTTTTAGATCAGTTGTATCACGTTAAGGTTTTTCGTTTTGATGGAAGTTATATTCCCCCCAAGATTTTTTTTAAAATTCCGTAGCCCATTTTATAGGGCATTTTTTTAAAAAAAGTCCAAAAAAATGGACCGAAATGACCCTGTGTGCGGTCAACGCACCCAGGGTCGGGTTGACCGCACCTGGTGCCGCACCCGCACCTGCGTCGAGTCGCGTCGACACGGGTGCGACACCCTGCTAGCCGAATCCCTGTTACATAGCATACCCGTGTTGACACGCATCGACATGGGCGTAGTGCAGGTGCGCCGCAGGTTGAGTCTCACTATAAAAACCAGAAAAAAAAACTTGGATTCGTGTCGGATCCGGACCCGACCCGGACCCAATGGAAGCACCGCCTCCCTCGTGCCTTCTAAAGACAACGATGTAGGGGTTTCAAAGAGAAACCCCCCCTTTTCCTCTCTCGCTCTCTCGTCTCCTTCTCGTTGCTTTCCTTGACCCGCTGTCGTCGGCAAGCACAGCCACCGGTGACAACACCGTCGGAGCCCACCCTCGCCAGCGACTGTCTCCCCTTCCCGTTGTTCCTTCCCTTTCCATGCTGCGATCTCTCGGCTCATCGAAAGACCCTAACACCGACAACCTACTCGAGCCTCCCCTCTGCGACCTCGCCAGCGACGCCTCTCTACTCGACCCCCCTCTCCTCGCGTCTGTCGAGTAGCGTCCACCAACGACTTCCCCCCTTCTTCAGCCGCCTGACGCTGATGTGGTCGCGAGTCCTGGCGACGAGACCTCCCGTCCGATCTCATGCGTCAATGGCCTCAGCCAACCCCCGTCTCGGTCACCCACTGCTTGCTGGAGGCCACCTAACGATCGATTCCCTGAGCAACCCCCGACGACCTTGTTACCCTCTCCCTCGTGCCTCTTCGGTTCGGTAGAGGAGCCCCCGACGTCGGAGCTCCCTCTGCTCGTCGGAGCCTGACGCTGGTGACCCCGAGAGCAGCCTCTCCTTCCTTTGCCCCTTTTCTCCCATCGATTGAGGTCCCGCTACTGCCGCCATCTCTTGAGCCGTCCCTGGACTCTCCCATTGCTGTCGTCTTCCGAGGTAACTCCCTCTCTCGCTGTTTTCTTGTTGGAGACGCCGGCAGGAGGTCGCCGACCTCCTGCCTCCCTTTTCGCCCTCCTTGTCTGTCTTCATCTTCTTCGTCCTTTTTCCGGCAGGCGGTAGGGTTGCCGCCTGCGTCGGGTTGGCATGTCGATAGGGGCCAAACCCCAATCACCTGTGTCTTCTCTTCGGAGGGACGACAGGGGCGATGCCCTGTCGTCAGCTAGCTCCAGCAGGGGCCAAGCCCTTGCCGCCCACTTTCCTTTTCGACACGCGGCAGGGTTGTCGCATGCGTTTCCTCCTTTCTGGCAGAGGGCTCTCGGGTGGCCCTTGTGCCTTGGTCGGCAGCCCCCCTGCATGCCTCTTGTTCAGGCAGGTCGGCCGAACCCTTGCCACCTCCTTTCTTCTGGTTCTCGGTAGGTTGGCAAGGGTCAAGCCCCTGTCACCTCCCTGAGTTCGAGAACGACGGCAGGGGCCGAGCCCTGTCGTCGTTTCCCTTTCTTTTTCTTGTTGGGTGGGCAGGGGGTCGAGCCCCTGCCACCTCCCTATGTTCGGATGGGTCGGCAGGGGCCTACCCCTGCCGTCTCTCTGCTTGTCTGTTGCGCAGGGAAGGGGTCAACCCCCTCTCTGCTTTCGTGTTTCGTTGGGAAGGGGCCGAGACCCCCTTCCTCCCTCTTTTGGTCAGGGGAGGGGTCGAGGCCCCTCCCTGCTCCATCTTTTATGGCGTCAAGCAGGCGCTAAGCCTCCTGCCTCCCCCTTAGTGGCTTGCAGGCAAGGGCCTCGCTGTTGCCTCTTTGCTCTTTCGGCAGGCAGGGCGAAGCCTCCCTCGTTGTCTTCTTTAGGCAGGGGTGTATCCCCCTGCCTCCCTGTTTCTCGCTGACAGCAGGTCAGCAGGGGCTCACAGCCCCTGCCCCTGTTTCTTGCTTGTAAAGCAGGCTTGCCAAGGGCACGCTGCCCCTGCTTCTTGCGCTTATAGCAGGTGCGCAAGGGCACAATGCCTCTGCCTCTGTTTCCTTCACGTTAGGTCAGCGGCAGTGCCCCCGACCTTTTGTTTTTGGTGTTAGCTTGCTAAGACTATCGCTTTTGCAGCTCGTACGATGGATCCCGCTCGCGCTTCGCGACCCGAGCCATCAATTGTTTACACCTGCAGGCGACAACAAGCTTGTAACTCCCTAAGGTAGGGGAAGATTGCACGGAGGACTTGAACAATTGAATTGAGTTCAATTAACTAAAAAAGATGATTAAATAAATATATATGCATATATATATATATATATATATATATTTATACGAGTACACAGTTAACTCAAGGATGCAGTTTTGCGATCCTTGTCCTTTACTTTCTGTCAGTCTTTACTTTGTCGTTGCGCTCTGCGCCCAGGCTTTGCGTTTGCACTCTTGCTTACAGTCTTTACTTTGTCGTAACACTATGCACCCAGGCTCCCATTTTTGCAAATGTTTCATTATTGTCTTGCCATTGCAGATGACGTTCAGTTTTTTCGCTCATTGCATGTGCTATAAATGCATCCTCGTGGAGGATGCAAGAGGCATTTACCGCTCTCCCTCTTGCGACAAGAGTTGAGTCGAGAGCTTAGCAATACATCTTCGTCTAAGGAGATGGATCCCTAGCAGGGATTCTGGCTTTTCGAGCGAGCAGTCCTGTAAAGTTGACTTGAGCGAACTTCTTAGCGGGGGTTTTGTTGAGAAACCCGTATCCCGTCTATCGAAGCCGGTATCGAGTCATGCGAGACATGTTGATACTAAGATAGCGGATGAGATTCTAGAAAATTGCATGCCAAATGTTGGCACAAGCTGTTGGCTGTTTTAAAAGATAAAAAATGTCAAATGTAAAGTTTGAGAAACATTACATCTTAAACTCTTCTGTTGAGGCTTCTATTGATGAGTTATACCTCTTTCATCCTAGAGTACCTATAGTCGTGCACTACACACTATTACTGCGATGATCAGATGAGACAATCGTGCGACCTCGAATAGTGCTAAATGCACAATGCTGTAATTACATAAAATGGTGACTATTCGCCTTCACAGGCAAGATGCTCGAGTGGTTTAAAGACTACAACATTAGAATGGGTCGTTAGTTAAACAACACCTAACGCGCCCATTCGCTTCTTGTAGTCTGTCAAGGGAGATGACAGAGCGGTACAAAACTCTAATGGACAGATTGTTAACAACCACCCCATGTGCAAAGATCCGACCTCTCCAGTCATTGGAGTTAGGGGAAGAGACTACCAGACATTATCCTAGGTGGTAGATCCCATGGACTTCTGCAGAAGTTGGATGCATCCGTTGCTCAGTACCTGCCTTTGGGGAATCCTGTCTCTGCCAAAGTCGTTACCTTAGGAGCGGACTCAACTAGCTATTCGGGTTATTGAAAATACATAGAATAATAGACGCCCGAACTAGTCTCAGTTGTTTATACATTTTTGTCTGCATGTACTCGCGGGCCAATAATATCAAAACATAAAGTTTGTTCATACTGGTTGATGGGTCATAAGACTTTCATGTGCTTTGGTTACGTACTTTTGTCAAGTAAAAGCTTATCGATGAAATTACGTATGACTTTGTGTGTCCCCGAGATTCTTATGATTATGATGCTTATGTTAGCATATAGGTGAATGATATGTCACATCGACAAATGATTAGTTTAGACTATTTAGGTGAATAATACATCACGCCTACATAGTTTTATTGCAGAGAACTGCGTTATGATTGCCTAAGTGAATATAGCATACCTGTATAACATGATTGATAAGTATCTTGAATTTGATTAAAATGTCTTGAAGATATGTGCGTGAGTTACACGCTAGAAAGGTCGAATGCGATGAGCTTTGAGATAAGAATTGTGAATGCATATGATGATGCAATGATTTGAATTGTCTTACGTGCATATATAACTTGAATCCTATGTAAATTTATTGAACTACGTAGGAATTACATATGTTGATGTTTAGTTGATTCATATTATGTAATCTGCATGTTCTCATGTGTTGTTTACCCATGCTTTGAGGTCCTATTTGAGGAATGCAATGTTTCTTGTGGCAATGATATGATGCGTAGTATTATATGCTTCTGTATGATGCGATTGAAATGCCACGTGATAAGAAATGTTGAAAGCATGCGATAAATGTTCATGGTTCATGGAACCTTATTGGAGGAATGTGTGATCTTGTGATTTGTTTTACCATGTGAAGTGATACAATGCATATTGCTGATAAGCATGCTTGTGCCCATATTGGTGGCTACTGACCCCAACAACGGTCAATTGTTCGGAGCAGTCGATTGTATTGATGTATGTATCATTGTGTATGGTATCTGTTGAGGACCTGATCTCCAAAGGATTATCTGCGAGGGTATGCATGATTAAGATCTGGTAATCGGCTGCAGTGGTAGATTCTCTGTGAGGATGTACACTGTCCACGAGCGGGTAGCCGCAAAGACGGTGAACTCCTGTGAGGAAGTGTATGGTCCAAGACCAGGTATAGCATCTAGGACGGTAATTCCTTGTGAGGTTGTACATTTCCTAGACTAGGTGATCCAGCGTTGATCTTGTTAATTATAATAGTGACTATTGACCCTGAGAGTGGTCATTTGTGTTGATGCGTGTATCACAATGATTTTCATTGGATATGACATTTGTTGAGGATCGGGTTCCTAAAGGATGCTCTGTGAGGGTATGCATAATCAAGATCTGGTAAATCGGCTAGAGTGGTAGATTCTTTGTAAGGATATACACTGTCCAAGAGCGAGTAGCCACAAAGACGGTGAACTCCTGTGAGGAAGTGTATTGTCCAAGACCAGGTATACCATCTAGGGTGGTAATTCCTTGTGAGGTCGTACATTTTCCAGACCAAGCGATCCGACGTGAAACTTGTGATTTTTTATTACCATAAAAAGTTATGGTGAGCTGTGATGATCTTCTGAGATTGATCGAGATAACCAGTTATGAATCTATAGTTTTGGTTTTCTGTTTTAGCATGATTATATGTTCAACTCAGATGTGAGAATCAGATCTTTAGTGATTTAAGATCAAAATCATGTTTTGGACCTTCTATGGAAGGGTAGGTTTTTCTGAGAAAGTATGACGCCTTAAGTGAGTCATAACAGGTGATAGTTGGCCGCGTAAGGCCTTGAGAGATGGGAATAAATTAAGGTTGTTCAGGATAAAGAGTTTGTTAGAAATAGTGAGAGTGACAAACGATGACCTGATAATGATTAAATGCAGAGACCATGTTCTAGGAACGAAAACAAGCTTGTTGCGTGGTAGTTCACAGCTTACGATCAAATGAATCGTCATGTTGCGTTTGACAGTTGCATTGCTGATATGCTTTAAACTGCTTAGCATGCTGAATTCAGTTTCTTGTAGTCTCTCTTGTGCACCTACTAGTTTTTCGCAAAACTAACCCATTCTATGGGTACAAGTGATGATTAGGTACACTACGGGCGATGACGCGATGGCAAGATGACTTCAAGATTTCCTTTTCCCTGCTCTTAGCTCGCGTTCTAGACGTTTTTGGGTTTTGTCACGGGTTTTCCTTTGGATATCCGAATTCTGTACTTTTTGGTTCTTTTAGCTAACGTGCCCAAAGTTGTCAGCTTGCCTTTCTAAATTCAACAAAAGAATTATCTTCCGCTGATTACATAAACAAACTCTGAAAGGAAAGAGATTTTCTTCTAGTCTCTTTCCTGTTTTCTGAAAGGTTCGCAAGTTTGAAATTTTGGGGCGTTACACTCACACTACGCCTCGGTTTGGGTTCACCATAGACCTGAATTTTTTCTGGTCAAATCACAATAAAAGGGGTGGGGCCATTTTGGTCCTGCCCCACCCGATACTTAATCCCCCCCTCCTCCCTCTTCTCGAAACCCTTGACTCTCAACGCTCTCCCCCAAACCCTCGACTCTTTGCTCTTCCCCCCTGTAACTCTCGTCCTCCCCTTCTCTCTCCCTCGGCGATATCGATTCTCCTCCTCCCATTCTCTCTCAGCTCTCTCGATTCCCCTTCTTTCTCCTTTTGTCTCTTGATTCCCCTCCTCTCCCTCTGTGACTCTCATCCTCCCCTTCTCTCTCCCTCGGGGATATCAATTCCCTTCCTCCCCCTTTGTCTCCCTCTTTGTCTCTCGTCTTCCCCTTCTCTCGATTCCCCTCTAAGCCTCTCTCTCTCTCATTTTCCCATCCATCTCTTTTCCCTCCTCCTTTGTCTCTCTCTCAGCGACTGCAACTTGAAGGAGCTCACCTTTAGCGACATTTGGCTACCTCCGGCAGGCAGTGAAGAGGTAGGAGCAACATCTTTCAGTTTGCTAATTGCTAATTGCTAGGTATTACTATTATTCAAAATTGTTATTATTTTGCTATGCCACATAGGTGCGGGTGTGGCGATGTGGCACTTTAAAAAAACTTGGGTGGGGGCCTGCGGGGGTCCGGGAGGGTATATATATATTATATTATATTATATATATATATATTAACAATTAACAGTAACACTAATGAAATAAAAAACAATTATCATAATATTATCAAATCAATTCATCATCATGCATGCAATAAATCAAATTAACAATCTACAATTCTATTATTCATCTTAAAAACTAACACCACAATTAAATCAACCTAAATATATTATAGAAACAATCAAATAAGTAAAGCAGAAAAGAAGTAAATTATACGATTTACTAATAAAAGAAGCAAACAATGCATAATTACGTACCAAAAGTATATCCTACACAAATGTATATGACGATGAGGTAATGAATCCTAATAATTTTCTGTTTCATCATCAAATGCATCATAAGAAAGAAGATTAGGCTCAGATAAGTCCATGTTTGTAATGTTGAAATAATTTTCTCCCTCTAAGTTACACTCTTTTGGGTTTATATCCCAAAATTTGGATGATCCTTGTCTGCATTACAAACCTAACTTGAAAATGTTAAATATAAGTATATTTAAATGAAGAAACTAAGAAATAGTCAAATAACTAAGAGAGCAATTAATACCTGTATTCATCGTTGGTTTGCGAAAGTAGTCGAAGATTAGAATAAACATATACTAAATCCTCTACACGCTTGTTGGTGAGTTTGTTTCTCTTCATGTTGTGGATTTAAGAATATGTGCTCCAATTTCTTTCACAACATGATGAATTAGATGGTTGAGATAGCAATTTCAATGCAAGACGTTGAAGCACAGGTGCTTCTGATCCAAATGTTGATCACCATGTGATAGGATTTATATTTTCCTCCTCTCTCGTTAGTAATGTTGTCCATATAATCTCGAAGATGAAAATTTTTCAAACTCTTGTGTGACTTGGTTTAAAATATGTGATTCTGGATAAGGTCTTGCCATACACATATTTTTAGGCCTTGATAGCTCTGGGTCTAAATTTGGAGGGACACTACCAATACCACTTTCCTGTCACTTTTTTGCATAATATTTTGGTTTAAGAGAATGTACCATGCAATGCAAAGGAGTGTTGATCTTATCCCTTCTTCTGACTAAAATTGAATGAATATGATTAAAAAATTCTGAATCATTCAATGCAGGATTTTTTTCCTCCTGCGTGAAAACTACAACTTGTATTTATTTAATCATATTATCCCACATTTCATAAACTTTGTGAAGCATCGACTCATCCTTATCAACTTCTCTCAACATTTCTCAATTAGGTTGCGTAAACTAAAGGAAGTATACGACTCTTATCTCAAAAGTCAACATCAACAATGAATTTCTTAATTTCTTAATTTCTTAATTTCTTAATTTCTTAAGCCTTGACAACATTATCAACACGATAGAATATCCAATTCTCATAGTCACCATGTTAACTAAAGCATTCTTCACTTCCTTAATTCTTTTCACCATCACAATGATGAACACAAAACGTATTTCAATAACCTTCAACAATTTCAGGTCAGAATGCTTATTAAATTTAACATTAGCATGATGGTGTTTGACAACAAAATTCTTAATGCTTTTGATATTTTTTCTAATTTCTCAATCCATGAATATAGAGCATATGCTGGTGAATTTTCTTCTTCTTTGGGGTTGTAGATGCTTTTGAGGGTCAGATTCAAGCTTTGTGGTACACAAGGAATCCAAAAAATATGAGGATACTCACTCTTTAAACTCAATGCTGCACTTTTACAAACTGGAGCGTTGTCTGTAATGATTTATACTACTTTCTGATAACTCATTTATTTTATTACTTTTATAAACAATCATTTCAAATACTTAACATTTTTATATTGCCCAGATGCATCAACTGCTTTCAAGAATACTGGGTCACTAAGCGAAGAAGTAGTGAAATTAATCAGTGAACGCCTTTGAATATATGTCCACCCATAAGAAACAATGGAAACTCTATTTTGTTCTCATGAATATTTCTTAATCTTTAGCAATTTCTCAACATTTGCCTTCTCTTCTGCAAGAATTGTGGTTCGTAGTTTTTCTGAGCTTGAAGGTATATAACCACTCAAGTTACAATTTGCCAATGAAGTAACTAAATCCTTCCAATAAGGATTTCTAGCTGCATTAAATAGAAGTGAACTAGAATAAAAATATCTCCCTACTTTTCTATTCATCTTCTCCCTTCCATATGTATTAAATGATGTTTGTATCATTCCTCTTTCTCTACCTCCTACATCCACTTTTCTTTTTTTTAGCATCTTCTTGGTAGCTTAAAAATGATACACTAATTGCACAAGAATCACTTATTGTCTTCCTCTTCTCATATTCATCTTGTATTTTCTTGTATTGTCTTCGCATTGCCTCATCAACTCTTTTGCATCTTGAAATGCATGTCCTGCCATCTTCAACAAATGAGCATTTAACTCTTGTGTAAGACCCAACAAAATTTCTTTCACAAAGCTTGCATCGAAATCTCTTGTTTCCACCACCTCTTTCAGTTTTTGCAAGCTTATACACATGTGCCTTTAGTGGCTCTCTATTGTCACATGTTACAGTTAACGAACTTGAATCAACACTCCTACTACCACTACCAGTAGAACTTACATGTGGGGATGAGGATTACGCAAGTCCTTTCCCTTTATCCGTCATTTTTGTCCTGAAAACAAAAAAATATTATATTAAAATCAATTATGCACACAATCAAGATTGATAATATTGAGTGCAAGGTCAATAACATATACAATAAGTTCTAAAAAATATAGTAGTACGTAAAATTGTGTTTTAGCAATAATAAAAATATAACAAACCCCTTGCATTAATAAGGGCAAGGGATATAACATCGTAAATTTGGCCACTGCATCTGATCTAATTTGACACTTAACTATAGAAGAAATCGGCTAAACCCTCTGCGTACCTCTCTAGATTTGAACCTAGACTGCTCGTCTAATAGTCTAGGCCTCATCCCACTACGCCAAACCCCTCGTGTCTCTCACAAGTCGCAATATTGGCCTGGTATCGTGTGGAACAGTCTAATGAGTATGGAGTTATAAGAAGATGGGGAGTTCATGGGGTTTTAGGGATCGTTTTACTGCATGTCCAAACTGACATGTTCTTATCCAGGACACACTGTCCCGAGTTACTGTTTTTTAGGAACAAAAAAGACACTGTTTCGCAGGATGCACAGAGGCGTGAAACAACACATTCACACATCCTGCATTTGACTGCAACAACATCCGATGCATCCGCAACGTCGTACACAATGCACGATGTGGAGTCAAACACCCCCTTAGTGTCCAAGCAAGACATGGTCTATCTGGTTTCGAACCTGTTTGTTACAGTTTGATACACTGAATAGGTTTTTCTTATTATTAAAAAGAACAAAAGAGATTTTTCTCTTAAAATCAAGTTAGGTATGCCAACTTGGGGATTCATATCCAAGGCTCCATAGGGTTTAGCCCATGGTTGCCAGTCGAGGAAACAAGAGCGGGAAGCGAGACACTTTCAAAATTTTAGGAAGCAGGAAGTGTGGGATGACTTAGAAGCGAATCAAGAATCGTTTCAGAAGCGACCTAGGAAGTGAACCGGAAGCGACCTAGGAAGCAAACCGGAAGCAACCTAGGAAGCGAGGGGAAGCGAAAAAAGAGAACAAAAAATAAAAAGTAAAAAAAAAATGCAAAAAAAAGAAAAGAAAAAAAGGGGGAAGCGAGCTTCCCAAAAAAATTTGGCACTTCCCAACACGTTTCGGAAGTGTGGCGTTTTATGCTTTTGAAACGCGTTTCGGGGAAGCACACTTCTCCACTTGCCTAGGCATTTTCGGTAACTCTGGTTTAGCCCTTACTCTATAGATGAGGGGAAAGAGATTTAGAGAGAGGTACACTGAGGGTTTAGCCGAGAAGAACGAGAGAGATGAGGGGAGAGAGATTGAGAGAGAGTGAGAGAATGGAGACATACTTGCCGGAATCGTCATGCCAGAATCGCTGCTGGCTATGTCACAGGGACTCGGTCAACCAGACCCTGGGTGCGATGTGGGTGCGGCACCCGGTGCGGTCAACCGGAACCTAGGTGCGGTCAATGCACTCAAGGTCTTTTGTGTCCAATTTTTGGACAAAAAAAAGGCCCGATGAAAAGGGCTAAGGGGAGGAGGATTAGGGCACCCGAGTTTTCTTCCTGCTCGAGTATTCCTCCTGAAGCCGCCGCCGACGCCAATGCTCTCCAACGACTCCTTCTGACCCCTCCTCCTCAGGTATCTCTCTTGTCTCTCACTTGCTCTTGTTCTTGCTCTCACTCTCATTGTCTCTTCTCTCTTTCTCTCTCACTCTCTCTCTCGGTCACTCTCACTTGCTCTCCGTCTCTCACTCTCACTGCCTCTCTTCTCTCTCACTCTCTCTTACTCTCACTTGCTCTTTGTCTCTCACTCTCACTGTCTCTTCTCTCTGTCTCTCTCACTCGACAGACATATTTTCTATCGTTACTCTGGCAGACATATTTTCAGTAATATATTTTAGTGATTATATGCTTACTGTAGTGTAGTGTGAACTACTTAATTTTGTTGCCATTGGTCAGGAATCTAGTTTTGGATACTGTAGTTTTGACCAAAAAATGTGACTTTTGTATGCTTCAATATTTATGAGAATTTTGAGCCATCGATTTTTAAGCCTTATAAGATCTTGCTTGTGCAATGTAATCGACCAATCCAACAGCTGGTCCCCGTAAAACCGAACACATACATTGCATATGTATGGTCAGATTTAAGAAAAAAAAACATGAAAATCTTGGTTCATACTCAGGTAATTGTGTGAACTACTAGGGGTTTTGATTTATTGCATGCATGATGATGAATTGATTTGATGATATTGTGATAATTGTTTTTTATTTCATTAGTGTTAATGTTGTTAACTGTTAAAACTTAATATATATATATATATATATATATATATATATTGTCGCACCCCCGCACCCAAGTTTTTTGAAAGTGCCGCACCCCTGCACCCGCACCCATGTGACATAGGCTGCTGGGTTGGAGACAGATAAGAGGCGTCGGGGTCGGGAGGAGGGGGCAAAATGTTTTTGCCCTAATCCCCCTCCCAACCCATTTCATCGGGCGATTTTTTTTTATGTCCAAAAGTTGGACATTTATGACCCTGGGTGTGTTGACCGCACCCAGGGTCGGTTTGACTGCACCGTGTGCCGCACCCGCGTCGCGTCGCGTCGCGTCGACACGGGTGCATCACCCAGCTGGCTGAATCCCTGTGACATAGTTAGCTTGTTATAATTTGTTTCTTCAATTGTTAATTTGTTAGTTATTGCTTCTTAGTTCTTGAATTTTGATTCTTTGAATAAAAGTTGTTCTTAGCCTGTTACTATTTTAGTTGTTAAATGCTAAATTCTAAATGTTAAATTTATTTGAATTTATGTGATATATATATAGCTGTGTCCCCGTACCCACATTTTTTGGAATTGCCATGTCGTACCCGCACCCGTCCTCGTACCCAGGTGACAGATTTATATATATATATATATATATATCCATCCTTCTTATATATATTATGCATTCTTCTTTTTATATATTACACTTAAAATATATGTTATACATAAAAAATATGTATTTGTCTATACGAGCTCTCCCGAGCCAAGCCGAACACCGTCTTTGGACTCGTCTCGTTTAAGCTAAACGTGCTGCTCATGGCTCACCTTGCCAGCTATACGAACCAATCATGAACGAGTTCGTGATGAGCCAAATCGAGCTGAGTCACGAGCTGTTCAGTTCCTTTACCAGCGCTAAGTGTGCCTTTCCCATGTTGACATGACACAGAATAGGACATGCTGATGCACTTCATGGATTGGACATGGTTGATGCTATACTTTTAGTTTCATCTTTTTCCTTTTTTGTCTTGATGCTTTTTTTTCTTGTGTTTTTTCTGTTTAAAATTTTGACTATATATGTATATGTGTGTGTGTGTGTGTGTGTGTGTGCATGTTTGTATTAATTTTACAAAACCTCCATGTTGTACCAAGTATGTTTATGTCTGTCATGTACCTTTATCTGCTCTTATGTCACATCGATCTGAACAAGCTTGTGATTTATATCTAAATAAGACCTTGTTTTCAGTTTACTGCATCCCCGTTGTCTTGACGTATCCTTTTTTCCTCTCCTGTGCTTTTTTCTATCACCTCTGGACATCTTTACAATGATTTGAGCCTATGCTTTATGCAATGTGCTCATGCTTCAATTCTAAAGTTGGCCAGTATGAAGGCTTTAGTTCTAGGAATTTGCCAGTGATTGACATTGAGATGGAGGTAGGGTATCCCTTTTCATATGCTTTCAGTTTCATAACTTGTTCACATTAAATGTTAACTTTTTATACTTGAATCAATTGTGTTTATGCATGGGGATTATGTTTTGGTCCATCAGATGCTTATGTTATTCATAAGTTGGCCTAAATGGTCTATTAATTTGGTGTATAGATGGTTGAGGCCTGGAGCCGCTGGACTTTACAAGTGCAGCCTTCCAACTTTCTTTTTATTGTGTTGGATTCATGGTTGCAAGTGCCAGCTTAAGTGAGATTTGTTACTCACCTCAGTGATAGTTGTCACCAAGCTAGTGCCTCTCTCTTCTCCCCATTCCTTCCAAGCACCACCCCCCTACCAAAAAAAATGTAGCTGCATCTATTGCGTACACGAGACCTTTTTATTGCTGAACTTTAGCCTGAATGGAATACACATTTGCATCTAGATTCTAGAGCATTTTTGAGCCCGCTCAGTTGAAACTTTGAAAAGCCGAACCAATTAACCTCAGGTAAACCAACATACTTGTGAATCGTCTTCATGATGTTCAGCTATCATCTTGATAGCTGCATCTATTGCCTACACGAGACCTTTTTATTGCTGAACTTTAGCCTGAATGAAACACACATTTGCATCTAGATTCTAGAGCATTTTTTAGCCCATCATGACTCAGTTGAAACTTTGAAAAGCTTCATGGTGTTCATCTATTATCTTGATGACCTCAAATGGTTTATATCACTAGTTTACTGAAGTTTTAGTTTTACTGGATGTTGTATGTGTTATTAAGAGCGTCTTATCTTTTTGCAGGTTCGGCTCGCTGTATCGGACCGCCTCACATTTCAGATGCCACCACCATATTCAACGGTTATACAGGTGCTTACTCAGTCTGGATTCTTCTTTTCTTATCCTTCACTGTAATGTCCTTATTGTTTTCATTCCTTTGTCTGCTCATGTAGCAGTCTCTTAACTGATGTGTGATGATCATTATCATCCTTGGTGTTGTAGGAGTCGGAATGTGGGAGTTGGCATATACCTATTGCTGTTGAGGATGAGAATGAAACTCCCAGGCCATGGGTTTGTGCAAGTAGGCCTGGGTTCACCCTTTTGAAACAGGTCAACAGTCACTGGGAACAAACTTATACAAGCTGCTGACAAAATGGTTCTTCGAAATAGTTTCAAAAGTGTTTATTTGTTGTAGTCATCTATGTATCAAATTCTATAATATTTAATGCTCAATTTTGAAGCCATTCTCTGTTCTTGGTGTGCTTAAAATTTTTGAGGGAAAGTTTGCCAAGACTGTTTTTTGTTGTAGTGTTATTGAATGAAGCTGAGCCAAACCCATGTTAAATAAATTCATTATTTTTGCATCTTGAACATGATGTAGTCCATAAGCTTGTTCTAAATAATATTTTGATCTGAATCTCTTACCAGATATGTACACTGATCTGGATTCATATCAAAAAATAAAATAGTTTTTTTTAACAGATTTGGATATTAACCAAATAGATAATTTTTAACAAATTTTGATATTAATCTGAATTCATATTTCAGGGATACGTGCTGAGAAATATTTAAATTGTTCAGGGACAAAACAATAATTTAACAACTTAAGAGTATATTTTGAAAAATAATTAAATTGTCTAAGGGTAAAATGATAATTTTATAATGCAGGGATATTTTCAATAAAATAGTTAAATTATATAGGAGAAAATTGGTAATTCACCACCCCAGGAGTATATTCATGTAAATATTTAAAATATTGAAGGACAAAAAAATTTTCATACCCAAGTGGCAAATAGGTTACTTGGTATCAAATCAAGGGCATTTTAGTATAATTTATAGGTCGTCTTTTGAAAATTTGAAAGTTTAAGGGTTTTTCAAAAATCCAAAACATGGTTTTTTGAAAAATTAATTTTCAAAACTTGTGGGAGACATGGTTTTCAAAAAACCATTTCTCTCCCTTTCTCTCTGGTTTTGACATGGCAAAATGGGTGGGGGGCGATTTTCCCTTTTTCTAACACATGGCAGGGAGAGGGTAAGCCACCATTCCATAATTTTGGCACTCACCCCCTCCCTCCTCTCTCTCTCTCTCTCTCTCTTCACATGCTCCTCTCTCTCTTCTCTCCTCTTCCCTCTTTCTCGCTCTAAACTCAGCTCCCTTTCTCTAGTTTTTGATCCCACACTCTGAACTTTTTTTGATTTATTCTGATAGAAATCCCCATGCCCTTGCCGTACCTACCTACGGTCTTGGATTTCTTTGAAGAAGTGTTGATAGTTTAGAATTGGCTTTTGGAGCTTAGTCATCAGAGGTTCTACCAAATTTGGAGGTAGTCTTGAAACCCTGTTGCCAAAGATTTGCCAATTTTTCAATTATCAAATAAACAACGTATGTACGGGTATGACATTTGGTCTCTTGTATGGATCTATAGGACTTCTTGAACTTTTTCTTAGACCCTTAGGATTTCTTTTATGAATTAAAATATCAAAAATTCAGTCCATCTACACCCTTGTATAGGGAGGTTCTGTCAAAAATTTTAAATAATTTTTTGAGATTTTTTGTACTAATATAGGGGAGGTTCTACTAAAATTTTCAAAATAATTTTTGGTTTTTTTATATTAAAATAAGGCAAATACTATTCAAATTTTTATAAAATTTTCAAATACCGTGAATTGATATATAGTAGATAATGCCAAAATTATATTACCAAATGAGCAATTTTGTCTTATATGAATTTAAAGTATTCAAAAGGGAATTACTATTATTTAAAAATAAATAAATTATATATTATATATTATATATTATATATTATATATTTAGGATTCAATTTTAGTATTTAATTTGGTATACTGTGGAGGATGTGAAATGAAATCGTAGGCCCTGAGGTGACACTATTTTTCCTAAATTAATAAAAAATATTCAAGACTTTTATTTGCAAGGATTAAGGTTTAAAACCCTAAATTTAATTAAATTATTTTATGAAACTTATATATGATACATATGCTAAGAATTGCATACAAAAATGTGGTTGAGCCATAAGTGCTAATTAGAGACTCTGAAATTGTTCAGAGATCCATTTATGATTGAATATATGCTTCATGTTGATAATGCATGATTTCTATGTTTAATTGCAATTGTGGCAAATTTTGTAACTGCTTGTTGATGCATTTTGATTACATAAAATTTTTTATGGGTATTGACAAAAAGTATAACTATTGTGAATTTTGAGCATGCTGCATTTATTTTTAATGGCATGCATTGAAAAAATTATCTAAAAAAGCTAATAAAAGTTACACTATTATTTATGGAGCCAGTTGACGATAAAAAATTATCAACCAGTGAGTCAGTCAAGTAGTACCAGTGCTTTGCACCCATCCCCATGAAATCTTTGTGAAAAGTTGTGAAGGTGAAAACCTAAGAGGAGATAATCTATCCCTGTGAAGGATTGTGAGAGTGAAAATCCAAGATTAAGAAATCTAAAGAACAAGTGATCTTGTTCCTGATCCACGGCTAACGTAAAGAGGGATGAACTTTGCTGGTCCAACCATGTACAGTCGTAGGAAGCCTTGATGAAGACTCATTTACTTTGGTGTTGGCTTCTCTGTTGTCAGGGGTAAAATGTAAAATAAAATTTATGAATGAACACCTCTTAAAAGTATAGGCTCATAGTTGACCGAGTGAGTGGTGCTTCGAGATGTTAAATCAGGATAGTCACTTAATTATGTGAAATGTTTGCTAGCATGACATTTAATGCAAAAAGAATTTAATTTGAAAGATAATAATATGGTTCATGCATATAGGATAGGTACGTAGATATATAATTATTTATTAATTATATAAATTAATTTTTTATAATTATAAAAAAATATGAGATACAAGCTGTAAAACCTGCAAAATTTTGATAATCATCATAATAAATAAAGAGTAAACTTCTTCGAAATAAATACGGTAATGTGATATAGGGTCGATCCAAATGGATCTTAAATCCAAATTGGATCAAATAGATCCAGTATTTGGATTCAGATTCAGATATGACATATGGAATCAGATCCTGGATGGATCCGAACCCCAATTAGGACCCAATTGGATCTTAATGGATCCAAATATAGTTGAATCTCAATCAAGATCCAAAAATATAGTTAGAAAGTTCAGAAGATCTAAAATATATTTTTGATCCAACTTGTATTTGAGATTCGTTAAAAAAATGAATTCATATATAAAGGAATTAACAAAGACCAATAATGCAACAAGAAGTGATATGGTGTAATGGCAAGAGGTCTTGCCTAGTTAGGAGGCAACTTGAGTTCAAATCTCATTAGCCATCTACACAGATTTTAGAAAGAGGATAAGTCTTTTTGTCAAAAAATGTCAAACGTTAGAAGGAAATAAGAAGATTAAGGTTGCAAAGATATGCAATGAAATATACAATGTTGCACTGGTGGGGCTCGTTATCCCTTAAGGAGGAGAACCCCGGTTCAAATCCCCCTGTGCGCCAAAATAAAGCAAAAAAAAAAAAACAAATCTTGAAGTTTTCGTAGGGGTTTTTCTTGAAAGTTTGTGATAAAAATGCTTTTGTCGATGGTTCAAATGCGATGGAGGAAGGGGTGAGGCCTAAATGAAGTTTCATTTTCCTTAAGTAATGTGTTTCTTTGAAAACAACAACAACAACAACAACATTTAGACCTGACCCTATTAGTCGGTCTGACTAAGCAAGATTCAGCAAACCCAGTCAACTACGGGAATAGGATTAGTGATGCTAATTGTTGTTGGCCTGATGGAATATGGGTCAGCAAACATGGGCTGCTGCTGTAGCCGTGGCAACAGTGACTGACACATGTGAGTACATCAGGTCGCCATGCATCGAGGAATGGATTTTTGATTGATGGCTTGCTTCGCATCCAAGTACGGTTGCAGCCTGCTACTGGTCCTCCTGTGAACATGACACTATCTTGGAAGTAGATTGGCAGCTATGTTGGGACACATTCTATTTATTGGATGTAAAACGTAATTCAATAAATAAAGAAATTATTTAAATCAACCAAAAACCTCAGATCAAAAAATGATTTCTTTTTATTATCATTACACAAGTCCAACATTGTGCAACCACCTACATGAAAAACGCGAGTGAAAGCTTACTCAGATCCTAAAATGAATCGCAACCTTGATCAATGGCCCAACAAAGCTTACTGGAACAACCCTTCTCACCCCTCTTGGAATGACATTCCAACAATAACCGAAAATCACTATGCTGCGATGCCACAAATCGCTATTCAACGATAACCACAAATCACCATTCAGTGATGCCATGAATCGACTTTCTACAGAAGCCACAAATCACTATCTATCGATTTAAGCAAATCCAACCACGGACCGCAAGTCGTCACTGACAAATCACTATAAACTCTTAACAAATCTGACAATGTGGAAATCGGGTCATGCAAAGAGGCATGACAACTAAATTAATAGCCCACACGAGATTCTTGTGTCCCATATCTATCTGTCGAATGCATTAGAGCTTGTCATGAAATATAAAATATAAGACACTGCATTAAGTTTCACAAGAAATGCAAACCTCCTCCCAACATTGATTACATACCAAAAGACTTGTAAAACTGAAGCTATCGTTGCTGAACATCTGATCGAGAGGAATGAAGGTTTCAACGTTTGGTGTTAATTCTATAGGGTATTGCTGCATGTTGGACATTAAACGAGTTAGATATTGACAAGCTTCACGTAATGGAAAGCAATATAATGTCTTACATACATGTTCATTCGAAGGGCTTTGTTGTTTTTTATTACAGGTTGGTTGTTTCTTAGTCCTTTTCTTGCCAACCAATTCTAGTGCACCATTTGCTCTTTGACGACTGCGATCAGAGGCAAGTTTTCTTTTCATACCCTTTGCTTCATAAATATGTCCATCATAATCAACAACGTTCACTACTGACTTGTTGAAGATAATGTTTACGCTTCGGCGCAACTTCTCAGGAGTGTCAAGCGAAACATGATTTTCAACTACGTTGTTCGATCCCATTATCTTCGACTGGTATTCATTTGCTGCAACGGACTTAAGGTGAATTAACTCCAAGTTTTCAAGTAACTCCATTGAAGCTTTTCTCACGCATACATAGCTTTTTTCACTTCTCGATGCCAAATCAACAACATGCATAAATGACCTACACAGTTGTTGGTAACGGGAGGCTATGTGGCACTTCTCGTCAACACCAGATTTACTCACATTGTCCATAACAATGGTTTCAATCTTTGCACGTCTCTTTCATCTTCGCATTACGTAAGACTCAGGTATTTCTTGTATCTTCTCTTGATTGAGTGCCTTTAATGCATGACAACATAAAATACCTTTGAATTCATACATTTTGCACAAACATTCAACTCTTCCGTTGTCAAGATTGTACGTGACATGTGCTTCTTGCCTTTCGTGATGCTTTTTGCCCTGCCATAAAATATGGTATTTGTGCATATTCTCGGTTTGCACAAGTCCTTCTATTTTGCAATTCATGACATATAACACATCTTTCTTGATCCATTTAAATACAGTTAGTGTATACAGAGCTGCAGGTCGCATCAATATTTTCATGTCAGAAGTTAGAGGTCGTGTATTGAAGCATTTCACGTCCTGTTCAAGCTCATTCTGTCTTAGACCGTCTACAAATAATTCATATTGTTCCATGAAACGAAACATTGTTAAATATGAATGCAGGGTTTTCTTCAGCGTGACATGCATAGATTCAGCTCTTTGTGTGCTTATCATACCAGCACAAAAGTATTGTCTTCCATATGCCAATGCCCACTTCTCTTTTTCTGCATATAAATTTTGTAACCACAGACAATCTTCAAGGTCGTATGTCTGAATCATTTCCTTCCAATCAGACATAAAGGTGATCTCGTCTACACTCTCAAGCACACACCTAGTAAACTTTTTGTCAAACCATGTCTTCTGATTAAATATGTGTCCTATGTTCTTTGCTGCATTTTGAAAGATATGCCACAAACATAGGCGATGATGTGCATCTGGCCACACATGAAGCACTGCAGGCGCAATTGCGTGATCACCATCTGTAAGTACAGCTTCAGGTTGCTTCTCATTCATTGCCTGTGTAAATACTCTGAACAACCACTCAAAGCTTTCCTTGGTCTGGTCATACAAAAAAGTCCCGCCTAATATACAACTCTGTGCGTGATGGTTCACTCCGACAAACTGCACAAATGGCCACTGTTCAGTATTAATCTTTACTGTAGTATCAAATACAAGCACATCATTGAAGCATTCATAATCTACTCTTGACTTTAAATTTGCCCAAAACATATTCACAACATATCCATCTTCATCCACTTGCATTGCACTAAAGAAACCATGTTTATTGCTTGCTTTCTTCTGTAAGTAATCAACCAAAGAACATATTTCTTCTTTCTTTATGTTATTTGTCCTCTTCCTTCTCAAGTGGTTTCTTAGATCCAAAGGTGTGAATGACACATTATCGCGACCACCGTCTATGTGGGCAAACAAATTGTATGTCTTCCTTGGTGCAATGCTGGCGCTATCGGCTATTTCAGCCATTGCAGCATGCACTACAGTTACTTTACGATGTGACCTTAGCATAGGAGTCATAAATGATGCAGATAAATCATGATTATGATCATTAATTAAAGTACGAACTACAAATTTTTTATTAGGATGTCTTCTCAAAACCATTCTCGCTTGACATCCACATCTTGATTCTGGCATGCTCCTTGTTGGATTTCCCATTGATTTCTTCCAACCTTGCTTGGAACAAACATACGTTTTTCTAACCAAAACATCCTATGCATTTTTTGACCAAGAAAACCTTCTCACACTGAAGCCAACTTTTAAGGCATAATCATTGTAAAATTTATATGCAATTTCCTCGCTATTAAATTGTATTCCTTTTACAGGAACAGAGTCAAGTGTAAATTCATGTACATTCTCAGTTCCTACACTTTTATTATGTCTACTGACATCAAAATCTACCTCATTATTGAATTGCATTTCCACTACTGGAACATTCAAGTTTAGTGTGCTTCCATTTACATTCCCGGTGCCTACTCTTTTATTATGTGTACTGTCATGGTAATCTACCTCATTATTGAATTGCATTTCTTCTACTGGAACATTCAAGTCAAGAGTGGGTCTAATGCCTGCACCCTTCTTTTCACGTGGATCATTAGCGCAGATGTTCAATTCTTCAGTTGCATCAATAGTATAGATGTTCAATTCTCCAGATCTTTCAATTGATTGAGCTACATCATCTTTATTACAACCTGATGATAAGCTCAACAAAGTTTTAAGTAATATATCAATTGGTGTTTGCAGCAAAATAGCAAACAAATCGATATTAACTAAACAAAGATATATCTCACAAAACCAGGAATATGTTACTAATATAGGGGTTTGAGATACAATGCATATAATGAGTGAATGTAGGATACCTGATGGGTTAGAGGCCCTTCCTAGCACATGTAAACAAGCATTCTTCTCAACAGGTCCCAGCGTCTTACAAATATCGATAAGTTTCCAACCATCGTAAGAACAAGATCTACCTGCAATAACCAAACAATGCCTTAATGGCACACAAGACGACATGCCTTCTTCATCGATAGCATAATGAGATGGAAAGCTACTCACGCCGCCTTAATGGAACTGGTTGGAATGTTTGTGCATCATTGCTTTCTTTCATAATGCCTAACAACAACGAAAAAGAAGAGAAGAAAATGGAATGTTTTGTAAGCAATATATCAAGCGCATACGTTTACTATGATTTAATCAGGATGCATATAACAACGGATACCGATAAGGTTAAGCAAGTCAAAGCAACGATTTAATGAATGACAGTATCAAAGCAAGTGCGGTTTGATATTTGCTTATACTGAGCATAGAGTTGTCACTTACCATGCCAATAAAAGATACATGTCGTACTTGTGTGTTGACGATAACGCTCTCATTATATCCACGAGGTTGTAAAGCAAGTTCAATAAAAATCGCTGACAGAGCAGCAATATGAATGCGAAAATTGTCCCAGCATGCGTGTAACGATGTGTTTCTGCATGGACACATTTTCATAGTTTGTGTACAAATATCTTAGAAATACATATTACAAAACATATAATATCTTACAAAGCGGTATAAATATCGAATAATATATTGAAAATCGATACTGCAGTTCAGCATAATAACTTACAACTCGACAATACAAAACCATAATATCTAAAAGGTCGATAAATATATCGCACAATAAATTACAAATCGATGCAGAAGAAATCGAGCAAAATAGCAAACAAATCGATATTAACTAACAAAGATATATCTCACAAATAACGAGAGTATGTTACTAATACAGGGGTTTGAGATACAGTGCATATAATGAGTGATTGTAGGATACCTAATGGGGTAGAGGCCCTTCCTAGCACGTGTAAACAAGCATTCTTGTCAACAGGTCCCAGCGTCTTACAAATATCGATAAGTTTCCAACCATCGTAAGAACAAGATCTACCTGCAATAACCAAAAAATGCTTTAATGGCACACAAGACGACATGCCTTCTTCATTGATAGCATGGTGAGATGGAAAGCTATTCACGCCGCCTTAATGGCACTGGTTGGAATGTTTGTGCATCATTGCTTTCTTCCATAATGCCTAACGATAGCAAACATGAAGAGAAGACACGAGAATGTTTTGAAACACAACGCAAGCACGAGAAGACGACAATGTGTTGTAAAACAAGATAAAAAACAAGGCGGAAACCTCGACTGGAGACGAAGGCAAAGTTTGGGTTGATAATGGGAGCTACTGTTACAGCAGATGGCGCATGAGTTTAATGAATAGGGAACGTCTCCACTTTAAATAGTTAACATCAAACTTTCTAGATGGAGGACTTTGTTGTCATTTTCTCGAACCCTAGTTTCCCAACTTTTGAATGGAGGATATTTTTGTCATTTCCTCAAACCGTCATTTCAGGGCAAGAAAAGCAAGTAAGGGTGATTAAGTCTTTGCAACAACACCAGAGTCCGATGCAAAGTTATGTCAACATACACGGGAATACGAGCCCCATGTGCGTAAATACATGGCACTCATTCGACCCCCAAAACACAGACGTGGGATTCAGTGAATCATCGGGGGCGAACATACACCACCCTCTCATTTTCAAAGGGTGAGGGTGTGGTATTTATAACCATGGGAGGGGGCTCATGTGATGACATGTGGCAAAGGAGGGTAAGAGTAAGTGAAGGGGAGCACGTTTTTTTGGTTTTTAACAGGCAAGAACGATGGACTGGGTTTTGGGGTGTTGAGATATGGGTTTGGATTGGATCCCAACAGGATCTAATCTAAATCTAGTCGGAATCTAGTTTAGTTAGGTTTTAGGGGTTGATTTCACTTAGTAAACATAAGCCCTTATATTTTAGGTATTTTTTTAAAGGAGTCTCTAAAAAAAAATAAAGGAGAGTATTTTATAAAATAAAATTTTGTTATCTATGTTCAAAAGAAACACTTGACTTCTGGTCAACCTGAGGTTTGGATGACTAATTTGTCTCAAATTTGATAAAAACTACCATTATACTTTCAAAACTCGTCGAGAGTGCTCCGAATGTATTATAACTCTATTTTTTATAAAATAAAGGCCCTTCTTAAAATTTTGATATGAATGCAATCTCATATTTAAAACTCTAAAAATAACTGGAATCAACCAGGAAGAAAAAGAAGAGTGGGCAAGTGACAACAACTGTGGAAGGCGGAGGACAGTGGTGGAGGTGAATGGGTGGATTGTTGGTGGTTAATGGAGGTAGTAGTACACAGTGGGTGGTGTGGCTGGTGGCCACCAGAGTGGCTGCTGACTAGTGGTGGGGGAACCTGTGAAGAACAAATAAGAGGGGAGTGGGAAGGGGAGAAAAGGGAAGTAAGAGGGGAGTGGGAAGGGGAGAAAAGGGAAGCAAGAGGGAGGTGAGAACAATTACGTAAATGACTTGATTTTGGGTTTTCAAAGGGGGAGGGTATCATATTTATAGCCATGTGAGGGGGTTGTACGTGATGACATGTGGCAAAGGAGGGTCCACACATGTAATAAGGGTGAGAGCAAGTGGAGGGGAGGGGAGTACGTTTTTTTGGTTTTCAATGGGCAAAAACGGTGGGCTGGGTTTTGGGGAGTTGGAGATATGCCAGTCTGAATTAAGTTTAGTTAGGTTTAGGGGATTATTTCACTAAGTCTTAACTTAGTGAAACTAAGTCCTTATATTTTAGGTATTTCCTAAAGGAGTTTCTAAAAAAAAAAGAAAGGAGAGTTCTATAAAATTAAATTTTGTTATCTACGTTCAAAAAAAATGGTTGACTTTTGGTCAACCCGAGGCTTGGATGACTATGGCCCTTACTTCATATTTGTCCAAACTTGCTGAGAGTGCTCTGAATGGGTTATAACTTCAATTTTTATGAAATAAAAAATCTTCTTAGATTTTTGATATGAATGCAATCAAATATTTAAATCTCTAAAAATATACCAGTAAAATTATAATTTTTCCTACCACATATCCGAGATTCAATGACTCAATAAATACTGAAGTATTATTTATAAATAATTTGATTGCAACAACTAGTGATAATTAATGTTGAAGTAGTTTGTTTATAAATTCAAAAAATTTGTGGGTATTACACATGGTGTTATGTTGTCTATCATCTTTTATATAGACCCATACTTTACTTTAAAGTTTTGGGGGTAATTATAGAAGACTTTAGGAATGAAACTCAAGTTTAGCACAACCTTTCACCCTCATGAAGACGGACAGTAAAAAATGACAATTCAAACACTGGAAGATATGTTGCGCATATGTGCTCTAAATTGGGTAGGTGACTGGAGTAAACATATGAAATTAACAGAATTCATGTATAACAATAGTTATCATACAAACATTGGTATGACACAATATGGAGTTTTATATGAATGATCATATATATTCCCAGTTTATTGAAGCGATGTTGGTGTAAGGACTATGAAATCACCAATTGTACTCTAACACTACACTAATCAGGTACAGTTGATCCATAAAAGGCTTTTGACAGCTCAGAGTTATCAAAAGAGTTATGCTGATAAGAGACAATGGAAACATGCCTTTAAGGTAGGAGATCATGTTTTTGTTAAGGTTTCACCGATGAAGTGTGTTTTATTTTGACAAGAAGGGCAAACTTAGCCCAAGATACGTAGGACTTTTTGAAAGCTTCAAAAAGATTAAAGGAACATTGTATAGGGTAGCAATTCCTCCTCAATATTTGAGTGTTCATAATGTGTTTTATATCTCTATGCTAAGTAAGTGCATGCCTGACTCAACACATGATTCAATACGAGGATCTGGAGGTTTGGAGAGATCTTACGATCAAGGAGCGACCGATAGAGATTCTTGACCGACGAAAACAAGTGTTGTGAAAGTGTAATGGCAATATCATAGAATCGAGGAAGGTACATGGGAGCCAGTGGCAGAGAAGCAAGCAAAATACCCAAAATTATTTGGTATGTGACTGTAACCAAATTTCATGGAAGAAACTTTTTTAAGGGAAGAAAGATGTAATGCCTACGAATTTTTTATAATTATTTAATAATTAAAGATGAATTTTATATCTCAAATTTAGGATGAATTTTATTTGAGATTTAATTTTAATTTTAGTTTTAATTTTAATTTTAATTTGAGTTTCAATTTTGATTAAATTTAAAATTTAATTTGGATTGGATTTCAATTTGAATTTGATTTATTATTGAATTTGGATTGAATTTCAATTTGAAATTAATTTAAAAATCTAATTGAATATAAGTTTGAATCAATTAAGAAAGTAAGAGCCATAGAGCGGGACACCCCCCTTTGTAAGCCCCTCCTAATTACCTAGAAGTCATACTTTATCAAAAGTCAAACTAACTAGATTAGTTTCTTATTTTCATTAAGAGTCATAGTTAGCTAATGTATCATAGTTTCCTATTTCATATAAGAATCCTAATTAGCCTAGGATTTCATAAATTAAAATGAAATATATGGTATATTAAAAGTAGGTAAGTTTGAAAGGAATTTTCATGTGAGATTAAGAAACCCCACATGAGATTATAAAAAGAGGAGTTTCCTCCCTCACCCCACATGCCTCCTTGGATTTTCTCTCTTTATTCCTAACCATTTTTTTCTCTCTTTTTCTCTTTCCCTCATATCTTTTCATCTTACATGCTCTTCTTGGTGTTGAGTAGAACACCATTGAAGCTGGTGTTGGTGGTGGCTACACATTGGTGGTGCATACGTAGGAAGATACAAGGTTGAATATGGTTTTTGAGAGTTGTTTCAGACGTGCAAAGTCATAGAACGCGAGATTATGAGAAAAAAGTATGAGAAATCTATATAAATAGATTTATATATAGGATTAGGTCATATGAATCCAGATCTTGATTCAAGTTCTTGGTTTAGAACTATAGATTGAGTCTTTGAGTGGGTTTTTCTTTGGTTTCCATAGATACAAAATGACACTGTTACAACATAAAAGTTAAAATTTTGGATTAACCCAACTTTGAATCTTATATTCTTTTATATATTTAGCATGCTGGGTGGTTAGACTATCATATAAGGATCTGATCCATGGAGGATCTGATAGGATTTCATCTATAAAGGTTTTTAACTACAAAAAAAAATCCTAAAATTCATTTTTTTATATGAAATTTGATTTTCTTGAATTCACAATGTGTGTATACTATAAATTTTTCTGTGTATCATGTTAAATGTTGAATTTATAATGAAAAGTATGCTTAGATGTGTATATGGATGAATATGATGTAATTTTGATGAATCAAAATCGTTGGATGCATGTTCTTGATGTTTTTTATAAGAAATATAAAGTTATTGATGTATTTTCTTGAAAACTGCATGTTGTCCTCATATGTTTATTCTAACCAGCCTTAAAGAAGGTTCTCTAAAATAGCAAATCCATAAATTCTAAAAATTTAAAAAATACTTTAAACATATGGAAGCAATCTCAAAAAAAAGTTGGGCTCAAATAAGTTTTAGGTTGGGAGATATGTGACCTGTGGAAGTCGACATAAAATTTTTGTCCCGACGTAAAATCTATGTAGGTTATACATTTTTGTAAAAATCATACCTCCCAAATTATTTTAGAGTTATAGCTGAAATTTTTATGTATGTTAGTTTGTATATTGAAAAACAAACAATACAAATCTTATAGGTTGATTCTTTATGGTTTAAAAATTAAAAATCACGAAAGTTCGGTCCAAAACCTGTAATTTCTAAAAAATAGTCTATTAAATAACATAAATAGCTCATATCATAAAAATTTTAATTATTTATGAGAAATAAATTTTAGTTTGGGTTTTTGGGGACTTATGTCAGACATATCAAGCCACCCACAGTAAAAAACTCAAATTTTGTTTCATTCTTTATGATGCATGACTGTTTTTTTATTGGAAGGACCAAATTGGACATAATTGTTCTGAGAACAAAAAACAGTCAGTATTTTTAGAATTTTTATTTTTTATTTTTGGAATGACTTTAGGTGAGGGTTTTTTTCTTTTGACAACTAACATGTGTATGAATCTACAATAAAAATTCAAAGCAAAAACTATTTTGTGCTTCATGGTAGAATTTCTAAGGGTTGGAAAAATTTGTCCAAACAGTTCTAATTTTGGAACTTGTATTAGAATACATGTCATGGTTCTGAAAGTGAATTAGATGGCCATAACTTGGTTCTAGATGTGAAATAGATGAGTACACAACTTGTTAGTGTACTGTATGTAGGCATAATGAGATTGTATGATTATGTTGTTACTTGTAAACCTAATTTGATTGCTATGTTAAAATTTTCTGCTGTAATGCTGAAATGGGCTGAATAATGTATGATGATATGCTTGCATGATGTTATATAATGCAACATGATGTTATGATATACTTGTGTGCACTAAATAGATAACACTCTTGTTGTCACAACATAACTTTGAAGCTGATTGCAAATATACCCCATGTCTTCAAACAGTCTTCTCAACTACACGATTTCTGAGGTTCTGGTAGTTATAGTGTGATACTTGATTTATGTTGATGATAGAGACACTTTTTAATGTTTTTTACACTTCTAAAATACTAGCGAGTTACCTACAAAAGCATAGAAATTAGTAGTTATGTGTTTGTTATTGGGATCTCCTCCCTAGTTATAATCAAAATATGCAATTAATTCAAGTGAAAAGGAAGATCATAAAGGATCTTAGAAACAAAATTTTGCAGATATCTAATAATTCTCGTCACAACACTCATATGCACTATAGTAGGCGAGTGTTGGAACTGTCTTGTAGTATGCACTGTATGTGATATGTCAGGTCGGATAATTTTTAAATAGGTGAGATCTCTAATCATTTGATGGAAAGGAGTGAGATCCTCTAAGAGTGCTCCAACATATATCTTCATCTTAGCATTAATTACTTCAGGAGTGTCCACCATTTTCTCATCAGTAATTTCAGACATGTCAATAATCTAAGTGGTAAACTTGGTTTGAGTCAGTAAATAACCACGAGAGGAATATGATACCTCAATTTCCAAAAAAAAATCTAAGAAATTTTAGATCAGTCATTTCAAAGTTTTATTTAAGAATACTTTTAGTGTAACTAATTCCATGTTTGTCTCCTCCAATAATGATCATTTCATCAACGTAGATAAGCAGAATAACAATTCCTGTATCAAACTTTTTAAAAATTATGTTGATGTCAGTGTAATAAAATGTATAGACAAACTTAATCATAACCAAAATGAATCTATCATACTAGGCTTTAGGAGCTTGTTTCAAACCACACAAGGCTTTTCTTAGGTGAAAAACATTTCAAGATGAAGCCTCATATCCAGGTGATGTGTTTGTATAAATTTCTTCCTTTAATTTACTATTAAAAATACATTCTTGACATCTTTCTGATAGATGGGTCAATTCTTAATAGCAGTTAAGAGTATGAGGGTTCGAACTGAGATCATCCTAGCTACAAGTGCAAAGGTTTCATCATAATCTATGCCATACTCTTTAAAATATCTCTTGACCACTAACCTAGCCTTGTATATTTCTAAGTTACCATCACTTTTGATTTTTTACTTTGTAGACCCATCTACAACCTATGATCTTTTTTTCTTTAAGTAGGAATTCAATTTGCTAGGTTTTGGACTTTTCTAAGGCTTCTAATTCATCATTCATGACACCTATCCATTCTAGATAATTATTTACTTGGTTATATGAGGTAGGTTCAAAATATGCGAATGTCTTAGCTAAGGATGCTCTATATTGAGAAGATAATTATTCATATGATACAAATCTATCTATCAAATCTTCTGAAAATATTAGGTTTCTGTGTCTCTAGGTTAAAGTACCTTTCTAATGCACTAGGCTGTCTGTCATTTCCTCTTATATTATATCATATGACTAAAGGTTCACTTCTGTTTACATTATCACTTACATGCCCATGGGTATTAAGTTGAAGTTCTTCATATATAGTATCAAATCTCAAAAACTCATCATTGCTTTTAGGAAGCAATTCCAACAAAAAAGAATAGTCATTAGCTTTTTTAGGTACATCTTGATTAAAAAGGCTTTTTTGATAAATGATGCATTTCTAGAAATATAAAGTTTATTGTTTTTGGAATTATAGCATCTAAATCATTTTTGGTTTTCACTATATTCAAGAAAAAATACAAGGTATTGCTCATAGCGATAACCTATCATTTTTGTTTGTAAGAATAAAACTTTTATACCCAAAAATCCTCAATCTAGAGTAATCGGGAGAATTTTATGAAGTTTAGTAGAAGGGACCCTGTTTAGAATGTCCTAGCCTTTGATGCCACACATGTATATCCATGTATTGTACATTATAGCAAAAAAGTATCTTTTAGGATAATAAATCGATTCATATAGTAGAGATCTCTTTCTCTATGGTCTTCCCCAATTAGCTTTTTGGAGTGAAAATCCTACACCAAACATTGGTTCAATGTGAATAAGCTACTACAACCATAATCGGCTATATGAGAAATAAAGAGAAGATTTAAATTAAGTTTTGAAACAAATTTAACTTTAAGAATTATTCTTTTTTTAATTTTTTAATTCTTTTTATGTCAAGATAGGAACCATCAGTGGTAAAAATATTAGATCTACTTGAATTAGTCCCACAATTAGAAAGTAATGAGTTATTGAGAGTCATATAGAAAAATGCACTAGAATCCAAGAGCCAAGAAATCTTACAGAGAGGTAAGAAAAAAACTTGCACCACCGATAATGGAAAAAGACGAGCCTTTAAGAAGCGATTGTAGGGCCTTCACTAATTGGAATAACATCACGGTTTTAATAGATTTGGAATCTCTATTGGTTTCATTCTTGTTATCTTGAGATGAATCCATGATCGCTACCCACTTCTCATCCATTCCTTTGAATTTGGGACAATAGAGCTTAATGTGCCCCGGTTCTCCACAATTGTGAGACACGATCTTTTTTCTCTCATCGTCATTTTGTGGCCTCTCGAAATTAGGTTTGGTGAAGTGGGAAGACTTATATGCATTTGTGTTGGCACCGAGTCTAAAGACCACCAACACATTGTTCTTGGCTTCCTTAGATTCAAACATAGTCTTTAAATCATATTTCTTTCATGCATACTTCAGCTAATACCTCATGTAAAGATGAAATTTTCTTGCGGTGGATGATTGTGGCCCGTACTTGTTCATACTCCTATCTAAAGTCTTTCATGAATTAAAAAAATACGCTTCAAGGATTTGGTTTTTCTTTTGAAGAGCAGAATTGAGTGTTTCCCATATAAGCTTCATTTTAGCCATTTGATCTCATACTATCTTGATAGTACCATAATACTCACTAATGGTTTTAACCCTTGTTTACAATTGTGGATGCGGTCACACAAGTCCCATTTGTGTGCAACATTTTTGTGTGTGTGTGTTTGCTTGATAAAAACATATGCTTCATTGGATTTTTTGAATTCTAGAATATTGGCATATGGTTTTTCATACATACGACCCATGAAAAGGAAGAGAGCCTTGGCATGACCAACTTTACAGTCCTTGTAAGCCTTCTTGTAGTACAAGATAGTTTTTTTTCTCTAACTCCTTGTAAGGGTTTCTGGTGTTAGGACACCGCCTTCTCTCACAATGGACTTGGTGAGAATAGGTTGAGAATCCACTGTAGAACCGTCAACATATTGCCACAAGTCTTTCACAAATAAAATCTTTTTTTATTGCGGTGGCCCACATGTTGTAGTTGGTCTCATCAAACTTTATGGGAACAATTGTTACAACTTTTTTGTCAATCATGGAGAAGAAAAAAAGAAGAAGAAGAAGATGGAGGATGCTGATAACATACTTTTGAAGCAACGAACCCTCGAACTCTTGAACCACCACATGATCTTCATCCACACAAATCACAAGTCAAGAGCTCCAAGGCTCTCATACCATGTAATGAAATACAAAGAAAAGTGCATAAATAAATGTTACTATGGGCTTACAAGATTACAAGAGTATGCACAAAACAACAAGCCCCTTACATGCTAATATAAATAAGATCATAAAGTCCCTTATGGGCAAGAATACACTTAAAATAATATATATATATAGATTGAAATATCATGGGAAGAACCTATATTTATAGAGGCTCTATACAACGCAAGGGGTGTTGGGGATTTGGCTCAAAACTATCTAGGTTTCCTACAAATTATCCTTCATTTAATGATGTTCATTTATTTCAACTTGTTTAGTCCCACATTTAAGAGTGTATGGACTCTACTTGGCTTTATATAATGAAGTGTTCCCTTTATGAGAAAGGCTTGTTGGGGACATATCAACTTGAACATTGAACTTTGAACTTGGATCTTGGACTTTGGACTTGGGTTTTAGTTTTTTTTTTTTCGATTTGGCTCGGCTCGATCTAGTCTGGTTTGGTCTTTGAACTTGGAACGATTTTAATCCCCAAGTTTAAGACTGACCCTTGAATAACCCATTTATGAACTTTGCCCCAATTTTAATTTGTGCATGAATTGTTTGGTCATTGACCAGACTTGCCCAATGTCTTTTGCATAAAGAATTTAAGGTCAAATGGTCCATTAGCCGCCTCTCCCTATTGATCATTGACCACAACCCAAAATCTAAACATTCTTGATCTCAAGAGGCCCTTTATGGCTGGCCGTTTAGGCCCTCTTAATGCCCTTTATGGGCCTTAATTTCTAGTTGGGTTGGGGCCTATATAAATATTAACCTCTATCGCATTCTCATAATCTCATACACAACTCTCTTCTCCTCTCTCCCTCATGCGCTAGCCTGCTCTCTCTCTTGAGGTCCCTAGCTCACTATAAGTCTCTTTCTCTTTTCCTAGTAATTTCTTTAATGAGCTCTATCCTTGAAATAGTCAAAGCTTTGCCTAAGTTTATCTTAGGATCCCTATCTAAGCTGAACCTAGGGTCCCTACCCAAGTTGAGCATAGGGTCTAGCCTAAAGTTGACCCAGGTCAACCTTACTATTCAAGAAGCTTTTCAAGGTGATCCAAGTCGAGTTATTCGGTCTCACCCAGTGTAGGGTGTGGTTCGATCTTCGCAAGAAGGCGAAAACTCCATTCTATGCTAGGAGCGTAGTTGCACAAATATCCATTACACTAAGGCATTGATCCTAAGTGGGGAAAGTATCGCTTGAAAGATAGATCATATAGCATATGCCTTTGAGTGCACCTGGTTCAATATCAGTTGCCTTACTCTCTAAGTGAAATAAATTTTCATTAATTTTCAAGTGATAGATCTGCAAAATGGCAACTGTGAAAGTTAGAAACCAGAAGCTGTCCAAGTTATCCCAATTTGATGCATAAATTTCAAAAGGTGGCAACACAAGGTTCTCATTTTCTTTATAATAGAAAATATGGTGTACGTGCTCATGGAGGAATGTCTAAAAAAATGAGAGGATGAAACCATTACTAAAAACTAAAAGAGACAAAACTGGATATAGGATGACTTCGTATGTCACAACCACATGCTGAATACACTCTCAAACACCCTATTTGACCTCTACTCAGAAGTCAGTAAGGCTTTTGTTAATAAGTTTATGGATTTAAAATTCTTTGATAATAGGCCACTGCGACCTCAAGTCCTTGAGATACTGATTTTGTTCAATCAAATCAAGTCTAAGGGTTTATAGAAATGAATTAAAACATATGAATGAAGATTTTATCCTAGAATAGCTTCTATAATATCTTAGAATCGAGGAAGCTCAATCTCAAGATAAGAAAGTTGAAGTAAAAAAAGTTCATATTAAGGTAAACATTGTTGAACGTAAACCAAGGTTTAAACCCAAACTTAGAAACAAGAAAAAAAATCCAAAACCATTGCTAAGAAATGGGATTCTATTTCTTGCTATACTTACGGTAAATTGGGTTACTATACGAGACAATGTCGATATATGAAGACAATTTTAAGGCAATAAGGCTAGTAAACCTGATGAAAAACTGGTGGTTGCAGTGAGATATTTATAATCAATTCAGATAAATGGTGATACATAGATTCTGAATCGATGATCCAATCATGCAATGTTAGAAGTATTTTCAAAACATACAAAATCATAGGGGAAGACTATAAGATCTATATGAGAGATTCATATGAGGATAAGGTCCATGGAAAAGATACTGTGGTGGATCACTTTACCTTTGAAAAATGATTTAACCCTTCAAAATGCGTATCATGTATCTACTGTTACAAAGAATCTCATATTTGCCTGCCTGCTTACAACTTGTAGTTTTAAAATTGTAATAAAATTTGGTAGTATTATACTATCGAAGAACCACAAGTTTGTAAGCAAATGCTACTTCACCAATGAGTTCTTCTTACAACTTGTAGTTTTAAAATTGTAATAAAATTTGCTAGTATTATACTATCGAAGAACCACAAGTTTGTAAGCAAATGCTACTTCACCAATGAGTTGTTTAAGCTCAATTTGATTAATAAAACTTATTCAACTTCTATTTGTATGTCTGACTCATGATTTATGATATATTAGATTAAGACATATTAATTATAAGTCTTTGAGAAGCATGGGTAACCTAGAACTTATTCTTAAATACAAAATTAAACATGTTAGAAAATATGATATTAGCATTCAAGTAAAGTTTGCAAAAAAACATTTTTCAAGTGTTGAAAAAAATTTGAAATTACTTGGTTTAATACGCAATGATTTGTGATTTAAAAAATGCTCCAACTTGTGATAGAAACAACTACTTTATAACTTTTATTAATGATTTTTTAAATATGCTTATGTCTATCTCATGAAAATAAAAGATAAATCTTTTAAAAAATTTAAGATTTTTAAAGTAGATATTGAAAACTTTCATTATTACAAAATAAATCTATTAGATTCGGCAGAGTTGGTGAATATCTTTCAAATGAGTTTATCAAATTTTGTAAAATTCATGAAATACATAGACAAAATACTGATCCATATACTCCAGAGCATAATGGTATAACAAAATGTATGAATAAGACTCTAATAGACATGGTTAATTCAATCCTTATAAGTTTTGGAATAGAATATAATCGTTAGGCTAATGCCTTGCTTAGTTCATACCATTTCTTAAATACAGTTTCGTATTATAGTTCAAACACTATACCTTATGAATTTTGGAAAGCTAGAAAACTAAATTAAAACTAATTAAAAGTATGGGGTTACATTGCTTACTAAACCAAAATTAACCAAAGTTGGTCTCAAAACACGAACATGTGTTTTCATTGGATATTCTCAAAATATTAAAACCTATAGATTTATGGATATTGAAACCAAAGCGATGAGAATTTATCCAAGCTGAATTTAGAGAAGATTTAATTTTAAAAAAAAAATAAACCAAGAAAATGAATTTATGAGCCAAAAAATTCTCGAAATTCAAAAAAGTAAAATGTTAAGAAAGCCAAAAGATTTTGGACTTGATTTTCATCTCTACATGATAGATAGAGACCCACTTTCCTTTTCGAAAGCTATGACCTATCTAGATGACCCTTCTTGGAAAGTGGCTATAGAGAGTGAATTAGATTCTATCATTAAAAATAAAACTTAGATTTTCGTTGATTTACCTCATTGTTTTAAACCTTTGGGATGTAAATAGATTTTCAGAAGAAAACTTTGAATCAAAGATTCTATTAATAAATTTAAAGCTAGACTTGAAGCTAAAGTTTTTTAACAAAAACCTAGACTTATTATTTTGACACATATGCTTCTGTTAGCTGGATTGCACCCATTAGAACTATGGTTGCTTTAGCATAATTTTTTAAACTTGACATTTCCCAAAATAGATGTTAAAATTGCATTTTTGAATGATGTCTTAGAGGAAGAGATTTATCTGAAACAACCTAAAGGCTATGTAGTATTAGGTCAAGAAAATAAAGTTTATAAACTAGTAAGCTTTTTATATGATTTAAAATAATCACCAAAACAAGGGCATGAAAATTTTGATGAAGTGATAATTTCATACGAGTTTAAGATTCCTGACTTTGATAAATGCATATATATATTAAAGTAAGGAATAATCATGTTATAATTATTTGTCTTTATTTGGATGATATGTTAATCATGAGCAGTAGTATAAAATGCATAAATAATACCAAACACTTTCTTTCATCTAAATTTGATACGAAAGATATCGGCTTAGCTGATGTCATACTTGGTATAAAGTTGACTAAACATGAGAGTGGATATGCATTAACTCAATTTGACTACATTGAATTTTTTTTTAAGAAAATATAGTCGTTATGATTGTAAACTTATTGCTACTTCGTTTGACCCTAGTGTTAAACTATCAATTAACACAGAAAGAAGTATATCTCGGTTAGACTATACAAGTATTATTGACAGTCTCATGTATGCTATGAATAAAACTCGACCAGACATAGCATTTTGCATGAGCAAGTTGAGCCGATATACTAGTAATCCATGACGAGAAAGTTGATGCAAATATCCACAAGTGGTGGAATATTTACCCTTTGATATGGAGATAATAGCATTATCTTCAACTAGTATTGAAGCCGAATGAATAAATAATCTTTTAATGGAGATACCATTATGACATAAGTTGATACCTCTGATAGCTATACATTGAGATAGTCAAATAACTATATACAAAGTGAAAAATAATAGTGATGGTGAAAAAACTAGACATACTAGTCTAAAACACAATTATGTGAATAGTTTACTCAAGCAAAGAGTAATCTCTATTGAGTATATGAAATCTTGTCAAAACTTAGTAGATCTATTGACAAAAAAAACTTTCTCAAAAAATTTTCTTTAAGACATCGATGGGAATCAGACTAAAATGTAACATCCTCAAATTCACCTTCAAAAATACATGACTTTTTTTTAGAAGTGAATGACACTAGGACTATTCTGTGGTCTTGTTTCAATCATACCAAATACTAGACATCTCACTTGAGCGCAAGCTCGAGCATGTCTTAGCCTCCTAGTACCAGGTGCAGTATAGAACTACCAAAGGCAAGAACCCATTGTCAAAAATAGAAATACAAATTTTTAATTAAATATAAAAAATATCTCACAGTTCTAAGATCTATCACAAATTAACATCTATCACACCAACCATACATTTTAAACCATAACTTAAAATAAGATAGTTTTAACCCGTAATCAAACTTAACAAACTGTAAGTTCACAAGTTAAAAATTCAATCAATACCAAATATATAGAACCCAACCACTAATTTGTAAACATCGTCACTCCCAAGAAGCCAGTTTTGCCATCACACCACTCAGCAAAACCTGAACCTCATAATATGAATAATGTTAAATATAATGGGTGAAAACTCATGGTCCTCATACAAAATCTGACCTTATCCAATAGTAAAGGGTAAAACATAAATCATCCAAACTTATATTTCATAAAATAGTTAAGCATACATGATAATTCAAATATGACAATAATCAAGATATGATTGCATACAAACACATTCAACATACTTGCATAATCACATAATACAAAACTTGATGCATGTATCAAGGCATATACAATATATAAACCAATGTCACTGCATGAATAGCTTTTATCCCCTTACTGACAGTTTCAAATCCAATTTTTCGGCAAAATCTTGAATTTTACATGATCTATTTGAGTCTTCAAAATTTATAAAAAATAAAATGTATTTTTCTTTTATTTTTTCAAATCTATTCATATGATATGCATAACATATCCAAAAATTAGCCTTAAACTCAAAACTATTGATTTATTATATTTTTATAAAAAATGACTATCAAGAATTACTCTCCACACAAGACAAAATTTCTATCTTGGGTTGCAGCAGACATAACCCTCACCTTTGTACGACCAATGAGGCCCAATTTTTTTTGAGATACCTCCTAGATGTCTGGAAGATCTCCATTTGGTCATTGGTGATCTGATTTGAGAGTTACATTTATTTTACTACAACGGATCGGTCAAGAAAATCAAGATAATATGAAAAATATAAAATAAATCATGATAAAAATAAGAAAACTCAAGCATAAACATGAAATATTTATTTTTAATCATGTATCAACACATAAACAACATCTAAACATCATCTACAGTCATAAAAAGATGTCATATAATCATGATATATGATTTAAAATCTAAATTATCAAAATAAATCATGATTTTTGTACAGAATAACTAGTTTAAAATGCTAGCATGCAAAAACTCCATAAAACACATAAAATAAATTTGCAAGAACATGATTCATATTGTAAACACATGCAAGAAAGCAAATATACATCCAATCATGCTGGAAACAAAGATTTAACCATCTAAAATTATGTAGGAATATGAAACTATGCATTTCGGGTTACCTGATTTTTCTGTTTAGCCGTCCAGGCATAGATTTATCAAAAAAAGACTTTGTAAATCTGTTTTAAAGCATGATATTAAATTAAAAATACTTTTAAAACCTTTTTCAAACATATTCGAGATCTGATCCACTATGGATCAACCTGTAGAATCTGCAAGATGAACAATTTATGCATTTGCATCCGATCTATGCTACACTCAAGATGAATCCTACTTGAAGCATGTTTTTGGAACCACCAACGCCTTCGTCTTTTATCCTAGCACTTTGGAGCAGCTTCAATGGTTGCTGAAAAAACTCTAAGGAAGAAGAAGAAGAATTCTAATGAGAATAGGAGAGGGTGGGAGAACTAACCTTGTTGATCCTCCTCATGTGGGCCTCTATTTATAGATGGGCTTAAACAAAAGTTCCATCTCAAATATAAGATGTTAATATCTATTAATATTTTTATTAATCAAATAAAAAAATAAATTATGGGTTTTAATTTATTAAATTTCAAAATTAATTATGCTAGAGTAGAAAGGTGGAGACTTCTTACCCTGACTTGGGTTTCAGTGAAATGATAGCCTTTTGAGAGACCTACAAACCCAAAGACTCATCAAAATTCGATGTTTAAATGGTAAATTTGATAGCCCTCAAAACGTAGATCGTCGTGGTGGTGCTAGATTTAGTCATACACATACAAATCAACATAAAATCTACTTGATGTTGAAAAACATTAATTTTTGACCTAAAATTTGTCTTGAACTTTGGTCGATGATAAAAATGCTCAAATCAACACCAATTTGGCCATGTAGATAATGATTTCAATGCCATCAAAATGAGGAAAGTCAAGGTCAACTCCGATCTAATAGTTGAGTCATCAATCAGCCAAAATTTCTATTAAAATAATAATGACCTTATTCAGAGCATCTGACCCTATGGGTCCAATCCAGTGAGATTACATCCAAATCCATATTAGATCCAAACTCAGGTTTGGATCTAAACCTAAATCATCCAAGATCCAAAACCCTGAGTCACCTCTAAAACCCTATGGGTCACACTGACTGTGCCTGGAACCCCCATTGGGCTAGGCGTGACCTCTCTAAGCCTCTTTTGAAACCTGGTTTGAGTCCAAAACACTGATTAGTCATCTTAGACTCTCGAATATCACCTAAATATAAAGTTGGTTTTAACTAAAATTTAAAATTTAAAAGTTTAAACTAAAACAAAATCGCAAGTGTTACATTTTGCCCCCCTTAAAGAAATTTTATCTATAAAATTTTGTACTTACTTGAATAAGTGAGGGTATTTCTCCTTCATGCTAAACTTGGGCTCCCATGTACACTCATCGATTTCATGATGTTGTCAGTGCACCTTCACTAAGAAAACAGTCTTTGATTGCAATACCTTTTCCTTATGGTCAACAATCTCCATAGGTTGTTCTTCAATGGTCAGATCTTCCTGAATCTCAATATTCTCATATTAGATCATGTGCGATGGGTCAGGTACATATTTTCTTAGCATCGACACATGAAATACATTATGAATATGTGAATACTGAGGTGGTAACTCTAACCGGTAAGCTACTGTGCCAATTCTCTCTAGGATATTAAACGGTCCTATATATCTGGGACTGAGCTTTCCCTTCATACCAAATCTGAACACACTCTTGGTAGGAGATACTCGCACAAAAATGAAAACTTCTACCTCGAATGTGAGCTCTATACATTGTCGGTTTGCATAACTCTTCTGCCTACTCTAAGCTACCAAAAGTTTGTCTTGTATTTTCTGTATATGCTTAGTGTAATGCTCAATCACCATTGGTACATCAACTAACCTCACACCAATCTCATCCCAGTAGACTGGTGATCTGCATGGTCATCCATACAATTTCTGGTAAGGCGCCATCCCTATACTGGTGTGGTAACTGTTGTTATAGGCAAACTCTGCCAAAACAACATGTTTATCCCACTCGCCTCTCCAGTCCAGGACACACGTTCTCAACATGTCCTCCAAAGTCAGGATCGTTCGCTATGACTGTCCGCCTATCTGAGGATGAAAGGTTGTACTAAACTTCAACTTCATACCCAAAGCCTTCTGCAATTGTCCCCAAAACTTGGATGTGAACCTCATATTCCTGTATGATATAATCGATAGTGGCACCCCATGCAATCACACTATCTCCTATATGTATAAGTCTACTAGACTCTCCAAAGACTAACTGATCTTAATCAAAAGAAAATGGGTCGACTTGGTGAGTCGATCTACTATCATCTAAATTGCATCTTTACCCCTACGGGACCTCAGTAAGCCAACCACAAAGTTCATTGTGATTCCTTCTCATTTCCACTAAGGGGTCTCTATCTGCTGCATCAAATTGTCGGGCCTCTAGTGCTTTATCATGATATGTTGATAGGTCAAGCACCTAGACACCTACTTAGCAAGTTTTCTCTTCATACCAGTCCACTAGTAATTTCTTTGTAGATCCTTGAACATCTTAGTGCTACCAGGGTGAATGATGTACTTGATTTGATGGGTCTCATCCAACACGTCACCATTAATTTGTGGGTTATTTGACACCCACAATCTATATCTGAACCGAATGCTTCTGTCCTCTTCTAAGTGTAAGGTTGTCTGATCCTGCTTGCATATGTCTAACATCTGTGAGAACTGTGGATCATCTTTTTGCTTGTCGATAATTCGCTCCATCAGCTCGGTCCTTATTGCCATTCTACATAAAAAAATCCTTTCTTGGTTTGCTTTGAAAGGATTCCACTCAATAAGATCTTCGATCAGACTCCACAAACCAGAAAAGACATTGCTCGCCTTTCAATTAAGGGCATCTGCTACTGAATTTGCCTTCTCTGGGTAGTAGGCAATCGTAAACTCATAGTCTTTCACGAACTCCATCTATCTGTGTTGCCTTATATTCAACTTCTTCAGAGTAAAAAGATACTTAAGGCTCTTGTGATAAATGAATACCTCGAATTGCTCACCATACAAATAGTACCTTAAAATCTTTAATGCGAAAACAACCGCGACTAACTCAAGGTCATGAGTAGGATAATTTCTCTCATGCACCTTCAACTGATGGGAAGCATACACTATCATTTTTCCATGCTGCATAAGAACACCTCCCAAACCTGTACCTAAGGCATTCGTGTAGACTACAAACCCTCCTTGCTCTGATGACAAGGTCAACACTGGGGCTATCGTGAGCTTCTTCTTTAGAGTCCTAAAGCTATCTTTGCACTTGTCATCTCATATAAACTTATTCCCCTTTCGTAGCAACTTGGTCATAGGCAGGGCAATCTAAGAAAAATCCTGAATAAAACACATATAATACCCTGCTAACCCTAGAAAACTATATATCACGGTAATATTCTACGGTGGTTCTCAATCTAATACTATTGTTGCCTTCAATATACCAACAAAAATAATAAATAATGACAACTTAACACAAGTTGGAGATATAAAATTGATCACTTACCTTGGAAGGATCCATGAACACTCCATCCCTTGAGATCACGTGGCCCAAGAACATGACCTCCTCGAGCCAAAACTTACACTTGAAGAACTTAGCATACAGCTAATGTTCTCTAAGGGTCTAGAATATTATCCTCAGGTGATCTCTGTGATCCTCCATGCTCTCCAATTAAACCAAGATATCGTCTATAAAGACAATCATAAACAAATTCAAATACAGTCTAAATATTCGGTTCATGAGATCCATAAATATTATTGGGGCATTCGTAAGCCCGAAGGGCATAACTATGAACTCATAGTGCCCATAACGCGTTCTGAATGTTGTCTTGAGAATATCTCCCTCTCTAATCTTTAGCTGATGATATCCAAACCGCAAATCGATCTTGGAAAATACTTTCAAAACACCAATAAACCATTTAAAAGATTCAAAATCAACATTATTAATTGGGGTAAAACATTCAAAAATCTCTAATTTAAATTTACCTTGGCTCTCTGAAGTTGGTCGAGTAAGTCTTCGATCCTCGGCAATAGTTACTTATTCTTCACAGTCGCATGGTTAAGCATCTTATAATCAATGCATAACATCATCGATCCGTCCTTCTTTATGAAAAGGACTTGTGCTCCTCATGGTGAAATGCTAGGTCAAATAAATCCCTTGTCAAGCAGCACCTGTAACTGGTTTTTCATCTCCTCCAACTCAGCTGGTGCCATCCGATAAAGAGCTTTATAGATTGGAGTCATTCTACGCGCCAACTCTATAGCAAAGTCAATCTCTCAAGTAGGAGGTAACCCAGATAACTCTTTAGGAAACACATCCTCAAACTCGTTCACCACATCCAGGTCTCTAAAGCTAGTCGATTTAGACTCTAACAAGGTAACACTGACCAAGAAGGCTTCGTAACCATTCTTGACCCATCATTGAGCTTTTTAGGGCTGAGATCAACTTAACATTCTCTAAAGGCTTCTCTGCTCAGTACTCTACTGTTTTCATTGCAAAATTTTACTTTTGCAAGTCAAACCGACCTTTGAAAAAGATTTTGAAAATAACTCGCCTCCGTTTTAAAATGCAGGATAATTTTGAAGAATGGGACTCGCCTGTCGGTACTAGATTCAACCATTTCTGGCACCTTAACCATTGATAATTGAATCAAAGATCAACCATCTGCTTTGCTTTGCTTTGCTCAGCTTATCTAAATCGATGTTCTAATTCCTAGATGCACAAAGAATCAGGCATGTGATGAATTTCAGACAATGCAGGTTTGAAAACATGATGTATGCTTCAGAGATTTGAAATACTTAAGAAATCCTTGGAAAAGATAACACTTTGAAAATTATGAGCCTTGTTGAGAGAATGTTTCTGAAGAAAAGGAAAATTGATTTCTGAAGAAATCTTGATGTATTGTGAAAGTTGATTTGTGAGGGAATTCAAATAACTTTGGAAAAACTCGATTTCTCTGAATTAGAACTTGGAAATTGAAAATGTTAGGACTTGGAAAATTGTAATTTTGAACTTGAGAAATACTTGGAAGATCTTTGAAAAACCAAAGGTTTTTGAGAAAATCAATTTTGAGGAAGATTAGGGCAAATTTGAGGAAAATCAATTTTTTTTAAATGAAGCTCAGGAATCCATCAAAAAGAAGGGGCATGTGGCCCTGTGAAATACTTTCATGATGCAATTTAAACCTAAATGATGTATGAATATGATTTTGAGAAAAGATTTTTGAAGATTTCTGAGAAAATTGTTTGAAAAAGGAATTTTTGTGCCTTATAGAATTTCCATGAATCAAATTCTCTACATATCCCTGACTATGGCCACAGATATGGATTGAATATAACCCACTTGATTCTAAAAGGATAAAAACATTATAAAAGATTGAAATATGCTATGATTTTTGAAAATAGCCTAAGAGTGTCGGCTGATTGTGGCTTAACAGAAGATGGTAAATCTGGATTTCGTTCGTATTCTGACTATGGCCATAAATACAAACTCGATCGAGTTTACCAACTCCCTAGAAGCTAGTGCACGTGCCATTCGTGTAGACCATGATGAGTTTGAACATGCATGAATCATCATTCATCATACATTAACATTATTATAAAATTAAAGTATATGCACATGCAAACCCTAATCTAAGCAGGGATTTAAATTCTTATTCCACATTTATTTACAATTTGCAACACTAATTGAATTTAAATAAAGGAAAATAAAAGAGATACAAACTTTAATGTCCCTACAAAACTAGAAAACTTGTTAGTGAATATATGTTGGCTTTTCTATATTTATCCAGTAATATCTAGAAATTTATGTATTTATCTAGATATAAGCCTTTTCCCATATTTTTTCAGATATAAACATAATAAAATATAGAAAAGGTAAAAAAATAATAAAGATAAATACCTTTTAAATTCGGAATTTGAGGAAGAATGACAAAAATACCCCTGAAAACAAGACTATGGCCTTGAAATCAGGGTTTTTTCCAGAAAATATTTTGGTAAAACTTTAGATTTAGGGGTTAAAAAGACTCAAATCAAAGACAAATCGAATATTCAATGTCCTAGCATGATTCTAAACATAAAAAAACCCTAAAAACATAAACTTTTATGAATAAAATTAAAAATATAACAAAAAACATGATTTTGCCAGTGCTTCAGGATCCTACGGGCACCCTATTTTGCAATATAATCGATTTAAGCATCAAATGAGTTCCAAAATTGCTAAAAATCAACACCTGCACTTCTGATAACCCTAAAATTAAATTGAAATCATAAAAATTTATTTTTGACATTATTCCAATATGAAAATTGCATAAAACCCCTAAAATATGCTATTTTTACCTCTGGGCACGTAACTGTCCCATCGTCAGACCCGAATTAGGGGTCAATTCACCATGTAAATTTATACAATTTTACAAAGAACTAATAGACATAAAAACAGAGATTCTCCTTTTTACATATCAGAAAAATCATCTCCGGTTAGGGAGATATCGTTCCGATAATCCGTACTTGAATTTAACAAATTTAAAATCTATCAAAATAGGTACTTCCGGTTTCAAATTCCGGGAAAAATAGTAAATCATATCAAAAAATTCTGAAATTTTATCATTAAATATCATACATCTAATTAAAGAATTTTCTTTCTTACAGATCATTGATCAGATCTCCGGTTAGGGAGATACAATCAATGCAAGTTAACTTAAGGTTTTAATAAAATATAATTAGTTCTAAAAAGTTGATTTAACTTTTTGACAGAAGAAAAATAGCAGAAAATGACATAAAAATAAAAGAAAATTACAGTAAACAATAGATTCTAATACAAAGCTATTGTAATTTACGGATTATGAATCATATCTTGGATGAGAGAAATATCACATCTGCAACTTATACCTAGATATCAATAGCGATTTTAAGTAACAAAAATTATGATCCGAATTTGTATTTTTCTAACAAGGTTCTCGAATTCAAAAACCTCTGATTTTTTTACAGAGACTTACTGACAAATCCATGGACTAATCATAAAAAAATTAGAATTTTATAACAATGATTTAAATGTGAAACAACATGATTTCTACAAGCCTAGAATCAAAACACACGAAAATCTAATAAAACACTAAAAACAACTAATTTAAATATGAAACTAATAAAAAATACATGAACATCCTAACAAAACTTAATTTAATGCTAGAATACATGAAATAAACATTAATATAATAAGAGAATAAAAAAATACAGGGAATCCATTATTGAAATTGATTTAGCCTTTCAAAATATGGATTTAGCCCATTTAACGAGTAAATCACATATTTCATTGATTAAGAACATAAAAAACATCAATATAAACGATTCTAATGGTTTAGAATCTTGGAAAACATCCCCAAACTGAGTTAGATCATCTTCTTGATTCGTTTTTGGGGTTCTTGGATGAGATTCATGGTTGAAATCCATGAAGGAGGGGGCGCCCATGGTGAAATCCAATGTAAAACCTAAAAAAAACTAATAAAATGCATGAAATAATATTAGAGAAACTCACCTTGGGGGCTGCAGCTGCTAAGGAGGAAGGAGAGGTGCTGGAAAGGAGAGAGAAGCTCCAAGAATTGATGTGAGAGAGGAATAAAGGTCGACCCCCCTTATGGCTACTTAAATAGAAAAAAAATAGGTTTAGTTAAAGAGTTTGGAAATTTCCAAACTCTTTTCCTAATTGGCTTCTTAGGGGGGGGGGTTCTATGGGAGATGACTATCCTACCCCTATCCCTAACTACCTAACATGACTCCTAATGAAACCCTAAAAGATCCAAATGTGGCACCACCTAGTGTGGGCCCCATTTGGGTTTTCGAAAACCCTAATTTTTAAAGCTTTAAGATCAAATTTAAAAACAAAGGTAAAAATAAAAGTTTTAAAAACAAACTTTGACTCACCTAGACATCTAACCTAAGTAGGACACTGTCTAACCCTAGTCTAACCCTGACCTCTTCAAATGTGGTGCCACCTCGAGTGGGCCCCACTTGAATTTTCAAAAGGAATTTTAAAACTTGAAAATGAGAGAGTTTTTCAAAAGATATTCAAAAGTAGACCTGAAATTGAAAGTTCTGAAATGGTACAGAGTCCTGACTGGGTTAGAACTCCTCTAGATGTGGTGCCAACAGGGTGGGCTACACATCAAAGTTTTGAAAATTTTGAAATAAAGACTGAAAATAGCTTTGAAAAGGGGTTAAAATCAACAGCTGAAATTCAAAGATTTTGAAAATAGAGTTCTGAGCGAACTGAAACCCTAGACCAGAGTCCTGAACCAATTAGGACTCTGAGATTTTAGAATTTTGAAAGCTAAATGATAAAGTTTTTTATCAGAACTGGTAAAATAAGTCAGAAATTACAGTAAGGGTTAGAGTCCTAACTCAATTAGAACTCTGAAATAGAGTCCTGAATTAACTGGTACTCCTCAAAATGATCTAATTCTTTTGAAAAACAAGTTAAGAAGGTGAAGATGGAGGTAAAACAAGATTCAGAATAGGGTCCTGATCATATTAGGACTTTGAGACAGAGTCCTGATTGGACTAAAACTCTAGATTTTGAGTCTTTTCTGAAAATAGATGAATGATTTTATAAAACCTGTGAAAATAGCAACAAACAATAAAATCAAGATAGAGTCCTAATTCAACTGGGACTTTGGGAGCAGAGTCCTAACTTGCCTAGGACTCTCAGAATTTTGGATTTTTTGAGAAAACAGATGAGAGGATTTTAGAAAATAGGTGAATATTGAAGTCAGGTTAGAGTCCTGGTTCGATTAGAACTCTGAGGAAGAGTCCTAATTCGATTAGAACTCTGAGGAAGAGTCCTAATTCGATTAGGACTCTGAGAATTTTGGTTTTCTGAAAAGCAAATGATGAGATTTTAAAAAGGACTTTTGAAAATCAGTGAAAATAAAGTAAAAAAAATGAACTCGAGATAGAGTCCTGATTCGATCAGGACTCTAGGATAGAATCCCATAATTTTGAAATTCTGTGATAAATATGTGACAATTTTGAAATTTGGAAAGATAAATAAATTTTTTTTTTAAAGATTTTCTCAAAATTGAAATCAGGATCAGAGTCCTGATCCAACTAGGACTCTGAAAAAAGAGTCCTGGTTCAACTAAAACTCCGAGTTTTGACTCATTTTAAAAAGTTTTAAAGAAGTTATTTGAAAACTGACAGAATAGCGATGAAAGATAGAGTTCTAATCCGACTGAAACTCTGAAAAAGAGTCCTGATCCGGTTAGAACTCTAGATTTTTGGCTAAAATGATAGATTTTGAAAATCAGATGAGAATGTTTTGAAAACAAGTGAAGAACATGAGTAAAGGGTAAAATCGGGATAGAGTCCTGATTCGATTAGAACTCTGAGAAAGAGTCTTAATTCGATTAGGACTCTAGAATTTTGGCCAAAATGAAGGATTTTGAAAGATTTTCTCAAAAATAGGTAAAATGGTAGTAAAAGATAGAGTTCTGATCCGACTGGAATTCCGAAAAAAGAGTCCTGATCCAACTCGGACTCTGGAAAAAGAGTCCTGATCGGACTGGGATTCTGAGATTTTGGCCAAAAATGACAAGAATGGGCAAGGGATATGACTACATCTGGTTTAAAATCAAAATGAAGTTTTGAAAAGATTCAAAAAGATGAAAAAACAAAGTCTTGATTCAATTAGGACTCTAGAATTTTTGATAAATTTGATAAATGACTGATTCCAGAAGCAACACCACCTAAATGGGTCTCATCTGAGAATTAAAATCAATTAAAATTGAGTTTAAAATGAATCCATATTGCGTTTTTGAGAAAAACATTTAAAATATAAGATCCTGGGGGTTGGCAAATGGCAAAATGTTGATTTAAAACCCAGGTATTTAAAATTGTTTTTGAAAGATGAGTTTTAAAACTCGAATCTGGATTTAATATTTTAAAAACTAGAGTACTGGATCTCGATAATGAGATGCAATGACACGCAATTCCATAAAATGCAATGAAATGATATGCCAAATGCATGCCATGGTATGCAATGACACATGAAGTATAAATACTGAATGGGGGTGAAAATTTGGGGTGTTTACATCTACTCTAAGATAGAGTCATCTGGATGCATAAACCTGATCTTCCTATTACGGCAATCTATAAAAGCATAATGTTCGTATAGTCAGTTCATCCCTAGAATGACATTGTACTCAATCATATCCAAAATGATCAAGTTGGCAGGTAAGTTCAGCCCAACAGTACTGACCTCTATCTCAGGCAAAAACTTTTAAACAATAGATTTATCACTCAAAGGCATTATGATCTCAAGTATATAACCCGAAACTATAGGAGGTAGGTCTAACATACAAGCAAACTAAGTAGAAGCAAAAGAATGGGTCGCTCTTGAATCAAAGAGGACCCTAGCACTAAAGCTTGCAATAGAGAGGGTACAATCAATGACATCGACATCCTGCTCCAGTTCTTTTAGAAAAGTAGCATAGACGTGGCTAGTAGTCTTTTCTAACCCTGCTGCTGGCGTGGCTGATACTACTACTGTTGCAGCCTTGTGCTCTTCTTGGCGGGTGGTGCAGACTGCTGCCCACCAAACTTTCTCTTTTGACCAAATCTCCTTTGGCTGCTAGATTTCTGCTGCGGTTGCTTTTCTTGGAATTTCTGGCTCTCTACCCAGTCATCATTAAGCAAAGTGGCCACCTCAATGGTCTCGCTTAACGTCCTAGGTCTGCTCGTGTAGACCTTCATCCTAAGAGACGATTTCAATACTTGAGCAAACTTCATAGCCTAATCCGCCTCCTCAGTGTACAGATTGGGATAATAGCACTCCAACCCGTGGAAACTCATGATATAGTCCTCAAGACTACCTGTTTGCTGCAGGTCTAAAACCTCTACATCTTCTTGTCTCTAGCGTGCTTCAAAAAGTATGCTGCATTTAAGACCTCTAGAAACTGAGCCCAAGTGACTAGTCTGCCTTGGAAACAGATTGTATGTATGGTCTCCCACCACCTCTCTGCGTGCTCCTTCAACCTGTAAGTCCTGAAACTGACCTAGCAGTCCTACGGAATCTCCTAAACTCAAAAAAATTGCTTGATCTCTTACACCCAATTCTCAGCTAGATCTGGATCCCTCTTTCCTGTAAAAGCAGGTGGATCCATGTCCATGAACTTCTTGTAAGTGGTAACACCAACTACTACCGGTAGAGGTTGTCTCTCTTGGGCAACCTACTACAGGTTGTTTCCCATAGTCTGCATCGTAGTGGCCTACTGCTGGACAACCCCAAGAAGGTTGTTCAACGTATCCATTATGTCGTTGCACCTTGATTGCCAAGCCATCTATGTGAAAAATAGCAAAGAACCCAAATGAGTTTATACTAAACTACCTATGTAGTGTCCCTAACATATTTCTAAGTTCACAGATCACACTATAGTTTTCAAGCAACAGTAACATCAAATAATCACAATTAAGCTAGACGATACTTATAGTGATGACCGAATGTTCGATGGGCTAAGAGTCATAAATCCTTTAACTTAGGCTCTGATATCAAACCTGTCTTTCCCAAGGACCGTTTGATATCCCAAATAATCTTATCCCTAAGCTCTGATACCAAACCTGTAATGCCTTAATTTTTTAAATAAAAAATTCTAGGAAATCTCTTTTTTTTTTTTAAATTCCTTTAGACGGTTTTTAGGAACATAGCGAAAACTCTTTTTTTTTATTCGATTTAACCTTGGGTGGGTTATAGTTACCAACACACACTTGAAAGACTAGAATAATTGAATCAAACCATTAATTAAATTGCAATAAATTAAATACTAGTCTTCTAAATATCAGAGTTTATGGGACTAAAGAAAAATACTAAAGTAAATAAAATGATTTAGTCCATCCAACAACTTAAAGGACAATGACCCTCTTAACACCACCTCAAGTATCCTGTTATCGCCCTCTATCTTATTTGTTATATAAAATATTAAAATATAAGGGTATTAGCCACAATTCTAATAGAAAAGCACCCTACACATATGCATGAAAAAAATACAAGTAAATAAAACATACATCTTTCTTAATGAAATTAGATCATAACCAGTCATAGCATATAAACTCAGCGCAGTTAAAGATCACAATAATAATAATTTAATCATGGAGGATTACACAATAATTCATTCTTACAATCCAGTAACATACTTCCATCATATCATTAGTAATCAAGATAATAATCAAACAGATTCATGTATGCCAACATATGCATGAACTAGAAATTATACATGACATGCATAAAAATTTATACCAATATTTAATGAATCATTTAACCACTTGTGAACCTAATCTAATGCATTATTTTTCTTTTCTTTTCTTTTCTAAAGAGTATACACTCAGGACCTAGTCCTGACTCAATAATAACATGAGGGTTTATTATACTACATATTTTAATTAACTCATCGATTCGAAGAGTCAGACCAAACATCCATTAAAGCGATCTTTAACCGAAAGAGAAACTTAATAGTGGTCCTGGGAATCGATTTCTACTCTGTAGAGCTTGATTGTCTACCTAGGATAAATTGACAATCCCAACCCTCTACACCAACGATTGGGGGCCTAAGAGGTGTCAATGCCCTTAAAATGTGTCAGTCGATGAGTGTACCTCCTACCCTCTTCAAAGTAGACAACTAGAATAAATGAGCCATTAGGTGTTATTTACAATAGGTTCAACTATACATTAGGTGCGCTTTGTATCAGGCTCAACAACCCCAAGCTCTACTATGGGCAACTCAAACCACAACCTCACAAGACAAGAACCAACACCCCCTATAGTCACTGAGGTATCCTAACATAGCTCATTTGAACCCAACTCAAGGCACATGCTCTCTAATAAGGAGCCACCAAGAGTTCAGTTATAGTGTGTGTATATATGAGCATGTTTAACAAAGTCAAACCATATATTCACAAGCACCCCATTGGTTTCACCGAATCTGACTCGCATTCGAGCCCCATGTATACATGCCTCACATGACATATAACATAACACATGTCACATACCACACTTCATAATGCATGAGACTCATTTCAATTTAGCATGAACCATAAATTTCATAGAATAATACATGCATGATTATGCACACCACTTGGCCAAATTATCAAGCTTAATTCTCATGTTTAACATGCAGTCTCATATGCTACCATACACAAATAATCCATATGCATATGCATAATATATTCATGACAAATTCTACAACAACATATACGTGATTAATATTTTACATCATAATCAAGCACATGATTTTAGAAAAATAATTCACAAGTCAAGATATTATCTAAAATCAAGAATTGTATAATATCAAAATTTACATGTCTAACAGATCATAAAAACGAACAAATATAACTCTATACAAATTCACAATCATATCAGAGGATGTTAACTTTCAATTTCAAGTGGTAGATCTCAGAAAAATGATTTTGTTTGCCCATGAAAATTCACGATTTTGAGACTATTTTTTTGTTCTTGACATAAACTGATAGAATCTTGCTTCTCAAAGAAGCAATCACCATACCCAATCTGAGAGGGATTTCGGCCTCCCAATTTTTTTGGTGAAAGAAATTCTTGCTAGTTTTAGAATTATCTCAGTTTGTTAAAAAACTCTATCATGTGAATTTTCTAGACCAGACCATGTCTGAGACATTTTTAAATCCAAATTTTCTATAAAATCTTGAATTTTATACGATTTGTGTGTCTTCAAGATTTATAAAAACTGAAAAATATTTTATTTTTATTTTTTTCAGATCTATTCATATGATATGCATAACATATCAAAAAATCAGCTATAAACTCTAAACCATTGATTTATTATATTTTCTACAAAACCGACTATCAAGAATTACTCTGCACACAGGATAAAATTTCTATCTTGGGTTGTAGTAGCCATAACCCTCACTTTCGTACTACTAATGAGGCCCAGTTTTTTTGAGATACCTCTTAGATGTCTAGAAGGTCTCCATAAAAGGGTTTGTCCATTGGTGATCCGATTTAAGAGTTATATTTATTTTACTGCAATGAATCGGTCAAGAAAATCAAGACAATATAAAAAATATAATATAAATCATGATAAAAATAAGAAAACTCAAGCATAAACATGAAATATTTATTTTTAATCATGTATCAATACATTGACAGTATATAAACATCATCTACAATTATAAAGAGGTGTCATATAATCATGATACATGCTTTGAAATCTAAATTATCAAAATAAATCATGATTTTTGCTCAACATAACTAGTTTAAGATGCTAGCATCCAAAAACTCTATAAAACACATAAAATAAATTTGCAGGAACATGATTCATACTGCAAACACATGCAAGAAATAAAATATACATCTAATTATACTGAAAACAAATATTTAACCATCTAAAATTATGTAGGAATACAAAACTATGGGTTTTGGGTTACCCGTTTTTTTGGTTTAGCCGTCTGGGCATATATTTACCAAAAATGACTTTGTAAATCCGTTTTAAAGCATGATATTGAATTACAAACACTTTTAAAACCTTTTTCAATTATATTCTAGATCCGATTCACCATGGATCAACCCGTAAAATTAATAAGATACACGATTTATGCATTTGCATCTGATCTATGCTATGCGTGGGATGAATCCTACCTAAAATGTATTTTTGGAACCACCAACACATTCGTCTCTCATCCTAGCACCTTGGAGCAACTTCAATGGATGTTAAAAAAACTCTAAGAAAGAAGAAGAAAAATAATTTTAATGAGAATGAGAGGAGGAAGAACTAACCTTGTTAATCCTCCTCATGAGGGATTCTATTTATAGATGGGCTTAGGGAGGAGTCTCATTTGTAATATAAGATGTTAATATTTATTAATTTTTTTATTAATCAAATAAAAAATAATTTATGGGTCCTAATTCATTAAATTTCAAAATTAATTAAGTTAGAGTAGAAATGTGGGGACTTCTTACTTTGGCTTGGGTTTGAGTAACATGGTAACCTTTCAGAAGGCCTTTAGACCCAAAGACTCATAAGAATTCGACATTTAAGTAGTTGATTCAATAGCCATCAAAATGTAGATCAATCTTGATGGTGATAGATTTAGTCATACACACACAAATCGGCAAAAAAAATTAGTCAATGTTGAAAAATATTAATTTTTGACCTACAATTAGGCATGAACTTCGGTCTATAACAAAACACTCAAATCAACACCAATTTGGACATGTAGATAATTGATTCCGATGTCATCGAAATAAGGAACGTTAAGGTCAACTTCGATATAATAAGTGAGTCATCTATCAACCAAAATTTATGTCAAAACAATAATGACATTATTTAGAGTATCTGACCCTATGGTTCTAATCCAATGAGATTAGATCCAAATCCATATTGGATTCAAACTCAAGTTTGGATCCGAACCTAACTCATCCAAGATCCAAAACCTCGAGTCACCCCTGAACCCTTGTGGGCCACACTGACTGTTCTTGGCACCCACTGGGCTGAGCGTGACCCCTCTGAGTGTCATCTGGAACCTGGTTTGAGTCTAAAACACTGATTAGTTATCTTAGACTCTCGAATATCACCTGAATATAAAATTGGTTTTAACTCAAATTTAAAAGTTAAAACTAAAGCAAAATCATAGGTGTTGTAATCAGTCCATTAGCCATAATTCACTATTGACCGTTGACCACGACCCAAAAGCTAGATACTCTTGACCTCAGTAGAGTCATTTTGGACCAGGGTTATACCCTTTTCGTTCATTGATCTAGAGCCGCCCTTGCTAGTCGTTTGGGCCATTAAGTTGGTTATTTGGCTAGCCTAGGCCCTTTATGATTTGTCGTTTGGGCCCTCTTAATTTATTTTATGAGCTTTAATTTTTAGTTGTTGGGCTGAAGCCTATATAAACACCAACCCTTTCCCCCATTCTCATAATCTCATGCTTAACTCTCTTCTCCTCTCTCTCATGAGCTTGCCTTCTCTTTCTTTCTAATGTTTTCTTTAGTGAGTTTTGTCTTTGACTTAGTCAAAGCTTTGCCTAAGTCTAGCCTAGAGTTTTAATCCAAGAACCTAGGGTTCCTACCCATGCTGAGCATAGGGTCTTTCATAAAGTCGAGCCTAGGTCAACCTTACAGATTCAAGAGGCTTTTCAAGATGATCCGTGTTGAGTTACTTGATCTCACTCAGTGCTGATATAGTTTGATCTTCATTAAAATGCAAAAACTCTTAAGTGAGAGCATAGTTGCAAATATACCCGTTACACCAAGTGAAAGCGTTGCACATCCTAAGTGGGGTAACTATTGCTTGAAAGATAGCATATTTAGAGCGCACATGGTTCAAGTTCAATTGCCCTACCCACTGAAAACCCATGGGTTAGCAAAAGCTTTTGGGTTAATCTTAACGTAGAATAAAATAATAATAAAAATATTAAGCCTTTAATGGAACTACCTACTCCTTAGGAGTGAAATGACCAAAATGCCTTAGCGGGCATAACTTATTACATATATAAAACAGTAAAATAAAATGTATATTTTTAACTATGCATACAATAACAAAGTGTACAAGAAAATGGCGGCAAGAGCTGGCAAATCCAGTAGCTTCTTTCTTTTTATCGATTCCTTGCCACCTGAAACCACCATCTTTTCTTCACACCAACATCTGGTAAGACCATCTCTTATTCCCTCTCATTTATTTCTTTTCCTATATTGCTTATTTTTCTTTCTGTTTGTTTTACCTTTTTGAGTACCCTATTTAATTTTTTTTGTTCTCTCTGTTACTCTGTTTTGCTTTGTGGTGGTTGTTTTCTATTTGTCTGGGAGAGATGTTTTTGAGTAATTTGATTATTTTTGTTGGAAGAATTGGTGTGTGCCAAAATGTATCTTATGTATGTATTCGACTTTAATGCTTCTTTCGTGATCCATTTATTTGTTTTTGGTGGAGTTTGTTTGCAAAAGCTTCATCGCCATGTATGTATTTGTGTCTTGCAACGGAGATACGGGCATGGTGTCTCAGTCCTGGTTTTGTACTTCACTAAGGGAATAGAAGCATTCCCAATCCTAATGAAGTTATGCTGGTGCGCATTAAGAGTCAAATATTTGAAAAGTTGACATCAATAGTGAGATTTTGGATTCAATACCTTAATAAGAAGGAAATGAAGCTTGAAGAAAAAACGGAAAAACTAATTTTCCTTAGCTTCCTCTGCTGAACATAAAAATGGAGCTCGTAAGAATAAGTGGTCTCTCTCTCTCAACACCCGCCACAGCACACCCCCCCGCCCGGCTTCTATTCACACGCTGACAAAATAACATCTTCTTTTCCATAGAAGGGAATAAATGGATCTGCCATGTGATGTGTATGGGTTCAAAAAACAGCAATAGCATACAATAACCAATTAACTTTATCAAAAGATCCTTTTCATTGCCGAAAATTTAAAACTATTCAGATTATAGTCATTTCTGTTACTGTACCAATTTTCATTTATCCGTTTTATCCCTTTTGGATAGAATTAATTGCTTTTCTTCTTGATTATCTTGTCCAAGTTTTCTTTTTATTATAATTGTACTTGTATGTTTATAACAGGTGTCAGATGCAGACTGCAGTGGATAGTAACACTGCTTCCATTCATAGTGTTCTAAAAACTTCATGCACTGTTATCTGACAATTGGAAGATTACAAAGTTTTACGATGGAGGGTTCCCTCTATGCATCGTGAAGTCAGTTTAGGCATCTAATCTTTTATTAAATCATTTTAAAATGTGTTTGCCAACTTTTGTATCATTATTTAATATTGTTGATATTAAGCATTTTGAGGGACCTCGATTCTGTTTAAACTAACCATTGGTCATAGATTTTGCTCACGGGTGAATGCTTGTATACAGATCATATGATATAATGTATTTTCTTCAACTTGGACTTTACTTATCATCCATAAACTTTCAGATTCTTACACATTCATCATACCCTTAGACTGATGCAGAAGCTTCAAGATGTTTTATGTGGATTTCCATTGACCCAGCTTCTTTATGTTTTTCTGTTAGCCTATTTTGATCTATTTGAAATAGTTGTTCCTGAACTCTCCTGTTAAATCTGAGCCAACATAAAACAATTTATTTTCACAGTCTATTTGATAACTTGATATATGATGCTATTTGGCTTAAATGTGAATTTCCATAAAAGGCTGTTTATTACCCATCAGGAATTAAAGCTCAGATGATCTTGTCAATGCAACCTGATGTAGATTTATGTTCCAGAAGGTCCTAAGGAGCATATGATCATTGTCGGTTTCTCTTCGTAATACTTATGCACGATTATAGCAAGTCTTTGTTGTACACATTGATTATCTCATGACTGATGGTATTCAATGTCTTATATCCGAAGTATTTTAACCTTCTCTGACCTCTTTTATACCTTGAGTATGACCGTCTTTTTGTCTTTGTTAGAAGCTATGGATTAGGGAGATTTAAACACCATCGTTTTGGTCTCCAAAGGATAAACATATGACTTTGGGGGGCAATTGCTTCACACCTGAATGTGATAGCCCTCTTGATACCTTATTGGAGCTTTGTAACTAGCAGTCGGTGAAGCCTTTTTCCAGTGACCCCTAAACCACAAGCGGAATGAGCAAACTTAAAGACTCAAAGCAGCCACTTGAAGGAAGAAACCAGCAACAAGGCAAATATACTGCCTTGAAAGGGTTTCACCCTAGCCTAGTCAAGCCTCTGTCAGAGACGAGGCACCAGATCCTATTCCACAACAAAAACAAAATCCTACCTTGAAAAGGATTTTTTGGTGCTTAGGAATGAGACAGTGAAGCCTGGATCACTGTGGATGCTTATGCTTATGGAGGATCTACCTTGAAACGTTAAATTAGTGATCCCCTACCGCTCACTTCTTGAGGTGCTTTCCCTGCCAACTCTTCTTTGAGTATTGTGGAGACCTTGCCTAACATTAAACAGACTCTTGAAGAAACAGCAAAAGAGTGTATCAGAGATTGGGCCTTAAAGGGATTAACCAAAAAAATTTGAGAGATTGGAAGAAGTTAGTGCCTCAACTGCTTGCTGAAAACCTCAAAACTGGCCTTACTGCATCTGCGTCTTACTGTAGTAGATGCACATATATGTGCACTCCAAGTACACCTGCAGTAGATACAAGTGCTCAAATATGTATCTGAGCAGACATATCAGGAAACTGGTTTGCTATTTCTATGAAAAAAGCAAGAAAATATTGTATTTCCTTTTCTGCCATCAATATGGCTCAATGTTGCCCTTGAATTGGTCAAAATTCAATCATAGGATTGGCAACGTAGCAGCAAGGTTTGTAGAGTTATCACTTAGAGTTGTTCTTCATGGTTGCAATCTAATCCTTAGATTGGTATGTAGTCCTTGTTGATTAGATCTGTACTCTCTGACTTAATAGCCCATAACATTCAGATAATTTATGCATTTGTAATAAGTTTTAGATGAGCTCCGCCTGCGTATAACTGTTTAGTTATACACTGCCGGTCCCAAGCCCGGATAAAGGAGGAGGGTTGCGGTAGGCCAGTGATAGCCAGCATAAAAACTTAGTCACACCCTATGAATATGAACCAATATGAGAATTTCGTTGGGGCGTTCCCTACTGAGCGACGCGCTGTACTCTATAAGCCCGGAGGCAGTGATAAATGGGCAAGGATTGCTAGGTCGTCGACCAGAAGCGACGCGTCACACCTGCGCTCGGGTGTGGTGTCAAATAGGCAAGGGTTCCCTCACTTTGTTGGATGGGTGGGGGTAAAAAAGATAGTTCAAGACCACAAAATTAGGTTAGCCACTTGAAACATAGGGTGTAACGCCCCAAAATTTCAAACTTGCAAACCTTTCAAAAAAACAGACAAGAGACTAAAAAACAATCTCTTCATCTCAGAGATGGTTTACGAAATCAGCGGAAGACTATACTTTTGTTAATTTCAGAAAGGCAAGCTGACAACTTTGGGCGCGTTAGCTAAAGGAACCAAAACGCACAACCCATGCTACTTGCAAACACTTGAAAAAAAAACACTTTCATTTAAGAAGTTCTCCAAATAGTACAAAATTCGGATATCCCAAGGAAAATCCGTTACAAAACCCCAAACAACAGGACGCGAGCTAAGAGCAGGAAGAAGGACGTCTTGGAGCCATCTTGCCATCACGCCATCGCTTGTGGTGTACCTAATCATCACCTGTACCCATAGAATGGGTTAGTTTCGCGAAAAACTAGTAGGTGCACAAGAGAGACTACAAGGAACTGAATTATGTAAATTTAATTCAGTAGGTTACGCAGTTTAAAGCAGATATGCAGTTAAACAGGTAAGCAATGCACACAGATAACTAGTGCAATCAAACAAGTAGTGCAAGCAAACAAGTAGTGCAAGCGAATAAGTAGTGCAAGCGAGTCAATAGTGCAAACGAGTCAGTAGTGCAAACGAGTCAGTAGTGCAAGCAAATCAATAGTGCAAGCAAATCAATAGTGCAAGCGGAGAGTGTTAGAATATATATATATATATATATATATATATATATATATATATATATATAATCTCTTTTGTATTAGTTTGCCTGATAGGGGCATTTTTATCTTTTCACATATAATTATAGTTGTTTTCTAGAAACATCTATATTCTATTTTGTTCTATTTTTTTTAGTTTATTTTCTTTTTTTATCTTTCTTTTCTTTGCCATTAGGGTGTTAGGAAAACCATGAGCAAGAAACAACCAAAAGGAAACAAAAAACAAGAACGATCAAAACAAAACACAAGAAGAACACAGATTTACGTGGAAAAACCTCTCCTCAAATCCGAGAGAGAGTAAAAAACCACATCCGCCCAGAGAGAAATCTTATTACTCTTTTTCAACAGTTACAAGATGGAGAAAGAAAAGCAAGAATATAAACAAGGCAAGGGTGACAACCCTAACCCTAACCAAATCGGGTCTGATCCACTGGAAACCGGGTCCCAAACATAAGTCCAAAAAAATTTCTTGGGGGCGGGGGGGGGGGGGGGGCACCCCCCTATAACCCCCCGCTAGGGGCGGCCCCCCCTAGACCCCTGCCGCCGGGGGGAGGTCTCGGACCCCCTTCCTGCAAGGGCAAAAACAATGAATCAGGCTCCACAACTCATCATAGGGGTCCCACTCATAAAGTCGTTGGGGGCCCCAACAGTCATAAATATCACCATTGGGAGCTCCCCAACGTCTCTGCGAGGGGAGCTCCCAATGGCCTCTCCTCTCTTATGATGTATATAAATAGGGGTGCGTTCCCCCTATTTCTTTCATTGCTTTCCAAGCACCTTTTTAATAATATTTTTATTCTTTTACTTGTTGGTGTTGCCCTTTGAAGGCTTTTTGTATTGTCCCATCCTGGACTTCTTGTTTATGCACTTTTGTGCCTATTGTGCCTTTGTAATTGTCTACTATTGAACTTGTTTGGTGCTTTTGCACCTTATCCTTATAATTCTGCATAATTCATTACAGAAACAACATGAACATGTAGACATACCTTATGTTCGAACTCACAAGAAATTCATTCATCATGCTTGAACACTGCACAGATCACAGCCCTCATATTGGATAAGAACACATGGATGAATGCAATGAGATGCAGTTTTCATGCATATCTATGTAGCCCAATGCCTTCATGATGGAAGAGTTGGGAATTGCATTGAAGCGCTCACATCTGCCACTGTAGCCCATGTACTTGCATATGGATCTGTAGTCCATGCTATAAAGTATAGATGAAGCCCAGATCATTGGCGTTTCATCCATAAGTAACAAATGCATTATTTAATTCACAAGGGCAAGAGTGCATGCACGTGAACTTCTAATGAAATCACCACATCCACGTTTTCTGCATAAGAAAAAGGAAAAACTTCTTGTAGTGTTGCCAGTACTGGTAATAGTCTTGTTGGAATAAAGTAAAGATATATGCAGCAACACTATAAAATATTAACTTAACAATGGAGTAAAATATTGAAAATCTTTAACACAAAGTAAAAACAAAAGGAGAGAGATTACACATCTCGTACAACCTCCAAGACCTCTATTTATAGCTAAAAAGGTAAACCTATAACTGTCACCTCCTCATTAATAGCCACTACTCATGACCCATTTATAACTTATGAATTACATAACTTACTCCTTAAGTTTAAGAACCACAACACAATCGTGGATTCTAAAACGTCTCTAACGCATACCCACTAACCCATGACTTATGGTTACCCATTCACGTAACCCCCTTTTGCATCATATTCTATCACTCCCCCTTGATGCAAAACTTGATACACCTAAAATGGATCTGAATTTCACAAACTTTGAATAGCTAAGTGCTTTTGTAAATCCATCTGCAATTTGGTCATTTGTAGAGCAATATTTCATTGCTACAGCTCCATCTGCAACAGCTTCTCTGATAAAATGATGACGTAACTCAATATGCTTGGTTCGTCCATGGAACACAGGATTCTTTGTCATGGCAATGGTTGCTTGATTGTCACAATAGAGTTCTGTTGCATTCGCTTGTTCTTGATGCAAGTCCGCCAAAATTCTTCTTATCCAAATAGCTTGACATACAGTTGCATTTGCAGCAACATACTCTGCTTCTGAAGATGAAAGTGCCACTGTTGCTTGCTTCTTTGACATCCATGACACGGCTCCTGATCTAAGATTAAAGATGAATCCACTTGTGCTTTTCTTGTCATCTACAAAACCAGCCCAATCACTGTCAGTAAAGCCAATTAATTTAAACTCAGGATTTGATTTGTACCAAATCCCATAATTAGTGGTAGCTCGAATATAACGAAGGATCCGTTTTGCTGCTCCAAGTTGATGTATCGTTGGACACTGCATAAACCTTGAAATTAGGCCAACAGGAAATATGATATCTGGACGAGTCTGTGTAAGATACATTAGCCTTCCAACCAAACTTCTATACAACCGTTCATCAGCCTTCATAGTACTATCATGTACTGATAATTTCTCATTAGTATTCATGGGAGTGGAACACGGCTTGCATGACACCATGTTAAACTTCTCAAGTAAGTCTAAAGCATATTTTTCTTGAGAAATAAAAATACCATCAACACTTTGTTGAACTTGAAGTCCAAGAAAATAGTGTAACAACCCTAAATCTGACATTTCAAATTCATGCATCATGTCCTCTTTAAATTCTTCAAAAAGTGTACTTGACGAGCCTGTATAAATTATGTCATCTACATAAACGCAGACAATAAGAAAGTCAGTACCTGATCCTTTTACATATAAAGTGTGCTCACTCTCACTTCTGTGAAATCCTCTTTGCATTAGATATGAGTCCAATCTCCCATACCAGGCTCGTGGTGCCTGTTTAAGGCCATAAAGCGCCTTTTTCAACCTGTACACCTTCTCTTCCTTCTCTTTAACAATAAATCCTTGAGGCTGGCAAACATATACCTCTTCTTCCAAGAACCCATTCAAAAATGCTGATTTTACATCAAATTGAAAAACTGATCATTTCATATGAGCTGCTAATGCCAAAATAATTCTAACAGTTTCAAAACGTGCAACAGGAGAAAAAGTTTCTGAAAAATCTACTCCAAATTCTTGAGCATACCCCTTAACGACTAACCTTGCTTTATATTTTTGCACGCTCCTATCTGCATTATATTTAACCTTGTAAACCCATTTCACACCAATAGCATTTTGACCTGTGGGTAAATCTACAAGTTCCCAGGTATCATTTTTCTGAATGGCTACCATTTCTTCTTCCATGGATTTTACCCATTCTTGTTTCTCACTAGCATCCTCGTAGCACATAGGTTCTTCAACCAACAAGGCAAAAGTACACGATTCATAAATCTCTTTTATGGATCTTACCTTTTTAGGTGGTGAGTCTATGTCCTCATTATCACCATTGTTTTGAGACATACTTGTTGAAGCTTCCAATGTCTTATCAGATGCAAGGGAAATGACCTCCATTTTTGACTTATCTGCATCTTGATTCCAAGTCCAAGAGCTTAATTCATCAAAAATAACATCACGACGAATGATTAAACTCTTAGATGTTGGATTATATAATCGATACCCTTTTGTTGTGTCACTATAACCAACAAAAATGCATTTTTCACTTTTCTTATCCATCTTGCTACGATCACTATAATCGATCAAGGAATAAGCAACACAACCAAAAATTCTTAAATTACTTATATTTGGCTTCCGCTGCCACCACGCCTCATATGGAGTCATGTTACGCACAACTTTTGTTGGAGATATATTGAGTAAGTATACTGCTGTGTTCACGACTTCAGCCCAAAATTCATTCGGGAGTTGTTTTTCAGTACAGTTTTTCCGCTCAGCTACACCGTTTTGTTCTGGTGTTTTTCTTACTGTTAGCTGCATGCGAATTCCATTTCTTTTGCAAAACTCTTCAAAATCATTAGACAAAAATTCTCCCCCTCTATCTGTGCGTAGACACTTTATGACATGCTCACTATCCTTTTCTGCAAAAGACTTGAACTCTTGAAATTTTTTAAATGCTTCTGATTTTTGAGAGAGAAAAAACACCCAACTCATGCGAGTAAAGTCATCAGTAAGCAATAAAAAATATCTACTATTATTTAAGGATGGAGTATTCATGGGACCACAAAGATCTGCATGAACTAACTCAAGAGGCTTTCTAGCTCTCCATGTCTTTCCGATGGGAAATGATAAACGATGTTGCTTCCCATATATGCACCCTTCACAAATTCCATCATTACACGTTATACTAGGCAATCCCAAAACCATGTTTTTGGTTCTTAGTATTTTTAGCCCATTATAATGTAAATGGCCATATCGTAAATGCCAAAGATGTGATGGCTCATCCTCTTTACCAATTAAGGCAACATCATTCACGTGTGTAAATTCAAGAGGGAACATTCTATTAGGTGCCATCTTGACTCTTATAAGAGGTTCAGTGTCCATTCTCCTTTTTCTCATTTCACATATTCCATCATAAAAGTTAAGTGCATACCCATTCTCAATTAATTGTCCAACACTCAATAAATTGTATGATAAACCAGGTATATAATAAACATCATGAATCATTCTTTTATTACCTGATTTAACATCAACTTCAATAGTTTCCTTGCCTTCACTTTGTACCTCTTTGTTGTTTCCAAGACGAACATCATTCTCATGGACTCATCAATATTGTGAAAAAGTCTTTTTTCACCTGTCATGTGGTTACTACACCCACTATCTAGAAACCACATATTATTAACCTTGGTTTCAAATTGTGCAAGGAAAAGATTACCTTGTTCTTGTTCTTCAGCAACATTAACCTGTTTTTTTTATTTCTCCCAACACCTTGCTTCCACGTGCCCATACTTCTTGCAATAATGACATTGTTTGTCTTTATAATTTGGCCTTTGATTGCTTCCATTGTGCCGACCCATTTCAAATCTTCCACGACCACGACCACGGTCACGATATCCTCCTCTACCTCTTCCTTTTCCTGGATATTTATTCTCTAAGGTACCTTCGCCACTTGTTTGCTTGTTGGAAATTTCTACCTTGGCCTGAAATGCATGTACAATGCTTTTTTCGGTTGACCTGTTCAATCTAGCTTCATGTGCCAAAAGAGAACCCATTAATTCGTTAATCGAATAATTATTCATGTCCTTAGATTCCTCTATAGCTGTGACGACATGATCAAACTTTGGTGGCATGCTTCGTAGGATTTTTTCTACTACCTTTTTATCATCAATTATTTCTCCGAATGTTCTCATTTGATTTACAGTAGTAGACATTCTAGAAAAGAAATCTTGCACAGGCTCATTTTCTTTCATTAGCAGGGTCTCAAAATCTCTACGAAGTGTTTGGAGTTTTACAATAGTTACCTTACTATCTCCATGATAGGCTTCCTTCAAAATAGTCCATGCTTCATTCGACTTGGTGGCTGTCGCAATTCGAGGAAAAATACTTTCAGTCACGGCTTGCTGCAAAACGAGAAGAGCCTTGGCATCTCTCTTACGCAACTCCTTTACTTCACTTGCTGCCTTTTCTGTTGCTTTTGAGCTTCGTGTCTCTACAAAACTATTTTCAACTAGATCCCAAAGATCTTGAGAAATGAAAAACGTCTTCATCTTAATACTCCAAAATTCATAATTTTCTCCATTAAAAATGGGTACCAAGGCATGTGAGAGATTTATAGAGTTCAGATTTGTACCGTTAGACATCGTGAATTACACTACGTAATTACCAACCAACTTGAAGATCCAGCTTCGGCAATGATCTTCGCAATGCTCAAACACACCCAGCTTAATCGAACCTGGGGCTCTGATACCAAACTTGTTGGAATAAAGTAAAGATATATGCAGCAACACTATAAAATATTAACTTAACAATGGAGTAAAATATTGAAAATCTTTAACACAAAGTAAAAACAAAAGGAGAGAGATTACACATCTCGTACAACCTCCAAGACCTCTATTTATAGCTAAAAAGGTAAACCTATAACTGTCACCTCCTCATTAATAGCCACTACTCATGACCCATTTATAACTTATGAATTACATAACTTACTCCTTAAGTTTAAGAACCACAACACAATCGTGGATTCTAAAACGTCTCTAACGCATACCCACTAACCCATGACTTATGGTTACCCATTCACGTAATCCCCTTTTGCATCATATTCTATCAAGTCTGACATTCTCATTGTGTTTTGAATCTTTCTTCCATTAGGCTTTTCCCATTCATCACTGCTTGTGTGAAGGAAATAAGATTTTTCATTGCTGTCAGCTCACCATCAGTTCCAGTCACCCGCTCCCTCAGTGCCGACATATTCTTCTTGAGCTCTTGCCACTGTGACGTCTTCATCATTATCCCTTTTTGTATATCTTCCCTTCCCTCTCCTTCCAATTTGAATCCTACTTTCCAGACTCTTAAAATGAACTCGCAGTTCATGAACTGGTCACCTGATACTGGCCAGCACAGCAGTGGTTTTCCTGCAATTATGGCCTCCACAGTTGAATTCCACCCACAATGTGTTAGGAAGCAACCAACTGCTTCACTTTCTAGAACCTCCCTCTGTGGAGCCCAGTCCACCACCTTTCCCCTGCATCCAACCCTTTCTAAGAACCCAGTTGGCAGCATTGCTTGCCATGTAATTCGTAACACCCAGAGGAATGGCCTAGCTAAGGTTTCCAATGCCATCGCTAACTCAAATACATGTTGTTGGGCTGACAGGCTAACCCAGCTTCCAAATGAGATATAAACCACTGAACCAGTGCTCTGCTTGGCCAACCAACCAATGCAACTATCATCTTCTTCCCACAAACTAGGATTATGCTCAATGTGCCTCGTCAATGGTCCCACAAGGAATAGACGTGGATCTGGGGAAAGCATAGGGCCCACAAGAGAGATTGAGGGTCGTTCTTGTGCTTGATTTTCTTCTGGAAATGAGTTGATTAGGATCCACTGTAGGGAAGTTGAACGTTGCAGTGTAGCTAACCAAAATTTGAACCTGAAAAGGCTGGAAGAAGTATTTCCAACCAACCATGGTAAGTGGGCTGACTTTAGCTTTGGTAGAGAGGGTAAGAAGCTTGCCATCTCTTCTACCAATGGAGCACCTGCATGAAGAAAAAAAGTCAAGTTGGTCTTCAACCTTCAACTTTCTTAGATCAATACAAATTGCACAAATTTCATAATTTCAGCTGTGTTATTAGGTGTTGCATATAACATCTTCAACTTCATGAACTGAAATGTTTATAAATGTTTCATTTTTGGACTTGATCAGGTTATGGATCATGCACAGTAGAAACATTGAAGTTCCTGAACTTGGTCATCATGTTCCATGCAATACAAGACATTCTATACCAGGTTTGAATCATACCGTCAATGGCAGAAATAACGCCCTTGTGGATAAACTCTGGGATAGCCTTGACAATGCTATAGGTGGCACACATGGCTGGCCAAAATCCAGCAACCGGAATTTGGCAACGGTCTGCGACACTGATTGCCCAAGATGCCAGCAAGTCAACAATCACACAGGTGATGCCGCCTTCTCCATGGCCAAAGCTTTGAAGAAGTTGCTCAAGATGCGGAGGCATGACGTTCTCCATGAAATGCGAGATAGTGAAAAAATCACGAGGTTGGTCATCATCCAAGCCATCAGGGATAGACATGAACACAACTCCGTTATCATCATCATCACTAATGTCAGTGCATGATAACTGAGAATGCATGAACTGGGGATTGATGAGAATCGGTTGGAAGCCTAGAAGGTTCAAGGCTGATGCAAGTTGAACCATGGGGGAGACATGGCCTTGTGCGGGGTAAGGTACCAACGCCACCTTTGGCCTTGGTTGAGTCCTCATTGTGCAGACTCCTGTCGATAAGCTTAGCCTTGGTTTCCTTTATATACGACTCACAGCCATGACAGCGTGAAGCTTGGCCTCTCTTCCCACAGCTAAATTCAACACATGGGATATTGCATTTTGGCACGTTTTGTCACATAGCGAACTTGTTACTTTTCAAATACACATGAATATTCCTCAACAGGATAAAGCCAATTTAGAACCCCACTTTGCATCCACTAAAGTAATAACTTTGACCTTGCCTGGATATGTGTTTGGATGACACCAAAAATAAAGGCTTTTGCTGTTTTAGGAAATTCCTGAAAATAGCCGTTTGCTGCTTTATGAAATTCCTGAAAATCTGGGAATTTCCAGATTTCCACTGGAGGCTGTCACATAAACATGGACAAAGAACATACATGCTATTCTTTTTGTGATTTCCTATTATAAATAGCATATATAATGAGATATGGCACACAAGTAACTTGAAGTGTACAATTGGAGAGTACATTTGATCCCAACCCCCCTGAAATGTGTAGTTTTCCTCATTTTAGAGTTCCTACTAGCACTAGAAAATCCTGTATCCATAACTAGATTTTGAATGTCATTGGAACATAATCTGAAAAATCTGAAAATGAGGGTTTGCCTGAGGATACTTAAGTATAACCGTGTCATTAAATGTGTGAAAAGAAAATATTTTTTTTTGGTAATCTGGTCGTTATATTAATTCTGTGAGTCTTCTAGTGAAGCATGTCTGGTACAAAGTTGGCCTATATTAATCTAAATAGCTACAAGACTTGCACTTCTTTTGTTCTCTTTTTCTTTATCCTTTTTTCATCTCTCTCCAACTTGCATGCGTTGGCCAAAGACAGGCGTGTTGCATGTGCATAAAGACCGCAGCTTTTTTGACTTTAAGAGATTTATCTTTTCTTTCTCTTTTGTATTTTGAAATCTTTGTGGAGCCCTTTTCTACTCTTTAAGCTAACTGGACAGAAAAAAGTGCAACCCACTTCGAGATTCCACTGGAGAAAACCGTGGTCCATATATAGGAAGTTGATCTCTGAGTCACAATTGGGGGGACCATATGCATACTTCTTAGAGGCTGCATTTTGTTGTTCAGAATTTCCTGGATAATGGTGCTTTTCTAAATCTATCATCTCCACGTTTCTAGCCAAGTGGGCTAGTTTTTTGAGGCTTTCCTCTACTTTGTCAGGATGGCAGTCTCTCTCTCTCTCTCTCTAACATGTCAAAACAAAATCTGCAATTTCAGGTTTTATAAAGAGTTAAGAGTACCCGCCCAATAGGTCGGGCATAATTTTATCTTTTTTTGGTATTATTATAAATAAATAAATAAGAAAAACTAATAAATGTTAAGCAAAATTGAAAGAGAGATACCTAATTGGCAGGCTTAGGAGAATAATGAATAATGCTTGAGGATGAGAACCGACACTGTAAAATTGAACATTTTGGCTTTTTATAGCTTTTGGAACGCTAATGAGAGAGTTTGGAGTTTTTTTTATTAGGCCAATGGAAAACCCCTCATCACTAACAGCACATTCATAGGCATATAAGGCATCGATTGGTAAAATGCTTGAGGTCTCCCTCACCCACCAGGGAGTATACTCAGCTTTGACTTTGCGGCAAGGGGTGGCCATCGTGGGTTTCAAACGTGTGATGTCCTGTCAACTTGGTGATATTTACAAGTCACCCATACGGGATCAGTGGAACCCTTGGGAGTTGGAGACATTTTGGTTATGAAGAGAGAGAGAGAGAGAGAGAGAGAGAGAGAGAGAGAGAGAGAGAGAGAGGCAAAATGGAGCTCTCCATCTTCGTAAAAAAGCTACAAAATTACCATTTAACAGAACCCACAGAGTTGCAAATTTCCACATTTATAATTAGGAAAACATATGGTGGTTCTGTACTTAACCATACAGATGTGTTTATCAATATTTAATTACTATGTCAAAAGGTTTTATCATATTTGATACATCATGAGATTCTATCTTTGACAATTCATGTAGATAATGGTGGTTTAAAAATGACATAAAACATCACGCTTGAATAAACTTAACACAGATGATAAACAAAACATGCTAAACATGATTCAAAGATTATATTTTGCTTTTGGAGGTTAAATCTATGTAAATCAAGTGTATACCACTATAAGTTATAGGGCGTGTATGAATGCATGTCCCACGTATCGCATGGGATGCTGCTGATGCGCGTTCCTTGACCACAATCAAACTGCTGATGTGCGTCCGCAGGATGCGGTGGACGCCTTTTTTGTGTGCTGACCCCAACCCCACCCCTGCCATTTGCATTTGAATCCCTTTTTTCTGTACTGACGCCTTTTTTCTGCATTTTAATCCAGGAATTTGATTGAAATGCAGGAAAGGCATGATGCCTGATAGTAGGGGTGGGACTGTGAGAGAGCAAATAAACATCCATCCTGTCTTAAACTTCTTAATAGAACTGATTAGTTTCAGTAAGAAGGTATACTGACAAAAGGTGCATGGAGACTGCCCTTATGATGCACTTGTGAGGAATTGAAAGGACACCCATGTGTACACTACATTCCCATGTTGAAGAGTACCCCATTCCCCTTTCAATTGCCTCATGTACCAAGTCTCCAGATTCAAATGGCGAGCAAGAAAACGGTCTCCTTTCTCCATATATAAATTACACTGCCTTCATTTTCAGTCCGATTTATTAATTTAATGATGTTTGGCTCATTGTTGTAAGAATCATTGCCAATAAGGAGATTCGTACTGAATCGGCTCAAAATCTATTTTACAAAGGGCCAATTCGGTTTCTTATATTTTTAGGGGGTCTTAAAATTTTTTTTATCATTTTTTAAAATTTTTAATGAGATATCATCTTTGATTCCGATCAATTTAGTTTTATTTTAAATCGGCATATTCTCTGCATCATTTTCAAAATCAATTCAGACCCCAAACCGATTCTAACAACATTGATTTGGCTTCTAACGGTAAAAGTCAATTCTAAATTCAGCTAGAATTGGTGATCCAAGTAGATCCAGGGGTAGTGTTGCATACCAGCCGAGCTTAGGCTCCTTCCAAAAAATAGCAGTTCAAGCTGGAGGACGGTGGGTTTCAAACTACCCACCTCCTCAATAAACGGATAACTGTAACCCTTCTAAGCAAGGATGTGCTTACTTTATCAACATAAATTATTTATATACAAATACTAGGTGCCATATATAACTACGTAAACCGATCTTATTCGGGCTAATCGTGCTCAACCGAGCTTGATTGCATGATCAAGCTCGGATCATTTATGTGTACCGAGTTTGAGCCCGTGGTCAAGCTCGGCTCATTTATCTACGCAAGCATGTTCGAGCCGAGCTTAAATGAGTCAAGCTTGATCTGAGTTCAAGCTAGCTCAGCTCGTTGTGCACCCCTATCCAGGGACCTGACTGAATGAATTGGATCAACATTTGGGTTTATTAGAAAATTCAGTAAATACGACGCATCCAATTTGGAACTCGTGCAATTTTGTACGTGACCGACTTAATTAGGTAAGTATTCCTCTTTTTAATTAGTAGTTAGATCCTATCCTATTAGGAATGAAAATATAATTTAATCAGGAAACACGGTTCGTATTTAGAATAAATTCGAGAGAGAGAGATGCCTAAAACAAGATGTTCCCTAAATAATTTACTATTTTAGTGAGGGCCACGGAGGGACCCTATTATGTGCGACGACGGATCAGGTGCAATCACATTGCACAGTTTAGCGTTCCGTGATCCGCCTTCCATCTTCTATTGGGCCCCACGACTGACAGGCTGTATCCCATCCCAGAGATGCAGGAAGGTCAGGTGAAGTGGCACACTCAAAGTGTGATCTGCCAGCTTATGTGACCGTATTTGATGGTATCATCAAGTGAAGAATCGGGTGTAGACTTTCTAGAAATTGAATGTTTATCATGTCATGAAAGAAGATTAAAGAGGGTAGACACTTAGTGAAAAGTATGTCGCCTGTATTATCCAATGAATCAGTGGTACAGCTGCGCGTGACATCCGTCATCATATTCAGGAAAGAGAGGTGGCGTGTTGAAAGGGATCCAACTATTTTAATCAAACGTGCTATGGCTCTTGCCTAACCTTTAAACAAACCACGATACGATCACATGGAGAAAAACAACATTAAAAATTATAAGCATCATTCAAATTATTGAAGCATGTTTAGGTATCAAAGCACCATCTCCAAGTAGTGGTCCCACAGCAGAACGAACTTGCCAAATTTGTCATTTCTAAGGACCCGTGGGGTCTGCTCATGTGGTTAGCAGGTGAGGGTGGAGGGCGGTGCATACCCCGCATCCCGAGTACGAATCGCAGCATGGATGCCCCCATGTGCAATAAAAAAGCTTGGTGTACCTCTTGGGGTTGGTGAGGCCCTTAGGGATTTTACCACTGCTCTCATGACGGTTCACGACTTGGTTTTCCTTTGACTTAGCTTAAAGGAAAAATACACATTTCTATAACGAAACTACTGTGACATATATTGCAGTAATTTGGAAATATAAAAAAGAACACTGATTTTTCTCATGTTTAAAAAAATAATTTTGTTCGTAAAGATCAAAAGCACACACTGCACACCAAATTTACGTAACACTGCACACCAAATTTACGTAGTGGTTCTCTCTCTCTCTCTCTCTCTCCTACTTATTCAGAGAGAAGTTGAAGCCTTTATATAAATCAACTTGGTACAGGCCTTTCCCAATCCTTGTTTTAGAAGAATTCTTCTAAGGAATTACAACTAGCTTTCTTTACATGTGAGACTCTCTTTATATATGGTTTGCTTGAGAACAGCCTTCTCAATGTTTTCTCTTTGACTCCTTGGTCACGAGATGACGTGCATATGAGCTTTAGATGTGGATCCATACTTCTAAAAATCCCCCTCAAGCTCATCTCTCTATCCATGAGATTGAGCTTGTCTATGATAGAATTGAATTGAGGTCCTGAAAGAGGCTTTGTCAAAATATCTGCAAGTTGATCTTTAGATAATATAAATTTCACTTTCAATTGCTTGTTTTTTACTTTCTCGAACAAAATAAAAATCTATTTCTATATGCTTGGTTTGGGTGTGAAACACCAAAATTGCAACAAGGTAAGTGGCTCAAAGATTATCGCACCATACAAGGAAGTTTAAATTGATTCACATGCAACTCCTTCAACAATGTTAACCAGGTTAGTTCATAGACTACTGCAAAAGTTTTATAATTTGGTTCTTGACTTGGAAACTATATGTCAACTTTGAGGACTTTTAGGAAATCAAGTTTGAGCCAAGGAAAGTAAGATATCCATTCATTGACTGCCTATCATCTTGACAACTAGCCAATTCGCATCTTGAAACCCCAACAACTGAAAACCTTTAAACCTTTAAACATACAACTCATACATGTAAACTAGTGTAAACTGAGATTTTCAAAGGGTTTTTGTAAATCTAACACTGAAAAGGCATTTAGTGTGGTCCATTTGCTTGGAATCAACTATTGGATCATCGTAATTGGATCCAAAATGTAACTTTGTATGCTTCAATATTTACAAAAAATCTAAGCCTTTTGATTTTTGAGTCTTAAAAGATCCTTCTTATACATCATAATCAAATGATCTAAGGGTTTGTTTTCATAAAACTACGCATCTAGATTGCATCCGTACAGTAAAATTTTAGAAAAAAATACAAAAATCTCGGTGCATATCAGTTTATATATTTGTCTGGTTTATTACATATCCAAGTTACCTTACCTTGATGTACCTTAGAATAAGTTTGACATGACTCTGAAGAACTTGAGATGGTGCATAAATGAATTGACACGCATTATTTACAAAATAAGTTATATCTAATCATGTGAAGGTAATATCCTGCAAGGTACTGTCAATGCTTCGATAATGTGTAGCATTTTCGAATGATTCTCCTTCAAACTTAGACAAATGAACATTCACAACTACTTGAGATAAGATCAACCGTCTAGAAGAAGGTACAAATTTAATTCCCAAAAGGAAACATGGTCCCAAGTCCTCGATTGAGAGTTCCCAAGCAAAATCTTAAATCAACTTTTTTATCTCAAACCTTGAACTACTAGTAATTATAATATCATCAACATAAATAATAACACGTGATTCTTTGGCAAAGAGTGAACTAGTTGGTCTCCATAAAGTCCAATTGAATTAAGTATACATTTAGGTGTTCAAACCAAGATCTTGGAGCCTACTTCAATCCATACACAACACAATCTAATTCGCAAACACAATTTGAATTTTTTTTTTTTTACTTTGAAATGCATCAGATGAATCTTAAATACTTTTTCAATAAGAAATCCATGTAGAAGAGCATTGTTTATGTCTAATTGATGTAGCACCCGTTCACAAGACCCTTTACATGCAGGTATCAAAATAGTAAAAACCTTTCTGTTGACTGTACCCTTTTCATCACAAGCTGAGCTATTAAACCATCAACATGTCTCTTGATTCCCAACTAAGTTTGAGAGGCACAAGGGTCTAAGTGTCATTATGAATAAGTGTGGAATATTCAGCCATCATAGCCATCTGCCACTTACTTTCTTGACAAGAATGCACAAAATCTATTGGTTCTACTTCTTGTGTCAATTCACTGATTAAGGCTACACTTGTAGGATATTTGGCAGTGAGAAAAGTTTTAGGTTTCAGTAGTGTGTCATCTTGAGAACATGTAATCAAGTGGTAAGTTCTCAAAGGTGAGTGTGGTCGGTTATCAACAAATGGTATTATGTCAACAACCAAACGTAATAGGAGGAAGACACAAACTCAGCACTAGGCTCCGACACCTCATCACGAACATCACCACTTATACCAGACTATTGTGACTCATCAACCTGATTGGGAACCTGACTTGTTTCTGATTGTATTTCGGCATAAGGGACCACTTCTATTATAGTGAGATCGCTAGGAATTGGCAAACTAATAGTGATAGGTAGCCTTGACCAGTTTTCACTTGAACTCCCTTTCCACCCAATGTTTTTACGCCATTTTGATACTTCTATACTATTGACAGGTGAACGTGTTCTAGCATATAAAAAATTTCATTTCATCAAACACATGCCTGGATACAAAGACTTTTTTTGCAACTGGATTAAAACAAAAAAATCCCTCAGAGTTAACACGATACCTCAGAAAGACAGTAGTATGTGCAGCCAAATATTTTCATATATTCATAGTTAGGATTCTTTCCGAGAAGAAGCTTATAAGGAGTTTTGAATCCAAGATTGGGAGTTAGCTGCCTGTTAATAAGATCTCAATAGTAGGAAAAGTATCAACCCAAAATCTCAATAGAAAAGAAACACGCATCAACATACTAACCCCAGTCTCAACCCTGTTCTTGTGCTTCTTCTCGGCCACCCCATTTTGTTGGAGAGTGCGAGGGCACAACACCCACCGTTTGATCCCAAAGTCAGTGAGAGATTTTGAAAATGTACCACTCATGAATTCACCACTACCATTTTTATGAAATATCTTAATAGCACGCACAAAGTTGCTTTTCAATATTTTTTTTTTTAATTTTTAAAGCAATTAAAAGTGTCATGTTTTCTGACTAAAGGAAATATCCAAGCAAAGCAGGAGAAATCATCAATTATTAACAAATAATAATGATATCTTGGAAAAGGTCCCCACAAATATGCATGAACAATCTCTAATGGTGATGAAAAATGAATACCCGTCTTTTTTAAACACAATTTATGTGTCTTTCCAAACACACAACAAGAGCATAAACTAGGCAAAACCATATCACTAGAAAATAAAGATTTGTTTTTATGCAAAAATAATAAAATTATCTGATTAGGATGTCCTAATCTACAGTTCTCTATTTTTGTGTCATGCAAGATTAGCTTCCATTGCTCGACTCACACATCCCACTGGCCACATGTGGAGTCCACCCTTACTGCACCCCTCTTAAGAGTATAGTTCCCTTCTTCAAATCCTTTACACAAAAGCTAGAAGGGTGAAATCCTTTACACAAGACAAGACTTAAGATCATACCAAGGTTGCCATACCAAGAAGTGAAAGTGAGGAATAGTAAAAAAGCAAAAGCAATAAGCGAGGCCATTTAAAATTTATAATAAAAAGTGAAGAATTAATTTGAAAGTAAAATAGGAATTGAAAAGGAGGTAATATGAGAATTGAAGGGAAAGCAAATAAAAACTAAAACAAAAATCATTATTTTTGAATTTCATATTTTTTTAGTGTAAGAACTAATGTTTAGTCAAAATAAAAAAATGAGAGTTATTGATGAAACAAGGGGTGAAAGAGAGATAACAATGGAGAGATAGGATGAGAGGGAGAGAGAGAGAGAGGAGAAGAGAAAGCGATTTATGTGGTTCGGCCTAGAGGACTTACGTCCATGGAAGGCATGCAGTCAATCTCCATTCCAAACTGATACAGAGTACATGGGATTACACATATAAAAAGGGAGAGAGTCTAAGGCGATATGGATTGGATGTCTCTATCGCATCTCCAACAAACTCTCCAGAAAGGCAAACACTCATCCAAATGCAACAACGTGAGTCCTTATCATTAGAATGCATGAAACCTCTGTGAAACTTGCAGAATAGATCTCCCACAAATGTAGGAGAATTGTCTTCATGGGTAGAAGTGTCCAATGCCTTATCCAACACTCCCTCTCAAGTTAGAGAGAAGATAGCCATCAAGCCCAGCTTGTCTAGGGCACTCAACATTAGGCCTTGGTGGTGAACTTGGTGAAGATGTCGATGAGCTGTTCTGAACTTTGGGTATATGGCGTGCAGATCTCTACGAATTGGACTTTTTCCCTAATAAAGTGACAATGGAGCTCAATGTGTTTCATACTCTCGTGAAAAACTGAGCTGGCGGCAATGTGTATGGAAGCTTGGTTGTCACAGTACATCTTAATTGGAGTGTCCACCTTGAATCTCATTTCATTGAGTAGGGACTTGACCCATGTGAGTTTATAAGCGATAGATGCCATGGCTCTATTCTTGGCCTTAGAGCTGGATTGGAAAATGATTCTCTACTTCTTGCTTTTCCAAGATATTAAATTTTTCCCCTACCAAGATGCAATATCCTATGGTGGATTTTCTGTTGATTTTGCTTTTTGCCCAATCGATGTCGGAGTACCCCACTATATTGTGACGTCTGTTCCTTTTTAGCCAAATGCCTTGTCTGGGAGTTTTATTGATATACCTTAGAATACGATTCTACAACTAGCATATGTTGTTGTTTTGGGGCATGCATGAATTGACTGACTAGGCTTATTGTGTATGTGATGTTAGACCTGGTGACAATGACATAAATAAGCTTCTCCACTAACCTATGGTAGTTTTTGATATCCTTGATGGCTTCTCCTTCATCACTGCACTTATGGTTCTGTTCGATGAGGGTGTCGACATGTTTGACGCTTGACTTTCTGGTATCTTTTAGGAGATCTAGAGAGTATTTTCTTTGTGAGAGAAAAATGCCTTTTTTGGAGTGAACAACTTCTATCCCAAAAAAGTATTTGAGCTTTCCTAGAGCTTTTATGCCGAAGACCTTACTCAGGTAGTCTTTGAGATTTTGGATTCTCGTTTTATCATTCCCAGTAATTACGATATCATCCACATATACTAATAGGAAAACTTTCATATTCCCAAAGATTTTATAAAACATGGTGTTGCCTACTAAGGAGCATTTGTATCCCTTTCTTAGGAGAGTTGTATGAAGTTTTGAGTACTAAGCTCAAGGAGATTATTTTAATCTGTAGATTGATTCGCTAAGCCTGCATGCCAGATTCAGGTTTCTCTCTTGAGGATGTCTTAGAGGTAAGTGCATATAGACCTCCTGCTTGAGGTCTCTTTGTAGGAACACATTTTTGACATCAAGTTGGTAGATATGCCAGTTATAGTTTGTATCTATGGAAAGAAGAATTTTGATGGAGCACATCTTTACAACTGAGGTAAACATTTCAGAGTAGTGGATGCCTTGGATTTGGGTGTACCCCTTAACTACAAGCCTAGCTTTGTGTCTTTCTATGGACCCATTATTGTTAAATTTTATTTTAAAGGTCTATCTGCACCCAATGGGTTTTTTCCCTCTTGGAAGAGAGACAATGTCCTAGGTTGCAGTTTTTTGTCGAGAGATCTCAGCTCCTTATTCATGGGTTTTTTCATACAATGGATTCATTGGCCTCTTTAAAGTTGGTTGGTTCTTGATGGGTGGATAAACAACTAAGAAATACCACATATTGGCTAGGGAGTTGGTCATATGAGATCCATTCTTCTATGGGTTATCTGCATGCTTTGTAAGTTACAAAATCATTAAGACATTGAGGAGGCCGAGACATTCTCTCAAAATGTTAAGGAGGAATTAGAAGGGTTTGGGTGACCTCTATTTAGAGTTCTCATGATCTATCACTCTCTTAGTGGTTGGTCTGAATAAGAGATTGAGTGGATGGTGACTCTTCCAGATTGTTCAAATTGGAATAGACGGAGGTGACACAGGTTCTCCCCTTGACTGGTGCTATTGGTGGTCTTGAGAGACGGAAAGAAAGATGCTTTCTTGTCAAAGCGATATCCTGAGAGATAATCATTTTTTCATTTTTGACATCGTAGCACTTGGATCTCTTTTTGTTGGCTAAGTATCTAAAAACACACATTTGACTACCTTTTTTTTTTTTGTGGTAGAACGAAAGTGTATACAACACATCTAAACGTTCTGCTTCTTGAGTTTCCTTTTGGGCAGCCGCTTGATTAAGTAGTAGGAAGCAGTGACTGCTTCACTCCAATAGTCAATAGTTAGAGAGGACATTAATTTGAAATAGAAGACCCCTAGCCACTTTCATGAGGTGCGATTTTTTTTCTGTCAGAGACCTTGTTGTGCTGTGGGTTTCCTATGCACATGGTTTGATGGGTGATGCCGAGACTTCACTCAAAGCTGTCAAAGAGGAGATTGAGATACTCAGTCTCATTATTACTTCTCAGGTTTCTAATTTTGGAGTTGAACGTTAACTAAGTCAACAAAGTGGCTTAGAACCTCGTCCTTGGATTTCATAAAGTAGACCCAAATGGTCTTGGAGTAGTCGTATGTAAAGGTGACATAGTACTTGAACCCTAAGTATAAGGTGACGGGAGCGGGGCGCACACATCCAAGTGGATGAGCTCAAAAGGCGAGTTTGAGACTATTTTCAAATATGAAAATGGCAGATGAGTCATTTTGGAATATTGACACTGTGAAGAACCGATGCAGATATTGGGAAAGAAAGCTTTCAAAGCATTATTGGATGGATGTCTAAAACACGTATGCCATTTATTTCACTCATCACACTTATTAGCTTATAAGATCAAGGCACATATGTCATAATCCAGAGTATAAAACCTGCAAACCTCTTTGCCTTCCCCAATCATCCTCTCCATCGTGCGGTCCTAAAAGGTCATATTATGAGAAGAAAAAACAACGTTGCAGTTATAAGACTTGATTTTACTAACAGAATAGTTATGGGACAGGAGGTAGGAGCATAGGAGTTCATTTCATTCCACATGGCTCTGAGAGTTCCCAAGTACTCGCTGAAGGGTTTAATCTTTTTGAACTTACTGATCTGTTGGGACAGTTGATACTGTTGGGCGAGGTTGTTCTGTTCCCTGTACAGTTCCTTGACGGAGGACCAGAAGGCTATAGCAGTGTTTAAAAAAATGAATCTTTCGGTGATGCAAGCCTCCATTGACTTGAGCAGCCAGAACATTATGAGGTGGTCGAACGATTCCCACTCAACGAACAATTAGACATGGCGGGGCACAACTTGCAGCCATTGACATGTCGAGCTTTCCTTTTTTTAGCTTAGGTACAGGGTAGCCTACTTGGACCAGGACAAGTAGTTGGTGTTGTTGAGAGGCACCGTGGTGATTTTGAGGGCCAGATTAGACTGTTTCTAGACGCCCACCTTGGGAGTGGTCGATTGAGACGGGTTTCCATCCGAAGCCATGAGGAGAAGGCAAAGTCAGGCTGCTAGAAAGCTCTGATCCAGAGAGGGAGAGCTCTCGATCGAAAGAGGACAGGCGATGCAGGACTGCAGTGGTTACATGATTGCGGTGACAAGTTCACCAAAGCAATAGAGACGACAACAAGAGGGATGACTCCTGCAGGGACGAACAGGAGAGGGCTGCATCGCTGATGTGGTGGCAACAACAGCCGTAGAGGTTAAGGGGGCAATGTGAGAGTGACTTTGGTGGCACGTCAGCTGCAGCGGCAGTAGCTTTGGTGGACTGTAGTGGCGGTATGCAGATTGATAGCAGAAGAGTACCTCTGCAGCAAAGGGGTATTAGAGGGTCAGGCAGTATCCTGCTCTAATACCATGACGAAGCAGGGGGTGGAGAGAGAGATAACAATGGGAGATAGTATTTGAGGGAAAGAAGAGAAGAGAAAGAGATTTATGTGGTTCGGCCAGAGGGCCTACCACATATGGTTCCACGGAAGGAGAGGGTGGTGTATGTTCCCCCCTATGATTATCTGAATCCCACGTCTGTGTTCGGGGCTTTGAATGAGCACCACGTATACAACCACATGGGGCTCGTACTCCCGTGTATGCTGACATAACTTTGCATCAGACTCTGGTGTTGTTGCAAAGACTTAAGTACCCTTTTTTGCTATTCTTCTCGTAAAGTGATGGTTTGAGAAAATGACAAAAATGCCTTTCATTCAAAAAAGAAAAAATAAACAGTTCAAAAAAAGGACAAACATGTCTTCCATCCAGAAAGTCGAAGATGATGTTGATTCTTCAAAGACTTCTTCTTCTTTCTCCGTAAAACACTGTAAAACCCTCTCTCTCTCTAGAGAAGAAATCAAAGAAGGATTCTTGAAAAGACTTAAGTGCCCCAAAGATGATTATTTAAGACCCAGTCTTTGCACTGCAGGATTATCCGAGAAAGAAATCTCCCCTGGAGGAGGCCATGAACATCAACCCTCTGACTCCCTTCTATTTCTGCTTCTGTGCACATCCAGCAGAAGATCATACATTGCTCCATCAAGCACCAACTGACCTGCACATTGACTCTTGTGGAACCTGATTCAGAGATTTTACCTTTACAGGAGGAGGGTTTGGGGGCTCCTCCCAGCGTGGGTATCATCATTCAACTAAATGAGTTGTAGATCCTGATTCAGAGTTTTTACCTTTACAAGAGAGGGGTAAAACCTCATCTCACTCTCTCTCCCTTCTCTCTCTACTTCTGTGCACATCCAACAAACGATCCAACATTTCTCCATCAAACACCGACTGACCTGCACACTAACTATAGCATCGTTCAACTTGATGAGTTGTGGAGCCTGATTTAGAGTTTTTGCCCTTACAGGAGGGGGGTTTGGGGGCTCCTCCCAGCGTGGGTAGCATCATTCAACTTGAAGAGTTGTGGAGTCTGATTCAAAGTTTTTACTCATTCATATTTTAAGGCATTAGATCTCATGTTTGAACATCCACGCATGTGCAGTTTGCTTTAATCATGTTCAGTTGCTTTCTGGATTGTACTTTGAATTCTGGTGTATTTTAGATCTATCGATTTGTATGTAACAAGAGTTCATTTTAATCTGAAGTTTTTACTGCAACTTCATGCATATGTGTTCATGCTCTTCATGAAAAATCAGATCATTCTAAGTTTGTTTGACCCACTTTAAAAATCGAGATTCAAAACCTGTTATTTTGCACAGTCAAGATTTTAGCATAATCAGGACCAACTTGCGGGAGTGATTTCTCCCTAACCAAAGATGATCTTTCAGAACCGTAAAAAGTGTTGTTTTCTAAATTGAATCTAGTTTGTTAATACCAAATTTCAGTGATTTCTATGGGGTTTTCATACCAGGTTTTGGTCAAAAACCATAACCCTGTCACCTTGTGTCATTTTAACAGCTTAGATTTTGATCCATTTTGTTTGAATTTTATTTCCCTAATGGGAGATCATTTTTCAATTCTGTAAAATGGGTTCTCTTTGTTTATGTGTCTAGTTCATCCCTGTAAACTTTTAGAATTTTTCATGGTCAATTATTATTTTATTTTGATTAAATACCAGAACCTTGTATCCAGATTTTATAAATGTTCTGATTTTGGCCCCCATATCATGACTGTTGTAGCACTTCTTCAACAAATCGTTATTTGATTGACAATATTCTTCAATAAATTATTGTTATGATTTTTTTGTGTCTCTAATGAGTCCATATTATGATTTGTAGTGTTTTTTGGTCTCCAACGAGCCTCACAATGATTTATAGTGTTGTTCGGTCTTTTAACTATGATTTATAGTGCTTTGGGGTCTCCAACGAGCCTCACAGCGATTTGTAGTGTTTTTCGGTCTTTTAACTATGATTTATAGTGTTTTCAGGTCTCTAACGAGACCCACAGCGATTTATAGTGTTGTTGGACCTCGCTATAGCGATTTGTAGTGTTTCTCGCTAAACACTACAGCGATTTGTGATACAAATCCCTATCCGAATCAGGATCAACTTGTCAGGGCCATATCTCCCTAACCATAGATCGGATTTCAAATCCGTAAAAAGTGGTGTCTTTGTTATGAAGTCTAGTTTAATCCTGTAAATGTTCAGCAATTTTTATGGTCATTTGATACCCTATTTGAATCTAAAACCAGACCCCTATCAGTCTGCCTTATTTGAGTGACATAGGTTTTTATTTCATTTTGTAAGAGTCATATCTCCCCAACGGAAAATCATTTTCCAAATCCGTAAAAAGGGTTTTCTTACCCTATGTGTCTAGTTTACATCTGGAAAGTTTTATAACTTTTTATGCTCATTTGATATTTCAAACTTGTTAAAAACCGAGACATGTTATTATTCTGTTTTAAGTGAGTGGATGGAAGTTAATTATAAGTCTTCTCGGTTTTTAACAAGTTTCAAATATCAAATGAGCATAAAAAGTTATAAAACTTTTCAGATGTAAACTAGACACATAGAGTAAAAAAACCCTTTTTACGGATTTGGAAAATGATCTTCCGTTGGGGAGATATGACTCTTACAAAATGAAATAAAAACCTATCTCATTCAAATAAGGCAGACTGATAGGGGTCTGGTTTTAGATTCAAATGGGGTATCAAATGACCATAGAAATCGCTGAAAATTTACAAGAATAAACTAGACTTCATAAAGAAGACACAACTTTTTACGGATTTGAAATCCGATCTTTGGTTAGGGAGATATGGTCCTGATTCGGATAACGATTTGTATCATAAATCGCTGTAGTGTTTAGCGAGAAACACTACAAATCGCTATAGCGAGGTCCAACAACACTATAAATCGCTGTGGGTCTCGTTAGAGACCCGAAAATACAATAAATCATAGTTAAAAGACCGAAAAACACTACAAATCGTTGTGGGGCTCGTTGGAGACCCCAAAGCACTATAAATCATAGTTAAAAGATCGAACAACACTATAAATCATTATGAGGCTCGTTGAAGACCCAAAAATACTACAAATCATACTAGGGACTTATTAGAGACCCAAAACAATCATAACAACAATTTGCTGAATAATATTGCCAATCAAATAACGATTTGTTGAAGAAGTGCTAGAACAGTCATGATATGGGGGCCAAAATCAGAACATTTATAAAATCTGGATACAAGGTTCTGATATTTAATCAAAATAAAATAGTAATTGACCATGAAAACTTCTGAAAATTTACAGGGATGAACTAGACACATAAACAAAGAGAACCCGTTTTACAGAATTGAAAAATAATCTCCCATTAGGGAAATAAAGTTCAAACAAAATGGATCAAAATCTGAGCCGTTAGAATGACACAGGGTGACAGGGTTATGGTTTTCGACCAAAAACAGGCATGAAAACCACATAGAAATCGCTGAAATTTGGTATGAACAAACTAGATTTAATTTAAAAAACAACCCTTTTTACGGATCAGAAAGATCATTTCTGGTTAGGGAGAAATCACTCCCGCAAGTTGGTCCTGATTCTGCTAAAATCCTGACAGTGCAAAATAATAGGTTTTAAATCTCGATTTTTAAAGTGGGCCAAACAAACTCAGAATGATTTGATTTTTGGTGGAGAGCATGAAGACATATGCATAAAGTTACAGTAAAAAATTCAGATTAAAATGAGCTCTAGTTACATACAAATTGATAGATCTAAAATGCACCAGAATTCAAAGTATAATCTAGAAAGCAACTGAACATGATTAAAGCAAACTGCACATGCATGAATGTTCAAACATGAGATCTAATGCCTTAAAATATGAATGGGTAAAAACTTTGAATCAGACTCCATAACTCTTCAAGTTGAATGATGCTACCCACGCTGGGAGGAGCCCCCAAACCCCCCTCCTGTAAGGGCAAAAACTCTAAATCAGGTTCCACAACTCATCAAGTTGAATGATGCTACAGTTAGTGTGCAGGTCAGTCGGTGTTTGATGGAGAAATGTTGGATCGTTTGTTGGATGTGCACAGAAGTAGAGAGAGAAGGGAGAGAGAGTGAGATGGTTGATGTTCATGGCCTTCTCTAGGGGGAACTCTTTGCCTCCCTTGATTTCTTCTCTAGAGAGAGAGAGAGGGTTTTACAGTGTTTTACGGAGAAGGAAGAAGAAGAAGATGATGATGAAAAGTTCAAACAGACATTTTTTATGGCTCAGGTTTGTTTCGTCGGATGACCATCGGGAGGAGCTTCCAAACCCTTCTCCTGTAAGGGCAAAAACTCTGAATCAGACTCCACAACAAATCAAGTTGAATGATGCTATCCACATTGGGAGGAGCCCCCAAACCCTCATCCTATAAGGGTAAAAACTGTGAATCAGACTCCACAACTCATCAAGTTGAATGATGCTACCCACGCTAGGAGGAGCCCTCAGACGCCCCTTTTCTGTAAGGGTAAAAACTTTGAATCAGACTCCACAACTCTTCAAGTTGAATGATGTTACCCACGTTGGGAGGAGCCCCCAGACCCCTCTCCTATAAGGGTAAAAACTCTGAATCAGGATCTACAACTCATTTAGTTGAATGATGCTACCCACGCTGGGATGAACCCCCAAACCCTCCTCCTGTAAGGGTAAAAACTCTAAATAAGGCTCCACAACAGTCAATGTGCAGGTCAGCCGGTGCTTGATGGAGCAATGTAAGATCTTCTATTGGATGTGCATAGAAGCAGAAATAGAAGGGAGAGAGAGTGTGAGAGGGTTGATGTTCATGGCCTCCTCCAGGGGAGATTTCTTTCTCAGATAATCCTGCAGTGCAGAGACTGGGTCTTAAATAATCATCTTCGGGGCACTTAAGTCTTTACAACCACTCCTTTTCAAGAATCGTCATTTTTTTTTGCACCAATGGAGGAGAGGGTACTTAAGTCTTTGCAATCGCATCAAACTCCAACGCTAATTAATGCTGACAAACATGGGGATACGAGACACACATGCTTACATACGTGGTGCTCTTTGAGACCCCCGAGCATGAGATGTAGCTAACTGCCCTGTTCGGGGGGGGGGGGACATATAACCTGTTTTGCAAAGCAGGTTATATGTCCCCCCCCCGAACAGGGCCGGTACTGAGATCTCATGTTCGGGGCTTCCAAATAGCGCCACGTATATGATCGAGACCGGCATGGTTCCCGATGACAGTCCGCATCATACTGCATCGTAATTTGGTGCCGCAACAAAGACTTAAGTACCCTTTACCGCCATTCGCTTCATCTTCCTCGAACGGACATAAATGCCCTCCTTCTAGAAAATTGAACCGTCGATTCGTGAAAAGGACAAAACTGCCCTCCATCGTTATCGCGCCAAAACATTCCGCAGAGTTTGCGTATGTAGCAAGCGTTATGTTGTAGGATTCAAATAGTTCAAAACAATCCATTCTCGCTCTAAGCACTCTACCAGAGATTCTTTGCTTTCATTTGGAGTCGTCGGAGCATCCTTTCCCTTTGTTCCAGAGCATCTGTTTCCGTCTTACCACTGCTTATTCTATAGTTGGAATATCCAAATTCCCATCGTTTCGATGAGTTTCGTGTAAGGTTTCTTTCTTCAATCTGAACTTTGCTTCTTATACAACGTTTTGTTTCTTATGAACCCAAATATTCCGACGATTTCTAATCATGATGATCGTGTAATGTGTTGTGCAGGTTAACAATGTCTGTGCCTCATCAGATTAGAGATACCATATCGTTCTATGGGTTGTCTATTAGAGAAGTGATCGCCAGTCTCATCTATCTAAGGTTTTTGAAAGATACCAAAATATACTTAAGATTGAGAACGATAAAAATAGGGAAAAAGCCTTGTAATCGTATTATGCAAAGGATTATCCATCAGATATCGAGGCTGCGGATCAAAGGAAGAACTCTGAATTACGAAAGATGCAGAACAAGGATGACGAAGAGAAGGCAAAGGCAAGAAATATTGCTGAGAATTTGAAAAGAAGGCTGAGGATTGACGCACGGGCGAGGGAAAAGATAAAGAAGAATGAGGAGCAGTATCAAAGTTATGTTAGTTATTTAGTGGATGAAAATGCGGCACAATGTAAGAGGAGAGACTTGGAGCGCAGTGCAATGTTTAACAAGACATGGCTACTGAAGAAGGAGGAGGAGAGGCGAAGGCAAATGAATAAGGTGAAGGAAAAGAAGGAACAAAATATTCCTCAGTATGAGGAAGAAAAGGTAAGGCGAATGAGGGAGAAGGAGTTTGAGGAAGCTAAGGAAATGCAAAGGCAGGAGAAGGAGAATGCGGAAAAGAAGGAAAGGCAACGGAAGGAGAAGGAGGTGGCAAAAGAAAAGGAAAGAGAAAGGAAAAAGTAGGAGGAAGAATTCCAGGAAAGAAGAAAACAAGAACTGGAAGAGAAAGAAAGGCGACGAAGGATAAGGAGGAGGAAGAAAAGGAAAGGGAAAGGAAGAAGCAGGAAGAGGAAGTGCAGAAAAGGTTAAGGAAGAAGCAGGAGGAAGAGGCGAAAAGTGAGAGAGAAATGAAGCGGAAGGATGAGGAAAAAAAGCAGAGAGAAAGGAAGGAGAAGGGGGAGGAGGCGAAAAAGGAGAGAGAAAGGATGCAGGAGGAGAAAAGGGAGAGAGAAAGGAAGCAGAGGAAGGAAGATGAGAAAAGGGAGAGAGAAAGGAACGATAAAAAGGAGGAGGAGAATAGGGAGAGAGAAAGGAAGCAGAAGGAGGAGGAGGAGAAAAGGGCAAGAGAAAGGAAGCAGAGGAAGAAAGAGTAGAAAAGGGAGAGAGAAAGTAAGGAGAAGAAGGAGGAGGAGAATAGGGAGAGAGAAAGGAAGCAGAAGAAGGAGGCGGAGAAAAGGGAGAAAGAAAGGAAGGAGAAGGAGGATGAGAAAAGAAAGGATAGAGAAAGGATGGAGAAGGAGGGCGAGAAAAGGAAGGCGAGAGAAAGGCATGCGATGGTGGAGCTGGTAAAGATGAAGATTGAAATGCAATTGGAGGCAGTGGACCCACCAGAAAGTCTCAGGTTGGATGGAAAACAGCAGAAAATAGGACGAAGGTAAATATATCCGTTCTGTCTGTGAAGATTTAATAACATGTTTAGCGATTTTGGTATAGCGATTACTGTGTTAGGTATTAATTTGTATAGCGATTACTGTGATAGTCTGTCTGCAACCAATATTATTTATAGCGGTTAGTAGAATAATATTTATAAGTACAAATGGAACTAAATTACAATTGGTAGGAATAATATGTTATTTTGTGTTATAGGGAGTTCACAGGAGAAGTAGAGCACTAGGTGAAAAGCTCGGAGGTCGGTGTCAATGGCCTGTAGTTCTGTCGTGGTATGGTCAGTTGAGTGCTTATCAGAACGACCAATTACGAAATATGCACTTCGGTGGCCTTTTGGACCAGCAATATTTTGAAACTTGCTGGAATACCATGACCCACCTGGTAAATAAATGGAATGATAAGACTAACACATTCGAGTTTGATTCTTTTGAGATCACCATGACTCTAGAAGATGTGGCGAGGATCACTGGCCTTAAGTGCGATGGCAGTGCTGTCCTGTTACGGCATTCAAACTATAACGCAAGGGAGAAATGCACGGCCCTGTTAGGAATGTCGATGGACGAATGGAGTCAATGTATTTCTGGTGGAATAAATTCCACATCAATGAAGGTCTCATTTTTTCGTAATAAATGGGAAGGCCACTCCGCTACTTCTGCATCTGAAATAGCTGACCAAGAGTTGCACGACTTCCTTCTATATTTTTTTGGTCTTACATTAATTTTCGATTGTTCTGGTTCGAGAATAAGTTCCATGTGGCTGCAGTACCTGGCAGACTTAGACGAAGTAGACAACTATGCCTGGGGTGCCGCTTTGCTCGCACACTTGTACAGTCAACTCCATCGTGCGAGTAACGGTACGAAAACAGTTGGTGGATTTTGGTCATTTGTTCAGGTATTTGTTGATTACATACTTAGTAATTGTAGAACAATCTCATTGCAGGTTGTGGTGTTACTAATAATATTGTTTTTGTTAAGCCTGGGCGTTGGAACATATTATCACATTGCGTCCTCGTTGTGACCCTCCGATTTGTGGTTTTCCAAAGATCGGTCGTTGGGCTAGAATAAACATTGCAGTTTATAATGCTAAGTCCATTTTAGATGGGCTGCAACTAAACGAGGTAAATGTTCTAAAATTGTTTACAATTGCGACAACATTTACCATTGAGTATTATAAATCGTTGTAATGTTCAGCATTCTTAAGTATCCATCGCTGCAGGATTGTCTTCCGTAGTACATATCGTTGTTGCCATATCATGCGTAAATAAATGTTAATATATTTGTCATTCGTTATTAAAAAGAATTACCAATGTACAGGTTTTGTGGAGACCTTATGGAGATGGGGAGGACGATGATGAAGACGTTGTTGCGGTGGCTGCTAGATTGTCTTACCGCGATTTGTGGCTATTCTGCAATTTTGAAGCCGAGTTGCAGCAAGGTAGTCGAGTTCTTCTACAATCTGGCTTGGGGCAGTCTATCCCAAATAAGCCTTTGGAAGTGAGAAGGAAGATGAATAGTGGTGGGGGGCAGGAACGTTAATTGGCCCGATCGCTACAGGGACGAATTATTAAATTGGAACTCAGGTGGTTTGATTTGATCCCTTCTATTTCGAAAGGTATTGGGAACTAATGCGGCGAAATCGGAAGATTAAAAAAATTGTGAACCCATGCCTCCCAACTGCCCCTTCTCATGTTGCAGCCCAGCCTCTACAACCAAAACGTCGTCTCTCTCCGGTTACTACGACTGGTCCCTCAGTAACAAAGCGCGAGGAAGAGCGAACACTTGCACTAAAAAAGAACATTGTCTCTGCCACAAGGTTCGAAGTTATGAAGAGGGAGAATAAGAAATTAAGGGCAGAAGTAAGCACTATGGGGATTCAATTGAACTCAGTGGTAGAGATGATGACCAGTTTTCTTAATAAAGGTCTCGCAACGAAGATGCCACGCAGGATAGACAGTGCACAAATAAAAAGTGAGAGACAAGTCTATGATATTTCATCTGATTCGTCAAGTGCCTCGGAATAAATCGTAGTTTTTCATTTTTATCACGCTAGGTTTTTATTGTAATTGTATAATGAGTTGTAGTAACGTGACATTCTTTTATTGTTTAATTCTTTTTTATTACATCTTTTCGTCTGTGGATCTCGGTAATAAATAAACTTTAATCGAAAATAGATGTTTGTTCAAAAATCGTGGCATTGCCTAACCTCTCTAGCATCGCTAAGATATATCATTTCTGTTTAGCAATCGTTGTATTTGTCTCCGCCTCGAAAGAATATCGCAATAAGGATTGGCGATGTAAGCCGTGAACAATAATTTAACGAGTTCTAACGGCGTAAATGATAACAGTCAATAGCGATAAGAAAAGGGTTTGTCGTTGCATGAATATATCGATGTATCCATATACGATAATCAATAGAATAATCGTGAAAGATTATTCATACCTAAAAGCTTGTTATAATGCGATCGACAAACGACGGGGTTTTTATTATTTAAAAGTGAATAATTAAATTTCGGGGGTGTTTCCGAAAAAGTCTGGCATGTGAGACGACGTATTTTTAATTATTTCTATCGAAAAAAGGGCGGTTAGTGGAAAGACGTATTTTTAAATTTTTCGAAAGCAATCATTTAATTTGGCGGCGGCTATCGAAAATAGGGTGGCATGCGAAAAGACATATTTTTATTTATTTAAAACACAATCATTTAATTAGCGGGTTGTTTTCCGAAAATGTCCGGCATGTGAGACAACGTATTTTTAATTTTTTCTATCGAAAAAAGGGCGGTTTGTGGAAAGACATATTTTTAAATACTTTGAAAGCAATCATTTAATTTGGCAGCGGCTATCGGAAAAAAGGGCGGCATGCGAAATGACGTATTTTTATTTATTTAAAACGTAATCATTTAATTAGCAGGCTGTTTTCGAAAAAGGGTGGGACGTTAAAGGACTTTACCTTTGTATTTGACTGAGGACGGCGTTTCAGTATCTGCATTACAAAGGTGCCATCGATATCTCCGTCCAGGCATGGCGCCAAAGAAGGGGACAATCGGAGCAGTACGACCAGCCATGGCGTCCAAGAAGATGACTACGGGGCCAATAGGACCCGGCACTGCGCCAAAGACGATGGGAACACTACGACCGGGCACGAGGGCAACAGAGAGGATGGTGGGAGCAAAACGACCAGGCACGACACCAACGGAGAGGACGATGGGAGCAAAATGACCAGGCACAGCGGCAACAGAGAGGACGATGGGAGCAAAACGGCCAGACACGGCGCCGAAGAAGAACACAACCACATCCACAGTACCAGCATTAGCGCTTAAGACGTATATTTTTTGAAACGCCTGAGCGGTTTAGTCAACATTTGCCTTTTCATGTCGTATTTGGACTATTGTTGTTTACTGTAGACAATAATTTCAATGTCGAATCCTGAATACCACGCTCATGGTGCACACAGTTCAACATCCACAGGCAAGGTTGGGCCGCAACGCCCTGACGAGTGCGTAGATGACATCGAGCAGATGCAAGATGAATTTGCATTTGGGAACACTATCAGTAATTTTGTAAGTATTTAACCACTATCAATTTCTAGGTCGTTCCGGTTTGTATGTTTTGAAGTTCGTAAATTTGTGCAACCAGACAATGTGTGATTTTGTCAATTACATCCAGAGCAAGCCAACGAGCAATACAGTACGCATCATCACCCCTTATTTCATGGTATGGCTGTTCCGCTGTTGTTTTGTTTGTTTTTATTACGTACTAAAGTTTCTTGATGGTTAAATCTTACTATTTCGTGCAACAGATGTACGTCCGGCGAAAGCCATACAGCATTGAATTCAAAGATGCAGTACCTTGTTGGAACAACGATGATGAGTGCCTAGACATTTCAAAATTTGGAAAGGTAAGTGAACAAACCTCTTCTCAAAGGTTTAGTCGTAACATCCTCATCACGATATGTCTCTGGAATGAGAATTTATTTTTTTGATTCGCAGATTTTACTTCCTACATTCTGGCAAAATCCCGACCATTGGGTCCTATACGAGATGAATTTTCTGGAAAAACAACTATGGTGCTACAACTCATTGGACTGCCACAGTGGCGTAGAACGCGACACTATGATTTGGTAAGATTGTGGCCATAGGTGAATCGTAGCTATTCGAGGTGGACCAGAGTGTAATATATTATCCCTTTATCACAGGCGGGATTCCTTAACGAGGCTATGGGTGTCGACATTGCCGAGTGGATGTTGCTCTGTGCTGACGATGCTCCTTTACAAAGTAATGGGGTCGATTGTGGCATATTCGTAATGAAGCATATTGAAGCAATATACAATGGAATAGATGTTACTTTCCACGTTGTATGAGCTTTGTATCTGATGTTATTGTTTATTCCTGTTATATATTTGTTTCATATTACATGTTTTGTTGCAGGATATTATGCCGGAAATACGCGACGAAATATGCGAACAATTGATTGAGTTTAAAAAGAACGGCAGACAAAATATGTGAAGTGAAACATATCGATTGTTCTGTCTGTACAACCTAAGGAGCTCTGCCATCACCGTTCTCGCCCTCCTCCTCGACAACAACCCAGTCGGTGCAGTCGCGCTGAGGATGGCCAGCAGAAGCTCCACCACGTTGTCTTCCTCTCCCTAGAGAGGAGGTCTCAGCACAACCGTCGTTCCTAAGGCGATTTCTTGGGATGCGTGTGGACGTACTTTTGGATTTATTTGAGATCGAAAAATTCGGTCTAATTGCATTGATTAATATTTGGAATAGCCCCCACATTGTTCAATTAAATTAATGTGGAGTGCATTTTTACTGAAGATTTGCTTTTGGTGTTTGTTTTCAGAAATCGTTGTATTGCTGAACCTACGGTAAGGTACACCTAAGGCGATTTCTTGGGACGCGTCTGGACGTACTTTTGGATTTATTTGAGATCGAAAAATTCGGTCCAATTGCATTGATTAATATTTGGAATAGCCCCCACATTATTCAATTTCATTAATGCGGAGTGCATTTTTACTGAAGATTTGCTTTTGGTTTAATGAAACTGACGTATATATTTGAAAACTGACGGATGGTGATAGGACGTTTCATTAATATTTGATTGACACAACACACACTTCCACTTTGCTTCGCGAATAAGGAACCGACAAATCGATAATTCACACCGACAAATCGATAATTCCTGTGTATAGGTGGCTTTGACGTAGTTATCGTATCCATTTATACTTTTTTCATATGTCTGCAAGATCATAATTGAAGGAAACGTCATATGTCTACAAGTTTTCATGGTGGTAGCAGTGTAGTTGACGGTAGACCACTAAGCGTATCGCTTTGTACTATTCGTAAAATACGAAAGCTACATTAATGGCCGTTATTCACCACTTTTTTCATATGCCAGCAATAAAGCGATGTTTAAGCATACAACATTTCATAGCGATGTTGAATATTATCATTTCGAACATTAGAAGTCCTTGTTCATTAAAATAGATCGCAGTCTCACTCAGCGACTGTCAACCACGCCGGTTAAGCGCACATCTTTTATCAATTGCAAGCCTTTTAGATGCTCGCGAGGCCTCCTTCACTTTCTCCTCCGCAATTAGAAAGGACGTCAATTTTTTGCAGAGTTCTTCGCGGAATCCTGGTATATCAACCTGCAAAAACAGATTATAAAGTAGAAGCAATAGACATGCACTTAATTCCCAATAACAGAGGCGAAGAAATGGCATACAACGTCGAAAAAGGGTTCTGCACCATTGTATATTGCTTCAATGTACTTCATTACAAATACCCCGCAATCAACGCCATTATCTTGTAAAGGAGCATTGTATGCCGTGCGATAGATCCACTCGCTAGCATCGACTTCCAAAATGGCTTTGAGGAAACCGATCTGAGAATAATGTGACCGACAGTAAATTCATGACCCCAGTACACGACTTGTTCCTCACATAGATATTGAAACTTATGAGATGAGAAATGTCTAGCCGTAAACCACTGTCAACTTCCAACGAATTGTAACACCATAGTTGTTTTTCGCGTAAATCCATCACGTATAAGACCCAATGCTTTTCAGATTGCCATAGTGTAGGAATCAATATTTGCAAATAGATCAAAAAATTGATGTTAGCACTTGTTATGCTGTAATATTGCACTCTAGGTTTGTTTGCTTACCTTTTCACTTGACAAAAGGTCTCTGCAGTGATTACCGTTAACCCAATAAGGTATGCCGTCTTGAAATCCACTAGAGTATGACAAACGACGTAAGATAGTCTGCAAACGCAAACATTGCTAACACTAACGATAACATACGAATCAATTGGAATAAATCAATAACGGAAAACAACATAAAATAAAACCGATATACCATGAAATGCGGGCTTACGACACATACAGTCTGGCTTGGTGCGCTGCTTTTAATATAACTGACGAAATCGGATATAATCTGTTTGCAGCAAATATGTTGTTGTTAACGGACGTACACATGGCTTACGTATATAGACAACTGCTACTAGTTTCATACTAACAAAATTACTGATCATGTTGTATTGTGCGAATTCACTCTGCATTCTGTTGATGTCCTCCATGAGTGATTGACTAAGTTTTCGCCCAACTTCGTCGGTGGATGTTCGACTGAAATGAATGTGAACATTGCAACGAACGATATTGAAATTACATTATACAGTACACAAAACACAAATCACAAAAAACGGCATGAAACAGACGGATTTTGATGAAAATGTAGACGATGTGTAGACAATATACCCATGATTCGCCATTGTTGATCGTGTAGCTATCTTCGTCTGTGTAAGTTTGTATGTATGAAGGAACCGTCTGTTTGATTGTTGCTGGTTCACGAAGTAGAAGACAAACACAACTTCTAGTACTCGTGCGACTATTTATGACCTAAAAGATGTACTGCTCAACCAACATGATCAATGAATATTGTACAACAAATCAAACATTTATTGTTATCCGTTGTAACTGAGTAATTCGACTTCATATTCGCTGCATGGCGATTTGTGGTTATCGTTGAATAGCGATTTGTGCAGCAATACTCGGCCTTTGTAAAGAGTGTTAGTCAACGCCGATTTGCGGTGTTAAACGATACTAGTATAAATTGATAGTGAACGTTTGTTCATAATAACCCCACGGATCTAAAAAAAACCCACGGGTTGAACCACATATCGATTGTGAGAAATTGTGATGTACCACTCACACTTGCACTTCGACTGTTAAAGTGAACAATGTTCCCCCTGTACCAGATGAAGAGGTTGACTTACCTCTTAAGAAATGAAGTGAGGAAGAGAAAATACACATTGAGTAGCCTTTTATTTATAATATATGGATACAACATTTCACAGGATAACAATAATGATTTCAAAAGGCAATTGGAGGTGTCACAGGAATCTTGTGTAGGCAATTAATTTAGTTGTCATGTCTCTTTGCATGCCCTGATCTCCACAATGCCGGATTTGTTTTTGCGTTTATAGTCATTTGTCACTGACGACTTGCAGTCCGTGGTTGGATTTGCTTAAATCGATAGATAGCGATTTTTTGCTTCTGCATGAAGTCGATCGATGACATCACTGTATGGCGATTTGTGGTTATCGTTGATTAGCGATATGTGGCATCGCAGCATAGCAATTTGAGGGTATTGTTCGACTGTCGATCTAAGCGCGATGACAATGGTTGTTCAAGTAAGCTTTTTTGGGGCATTGACCAAGGTTGCGCTTCATTTTATGATCCAAGTAGGCTTTCAATCGCGCAGGTGATAGCATACTTAGATCATAAAATGGAACGCAACCTTGCTCATTGGCCGAAAAAAGCTTACTTGAACAACCTTTGTCATCCCGCTTTGATCGACATTCGAACAATACACTCAAATCACTTCGCTGCGATGCCACATATCGCTAATCAACGATAATCACAAATCGCCATACAGTGATGTCATCGATCGACTTTCTGCAGAAGCAAAAAATCGCTATCTATCAATTTAAGCAAATCCAACCACGGACCGCAAGTCGTCAGTGACAAGTGACTATAAACTAAAAAATAAATCCGACATTGTGGAGATCGGGGCATGCAAAGAGGCATAACAACTAAATTAATGGCCCACATGAGATTCCTATGTCCCATACCTATCTGTCGAATGCATCAGAGCCTGTCATGAAAGAGAAAATATTAGACACTGAATTAAGTTTTACAAGAAATGCATACCTCCTCGCAACATTGATTACATACCAAAAGACTTGTAAAACTGTAGCGATCGTTGCCGGAAATCTGGTCGGGAGGAATGTAGGTTTGAACGTTTGGTGGTACTTCGGCATGGTATTGCTGCATGATGGACATTACACGAGTTAGCTATTTGACAAGCTTCTCGCAATGGGAAGCAATATAATGTTTTACATACCTGTTCATTACAAGGGCCTTGTTGTTTTTTATTACAGGTAGGTTGTTTCTTAATCCTCTTCTTGCCAACCAATTCTACTGCACCCTTTGCCCTCCGACGACTGCGATCAGAGGCAGGTTTTCTTTTGATACCCTTCGCTTCATGAATATGTCCATCATAATCAACAACGTTCACTACTGACTTGTTGAAGATAATGTTTACGCTTCGGTGCAACTTCTCAGGAGTGTCAAGCGAAACATGATTTTGACCTACGGTTTTCGATCCCATTATCTTCGTCTGGTATTCATTCGTTGCAACGGACTTAATGTGAATTAACTCCACGTTTTCAAGTAACTCTGTTGCAGCTTTTCTCACACATGCATAGCCTTCTTCACTTCTCGATGCCAAATCAGCAACATGCATGAATGACCTACACAGTTGTTGGTAACGGGAGGCTATGTGGCACTTCTCGTCAACACCAGATTTACTCGCATTGTCCATAACGAGCATTTCAATCTTCGCGCGTCTGGTCCATCTTCGCATTACGTAAGACTCAGGTATTTCTTGTATCTTATCTTTATTGAGTGCCTTTAATGCATGACAGCATAGAATGCCTTTGAATTCATACATTTTGCACGAACATTCTACCCTTCTGTTGTCAACATTGTACGTGACATGTGCTTCTTGCCTTTCCTGATGCTTTTCGCCCTGACAAAAAATATGGTATTTGTGCATATTCTCGGCTTGCACGAGTCCTTCTATTTTGCAATTCATGACATGCAACACCTCTTTCTTGATCCATTCAAATACAGTTAGTGTATACAGAGCTGCAGGTCGCATCAATATTTCCATGCCAAAAGTTTGAGGTCGTGTATTGAAGCATTTCACGTCATTTTCAAGCTCATTTTGTCTTAGACCGTCTACAAATAATTCATATTGTTCCATGAAATGAAACATTGTTAAACATGAATACAGAGTTTTCTTCAGGGTGACATGCATAGATTCGGCTCTTTGTGTGATTATCATACCTGCACAAAAGTATTGTCTTCCATATGCCAATGCCCATTTCTCTTTTTCTGCATATAAATTTTGTAACCACAGACAGTCAGTAAGGTCGTATGTCTTAATCATTTTGTCCCAATCTGACTTAAAAGTGACCTCGTCTACGCTATGAAGTACACACCTTGTAAACGTTTTGTCAAACCCTGTATTCTGATTAAATATGTGTCCTATGTTCTTTGCTGCATTTTGAAAGATATGCCACAAACATAGGCGATGATGTGCATCTGGCCACACATGAAGCACTGCAGCCGCAATTGCGTGATCACCATCTGTAAGTACAGTTTCAGGATGCTTCCCGTTCATTGCCTGTGTAAATACTCTGAACAACCACTCAAAGCTTTCCTTGGTCTGGTCATACACAAAAGCACCGCCTAATATACAACTCTGTGCGTGATGGTTCACTCCCACAAACTGCGCAAATGGCCACTGTTCAGTATTAATCTTTACTGTAGTATCAAACACAAGCACATCATTGAAGCATTCATAATCTACTCTAGACTTTGAATCTGCCCAAAACATATTCACAGCATATCCATCTTCGTCCACTTGAATTGCACTAAAGAAACCATGTTCATTGCTTGATTTATTCTGTAAGTAGCAAACCAAACAACATATTTCTCCGTTCTTCATGTTATCTGTTCTCTTCCTTCTTAAGTGGTTTATTAGATCCAAAGGAGTGAATGGCACATTTTCGCGACCACCATATATGCGGGTAAACAAATTGTATGTCTTTCTTGGTGCAATGTCGGCGCTATTGGCTATTTCAGCCATTGCAGCATGCGCTACAGTTACTTTACGATGTGACTTTAGCATAGCAGTCATAAATGATGCAGATAAATCATGATTATGATCACTGATTAAAGTACGCACGACAAATTTCTCATTCAGATGTCTTCTCAAAACCAATCTCGCCTGACATGCACATCTTGATTCTGGCATGCTCCTTGTTGGATTTCCCATTGATTTCTTCCAACCTTGCTTGGAACAGACATGTCTTTCTAACCAAGACACCCTGTGCATTTTTTGACCAAGAAAACCTTCTCACACTGAAGCCAACTTTTAAGGCATAATCATTGTAAAATTTATATGCATCTTCCTCGTTATTAAACTGCATTCCTTCTACAGGAACATAGTCGCGTGTAATTCCATGTACATTCCCAGTTCCTACGGTATCAAAATCTACCTCATTATTTAATTGCATTTCTTCTCCTGAAACATTCAAGTCAAGTGTACTTCCGTGTACATTCCCGGGGCCTACACTTTTATTATGTGCATTGTCATCGAAATCTACCTCATTATTGAATTGCATTTCTTCTCCTGGAATATTCAAGTCAAGTGTACTTCCGTGTACATTCCCGGGGCCTACACTTTTATTATGTGCACTGTCATCGAAATCTACCTCATTATTGAATTGCATTTCTTCTCCTGGAACATTCAAGTCAAGTGTACTTCCGTGTACATTCCCGGGGCCTACACTTTTATTATGTGCACTGTCATGGTAGTCTAACTCATCATTGAATTGCATTTCTTCCGCTGGAACATTCAAGTCAAGAGTGGGTCTAATGCCTGCACCCTTATTTTCATGTGCATTGTTAGTGAAGATGTTCAATACTTCAGTTGCGTCATAAGTATAGATATTCAATTCTCTAGATCTTTCGATGGATTCAACTACATCGTCTTTATTACAATCTGATGATAAGCTCAACAATGTTTTAAGCAATATATCAATTTGTGTTTTGCAGCAAAATAGCAAACAAATTCATATTAACTAACAAAACAGGAGTCTGTTACTAATACAGCGGTTTGAGATACAATGCATACGATGAATGAATGTAGGATACCTGATGGGGTAGAGGCCCTTCCTAGCATCTGCAAACAAGCATTCTTGTCAATAGGTCCCAGCGTCTTACAAATATCGATAAGTTTCCAACCTTCGTAAGAACAAGATCTACCTGCAATAACCAAACAATGCCTTAATGGCACATAAGACGACATGCCTTCTTCATCGATCGCATGATGAGATGAAAAGCTACTCACGCTGCCTTAATGGCACTGGAAGGAATGTTTGTGAATCATTGCTTTCTACCATGATGCCTAACGACAACAAAAATGAAGAGAAGACACTGAAATGTTTTGTAACGCAAGGCAGGCACGAGAAGGTGACAGTGTGTTGTACAATAAGATAAAAAACAAGGCGGAAAGCTAGACTGGAAACGAAGGCAAAGTTTTGGTTGATAATGAGAGCAACTGTTACAGCAGATGGCGCAGAAGTTTAATGAATAGGGAACGTCTCCACTTTAAATGGTTAACATCAAACTTTCTGGATGGAGGACTTTTTTGTCTTTTTATCGACCCGTCGTTTCACAACTTTTGAATGGAGGATATTTTTGTCATTTCCTCGAACCGTCATTTCAGGGCAGGAAAAGCAAGTAAGGGTGATTAAGTCTTTGCAACAGCACCAGAGTCCGATGCAAAGTTATATCAACATACATGGGAATACGAGCCCCATGTGCATGAATACGTGGCGCTCATTCGATCCCCCGAACACAGACGTGGGATTCAGTGAATCATCGGGGGCGAACATACACCACCCTCTCCCTGCTTTGCCACGGAAGGCATGCAGTCAATCTCCATTCAAAACTGATACAGAGTACATGGGGTTACATGTATAAAAAAAAGGAGGCGATAGGGATTGGGATGACCCTATCGCATCTCCACTCTAAAAAGGTAGACGCTCCTAAACAACGTGAGTCCTTATTTATGGAATCTGTGAAACCTCTGTGAAACTTCCAGAAGAGATCTCCCACAAATGTAGGAGACCGTCCTCATGGGTAGGAGTGACCTGTGCCTTATCCAACAATTATTAATTTAGAGAAAACATATGAGAAGTGAGTGGGAAGCGTGAGAGAAAACATCATGATCTTGTGCTTCCACATGATTCATTCGAATCTGCTGCATGGTGATCCTTATGCCAGCTATTCCTTCCTCATGTATTCTGATTCTAATTTTAGTCAGATTCTGATTTTATTTGGACTTGGACTCAGACTTGGGTGCAAAACTCAATACCAAGTGTGGATCCAATTATTAATCAGATCCAGCTTTGGGTACCACATCCAACTAAACCAATTCAGATTCTGTTAGATATCCAACCTGAATCCTAACCATTTACATCCCTATGCATGCACACATAGCACGTTTCTGTTGCTTATTTTTGTAGTTCAACGTGTGGTCAACCTCGTACAAGTATATGCAATGCAGGGATGTAAACCATTTCAATTCGTAACGGATACCTGACCAATTTGAATATGCATCAATTTGGTCTGATTCAGTAAACAAAGCCAGATCCGAATGATAATGGACTCAGATTCAGTTTTAGTAATTTTACATCCATATTTGAATCCAAATCAAACTCTGACTCAATGACCTGATTGCATGCAAATATACATCTAATAAGGGTGCCCTAATTGGATTCTGATCTGGTATATATATATATATATATATATATATATATATATGAAAGGCAAGCTGGGGTTAGGCAGACCCATACCAGTTATACAACTATAAGGTTGGGTTTGAACTTGCAATGTCCCAACACAAGGTGATGTGCACTAGCTGCTCCTACCAGACAAGCGGAGCCCCCCGTTGGTCGAGAGGGCCTACATATGCGAGTATAATTTAGACTCCGAATATGTTTATGTCGCATGACTGTATTTGATCAGAGTGAGACCCATTGACATCTTTAACCAAATGCATTCACACACAAACACACACATATGCATGCACATACACGCTTTCTTTGTAGAGGACACAGCAGTTCATTGAGAGATGGAAAGATAGGATCCAATGGTCTCATATCTCATAGATATAGGTCCTTGTGATCAATTACATGACTTTATTGAATGAACCACAAGGCCCATGATTTCATGAAATTTTTTATGAGAAATCGTTGAGTTGTCTTCCCTTTCCCACCATCAGTGAAACCTACATCAAATGGAAAAGTGTAATGCTGATACAGACTGACTCCAGTTTTTCCCATCACTTAGCACTTTTTATGTGCAAATTTTTATGTGCAAATCTTCCATACCTCCCTCCCATATGAAAGTTTCTCATGGCAGGATTTTGTAGAAATCCTTGCCCTAACCATGAAAGGCCCTTCCCTTCCATGCCAATGAAAAATACAGGGATTTGCCTGCATTGACAAAACCTTGTGATAACAGACGAATATAAAATTCCACGAGTACTTCCTCTGCTCCCCGAGATTTTTTTTGTTGTTGTTTAACTTGGGCACCAATATCAAACTCTCAACGTCCTTCAACTGCCTATGTGGACCCATCTAACAGGTGTGCAGGAGTCCTTATAGGCAACAACCTTGTTAACTTGTTTACAACTGATCATACTTTTGATGTCATTTTATAGCCAAAAAATCACGGAAAAAACCCTTTTTTTGCTTGCTTTTGATTATACTATTTGGACGGGGATGACTTGTATCCCAGATTAGAAATACTATTGCAGTAGTATGGAATTGTGTGCAAAATAAGACGATTGGATCAAATTTGTGATACTACCCATTACAGATACTTCAAAATTCAATTGCAGAAAAATAAAAAGAAACCAGCTAATTATCAAAGAGCTAAAACTCAATCAAATGACTGAAGAAATTTATTTGCAAAACAGGGCATTTTTGGAGCACTAATTAACAGTAAGTCCACTGCAATTATGTCCACAGTAACACTAATAGTCACCAAAACCTTAATAGAAGCACCATGTTTTTTTTTCTTTACTAGCATGGAGGTACAACCCCTGTGATCTGGACATCCTTTTACAGGCCGAGAGGTGTCACATTGACCATGAATTTTGCAGGGTAAAACTCCATGACTACTCCCGATAACGCACCGGGGATAGTTTCCCATTTGGCTTGGACCTTACAGTAAAGGATGCACATCCTGGGTATTGAACTCTTGACCTCCTTCAACTTGAAAGCCTTAAGCCGACCAGCCTAGCCAGGTACACAGAGCCCTTGTGGGCAGATATACCACACCAAACAAATGGAAATAATGTTTAAACTACCTAAGATACAAGGAAGAAGAGCAAAAGATAGAAGCCAAAATAGCTCTAAGGTTGGGTTTTTGCGCTCTTTTGGTGTTCAATGTTTCTAGCCATCAGATTTGAAGGGCTCTGATGAAGTCCCCCTTCTGTGTGGCTCCTATTGGTAGCTGGGGCCTGGGGGACCTCAGATGGTAAGGCACTAGTGGAGCCGTTGACATGACCAAGGATAGCAAACGTGCTGAACAAACCAAACATGAGGTGCTTAAGCTCCGGTCATTTTTAAGGTGAGTCGAGCCAAGTTCAAGCTCATGACAAACTAAGTTAAATGAGCCCTTTACAAAACAGATACATCGTTTCAAAGCTGAAAGTAATAGGTTTTGAAGTCTAAACTTATTGATCCCAAGCTCAACCGGACTTGCTTACACAAAAACACATTGTTTTAAAGTTGGAAGCACCAGGATTTCAACACTAAACCTATTGCTTGCAAGCTGAGCACTTTATGTGTTTATTTAACTTAATAATATGTGATATAAAATATTTTTAAAATATATTTATTACTATTTAACAAGCCTGTATGAGCTGAGGAGAGCCAAACACTTGTTCACGTTCCATCTATTTAAGGACTAAGCACTGCTGAACTATAAACTGAGAGCAGACCAGGTCATACTGTATGTAACCAAACATTGGTTGTAATTAATCTCCACACTACATCAATAGGGAACTGTGAGGGTGAGACCTACTTGAATCTCCATCAAGTGAGATGTGCGGTGGAGATTGAATATAATCAACAAAGTGGTTATATATAATGTGATCTGATCAACATTCAATGACCCACCAGCTGGATGCAGGCCTCACTCAAAAGTGATTTGTTGATATCATTGGATTTTGTCTCACGCGCTCATAATTGGATGTTTTTTGGGGCCATTCAGAGCTCTCTCTCTCTCTCTCTCTCTCTCTCTCTCTCTATATATATATATATATATATATATATATATATATATATATATATACACACACAAGAGTGTATTGCCGGACGCCTCTGGCATCGGACATGCAGCCAAGGCCACACGTCAAAAAAAAGGTTTGAGTGGCGGTTTTTTATCACCACTAAAAACCGTAAAAGGTAATTTTTTTGCACCACTAAGTGATCAACTCCGAAAGTGTCTGTTGTGCATAGGACGAGATGGGTGTTTGATGATACAACCATCTCTCTCTCTCTCTCTCTTTCTCTCTCTCTCTCTCTCTCTCTCTCTCTCTCTATATATATATATATATATATATATATAGAGAGAGAGAGAGAGAGAGAGAGTGGTAGCTGCTTAACACCGGCATACTGTCAATGGATGCATACTGAGCATCCATCCTGTCTGCGATCGAAGCAGGTTATATGTTCCCCCCTAAAAACGCATTGTAGCAAACGTTCCGTGTTTGGGAGTCCAAATGAGTGCCACGTATATAAGCATGTGTGGCTTGTATCCCCATGTGTGTCGGCATCAGTTAGCATCAGAGTTTGGTGTGGTTGCAAAGACTTAAGTACCCTTTCTCGCCATTCTTGTCATGAAACGATGATTCTAGAAAAGGACAAAAATGTTCTCCATCCAGAAAAGAGAGGATGGTCTTAACTCTTTAAAGTCCAAATGTTTTGTTTTTGCCCTAAGCAGTAAACTCCTCTTTCGTAATAGGAGCTCCTCACAATATTTCACTCTAAATGTTTTGGATCACCTTTTGACAATGCATCATCTGTTATAACAGGAGCTCCTTTTGACGATGCACTCTTTATCATCGTCTGTTGTCGTCGAAGCACCCTTTGCCGTCGTCTGCTACCGTCCGAGCACCCTTTGTCATCGTCTATTGCCGTCAGAGCACCCTTTGTCGTCGTCTGCTCATGAGAAATAGTTAAAATATCAGAGAAATCAACATTCTATCTATTGTTCATCATGATATCAGGGTGCAAGCATCAAACTTAGTAGACAAAAAATAGTGATTTACATCAGAGATAATTGTGGCAGCGTCGAACTGAGTAGACAAAGAGTAGCGATTTACAATAGAGATCAGATTAGAGAGTAGCGATTTACAGTAGAAATCAAATTAGAGAGTCGCGATTTACAATAGAAATCAGATCAGAGAGCAAACAATTTATAATAAAAAGCAGATCCGAAAGTAGTGATTTACAGTAGAAATCATACCAGAGAGTAACAATTTATAGTAGAAATCATATCAGAGAGTAACGATTTACAATAGAAATCATATCAGAGTGTAGCGATTTACAATATAAACCAGATCAGAGAGTAGCAATTTACAGTATAAATCAGATAAGAGAGTAGCAATTTACAGTAGAGATCAGATCAAAAAGTAGCAATTTACAATAAAAATCAGATCAAAGAGTAACAATTTACAGTAGAAATCAGATCAGAGAGCAGCGATTTACAACAGATATCAGATCATAGAGTAACGATTTACAATAAAAATCATATTAGAGAGTAGACATTTACAACAAAGATCAGATCTTATTTCTATTATAAATCACTATTCTTTGATCTAATTTCTACTGTAAATTGTTACTCTCTAATCTGATCTCTACTGTAAATCGCTACTCTCTAATATAATTTTTACTGTAAATCGTTACTCTCTGATCTGATATCTATTGTAAATCGTTACTCTCTTATATGATTTCTATTGTAAATCACTACTCTCTGATCTAATCTCTACTGCAAATTGCTACTCTCTGATCTAATTTTTACTATAAATTGTTACTCTCTGATCTAATCTCTGTTGTAAATCGTTGCTTTCTGTCTACTCAGTTTGACGCTACCACCATTATCTCTTCTGTAAATCGTTATTGTTTGTCTATTAAGTTCAACGCTTGTACCCTAATATCATGATGAACAATAGACAAAATATTGACTCCTCTGGTAGTTCAATTATTTCTCATGAGCAGACGACGACAAAGGGTGCTATGGCAGTAATAGACAACGACAAAGGGTGCTTCGATGGCAGGAGACGATGACAAATGGTGCTCCGACGACAGAAGATGACGAAAAAGGGTGCTCCAATGATAGCAAATGACGACAAAGAGTGTGTCGTCAAAGGGAGCTCATGTTACAGCAAATGGTGAGTTCTCAAAGGGTGATTCGTTGGCAGCATAAGAGTTTATTGCTTAAAGCAAAAATAAAACGTTTAAACTTTTTGAAGAGTTAAGATCGTCCTCTCTTTTTTGGATGGAGGACATTTTTGTCTTTTTCTTGAACCATCGTTTCATGGCGAGAATGGCGAGAAAGGGTACTTAAGTCTTTGCAATCACACTGGACTCCGATGCTAAGTGATGTTGATGCACACGGGGATACAAGCCCCACGTGCTTATATACAAGGCACTCATTTGGAACCCCTCGAACATGCACTGTAGCAAACCCTGTGTCATTGGGGGAGAAGACACAACACCCTCCCGTCTGCGATTGGTAAAAGAGCTTTTACAATAGCGTCGATAAAGGCCAAAAGATTTTTTAGTACTTCTGAAGTGCTACTAAAGGTCTTTAACGATGCTTTGAACATGCCACTAAAAGCCTTGCATTTTTAAGTGCGTGCATCTAGTGGTGGTTAGCTTGAAAGTTGTAGGCAACTACACTTTATATATATATATATATATATATATATATATATATATATATATATATATATATATATATATATATAGAGAGAGAGAGAGAGAGAGAGAGAGAGAGAGAGAGAGAGAGGAAACTGAATTACGTTTACCAACTAAATATGTTTGCTGGTATGAAAAAGATTTTCATAGTTTTTTTTGCAAATCTAACCTTGCAAATGCATTTGGAGTGATCCATTTGCCAGGAATCAACTGTTGGAACATCATAATCGGATCAAGAAATGTGATTTTTATGCTTGAATATTTATGAAAATTCTAAGCCATTGATTTTCAACCCTTAAAAGATCCTTCTTATACATCATAATTGGATGATCCAAGAGACTGTATTTATAAATCTAAGCATCTAAATCACATCCGTACAGGCAAATTTCAAAAAAATAAAATAAAAACCTATGAAAATCTTGGTTCATAGCAGTAAACATATTTGGTTGGTAAACATATTTTAATTACCCATATATAGAGAACTGAACATATTAGGCCCCATTTTCTCATTTAAGCCCCCTTTTGCCCCATAGTTTGAAGTGATTTATGATAGATCTGAACCATTAGATGTGTTTAATATGCTTGATTTAGTGGGAATCAACTCTTGGATCATATTTTTTTGACGAAAAAAATATATTTTATAATCCAGAAAAAATTGATACCTTCATAGCCATTGATTTTAGATCACCAAAAAAACTTGTATACAGGTTAGATTCCGGTGATCCAAAAGTCGGTTCCTACTAAACAAAACCTATAGATCACATCTATGGTATTAGATGTGAGAAAAAATGCCAAAAAACTACAATTTTGAAGGGGCAAAGCGAGAAAGTGGGTAGAACCAGTGCATTATATATATATATATATATATATATATATATATATATATATATATACAAAAACCCGTATAAGTGAGTGATATGCTCTAGGCAAAAAACAGCCTTTCGCAGTAATCATGATTGTCGCTAAAGACTGTTTTCTGCCTTAATGCGTACCTGCCACTTATCTTGCGTGTGATCATTGGTGGGCGCATGTTCGATCCAACAGTGGACGATTTGCCCATCAACTGTTATGGGTTACTCTCTCTCTCTCTCTCTCTCTATATATATATATATATATATGTATATATATATATATATATATATATGTATATATATATATATATATATATATGTGTGTGTGTGTTCTAGTCATGTCTCATTTTTGTTAGGTCCCGGCAAAAAATTTAATTTTCTGTGTTTTATGTCGAATTGGAACCTATAGATGTGTTTGTGATTGTTTATTTACTAAGAACATGTTTTGGATATAATCAATTTACCAAAAAAATTAAAATCTCCTATCATCAAATTTTAGCACAATATGAACCATTGATTTTTCAGCTCTCTAAAAAAACACATATATTCTTGAAAATGCCTAATTGGATGCATGTTAACTACTAAATAAAGTATGATAAACACGTCTATTAGTTTAGATCAAGCTGCATTTTTTTAGGGACCTAACCTGGGGCCTAGTATATGGGTTAGTTTCTGGTGCTAATGGAGGCACAAAACTATTGATCATAAATCACCTTCTTTTTACAAATTTGGGTTTTTTTAGTTCAGACGTATGAAGATGATTTACAAGGTTTGTTTAGTGAATAATGTGATTGCGACATATAAGTAGGTTTTAAGGGCTTCAAGAATCAATGCTCCACAATGATCTAAAATTTACATGATCCAAGGTTTGATCCTTGTAAAACAAACCATGTTGAACACATGATAAGAATGAGTAGGTAAACCTTGAGCCTATGATTGCTGCTCATTTTTATTCCTTTAATAGCAACAAATATATATATATATATATATATATATATATATATATATATATATATATATATATATATAAAGCAAGTATCATAGGATGTGAAGTGTGTCAGCCGCCCTGAGCGTCAGGTAGTTTTCAATGCATCCATTTGGCTTTTTAACTTTAGGGGCAGTCACGACCCCTGCTAAAGGTTTGGGCAAAAATGCATTATTTAGCAACATGACTGCCACTAAATCCCCCTTCTACAGAAAATAACATTAGCGACTTGTGCGATCAGCGGCAGAAACGCATCAGTGTTTGATGACACACCCGTCTATTTCTCCTTTTATATATATAGTGATGCAAATATGATAAATGGGTTTTTCATGTTTTTCCTAATTCTATTTTTAAATTCTGATGATACATATGTGACGTACATACTTGATTTGATAGGGATCAACTCTTAGAATATTAGATGTAAGTTTTTATAAGTTCGAAAATCAACCGTCAAAAATCTTTGTAAATTTATAGGGCTCTAAATATTGTTTTTTAATTGAAAACACTTATGACTTCAGATTTCTAGTAAATCAACCATTCAGAACACATCTATGAAGTTAGGAATCATGAAAAAAAAATACAATTTGGTATGTTTCATTTTGGCATATTTTTTTTTAACATGTTTGCATCTCTCTCCATTTTACATATATATATATATATATATATATATATATATATATATAGAGAGAGAGAGAGAGAGAGAGAGATATGTTCCTACCCCTTTTTCATTAGGTCCAGTTAGAACCCTCCAAAAATTGCACTTTAAGTTTTTTTTTGCTTGACCTTAGATGTGTTTATTATTGATTATCAATAGAGAACATGTATTTGATTAATATTTTTTATGCTCAAATATATGTTTTGAAGAGGTAAAAAAAATCAATGGTTGATTTTATATTAAAATTTGATGTTAAAAATATTTATATTTTTATATCAAATCAATTTGAAAGAAAACTTGTTTCTTAGTAAATAAGCAATGATAAATACATCCAGATCGAGCAAAAAATACTTGAAAGTACAAAGAGGATCCTAACCGGACCTAACAAAAAAAGTGTATAACATATATATTCCTTTGACAGGGGTTCATCTTAAATGGGTTCTATAGAATTTTATTTCACCATTCACTATCTGTTGTTCTCCAAAGGCGTCACTTAATGGGTGCTGCATCTCTGCATGCATCTACCTGAAAATTAAAACATTGTTGAAATACACGTTCATTTATTTCTAGTTTTCTTAGGTACATTAGGTATTTAGCAGAGCATATATATTCGTAAATCAATGAATTAAACCTCTTCTCTGTAGCTGTCCCTTGGCATACTCTAATTTAACTCTTAACAGACATAACAACTCCCTCAGGCATCCCCATAAGCCAGACTCTCGGCAGGCCCAAACCAAAGCAAAGCCATACTCGAGTCACAAATACGCTAGGCATCTATTAAACTCAATAGGAAGTCATTTTTAGTGGGAAAATACTGCTTGGCTCTCACCACCCATTAATGCATGGTGTTCTTCGACTCATTGTTACTCTAGATGGCGAAGATGTTATTGGCTGTAAAGGCTGAGGGGGTTCAGGTCTTGTTTTTTTTTTCGCTACAGCGTGAGATGGAGATGAAGTAGTAGAGCCAGTTGCATTGTAAGTAAGAGCATCAATATCTTTTTTCATTTCTAGTTTTTTTTCGTCGATCATGCATGGATCACTCCTAAAGGATGATATACTAGCCATCCATAAAAGAATGTTTGCCCCGAATCTCTCAGCCAGCGCAGGTTGCTTGCTTGCAGGAAGGACCCACAACGAAGAGGTTTTATAATCACCCAAGCAAGATGTGTGCTTTGTTACTCAGACATGGCTCGAGCGGTCATTAGGTTCGGGGAGAACAGTTGCGATGAGGCGGAGAGATAGCCGTTTGGAGGACTTAACCATGTCCGGATATCTTTTGTTCATCGAAGACCAGCCTCAGTGCCTCTAACTGCAAAATTAAGGGGATGTTACTAAAGTCAAGTGTCATGACAACAAGCTGCAGATAGGGGCAAAGCTTGTGTAAAAAATGCATGCCATGCTCATACTGCTCTTACTTGCTATCTGTGAAAAGCCGTAAAACCTCGAGGCCTGACCCCTCTCTTCATTTTTGGACTGCAAGGAGGGGTAATATGATGAATTGCACGGGTCAATCCCTGTAAAAAGTAGGCAATAGTTGTTACATCTCTAATTCACCAACCAAGATCACAAAAAATACATTGTGCGATTGGGTCAGCTAGCAAGGGACCAAAAAGAAAGCATCACACAGCCCTGCCCTACTAAAGGCGCCTGGCCATCGACAACAAGCTACTAATCCAGGATAGGCTAAGGAAGATTGGCCACTCACTAGTTGGTAAGTCACTTTCTTTTGTTGCTCGGTAGCTTTGCTCCCTTAAACCCCCTTTCCTGCCTGTCTTGACTGGCAGCTGCTGCGCTTGCCTACCTATCGACCGCCCCTAGAACCGATGCCTCTAGGCGTTGACCCCGTATTACAAATTCCATCGTTATGCTGGGCTCTAACAGCATCCGAGTCCACGTAGGGGCGAGGGCACTGCTCCCTCTATCTCACCAACTTTGTAAAATGCTTTGTGCATCAATGGAAGACTTTATTGGTACCGAGGGCAGTAAAATTCGAGCCACTGAGGGCCAAAACCTTTAGCTAGCTCTACACCTACCTACTATGGGGTCACAAGTATGGGTGCATGACTAGTTTGATCAGTCGATGATTGATCTCATGGGCAACCATTGTGGATTCCTATTTTAGAAAGATTTAAGAAAAATAGATTTTAAAACAGCATAGTTGAAAATGGATTCGGATTTCAAACTTCTAAGATACAAGGGTTTTGTTCTTCAAGAATATAGGTCATTCCTCATCTAGTGAGCAGGGATCTACCAATTTATGAGTGTAACTTTTCATTATATGGTTTGATGATACCCAAAAAAAAATTGGGTTCCCTATACCAACTTCGATCATTGGTCCCTTGACATCATGCAACATGACTCATCAAAAATCCAGATGCATTTGTTCACATTCCTCAAGATTTAGAGTGTGAACCTTTTATACCTTACTATTCATCAAGAATACAAAGAAATTTTTGGAAAATCAAGAAATTATTTTAGTCTCCAAATCATCACCAATATGCACTCACATATTTTCAAAAGGGTATTTCAAAGATCCCATTTGATAAAATGCATTTCAAGATATATTTTCAAAGGTTTTTGGTGTTCTCTGGTCTTTATTTTAAGAAAATTTATTTTTTACTGAACTTTGACCCATAAAATAACATCTTCAGCCATATTTAACCAAAAGTAAAGGATTCTAGCTTTTCTATGAACTAAAAATCACTTCTATCCAACATTAGAGTGAAAAGTTGTAGCCAAAACATGTTTTTGGTTTAAAAAATAACTTCTTTGGAATCTGAGGTTCATTTTGAGGGCATTTTTGCCATTTCAACTGATTGAATTTGGTTTCGAGCCATAAATCTAGTATGGACCTTGGATTAGATCCAAACTTGACCCATTTTAGCTTGATCTGCGCTAGATGACCACATTGGGACATATCTTGATCTACGCCAAACAACTCATTTGGTGCAAGTCCAAATCAGTGCCGGACAACCTTATGATACAGAACTTGCATGGGTTTTTGGGTGGAAACACTATAAATACCCCCATTTTCCACTTTTTGAAACATCTTGTTCTTGGGTGAGCTCCTCTACTTGAGTGTTTGGGTCTTGGTGGAGAATTATAAGCATCTACCTATCTCCTTCCTTTCCTTCGCTTTAGGAAGTGACCCCGAGGTAAATTTTCTATTTTTCTTCCTAGGCTAGGTTGCTCTCTAGGTAGCTTTCCTAGCTAGTTTTTCGTAGGTTCTAAGCTAGATTCTCACATGGTAGGCCACTAAGTTTGGGAATAGGAAAGAGTGTTTGGCACTCTTTTTACCTAAGAATAGCTTGCTTTTTTTCTCTTCTTGGCTAGGATTTTCTCACATTGTATCATGGGAAAATGCTAAACATACTATTATACCTTAGGAATTAGTTTTGCTAGCTTAGGAGAGTGGTTTGTCCTATTGGGAATGCCCTTTCCCACGTAGGATATTTGGTTAGAGGCACGAAGTTTTGCCAGATTTTTTGCTTGCAGTGGAGCATAGAGGTTCTTCCAATTCAACAAGCGAGGGCTAGGGCTCGCTAGAAGCCTAAGTAAGTATTCTCTCCTCTCTTTATTGTATTTTTCCTATAAATTTCTTTTATTACTCAGTTCACTAACTTGCACACACTATCTTTGCTTGTTTGAGCATATGGTGGATCCACCACTCTAGGCTCATTGCACATGTACTCAAAGGAGGCTTTAGAAGATCAATTTTCTCAAGAAATCTCAGCCTTGATTGGATTATCCCTCACCACTTGGGGAGGAATAGTCCTATCCTTGTACTAGCGAGGATCCTACAATTGTTTTAAAGAAGTTAGTTTATAAAGAAAAATCTTTCCGAATAAAAAACTTTGTTTTCATATGTCCTACAATTCTTTTATCCAGCTAAGGTGGGACTTGCTATTCTTTAGTTTAGATTTCTTAAGAATTGTCATCCGTGAGTTCTTCCATTGAGAATCTACATACTGCTAGGGAATTGCATGACACGTATATCGTAGGTACATACTTTCCAACTCCTAGCAAGTTTTCAAAAATTTTGATTGTAAATGTGTGCTCTGTGTTTGCTTATCTCTTTATCCTATTTCTTCTAGGTTTAGAGCCACTTTATTTTTGTGTGCTCTTGTTTTCCAACTCCCCTATCTCATCTATTTGGATTGAAAGATCCCTCTCCTCATACTAGGAGCATTAGCTTGAGTATATTGGCAGGCAACTAAGGAGCTAGAATTTATTCCACATGCACTAGAAGCATTAGCTTTGGTATATAGTGGACTGCCGGAAGGAAGTCCTTTTCCTAGAGAACCTCAAATTTGGCCCGTGTGAGAAATTATTTTTCTAGAAAACTTGATTTTTGAAATTTCTTGCAAGGTGAATTAATTGCATACTTGTTTGTCGTCCTAAACCAATGGGTAGATCTAGGAAGGGGACTATTACAGAGACAATGAGTTACGTTGATCTCCAATCCAAGGATTTTAGGAATAGGGAAAATAACCTATATCTAAATTCTTCAAGGGTGATCACAAAGGCACAAAGGGCCCTGATTATGGGGTCTAAGATCCAACAAAAGGTCCCATACAAAGGTAAAGACCAAGAAGTTCATGATGGAAGTGAGGAAAAGGATGAAAAAGAAGTGGAAAGTAAAAAAAAGTGAGGGAGAAGATATTCTCAAAAAAAGAACATCCCAAGAAACCTATAAGGCAAGAAGCCTAGAAGGGAAAGAGATTTAGGAAAATAGGTTGACCCCGAGGATAAGGGACTCCTCAATTGAGAAAGAAGAATGGATTCCTAAGAAAGTAAAATCCCATAAGAAAAATAAGTCGGATATCCTCACAAGGATTTATAAAGCGTTAGGGGATTCAAGTGAGAATGAGGAAGATATCTTGAAGAAAATCAAAGCCCTTGAGAAAATCAAATCTCTCAAAAGGGCATTGAGGGATGTGAAAATGAAAATGAAGGAAAAAGAGGTAAGAAAAATCTACAATTATGATAATGAGGAAATTAAACATGTTCCTAAGAAAGTCAAGCAGAGGAATGACTTTGAAAAAGAAAAGAAAGTTAGAAAGAAAATAAGGGAAGTCAAGAAAGTTTATGGTTATGACATTGAGGAAAAACTTGCCAGAAAAATAAGTTCCTACTTGAAATCTCAGAAGAAAAGGGAGGAAGAACCTAAAAGAAAGAAAAAGATAATTTCAGTGCTTGATAAAGAATCAAGCACTCATATTAAGAATATGTCCCTAAGAAGGTGAAGTCCTCAAGAAAAGTTTATGAAAACAGTTATATTATAGACAAGAAAGAAAAGAATATGAAAGCAAGAAAAATATGAGGAATACTCATTCAAAGAAGAAGAAAAGGTTCATATTCTAAGAAAGATAAGTCTTATGTATCATGATCCCTTAGAATCAAAGAGAATGTTGAAGAAGAAGTTCCTAAGTTCAAAAAGATTCAAATAGAGACATGGGATAAGAAAAATCTAAAGGAAAGCAAGCAATCAAATATGAGGATAGTTCAGACTTGAATAAAAAAAAGAAAAGTGCATTCCCAAGTGAGAGGTCCATCAAGAGTTAAGAGACGAAAGGGAAGAAAGTCTAAGGAGAATTCCAGAAAAAGAAGGATAATCTCAAACAACAAAAAGGACCTCAAAATGGAAGAAATGAGAGATTCTCTAAGATAATTAAAGTTATAAATGAACAATTATGATTACAAGAATAAATACAATGTGATTGACTTCTTGTTGGAGGGAAGCACTTAGTGAGTTGACAATGGACCTAGAAAATTCAATGATACAAGGAATCTGAATACCCACATGACAACCCCAAGTGACCATGATATATATGGGTGTTAATCATATATCTATCTTTTTTAGAGAAATGACATCTCACTGGTCCTCATCCCTCAGGAGGTAGGGGACCTAAACTACTAATGTGTCTTAGGTGGTAGATCTTATGCCTACTACAGTAGTTATTGGATGAATCCCAATATTTACTCCTTTATGGAGTTTCTTTCCTGTCATGGACCGCCTGCTTTAACTGGGGTGAGCATTTAGACCTTCAGAGAATCTAAATAATATAGCATAATAAACACATATAGTGTTATCATCTACGTCACTGATGTCCACGTGTACTTGTCGACAAAGTAACAAGAGAAACAAAGACCTTAGTTGACACAATTATGATGAAAATATTCCACAATTATTCAAACACTTAAGCATGAGCATGTTTTGATTAACATTATATAATTGCTTATGTATGGAATGTGGTAGCATGCCTATCATGTGAGCATGATGTATAAAGCATGATATTACATATTGGTAAGTTTATGTGATGCAAAGCACGTCTTATGTGATTTAATGCATGATTTTATATGTTTGCAAATGTATGGATCATGTTCATTTAGTGATATAATTTAAATGATTATACATTATTGTATGATTTAATTCTTTGCAAACATATGAGATAATTGTACTCTTACCATACTCTATAAATCTGACCCCCTATTTAACAATTTTGCAAAAGAGTAGTAGTTGTAATGGCGAAGTGCGAGGATAGAAGACTGATGAACCAAGCTCTTTATCAAGGGCCCATATGAGTTTAGGATTTTAGATTTGTATACTTTAACCATTTGATGGATATAAAACCTTACTTGATTTACTTAATATTGAATGGTTTGACTTATGGCATGTCACTTACGTTAATTATTATGTTTTGAATTTGGGTTTCTAGCATTGGAAGCAAATTATGTGTTGGATGTGGATCCAAGCTCAAGAGACGAAGATCCATACCCATGCATGTTTATATTGCTTGTGACTCGCCCAAGATTTGTAACCCATTTCTAAAAGACAAGATTCTTCGTTGTTTTATGCTAATGTATTTGGCTAAGGTAGTTATTCACGTGGACTATGTTCTATAGGGTTCCTCTTGGCTAAAAAAAGCATTTGTGCGCAAACTGACTCCCTAGAACTTAGTCTAGTAGAACAATAACTTTTGGATTTATCTTTAGTGGTCTTATCTTCAGTTTTGTTCTAAGGGGCTATTAAACGTTGGTGCTTGCGCAGAGTGACTCCTTAGACCTTGATTCGGTTAGGACAATACCTTAGACGAAACCTCACATTAAATGGTGCATTAAAAAATCATCTAAAAATTAGGTTAAAATTTTAGGGTGTTACATAGATAGAAAGTGATGGCCAAAACAAATCGATCTATCAATGACGACAAGTCACTTGTCATTAGGGTAGGGTGAGTTGCTATTAGAATCGACCTCAAGGTACACTTGTTATCGAAAGTAAACCTCAAGGTACACTTGTCATCAAAAGTGAATGTCAGGGTACACTTGGTATTATCATGGCATGACTTGTCGTTAGTATAACTTGTTGTTAGCATGACTTGTTATCAGCATGGTTTTTTCGCCATTTGGTCTACATTTATGCAAAGAATTCAAATAAACCTACAAAAACCTTATCTTCATATCTTGGAAATTCGTCTCCCTTTTCCATTGAAACTAGACTAATCCTAGAATCATATAAAACCTATCATGTTTATTTGTTTATCTCAAAGCCTTAGCTTCTAAGATAGGAATCTCTGACGAATAGAAAAGTGACTTCCTAGAAATCACCCAATCAGATCTTGCCATATCGTTTGTGGGTAGATCTAGATCTTCGGATCTCAAACCAATGAGATTTAGATTTGTATCAACTAGAAAATCTACAAATAGGGGCCTGTTTTCCCTAACCAAACATGTGAAACCTAAGCATCTTAAATCTAAGCCTTGGCATCTAAAATTTAGATCCTAGCGACACTAATACCCTGTTGAGATCACTACTCAATCTAATATCCTAGCACCTAGTGCCCTAACGTTTCTTAAGTTGTTTGAGTCTAGCTAAACCCACTTAGCATAGTATTAGCTTTAGATCTCTTATCTCACTTAGAACTATCTATTTCTAGTTCAACAGGATGACTCCAAAACAATTATTTATGTTTTCTTCTCATCAGTGTGTAGAAAAATGTTTTATGTATTCTCTCCTATTTTCCATACGCCTTGGAATTGGAGACAGAGGATAATAAGGTATTGTCGGTGTGCATTTCAGTGAATCTAGAGGAGAGTCAAATGAAGTTGAACTACAATCAAGAAATGTCAGTGTGTAGATCGGTGAATATGGAGGGTAGGCGGATGGATTGGGCCAATCCAAATTGTAGAACGGTGAAGCTGGAGTATAGACAGACGAATGCCATGACATTACACCTACTGGTTCTGATGAGTCTGAAGAAATTTCTATCATCTCCAGTGGGTGATAGGGATCCTTGATGTGTGATGCCTTGTTGATGAGGTCTTGATTTACATAGTGTTAATCCCTAGTGTATGAGGTTTTATCAGAGAGGTCATGATCAACTTGTTGTCTACGGTCATGGCAATGCTTGACTTGACATTCTTCGATAGTATGCTCCAATTCTCCACAGAACTTGCAGTCATCAAAATCCATAGGACAAAGTTGTGATATGTGCACCAGGTGGCACCTATGACATTTGTCAAACCAAGGATTAGTGTTCATATGAACCAACTTCTGAACTTGTTGTCTCATGTGGTGCATGTCCATTCATTGTTGTTCGACTGCCTCAATCAAGGTGTTGATAGCCTTAATTATGTCGTTATAAGACATCTATTCAAAACATGTATTTTTAGTAGTACATAGCCTACTGGTATTATATATATATTTTAAATAAAACTTCAGCGTTATACTTGTTAAGACAAGGAAGTTGTACGCAATAATTCAAGTACGATATTTTGATGATGAACAACTGGAACAACTAGATTTCAGCTATGGCAATAAAGAAAAAAGAAAAGAATTAAAGAAGTTTACAAGTTTTACATTAAAGAATTGATTGAAGATTTCGTGCAAGTGTAAATCTCTTTAAATTCTTAGATTCTTGTAAGAGCCTTACTTTGATTACATATCTCACTTGCATTACACCTAAAAATACTTAGGAAAACTTTTCTAAAAAGAACTCTTTGCAAAAATAATTTTAGAAATCCCTTTACCTATTTTTTTAGTTTTATCAGTCAACCAATAGTTTTATCAGTCAACCAATTTTCTCGCACCTTTTTTAAAGCCAAATGTCTATTTTCTGACCAGTCAACTAATCTACTTTTAGTCGACCGACCCGAATGTCCAATTTCTGAAAAATTTAATAGAAGTTGACTGAAAGTGTTTTCAGTCTACTGATGATTTTCATCAGTCGACTAATTTTTTTTAGTCGACTAATTTGCAAAATCCCGAATTCAAATCTTTTTGGCTAGACACAGTAGTTGACTAATTTAACAATCAGTCTACCAATATTTGATTTCACTCGACTGATAACTTTTTTAGTCGACTAATATAGTCATTTTTCTAAACTTTTCAAAAGTTGTGTTCTTTCATTTTTCAAACGTGTTGATCATTCAAAACTGTCAGTTTGATACCCCTTCGTACCACCAACGTCGAAAATTCTTTAGCTATAAATAAGAGTGAGATCTACAGTCAAAATAAATGAATTGAAACATCGAATTTTATGTTTTTCACTAATATTCTTTCAAGCATTCATTTTCTCACTCACTAAGTCTTTCACTGCAATTCCTTTTGTGAGTCAGTGAAATCACGAGTTGAGTATTTCTGAAGCCTTAGAGGCCTCTACAAACCTATTTCACTTCTTTTGTATTCATAAGAAAGGCTCATAGGCTGATTGTAAATTGTGTATCTTAATTTTTCTATAAAAGCACAGAGTCTCCTTGGTTTAAAGGAGAAGTTTGCTTTCAACAAGGTTGTTGCTGAAAGTGAGATCGGTTATGGTCTGTTTGATCTTGTGGTGACATAAGTTTGATAGTGAAAATCTCAAGCGGGTTTTGCTTTGGCACTGGATGTAGGTCTGGAGGACCGAATCAGGATAAAATCTTTGTGTTCTTTGTGTGTGATTGCTTTGCAGAATTCAAAATCTTTCAAATTCTAAAGATGAAGTTTAAAAGCACTATTCACCCCCCCACCCCACCCCTCTAGTGTTGGTTGCATCGATCCTACAGTACTTTCATTTGGTATTAGAGCAATGTTTGTTATCTTTTGATTTTACCATCATCTAGCATGACAACAACATCGTCTTCTCAGCACAAAGAAGGATGCTCCTTAATCCATCCTCCTCTCTTTGATAGAACAAACTATGGATACTGGAAAGTAAGAATGACAATATTCCTATAATCCATAGATCTTAAAATTTGGAGGGTCATTTCTGAAAAGTATCAAGCACCATCAACAGATTTCAGCGTATGGTTCAATGAAGCAAAGAAAATCACTTCACTCAATGCCAAGGCTATAAATGCTCTATATTGTGTCATTGACAATGTAGAGTTCAATCATCTCAATGTTCCTCTGCAAATGAAATTTGACACACTCTTCTTGTAACTCGTTAAGGTACGTCAAAGATCAATAAATCTAAAATTGCTTCTTTAGTTTACAAATTTGAATTATTTAAAATGAAGCAAAATGAGTCAATTTCTGAAATGATAACAAGAATGGTCGACATTACAAATACACTCAAATCCCTTAAGAAAGATTATTCACAAGTGAATTTGGTTAGAAAAGTCTTGAGGTGTTTAACTCCAGAATGGGAGAAAAAGACCACATCAATAGAAGAAGCCAATGATTTAAACACCCTTTCTCTTGAAGACTTGGTTGGTAATTTGATGGCATATGAAGTTCAACTTCAAGATAGACAAGAAGAACCAAAGAAGAAATCTCTTGCATTCAAGGTCATTTCAGATTCTGAAGATTTAGATGAGGATAAATATATTGCCCTTATCACTGGGCAATTCAAAACATTCATCAAAAGAGGGAGATTTCAAAGAAAGTTGAAGAAAATTGAACCATCAAATTCTGATGAAGTTAAGTGTTTCAACTACAAAAAGGCTGGACATATCAAAAGAGATTGTTCTCTTATCAAAGTCAAGCCTAAGGACCAATTCAAGAAGAAAAAGGCATTTCAAGCAAATTGGGATTAAAGTGACTCTTCTTACGACGAAGAATCAAATGAAGAAGTCACCAACATATGCTTTGTAGCACAAGAAGAATCGGTAAGTCAATTTGATTATGATGAGTTATTAGAAGCTTTTAATGAATTATATGCTAAATTTAAGAGTCTAAGTTCTAAAAATAAAGAGTTGAAAACAGAAAATTTGACTCTTGACTCTAAGAACAAAGTGTTACTTCAAGAGATGAAAGATCTCAAAAAGGAAAATCTTTCTCAAGCATCTAAGATAAAAAAAAATTGGCATTAAAACCAATGTTTTACAAGAAGAGATATCTAGTTTGAAAGAAAAATCAAATGATTTTCTATCTATAGTGACTAAGTTCACTAATGGTCAAGAAAATCTAGAAAAAAATTTTGGTTCTCAAAGATGCTCGGTTAACAAAACTGGTTTGGGATATAGTTTCTTTGATACTCAAAATAGACCAAACTATGTGGTAAAGAATCAACAAAGTCAAAACTCAAAATCATTGGTTCAAAGAACTCAGTTTTTTAGTCATGAATATCATGCTAGAAACATACCTCATCATGGTACTTCCAATGCATATAAGCCTAGACATGTTTATCCATCTTATCATGCTTCTTTCTAGAATTCTAAAAATGCTAAAATATTTTATGACAGAAAGAGTGATTATTTTTAAGGGAAACCAATATCCAAATGAATTTGGGTTCCTAAGACTCACTCTCATGGACCCGAAAATGAAAAGGGGACAAATGTTTTGTCTTTCAATTTTGTTGTAGGTACACAAAATAAGGATCAAGTGGATCTTGGACAACGGTTGTTCCAAACATATGACTGGAAGGCCGGAGTTATTTTTCACCCTTCAAAGTAAGGATGGAGGAACCGTCACCTTTGGTGATAGTAGTAAAGGAAAAGTAATCAGTATTGGTAATCCAAATTTTTCCTTGATAAAAAATGTTCTTTTAGTAGATGGATTAATGCATAATTTATTATCTATTAGTCAATTATGTGACAAAGGTTTTCTCGTTTCTTTTGGACATAATTTATGTTTGATTTCTGATCATTGTTCTAAAATGGTCATCTTTAAAGAAAAGAGAAGGAACAATGTGTATGAACTTTATCTTGATGAGTTACCCACCCTTAATGAAAAATATCTTAAAGCTTCAAATGAAATTCAATGGTTATGTCATAAGAGATTTGGACATGTTAACTTCAAATTAATTTCTAAGTTATCCAAGAATGATCTTGTTAGAGGTCTACCTAGAATATCATATAAAAAGAATTACTTATGTGATGCTTGCCAAATGGGTAAACAAATCAAGAGTTCTTTCAAAGTAAAAGATATAATTTCAATAAAGTGTCTTCTCAAACTCTTACATTTAGATCTTTTTGGACCGTCAAGAATTCAAAGTTTGAATGATAGTAAATATGCTTTTGTCATAGTAGATGATTATTCTCGTTTACTTGGGTGATTTTTCTGAAAAACAAAAATGATGTTTTTTTTTTAATTTTCTAAACTATGTAGAAGAATTATAAATGAAAAATTCACCTCTATTATTACTATTCGTAGTGATCATGGAGGAGAATTTGAAAATGATTTTTTTTTAAGTTTTGTGATTTACATGGAATATCTCACAACTTTGCTTTTCCTAGAGCGGATTCCCAAAATGGAGTTGTTGAAAGAAAGAATAGAACATTGCAAGAATGTACTAGAACTATGCTTCAAGATAAAAATTTACCAAAATACTTTTGGACTGAAGCAGTAAATACATGTTATATTTTAAATCGTATTCGTATTCGATCATTCTTACATAAAACCTGTTTTGAATTGTATTATGATCATATACCAAAGATCTCATATTTCAAAACTTTTGGTAGCAAATGCTTCTTGTTAAATACCAAAGATAATCTTGACAAATTTGATTCAAAATCAGACAAAGCAATATTTCTTGGATATTCTTCTAGAAGCAAAGCTTACCGTGTTTTTAATAAAAGAACTTCTTATATTGAAGAGTCTTTACATATTGTATTTGATGAGAATGGTGAGCAGGTTATACCTCTAAGCGAGGAAGAAAATGTCATACCTCAAGGAGAACCTTTAATAGAAAGCACTTTACAAGAAAACATTCTTCAAAATCTTTCACCGGTTTAGAAAGAACTTTGTAATCATCCACATTAATGTGTATTTTGTAAGTGCTTATTTTAAAACATTATTTCATCGTTGAAATGTTTTGGAAAATCACCCATCAAGTAATAATAAACCGACTTTCCACGAATGTGGCGAGTACGGGTCGAATCCACAGGGAATGGGATACATTCATAATTAAATCTAAAACTTCAATTTATTAATATCACAAATGTTTACAACTATGTTAACATTACAATTCTATCTAAACGACAATCTAAAAATGAAAATGAACTAAAACATGGTTGTTAAGTATTCTCTGGATCGCCAGGGGTAATTCGATCTTTTCACTACATGTGCATCTGCACTTCGCATTGTAAATACATATGTAGATCTGTTTCTAACTTATCAACCTAAAACAATGAAAATAAAGAGTCAGTAAATAATCACTAATTGATTCTAAGTTACATCTATAATTATTTCTGAACTAATTATTAAATTAAACTACAATTAAACAAACAAAGAAAACTAAAACTATAATTTCTAACTAAACTAACTCATTAAATACACTCTAACTAGTCTAACTACTGTTAATTCACTAACTACATGCTAGAAAATACTAAAAACTATGTAAAATCGAGCAACTAGCTAAATGACTGTTTTGTCCATAAATAGTGCAAAATCGAAGTCAAATAGGTTTTTGCAAATAGGAAGTTTGAAGGGGCAGATAAAGTCCGATTCTAAGTATTTTTCTTTTGTTCTCTTTCTGACAGATTCAAGAGTCTGTCGGACTTTACGAAATTGAAAAACTCATCCGAGAACTCCGGATACAAGTGTTTCAAGTTTGATCAAAATTATAGAACCGTTTGACCCGAAATCTAAAATCGTGAAAAACCTAATTTTGCAGAACGCTTAAAAGGCAAGCCAAATCAACTCTGAATGAGTTAATTTTTGGTTTACACACAGTTAACACACTAATGAATAGCGTAGAACAATAATATCAGAAGAACTCAGAAGATTATCACTTAACATTACGAGTGGAAATCAGTGTAACTTTCTGGTTCTAGATTCAATACACTATTCATTCAAACATCCCAGTTTTGCATTGTTTTCTTAGAATGCATGCGAGACCAGTCATTCATAGTCCTAATATTAACCAACTAGCAAAATATAAAATGGATTACACTAAGAGAAGAAAATCTATGTTAGCTACCTACATTATTTGTGAGAAATATACATTAATGCTAAAGCAAATGCTAGGTTAAACTAAGTTAAACTAACTAAAATGCAGTCATGGCTAATCTAATGTAATGACTTAACATAAACTAGCTAGTTAACATTGAAGCAACGAACTTAAAGATGGAACTAACTATCAATTCAAGCTACATATTAACCTAGTCCTAACTATTGCTAATGTACTAACCAAACTAATTTGTGAACTACATCCATCAAAGAAACTAAAATTGACATTGAATCCATTTATATATTAGCAAGTAAATAACTATTCTACTGCTGAACTGAAAACCTAAGCCAAATAACCTTAATTAATCGGCATTCCTAAAGTCGCCTATTGTAAATAAACCTAAAAGCAGTATTGACTCACGAGTAACCTAATACATGATTAAACATATACCACTACACCTAATTGATCACTAATCGACAGTTAAAGTAATACATAAATTGCAGTTAACACAGAAAATAAACAAACCTCTTCTACTTTACACAAAACACACAATACGAAAATCGGGTAAAATAACTCTACCCGATTTTAGGCATTGGCATGTACCTAAAAACAAAATGGAATTTAGACAACATCTCATTCTAATACCACATTAAAATGAATTAAATATGCACAGTAATTCAATTAAATTAAATTAACATATTGTCTAATATTCAAAAGAAACACAACCGGCTAGAATTTCTCTAGCCAGATTAGGCGCTAGAGAGAAAGATCAATTCAATGAAGAATAAAACTACAAAATCCAACAAAACACCACTTTCACAAACACCTGAACCATCTACAGTGCTGGTTTAAGCACTAATACATCTACCTATGGCTGGAAAAACAGGAAAAAAATGCAGACAAACCAAAATAAGGCCACACGCATAAGGGGTTTTACCTAGAAGAAGGGGGAAAAGAAGACATACCTAAATCAGGTCGTCTGACGAGTGGAGGGGTAGTGGGTGAGTGGACTCTGCCTTGAATCTGCGCCAAGAGAGGCCCTCGTTGGTGTTGTCCAACATCGCTTTGTTGCACGTTGCTGGGAGCTGCAGGTGGTGGTGCTCCAAAATGGTGAAACAGTGGAAATGGAGACATAGAGAGATGACAGGGGAAGGGTCGGCTAGCTGTTGAGGGGTAGACGGCACCCCTACATCAGCTGAAGCACTCCTTTGTTGTTGCTACCTGCAATCAAACAACAAGGGCCGTTAGTTTCAGCAAGGGGGTAAGCAGGGGAGATAACGGAAGAACAAGGGGTGGCGACTCCATGGATTTACAAGAAACTTCCAGCAAAATCGTGGAAGGAAGAGGGATGGGCGAAGGGGCGGTTGAGGAAGAGAAGAGGAAGGAGAGGAGTCGGGTTTTAGGGCACATAGCCCAAGGCAAAGATGCCCCCTTTGGGCATCTCTTCAGCTTTTAAACCAACGAGCCCTCTTTCTGGAATTTCCAAAAAGAGGATTAAAAAATAAATATTGGCTAGGCACCTTTTTCAGAGAAATTTTTTAGCAAATACGTTAAAAATCGTGAATGGGGTAGAGCTGGGTTGAAATGGGTACGTTTTGGCTCAGATCCAAGGCCCAAATGGCCCTTTTGGATCCATTTTGCCCAATTCTGCCCTGAGGTTTGACCCGTTTCGCTAAAAATGTGATCTCTCTCTCTCTCGTTTTAAGTCCAATTCGAACAAAATTTGAATCGTAGCTCAATGACGTCTATATGCATCTAAGTGTGGGTTCTAAACCTATAAATAATGCATTTATAAAATGAAAATATATTATGATTACGCGTATTTAATGCATCATCACACATGAAAAGATTATTGAAGAAATAAAGAGTGGTGTCCAAACTAGAATCCAGTTGAAAGAATATATTATAAATATTGCTTTCATATCAAAATTAGAACCAAAGAATATCAATGAAGCTTGTGATGATGAATTTTGGCTTTTGGCCATGTCTGAAGAATTTAACCAGTTCACTCAGAATGATGTATGGGATCTAGTTGATAGACTAAAGGATCATCCGATAATTTGAAAAATATGGGTCTTCCAAAATAAGCTAGACGAGAACGGCGAAGTCATTCAAAACAAAGCAAGGCTATAACTAAGAGGAAGGCATAGATTTTGATAAAACCTTTGCTCTTGTGGCTCGATTGGAGTCAATTCGAATGATGTTTGCTTTTGCTAACTACATAAATTTTAATTTATACCAAATTGATGTTAAGAGTGCATTTTTGAATGGATACATCAATGAAGAAGTTTATGTAGAACAACCACCAAGCTTTGAAGATGAGAAATATCTATAAAGAGTCTACAAATTAAAAAGAGCCTTGTACGGACTCAAACAAGCACCAAGAGCATGACATGAGAGACTACAAAGTTTTTTAGAACTATTTGGTTTTTTTATCGGTCGGGTAGACTCCACTCTATTTATTAAAAAATCTAAATTCAGATATTCATATTATGCAAATGTATGTGGATGATATAATATTTGATTCTACTAATGATTCTCTTTGCAAAGATTTTGCTAAAGCTATGCAGGACGAGTTTGAAATAAGCTTGATGGGCAAAATGAACTACTTCCTTAGACTTCAAATAAAGCAAAGTGAAGAAGAAATCTTCATCAATCAAGCCAAATATACAAAAGAACTTCTTAAAAGATTTGGCATGGATTCATCTAAATTAAGAAGAAATTCTATGAGCAGAATCACCTCTCTTGACAAAGATGAAAATGGTAAAACTGTAGATACTAAGCTCTACAGAGGTATGATCTGATCTCTATTATATTTAACTACTAGTTGACCTGATATAATGTTTAGTGTATGTATGTGTGCTAGATTTCAAGCTAATCTGAAGGAATCGCACTTAATTGTTGTAAAATAAATTCTTTGATACTTAAAAGATACTTCAGACTTTGGATTATTTTACCTAAAGTTATCTTCCTTCGATTTAGTTTCATATAGTGATGTAGATTTTGCTGGAAGCAAATCTGATCGCAAGAGTACTAGTAAAACTTGTCACTTCTTAGGACATTTCTTAGTTTCTTGGTTTAGTAAAAAATAAAATTCGGTATCACTCTCAACAATTGAAGCAGGATATATAACATCTACTTTAGCATGTACATAAGTACTATGGATGAAGTAAACCTTAAGAGATTTTGGTTTGAATTATTCCACAACTATTTATTGTGATAACACTAGTGCTATAAATCTTTTGAAAATCCTGTTCAGCACTCACGAACTAAGCATATTGAGGTGAGACATCATTTTTTACAAGATCATGTTTTAAAATGTGATATTTCTTTGAATTTTATACCCATAAATGCACAACATGCTGACATTTTTACTAAACCACTCAAAAATGAAGATTTTATGGGAATTAGAAGAGAACTTGGCATTTTCTCATTATTAGACTTATAATGTTTTTTTTTTAATTTTTGTTTTAAACTTGAAGCTTTGGAACTTCACCAACACACATTTCATGAGGATGTTAGTCAACAACTTTCATCTATTCAGTCTGATATAGCTGAACTCAAGAAGATGTTAAAGCAGAACTTTTCTTGAACTTTGATTGCTATGATAACATTTTTGGTTTGTAATATTTTTGAACTTGTATTTGCATGCATCTTTTTTATACTATGACTCCACCTACTTATTTTGATCATGACAAAGGGGGAGAAAATATGCAATAATATGCATGTGAACAATGTGTGATACATGGAGAATAATATGCTTGTGAAAAAATTGTGATATATGGAGAACAATATGCATGTGTGATATATGTTATTTGATATGCTAACTTCTTATGTTTTGACAACATATTGATAGGAAGAGTAAGTTATTCTATCTGTTTATCAATGTTCTATTTGTGACTAGTTTGTCATCATAAAAAATGGGGAGATTGTTAAGACAAAGAAGTTGTACACGATAATTCAAGTATGATATTTTGATGATGAACAACTAAAACAACTGGATTTTAGCTATAACAATAAAGAAAGAAGAAAAGAATTAAAGAAGTTTACAAGATCTACATTGAAGAATTGATTGAAAAATTTATGCAAATGTAAATCTCATTAAATTCTTAGATTCTTGTAAGAGCCTTACTTTAATTGCATATCTCACTTGCATTACACCTAAAAATACTTAGAAAAACTTTTTTAAAAAGAACTCTTTGCAAAAATCATTTTAGAAAGCCCTTTACCTATATTTTTAGTTTTATCAGTCGACCAATAGTCTTATTAGTCGACCAATTTTCTCACACCTTTTTCAAAGCTAAATGTCTATTTTCTAATCAGTCAACTAATCTACTATTAGTCGACCAACCTGAATATCCAATTTCTGAAAAATTTAACAGAAGTCAACTGAAAGCTTTTTTCAATCTACTGATGATTTTCATCAGTCGACTAATTTTTCTTTAGTCGACTATTTTTCAAAATATTGAATTCAAATCTTTTCGGCTAGACACAGTAGTCGACTGATTTAATAATCAGTCTGCTAATATTTGATTTCAGTCGACTGATAACTTTTTTAGTTGACTAATATAGTTATTTTTTTGAACTTTTCAGAAGTTGCGTTCTTTCATTTTTTAAATGTTTTGATTGTTCAAAACTGTCATTTTGACACCCCTTCGTACCACCAATGTCTAAAATTTTTTAGCTATAAATAAAAGTGAGATCTACACTCAAAATAAATGAATTGAAACATCAAATTTTGTGTTTTTCACTCCTATTCTTTCAAGCATTCATTTTTTCACTCACTAAGTCTTTTCACTCTAATTCTTTATGGGAGTCAGTGAAATCGTGAGTTGAGTATTTTTGAAGCCTCTGCAAACCTATTCCACTTCCTTTGCATTTATAAGAAAAGCTCATAGGTTGATTGTAAGTTGTTTATCTCAATTTTTCTGTAAAAGGACAGAGTCTCCTTGGTTTAAAGGAGAAGTTTGATTTTAGTAGGGTTGTTGCTGAAAGTGTGACCGATTTTGGTCTGTTTGATCTTGTGGTGACACAAGTTTGATAGTGGAAATCTCAAGCGGGTTTTGCTTGGAGACTGGATGTAGGTCTGGAGGACCGAACCAGGATAAAATCTTTGTGTTTTGTGTGTGTGATTGCTTTGCAGAATTCAAAATCTTTCAAATTTCAAATACGAAGTTTAAAATCACTATTAACCCCCCCCCCCCCCCTCCTCTAGTGCTGGTTGCATAGATCTTACAGTACTTTCAATACTGAAAGCAAGACGGATCTTGGACCAGACTTTTTAGATTAGGGCTTTGATATCAACTCTATCATACCCCAATTTGTAAAACCCAAAAATTTAACAAAAATTTTGATTTTCTTTTTCTTTTTTGAATACAAGCAATGAAAAACAAAGTTTTGTGGTTACTGTAGGGTTTCACAATTATGAGAGGATAATAGGGGTGAATAAACATTAAGCATATTAGAGTAAAAACCAAAATATTATTTACATAACCATTGTCAAAATGTAGTATTCATAATACAGAGCTTGGGAAAAATAAAATATTGTGAACAAACCCAAGTTGGGTCCTAGATCCTCTGAAAAGTGCTAGTACTAGACATTGTTCCTGCCCACTACATTCACTATCCTAAACCTGAACAAAACCCCATTAAAGGGTCAAACTTCTAACAATCTGGCAATTGTATATCGATTTCTAGGTAATTAAGAATGTTAAAACATATGCAAGTGCAAGAACTTAGTTGTACTTAAACAAGTAAGATGTCATAGTTCATCCAAAGTTGAGATTAGAGCTACAACATAAAAAAGAACATAACTATTTTGCATTATCAAGGCATATTTTCACCTCAAACCATGTTATTCAAGAGACCTTTGTTTTAATAATTAATCATCCACCCTAGTGTGTGGGGGATGACCATTGCAAACAGTCAAAATGGCCCCAAGGGTATATTATTCTCTGGTATTTTAAACCTGTGTGCTTGACTAAAGCATACCCAAAGCAGACGATTCATGGCTGGGAGAAGACTCTGCTAAGGCTGGGCTCACTTGTTAGCTCTTAAGGTTAGGTTAACCAATTCAGATGCATCCTGGACTACTGCAGTAGTGGAGGATTTGTAATCCCGACCTCCTAAACCTCTGAGTTATTGGAGACTACTCGGATGCCTTGCTCATAAAAATTGATTGTCACTCAAGGTTGTACCATCTACCTTTTTCAAGGTAGAGAATGCTTCTAAATGGGTCTGAAGGGTTAATCTTTATTACAAGGATATGCCTTATTTTCGTATATGAGCCTAAGTCTGTGAAGGTGGATTCTACTTTAGGTGCATGTGTAGGCATCTTTTATTTATCATCTAGTGCCCTTTTTGCACTTCATGGGTTCGAGTTATCTTGAGCTTGCATACGAGCCAACCCAGTACAGGTTTATGTTGTACACACACCATTGTACACCTATGGCATAATCGGTTCCTTGAACCTTGGTCCCTTTCGGGCCATAAGTGTTGTGTTTCCTGCTTGATAGTATTCTAGGGTGGAATGTCTCATCGCCCCTAGGGTTCCTAAAACCCTAAGCTCCACTGAGTAGTGCATGTGTATATGCATATTCTTTATGAGAAACTTAAGTACATGTACACATGACTTCAAAATCATATATATAAATAATTTGATAAACATTTATGTGAATCATGTTAGTAAAATGAGACATGTAGTGAAAGGTGAAGTCGGGGTTTCTTACAAAAAATGATGCATGTGAATACTATTTCTTTATGCATAGCGAAGCACATGCAAAAATAGGGTTTTCATGGAAAATGATGCATGTGAATATCTTTATGCATAGCAAAACATATATGAAAACAAAGTTTTCATGGAAAACAATGTGTGTGGATAACTATTTCTTTATTCATCACGAAACACATGTGAAAACATGGTTTTCATGAAAAATGATGCATGTGAATAGCTATTTCTTTGTGTGTAGTGAAACACATGCAAATATAGGGTTTTTTCCAAAAAAATAATGTATGTGAATAACTCGTGATATTACAATTTCAATCTTGTTCGTAATTCAATCTACATAATGAAAATACATGAAACATAAAAGAATCATATGCGAGTATAAGCACAATAGGAATTAATATCAAAACTACGAGCAGTTGGTATAGGAACCTACTTGGTGATCATGTCAAAAGGAAACAGAAAATTCTCAAATAATATCCCACGAGAATTTTCCAACGAGCGTGAATCTTCAAAGATGTAAATGGGACCAAACCATGATGTGAACGTAGTCGAACTGGATGGGGACGGGGTCAAATCACACAAATTGGGTTGTAGGGGGTGTGAACTAAGCTATAGGGGTGCAAACTGGATTGTACAATGGTGAACTAGGTTGTACAGAGGGTGAACCAGACTGTACAGGGGTGAATCGAGTGCTACAGAGGGTGAACCAAGTGCTACAAGGGGTGGTGAACAAAGTTGTACAAGGGGTGAACCGGGTTGTGTGTCTAAGAGTTGGCTGGGGGTAGAAACCACCACTTTTGGTGGTGAACCAGACTGTACAAGGGTGAACCGAGTGCTACAGGGGGTGAACCAGGTTGTACAAGGGTGAACAAGGTTGTATAGGGGGTGAACCGGGTTGTGTGGCTAAGGGCTGGCTAGGGGTGGAAACCACCAGTTTTGGTGGTGAAAAATGGGTGGTTGAGAGAGGAGAAGGGAGAGGGGAGGAGAGAGAGCTCAAATAAGCTAAGTGAAGACGAGAGGGCCCCTATTTATAAGAGGAAAGAGGTGCAATTTGGGCATAAAAGGGGGTAGACACTTGTCTACTCCAAATGACAAGTGTTAACATAAGTTAACACTTGTAAAAATCATTAAAAAACATGGGACAAAACCACATGTGTTGAGGGTTTGGGAGAGTGGATCTGGATCCTAGAGCATGTCTAGATCCAATCCCATAAAATCCATAGAAACCTAGTTCAGTTAGGTCTGAATTTGGTTTAGGGTCTAGTTAGTTTCTAACTATTTCCTAACTAGATCCATATTTTTTTTCTTAATTGCTAATTACCTTAAATGAAAGCTTTAAAGCATGAAATGAATAAAAGTAGAAATTGCCAAAATAAATTTTATATAGTTGACTAAACTTGGTCAATAGAGGTATGAATGACCTTGACCCTTAGGTTGCCATGAACCTCAAAATCTATTGAAAATTTCTATTTTTTCTTTGTGCTTGTCGGGTGAGTTTTAAGAGCATACAAGCTCTATTTTTTACGAAATTACTTCCTTTCTCTTCAAAATTTTGATGCAAATGCAATTGTATATTTGAAAATCATAAAATAAGTCATCAAAATATCCACCACTTAGATATTATAACTAATCAAAAATACCAAAAAGTTGTCGATTATTACAAAGTATGCCAGCAAAAAATTAGTATAGCAATTCTCTATGGCCGCAGGCTTAATAGCAGTTCCACTCCCACATTTGCAGCAACCCACAACCCTCGTGGTGGTGGAAATTCTTTCAAACATGAAAGGACCGCAAGCGGAGGAAGCCACCTACAACCCATTGTGAACTGAATTCCTGATGACATGCTCATCCCAAACCAAGGGCTAAGCTACATGAGGGTCGTGGAGTGTCAAGGAACCCTTGAGTGGCCTTGTCATTTGCAAGCAAGCTGAGATGGCCGCTAATGGTTATGAGTTTCCTTACTCATGATGAAAAGAAGATCAACAAAGGAAGCTCGACGAAATTGATCACTTCCAGCTCTTCTAACATGACACAAAACCATAGTCATATAGTCTGCACGATTGTAGCCTATTGCCTTCCCTAGCTGCAACTCGCAAACTCATATACAAGGAGCATTTTTGCGAACTTGTTAGGATCGCAAGTGATGCACGCACTTGCTGCCCATTCAACATAATTTCGCGAGCAAGGTATTCTACCCAAGTACATAGGGGCCAATTATGCCACGAAGTTGCACTCATACTGGCTAGGGGTGGCAAAATCTGACACGACCCACCAACCCGCTTCTTAGTTGGGTTCGGGTTTGGCTTAAACGGGTTCATGTCGTAAGCGGGTCGACCCGCCTAACCCGTTTATTAAGCGGGTCGGGTTCATGTTAGGGGTATGCCAACCCACCAACTCGGCTGACCCATTTAATAAACGGTTTAGGCGGGCGGGTCAACCTGTTTACCCAAATCCGACCCGCCAACCCGTCTGCTAACCCGCCAACCCGTTTACCCGACCCGACCCATTTATTAAACGGGTTAACTGTGTTGTGTCGGGTTACCCGTTTAATAAATAGGTTGGGTTCGTGTTTGCCACAGCCGACCTGTTTAATAAATGGGTCGGGTTCGTGTTGAGGTATGCTGACCTACCAACCCGCCGACCCGACCCGATTGCCACCCCTAATACTGGCTTTGATGCAACATGGTCATGTCCCAAACACTTTCGCCCAAACTCAACTCAACTTAGGAGTTGGGCAGTAGTTATGGGACCACAAATGAACAATTGTGGAGTCATCATAATGCATGGAGCGGATCAAAGCCTCGTATTTGATTTGGGTGGAGTGGCCAATCAATTGGGTCATGATCTCTCCCACTTTGGGGGCAAAGTGGTGCAGAGCATAGTGGTTTGTTACGGTCTAAAATTGACCCCAATTTATTTTGGTGTTCTTATGTCTCAATTTTTTGCTCCAATAGAGCGAGTGAAGCGGGACATTGGGTTTGATATTAGTTGTGGTCTATTTATTTATAAGTAAATCGAGTCTATATAGGTCAAGCTCCAAGACTCATCCTCAACACTTGTTATATGGCTTGTACCGTGAAAGACACCCAAGATCTGTCCTTCAAATCTAAAATGTCACCTCACGTCCCAAGGGGCACTCCAAATTATGTAGGGTCCAGTATGTTGATGTGGAAGCCTATGTGGCTGATGGTAAGGTGAAAAGGTCAAAAGACACTTGTCCTCTTTCTATTCCAGCAAGGGAGGAGGATATGAGTCTCACATGGAGAACACATTGCATACAAGAAGCGCTCCCTACAAGGCAAGAAATTTTTCTTACACATGAGGACACTTGCCTCATCAAAGGGGGAGAAGGAAAAGGGAAGAAAAGTGGTTAAATTAAAGGAGTCACAAAGTTAACATGTGGGGGCACCTTATAAAGGAGAAAGAAAAGAAAAGAAAAGAGGGGGCACCCCTTAGTTTCCAAATTGGGGAGATGTCTCTTCCTCTCTCTCCTACTTTATATTTTCTGTTTTATCATACGGGTCGAGCAAAGTATGTTTTTATTTTATTTAATTATGTTTTCAGTAACTTAGTTAGGGTAACTAGAACCTGGTTAGGGAAAGATTTAATCAGGCTAATTAAGCATCTCTCTAGTCTAGTTATAACTATCAATTATGACCATATTTTTGCAGTTAGAGAGTGTGAGGATTTTGGGTTAGATTTTCTATTTTGGATTGTAAATGAACCTACACTCAGGCCAAACACTATAAATAGAGACCTTAGGTCTTCTTTTAGACTATGCAAGATTATTGAATTGAATTACTCTCTCTCTCTCTCTCATCTACTTCTGATCCACGTGAGAACCGGTCCCCCAAGGGCTGGGTCAATTACCTTTTTGGAGAGCCCAAGCTCCTCTAATATTCTAGATTGTGTGATCCTGCTTTCCATCGATAATCCAACATTGCAGATCGTGTGACTGCATTCCAGATCGTGAGAAGCATCTTTCCAACCTACTACGGACCTATATGTATATCCTAGACACTAACCTTAGCCTTCTTTAAGTTTCCACCTAAGTTCTAAAACCCAAAATTGCATCCTGTAGGGAACCCCGACTTAACTATAGAGTCGTTCTAGTAACCTTAGATGTCCAACAACCTCCCCCTCTATCCAACACGTATCTCAGGCCTTCTCATCTATCCCTAAACCTTGAGTCTCTAGACCAGGATATACAAGTTTTAAACCTCAAATCCTATCATATTAGCCAATTGAGCCCAATTTGTCTTACCTAATTACCCATTTTGGTTGTGTCTTGCCCATACCGCCTTGTTCAACACAATAAAGAACCTTAGGTCATTTTTTCAACTGTGTTCAACCCTTATAGTCGTTCATATAAGACCCCTAGACCCTTTGGAATGGATTCCTCATGCTTAGGAACCTGCAACAACCAAATTCACTCACCTAAATAGTAAAGCGTCATGTTTTAGCCCCCAATCTACTTAGACGCCACCCATACCTTACATGTCCCAAGATCAATTTTGTGTGCCTAAAATTCAGGTTGTAACAGTAGTAGTTGCTAATTGTTTTTCAAGTTAACCATGTTAATGCGGCTTTTGAAGATTTTTTTTTGTTTTTCGTAAATCTGACCATATTGCTTGATTTTATAGGAATTGACTCTTGAATCATTTGTTTCCGATACCTAGTTAGGTTTTTATAAGTTTTAAAAAAAATATTCCGTAATATTTTTTTTAGATATTCAAGTCTTAAAAAATCATGTTTTTCATCAAAAAAATACAATTCAAGTATTGTTTCCTAGTAAATTGATAGCGTTGAAGACATCTATATTATAGGATTTAAGTAATACACGATAAAAACCCTTCAAAAGCCCTATCAACATGGTGGTTAGCTAGAAAAGTAATTAGCAGCTACCACCTTGGCACACACATCACATAACAATGTAACAGTGGACGCCCTTCTGTCCAACTAACGTTGGACGGGTTGCGGGAGTCCGATTGTGTGTTTTAATGGCATTTAGCAGCAGATTATCATGCCTTTTTTGTATATGAGAATTGAGACTACCTTACTTTTTTTTATTCCGTCGAACTTATGCTTTTTTTTTGTTATGTTGCTCTCAAATAGATTTGAACAGTTAGATGTGTTTATTGCTTATTAAGATAGAAAATTTTGAATAAGATGCATTGCATGGCTGGCCAAGAAAGGAATAGTGAAACTGACTTTCACCTCAAAGTGATAATACGAGATCCACACTGGAAAGAGTTCGGGCAAGAGATTCATGAATTTATAATGCACTGATTACCCAATCAACATTGTACCTCTATGGATGCGTCAATAAGGAGGGCTTGATGTCCGGATACTTTCACGGTTACTGCATATTCCAATTCCAATAAAGGAACACACCGGTAGATGCCTTTATCGTGACTTTGACTTTGAACACGCTTTTGCTTTTGAGTGGAAGAGGGTCATTTCTACCACCACTGCCGCCACCACCACCACCGTGAGAGAGAAGCAGCAGCAGCAGCAGCAGCACCATGAACCACCACCGCCACCAGAGATCTCTCCAAGTCTCCCTCCCACCTCGCCAGACACGGCCTTACCCATCGTACCCACCACTCCTCACCCCAACACCCACCCCTACGCCCTCCAAACTCCGGCCCTTCAGCCAACCCACCATCTCCACCACCCCCCTCTTCGTCACCACTTTTCTTTCCGCTTTCTCTCTCTACACCCTCCACCCCTTCCTCAACTCCTCCCCAACTCTCTCTCTCCTCCCCTTTTCCTTCCTCCTCACCCTCTCCTCCTCCCTCCTCCTCTCCCTCTTCTCTTCTCAGCCACGCCCCTCTCTCTCCCCTCCCCTTCTCCGGCCCCTCGCCGCCAAGGGAGCTCTTCTCTCCCTCGTCTTCCTCCTTCGCTTCCAATCGCTCCACATCGCTGGCCCCGCTGCCACCATCCTCACTGATTTCGCCGGTTCCCTCGCCGCTAAATCCATCGCCAGCAAGGATCGCTGTCGAAGGGTTCACGGTATCACCTTCCTTCTCTTCGCTTTGCTCCTTCTTGCTTTGGGTTGGGATCGAATCGATTGCTTGCCATCGAATTATTTGAATTTGAATTCGGATTCATTCAGGTGTTTTGGGATTCTACGGATTGTTTGCCCTTTCGCTTCGGGGTTTTTGGGGTACTTGGAGCGATCGAATTGGGGATCGCTGAAACAGATGGGCAGGAAGACCGCTCGTTTGTATTCGCTCTGGTTCGCTACGGCGTTCCTCTGTCCATTTGTATTTGTGAGCTGGTTGCAGGGGGATTGGGGCTCGGATGGTGTTAGTTTTGGAGGATTGATTTGGCCTTTGTTCAGTTCGATCTTCTTTGGAGTGATCTTGAATGAATTCTATGGCGAAGAACGTTCGGGGGGCGCAGCTTCTTCGCCTTCGCAGAGAGTTTCTGAAAGAGAGTTTTTGGTTCTCTTGTGTTGTACTTGCGTGTTAGAGCTCTTCTATTTCTCTGAGTTTTCGCTGTTTGGTTTCATTTTAGTCAGTTTTTCATTATGGATTTCAGTTAATCAATTGGGTTCTGAAATGTCTAGCTCTCCAGATTTGGGATCAGACTCTTCGGAGTCCTTATTTTCGACGGTTATGAGTCCTATTCGTCACATTCTGAGTGAAAGGAAATCGAGAAAAATTGCTCTGTTTCTTTTTATTAATACTGTTTATATGTTCATAGAATTTACTGTTGGGTTCATGAGCAACAGTCTAGGTCTCATCTCAGATGCTTGTCATATGTTGTTTGATTGTGCCGCTCTGGCCATTGGGCTCTACGCTTCCTATATTTCACGGTTTCCCGGCAATTCACAGTTCAATTATGGGCGCGGCAGATTTGAAGTTCTTTCAGGCTATGTCAATGCAGTTTTCCTGGTATTAGTTGGAGCTCTTATCGTTGTAGAGTCATTTGAGAGAATTCTTGATCCTCAGGAGATCTCAACGAGCAGCTTATTGACAGTGTCTATAGGAGGCCTCTTGGTGAATTTGGTCGGTTTGATTTTCTTCCATGAAGAGCATCATCATGCTCATGGTGGCGGTGGATCATGTTCGCATTCTCACGTGCATCATTCGCATTCCCATTCACATGAGCATGGTTGCTCCCACAAACATGAACACTATGACAACTATAGTCATGATCAAACTCTGACTAAAAGTGTAAGTAACTCCAGTGGTGATCCTTGTAGCCTTCATAAATCTCATGACTTTGGTAATAAAATGAGTGACCTCGACCAGCATGATGGTAGCCACCACCATCATGATCATGATCATGATCAGAAAAATGAGGGTACCTGTGGAACAAGAAGTTCCTTGCATCACCACGATCACCATTGTCATGATCACCATCAGAAGTTCTCATCCGATGGTACTCATGGTCACCAGCATCTCCATCAAAGCAGCAACGACCTTGGACACACTTGTGCTGAAAAATCATGTTCCAGCCAGAAAAAAGGCCATGCAGACTCCCATCCTCATGTTCATGAAGACCAGAACCATATTGAGCGTCATGCTCAGGGTATCTCTTACAGTATCCCTTCAGAGAATTACATTCTCATGCAGCCTGATTCACACGCTCATTCTTCGTTGGAGCCTAACTGTTCACATGTGAGAGATTCAAACAGAAACTCACAGAAAGAGTACAAGATGCATAATCATATTGACCACAACATGGAGGGAATTTTTTTGCATGTCCTGGCTGACACAATGGGAAGCGTAGGAGTTGTAATTTCAACTCTTCTCATAAAGTACAAAGGATGGCTAGTTGCTGATCCAGCTTGCTCAATATTGATTTCAGTCATGATAGTATCCTCTGTGATACCGCTGCTTAGAAACTCAGCTGAGATATTGCTTCAAAGAGTCCCGAGATTTCATGAACATGAAGTGAAGGAAGCTCTTAATGATGTTATGAAGATAAAAGGTGTTTACGACATTCAAAACATTCATATATGGAGCTTGACAAACACAGACATTGTGGGAACCCTTCACCTTCATGTATCTGCTGAAAGCAATGAAGATCTAAGGGAACAGGTTGCTCAAATCTTACGCAATGCAGGAATCAATGATTTAACTCTTCAGGTGGAGTATGTAAGAGGCAAGTAAATGGTTCACATCAAAATTTTGTAACATGTATAGCTTCCAGTCTGGACTTTTATTTTTATTGTTTTTTAATTCACATTGACTGCAGCAATTGAAAATGTGGTTTGTGGTCAATTTTAAATCAAGAATGTTATGAACAAACAATATCATCCAAAAAACACCCTCTATCGAACCTGATTAGGTGGTTAATTTCAATGCATGAATTGTTTAGTACCTAATGGAGACACCGTAGAGAGAGATTGCCTGTCACATAAGCTAGTCTGGTTGTAAAGTATTGGTAACAGAAATTTGGCAAAGCCGTTTTTCTGCCCCATCTTTCATGTAATCTTGACCTGAAATTAAATCAAGATCCATGTAAAGAAGATCCGTGGTTGCCATTACTAATGTATGGAATTGGCAGCATTCTTTTATCTGTACATTAAGGCTTTGGCATGTAGCTGTCTATCCATGATTGTTTCTGCAGAACACTTCTGAATCTCGAGCCACAAAAAACAATGGTTTCAGCATTGATTTCTGGTCTCTTCTTGGTTAGCCAAGAATCTAGCTATTCAGGTCATTTTGACTAGCAGCTGGATTGGTAGGATGATGGCCTTTCCCATTGGTGTTATTATTTTAACTGATTAAAGCAATGTGTTACATGTATGTGTGCGTGTGTGTGTGCAGTTACATTGGAGAAAATGTGTGTGCTACTGTGCCTGAAAATACAAGAAGTTTCATAACTTCCTGCCACCACATTATTGTTCCAGAAGATTTTTTTCCCTCAATTATCACAATTTTTTGTTAATTTGATGGATGTCCTAATGTGCGTACATGGCAACACCATGATATTTGGTCAAATTTAATGCCACACTGTCACCACATCACTGCTTATAAATCTTGAAAACATTTGGAGAGGGAAAAAGAAAAAAGAAGAGCTATGTTTTAGTCAATCCCTACGAGCAGCTTTATTATGAAGCAAACAGTCTTCGGATGTGGCATTTTCAATTGCTCCTAAAAATATTTGATTATTCGTCAGGTCTCAATGTCAATGAGTGTGAAATTATGTCTGATGGCTTTATGCTATCTTTAGCTGCTGTCTGGGTTTCCTAACTTTGAAGTACTTGGGCTTGACCTTGCACAGTGTAATCTCAAGGGAATTTGAATCCCATCAGCTAGAAGTTGAGAATAAGATCCAGGGGAAAATACAGTCATGGTTGACTAACTACCTACCACTTGGTAGACAGATGTTGGTTAGACATTCTAGCCAGTATTCCATCCTGCCTAATGTCCTTATACATCACACCAAAGATGAAGAGGAAGATGATTAGATTCTCAGAATATTATCTTTAGAAGGGCTTTAATGAATTGAAAGGTTCCATTTGGTATCATGGGATTGTGTTACTAAGGAATCTTTTCTCTGTGGTCTGAGCATTATAAGACTTTCTCTTATGATTATGAACAAAGTACTGATTGCAAAGTGGTGGTGGTGGTAGCTATTGAATGGGGGGAGTTATTGATCTCTTTTATTAAGTCAAGTGTGCATTGATAGAGATGTATTGGAATTAGGAAACTGTAAGAGTTGGGGGTTGCAGGTTGATGTTTGGACCTGTCATATCACTCCTAGTTCAGATTTTGGTCAGGGTTTATTACCTCCCTTCAAATTCTGCTCAGTTTATTAATGTTGGTTCGGTAGGTGTATTCGGGATGTGCACCCGTGGAGGTCTCCTACTGAATCTAATATTGAAGAATATTTTGGACATGAAAGGCAGCAGCAGAAATGTGGAGAGTATCTCTTGGAAAGTGCTTGGCTTCAAATATGGTCAAGTCATGTTATCTGTCATTGTTGGAATCATTGGTGCAGCCTTTTTTTATCGTGAAAGCCAGTATGGGTGCTAAGCCTGATTTTAAGCTGTCATTTTGATGTGTTTCAGTGGGCCTAGGTTTAGTGATTGAAATTTAAGTGGGTTGGGTTAGGTTTGGATTAAGTTAAGAATTAAGTTTGGGTAACAAGTTCAGGTATGGGTCTCACAGGATTTAAAAAAAATCGAGTTCTCTCAAAATACAGCACAATAAATACTAAGAAATTAGGAGGTAGCTAAGGACATGTCAGGAAAGCAGCTAAGGACATATCAGGAAAGCTTGGATTAAACTTTTAGGTTCAGGGGACTCAAGGTTGCAAAGTTAAAATTATGGGAAGTTCTGGGTTTGTCTGATGATTGAATTCTGTTCAGTTTCTAAGAGACCCTGAGAGAGTGAGTAATTTCTCTTATAATAAAATTCAAAAAAATCACAGAAAATAAGGTTAGGCTAGAGATAGGTTAAAAAAAGTCTAGTTAAAATTTGGGAGTCTAGGTCGGTCTGGTTTGGGATTTATACGCCAATGAAGCTTCTACATAATTACAAGAATGTAAGCAAAATAAAAGCAAATGACACATTACTCTAAGCACTAACTAAAACATTATGGAAAGACACTAATATAAGAGATTTTTGGGCTCCAAGACCATATACGAGGGAAACCCAAGGGTTACACAAATTTAAGGGCCTTCAGGGCATCTTGAGTGGTGCCAATTGGATGGGGCTCACTAGCCAATAATGTCTTCTAAAGGGCACCATGTGTGTCCCACTTGGTATTGATGAGGGGGGCATCCATGGGGGGTCCCACTCGGATGAGGTAGCTGCTGAGGTGGTGTCATCTTGGTTGTCAGATCATCATATCCCTTGATTGCTTCTTGGATTTGAGTCCCAAATACAGAATGAAGTGATGCCTCTCTTGGCTGAGGATGTTTTAATTTTCGCTATAGCACCTTAAGGATGGGTCCCACAACAAGATGAATCTTGGATTGGGATATTCAAGAATTGTGTCTTCAACAGTTGCTATTTGGGTCTTCTCTTCAACATGTGACTCTGTAGCAATGCTTGGATCTACCCAAATCTCTTGATATAATAGATTTGGATTTGATTACGCCTTTCTTAGATCTATTTAGGCCAATAAGTGTGGGTCGAGGTTGTCAACATGGGGATCCATTTTACTTGATTGGGGGTACTCTAGAATTTGGACTATATCACATTTTTTGTGGATTTTTTTCATTGATGCATAAAGGATTTCGCCTTTTGAACTGTTGTCATGTCTCATGAAGAAGAATGATCAACTCTTCGTCTGTTATGAGAGTAGCCCTTAATCAAGGAACTTATCATGGGCAGATTGGGATGTGCATTTCTTGAGTGTCTTATGTCTGAGTAATGATGATGGCACCATTGCCTGAAGGAAAGGGTGCTAAGTGGGTCCTCAATTGAAAGAGGGGGCTGTTGTAGCTTGCAGACATGGGTATACTTGGAAAGAAATTGCAGAATCTTAGAAGATTCAGCTGCCATACTTGTTTTTATAGCTTGATACATCCAGTATTCCCTCTCTTCATGGGTGAGGGATGGTTCTCTCTGGGCTCGACTGGAGGTTTAAGATTGGGTTTCTAGTGTTAGTGATCTAAATATCGTCTTTTTAGGTCTGATGGCTTCTAATCCTGCTGTATAAATTTAATCTCATTATTATATTTGCACACACGAATAGGCACTCTTATGGCACACACCCACGGGACGAATCATTGGGGGTTATCATTTCGTTGCTTTTATAGTCAAGCTCATGGAGTGAAAATTTCAACAGTGGAAGTTGGATGATGACCTCATGACAAACACCATTAACTATAGAAGAGCTTATCAGGTCATCTGTGTACAAGGATTTGGAAGGCAGTGCAAATCCACCTGACCTAATTGGTTGTTTGCATTATGCATCTGCACTTAATTTGTATGTAACCTGCTTGTATTTGAGCCATTTTATACATAATCATAAAACTTTTTTCTTATTTAGTACACGAAGAATCCACTATCGGGACAGAGACCTAGTCATGCTGGACTTGCCCTCCATTGCTGCACCCCCTGCCACCAGGGAGTAATCATAACAACTTGAAGTGCTATATATCCTTGTTATATGTCTAAAGCGATAAAGAACTGATGAAATATCTACTCAAACAGCATAACGCTAATTTTATCATGTAGAACACTACTCACCCCTCAATGTATGAAGTTGGATAAGATTATTCCCTTCTAAATCAGTTTAAGCTAGACCCAATTGCTCACCTGCCTGATTCATACCTCAGCTAAACCAAATCCAAACTTTTATAGAGTATATGGGCAAACCATCATAAACCCAGATTGGTTTATATTAAATGGAATCCAACTTAACCAGTTAAAGGCTTGTCCCAGTATCTAGAAACCTGTCAATACCTGATCTAATATAAACCTGAACCTAATGACCCACGTAGGTCTTATAAATAGTACTGAGGCTTGATTGGTCTACTTTTAGCTTAATAAAACTTGACCAGACCCAACCCACTTGCACTCCTAGGTCTGGCCATGGTGATAGCAGGACTGATAGAGGTCTCCAAAACATTGCTTCGAAACGAATGTACAGAGAGTAGACCACACACTCAGCCTTCAAGGTATTGAGGAAACAAACTATATAGTCGTTATCAGAATCAACTTTGGTATTACCAGGGTTGGATTGGTAAACTGAGTGTATTGAATGAGGCCATGGCTTTATTGAAAGAAGAATCGCGCTGAATATCACTCATGATTAAACACTTGCCAATGAGGCCTCCGCTCATCTCGTAGGGTCCACTTATGAACATTACCAAGCTGAAGGGACGTCACAAGCTTAAAACCCACAGGTGTGTGTCCCTTACTGCAAGGCCGAAGCTGGGTGTACTCCTTGTTGGACAAGGGGAGCCTGCGGTTTTTACACCATTGACGTCGCGAGTGAGAGGTGATTTTGCCCAACTATCAAAAAGTTCACGTGTGTACAATTCAAATTGGTTAGTTTCTGTTATCTCTTCAGCATTCAATCTTTGTCACACAAGAAGGGTGAGTAGTGCGTGGCAAGCAATTTATGGGTTCTTTGGCATCAATTATACACGCTTCATTCTGTCTACCACTTCAAGTGCAGATCCACAAATGTTTGGTAAGGGAAGCTATTTGCATTGATCTTTCTGTCATGGGGGGCATCTGATCTGATTGTAATCCATAACACCGATGTGCTAATCTTTGGAGTCAAAACGTGAGTTGATTGGTGTGGTTCTGGAATCTGGATTATAAGAATTACTATGTGCCACCAAGCCATAGTCTTAATTGAGTTTTATATTTGTTATGTCCTTATGATTTGGTGGAGAGTCAGTAAATCTGGAGAACAACATACATTATATTTAATCTGCAACCAGCTTGATTTGGTTAGTTGCTTATTGAACTGCAGAGGCTACTCGGGTCTGTTACTGTTGCATGGTTCAGCTAGTGCTATCCATCTTCAGAGTGGACTAGCAGTTGGAGTTCTTTTCTATATCTTCACCTTTCGAAAGCTTTAAACCAAGCTTGCCTCTACGTACTCATTGGCATTTACGATTAGATTGGTCCATTGAGCATTTCATTAGCAAGCAGAGCTTGTGTTGCATCTCCCCTCCCAAGTATTTTAATCAAGGTTGCCTAGAAGGAAAGTGGAATCGAGAAGCGACATGGGAAGGGGAAGCGAGAAACAAAGGGTTGAGAAGTACATGTGAAATGGGACATGAGAACTTGATAAGAAGCATTTATTAAGTGAAGAAGTCTTACTAGAATTGCATACAATTTTAAAAAATTATAAAAGTACATTGTCATTTCAGATTTATTATTCAATTTCGTTAGATATATATAGCTCAAGCATTATAAGAATTACAATTCATTAATTTTAGTAAATTACACTGCTCATGTTCAACATCCGATGCCTTTGGAACGTGTTAGAACTACCTTTCAACAACCACTTGCTTTCACAGGTAGAAAGCAAACCACTAAAGATTAGTTGCTTTAACTTTGACATTTGTATGGTTCAAGGTTGTTGACGAACGCCCACAAACACAATTGAGCTTGACTATTCTCTCATCTGGATAGATCTGAGATTATCGCCTATCCAAATAGATATGCCCCTATGACTGTCTCTGCCGATCATTTCTTAGCATTCACCAAATCTTGTTCAGTTGCAACCAAGCTCGGTTTTGTCTGAATCTTGGTGGAAGAAGTGGTTCACCAGCCACTACATCTGTGGATCCCACCAACTCATCCAACCTTGAGGCTGCTCTTGGTTGCAAAAGGGTACACGATAGAAGGGTAAACTAGAAAAAAAAAATGCCAGTAGTGAAAATGAAATTCAGATATGTCTTCTGTAATGAAACAAGAGTGCATAAATACAATGCCAACAAAGGGCTACACAAGTACACAAATATAATATAGTCTCCAAAGGACCGATAACAATCTCATAAAAGAGATACACAAAACTCTGAAATCCACAATATCACAAAAGCACAAAGCTCACAAGAGCATAACAAAAAATATATTGTATTAATACACCAAATGCTATAGAAAAGCATAGGAATACAAGGAGATGTGAGGCTCGGCATGCTCTAAGGGAGGCAGTCCAACGACTAGTTGGACTGTCCTCCGAACAGTCATATTGATTGTACACATTAAATAAACCAAAAATAAAAAATAAAAAATAAAAAAATAAAAAATAAATAAAACTTTTCAGTCCCTAATGGACTGTACTAAAATGCATTTAATGAAATGATCAAAATACCCCTGATAAATATATGTATATAAGTTAGGTATGGATATATATACAGTATTTGAACACTCCATTTCAAACTTACAATAAAATCATCGAAAGTTTGCTAAGAAGATACAAGAATCTTGGTAGAAGAAGAGCTTTGGTGAAAAAGTTTGCAATTTGAAACTCGGACTGAACATATGGCAAAGTAATTGTTCTCTTCAAATATTCTTCTCGAACATAGTAACAATCCATCTCAATATATTTTGTTCACTCATGAAATGTGTGAATGCTGGCTATATATATGGTACTTTTGTTATTACAGCATAGTTTTGAAGGTTCTCAGACATCAACACTCATATCTAAAAGTAATTATCTCATCCACATGACCTCGGTAGTTGTTGTAGTTATTTTCCTGTACTCAGCTTCCGTGAAAGATAAAGACACTTTCTGTTATTTTTTACATCGTCGAAAAATGAGAGAATCACCTACAAACACACAAAAACCATTAGTTGAGTGACAGTTATTGGGATCTCCTCCTCAGTCAGAATGAGTATAAGAAATAAGATTTAAAAATAATGAAGAGCATAAGAAAAACCCTTAAGATATAGTTTTCTTAATGTATCAAACTATTTTTAATACGACATTCATGTGAACCAATGTAGGTGCATGTTGAAATTGACTTGCTGTGGGTATTGCATGTGCAATGTGTGACCTAAAAATGGATAGGTACATTAATGATCCCATAAATTGCCTATAAGGAGTTGGATCATCTAATAACACTCGGTCTTCAACTCTCACTTTTGCATTTATCACTTCAGAAGTATTGGCATATTTTGTGTTAGTGATTCCCGAATGTACAACAATATCAACCACAAATTTGATTTAAGACAAAATGTACCCTCTTGGCAAGTATGCTACTTTAATTCCTAAAAAATATCTCAAAAACCAAGGTCAATCATATCAAAAAAATTAAGCATAATTTTAATTTCTTCAATTTCTTTTTTATCATCATATTATCAACATACAAAAAGAGTGATAATTGAGGTACATGTAGATCTTACAAAAAGAGCAGTGTCAGTGTAATAAGATTTAAATACAAGGTTCAACACAATACTACTAAAACGATCATACCATGCTTTAGGGGCTTATTTAAGCCCATATAAAGCTTTTTAAAGACGAAAAATCATATCATTTTCAATAGTCAGACCAGGGAGAGGATCCATGTACACTTCTTTATTTAAATTTTTATTTAAAAAAGCATTCTTAACATCTAATTGATATATAGGTCATTTTCTAATGAATGCTACTGCAACTAGAGCCCTAACTGTGATCTTATGCGCTACTGGGGCAAATGTTTTCTCATAATCTATTCTATATTCTTGAGAGTATCTTTTTTGCAACTAATCTTGTTTTATATCTTTCTAAGGACCCATCACTTTTTGTTTTGATTTTAAAGACTCATCTACACCCTATTGTCTTATTTTTCTTGGGAAGAAGTTGAATTGCCCAAGTATAAGCCTTGTGTAATGCATTTAATTTTATTTTCATAGCTTTAACTCATTCTTTTATGTTTTTAGCTTCTTTATAGTTAGATAGTTCATGATATGAATAAATTACTAGAAGACAAGACCTATAGTTTGGATAAAAGGATTCATAAGAGACAAATCTATTTAGAGGCCTATGTATTCGTTCAGATCTTCTGACACTAGTTTATTCAACATTTTTTTATTAATTATACCTTTCAAAAGCACATGGATGCTTCTCATTATCTCGTTTAGAGTATTGTAAGAGATCATGAATTAGTTCTCTTTCTTCACTTGAGTCATTAATAGACTCAAAATTATCAATGTCATTATCATCAATAATTTTATTATTTGATTTAGGTAACAAATCAAATAAGAAGGCATACTCATATTCTTTCTTAGATTTTTCAAAATCAAATCCATTTTCATTTTCAAGAAAAATAACATTTCTAGAGACATAAAATTTATCATTTGTTTGATTATAACATCGATAGCCTTTTTTATTTTCGGTATATCCAAGAAAAACACATTTTATAACTTTAGGAGCGAGTTTGTTATATTTTTCAAGAAGCATAAAACATTTACATCTAACTACTCCTAGTTTTTTCAAACTAGAAGGAATTTTAAAAAGTTTTTCAATAGAAGATTTGTTTTCCAACATTTGAGAAGGCATTGTATTTATTAGATATACTACGGTGAGGGCAGCTTCGACCCAAAAATGTTTTGAAATTTCTTTTAAAATAAGTAGAGTTCTAGTAGTTTCAATAATGTGATGATGCTTTCTTTCGAAAATACCATTTTGTTAGGTAGTCCTAACACAAGATCTTTGATGTACAATACCATGAGTTTTTAGATATATTTAAAATTTATTTGAAAGAAACTCTCTCCCTGAGTCAAAGTGGAAGACTTAAATATTTGTTTCAAATTAATTTTTAACAAGATTATAAAAGTTTTTAAAATACAAATAGACTTCAGATTTGAGTTTAACGAAGTATATCTAAGTGTGTCTATTAAAATCATCTATGAATGTAACATAATATGAATAACTATCTTTTGACATAACGGGAGCGAACCCCATACATCCGAATGCACTACTTCAAAATTTTCATTACTCAAGGAGGTTCTAGATCCAAAAGGCATCATTTATATTTTTTCAAGTATACAATCTTCATATACAAAATTTTATCATTACAATTTTTTTTCAAAATTGAAAAATGAGATAATTTGGATATACTTGGGTGTCCTAATCTTTTATGCTAAGGATTTAAATTAATATCTTTGACATGATTATAAAAAGAGTTTTTGAGTAAACATAAGGAATCTATATAGTAAAGATCCCATCTTATATGACCTTGCCTAATCAGCTTCCCTAACAAGAGATTCTGCACCCAACAAGCCTTAGATAAGAAGAATACTTTACACCCATAATCAGAAATTTGAGAAACTGAAAAAAAATTAAGTCTAACTTTGGAATAACCCTCACATTTGGAATAAAGAAGTTTTTTAAAATATTATTAAGGTTTTCTATACTTTTAACTTTTAAAAAAGTATCATCGGCGGTTGATACACATGAAAAATATGAATTAGTGCAATCGGATAATAGAGACTCATTATGAGTCATGTGAAAAGAGGTACTAGAATCCAAAATTCAAGAAGACTTACTTGGAGGAAAAGAGGAAGAGATGGCGGCGGCGGATGTAGAAGGAGTAACTTTAAGAATTTATGAGACGGCCTCTGCTATTTGGGCAATTGTCAAATCATTAAAGTTGTCTCCTTTCTTTGATTATTGAGGTTCTTCACTTATGGTGGCCACTCTTTTGAACTTTGGACAATCCGATCTTATTTTCCCCGGTTTCTTACAATGATGACAAATGATTTTACCTTTATATCCTCCTTTGTATCCTCCCCCATTATGTTCTTCTCCATTGAAGTTTCTTTCAAAGTGAGGTGGTTTATATATTTTTACAAAAATTTTGGGTCTTGATAAGGCAAAAACCTAATCATTAAACTTGTGTATTTCAAGTCTTGTTTCTTCTTGGCGAATTTGAGCAAGGGACTCACTTATAGAAAGAGTCAAAGTCCTATGAAGCAAGAAGGACCTAACTTGCTTAAATTTCGGTCGAAGACCATAAAGAAAAGCTTTTCACTTTATACTTGTGATCTTTTCATCTCAATAAGTGAACCTTCCCATTTTCATTCTAACATGGTTAGTTTATTGTAAAACCCACAATTAAAAAAAAAATATTGTTTTGGACCTGGGCCGGGTCGGGTCCAGACCCGACCCGGGCCCCTTTTCTTTTGGGTTTTAAAATAACCCGACTCAGGATCCCGAGCACCGCAACCCCCCCCCCCCCTTTTCACCTTCGTTTTCAGGAGAATTGGGGAAACCCATCGGGGTTTCCCCTTTCATCGCCCCCTGGGGCCTTTAAGTTCCACGTGAGAGGGCGAGGGGAGGCATGCCTCCCTCTCGAAGCCCTCCCCCCCCCCCCTGTGCCGACCTCCTGCTTCCCTGCGCACGCCACCCTCGATCCCTCGCGACGACCCCCCCCCCCCTCCTCCTCTGCTGCGCACGCCGCCGACGCCGGCCACCGCCTCCCAGGTACGCCGTTCTCCTCCCTCTTCTCTTCCTCACCCCCCGTCCCGATCTTTTTCTCTCTGTCGGCAGGGGCTCAACCCCTGCCACTTTGATGTTGGTGGCAGGAGCTAGCCCCTGCCACCTTATCGCCTTCGACAGGGGCTAGACCCCTGTCGTCTCGTATCTGTCGGCAGGGGCTCAGCCCCCTGCCGATTCGATGTTGCCGGCAGGGGCTCAGCCCCTGCCACTTTGATGTTGGCGACAGGGGCTGGCCCCTGCCACCTTATCGCCTTCGGCAGGGGCTAGACCCCTGTCGTCTCGTATCTGTCGACAGGGGCTCAACCCCCTGCCAATTCGATGTTGTCGGCAGAGGCTCAGCCCCTGCCACTTTGATGTTGGCGGCAGGGGCTGGCCCTTGCCACCTTATCGCCTTCGGCAGGGGCTAGACCTCTGTCGTCTCGTATCTGTTGGCAGGGGCTCAGCCCCCTGCCGATTCGATGTTGTCGGCAGGGGCTCAGCCCCTGCCACTTTGATGTTGGCGGCAGGGGCTGGCCCCTGCCACCTTATCGCCTTCAGCAGGGGCTAGACCCCTGCCGTCTCGTATTTGTCTGCAAAGGCTCAGCCCCCTGCCGATTCGATGTTGCCGGCAGGGGCTCAGCCCCTGCATGTTGTCAGCAGGGGCTGGCCCCCTGCCGCCACGCTGTTTTCGACAGGGGCTCATCCCCTGTCGACCCGCTGTTGTTAGCAGGCAGGGGCTCGCCCCCTGTCGCTTTTCTGATTTCGGCTAGCAGGGGCACACCCTTGCTGCCTCTCTCTTTTTCGATCGACAGGCCTAACTTTCTATTCTTCGCATGATAATTAACGTAGCGCTGAATTCTCATACTTTTGCAGACATCATATCGAACCCCGCTCTGGCTCCACGGCCTGAGCCTCGTATCATCTACATGCATAGACGCACGCAACTGCACGACATCCCGAGGTAGGGGAAAGTCGCACGAAGAGTTTGTATGAACAAAATAAAATAAGACTTCTGAGATAGAATAGTTATTTTGCATACCTGCTTATCTGAAGAAGTATTGGTTGGTCAGAGTTTTACTCTTTTTAATTCTTTTGAAATTGCATGCTTAATGTAAATTCTTTGGGTAGACTCATTCTAGAAAGAATCAAGTAGTTAATTGGCATACTTGTTACCTGTAGGATTACTTAACTTGTGATTGTCTGTTCTGCATGCTTATTCTTTTGAAACTGCATACTTAAGGTAGACTTTACTCATTTCTGGAGAGAAAACAACTGCAATTGATACTGTAATCGAACCTTAAGGCATGTACGGTATGAATTTTATGTGAGGTCATGGAGTATCTTGAAGTGGGAAATCAACACTTTATTGATTTTGATGTGATAATATCGGCCTCCACAGGCCAATTGCTCAAAAGAGCAATACATGTCATGTATGAACCAAAAGAATCATAAAACATTATATGTTGCCCTCTCATCGTAGTCGTACCTCTAGGGAGGTACAACCGTACTTTTTGGACAAGTACGTCCCATGTGGGTTACGATGGTTGAAGGATGAGGTTGTAGCAACCTCGATGCGTGCAATTAGCACAATGCTGAGATCACATAAATGGTGATAACTCGCCTTCACAGGCAAGATGCTCGAGGGGGTCTAATAGACCAGAGCATGTAGGATGCGGCGGCGGTTAAGAAACCCATGTCGTACCCATTCGATCTTCACGGTTCATCAAGGGAGAGGATGGATGGTACAAAAACTCCGATGGATAGGTTGTTAACAACCACCCCACGGGCAAAAGACTCGGCTTCCCCAGTCATCGGAATTAGGGGAATTGGGATTACCATAAATTATCCTAGGTGGTAATTCCCAGGTACTTCTGTAGAAGTTGGATGCATCCATGAGCCACGAATGCCTTTGGGGATTTTCTCTCTTGGTCACTGACCGTCCCCTTAGGAGCGGACTCAGTCAGCCATCCGGGTTAATGAAAACACCTGACATAATAAACCCCCGGATCGGTCTCGGCTGTTTCTACGTTTCGCGTTTGTGCGTACGAACAGACCAGTTAATATCAGAACTTAAAGAATATCTTTTTGAATAGTTGTAGATGATTGAGACTTGCACTGCTTGAAATGCTTCAACTAACAGCTCTTTACACATATTACACTTGTTAGAATAGATTACAATTGTATTGATTGTTTAAATATCATAACTGCTTATCTCATAAATGTTCTGCTTTATTTTCATTCTACTTATCTGTTCGTGCACCTACTGGTTTGTTATGAAACTAACCAATTTCATGGGCAGGTGAGGAGTAGGACTTCACAGGCGGCCGATGGCGTGGTGCAATATGGATCAAGATTTATCATCTTTCTGTTGGCGGCTTGGCTCTGAGTCTTTTTGAGTTTTCTTTAGATTATTGAACTTTGGAACAAAATGTTCATTTTGTAATAAACTGCAGATTTTTAATCTATTGCCTTATTTTCTCAATTCCTTTAAGTTGTTGTTCATGTGAATGATGGTTAATCAACTAACGTACCCAGGATTGTTGACTTGTGTTCCTTTCTAAATATCTTCCGCTGTCGCTTTTAAAAGTTAAAACTTTAAATCTTTGAACGGTTTTTCGATAAGGTTTTCGAAATCACAAGTCAAAATTTTGGGGCGTTACATTTATCCCAAATAAGAGATAAAATAACGTAAAAATCTCTTACACTTTTATCTTCTTGTTTGATATTGCATACCTTGTCTTGAAGATAATATAGCCTAGCCGTATCTTTTTGGATGAAAGTGCTCTTTAGAAAAATCTATGCATTACACGCCCTTTTAAATTTGATGATGTTTGTGGCAATTTTGAACTCCATGGTATTCATGAACCATGAGAAAATTTGAGCATTGCTAATTTTTCAATTCTCCAACTTGTTTTGATATTCTTGCAAAGATTTATCTTTTTCTTCTTCGGATAAAGCTTTCTCTTTTTCTTCTTCGGATAAAGCTTTGACTTGATCTCATTCTCCTCTTGTCAATTTGAATCGGAGTTCATTAGTGGTTTTATTAACAAAACCTCATAGCTTTTTACCTTTGATATGATTCTCCATAACAGTTGCCCACATCAAATAATTGTTTTTGTTTAACTTGTAGAAGATGGGAGACAAAATATATTTCTCCCATAATGAAGAATTCTTGTATAGATGGAATGGATGAAAACTAAAGGTTGAAGAACACCACCACAAGAAAGATAATCCCAAAATATCTTTCACTACTTCAAAAGCCAAGCTTTGATACCATGTAATGAAACAAGATTGCACAAATACAATGTCAATAAAGGGCTACACAAGTGCACAAATATAATATAGTCTCCAAAGGACCGATAACGATATCATAAAATAGATACACAAAAATGTGAAATCCACAATATCACAAAAGCACAAAGCTCACAAGAGCATAGCAAAAATTATATTGTATTAATACTTCACCAAATGCTATAGAAAAGCATAAGAATACAAGGGGAGGTGTGGCTCTATTTATAGAGCCTCACATGCTCTAAGGGAGGCTCCAACTGTCATATTTATGACCATTGGAGGCAGTCCAATGACTAGTTGGACTATCATCCAATAGTCATATTAACTATACACATTAAATAAATAAAAAATAAAAAAAGACTTTTCAGTCCCTAATGGATTGTACTAAAATATATTTAATAAAATAACCAAAATACCCTTGATATATGTATATTATATAAATATATGTATATCAGTTATGTATGAATATATACACAGTATTTTAACATCTTTTTCGTTGTTGCCTTAAAGAACATTGATTTTAATGATAAGGGAAACGAGTTTCAGAAGCACTTAGAAGTTCATGCTTCTGAAGTGGTTTCTTAGGAAGCGAGCTTCTTGATATAGGTGGAAGCTTCTAATAACCATGATTTTACAAACTCATGTAGTTATTGAACATATATGAAACAGTTCTTGTTGTTTGTTGTTAGTCATGTTTAGATACTCACACTTGCTAAGGATTCATGAGGTTTGTGCTTTGGGTAACATGAAAAACATGATTTATGATTCCAGCCAATGTGTTGAATCTGGATAGAGCCTATAGTATTCAAGAACTTGGTTGGATCATGATTAATGTCATGCATATATGCTAGCAACTACTTTAGAATGAGAACTGGTCTGGCCCTGGTTGGTATTGTTTCAAATACCAGTAAGCCTTGACTCCGTCTAGGTTTGAATAATTGGACATTACATCAAGGTTGTCAAGAACAATGAGTTGTAGTTTCTGTTTTTAGTTTTTGGGTTTTTACATGCATAAGAATTGTGAAATCAATGATACCAACCTATGCCACTTGGGTACGGGTGCAGGTACGAGTATGGAGGGTACGACTATGCAATTAAAAAAAATGTGGGTACGAGAGCACATGGTTATATATATATATCACATAAATACAAAATAAATTCAAAATAAATTGAATATAATCTAAATATATATGCTATATCTAAAATATATATTATATACTGAAAATATAATTATAAATTTTAAATTGAATACAAACCTGTATGTATCGAGGGTAAAATGGTGTGTCTAGGTGTCAACATATGTCAACAGGGGGATACGCCTGTTGACACAGGTACGAAAGGCAAAATAGAGTGTCTGTGTGACATAGGTACCAACCAAACCAGAGAGGGAATGAAAACTCGTATAACTCTTCATTTCTTGATATTTTATATATATATATATATATAGCAAAAAATGAAGAGTTATACAACATGAGTCTCACCCACTTTCTCTTTTTAATAAATGAACAAGTAATAAAAAATAAGTTGCAATAAATAAAAAGATATAATGCAATAAAAAATAAAGCAAATCTCTTAAAGTTATGGCTACTATGGCTGTATACAGTAAAGCAAATTGGTGCTACTACGGCTGCATTGAATGCATGCATTATTTCAACACTCCCCCTCTCAAACTGGAGCATGTAGGACACAAATGCCTAGTTTGGATATAAAGAGTTGAGAATTGATCCTTTCCCAAGGCTTAGTAAACAAATCACCCACCTAGTCTTTGGAATTAGCATACATTGTTCACAGGAAACCTGAGAAAATCTTCTCCGATAAGATGACAATCAATACCAATATGTTTTTGGTTCGATCATGATAAACTGGATTAGTTGCTATATAAATTTCAGCTTGATTGTCACAAATTAATTATGTTGGCTGAGGATGATTGATTTGAAAATCTGACAGTAAATACTTTAATCAGGTGATTTTGCAGGATACATTTGTCATTGCTCTGTACTTTGCTTTTGCAGAAGAAAAAAATATAATATTTTGTTTTTTCTACTTCCACGATATCAAGTTCCTTCCCCAAAAAACACAATATCCAATTACAGATCATCGTGAGTGTAGGAAACCATCCCAATTTGAATCATAGAAGGCCCGAAGTTGAAGTGGGGTTCGAAGACAGTAGAAGTTCTTGAATGGCTATCTTTCAATCCGATTAACCATCCCAATTTGTTCGACCAGCCCTTACAGCCATTCAATCCAATTTTCAATAGGATGCGGGTTTGGTTGGCATATTTATGGATCTGACTGAATCTGAATCTGACTCCAAATCCAATTATCAAAAAACCTTATTAGTGGGATTTAGTTTCATTTTCCTCCAACCGTTTACATCCCTAGTTTTCAGCGTTGTTTTTTTCGTTTGAGAATTTTGTATTTTTACTAGTGAACATGACTTATAACTAGGATAACAAAGTAGGAGACGGCTAGGGCGACTTGTGAATGTCACCAAATTAAAGGAATGTCATAAATTCAAAACCCAAGAGGGGCATCCCATGCCCTATGGTTGAAGCTAGATGTACTCTTTGGTGAAGCCTTACACTGAGCGGATTTTCTTTGTCTTAGACAACAACAAAAAAAAGGAGAGAGTTCTTTAAATGGAGCTTGCAAATGTGTGAAGTCTTGTGATTTGAGTTTTGAGCTATGTTTCATGGACATGGGCATGAACACGGAGGCAGAAATGCAAATAGGAGGCGTGAATAACAAATCTTTTGAAAACTTGGATAGAAAGAGGTATTATTTATCTGATAAGAATGTCTTTTTGGATATATATATATAGATATATATATATATATAGTCACCTATATCGTTTAAGGTATTATCTTGATGAGGTTATTTCTCATAGAGAATTTTAAAAGTTGAAAACGCTCGGTAAAATCTTGAAAAAATCTCAAGACTAAAAATTTTAAAAATATAAATAATAACAAAAAAGATAAGAAAATAATAAAATTTACATTATTTTTCTTTCAAAAATATAAAGAAACAAGTTTTAGAGCTTTCAAAAATATAAAAAATAAAAATAATAAATAAAAACTTAAAATAAAAAAAGATTTTGTTCAAAAATATCATGATATTTTGTCTTTTGACAATATTTTGAAAATATCGCAAGATATTTCCTTTAATATTAGCTATCTTAAAATATGATATTTTCAAAATATCGCTCATATTGGTGACAGTGATTATATATATATATATATATATATATATATATATATATATATATATATATATATATATATATATATATAGAGAGAGAGAGAGAGAGAGAGAGAGAGAGAGAACTGAACATATTAGGCTCCATTTCTCATTCTGCCCTATAGGTTTTAAGTATTTTATGATAGATCTTAGGCTTTAGATGTGTTCAGCATGATCGATTTAGTGGGAATCGACTCTTGAATCATGTTTTTTGACAAAAAAAACATGATTTTTTGAGCAAAAAAAATTTGATACCGTCATAGTCATTGATTTTGGATCATCGAAAAAACTTGTATACAGGTCGACTTCTGGCGATCCAAAAGTTGGTTCCCAATAAACAAAACCTATAGATCACATATGCAGTGTTAGACATGAAGAAAAATACTTAAAACTATGATTTTTGAAGGGGCCTAATGAGACCTAATGAAAAAGGGGGCTTAAGGAACACATTACTCTCTCTCTCTCTCTCTCTCTCTCTCTCTCTCTTTATATATATATATATATATATATATATATATATATATATATATATATATATATATATATATATATATATATATATATATATATATATATATATATATATGAGAATGGGGATTGTATTGTCTCTTTTTTTGTTAGGTCACATTAGGACCCTCCAAAAATTAATATTTTATCATCAAATTTTAATACAATATCAACTATTGTTTTTTTTTACTTTTTAAAAATACACATCTGAGCATAAATATGCTTAACCAAAAATGTGTTTTTTATTGAATAAACAATGATAAACACGTATGGCGGTTCAGATCTAGCATAAAATACCTAAACCTATTATTTTTTAGGGTCCTAACGTGACCTAACGGAAAAATGAGGCAGCACAATCCCTCTCTCTCTCTTTATATATATATATATAAATAAGAATGGGGTTTTTTTAAAAACTTTACGATGAAAATTTCTTGAGCAATGAAAGTCATTGTTTAGTGGTTTATCTACCCCGCATAGTTAATTATGCCATGTCTGTCAATTTTTACCTAGCTTAATATGGCTAACCAATTAGTTATATTTTTGGTCAACTGTGAACTATTAATTAACCTAAGACGAGTTAGCTAAGAAAACTAACTAGGCTAATTAACTATGTTAAGAGGTTAATTGATTAGTTATTAAGTATGATGAGTGTTTATTTTAATCACACAATGTAGCGTACACTAACTAGGGTTATCCAAGATATATAAAAAAATGATTAATTTTTATTAAGCATGGTAGAGACGAGTGGACCTACTTGGGTTGGACCCAAATGGGGACTCACAGTCCATGAAATCCAATGTGATGAGAAAAAGAAAAAAACTATTGCACTTGTTTTGGATTGAGCCTAACGAGGACCCAACTCATCCCCTCTAGGGAGGTCGACCCCTAGAGAGGAGCATTCTTGGGTGGCGCCAAGTGTGGGTCCTAAGATGCCTTGTGAATCCTAAAAGAGAAGGGGATTCTAGAAATAAATAAATAAATAAATAAATAAAGGTTTCATAATAAATAATATGCCTTAACAATGAGCTCCTAGAAAAGCTAAAAAAATAAAGGCTTGTACACTTCCGCAAGTAATGAGATTCTTGTAATAATTGGTTTCTCTTAAAGATGATTGGAAGAGGGAAGAGCCCAAATCCTAGCCATCCATTCCCTCATCCTCCAATCCTAACCATTCATTTGAACTAAACCATCTTTTCATTCTATAAATAGTAGAGAAAAAGGTAATCTTATCACATTCTCACTTTCATTTTTGGTTGCACACACTTCACTCTCATCTTCTTGCTCTCTCCTCCTAGCCGACCTACCTTTGTGGGCTCCTTGTTTAGCCCATACCTTGAGCGGGTAAGGTGACATGAAACTCTGCTCCTACAAGTTGAAGAAGAAAGGATTTGTTCTCTTGTCTTGTTTCAAGAGGCATTTGATAAGTTAATTACATACTAGTTTGTTTTGTTTAGAGGAAATTTAATTGATGTTATTTATGGTATGTTAAAACCCTGTATGCACACATGTATTGATGGGTATCAGAGTGAGATTACATGGATCAACCCATGTACAAGACTATTTCGTTTATATTTTGTTGTAATTATAGAAAATTCTCTGTTATGCATTTTATTATGGATGAATATTTGTTAATCGTCATTCATGCTTTATGTCGTTCGTTTTTTATTCATTCTTATTATGCAGCGCTATGTGTTCATACTTGTTCATGCATTATTGCAATTTTAATGTAAATTAAAAAACGGTATGGCTGGGTTTTTACCCAAACCTATTTTGAGTTTTGGGGGTTATGAACCTCATCTTTGTGAGTTAGCTAAAAATATATTTCAGTACTTGCTACCAATTTATTTATTTTGCTCTCTATATATATATATATATATATATATATATATATATATATATATATATATATATATATATATATATATATATATATATATATATATATATATATATATATATCATCATCATCTTTATTTCCATTTTCTTTTGATTTATTTGGGAACTGAGTTCAACTTAAGCCTATGACCTGAACCCCTAGTGCGTTATGATTTTGTTAAAACTGGAGAGAAAAAAGGGAAAAAAATAGACTTTTCTGTTCTTACCGATTTGTGGGCTGATTGACGGTACTTTGAAGGGTTCAGTTCATGCGGACTGAACCTTCGTTAAAATTTGGATCATTTTCCTAAACTGAAATTAGAAAAAAAGAATATATATATTATAAAAAATTTGTTTCTTTTTATAAAAAAATTGTTTCAAGTTTTGTAAAAAAAAAATATTATAAAAATAATTTTTAGCAGCATTTTTGGATAGGTGCTGCAGCCTGAATCGAGTAGACCAGGCTAGTGTCTGAACCCAGGTCTGTTCAGACCGTGGTCTGGGTCTTGTCAGCAGATATATATATGTGTGTGTGTGTGTTTCGTAATCTGTTTAGAGTTTTAACAAAAAAAAAGTATAACAAATATTTCTGGGCAGCAATGTTGGTCAGTCGGTGCAGCCTGAACAGAGTGGACCGGGCAGCGTCTAAACTAGGTGGGTTCAGACCATGGCCTGGGGTCTGTCTGGCAGTTTATATATATATATATATATATATATATATATATATATATATATATATATATATATATATATATATATATATATATATATAACGGGTTATGTATGGCTGACCTTGGGCAGGTCTTTGTGGCCTAATCGACCTAGCCCAGGCAGTGTCTGAACCCAGGTGTGTTTAGACCACGGTCTGTGGTGGATTCAAGTTTTCAAATATATATAGGATTTATACGCAATGGTACACTTGAATCAGTTGTGCAGGTCGGACTTGGACCAACCCGGATGGGTTACAACTGACCTATGAAGTTCCAGTTTTGGTCCAAGTTAAGGTCAATCATTTGAGCCTTTCAAATATATATATATATATATATATATATATATATATATATATATATATATATATATATATATATATATATATATATATATATATATATATATATATAAAAGTTCAAGTAAACATAAACATACGTTGTGATTCGATGCAAGATGCAACACCTTAAATGGATTTCCTGCATGTGTTTTAGCATGATCCTCACATGCCCTTCGCAGAATGTGTTCAAAAAAAGAAAAAGAGAAAGGGTGTATTGCTGAAAATAAATATATATAAATAGTTGTTCTTGCCTTAGATTATTCTTCAATAACAGGGCGCTCGCAACATATTATGTGGTTGTAATTAAGTTCGCAACAAGCACTCTTTTAAATTATAGTTGGCTGCGTGCATGCTTGAATCACTTAGCGAATTATTTTTCTCCAATGGTTCTAAGCTTGGAGGAAACCGGGACGACGAAAAAATTAGTTTGCATACTTATGTGTATGACCTCATTTGAAAGCACAGGGATAAATGTTTGAGCTTGATAACACTCATTATATTTTGAGAAGCATGTTGCACATTTTTCCTAGTTATTATATACATGCTTGTAATATAGCTCTTATGGTGCAAATGGTTTGAGGAACCCGTGCAGTGCCAATGTGCTCATTTATTGATGATTTCATGGATGAATATGATTTTAGTTCATGTGAACCTTGTTGTTATCAATATATTGCTCTTGTGCGAGTTGGGGATTGCCCCCGAACTCTTTTTAGGTGCTTGTCACACACCATAATTTTATTCACACCTAAACTGTAACCGACTCTCAAAGGGTTTGATTGCTCGAGCTTAGTGGAATTGGGTTGGGTACACTTAATACAATGTGATCATGCTCTGAAAGAGTACTTAGGCTTGGAGCCCGGATTGACCTCTTGGGTTGAGGTATGTCAAATAAATTTATTTAAAGATCACACTTGTTAACCCATCCATGAATTAGCCTGCTAGGAGAGGTAGGTGGTACAACCTTGAGTGACAACTATTAATTTCGTGATCAAGGCGTTCCATGGTCTCCAGTCACTCGAAGTTAGGGAGGTCAGAGTATCCATGGAATAGCCCCAACTACTGCATTGGTATGGTTGCAACGAATTTTATTTGTCGCCATTGGGGAGACTTCTCTAGGTTTTCGAACCACCCTCCTTTAGGATGCACCAATCAGGTAGGTACTTCGACATTAAAATACCTTGAATAACAAACACCGAAGTCACTCTCGCTCACATGGTGGAACCCTGTGTACCCAGGGATAACCTTAAATAGAGAAACTAAATGTACATGGTTCATAAGAGTGTTAGCTCTCTTGGTTCTTTGCATTTAAATTATTTGGGGATCCATATATTCGATATGTTGAAATGTTAGTATTGCATTTGATAGAAATTCATATCATGGATACGGTGATGCATATTATTGCAATGTTGTATATCGCTTGTGATATGGTGACTATGAAATTTAGACTCTGTTTGTGTTTGCTTGTTTTGATTATGGTCATCAATTGAGGATATGTTCTTGTTTGAACATACTTGTATGTGTTTTACCTGCTCGAAAGAGTCTGACCCCGTTTCATGGGGATGTAGGTGATGATTGCTAGTAGCGATGGTGTGATGCAGGACAACGGCTCAATGGACCATACTGCTAGTTATTCTCCCACTCCTAGAATTTTGTTATTACTTGAACATTTGAAATCTTTGTGTAACTCTAAAATTTATCACTTGGATATGTTTTGATGAATGAATTATTTTTGTTATGCCTACGAGTTGTCGTTCTTACTTATGACCTGCCCAGGATGGTTTAACTTAGGTTGAAATCTTTTTTAGTGTTTTATAAAAAAAGAAAAAGTTTGCAAATTTTCAAGTTTGCCATTTTGGGGTGTTACAATTATGTTGCCTCCCTTTTTCATTAGGTCACTATTAGGTCCATGGAATAGTTATCACAGGCGCCACAGAAAGGTATGTTTTGATATCTCGCATTGAAAATCCTCCTTTATTTAACATATATATATATATATATATATATATATATATATATATATATATATATATATAGTTGTAGTTCTCTTGTATTTGTATGCGGAATCCCTAACTAAAATGGATATGTACAACGATCTGATAGATGAAATACTCCTGCCCCTGAGTAAAAGAAAAAGTAAGTGCCTCGTTTTGTTCTTTTTTTTTACTAAGAAATCTGTGGATTAGCGACTGCCGTAATCCATCGCAAATCCGTCGTTGAACAACTTAGCAACGGGTTAGCGATGGATAACTTTCATCACAATTTCCTAGTCGCTAATTAGCGACGAAACATATATATCACTACTTTCATCGCTAATTTGTGACAAATTAGCTAATGTCATGATTTGTCGCGAGGTCCTCGTTAATCCACAGAGATTTGGTTTTGCGACAGATACACAATCGTCACTAATTTTGTCGTTACGGCAGCGACATAATTGTGATGGATTTCAATCTGTCGCAAAACATCAGTTCATTCAATTTCACGACGGATGAATATTTGTTCCTAATCCATCGCTAAATTGGAGTCTGGTACTAATTAGCGACGGATAATATTCATCGTTAATCCATCACAAAAAATTTTAAAAAAATTTAAAAAAAATTATTTGAAATATAAATATCAAGAAAATTTTTCTCGTTATATAATTTATATATCATGTGTATAAAAAACAAAGTACACATACAAAATACATATGCAAAGCAGTTGAAACAAATTTAACACAAAATACAAGGTGAAAAAAGTTATCGATCCACTATAATCCTCGTCAAGTTCTAATTGTTTACAAGTGAACATATACAAAGAGTTTCTTTTGAAACAACAAGAAGGTGTAACAAATTCAACACATGAATCTAATCGCCAAGATTATAAGCATCATCATCTTCATTGTCTTGATCTACCCCTTCATTCATGCCTCCATCAGCTCCTCTACGCTGATTATCTCCAGCATCATACAAGAGAATCGAAAGGTTAGTATTGATAAACAAAATATAATGAAATAAATTATATGCAATGCACCTAATCTAAGGAAATCAAAGTAACATGAATGAATTACACATAGAATGGTTAGCAATAAAGTGAAGGACATTAACTGAATTCAAATATGTGTTCTAAGGCTGACCAAAAAAATTTATAGTTCTTCAATCATGCAGATATGTGTTCTAAGGTTGTCAAAAAATGTCATAGTGATTCAAGCATGCATATATGTGTTATAAGGTTGTCAAATAAATGTGTTCTATATCACAATCATGCATATATGTGTTATAAGGCAGTAAAAAAAATCATAGTGATTCAATCATGCAGATATGTGTTCTAAGGTTGTCAAAAAACTTTCATAGTGATTCAATAATGCATATGTGTTATAAGGCAGTCAAACAATTTCATACTGATGAAATCATGCTTATATATGTATTCTAAGGTTGTAAAACAAATTTATAGTGATGAAATCATGCTTATATATGTGTTCTAAGGTTGTCAAAAAACTTTTATAGTGATTCAATCATGCATATATGTGTTATAAGGTAGTCAAAAAACTTTCATAGTGATGAAATCATGATTATATGTGTTCTAATGTTGTCAAAAACTTTCATAGTGATTCAATCATACATATATGTGTTATAAGGCAGTCAAAAAACTTTCATAGTGATGAAATCATGCTTATATGTGTTCTAATGTTGTCAAAAAACTCTCATAGTGATTCAATCATGCATATATGTGTTCTAAGGTTGTCAAAAAACTTTCATAGTGATTCAAACATGCATATATGTGTTCTAAGGCAGTCAAAAAACTTTCATAATGATGAAATTATGCTAATATGTGTTCTAAGATTGTCAAAAAACTTTTATAGTGATTCATTCATGCATATATGTGTTATAAGGCAGTCAAAAAAAATTCACAATGATGAAATCATGCTCATATGTGATGAAATCATGCATATACTAGTTTGAAATCTAACGACATGAAACAAATGACATGAAACTTTCATACTTGACAGGCACTTGCAGACGAAGTTTTCCTGTCCCAAAAAAGTTGCACAACTCATTACGGACAATGTCGGAAATGACTTCATGTAAATAGTCACACATTGTGTCCTTAACCAGCTGGCAGACACCATCCCAAGAATTAGCAGGGTCAATCGGGCGTTGAGAGTTGATGCTTGCAGGAGAACTCTGAGAGTCCTGGCTCGAGCTGGCAACGACTGGTGTGGTGTTCATATTACTCCCAAACCCGAACACACGATCGGTTTTTGGTTCACTGGTTGCAGTCACCCAAGCTGTAGGATCAAAAGGTGGATGCTGAGTGGAGTCATCACCATATCGCTCTACCATCTGTTGCTCGTATGACTCCTACAAAGTAATGATTATAGTATAGATTAATAATTAAAAATTACAATGTTCATGGTAACTTGTCTATTACAATGTTTATTAATGCCATAAATACATATCGTTGTTGCTCTTACCTTCTCTGATACGAACTCTCTTATGCTCTTACGTTTATGTGTTTCAATAAACACATCTTTGTAAGACACAATGCCTTTTTTTCTGCTTCCTACGAGATTAAATGATAAAAAAATCAATTAAAAAGTATGCAACAATAATTATAAATTTGACAATATATATTAATAAGTTACCATTTTCTTCAGGTGACTCTTAAAAGTCCTAGATCCACCTGTGTGTAGATGGGCATCGGGCAACTTCGCTCGATTTTATGCAGCATTTGCTGAGCGGTTTCAAAATTCATGGCTCACCCACTTGTCGCACATTGCATCTCAATAATTTGACTTGATTGCAGGAGGGTCATTGCCCTTCCACTGCAGTGGATCATCTTTTTCACCAGATGCTTTTATTGTTGCAGTCTTCATATTGTGCAGCATATCTGTAAATCGACTGACAGTCACCTTCTGCCATACCCATCTCGCATCCTGCTCCTTCTTTGCAGTCGCGAAGCGATTCAAAGCCTATAAATAATTTCAGAAAGTTAGTACACATGACTATAATAAAAAATTAAATATGAAACACATTAGCTATGATAAACGATTGTATACCATGAATGAGGACCATAATCTTTCCAATACCTCCTTATGGTACTCTTTCTATTGAGCGACCAGTTCTGAAAGATGTTGAACTAGTGACTGCCTAATTTCTCGTATTACTTCTTATGGCTCTAACATCGCATTACACATGAATTGGTACGTATTAGCTATTGATATACACTATTTATAAGATAAGTATTGGATAAGTGAAAATGAAATACTTACAGTCGATTATCGATATACACTATTTGAATAAGTCATCGTGTGTCAGACTGAGAAGACATTGCATCTGACGTTGTCTTGTGATGTGTATGAATAGCTGGTGTAGGTGGGTCATGTGCAGGCGAAACATTATCTATAGAAAAATGAGTTAGAAATTCATGCAATGCACATTTAAACTAATCAAGTATACAATTAGTTAAATTATATACCTATCGACGCAACCCATGAAGATGAAGGTTGAGACTGGCTACCACTAGGTGCTCGACCATTGTGACCTCCATGAACTATATTCTAACAAATAAAAATTTTATTTGGATTAGTTACACAACTTTATATCTTCATGGATACATAATCAAATCGAAAATAACTCCATGCAAGCATGCATACAGTCACATCAAACATTTAAATACATTCAAATTATTCACATCAAATATTATAATACATTCAAACATAAGAGCATATGAGAAAGTGATGTGGTATGTATTATAAGATGTATTTCACTAGCTTGAGTATGTTTCCTCATCACTTATTTAACTTTCATATTATTCTTCTTCCTCCTCCTCATCTTCGTCATCTTCGTCTTCTTCTTTATTGGGCTCCCATCTATTTGGTATATCATTTGGATCATATTCTTCCATATGTGTGTTATCAGACAATGGAGATATGATATGCATACCATATGTGATATCGTGATCATAAGAGAAGTCATACATATCATCTGATTGATAGTAATCACCCTCTTCAGAAATCTTGTCTTTCTGTAATTGATCATACTCGGGGTATAGTTTAGACTTGACCTTGCAAATTGCCCACCATTCATTTCTATCTAACTTTCTTGTATTCGGATATGAAGTATAGTAAACTTGTTGAGCTTGTGAGGCTAATATGAATGGTTCATATGTTCTAAACATTGATTTATGATTCACCTCCATAATTCATGAGGCTTTGTCGACTCTTGTTGCTATAAGGATATAGATTTGTGTTGCGTCTTGCTCTCGATTTTCCAAGAGTCTTGACCGGCAACTGCCAAAGGCAAGCTCAAGTGGTTGAAATATCAACAATTTGTCGGCTACAGTAAAGTGTTCTCTATCATCATTACGAGGTGGGCAAGTGTAATGTGCTGTAATGTGAGGTTCAAAGTATATAGATGAAAAATTTGAAATCTCTTCTAAAGTGTACACCTCACAAATAGAACCCTTCACTCTTGCTTTATTCTGAACCTTTTTTTTGTGGTCAAACATGCATCTGTCAACAATATACATCTCGTAATATAATAAATTCTCAATAGCATTGAAGAGAAAAATATAAAAAAATATATCTTTCAAATGGGTACATCTATCGATATTGCATAGGACCACCAACCCTAAGTTCATATGGCAAATGTATGATCACATGTTCCATAACATTGAAAAATGCTGGCAAAAATATCTTCTCTAGCTGACAAATAGTAGTGACAACAGAATCCTTGAGATTCTTTACCTCAGTTACTACAACTTTCGATGCGCACAATGTTCTAAAAAATCTACTCAACTCGGATAATACCCCTCATATAGGTTTATCTAACATATCATGGAATGCTAGGGGAATCAACTGTTGTATAATGAAATGACAATCATGGCTCTTCAACCCATATAATTGTACATCGTCTATCTTCACAGCCCAAGCAATGTTAGAGATGTATCCATCTGGAAATCTCAAATGTCTCAACCATTGACATACCTGCTTTACTTGAACTGGTCCAAGCACGTACCTTGCCTTTAGTTTCAGTACTTTGCCATTGTACTATTTGAGTTCCAATTCTGGTATTTGACATATTATTTTTAAATCCATACAGGTCTTCGAATTATCTTTTGTTTTCCCTTTGGCATTCATTACCATATTGAACATGTTATCAAACATATTTTTCTCCAAATGCATCACATCTAAATTATGTTATATCAATAAGGTCGGCCAATATGGTAGTTCTCAAAATATGGATTTCTTTGTCCAATTGTGATCCTTTCCAAATCCAAGGAAGGGAGTCGGACTACGGGCATATGTCAGTCTATATGGAAAGTATTGCAATCATCTTAAATTCTCTATGCCAGACAACCGTGTAGGTGGACCTTTCATTTCAGTTATGCCTTTTCGGAACACATTCTTTTATTGTTTGAACGGATGGTAGCTGGGTAGAAATCGACGATGACAATCAAACCAGTATGACTTCTTTTCATGCATCAATCTAAAAGATTTTGTTTCCTCCATGCAGTATGGGCATGTCAACCTCCCACATATGCTTCAACCAGATAACATACTATATGCAGGGAAGTCACTAATTATCCATAGAACAACAGCCTTCATATTGAAGTTTTGTTTTTTGTGTGTATCATACGTGAGAACACCGTCATTTTACAGTATTTTTAGTTCATCAATCAATGGCCTTAAATATACATCAAGATTTTGGCCCAGAGAGGTCAGACCAGGGATCAATAGAGACAAGAAAAGATTTTGATGCTTCATACACAAGCTTAGAGGAAGGTTGTATGGTGTGACAAATACTAGCCAATACGAGTATGGAGTTGATCTACCCCCAAATGGATTATGTTCATCTGTACATAAACCTAGTCTAACATTTCTCACTTCCATTGCAAAGGTCTGATGAGTACGATCAAAGTGTTTTTAAGCTTCAAAGTCAACAGAATGTGTGATCTTGTCTTCATCATGTCAAACTTTATTTGCATGTCATCTCATGTGTTTAACTATCTTTGAAGACATATGCAATCGTTGCAATCTAGGGATAAGAGGGAAGTAGCGAAGCGACTTGCATGACACTTCTTTTGACCTTGTGCTACCATTGCCTCTTGTCTTTGGCTTGAACCGAGGATGCCCACATGACAGACATGATCTGCTATTTTCTTGATCTTTGAAATACAACATACAGTGATTTGGACAAGCATTTATCTTTTGATACCCCATCCCTAGAGCGTTGACTATAATCTTTGCACGATAGAAATTTTGTAGTAATTTTTCATTTTTGGACAACATACTCTTCACAATAGAGCACAGATGGTTAAAACATGATTGACTCAAATTATACTCGGACTTCAAATTTAGTAGCTGAAGAACTGTAAACAAGATAGTGTGACTCTCGCAACCATTCCAAAGTGGATCATTAGCATCTCTAAGTAAATCATAAAATCTATTAGCTACATCGTTTGCTGCTTCTTCCTCTACCCAAGTTGGTATATCACTAGGACCCATAGCAGAACCCAGTTCTGGTCCTGCGGCATCACATATCAAATTCACATATATATTATCATGCACCACATCCACCCGTGTGTTAAAATTATTTTAAAATTCTTCACCATGAAGCATCCAATTCTGATAATCACTTACAAAACCCTGCCTATATAGGGATGTCTAACACCATAAGGTTCTATAAATCGATTGTTCTTACACATCGTGCAGGGACACCTGATCCGACCAGTGACATCCACTGTATTGACACTTGTCGTTGCAAATTCAATAAAATTGTCAACACTATCCATATATTCAAGCGATACCTCATTGTCAACTATCCTACGGTACATACATTCATGGTTTGAAGTCATTTTGTCCTATGATGTTACAGATATTATCATAACCAGTTAAAAGAGAATCATAAGATTGCTATGCTGAAGAAATTATCTAATTTATCATACATTGATGGTGGATGTAATGATTTGGTATATATATATATATATATATATATATATATATATATATATATATATATATGATGTCATTCAATCATAAGAACTATGATGCAAACGTTGATAACTTAATATTTTTATGTGCAAAATCATCATATCATATTTACACTCCTCACAAGGATATTTAGAATGTTGAAATCACATTCACCAACATGATACATTCATTTGAAACATGTTTTTATTATACAATTTCACATGAAAGGTATAATCAAGATGAAAATAACCTCATGCAAGCATGGATATAGTCGCATCAAACATTGCAATACATTTAAATCATTCATATCAAAACAATGTCAAACATGTACTTGCAGCAAACACACTCCAATATCCCGCTAACTACTACCATGACTATCTTGGAATCTAAACTCCAAAAAATAAGAGCACTTTTATTTTCATACATTCAAATCATGCTCAGCATGATCTCCGAACTCCATCAAAGCAGTCATAGATATCCACAACTAAGTGAGTGTGTGAACAGAAAAGTGTTGCATCTAAGAAATTAAATAACATGTGATGCGCCTGCATCACTTACTCACCATGGGTATTTACCCGATTTGCATGCTTTTGCTTTTGCTTTTGCATTTTTCTTTTATTTTTTGCATAGCATTTTTAGCCGCATGTGATGCTTAGCACTAAGCATCACGCAATTTGCTCAGCTACGCATTTGCAAAGCACAAATGTACAAACAGAGAATTGGCCTGTGGTGCCTTTTTTATCGATGTGTCGTTAGTTGAAATGTAGGCTCACGGCATGATGTGGTGAGGCAAGCGGGGGATTACCATACACGTGCACTCTGTGTGCGATGGATTGTTGCAGCTCGCATGAAGCGTCAGAAGTTTGCTGGAACTCTAAAGGCGATTACTCATCTCAGTTTAGTGACCCCAGGTCATGTGAGGCCACCCGCTGAGTTTAAGCATATCAATAAGCAGGGGAAAAGAAACTTACAATTATTCTCCTAGTAATGGCGAGCGAACCAAGAATAGCTCAGCATGAGAATCAATAAGCTTTGCCTACCGAATTATAGTTTGTAGAAGCATCTTTACCGATGGACTGGACCTAAGTCCCCTGGAAGGGGGCGCTGGAGAGGGTGAGAGCCCAGTCATGTCCGGACCTTGTCGGACCACAAGGCATTGTGAACGAATTGGGTTGTTTGGGGGTCGTCAGGTGGTTGGCACATGGCACACTGCGACGTCGGTGCTTGGGGAAAGTCGGTGATGGCACATGCCACACGGTGGCGTTGGTGCTTGCGGGCGACACACGACATCGAGAGATGGAGTGAGGGAAGGAGAGTGCGGCGGGTGACAGGAGAGTGTGGCGAGCGACAGGCGGCGAGAGAAGGAGGAAGTGAAGGAGAGTGTGGTGAGCAACAAACGGTGAGAGAAGGAGGAGGTGAAGGAGAGTGCGGTGGGCGACGGGCGGCGAGCGGAGGAGATAAAGGAGAATGTGGTGGGCAACGGTCTGTGAGAGGAGGAGATAAAGGAGAATGTGGTAATCGATGGTCGGCGAGAGAAGGAGGAGGTGAAGGAGAATGTGGCAGGTGACAGGCGGCGAGAGAAGGAGAGTGTGGCAGGCGACGGGCGGCGAACGATAGGCAACAGGCAGTGGGCAAAGGGCGACAGAATGAAACAGAAAAAGAAAAGAAAGGGGCTCACATTAAGGTTTTACGAGAAATTTAGCAACGAATTAGCAACAGAAAAATTCCATCGCAAACGCCGACGCAAATTTGTGATGAAGTAGCGACAAAAAAATGGTGTTGTTGATCCGTCACGATGTTGCGATGAAGTGTTAGATGGAATTTGTCCATGGCTAATCTATCGCAAATTAGCGACAGCATTGGCGACAAAATTTTTCTATCGCAAATTCCGCAACCAATTCCAATTTTAGGGACGAATTGTTTTCGCTTGCTAATATGTCGCAACATTGCGACAGATTATTGCCGTCATAAATTTTTATCGCTAAATAACATTTTTATTTTAGTGTTTTTTGTTCCTAAGCATTACCAATAAATACTCATTCTTTTATACGTTGTATTTCACCTTGGTCCAAAAATCATAATTTTTGGTGTTTTATGTTAGATCTGAACCATTAGATATGTTTATCATTGCTTATTTATTAAGAAATGAGTTTTTTTTAATTGAATTGATAAAAAATGTGAATATTTTTATCATCAAATTTTAGTGCAATATCAACTATTAAATTTTTTTACCTTTTTAACATAAAAATGCTTAATTAAAAACATGTTTTCTACTGGACAACAATAAACACATCTAACGGTTCATATTTAGCATAAAAAATATAAAACAATAATTTTTGAAAGGTCCTAATGGTGCGCAAGCAAAAAAGGTGTCAGCATAATTCTTATTCTCTTTCTCTCTATATATCTATTTCTATATAATTAAAATATTATTCAAAAATAAAATAATATTGGATGAGTCATAGCATGGCACATCCATGATTCTTGTCCTACGATTCTACTCATGGAGGCATGGTCATGTGGCCCAACATATTTGTGTAATATAAGTTCTAAGGATAATAAAAAGCCATCTGACATGAAGTACAACCATTAACGCGACAAACATATACACAAAAAATGAAAACGATCATAATGTACGGCAAAAATGATGAGTTTTCTTAAAAACTCCATAAATTGCCAAAATCCACTCGATGATCAAAACCACAAATAGCCAACTTCGTTAGGACCTTTTTATACCCTTTGCATGTGCAAAACTCATGAAGTTCATGTGAGTTTGTGTGGTATCATAAACTTCCACTTAAAAGGAGGTTTGCACATTTTTTTTTTTTTTGGGGGGGGGGGGGAGGGGACATCACAAAGCGTGCAAAATAATATGATATTTATTTGGTCTTCTCTATTAATCATAAAATTACAAATACCTTAGTAAAATCATATATTGTATTAAAAAATCATGAGAAACTGTGTGAACCTCGTTTCTCCTTACCCTCACTTAAATATATGTTTGCACATATTTTTTATGGTCTTCACGAAGTGCACAAAAACAAGTTTTGTGAACCTCCTTATAATAATAACTTCACACTACCTTAGTAAAATCGCATATATATGGTACCTATAGAATGTGATTTTCTTATAAAATATGCAGATTTTCATAGGAGCATGTTATAAAAGCAAAGGTAATGTTTCACAAAATCTAGGGTTTTTGTGGTCTCCAACCAGTGGAAACTTATGACCATTTTTCTAGGTCTAAGACTCGATAGTGAGAAGATCGACATTGCTTCATTGACTCCTAGTTTTTCTAGTAATGGCAACTTATGGTATGGGTGGCATTAAAAATGAAATCTGCAACCCATTCTCATCATAAAGAATGAGAATGACGATGATGTATAATTGATGGTATACTATATTTTCTCTTTATTAGCACAAAGTCAACGTATCTCACAGTAAGAATTTGTTCACATGGTATGGGTGGGACAGGAAGTGATGATATACAACATTCTTGAGGCCCAAGAGATGAATGTACCTCTATACATACTTTATTTTCTCCCCATCAAAGAGGTAGTGAGAAACAACATTCTTGTGAAAAAATAGAATGAATGCAATGTATGAGCAACTTCATTTTGTGAAAGAATGACGTAAATGCAATATATAAGGAACTTTATTTTGTGAAAAAATAGAATGAATGCAATGTATGATAATGTAATGTATGAGCAACTTCATTTTGTAAAATAATAGAATGATTGCAATGTATGATAAGCTTTATTTTGTGAATGAATAGAATGAATGCAATATATGAGTGACCTTATTTTGTGAAAGAATGAAATGAATGCAAATAAGTTTGCATATATTTTATGCAAGGATGAGAAATTCCACATAAAATATATGTGAGGATGAGAAAGTCTGCATATATTTTATGCAAAGATGAAGAAGTCCTTATATATTTTATTAGGAAGACCTCACAAAGTCTGCATAAAATATATACAAAAAATGCTTAATATTTGAGAGGGTGGGGAAGTATGCATAAAATATATGCATACTTACTCATCCTTGCATATATTTTATGTGGACTTACTCATCTTTGCTTATATTTTATACGGACTTCTTTATCATTGCAAATGTTGATCATTTTTTGTTTATATTTTATGTGAAGTTCATAAGGTCTACAAAAAATAAACATGTTACAAACATTCATAGTCATGTTAATTGATGAAATAGGGAAAGGCTCAACATTAGGGGTTTCGTTATTTTGCTTCTTAATGACAATCGCGTTACTGATTTTGTTTGTAGACCATCTCTTCTCTTTGAGGCAAAATTGTCACATCTACAAGGATTATTTCCAATATGAATAGCCTCACATTGGAGGTCTGTCTGGCATTAAGAAGCCAAAGATCAAACCTCCAATATGGATCTATGTCTTATTGGAAATGAGCCCTTGGATAAACAATTGCATGTCATTGGGGTCGAATTATAGGATTCGCAGATTCAAGAGTTGGATTATAGAGGAGACGATTTTTCCTAAATCATTTGCTTGAGAGAAGATAGGGTTTGCGAACAAAAATAGTAACCTAATACATTAAGAAGCCAAAAAACAATCTTCTCCAAAATCTTGTCCACCTCAGCCATGAGATCCTCCCTTTTTTCCAAAATCTTCTTCATTGTTACTTTTTAAAGGCGAAAACAAACCCTAAAATATGAACCTCGAAGTGTCATTATAAAAATTGAAACATCATAATTAATGTTGGTAGGAATGTTTACAAAAATAAGAAAAGGTCACATTTTAAGTCTTTAATGAATTTGTGAGTCTTTTGTGTACTATTTATGAAGTTTTGACATGCTTTAGTTAGAGGAAGTTCATAGATACATTTGTGTGAACTTCATTCTATATATGAGAATTTTGTTGAAATATATGTGAAGTTAAACTAAACCACGTAACATCACAAATAGTGGATGAAGTTCATGTATATTTTATGCAAATATTGGACCAAGTTCGCATAACCTAACTTCCTTATTCTCGGAAATATTGGTCAGTATTCGCCTATATTTTATGTGAATTTTCTCTTCCATGCAAGTTTACAATTTAATTGTTTAAGAAACATCCTTAAAGTTTGGCAAATCATACAAATTTACATTTACATTGCATTCATTTAATTCATTTAAAACTGAATTTGTTCATATATTGCATTTATTAAAAAAATGAATATGTTTATGCATTGCATTCATTTCATTCATTCAAAAAAATGAACTTGCTCATCTATTGCATTTATTTCATTCATTCAAAAATTGAACATTCTCATACATTGCATTCATTTCATTTGTTCCAAAAAAATGAACCTGCTCAGACATTGCATTCATTTCATTCATTCAAAAAAATGAACTTGCTTATACATTGCATTTATTCCATTCATTAAAAAATTGAACATGTGCATACATTGCATTCATTTCATTTATTCCAAAAAAATAAACTTGCTCAGACATTGCATTTATTTTATTCATTTAAAAAAAATGAACATGCTCATACATTGCATTATTCTATTCATTCAAAAAAATGAACATGCTCATACATTGTATTCTTTCAAAAAAATGAACATGCTCATATATTATATTCTTTAAAAAAATGAACACTCATACATTTCATTCATTCCATTCATTCAAAAAAATCAACATGCTCATACATTGCATTCATTTCATTCATTCAAAAAAATAAACTTACTTATACATCGCATTCATTTCATTCATTTGAAAAAATAAATTTGTTCATATATTGCATTCATTTCATTTATTCAAAAAAATGAGTTTACTCATATATTGCATTTATTTCATTCTTTCTAACAATTGAACTTATACATTTCATTTATTTAAAAAATAAACCTAGTCACATTGCATTCATTTCATTTATTCAAAAAAAATAAATTTGCGCATACATTGCATTCATTTCATTTGTTCAAAAAAATGAATCTGCTCATATATTGCATTCATTAAAAACTAAATATGCTTTTACATTGCATTCATTGTTATCTGTGCTTCAGTCTGTTGTGGCCAATCTCACTACATACACTATACTTATATGGCACAATATTCTTGTGTTTTGTTCTCCATCTATTCACCTTAAGTCGCCCTGGTTTACGAACCAGTTTTGGTGGATAGACATATATAAGAGTCGATAGAGTGATGTGTTCAGCATTATTCGCCATTAGAAGGAATGGATATGCATTATATGTATTTCGATATAATTCAACTGTAAAGAACTTGGCGCAATAATTGTAATACCCTGTGGATTTTAAAACCTTTAAAAATGCATGAAAATTTAAAAATTTTCTTTTCTATTTAAATAAACAGCTAAAATGGTTTTTGGATTTCGATTTTAAACTTCGGGCACGTCACATTTCACCAACCATAATAAAAGCAACAATATGTTACATCAACATTTTATACATAACCTTTTTACAAGGTTAAGAAATTAAAATATTTAGGATTAAATTTAAAATAAATCCTAAATTAATCTCAAGATCTTAGGAATTTGGATTCTTCGAAGTCGCTCGTATCCAACATCCACCGTAATATAGCCTAATCCATATTTGAACTTGTAAGCCCCCATAAAATGGGGTCGGACTTATGACAGTCAGGCAAGCTATTAATTAAAATCATATAATTCAAATATTAAGCATGATTTCAGTAATTTAAGATTAAAATGCATATATCTAAGAACAATTACATAATTTAAAAACAAGGCAATTTAAAATAATTCAAAACATGATTATGTGTGATATCAACAAGGCATATTTTTATATCAAATTCTATGAAAGAAAAAGGTTATTGTTTCGATATTTAACGTCCTCTTGGTACAGTGAAGGGCACTCCAATCTCAGATAAAATATTCTGGGGGTATATTATTCTAATGTAAATTACTCAGATACTTGAATGAAATGGGCTCCCAAGCGAACAGTCAATGATTGGAAAGATTCTCACAAGTGGTGAGCAAATAGGCAAATCGGATGCATGCACAGACTGAGGCAGTCTGAGACCCGTTGGTCTTGGCCTCCTCAACCCGAGTGACAGGAGGCCTCAAGGAATCTATTGCTTCCAAAAATTATCATCTTCACAATGTCACTCGTGGTTGTACCACTACCCCTTTCAGGGTAGGCTAAACCTGAATAGGCCTGAAGGGTTCTTTTACAGGACTTTTAATATTTTCAAAATTATGCCCAATAGCCAAATCATTTTTTTTAATAAACACTTGGGTCATATGTACCCAGCCCAATTCAGAATTTGCTCTGTAAAAACGAGCACTCGCCTATGAAGGCGGAAATTAAGCTTGTGTGTAGACTTGACTCATAAAGCAAATTGGTGCCTTATTGCACCTTTTAAAAAATCAACATGCTACACAAAAATCTTCTTTTTATAAAAATCGAAAATCAACATAATCTTTGACTATAGTACTTCATCAAAATTTAATTTAAAATCATAATGTTTGAAATCTTGTCATTCAATACATGTATTTAATTTATGCAGATATTAAAATATGCATTTGATCATGAATCAGATTTAAATAATCATGCATGCATCAAAAACATGTGTAATAAAAAATTTATAAAATTTTGATAGAATAACTTACCTTGATTTTTTATAGAACTAAGAAGACTAGGATAAAGTGTTTCTGCTTTGATTTAATCTGATAAAATTCATTATATTAGATATTTTTATATTGAATTTTGAGCAGTATTTGCCCAATAAATTTAAAGAAACATCTTTTTAAAGAATTACTGAAAATCTAAAAATTATTTAGAAATGACCTTACAAATTTATAAAAAAAATCAAAAAGTTTCCTTTGTAATAACTCAAATGTTCAAAAAAGGGTTTGAACTCGAATTCGAGTTGTAAAAATTTGAACATGACTTTGCATCACAGATATTTTTATAAAGGTTTTTCAAAAAAAATTGACTCAGGTATTTAAAAAATGATTTTAAAAATTTTGACATAATTTCCTTTATAAAAATCTTTTTTTTTAAATACCTTTAAAATTTTTGATATAATTTCTACTAAATAAACTCAAAATTTCTAAAGTATCTGAAAAGTTTGTCCCAGAATTCTGATAATAATAACTAAAAAAATTAGAATTTAGTTAGAAAAATTGGAGAGAACTATGTCTATATTAATTCTAATTTTCAAAAATTATTTAAAATAATTTTGCCAAAACTTCTACTATAAAAATTTTTTTTTTTCAAAATCTTTTAGAAAATTTTCTCCACAACTACTGCTATAGTAGTTCTAAATACTTAAAAATATTTTAAAATTTTTGAACAGAACTTCCCTGGCATAGAGGCAGGGTTGGATTAAATTTTGACAAAATTACCAAAATTTGAATCCAAAAGACAAGTGAGAGGGAGAATAGCAGGTCCTATAATTATGAATTTGAATTTAAAAGAATAATTTGAGTAATAACCTGATTTAGAAAATTTGGGCAGCGCTTCTGCGGTCCAAATCTGATTTTTCTGCTAAATTTAGCAAAACTCCTGCAGGCAGCACTCCCGGGGTTGGATTTAGCTCGTTGGAGCTCCTATGAAGAAACAAATCTCGTTTAATGAGAGGTTAAAGAGGCTAGAAAAGGTTTTTCAGAAAAAAATTGAGATTCAATGGAGGTTTAGGTTTAAAAATTAGAGAGAGAAAATCAAAGTTAGAAAGAGAAAGTAGGAGAGAAAGAGAGTTTAGAGAGAGAAGGTCTTTAGAACTTGAGGAGAAAGAGAGGGGTGAGGGGGTATTTGTAGGAGAGAGAGGAGCCCCCCCCCCCCCCCCCCCGTGGGCCCCACTTAAGTGACATTTGTCACTTAAGTTGATTAAAAAATAATATTTTATAACACTTGTCAAGATTTTATTAAAATATTATTTATTTTTTTTATACTTGTCAGAGAGAGAAAAGGGTTGAGTGTCACCTCCTCACTGTGAGGTGACAAGTGTCAGCTCATGGTTTTAGAAAAACCATCGTTGCCCTTGGTTTTGGGTCATTGGTTTTCCAAAACCATGGTCTCTAGAATAAAATAATATAAAATATTATGTTTTATTTTATTGCTAATTTTTTTATACCTGTTATGCCCTAATTAAAATCTCATCTTTCAAAAATGCCATATGAGAATTTAGAAGTTACTATATTCCCCTTATGTAGTTTAAAAAATTACAGGGTCTGCCATTGGGGTGACAAATTATCATTTTTGTCCCTGACAAATTTATTAATTCCCTGAAAAATGTTCCTAAAAGAAAAAATACTATTTTAACCTTATATAGTAGGGTATTTTACCAAAAATGTCACTAAATTAGCAAATTACTAAGCTATCTTTAATAATTTGATTAATGACAAGAATGTCCCTGAATTCTGGTTTTTGAACAAGCCTCTACAGAATTTTATCAGGATTTCAATTATGGATTCAAATCTTCATTTTAATCAATACTTACCAAAAATATCATGGTTTTCACATTATAATTCATATCCAGAATAAATCAAAAATCAAAACTTTAATTTTCTTCAGAATTTATGAATCATTAAAAATTTTGGGTATTATATTCTACCCTCCTTAAAAAAATTTGTCCTCAAAATTTATTGTATAATTTGATCAAACAATTTTGGGTGCTTCTCTGTGAAGCTATTTTCAGGCTCTTATGTACATTCATCAATTTTGTGATGTTGTCATCTGACTTTAACTAGAGGAATAGTTTTTGTTCTCAAGATTTGTTCCTTTCTGTCCAAGATTTCTACAGGCTTTTCCTCGATAGTCATATCTTCTTAAATTACTATGTCTTGATGCTGGATAATATGAGATGGATCATAAATGTATTTTCGCAATATTGAAACATGAAATACATTATGAATCTGCGCATATTGAGGAGGCAATTTAATTTTGTATGTTGTTTCACTTATTCGTTCCAGAATCTTAAAAGGTCCTACAAATCTAGGACTTAACTTTCTTTTCTTTTTTAATCTGAACACACTTTTGGTTGAAGATACTTTGACGAAGACCATATCATCAACTTCAAAGGTGAGTTTCTTTCATCTTTGATCAGCATAACCTTTTTGTCGACTCTGGGCAACACGTAGTTTATCTTGAATTATATTTACTTACAGAGTATAATATTGTAGTATCATTGATGACTCTAACTTTCGTTCACCAATTTCATTCAAATAGAGTGGCGATCGACAAGGTCTTTCATATAAAGCTTCGTATGATGCTATTCTAATACTGGCATGATAACTATTATTTTAAGCAAATCCAGCTAGTATAATATGAATATCTCAATCTCATTTCCATTCTAGTATACAGACATGTAGCATATCTTACAGAGTTTGAATAGTACACTCTGATTATCCATCGGTTTGGGGATAAAATCTAGAACTAAACTTTTTCTCAAAGCCTGCAGAAGTTGATTCCAGAATTAAGAAGTAAATCTAGGATCACGATCAAGAATAATCGAAATTGATATTTTATGCAATTTTATGATTTCTCTAATATATAAATCTGCCAAACTTTCCAATGATCGATTTATACGAATGGGCAGAAAATGGGTCGATTTAGTTAATCGGTCAATAATAACCTAGATTGCATCATGTTGTTTTTGAGTCTTAGGCAAACCCACTATGAAATTCATAGTAATTTCTTCTCATTTCCATTATGGAATTTCAATTTGTTGCATCATTTCACCTGGTTTCTGATGTTCTGCCTTTACTTGTTGGCAAATTAAGCACTTTGAAACATAATTTGCTACATCCTTCTTCATAGCATTCCACCAGTACTTTCTTTGCAAATCTTTGAACATTTTTGTACTTTCTGGGTAGATAGTATATATACTTTTATGGGCTTATTCAAGTATTTCATTTCTCAATTCAGGGTTATTTGGTACCCATATTCGATCCTTTATCAAAATGCTCTTGTCTTCTTTAAGTCAGAAAGAAACACCATCTTCATGTTGAGCTCTGGCTAGAAGTTCTTTATATTGAGAATCTTTATTTTGTTCAACAATAATTTGGATGAGGATTTCTGGTCGAACTATTAAATTAGATAATTGAATCCTCCCTGGTTTTGTTGCAAAGGGTTTCCATTTAATGAAATCTTCAATAAGTTTTCACTCTTTATCTATGAGACTAGACAAGGTGCCTCTAGTTTTGCAACTAAAAGCATCAGCTACAATATTTGTCTTCTCAGGATGATAAAAAGGTGTGAACTCATAGTCTTTAATAAATTATAGCTAATGTCGTTGTCTCATATTCAATTCTTTCTACAAGAACAAATATTTGAGGCTCTTATGATCACTAAATACTTCAAATTGTTCTCCATATAAATAATGTCTCCAAATCTTTAGTGCAAAAATAACTGTCGCAAGTTCTAAGTCATGGGTTGGATAATTGTTCTCATGGTTTTTCAATTGTCTTGATGCATAAGCAATAACTTTTTCATGTTGCATCAATACACAACACAAACATGTTCCGAAAGCATATGTATATACCTCAAATCCGCCTTGCCCTAAGGGTAAAGTTAGTATTGGAGATGTAGTGAGCTTTTTCTTCGGAATTTAGAAGCTTTCTTCATATTTAGCATCTCAATCAAATTTAACACATTTCTTCAAAAGTCTGGTCATCGGTGATGCTATACGGGAGAAATCTTGAATAAATTTTTGGTGGTATCCCGCAAGTCCAATTTAAACTTCAAATATCTGTAATATTCTTAGGTTGATTTCATTCTAATACAGCTTCCACTTTAGCAGGATCTACAAAAATTTCATCCTTTGAAATTATATGACCCAAAAATATAACTTTTTCACTGATTCTTTTACAGAGTATCCAAAATAATCCTTAAATGTTCCCGGTGTTGTTCCTTATTTTCAAAATAAATTAAAATATCATCAATAAAAATAATCATAAATGTATCTATAAATGGCCTGAATACACGATTTATAAAATCCATAAAGGTTGTTGGTGCATTTGTAAGTTTAAAAGGCATGACTATAAATTCATAGTATCCATATCTTGTCTGAAAGACTGTCTTAAAAATGTCTTCTTCTTTGATTCTGAGCTAATGAAATCAAAACTTAATCTCAATCTTCAAGAATACCTTAGCCTTCTGTAATTGATCAAATAAATCTTCAATTCGTGGTAACGAATATTTATTCTTTATGATCAATTGATTAAGCAATCTGTAATTTATACATAATCTTAATGACCCATCTTTCTTCTTTACAAATAATATTGGCGTTCTCTAGAAGGACATACTTGGTCTAATAAATAATAGCTTAATTAATTCTAATAATTACTTTTTCAGTTCTGTGAGTTATGTTGGTGCCATCCTATAAGGAGCTTTAGACATCGGTGCAATTCCTAGTATTAACTCAATACCAAACTTGATTTCTCTATGTGAAGGAAGTCCTGGTAATTCGTCAGGAAAAACATCTGAAAATTCACCGACAACATCCAGACTTTCAATGAAAATTTTTGTTGGCTTGGCAAAAGTAATGTTTACTAAAAAGGTCGTACATCCTTTCCTCAAATATCTCTGGGCCTTAATAAAGAAATAACTTGATTTTTAAGAGTAGAAGTGGATAGCTTAAATTCTATCTTAGGAATTTCAGGTTGAGAAAATGTAACATTTCCTTCCTGACAAAATATTCTTGCATGATGTTGATATAGCCAATCCATACCTAGTATAACATCAAAATCATACATAACCAATATAATTGGATTGGCAGATAAATTTTGTCCTTCAATATTTACTTCTAAATTAAGTAGGTATGACCCACAAAAAGATTTACATCCTACCGGATTGACCACTTTCAGTGCACAGTTCAATGACTTGATAGGTATATTAAGTAAAGTAGCAAACTTTTTGGAAATAAAAGAATGAGTTGAACCACAATCAAATAGAGTAAAAGCAGCATGTTCGACTATGGATAAAGTATCGTGAATCAGGTCACCCTTGGATAATTGATTAACATTGGTGGCATAAATGTGACCTGATGTTCTTTTATTCTGTGGTTGTTGTTGTTGTGGTGGTTGTTGTTGTTGCTGCAGGTACAGGTACTGGGGTTATTGTTGGGGGCGAGGTCTATTAAAGCCTTGAGCATATTCATCCATTTTCTTTTTGTAGCAGTCTTTAATAAAATGGCTTGGCTTACCATAATACAGACAACCACCAGTCGTTCGAGAACAGGGTTGTCCTAGATGGAATCAATAGCAACTCTGATATATCCTAGCTGGTAGTTGTGGTTGCCTGGCTTGAAACTGCTGTCATGGCCTCTTTGCTGGAGGGATGAACCTTCTGTTTTCAAATTTTCTTTTAGGCCAACTCTGTTGGCCTCTAAATTGATATGATGCTATGCCAGATTGACTCTTCTGTATTTTCTCTCAATCTTCCTGTAGCAACATGGCTACTTTCACCGCCTTGTCCAAGGTTTCTGACCTACTAGTGAGAATTTTAGTCTGTAAGACCGCTTCAATTCTCTAGTAAATTTCATTACCCCCAAGTCTTCCGTATTATAAACATGTAGGCAATATTTCTCCAAATTTCTGAATTTGGTAATATATTCAGATAAAGAGAGTCCTCGTAATTTATGGAATTTTGTCATCTTACGACTTCTTTTATGCTTGGAAAAATATGCAGCATAAAAAACTTCAACAAATTGTTCCCAAGTAACATGTTCATTATCAAATTTAATTTCTAAGGTGGATGCCCACCACCTTTCTGCATCTTCCTTTAATTTATATGCTATATAATCTACTTTATGATCTTCTCGTACTGCTAGAACACGAAAAATCTTTTTTATTTCTTGGATCCAAACCTCTGCAGCTTCTGGATCTATATTTTCTAAGAATGTAGGTGGATCTAATTTAAGAAAGTTTTCATAAGAGACTTTATTATGGCTTTGACAAGCTTTTAAAGATGTAGTTGGATCTTGCCTACACTGATTCTGATCTCTTATGGTAGCCGCTAGATTATTTAACATTTTCATAATGAATTCTTGTTGATCATTATGCTCCTTTGATTGTTTCTTCTATGCTTGACTAGGCATCCTTGATTGATTATTAAATAATATTCAAACTTAGATTAAGAAGGAACATTTATTCATATAAACAAATATACATTAAGGCTCATATTTACAAAAAATTATATATTCATAAGAAACTAACAAAAAGAAATCCTATAGAAATTTGAGGAATTGACCCAAGCAATCTCTCTTATTTTCATTCTACCTTGGTCGATGAGAAGGCCCCAAAATGTCTAGATCTGCAGGATGATCTTCTCCAGTAGGGGTTCTTAAATATGAGATATGGTCTTCCCTAGGTTCCATCGGGTTATAGTTTGTGGGTTCTGGTGGTGGAGTAGGGAAGAGAAAGTCCAAAGGGTATAGGGTTACTGAAAAATTTAAAGGAGGGGGTATCATAGGTGTAGGAAACTTAGGTGAATTGGAAGAAATGATTATTAATTCTTGATTCTGAGAAAGAATCTCCACATACGATCTTCAGTCGGGTAAGTTCTCGGCCGCCCATTATTTCTTCACATATCCTTTCTTTATTTGACATTCTTGTTTTACATGTCCCGTCTCTTAACAGAATGAGTATTCTTCTATTTCTAAAGGACATGGTTGTGATGGATAGGATTATGAGCACCTATGACATTTTCCTAATCTTTCTTTTTCTGCCAAGAGTTATTGAACCTGAGTGTCTAAGGTTTCTATAATACCATATGATGACCATAAACTTTTTTTTTATCTTTTTATAGTTTCTGTCATTTTTTCTATGGCCTTCATCATATCTTCAGGAGTCATTATTAGAAAAACAAAAATTTAATAGTAATAAAATGAAAATCTAAAGTAAATACTTACAGTATAATGTAGGGACAAGGTAGATCTCTAACCAGATTTTTCAAAACTCCGCTCTGATACCAACTGTAATGCCCCATAGATTTTAAAACCTTTAAAAATGCATGAAAATTTAAAAAAAAAACTTTTCTTTTTAAATAAACCGTAGAAATGGTTTTTGGATTATGGTTTTAAACATCGGGCACGTCACATTTCACAAACCATAATAAAAGCAACAATAATTTACATCAACATTTTATACATAACCTTTTTACAAGGTTCAGAAATTTAAATATTTAGGATTAAATTTAAAATAAATCTTAAATTAATCTCAGAATCTTGGGAATCTAGATTCTTTGAAGCCGCTCATGTCCAACATCCACTATAATATAGCCTAATCCATATCTGAACCTGTAATCCCCATAAAACAAGGTCAAACTTGTGATAGTCAGGCAAGTGTGATCATTGCAAAAAAATTTACATTTTGTAAGTCCAGTTGACCTTTTGAAAAAGATTTTTGAAAACTTGCCTCCATTTTGAAAATTATGAGAAAATTTGGAAAATGAGATCCACCTGTCGGTACGAGGTTCAACCATTCCTGGTGCCTTTACAAGGGGTAATTGAACCAAGGATTGAACTGTAAGCCTTGCTTTGCTTAAATGTCTAAATAATTTTTTTAAGTCGTAGAATGCAGAAAAGAATCATACATGTCCTATGATTTTTGAAAAATGTTGTTTTCAAACAACATACTGTGAAAACTGTTTTGGTCTGAAATTGCCTTGAAATATTTCAAAATTGAGTTCTCAGTTATTTCAAAAATTGCTTTGAAAATATATTTCAAAAAATTGCTAAAAAATATCTTAAAATTGGCTTCAATAGGTTTCAAAATTGATTCGAAATATCTTTGAAAATATTTGGAAATTGGATTGAAATGACTTCAAAATTAATTCAAAATTACTTTGAAAATATTTAAAAAATCATTTGGAAAATATCCTGAAATCATTTTGAAATGATTTGGAAATTAACTTTGAAAATATTTCAAAAATCATTAGGAAAATAACTTGGAATTACTTTGAAATGATTTCGAAAATGATTTGAAAACATTTCGAAGATCCTTGAGAAAATATCTTGGAGTCGATTTAAAAGTGACTTTGAAAATATTTTGAAAATCACTTTGAAACTATTTTGAAATTAAAATTGGAAATTACCTTGAAGTTGAAATTGAAATTTAAATTAAAATTTAAATTGAAATTGAAATTGAAATTGAAATTGAAGTTGAAATTGAGATTGAAGTTGAAATTGAAATTGACATTGAAACTGAGATTGCTTGGAAATCATTTTGAGAAGAATTTAAAATTGAGAAAATCAATTTTTAAGAAGGATATCTTCTTTTTCTGAAAAGTATGAGAAAAGAAACATTTTTGTAAATTTTCTATATTTTGAAATTTGTTTTTGTGTTTTTATAAAATTTAATAAAGATGAATTTGCCACATATCCATGACTATGATCACAAATACGTTTTAAACTCATCTTATTGAAAATATCTTGGAAAACTTTTGAAATACATAATGATTTTTGAAAATAGCCAAAGAGTAGGCTTTTTGTGACTTAAAAAAATTTAATAAATCTGAGTTTCATTTGTATTCTGACTATGGCCAAAAATATGAATTCCATTAAGTTTATCAACTTCTTAGAAGAAGGTGCACGTGTGATTCGTGTTGACCATCGTGGAATTTAAAATATGTGTGACAAACCATGGCATTTAATATTGAAAATTAAACTATATGCAAATGCACTCTATCTAATGCAGGAAGAAAAAAAATCATTATTTTTCATATTTAATTATAATTTACATCGAATAATGGAATAAGAAAATAAAAGAAAACATCATCTTGAGATTTTCATGCAAAATTAACAAACATGTTAATAGGAAAATATAAGCTTTTCTTGATTTATCCAATAATATCCAAAAATTGAAGGATGTTTTTCTGAAATAAGCCTTTTCCATGCTTTTCATAAAATCAAAATCATAAATGAAATAAAGGATGAGTACATTATTTGATAAACCATCAAAACAAATCTATTATAAAAAATAAATTGCAAAATTAGGGGAAAAATGACCAACATACCCCTAAAATTAAGACTAAGGCCTTAAAATTAGGGTTTTTTTGAAAAACAAATTGAAATACGCATCACATGGAAGCTCAAAAATTTATGAAATTGATTAGAGAGCTTGTTAACATGATAAAAAGTATTTTCTAAATTTTAAGTCATGAAAATAATGTTTGAAATTGGAAAATTAAATGAGAAAATGCCTAATTTGACTCTGTTTTAGCAAAATTGACTTTTTAGAAAATCGGTTTTGAAAATTTGATTAAATGAAATAGAAAATGATATGCGAAAGTGCTCTAAATTGGTATACTTACTCCTAACAACTTTAGGAGCAATTTAAAATTTAAAATTTGGAAAATCATTGAAACAAAAACCTGAATTAGGGTTTTTTATCATATTGAAACAGGAATTTGCAGAAATAAAATTTATCAAAAAACCTATCAAAGTGTTTTCGATGAAAAGAGGTCTAAAAGAACTCAATTCAAACCTAAATTGAGTCCATGGATTCAGAACAAATCAGAAAAACATCTCCTTTTTATAGAATATAAAAATCATTTCTTAATCTTGAGATATTAATGAAACATTTGAGGAATAATTTTAGAAATAATAAATTGATTTTAACAAACAGATTTCTATAATTTGGGTGTTTCAGAGGCTAAACTCACTCAATTTCTGCTAAATTTATGGGAGGCGTTGCTTAACATGATCAGAAAACTACTCTAATTTACAAAAAATAAAAATCTATTTTGGTTTGGGCGTGGTGACTCTGCAAAGTCATTGTTCTATCTCAAAAAATGAACCTGCTATAGAACATAATATTTTGTAACCAGTCACAGTTTTGAACTGAAATGAAATATTAATTGTTCATAGAAATTTATAAAAATTGACATGGATAAACTAGGCACATAAAGTAAAAAAATCCCTTTTACAGATCTCAAAAATGTTTTTGGTTAGAGAGATCTGATCCAGATAAGATGGCTCAAGATCTGAGCAACGCCTGAGGATGCATACAGGAAGAGTTTTGGTATTTAATCAAAATAAAATAAAAATTGACCACAAAAAATTATACAAATTAGCAGAGGTAAATTAGACATATAAATTAAGAAAATCCTTTTTTACAGATCTGAAAAATGATCTTCCATTAGGGTGATATAATTCTGGCAAAATTAAATAAGGTCCAAGAAAACTCAGTGATGCAAAATGACAAGGTTCAGGTTTTTGATCAAAACCAAACATGAAATGACCATAAAAATTACTAAAAATTAGCACAAATAAACTATATTCAATCATAGAGACACCACATTTTATGGATCAGAGAGATTATCTCTTGTTAGGGAGAAATCACTCCGGCAAATTGGCTTTGATTCTGCTAAAATCCTGACAGTGCAGAATAACAGGTTCTAACTCTTGATTTTTAAAGTGGGTCATCAAATCTCCAAAATTCATGAAAATTTCACAAATTCATGAAGACACATCCATAAATTTCTAATAAAAAAATCAAAATGAAATGACAAACATAAACTCCCAAAATTATAGAGCCAACATGAGGTCAGAATCAAAGTATATGCAAAATTATAAAAGAGAATGAAACAACATGATATAATTAGGCATAAAATTAAAATAAAAGCATAGATGCAATATTTTTGTATTTTAGATGAAGGACAACAGTAATCTAAGACTAATATAACATCTAATACAGAATCAACAAAAGTAAAATTAAAACAACATAAAGCATGGATCAATTGCTATAGCCGATTGAAGAGGAATTTGATCTATGGAAGATCGAATTTCATCTTCATGGTGGCTGTGATAGAAATGAAAATACGACAATAAAGTAATGGAAAAAGCAATGAAAATGGAAATGAAAGAGAGGAGAAGATGCTACCTTTGATGGAGGAGGAGCTTCGCCTTTGCTTCAATCCAAATGATGGAGGAGCTAGAGGGAGGGGTGACTACTTGGAGAAGAAGGAAGAGGGAATGGAGAGAGAGAACCAAAGGGGGCTGAGAGTGCCTTCTTGGTGTTGTCACCACCCTTGGATTCTATTTATAGAAGCTTTGGGCTGGAATCTAGGGTTTCTAGAGGTTTCCTCTTAATTAGCCTAATTAAAGCTTAATTAGGTGGGTGATTTTCATAATGGGTATTAATTGAAATTTGGTTTTGTTTTTTTTTCTCTCACTAACATTTGTTTTGATTTTTTTCATGGCTTTAAACTAACTAAAACACTAAAAGGAACCCTAATGTGGCACCACCTAAGTGGGCCCCACATTAGATTTTAAAAGCATTTAAAAGGATTTTTTTAAGAAAGTTTTAAAATCAAAGTTAAAAACAAAAGAATAAAGATGAAAAACAAAGTTTTAAAATAAGTCTAATGTAAAATGGATGTTTCAAGAGGGACACCACTTAAGTGGGTCTTTTGGATCAAGTTGGATCTAAGATTTGTTTTTAAAACATGAGCTTGATGAAATCCAAATCAAAATCAGATCAGGATCCAAATCTGATATTTGAAAAAGATATTTTTCTGAAAAAAATATTTCAAAATATCTGATGTAAAGCACTGGGTTTTGGATTTAGAAGATCTACTTTGAATCCAAGTTTGAAATTAGAAGACAGTTTGAATTCAGGTATGGGTCTGAAGTTTGAAAATGGCAAACGGGTTTGGATCTCAGATCACGAGTTGGAATCCATGTTTAAAAATGATGAAGGAATCCTGGATTGAGAATGAAAACACTTAAAATGGATCTTGAATGATGAAAAGAATAAACTGGATCCGAGATATGAAGATAGAATTATAAATTGGATTCGGATCAAGATGAATATGGGTCCTGGATCCTAGAAATTGAAGAATGGATCTAGAAGTGATTGATTGAATCCTGAATATCTAATGAGATAATCCAGGTTCAGAAAGTAAATTTGATTCTGGACATGAATAACAAGGTGAATTGGACAAAAGATCCAAAACAGAAAATGGATATTAGATATCATTTGGGGTCTGAAATTGAAGTGGATCTAAGATCCATTTTGAAATTCAGGCTTTTGAATGAAATCCAAATCGAAGTTTTAAATTGGATACAGATTAGTTTCAAAACGGCTTTTCAAAACATTGGTTTTTTGAATTTGAAATGCAAGGATTGATTTTGAAATTGGATTAAAAAATTAGATTTTGAATCTGGACCTGGATCCAAAATTTTGAATAAAGTAGATATGGATCTTGATTGAAGATAAAAATGAAAGGAATTGATCTGAAATGATGTTCGGACCCTGGATATGAATTTATGAAATGGAATTTGATGAAAAATCTAGGCCCATGATAGAAATTAGATATGGATCTTGGATTTGATATTGGATCGGGCCCAGAAATGGAATTGGATCTCGGATATAGATAAATATCAGATAAATGAATTGGTCTGAGTCTATATTGGGAATTGTCACAACTTGAAAATTGACAAAATTGATATTCTGAGCAATATGACCAAGAATTTTTTTTTTCATTTTGCTTATAGGGTGTAGAGTAACACGGTACTGGACTGGTTTAAACTAATTTAAACTGGATAGAACTGTAATGGACTAAATTAAAAGTTAGTTATATTGAGGTGAACTAAATTTGGAGCTAAAACACTAGTTGGGCTGAGTGGGGTTAGCTCAATTTCGACTGAAATGAAGGTCCAAGAATGTGGGAAGTGACTTTGAACTGGAACTGGACCATTCAAACTCCTGTGAGCTCAAATTAGACACATGATGATAGGATCTACTGGAATTTGACTAACTCGGAGATAATTGACTAACATTTGAGCTAGAAATGAGCTCATTTCACCTGAAATAAACTAAATCTAGCCAGAATGAACTGACACTGCTCATGGTGAGCTCAAGAAAGCTAAAAATGACTAATATTCTAACTTCTTCGAACTGAAAATGAACTTGGTTGGGACTAGTTGACAAGGGGGTGACTTAGGGGTAAAATGGTAATTTTGTTGACAAAATGGGGTAAAATGATCTCTAGACTGGGATAGACCTAGGGTTGAGACTCTTACACTGTACTGCAGGGGTTTGGCATCTATGAAAATAGGGTGTCCGGAATGAAGCTGGAAAATTTGGGGTGTTTATAGTAAGTTATTAATCAAAATCATATAATTCAAATATTAAGCATGAGTTCAGTAATTTAAGATTAAAATGCATATATCCAAGAAAAATTACACAATTTAAAATAATTTTAAAACAAGGCAATTTAAAACAATTCAAAACATGATTATGTGAAATATCAACTAGGCATATTTTCATATCAAATTATGTGAAAGAAAAAGGTTATTGTTTTGATATTTAACATCCTCCTGGTACGATGAAGGACACTCCAATCTCAGACTAAGTATTTCGGGGGTATATTATTCTAATGTGAATTACCCGGATACCTAAATGAAATGGGCTCCCAAGCGAACAGTCAATGATCGAAAAGATTTTCGCAAATGGCGAGCCAATAGGCGAATTAGATGCATCCACTGACTGCAGCGATCTAAGACCCGTTGGTCTCGGCCTCCTCAACCCGAGTGACAGGAGGCCCCAGGAAATCTATTGCTCTAAAAAATATATCATCTTCACAATGTCACTCGTGGTTGTACCACTACCCCTTCCAGGGTAAGCTAAACCTGAATAGGCCTGAAAGGTTCTTTTATAGGACTTTTAATATTTTTGAAATTAGGCTCAATAGCCAAATCATACTTTTTGAATAAACACTTGGGTCATATGTATCCAGCCCAATTCAGAATTTGCTCTGTAAAAACGAGCACTCGCCTGTGAAGGCAGAAATTAAGTTTGTGTGTAGACATGACTCTTGAAGCAAATTGGTGCCTTATTGCACCTTTTCAAAAATCAACATGCTACACAAAAATCTTATTTTTATAAAAAATCGAAAATCATCAAAATCTTTGACTATAGTACTTCATCAAAATTTGATTTAAAATCATAAGATTTTAAATTTTGTCATTCAAAACAGGTATTTAATTTATGCAGATATTAAAATATGCATTTAATCATAAATCAGATTTAAATAATCATGCATGCATCAAAAACATGTCTAATATAAAAATTATAAGATTTTGATAGAATAACTTACCTTGATTTTTTATAGAAATAAGGAGAATAGGATAAAGCGCTCCTACTTTGATTTAATCTGATAAAATTCATTATATTAGATAATGTTCTTATATTGAATTTTGGGCAGTATTTGCCCTATAAATTTAAAGAAACATCTTTTTAAAGAATTACTGAAAATCTAAAAATTATTTAGAAATGACGTTAAAAAATTTATAAAAAATTCACAGAGTTTCCTCTGTAATAACTCAAATGTTCGAAAAAAGGTTCGAACTCGAATTTGAGTTGTAAAAATTCGAACATGACTTTGCATCACAAATGTTTTTATAAAGGTTTTTCAAAAAAATTGACTGAGGTATTTTAAAAAGGATTTTGAAAATTTTGACATAATTTCCTTTATAAAATTCATTTTTTTTAAATAGATTTAAAAAATTTGATATAATTTCTACTAAATAAACTCAAATTTTCTAAAGTAACTGGAAATTTTTTGCCAAAATTTTGATTCAAATAACTAAAAATTTCAGAATTTATTTAGAAAAAATGGCCAGAATTATGGCTATATTAATTCTACTTTTTAGAAATTATTTAAAATAATTTTGCCAGAACTTCTGCTATAAAAACTTTTTTTTTCAAAATCTTTTAGAAAAATTTCTCCAAAACTACTGCTATAGTAGTTCTAAATACTTAAAAATATTTTTAAAATTTTGAACAGAACTTCCCCTCCATAGAGGCAGGGTTAGATTAAATTTTGTCGAAATTACGAAAATTTGAATCCAAAAGAGAAGTAGGAGGGAGAATAGGAGGTCCTATAATTACGAATTTGAATTCAAAAAAATAATTTGAGTAATAACCTTATTTAGAAAAATTGGGCAATGCTTTCATAGTGCAAATCTGATTTTTTTGCTAAATTTAGCAAAACTTTTGTAGTCAGCACTCCTAGGGTTGAATTTAGCTCGTTGGAGCTCCTACAAAGGACTGAATCTCATCTAATGAGAGAGAAAAGAGGCTAGAAGGGGTTTCTCAGAAAAAATTTGAGATTCGACGGAGGTTTAGGTTTAAAAACTAGAGAGAGAAAATCAAAGTTAGAAAGAGAAAGTAGGAAAGAGAGAGAGCTTAGAGAGAAAAGGTCTTCAGGACTTGGGGAGAAAGAGAGGGATGAGGGGGTATTTATAGGAGAGAGAGGAGGTTCCACCCCCCTTATGGGCCCCAATTAAGTGACATTTGTCACTTAAGTTGATTAAAAAATAATATTTTATGACACTTGTCAAGATTTTATTAAAATATTATTTTTTTTTTACACTTGTCAGAGAGAGAAAAGGGTTGAGTGTCACCTCCTCACTGTGAGGTGACAAGTGGCAAGTCATGGATTTGGAAAAACCATGGCTGCCCTTGGTTTTGGGCCAATGGTTTTTCAAAACCATAGTCTCTAGAATAAAATAATATAAAATATTTTATTTTATTTTATTTTATTGCTAACTTTTTTATACCTGTTATGCCCTAATTCAAATCTCATCTTTCAGAAATGCCATATGGAAATTTAAAAGTTACTTTATTGCCCTTTTGTAGTTCAAAAAATTATAGGGTCTGCCATTGGGGGTGGCAAATTATCGTTTTTGTCCTTGACAAATTTATTAATTCCTTAAAAAATGTCCTTAAAAGAAAAATTACTATTTTGACCTTATATAGTTGGGTATTTTACCAAAAAATGCCATTAAATTGGAAAATTATTAAGATACCCTTAACAATTTGATTAATGACGAGAATGTCTCTAAATTTTAATTTTTGAACAAGCCTCTACAGAATTTTATCAGGATTTCAATTATGGATTCAAATCTTCATTTTAATCAATACTTACCAAAAATATCAGGGTTTTCACACTGTAATTCATATCCAAAATAAATAAAAAATCAAAACTTGAATTTTCTTCAGAATTTATGAATCATTAAAAATTTTGGGTATTACAATAATCCTCTGATAGGTTTCCCTCATACAAATGCATGTGTTCGCATATTCGAATGAAATCTCATTAACCTGTCACTCTTTATAAGAGCATTTTTTCTTGTTAAGATCAACATTGTGAATGTGAGATTGGTCATGAGCTTCGTACCGACATCGGTGTCAATGCACTACTTGCACATGTAGTTGTACATTTTTCTTGAGTTTATCTAGGTTTTCTTTTACCTTCAGCACCACAACGCCTAGCATATATTGCTCGATATTCTTTTTTTTCTCAAAAAGTTTTATTAGCATAAAACAAAGCCTTTCAATAAGAGAAATTAGGGCAAGAATCCATGAATTAAAGCTTTCTACTATATTATATGTTAAGCACCCATATCTTTTCGTTGGAATATAATTGTTAGTCTAATGTTTGAGTTTTATGCAAGTGATAACATAATTGTATGTAGCTTCCTCCGGCTCCCATATTTTTTGAAAAAAATAATTGCATTGTCGTCTCATGATTGCTCAAGTTGTATTCCACCAAAGTGTATTGAGTGGTGAACCAAATTTCTTAAAAAAGGTATTCGTCAAATGCTTCATGCAATATCCAACACGACATGTAGGTCATGTATGGGAGATAACATATTTTACACCTTCATGCCCATGTGAGATAATTGTAAGTTGTATTCACTCATTATATTTGTTTAAGCATATGAGTTTTTCGTTTAGATGCTTCAAAAACTATGCTCATAATTCCTTTGCTTCTTTATCAACAATATATTCTACTGGAAACATCTCACCACAAGGATTAATACTATATGTTAACAACAATATACATGTATATCTTTCTTTTAAAAATATGTCATCTACCATAAGAATTGGAGGGCATCCTTTCAAAAACTCATCGATGCTTAGATAGAAGGATAAAAACAAGCAGTGAAATTGATCTTTTTGATCAGTCTCAATGTACCATAGCAATAATCGGTTAGTCATCATCAAATGATCCAAATAGGCAAGAAGCATCCTGAATTCGAGTGAACCATATAGTGCCTCCAAAGTTTGTTCTCATCCATGTCATGCTTATTTGTAAGTAACATTTACACCATGTTTGTTTGTAAGTAACCCCCATACCTTCCTTGTCATTGATGTCATTCATAATTTATCTTGGAGTTATCTTTAAGTTACCTTGCATGCATTTGTGAATAACACTAGAAATCCACTTAAAAGACATGTTTTTTCTCTACAAGGTTGTCTAGTGATCCACATGTATGCTCACTTTGATCCTTCTTTACTTGAAAGAACTCTGCTTTGTACACCTTTATGCAATGGATGCCTATTGTTAGCTATTAGAATTGTTCATAATCATTAAGTTGTTTGTTACGTAATTCATTATAAAAATGAGATGCCTCCAATTCAATGATTTTTAATTGATCTTCATTATATAAGAATCTATCGAACAAGAACCTATTCAAACTATGTCTTATTAGTATAATAATATAAAATTGTTATAATGCCAAACAAATATTCATATAAGTTCCACAACATACCAAGGTTTTGACTTCTCAAATGCCATTTATCTCATGTCATCACTATCTTCTTCCTCTCCCATCACTATAGTATCGTTATCATCATTGATATCATCTGATTCTCCACCATCGATGTGATAGTTGCTACAAATAATTAACTATTCAATTGCATAAACTAAATAAAAAATTATTATATTTATCGCTTCCATGCATTCAACATTCTTGTATTTTTAACATTTAAGATTAATCATAAAAACTTCATATTCATCTTAAATTACAAGCATAAATTACAAAGTCCAATAACCTATACCTATATTTATCATCTGCCCGAGAAGGATTGATGTCATTCAAATTAATATGATGAAGATCATTGTCATTAAATTACTATCATGATGATCATTGTCATTTAAATTAGTGTGATGAAGATCACTGACACTAGTTTTCCCATGTTGTACATGTATATCTCTAATCAGTTCAAAAAACTGCATGCCTGAGCTGAATGTTTGGAACGTGAACATCGTTCACTGTTTGGGACAGTTGGATGATCACTAAAGGAATGAACTCGATAAATGATGCCTCAAACATATGCACATTCTCCACTTTACTTTTATGCGCAACTAAATAAATGTCACCATGAAATAACATCAATTTCACATCATCATCCAATACAACCATCCATATATATTGGTCATCTAGGTTCGGAGAATCAGAGAACCATTAACTCTTCTACATATTCGGTTTTACGAGACATCAAAGCGATAAGTTCGTTACAGTAACTATTTTTTGAAGATAATTATAGATCTCCAAGTAAAGTGATCAGTGTTACAGTGGTATACTCTAACCATTTCGAAGTCCATTATTAATGGCCTACACCAATTGTACAATATATCATTCATCTAATAAAAATAGCATGTGAAAAAAGATTATCCATATACATTTTGTACATTCAATTAACATAACTACCTACAACAACTACTCTAGAAACCAAATACCCATAATAACACCTTAACCCCTATTCAATGTTTGTGCATAGTAAACCAACACAAAAGCATTAAATATTAACTAAAGGACAATCAAACAAATATAAATCAGGTACAACACAAACAAGTATATATATATATATATATATATATATATATATATATATATATATATATATATATATATATATATATATATATATATATATATATGAAAAATCTCTAAATATAATAAACTCTAAACGGTAAATTTGATGACAAATATTAAATAAAACATAAAAAACATACAAAAAGTATCCACAAAACACAAATACGCACGAGGCTATTAAATGCTCATGTTTAAAAAAAAAAGTTCAAAATAAAATATAACAATATGCATATATATTGTTCGTATAGAACTCAACTATAGACCTAACCAAAGAAGTTGATAAGAAGGATGATACCACAACCTCGACAGAATGTTGCAAAAAAAATTTATGGTACTCGCTTGGATGGGGAGAGAGAAAATGCTTAGGCTTCTAAAGGGAAAAAGGTTAAACGAAAAAGAGAAATAAAAAAAAACTTTATATATGATTCAGCAAAGCATGCAAATTTAGTTAGGTATTTGGGAAGTTCGCATATTTGAGATCAAATATTTAGGAGAAAATTCACATTATTGGGAGGAAATTCATATATTTGAGAGCAAATTCACATAATTTTTTAGGAACTTCACATATTTGGGAAGAACTTTGCATATTTGGAAGAACTTCATATATTAGAAGGATATATATGCCAACTTAGTTAGGTATTTGTGAAGTTTTGAGGTTTGAGTTTAAAAGAATCTTCGTAAATATTATGATGTGAATTTCATGAGGTTCACAAAAAAAACTTGCAGAACTTCTTTTAATAGGGAGTCTAGGATACCCAACAAGCAAAGCGTTATATCATGTGAACTTCGTGAGTTTCGTACATGTGAAGGGTAAAAAGGTCCTAACAAAGTTGGCTATTTGTGGGTTTGGTCATCAAGCAAATTTTAGCAAATTATGTGGTTTTTAGGGAAACATGTCATTTTTACTATAAAATACAGTCATTTTTTGCACAAAAAATATATTGAGCTGAATTCCCGCTATTTTCTTCTCTCCAAAACCCAAGAGAGCCCCTCCCACTTCCTTCTTTCATAACCAAAATGAAGCCTCTCAAACAAGTGAATCCAGGCTCGCTCGTAGGTAGGGAGCACACCCTGATTCTCTTAATAATGTGCAAGGAGCTCCTCTCCCTCACATCCAAAAGAGAAAACTTCAAAACACCTTAAGAGGGAACCATCTCTTTCTTCTCAATACCCCAAGGCCTTTAAAACCATCTCTCTATGAAAGTGAATACAAATGTTGTGAGAATGAGTTTCTAAATAGAATCGGGTTTCAAAACAATTCAGAAAAGAGATTTAAATTGAATTAAACAGAATAATCTTTGGACTACTTTATTTATAAAATATATATTTTCAAATTTCTAAAAAATCATAAAAATGTAAATGATAAAAAATTCTAAGAAACAGAAAATGCAGAAATCAAGCAACTCATAGCTTAGAAGTTCAATCAAATCCTAAAATACACATTTAATACTTAAAAAATATAATAAAAAACAAATATCATAATTACCATAAAATATTAAAACAGAAAAAAAAATTCAAACCAATTTTTGATAAATAGGTGAAGGGACGATTCAATTTGAATAAACTGCTTTAGGCCTATTTGATTTGATTTTGACAGCATTAGTTACAATATGTTAGAGGACTTAATGTTGTATCCAAAGAGAGAAGCCTCGTCTTTTCTCATTTTTTTTTCTTATTCTCTAAGACACCCCCGCAAGGTGTTCTTTTTTTCCAAAACCCACTCACGCTTAGTGTTTTCAAGAGATGAGCCAAAAAAAAAGAACATGATGTGCCACGTGGATCCATGGGCATCACCCTAAGGGCATGTTTGAAAGTGAGAAAGATGTAGGAAAATTGATACAAGGTGGGAAAACCATACATTTTTTCAACCGTTCCAAACCAGCCTGACTTTTTCTCCAAGAGAGTTTCTAAAAAGTATATTTTTTTATAGAAAAGCATTCCATTAGGGGAGAGGTGGAGAAATGTTTCTTACCAAAAAAATGGTGATTTATACTCCCCACCATCCACCTCACCACCACCCACCATCACCTACCTCCCAAAAAACCATCTTCCCCGTGATGATTTTTCACCACCCATCTCACCACAGCCACTACCACCCACCATCACCCACTCAAAAAACTGTGCCAGAAAAGTTTCACCACCACCCCCATCACCACCATCATCCATATCACCACCACTATCACCCACCTTCGGAAAAACCACCCTACCCACCATCCATCACTACCACCACTACTACCAGGGATGATTTTTCACTACTACCACCACTTCTCTTCTAAAAAAATGTGTTAGAAAAGCTCCACCACCACCACCCTCTTCTTTTATCTCATTTTTTTTTAAGATTTTCTATTTTATTTTTCTCATTCTACCCAAATAAGTGAAAATTTTCATTTTGAAAAAAACTATTATATCAAAACTTCTTAGTTAATTTTTTTTTTCCTATGAGTTTTTCTTGCTTCCAAGAATCCCCTAAGACTCATTCAAGCAACCATTTGGCAGATGCTACTTGCCAAGTATTAACATTGAGGGTAGATCAAGTCAACTCTGATGATAATCTGATCTATTAAAGTTGCCTCTGGTACTATTTATCTTGTGGATAAACGTGAACCTCCACTTGTACTTCTAGTGCACATCACCTTGTGTTGGACATTGCAAGTTTGAATCCCAATGGTATAGTTATATAGCTAGTAGGGGTCTGCCTGACCTCAGCCTTCTTTGTCCAAAAAAACACACAAGATTTTGGGTTTATTTTCAGCTGCCCATTTGTATGCTCTCGACGCTCTTTATTTAAAGCATCAATGACCCTAAAAAACATGTTGAGGGACACATCTATGATACAAACAACAGAGTCAAGGGGTTTTAGAGGTTGTTTATCCACAGGATGTTCTGTACCATATGGAGTTATATACGACGGATTACCATCAAAGCTGCCTCTAGCCACTCATTTATATTATATACAGAGACCTTCTTGACAACCACTCATCTTAGCATTTTCGGAGATGAGTATGTTCATCTAAAGAAATGTTAAGATGGATGGTCATCAACAGTGGCTACATAAAAAAAATGTATTGAAGGACAATCTCAAAAAAATATTGGATCTTGGTAATAGATTCATTGTATATGGTTATCACAAATGAAATCTAAAGGTTCATAAACTGGTGGGCTCATAACTCACAGGATACCCAACACATTTGAAAATACACTCGTGAGCCCATAACATAACTCAAAGAATACCCAACACTTATGGGAATGGGAATCCAAGGAGACAGTTAAGGTTAGGATGGGATTGGCTACACCAAGAGAGGCTATTTAGCCTAACACAAAACAAAATAAATTATACTCACAGAGCGCTCGCAGGGTGTGGCACGATTATGATCTTTGATTTAGTGTTCTCATGCTCTGATACCAAACATGTAACGACTCCAACTCATACCCTTTGAAAATGCAGAATATTTTTTTTATAACAGTGCGAAAAACTTTCCAGAGACCCGGGGTCCTCACAGTTTCAATTCCAACTAGATAGCCCAAACACCACAAACAAACTTGCAACCATCATCCATAAGAACCAAAACAATTTCTTTATTTATGAGTAAGAGTAAATTTTAGAGACAATGTTTTATTTGACTGAAAATAAAGCAACTGAAAAAAACAAGGACAGAAGTAAAAGAAAGAGCCACTTTGTCCCCTGCTGAAGCTGTCAAGCCCAAGTATTACTCTCATTCATTCCCAGTAGCCAGTCCAACCCCACTGTTCACCATTTCCTGTGAAAAACCAACAAAGTAGCGGGGTCAGAACCAAAATTCTGAGCACGACTACTTCTAAGGAAACCAAGTGAGATAAAAAACATGGATAAGATTTCACATATTGATTTGAGTGAGTGCAAATATAACAAATGTGCAGAATCTGATAATTTATACATGTGACAAATTGCATATACTCACCAATAAATAACAGTAAGGCAGTAGCACATAGCAAGAACCAAGTAACCAAACCTTTCAACATGCTTTTAGGAAATGAATTACATACCATTACCATATCATGAACTAGAGAACACTCCAAATTATGCATGATTTAGTGCAGAACAGGAAAATGCATGATACATTTTTCAATGCATGAATTCCTTTATTATCTTACCTTTAAGTTCTCTTTTCCTTTCCATATGCATGCCCTATTTAATGCATACATCTTTAAGTTCCTCTTTTTAATTTTCATCGCTCGCGGATACACCAAATGAATAAAATCCCTGAGGTCAAGTAGGTTCCCAGGGTAGCTTAGCACACAATTTGTATTTTATTACTGGGTTCCAACTTAGTCCTCGACCGAGTCACCCTCGAAACATTAGATATCCACATATAATGTTGAGGACACAAGAGACACCCCACGCCTACAAGTGTCACTTTCTTGGTACCAAACAAACTCACAACTGTGACCAACACACCACTCCCGGGTAAAGTGACGGACTCTCCTTAAAACCGTGGCCAGGAGAAAGAACCTCAATATCGGGTTCAAGGGACCAAATTTATGCACACGGAGTTTTTGTATCCTCACGGTCTCCCCAAGACCAGAACTCTAAGATCTTCATTCTCTAGATGAAAAATCCCAGAACATAAGTTACACTATTCTTTATTATGTTTAAATTCGATTCTTTAAGTTTGCAACACCATATGTAAAAGCAAAGTGAAAAGCTCGCATCCACCTCTACGAGAATTCTTACGGGACTCCAGCCCACAAAGACAACAGGAACAGTGCAGTAGTCTGTCATACCAACTTATGTGGTGTAAGTGATGCAGTCAAATTATATGTGAAAAGAAAACAAACCCACGACTCTCCAGACCGATGATGGTTCATTTAGGCCATCGGTGCATCACATAATAAAACCAAGTAGTGTTTATTCATAACACTATGCCAATAATGCCAAAAGCATGTGCACTCATGCAATCATAACTCAACCATATGCATGTCATTTATCAATCATATGCATTTTCACTATATGTGTGTTACCTACATCACATATGGGTATTAACCAATCCATGTCTTCTTTGAGTGTGAGTGTACATGTACCATTTCACATAATAAATCAGGCATTCATGCCCAAGAAGAATTATCAATAACCGAATCATGCTCACATTCATCAGTACCATAAACATAACAATAACAGTTACATAACCTTCTTCTAAATAACATTCCAGCATGTTTTTGACACATATATAGGTGTGTATAGGTTCCAAGATTCCCCTTTATTCATATTGAAACTTAGATCATACACAGTATTCATTAAATATGGAACACATTTTTATCAAAACTGATTCATATCATTCAATTGAAATCATAAACTTCCATGGCAAACCAATACACCCTGCATGCTCAAAGTATGTCAATAATACATTAGGTCATTGGGACTACCTGATTCCACAACTACACTTCCAGTTTACATTTTTCATAATATATATATATATATATATAGCATTTAGGTATGGTAGTTTCCCCAAGTAGTTGGGAGAAATTTTTGATTGGCTGTTGCATGATATTTTTGTCTATATATCCTGCCAAGGTGCAAATTTCATCAAGATACACAAATACCTTTGCTAGCTAAGAGGTATGTCTAACTAATCTCATAAGTTGCTTGTCCAGCATTGAGGGTTAATATTGGATAGAATGAGGAAATTCTTCTTGATAGTATAAGCCAATATTTAATTGGTGAATAACCAAAAATAGGGTAGGAAAAAGATTGGACACTAATAGTTTATTTAGCAAAGAAATGAATGAAAGCTAAAGAAATTTCACAAGAAGTAGAGTTGTTTCAATCCTCTCAACTTTTCACAATAGGAAGTCTTCCAAGGAATGGTAAAATAACATACCCCTTTTGATAGTACAATAACCAAATGCAAACCGAAAACATAAATTCAAATTCTGGGAATCCAATATTCAGTCCAAAACACAATGCTCCATTATGGAAATAGCAAGACAAGATTTGCAGTAAATTTCTGAGGCTTAATTACCCAATTAGCAACAGCAACTACAAATCCCAAACAGTCCTTATGTACTTGGTTTCAAGAATACAATCACTGAGGTTCAGATACAACATATTCCAGGTGAGTAACAGTATCAAGACTTAAATCCATACGCAAGAACAACTGGTTTCATGACTTTAAATTCTCGTTACCATATCATATCCAAGAATACAACATCGTGGCAAAGAAAATAAAAACACACAAGAAAGACTCCTGTATCTTTCTACGAATCTACTACCAAATAGGGTTATATATAAAAAATCATACAAAACAAAACTCCAGATTCAGAATCCCCTTTTTTTCTCATCCAAGGCATATTCATGGGTTTCCAGCTAGAGAACCCCCAAATCGGGGTATCAATTTAGGGCTACACCCACCGGATTTGAGGATTTTTCGATTTAGGGCTACACCCTGATTTTTTTTTTTTTTTAAATCTGGTGCCAAGACCACTGGAAGCCCCCCTTTTCATCTTTTCAAAATGAAAGACACATTCGTCGATGGGGGTTTTCTGTGGACACTACCTTAAATCACACACACAGAATCGAACCCCTATTCGATCCCTCACCTCATTTCCAGGAAGACCCGTACCTATTTTCAGTAGCTTCTTTCCGACGATTGGAGGTTGGAGATGCGAGTACAGAGCCGACTAAAGTTGCCCCTCACTGCTGCCGTGACAGGGATAATCGTTGTGGCCTCCAATGGCGGTCGATGGCCCCAGTTATCCGTTGATCACCCTCTTCTTTGATGCGCTCCCAAATCGACAGAGCGAGAGGGAGGGAGACACACACACACACACACACACACATAGAGAGAGAGAGAGAGAGATAGAGAGAGAAACCGAGTGAAGAGGAGCGAAAGCCCTCTCCACTCCCCTATATAGCTTCAGACCCCCCCCCCCCTTCTCTCCTCCTTCTGTGAGACGCGGGGTTGGTTACGCTCTGCGTAATCCCCCCGCCCCTCTCTCTTTATGGTTCTTGAAAGCAAGAATCATGCCCTAGGCAGGATTCCTATTTAACGCCCTTTAAAAACTAAACTCGGGTCTGAGCCCGAGACCTGCGGCTCTGAATCCAGCATTCGCCCGGATCTGGATTGTTTGTACTTGTGGATCCACAGTTGGATCCTCATGGGTCCAGCTACGGGTCTGACCCTGTACCAGATTTATTTTATTTTTTTCTTATAAATACTATTAATTATTTATTTAATTAAAAAATATTATTATAAGTATAATTTAACACCCCATTGTGGGTTATTTACAGATTCTTTTATAGATCTGATAACGGTAATGGATTCGAGACCCAAATCCCCTAAAATTCATTGATTCTATTTTCTGGGTATCGGGTCTAAACTCTGCTACTCGGGATCCAAATCCCAATTTGGATCCGGGATGGTTATAAGAGTGGATCCGTCTAAAACTATTTACTACATTCTTTATTTTATTATTATTTTATATATATATTAAAATATATATGGGTATATCGATCCGGAAAGTGGATCCCGGACCCATCTACGCACCATCATAAATAGTTATCCCTCGAATTATTTAATTAATTAAAATTATTGCACTTATATATACATATAAGATTATACGAGATAAATTTTTTCATGAAAATCCCTTTATGGGTCCTGGATCCAAAATTTGGATCCCAGACCCAAATCACATAGAAACACTTAAATTTTTCGGGTATTACAAAAGGAGCTGGCCTAAAAGAAACATGGAAGAAAGAAAATTTGTTCCTCCTGAAAAAAGCCAGGACAGCAATTTGGAGCCCAGCCACCACAACGACAACCAGCTGGAATGTGTCAAAAATGCTACTGATTCCATGTGGGACAACCCTATCCTTGGATAACCAGTAGGTGCTTGTATTGTATCAAGCCTGTCCATTATATTAAAGACTGTCAGAAGAGGAAGGTTGATGATCATATCAGGGGTATTAACAGGCTTCATCCCCAACAACAACAACGACAATAACAATAACAACCATAAAAAAAAGGGTAACAGGTCATTTTTATGCCAGTATTATTGAACAACTTACCAAAGGTGACCTAATTCAAGGTACTCTATTCATTGCTGGACATGTTGCATTTATTTTATTTAATTGTGGTTCAATGTATTTCTTTATTTCTGAAAAGTTTGCTACGTTACTATATATACCTATCAAATCACTGAACTATACACTGGAAGTGGTTAACCCGATAGGATGTAAGTCTTTTTGTGTGTCATACCTGCCAAATTTGAAAGTAAATATTAAAGGACAGAATTTACCTATTAATCCAATCCTACTTAATATGAGGGATTATGATGTCATATTAGGCATGGATTGGTTACATCAACATTATGCAAGAATTTTATGCCAAAAAAGAAAAGTGATATTTAATTAACCCAGAATTCCTAAGGTGGAATTTAGGTTATCTAATCTCATTCTAAAGAATCAAGTCATATCTTTATTAAAAGATCAGAGATACTTGAAGAAAGGATATATGACATTTTTACTAAATATCACTCTGGCTAAGCCGACAGACATTTCAATTGAAAGTTTGGATGTTGTCCATGAATTTCTGGATGTTTTTCCAGAAGAATTGCCAAGACTTCCTCCACATTGAGAGATCAAATTTGGTATTGAATTACTACCTGAAACTGCACGAATCTCTAAAGCTCTCTATAGAATGGTACCAGCAAAATTTACGAAATTGAAAAAGCAATTACTAGAATTAATGGAGCTGGGATTTATTAGACCAGGTATGTCTCCATGGAGAGCACTAGTTTGTTTGTAAAGAAAAATGATGGGTCATTAAAATTGTATATAGATTACAGATTGCTCAATCAGGTTATAATAAAAAATAAATATCTATTGTCGCATATTGAAGATCTATTTGATCAATTACAGAAGTCTAAAGTATTTGTAAAGATTGATCTTAGGTCTCGATAATATATGCTTAGAATCAAAGAAGAAGATAATTCTAAAATGGCTTTTTGGACAAGGTATGTATATTATGAATTTATAGTCATGCCTTTTGGATTTATAAATGTACCAACAATATTTATGGATCTTATGAATCGAGTCTTCAGACAATTTGTAGATATATTTATGATTTTTTATTGATGACATTTTGATATATTCTAATAATATAGATCAACATCGTGAACATTTCATAATCATTCTGAAACTCTGTGAAAAAATAAGATGTATGTCAAATTCTCCAAGTGTGAATTTTGGCTCGAGAAAGTTATGTTCTTGGGTAACATAATCTCAAAGGATGAAATTTTTGTTGACCCAGCCAAGGTGGAAGTTGTATTGGAATTAAACAACCCAAAAATATTATGGAGATTCGTAGTTTCCTTGGACTTGCAGGATATTATCGAAAGTTTATTCGATATTTCTCCTGTATAGCATCACCAATGACCAGACTCCCGAGAAAATGTATTAAATTTGAATAGGATACTAAATGCGAAGAAAGTTTCCAAATTTTGAAAGAGAAACTTATCACAGCCCTAGTGCTAACTTTACCTTCATGTCAAGGTGGATTTGTGGTATATACTGATGCCCCTGGAATAGGTTTGGGTTGCGGATTGATGCAAAATGAAAAAGTTATTGCTTATGCATTGAAATAATTGGAGACCCATGAGAAGAATTATCCAACTCATGACTTAGAGCTTGCAACAGTCGTATTTGCATTAAAAATTTGGAGACATTATTTATATGGGGAACAATTTGAAGTGTTTAGTGATCACAAGAGCCTCAAATATTTGTTCTCACAAAAGAAATTAAACATGAGACAATAATGTTAGTTAGAATTTATTAAAAACTACAAGTTTACACTTTCCTATTATCTTGGAAAAGTGAATATTGTAGCCAATGCTCTTAGCCGTAAAACCATATGTACCTTCGCTAATCTTATAGGAAAGGAATGAAGACTTGTTGAATATTTCATTAGCTAGAAACCATTTATAGCTAAACTAGGGAGGATTCAATTATTTAATTTGATAGTTTGACATGAAATCCTCACCTGAATAACTGCAGAGCAAAATAAAAACCCTCAATATGAAGAACTTCTAGCAAGAGCTCAACAAGAAGACGATAACTCTTTTCGACTTAATGAAGATGGGAGCATTATGATGAGAGATAGAGTATGGGTACCCAACAATCCTAAATTGAGAAATGAAATACTTGATGAGGCTCATAAAAGTAAATATACTATTCACTCAAGAAGTACAAAAATGTTCAACGATTTATAAAAAAAGTACTAGTGAAATGGTATGAAAAGAGACATGCCTAGTTATGTTTCAAAATGTTTGATTTGCCAATAAGTAAAGGTTGAACATCAGAAACCTGGTAGAATAATTGAACAAATTTAGATCACATAATGGAAATGGGAAGAAATTAATATTGATTTCATAGTAGGTTTACCCAAAACTCGAAAACAATATGATGTTATTTGGGTCATTATTGACTAATTAACTAAATCAGCCCATTTTCTGCCCATTCATATAAGTCAATCATTGGAAAGTCGGGTAGATTTATATATTCGAGAAATTATAAGGTTACATAGGGTATCAATTTTAATTATTTTTTATCATGATTCAAGATTTACTTCTCGATTCTGGAATCAACTATAACAAGCCTTGAGGACAAACTTAAAATTTAGTTCTGCTTTTCATTCCCAAACTGATGGACAATCAGAGCCTACCATATAAACTCTAGAAGATATGCTATGCGCCTATATGTTAGAATGGAAATGAGATTGAGATGTTCATATAATATTAGTTGAATTCGCCTATAGTAATAGCTATTGTACCAGTATCGGAATGGCGCCTTATGAAGCCTTATATCGAAGACCCTATCAATCGCCAGTTTATTAAAATAAAGTCAGTAAAGGAAAATTGCATTCACCAATGATACTGCGTCATTATACTCAACAAGTACATATGATATAGGAAAGATTGCATGTTGCTCAGAGTTGACAAAAAAGTTATGTTGATCAAAGACGCAAAAAAATCATGTTTCTTGTTGATGATATGGTTTTTGTCAAAGTATCCCAAACTAAAAGTGTTTTCAAATTCAGAAAGAGGAAAGTTTGTCGAACCTTTCAAAATTTTAGCACAAATTGGCAAAATAGCATACAAAATAGAGTTGCCTTCTCAACATGCACAAATACATAATGTATTTCTTGTTTTAATGTTATGAAAATACGTCTATGATCCATCACACATCATCCAACACAAGGATATAGTGAATCAAGAAGATGTGACTATTGAAGAAAAGTCAATAGAGATCCTGGATAAAAGAGATCAGGTGTTGAGAACAAAGACTATATCATCAAAGTAAAATATCAATATCATTAAATTAATGAATGTACATGGGAACCTGAGAATAGCATAAGAAAAAAATACCATGAATTGTTCGAAATGACTTGTACAGTAAATTTCAAGGATGAAAATTTTGTTTAAGGAGGGTATGTGAACACTGCAAATTTTCCAAAAATCCAAAAAAATCCTTCTTTGCCCCTGACCTCCGACTTCTGAATAATTAGGTCAATTTTAGCCAAAATTCCATTCATTTCTCGGATTCACAGGAATCCAAACTCAATTTTCATTCCTGACCCAATTTCTGATCCAAAACGGGCTCGGATCCATTCTGGAATCCCAATTTTCAAAATTAACCTGATATTTTCCAGAAACTCCATTTTTAGAAAAAACTTACAATTTCAAAACAAATATTTTGTAAAAATACTTCAAATGCCTCATTTTGGCCCAATCTGTTAAAATCCTCATGTTTTCAGGTTTTCTTCTTTCAAAAACTCAGAATTTTACTTAGTCTTTAAGATCCTTTTTACTAAAAACCTCTTTTTCTTCTAAGAAAACCTTTTAGGAGCCTTTTGAAAATTTTGAAAATCTCAGAGGTTTTCTTTTAAAAAATCCAAAAATAGCTTTCCGCTAGCCGTAGGAGCTCTCTTTCCCTCCATCGCACCCTCTTTCCCCTGCCACTCATCTTCAACGACTCCTCCCTTTCCCGAACCTTCTCCCCCCCTCCTTAAAAGGGTGCACAGAGGACTCCATCTCTCATCCGTCTTCTACCCTTCCATGCTTCTTCTCTCTTTCTACCTCGATCCCCAACTTCTTCTTCCCGATCTTTCCTTTCTTCCACCTCTTCTCTGAGTCTTCTCCTGCAAGAGTTTGAAGGATCATCTCTCGAGATACCACGTCCCCGCAATCATCCTCTCGATCATCCATGACCTCACAATTCGCCAACATCCATTTTTCATCGCCTCCCTCTCTCGCATCTCTCTCCTTCCTCTCTATTATCCACCCCATCCATTCCTCACCTCCTCATTGCTTTCTCTTCCTTCTCCAGCATCGTCTTCACCTACTCCTCTTTGATTCACCTTGTTTCACCCTCTCATGGCATCCCTTTTTCTCCTGCAATAATAAAAGGTTTCCACTTCTCTTCTGGCTTCCTCTAGTGCCTTGTCCTTCTCTAGATTTTGAAGTCCCACAACAACGAAGAAGTTGTTGAAAAAGACCCCCTGCTCCGCCATTAAAGATTTCTGCAGAACCACGGAGTTGTTAAAGATTCTCCAGCATAAGGTAGTATGGGATATGATTCTTTCTTTGGTGCTTGTATTCTTAAAATGTATGAAACTTGTGGGTTGGGTTGACATTTGGGGTTCATTTCCCCCTGTGGCTGTTATAATATCTCATGGGCAAGCTGTGGCGACTACTGGTAAAGGTTTCTGGTCAAACCCAAGTAGTCCTTCATTAGGTTCTGCTGCAATCTGGGAAAATACCAAGCTTCAAGGTTTTAGTCTCAGGGATCGAGTGAGTTCACAGTGTAGGACTTGATCCCATCGTGCAAGGTGCATGGAAAATTTCTGTTGCAGATAGTCGGAAAGAAGTCAGCAATAAATCAACTTGCAGCAGATCCATTTGATGTTATCATGAAGTCTTGGTTATCTGCGGCATAACATCAGATTCTTCATTCAGAAACAAGCACACTGTTTGGAACAGTTACTTGATGCTGGATGATCTGCCTTTCAAGTTTCAAGAATATTGTCTTCACAAATACTTTCAGGGTTGAAGTTATATGAGTTGATTCAAGTATTGAAAATGGATTCCACGAAGCAACCAATGGCTCCCTTCCTAGATACCCTCAGAATGGAGCGTGTTCGAACAATTTTGAGATATAAATATCCTTATCCACATGAGCATTCACATCATGTGATGATTGTTGTGTTTGTGGGTTGTCTGTTCTTTATCTCCTCAGATAACATGCATACGTTTATCCGGAAGTTGGACAAAAACATCAAATGGTGGTCAATATATGCATGTTTAATTGGATCTTTTTTTATCCCCATTTTAAGCCAAGCTATTCCAATTTCAGTCGTTGGTATGTATCAAGTCTACACTGTTTTTCTCCATAGTCCCATGGTTAATTGTTGCATCTGCTTGCTGACGGAATCTAATGTTTACTGAAGGTTGGGGTTTTGTTTGCATTAGGTACAAGTAATTTTTAATTGTGAACACACTATTTTGCAGGTATGTTGCTTGAATATTTATTGCTGCTTTGTACAACTTCCCTAGTTTTCAATCAATGGGAGTCGATATGAGGATGAATCTCTCTCTCTTTTTTGACATTATAGTTCTCATCTGTATTGCTTCTTATTATTTTCTCACATCTTCACAGTGGTTCACTATGAACCACTGTGATCACATATGTTAAATCACAACCATTCGTGAGAAGGCTGTGATTTTTCTCACATCTTCACAGTGGTTCACTATAAACCACTGTGATCACATGTGTTAAATCACAGCCATAGCCATTCGTGAGAAGGTTGTGATTTTTCTCACCTCTTCACAATAGTTCTCTATCAACCATTGTGTTCACATTCGCTAAATCACAGCCATTCGTGAGAATGCTGTGATTTTTCTCACATCTTCACAATGTCATGGTAAGTCATAGAATTATCCAAAATCATGGTATATGCTCTTGCCAACACCCATCTTACCTTCTCCTATACCATCTGCTGCTAGTATAACGATAGCCATCATACCTACTTCTCCTCAATAATGTCATCGTTGGCATCTCATCTACTACAGCCTCAACAGTGTCCATGCACTGCTATGATTCACTTGCATTCTCACGGCATCCACCCTGTGTTAACATCTATAGCAGCTACGGTGATTTCCTCCATATCACCTAATCCCAAGTGCATTTTCACTCCATGTTTGCCCCATCATCTGCATTTAACATTGGGTATTTGCATTTATATCTTCACTTGCCCATAGCAACCACACATAACATACATGTCATTTTACTTTAGCTTACAACATATTCCTCTCACCCATTACAAACGTCGTGTATATCCTACCATGTGCATTCATTTTCATATATGTTTTCCCCTTTAGCATGAATGCTTGCCTATACATCTCTTTAATCGATGTGTATATCTGCATATGTTTCTCTCATTGGCATACATATATATATATCAGAGGTAGATGTCACACTTAGCTATAAATATGCAATTTTTGCCATGATATATTCCATATCTTTAGCCTATGGTTTTTACATTAACCTTGTTTCACAGAGATATATGGAAAATGTTGATTTTCTCTCTTAGATTAGAATTCTATCATCTCAAATCTCCTTTCAATGATTGTAATAGCTAGATACAATGAAAATTTGCATTCTTTGTACTAGATTAGAATGTATGAGCATCCATGTTTTAGAAATGTTTGTTTTTCATATCATTCTTCCTCTTTTGGCAAAATGTCACAAATGGAAACACGAATGGTACGCGCACCATTTTATAAAACGTAATTAATCCTAAGTTGATGATTTACATCAATGGCCATAGTCAGGATGTAAACAAAACTTAGGATTTTCATCTTTTATATAATAACATTGGATCCACACTGGGTTTCTCTTCAAAAATCATCATATTTTTTAAATTATATATCTTCTTCTTTTATGAGAGTTTAAGTCAAAATTAATTCAACATATATATCAATGGCCATAGTTAGGATATATTGAGAGTTAATTTCATTTTAAACTCTATAAAAGCACCAAAATATATTTTATTTTTCACCTGAATTCAAATATGATTATTATATAATACATTCAATGACCATAGTCAGGGATGTATTATATCTTCAATCTTATTTTAATTCACTTAAAGAATGAAATATGTTTTTCAAATCCAATTTCAAATTCTTTAAAATCATTTCATCATTTCGGATAGAATTGCATCATATTTTCAAAATTCTTTTTCAAAATCCAAGTGATTTCCTTCAAATATCTTCTTCACTTCTCAAATTAATTTTCAGCTCTTGTAAATTCAAATACCATCTTCAGATTCTAACTTTAAATTCAAAGTCCAATTTGACTTTGGAATCTCAAATTTATTTCTATATTCAGAATTCAATTTTCAATTCAAAACCAAATTCAGATTCAATTCAACATCTTAAAAAATCCAATTTCAAAGTTCAATTTAACTTTGAAGTTTCTGATTCATCTTCTGATTCCAAATTTAGACTTCAAATTCGAAGTCCAATTTGACTTTGAAATTCATTTGTATATTCAAAATTCAAATTTTAATTCTAGTCAAATTTCAAAGTTCAAATCAACTTTGGAATTCTAAATTCATTTTCAAGATTCAAATTCAAAATCAACTTAACATCTCAGATCAAAATTCAAAGCTCAATTTAAACTTTAAAACTCCTGATTCATCTTCTAAAATTTAAACTTCAAAATCTAATTCTAAAATTTGAATCCAACTCTATTTAGGTATCCAGATTTCCAAAATCCAATCTCATTTTTTGATCTCAGACTTCGGATCCAATTCCATTTAGGATTCAGAATTCAACTTCATTTTTGGATCCTAGACTTCGGATCCAATTCCATTTAGGATTCAGACTTTGTATTCAAATTTCATCTTGGATCCCATATTTCAAATCCAATTTCATTCCCAATTCCAGATTTCAAATCCAAATCTATCTTTATTTCTAGATTTTAAATCCAATTCCATTTTCAGATCCCATCTGGACTTCTCAAATCCATCTCTATTTTTAAATTCCATTTGGATTTCTCAAATCCAAATTCCACCCTAATTCCAAACTTTAAATCCGAAATCCAATTCCATTTCAAATTTTATCTCCTCTCCTAAATCCAGGTTCAAAATACAAATTCAGAGTCTATTCTTGACTCTGAAACTTCATTTCTTTTCTCTCAGTTTATTCCTTCAAATTCAAAATTTATTTTCTCAACTCTTATTATTTCAAAGACTTAGAACTTCAAATATCTTTTCTATCTCAAGTTCTAAGTTAGATTCAACTTTCAAAAATCATTTCTTCACTCCATTATCAAGTTCATCTCAGAAAACTTGAAAATTTCCAAATCATTTTTCAAAAGAGCATACATCTTTGCATTCACATAAGCATGATTCTTTGTGCATTTTTAGACTTAGGATAAATTCTTAGATAATATTTAGGCAAAGAAAAAAGCATAAATTCGATCCTTGGTTCAATTACCCCTAGCAAAGGCGCCAAGAATGGTCGAACCTCGTACCGACGAGCGAATCTTGTCTCCCAATTTTCCCGCAAATATTTCAAAACAGAGGTGAGTAATCTTTTAAAATCTTTTCAAAATTAAGGTCAAGTGAGACCTTCGCAAAAGAGTTCCTCTCTTCTCTTCTTTTCTTTTTTCTTCTCTCTTATTTTTTGTCTTTTGTTTTTTTCCTTTCAAAAGGGGGAAATAGAGGTTAGAAAGGAAAAGAGAAAGGAAGAAAGAAGGAATACCAAGAGAGGAAAAATTTTGCGATGATCACAGTTTTGGCGACCGTGATGAGACTCGTCTTCGTCCGGTTGAATCTATGCCTTGTGCTTTGCTTTGATATTATCTAAGTCTTTATTTTCCAAATGTCAACTTCATTTCCGTGCAAACCTTAGGAGCCTAGACTCTACCCTAGCTGACATCATTGCATATAGGATCTCAGTATGGTTTGGTAGGACCATATTGAGGAGATTATTCCATGTTCACATTAGACTTAGGTCTGAAATACAACTCTCCTCAAATTTCAGTGATTGAATGCAAACAATGTATGCAAGTGTATGCTTCTCTTCATTTAAATTCTATCTCTTTAGGACTTGCATTAGAGCCATTTGATTTCTTGCATTTTGAACATGTTTTTTAAGACATCCCTACCTATATTATCTCGGTCTTCACGTTGTTGGGTTGTCTTACTAAACCATAGTTCGGGAGAGAGCCTCACAACTGGACCACTTATTTGGGTTCGCGCCCCCTTACCACGTACCTAAGGGTCATAGTCCGAGGTATATTAGTAGGTGCTCAAGGATGTTGGGAAGCCATTACCTTAGAACCAGAGAAATACTTCTATGCCACGTACTTCGAGCCTCGGCTTGAGTATATTGGTGTATCTTGATTAGAATCAGATGATCTTAACCTTAGAGTTAGGATTAAGGTCCTACGAGCCTGTTCAAAATTTGCATTTAGTGTCAGCTTCTAGGGAGTGCTATTATGTGCATCATTGCTTGTATAATTTGATTCTTTTATAGATATTATCTTGAAAGATCTTATTCTTCAAAACCCTGGATGTTTATTTCACAAAAAAAAAATTATTTTCTCAAAATTCAGGAATGTATATTTCTCATTATCTTTATTCTTTCATAAATTTATTAAACCCTGGACATTCTTTTAAGTGTCTCCTTTATCTTTCAAAAAGTCCAGATGTATCTTCTTCTTTTCTTCTAATTTATTTAAAATTCTTTTGATCATGCCTGCAATTTTTTAAAATATTCAGGTCTTGTCATCCATCTTCAAAATGCTCTCCTTTGTATATTTTGTCTTCTTTATATAAAATCTTTTTTATCAGGAGATCTCTTTTTCAAATCTTTTAAACTTTTCCCTTACTAACTCTCCTCCTTTCAAAAATTCTTCAATCTAAACCCTTCCTTTATTCTTCAGAAAACATTGACATTCCATCATGGTTCAAACAAGAGCGGGAAGGAGGGCAGCTCTGCAGCACGATGACAGTGAGGTGGAGGAAGTAAACTCTCCTAGATTATCCCGGAAACATGATTCAGATGAGGATGATGTCAACCCAGCAATGTACAAGATATTTCAAAAGATGATGGCAAAAATGATGTCCGAACAAGCTGGGGCAGGTTCAAAGAAAACATCTTCTAAGAACAAGATCAAAAGAAAGCCAATAAAGAAACATGTCAGGATCAACAAGAAAAAAGTTCAGCAGGATGACACTTCTGAGAGTACAGAATCAGTGGGAGAGGATTCCGAGGAAGAACAGTTCGTGTTTGTCCCAAAACATCTGAGACAGCCCAAGAAGGTGGCAGAAAAGCCTGAATCAGTAAACAAGCCTAGAGATGGGGTCCCCGCAGAAGATTCAATTCAAGCACTGCCTAAGATGGTCAAGGACCTGCAAATCCGAGATAAAGGAAAGAGAGTTTACACCATGAAAGACTTCTACCTTGGTCTAGATGGGGACAACAGCTTGGAAGACCTCCCCAGAAAATTCATTAAATTTGATGGATCCAGCAACCCAAAGGCTCATCTTGCAATGTTCTTCGCGGAATATGTCAGATTCAGTGAAGACAATCGTGCTCTTTTCTTGTGCTTCCCTCGCAGTTTGGAAGGCGTGGCAGCAAAGTGGTATGCAGAACACATCAACCTTGTTGAACTACGCGATTTTGATAAAGTTGTTAATTTATTCATGGAACGGTTCATGTTCAACACCGAGGCATTGCCAACCCTCAATCACTTATACAACCTGAAGCAAGAGGACAAAGAAAAGGCCGTAGATTTCATTCGCAGATAGAGAGACACATGTAATAAAATAAGAACCCCCATTTCAGAAGAGCACGCGCTCCAAGTCATCTTGAACAATTTTTCTTAGCCTCTCAAAAGCCTTGTTTTCACTTACCCATCAAAATCATTCATAGAACTTATTGAACGAGTTGAGTGGCTCGAAATGGGGATGGACAATGGGAATTATGAGGGCATCACTCTCATCAATAGCGATCAAGACCTCAAAAAGAAGGCAAATTATACCTTCTCAGCTAACTCTGGGGGCAATAGCAGCAAGGATAGCAAGAACAAGCAGACAGGTCAGCGAGAGGAACCCTTCAAGCAGAATGACAAGCCAGTTCCAGCCAAGCAGAAGGAGAAGATAAAACGTGAAGGTTGGGGTTATGACCGCCAATTCACTACTCTGGAACAATCCCTCGAGCAACGTCTGGAGTACATGTTGAGCAAAGATATGATTAAACTTCTGAGAGTTGTTGATCCCCTGGCCCCCCTGAGAAAATGGAAGGACAAATTCTGCAAGTTTCACCGAGCAGTGGGGCACGATACCGAGCATTGTTTCATTTTAAAGAACATCATCCAGGATTGCATTAATAAAAATCTTCTAGTAGAGGACGAAGATGAAGAGCAGCCCGCTGTCCTAACCAAGCCTTTCCCGGACCACTCCAAGAACTAATGATGTTGAAGTTTCTTTGTTTTTTCTCCTTTTCTTAGCAGTCATCTTGTAGGGGCAAGTCACCTCCAGTCTTCTGTGATCTTTTTTTATCACATACTTGTAAATATCCAAGTTTTGTTTTCAGTCGTTACTTATCAATGAAATGTCAATTTCCTTCCTATCTTTGATGTTCAATTCTTATTTCTTTCGCTATATTTGGGGCATTTTTTGTTAAAAATTACATTTACACTTTAAAATATTCTTTTGTCATCAAATTCCCATTCTTTTTAGGACGAGGGGCAATCCCGACAATCATCCATGAGAAAAATGATATTACCTATGAGGGTTTTTCAAAATCATAAAAATCTGAAAAAAAATCTGCAAAATCTTCATCATGATCACCAAAAGTTCAAAATTTTGATCCAATCTTTCTCAAAATCAACCAAGTGTGTTGATCCTCCTTTTCAAAATCGGTTTTAAACCACTATTTTCAAAGAATTAACCCTCATAATGATCTCTCTTCAAAATCAACCCTCGTGTTGATTCTTCTTCAAAAGATCAGCTCTCATGTTGATCATTCTTCAAAATCAACCTCACAGTTGATCCACTTTCAAAAAAAATAATTGGTTTTCTCATGAATATTCCCCTCTCACTTTAAAGATCCCACGTGCAGGCAGGGTCAAACAAATTCTTTTCCTCGATCAACTTTTTTTATTTGTTAATTTTTATCAGTCTTGTCAATTTTTTATTCATCTTTATCGATTTTGTCAAATTTATTAATTCTTCATTGATTTTATTAATTTTTCTTGTCAATTCTTATTTCAATTACCCTTTCAGGTTAAGGGATAAACCTGATGCCTCTTTTCCCATGAGGTATTCCTTTTTCCTTCATTCTTCCCACTCAGGTTAAGGGATAAACCTGAATCTTCCCTCTCAGGTTAAGGGATAAACCTGAACCTCGTCCAACGAGGTCCTTCTTCCTTCAGAATAAAGAATAGTCCTGAAGTCTTTTATCATCTTTCAAGCATTATCAATTTTCCATCAATTTTGTCAATTCTTACCAGATCCTGGTCAATCTTTATCAATTCTTTGTTTCTTATTCTTTATCAATTTTATTTGATTCTTTATCAATTTTATCAATTCTTTTGATTCTTTATCAAGCCTTTTATCAATTTTGCCAAATTTTATTCCCTCCCCGTTCAGGATAAGGGGTTAATCCTGAAAATCAGACCACATACAATTGACTATGATGGTCTTCTTCATTACAAGTCAAATAATTCAGTCCTCAAACTAGTCATTCTCAATCCTAAATTTGGTCCTCGCACTGACAATTTTTCAAAATTCAACCTTTTGATTAAAACTTTCTGTCAAAAACCCGAGTTTTGACTCAGGCTTCTATTTTGGATCCAATGCTCGTGTTGGAACCAATCATTTCTTCAAAAATTTGAGTTTTCAAAACTCGGGTTTTCTTTTTATCTTTTATTCTGAAGATCTGAGTTCTGACTCGGGTTTTCCCCTTTTATCTTTCGTTTGAAGTTCTGAGTTTTGACTCGGACTTCCTTTTGGATCCAATGCTCGTGTTGAAACCAATCGTTGCTTCAAAAATTCGAGTTTTCAAAACACGGGTTTCTCTTTTATCTTTTATTTTGAAGATCCGAGTTCCGACTCGGGTTTTCCCCTTTTATCTTTCATCTGAAGATCTGAGTTCCGATTCGGACTTCCTTTTGGATCCAATGCTCGTGTTGGGACTAATCGTTGCTTCGAAAGTTTGAGTTTTCAAACTCGATTTTCTCTTTTATCTTTTATTTTGAAGATCCGAGTTCTGACTCGGGTTTTCCCCTTTTTATATTCCCTCTTCCTTTTTAAATACCCGAGTTCTGACTCAGACTCTTATCTTTTTCAAAAACCCAACCCTCAGGTTGGTCCATCCATCCTTTCAAATATCCGAGTCCCGACTCGGGTTCTTCTCTTTTTCAAAAAACCCAACCCTTAGGTTGGTCCGCCCATCTTTTTAAAATATCGGAGTTCCGACTCGGACTCTCTTCTTTTTCAAAAAACCCAACTGCCAGGTTGGACCTTCTTCCAAAATCCAACCTTTTGGCTAATCCCTTCCAAATCTCAAGCTTCAGGCTTATTCTCGTCAAAAATTTCTTCTTTCCCGTTCAAGATAAGGGATAATCCTGAAACCATTCATAGAAGCAGTGTAGCCTTCTATAATGGTCCTTCAAAAATCTAGTCTAACACTGGTCCTTCACCAAATCCAATTCTCACATTGGTCCTTCATAAAATCCAATTCTCACATTGGTCCTTCATCAAATCCAATTCTCACATTGGTCCTTTATCAAATCCAATTCTCGCATTGGTCCTTCTAAATCCAGTTTAACACTGGTCCTTCATCAAAACCAATTCTCGCATTGGTCCTTCACCAAATCCAATTCTCACATTGATCCTTCTAAATCCAGTTTAACACTGGTCCTTCATCAAAACCAATTCTCGCATTGGTTCTTCATAAAATCTAATTCTCACATTGGTCCTTCCAAATCCAGTTCAACACTGGTCCTTCATCCAAAATTCAATTCTCACATTGGTCCTTCCAAATCCAGTTCAACACTGGTTCTTCATAAAATCTAATTCTCACATTGGTCCTTCCAAATCTGGTTCAACACTGGTCCTTCATCCAAAATCCAATTCTTACATTGGTCCTTCCAAATCCAGTTCAACACTGGTCCTTCATCCAAAATCCAATTCTCACATTGCCCTTCCAAATCCAGTTCAACATTGGTCCTTCATAAAATCCAATTCTCACATTGGTCCTTCCAAATCCAGTTCAACACTAGTCCTTCATCCAAAATCCAATTCTCACATTGGTCCTTTTAAATCCAGTTCAACATTGGTCCTTCATCAAAACCAATTCTCACATTAATCCTTCACCAAATTCCAATTTTCACAAATTGGTCCTTCAAATTCCAGTTTTATGTTGGTCCTTCAAAACTCCAATGTTTAAATTGGTCCTTCAAAATTCCAATTTTTCATAAATTGGTCCTTCAAAATTCCAATGTTCTCATTGGTCCTTCCAAATTCCAATTTTTCAAATTGGTCCTTCAAAACTCCAATGTTTACATTGGTCCTTCAAAATTCTAATATATATATTGGTCCTTTAAAATTCTAATTTTCACAAATTGATCCTCCACATTTTCAGTTTTATCCCAATCCTTCAAAATTCTAATGTATACATTGGTCCTTCAAAAGTCCAATTTTCTCAAAATTGATTCTTCAAAATTTAAGTCCTTCAAAATTCCAATGAGTATATTGGTCCTTCAAAATCCCAATTTTCTCAAAAATGATCCTTTAAATTTTCAGTTTTATCCTAGTCCTTCAAAATTCCAATGAGTACATTGGTCCTTCAAAATCCCAATTTTCTCAAAATTGATCTTTTAAATTTTCAGTTCCAAATATTTACATTGGTCCCTCAAAATTCCAATTTTCACAAATTGGTCCTTCAAACTCCAGTTTAACACTGGTCTTTTATCAAAATCCTTTACCAAAATCATTCTCAAATTCCAGTTTAACATTGGTCCTCTACCAAATTCTTTTACCAAGGTCCTTTACCAAAATTTTTTACTTAACCTCATTTTTTAAGTTGATCCTGGAAAGGCCAATTTTACTGATCAAAATTGCCAAAATCAAATATTTCAGCTCAAGGTCCTATCAAAATTTATATTGAGTGATTATTTCACAAAAGATTCTCGAAAACTTTGTCACTCGGCTGAAAATGTGTTGATTCCAATATTTTATTGCACACAAGAATCACCTCAGATTATCTGTAGTATTCTTTTCAAAAGGGTGAAGCTTTTTGCGAAAAAGAGTAAAATTCAAATCTTCTCTCTGTTGATCAACCAAGAGGATGTAAGAAATATCCTTGGTATGATTAGTGAAGGAAATATTCAATGATGTTGATCATAGCTATAGCGCATGTTTAAAGACGATTTTCTGACAATCAGGCAGTGGAAATATCCTGAGCGATAAAAAGAATCCACTCAATCCATATCTCCTTATTCGTCTAAGTTACAATCAAATATCTGCAAAAGGGATCTCTCAATTGTCGTCAAGTTGAAGACGAATATGCGAGCTAGACCCTCGGGGCCAAAGAAGATTCAGATCATCTCCGAGATGAAGGAGTTTATGACGGATCCTTCCAGGGAACGTTCAGATCGCCGTCAAGATTAAGGCGATTGCGCTGAACCTCCTGACAAACCCTAAAAGATATTTGATTGTTGCTATCATCTAGAGATTTTCAATCGATGAGTCAATATCATCAGTATAGTTCCTGAGAAAAAGAAGGATCGGAGCATCTCCAAGATGAAGTAGTTTGTGACGTACCCTTCTCTGAAGAAAAAGAGAAAAGCTAGGACATCTCCAAAATGAAGGATGATGTAATGAACTCCCCCCCCCCCCCAAACCCAAAAAGCTCAATGTCTCAAAAAGAGTGCCAGAAAGACCATTATGGGAAAAGCCTCAGGATATCAAACTGCCAAAATTGCCATGAATCATCTTTTTTTATGCGAAATCCTTTCATCAATGTCTTTTCACTGCTTGCTTTTATGAAATTAAGAGTATTTCTTCTTTGTTCATATCAAGGAAATAGATAGCTTCCTTGAAGAAACTCAATAGCTTTAAAATTTGAATCTGACTCTGAAATCCAGGAAGTTAAACTCATGTTGGAGGAAATACTCTAGGTAAAAGAGGGAATATCTTTCGCACATACGTGCACACTTTCAAGCATTTGAATCAACTACAATTTCATCTTATTGGCAAAATTTTCTGGTTATCCAAAACTAAAATAAATGCTCAATATCTATTTTGATACAACCTAGCATTCTTTATATTTTTCAAAGAAAGTTGCCTCATTCTAGTGAGGTATTTCTCCCAGGCCCATCATGGTCTTCTCCCTCAAGGAATCCATGCTTTTTATATTCATTCAAATAAAGATTATACATGAACCTCGTCTCACGAGGTATTTTCCAAAAATGTCCCATCATGGTTTTTTAAAATATCTTCGTCCCATTCAGATTAAGGGCTAAACCTGTGTCTTTTCAAAAAATCTTATTTTTATCTCGGCCATAAGACTTCTTCAAAATCTCTCCTTTTATCATTCCAGGATATTCATCCCAAAGTCCCATCACGATTTCCTCATTTTTCTTCTGTCCAAATTACTTTCTTCTTGAGGATTTCTTTTCTTCCCAAAACCTTTCAGGATAAGGTGCCTAAACTAAGAATAATATTCCTCAAAAATAAAATTCTTCCACACCAGGTTCAGACTTTCTGACTGGGGCATTTTTAAGAAAATTTGGCGTGTCTTCTTTGCCGCTAAGCTCGGCTTACAACCGGCTTACCAGCAAAGAGGGACATCTGTGAACACCCCAAATTTTCCAAAAATCTAAAAAAATCCTTCTTTGCGCCTGACCTCCGACTTCTAAATAAATTAAGTCAATTTTAACCAAAATTCCAATCATTTCTCAAATTCGTCAGAATCCAAACTCAATTTTCATTTTCGACCCAATTTCTGGTCAAAAACGGGCCTGGATCCATTCTGGAATCCCAATTTTCAAAATTAACCTGATATTTTCCATAAACTCCATTTTTAGAAAAACCTTACAATTTCAAAACAAATATTTTATAAAAAGACTTCAAATGCCTCGTTTTGTCCCAATCTGTTAAAATCCTCATGTTTTCGGGTTTTCTTCTTTCAAACACTCAGAATTTTACTTAGTCTTTAAGATCCTTTTTACTAAAAACCTCTTTTTTTTCTAAGAAAACCTTTTAGGTGCCTTTTGAAAATTTTAAAATCTCAGAGGTTTTCTTTTAAAAAATCCAAAAATAGCTTTCCGCTAGCCGTAGGAGCTCTCTTTCCCTCCATCGCACCCTCTTTCCCCAGCCGCTCATCTTCAACGACTCCTCCCTTTCCCGAACCTTCTCCCCCCCTCCTTAAAAGGGTGCACAGAGGACTCCATCTCTCATCCGTCTTCTACCCTTCCATGCTTCTTCTCTCTTTCTACCTCGATCCCCAACTTCTTCTTCCCGATCTTTCCTTTCTTCCATCTCTTCTCTGAGTCTTCTCCTGCAAGAGTTTGAAGGATCATCTCTCGAGATACCACGTCCCCGCAATCATCCTCTCGATCATCCATGACCTCACAATTCGCCAACATCCATTTTTCATCGCCTCCCTCTCTCGCATCTCTCTCCTTCCTCTCTATTATCCACCCCATCCATTCCTCACCTCCTCATTGCTTTCTCTTCCTTCTCCAGCATCGTCTTCACCTACTCCTCTTTGATTCACCTTGTTTCACCCTCTCATGGCATCCCTTTTTCTCCTGCAATAATAAAAGGTTTCCACTTCTCTTCTGGCTTCCTCTAGTGCCTTGTCCTTCTCTAGATTTTGAAGTCCCACAACAACGAAGAAGTTGTTGAAAAAGACCCCCTGCTCCGCCATTAAAGATTTCTGCAGAACCACGGAGCTGTTAAAGATTCTCCAGCATAAGGTAGTATGGGATATGATTCTTTCTTTGGTGCTTGTATTCTTAAAATGTATGAAACTTGTGGGTTGGGTTGACATTTGGGGTTCATTTCCCCCTGTGGCTGTTATAATATCTCATGGGCAAGCTGTGGCGACTACTGGTAAAGGTTTCTGGTCAAACCCAAGTAGTCCTTCATTAGGTTCTGCTGCAATCTGGGAAAATACCAAGCTTCAAGGTTTTAGTCTCAGGGATCGAGTGAGTTCACAGTGTAGGACTTGATCCCATCGTGCAAGGTGCATGGAAAATTTCTGTTGCAGATAGTCGGAAAGAAGTCAGCAATAAATCAACTTACAGCAGATCCACTTGATGTTATCATGAAGTCTTGGTTATCTGCAGCATAACATCAGATTCTTCATTCAGAAACAAGCACACTGTTTGGAACAGTTACTTGATGCTGGATGATCTGCCTTTCAAGTTTCAAGAATATTGTCTTCACAAATACTTTCAGGGCTGAAGTTATATGAGTTGATTCAAGTATTGAAAATGGATTCCACGAAGCAACCAATGGCTCCCTTTCTAGATATCCTCAGAATGGAGCGTGTTCGAACAATTTTGAGATATAAATATCCTTATCCACATGAGCATTCACATCATGCGATGATTGTTGTGTTTGTGGGCTGTCTGTTCTTTATCTCCTCAGATAACATGCATACGTTTATCCGGAAGTTGGACAAAAACATCAAATGGTGGTCAATATATGCATGTTTAATTGGATCTTTTTTTATCCCCATTTTAAGCCAAGCTATTCCAATTTCAGTCGTTGGTATGTATCAAGTCTACACTGTTTTTCTCCATAGTCCCATGGTTAATTGTTGCATCTGCTTGCTGACGGAATCTAATGTTTACTGAAGGTTGGGGTTTTGTTTGCATTAGGTACAAGTAATTTTTAATTGTGAACACACTATTTTGCAGGTATGTTGCTTGAATATTTATTGCTGCTTTGTACCACTTCCCTAGTTTTCAATCAATGGGAGTCGATATGAGGATGAATCTCTCTCTCTCTTTTGACATTATAGTTCTCATCTGTATTGCTTCTTATTATTTTCTCACATCTTCACAGTGGTTCACTATGAACCACTGTGATCACATATGTTAAATCACAACCATTCGTGAGAAGGCTGTGATTTTTCTCACATCTTCACAGTGGTTCACTATAAACCAATGTGATCACATGTGTTAAATCACAGCCATAGCCATTCGTGAGAAGGTTGTGATTTTTCTCACCTCTTCACAATAGTTCTCTATCAACCATTGTGTTCACATTCGCTAAATCACAGTCATTCGTGAGAATGCTGTGATTTTTCTCACATCTTCACAATGTCATGGTAAGTCATAGAATTATCCAAAATCATGGTATATGCTCTTGCCAACACCCATCTTACCTTCTCCTATACCATCTGCTGCTAGTATAACGATAGCCATCATACCTACTTCTCCTCAATAATGTCATCGTTGGCATCTCATCTACTACAGCCTCAACAGTGTCCATGCACTGCTATGATTCACTTGCATTCTCACGGCATCCACCCTGTGTTAACATCTATAGCAGCTACGGTGATTTCCTCCATATCACCTAATCCCAAGTGCATTTTCACTCCATGTTTGCCCCATCATCTGCATTTAACATTGGGTATTTGCATTTATATCTTCACTTGCCCATAGCAACCACACATAACATACATGTCATTTTACTTTAGCTTACAACATATTCCTCTCACCCATTACAAACGTCGTGTGTATCCTACCATGTGCATTCCTTTTCATATATGTTTTCCCCTTTAGCATGAATGCTTGCCTATACATCTCTTTAATCGATGTGTATATCTGCATATGTTTCTCTCATTGGCATACATATATATATCAGAGGTAGATGTCACACTTAGCTATAAATATGCAATTTTTGCCATGATATATTCCATATCTTTAGCCTATGGTTTTTACATTAACCTTGTTTCACAGAGATATATGGAAAATGTTGATTTTCTCTCTTAGATTAGAATTCTATCATCTCAAATCTCCTTTCAATGATTGTAATAGCTAGATACAATGAAATATTGCATTCTTTGTACTAGATTAGAATGTATGAGCATCCATGTTTTAGAAATGTTTGTTTTTCATATCATTCTTCCTCTTTTGGCAAAATGTCACAAATGGAAACACGAATGGTACGCGCACCATTTTATAAAACGTAATTAATCCTAAGTTGATGATTTACATCAATGGCCATAGTCAGGATGTAAACAAAACTTAGGATTTTCATCTTTTATATAATAACATTGGATCCACACTGGGTCCCTCTTCAAAAATCATCATATTTTTTAAAATATATATCTTCTTCTTTTATGAGAGTTTAAGTCAAAATTAATTCAACATATATATCAATGGCCATAGTTAGGATATATTGAGAGTTAATTTCATTTTAAACTCTATAAAAGCACCAAAATATATTTTATTTTTCACCTGAATTCAAATATGATTATTATATAATACATTCAATGACCATAGTCAGGGATGTATTATATCTTCAATCTTATTTTAATTCACTTAAAGAATGAAATATGCTTTTCAAATCCAATTTCAAATTCTTTAAAATCATTTCATCATTTCGGATAGAATTGCATCATATTTTCAAAATTCTTTTTCAAAATCCAAGTGATTTCCTTCAAATATCTTCTTCACTTCTCAAATCAATTTTCAGCTCTTGTAAATTCAAATACCATCTTCAGATTCTAACTTTAAATTCAAAGTCCAATTTGACTTTGGAATCTCAAATATATTTCTATATTCAGAATTCAATTTTTAATTCAAAACCAAATTCAGATTCAATTCAACATCTCAAAAAATTCAATTTCAAAGTTCAATTTAACTTTGAAGTTTCTGATTCATCTTCTGATTCCAAATTCAGACTTCAATTTTGAAGTCCAATTTGACTTTGAAATTCATTTGTATATTCAAAATTCAAATTCTAATTCTAGTCAAATTTCAAAGTTCAAATCAACTTTGGAATTCTAAATTCATTTTCAGTTTTCAAATTCAAAATCAACTTAACATCTCAGATCAAAATTCAAAGCTCAATTTAAACTTTAAAACTCCTGATTCATCTTCTAAAATTTAAACTTCAAAATCCAGTTTTAAAATTTGAATCCAACTCTATTTAGGGATCCAGATTTCCAAAATCCAATCTCATTTTTGGATCTCAGACTTCGGATCCAAATCCATTTAGGATTCAGAATTCAACTTCATTTTTGGATCCCAGACTTCAGATCCAATTCCATTTAGGATTCAGACTTTGTATTCAAATTTCATCTTGGATCCAAAATTTCAAATCCAATTCCATTTCCAATTCCATATTTCAAATCCAAATCTATCTTGATTTCCAGATTTCAAATCTAATTCCATTTTCAGATCCCATTTGGACTTCTCAAATCCATCTCTATTTTTAAATTCCATTTGGATTTCTCAAATCCAAATTCCACCCTGATTCCAAACTTTAAATCTGGAATCCAATTCTGTTTCAAATTTTATCTCCTCTTCTAAATCCAAGTTCAAAATAAAAATTCAGAGTCCATTCCTGACTCTGAAACTTCATTTATTTTCTCTCAGTTTATTCTTTCAAATTCAAAATTTATTTTCTCAACTCTGATTATTTCAAAGACTTAGAACTTCAAATATCTTTTTTATCTCAAGTTCTAAGTTAGATTCAACTTTCAAAAATCATTTCTTCACTCCATTATCAAGTTCATCTCAGAAAACTTGAAAATTTCCAAATCATTTTTCAAAAGACCATACATCTTTGCATTCACATAAGCATGATTCTTTGTGCATTTTTAGACTTAGGATAAATTCTTAGATAATATTTAGGCAAAACAAAAAGGCATAAATTTGATCCTTGGTTCGATTACCCCTGGTAAAGGCGCCAGGGACGGTCGAACCTCGTACCGCCGAGCGAATCCTGTCTCCCAATTTTCTCGCAAATATTTCAAAACAGAGGCGAGTAATCTTTTAAAATCTTTTCAAAATTAAGGTCAAGTGAGACCTTCGCAAAAGAGTTCCTCTCTCCTCTTATTTTCTTTTCTCTTCTCTCTTATTTTTTGTCTTTTGTTTTTTTTCTTTCAAAAGGGGGAAATAGAGGTTAGAAAGGAAAAGAGAAAGGAAGAGAGAATGAATACCAAGAGAGGAAAAATTCTGCGATGATCACAAGGTAGAATATAGTATCTAAATTTTTTCAATGTTAATTTGATTCAGATATTATCAAAACAGAGAGTTTTTAAAGTCCACTTTTTAAGGACATATTCATAAATAATTAAATTGTCAAGGACAAAATGATAATTTATTAGTCCAGTAGCATATTTAGGTAAATCCTCAACTATATAAGGGCAAAAAGGTAATTTTTATGCTAAGGCATTTTCAGGAAATTGATAAAATTACCAAGGATAAAACGATAATTTTTCATCCGAATGGCAAGTTTAGGTAAATTTCTAAACCACTGAAGGATAAAATAGTAATTTTCCATACCCAAGTGGCATTTTGCTTATATGAGATCTGAATAAGGGTAATTTAGGTATAAAATTTGGGTATTAAAATGTGATTTAATATATTATTATTATTATTTTAACATTATTTAATATATAGAACATGGTTTTCTAAAAACCATATCCTTAAAAACTATGGGAGAACATGGTTTTCCAAAACCATGTTCTCTGGGTATCAACGTATTAGAGAGAGGGTGACACTCTCCCTCTCTCTCTCTTGCTGACACGTGGCAAGGGAGAGGGTGAGTCACCCCCTCCCCTCTCAAAATTTTGACACATAAGAGGAGTGTGGGGCCCACAGGAGGGGCACCACCTACTCAAGGGCCTATAAATAGCCCCCACCCCTTTTTCTCTCTACAACAATTTCCTCTCTCATTTTCTCTCTAGATCTCTCTCTCCTAAACCCTCTCTTTCTATCTCTAACCCTAGCCCTTCTCTCTAGAAATTCTAACCCAAACCTCCATTAAATTCTTGGTTTCTTCCTCCAAAACCCTTTGAGCCCCTTCTCTCTATCCTAATATGGTCTTCATTCCTTCAAAGTAGTGCTCACAGGTCATAATCGGCTTCTAGAGTCTATATAGCGAAAATTCTGCTCAATTCAACAAAAATTCTAAAATTTTACTACAAAAAATGTTTCCCGAATCTTTACAAATAAGGTAAGTATTTGTATTCTTTATCTAGACCCTAGCATGTGCCCGTAAGACCTTTGGGATTTCTTTTTGGATTTAAATTGAGGCGATTTTGATAAAATTTAATCCAACCCTGTCTCTACACAGGGGAGGTTCTGTTAAAATTTTTCTAAATGTTTTTAAACATTCAGAACTACTATAGCAGTAACAAAATTTTTATAAAGATTTTTAAAAAATAAAACTATTATACTAGTAGTTCTGGCAAAAATTTCATAATATTTTTAAAATTTTGAATTATTATAACCAGAGTTCTGGCAAAAATTTTACAAACATTTTAAAGATTTTGAATTATTTTAGTAGGAATTATGTCAATTTTTTTTTAAATATTTAAAAAAAAATGGATTTCTATAAAGGGAATTCTATCAAAAAATTTTAAAATCCTTTCTAGACATTTAAATATTTTTTTTTAAAAACCTTTATCAAAAATTTTATGACACGAAGTCATGTCAGAATTTTCACAACTCGAAATCAAGTTCAAAACCCTTTTCGAATATTTGAGTTATTACAAAGAAAACTGTGTAAAGAATTTTATAAAAATTTAAGGTCATTTTAAAATAGCCTTTAGATTTTTTATAAATATAATAAAGATTTAAAAAAAAAGGATTTTCTCTAGTTTATATAGGGTAAGTACTGCCCCAAAATTTAGTAGAAAAATAAAATCTAATATAATAAATTTTTTACCAGAATAAATCAAAGAACATAGTGGTCTTTTGTTCAACTTCGATATACCAGTTACTAAATAAAAATCAAAGTAAGTTTTCTATCAAAGACTTATAATTTTTATATTAAACATGTTTCTAATGCATGTATGCTTAATCAAAATTTTATTCATGCCCATATACATAAATTTTAGCATATGCATGAATAAATAAACGTCTATTAAAATGATAAGATTAAGGGTTAGTTGAACCATGTGGATTTCAAACTAAAACATCAAAAAAATTATAAAATGTTATAGCCAAGGTTCAAGCTATTTTCAAATGTCATTAAATAGAGCAATTGTTGTGTAGCATGTTATTTCTTGCAAAATTTTGTTATGCGGGCTTTTTAAACCCAAGAGGTGCAAATAGGGCACCCATTTGCTTTGAGTCATGTCTACACACAATCTTATATAGTCCGCTTTTATTGGCGAGTGTTCACTTTTATCGACCAACACTAAATGGGTTTGGTATGTATAACCTTAATATTTACCCTGAACAAGTATTTGGGCTGTCGAGCTTTGGTTTTACCTATAGATATGAAGCTCATAAAATGTTAAACCCTATAAAAGAACCCTTTAGGCTCATTCAGGACTGTATCGACTCTGAAAGGGGTAGATGGTACAATCAGGAGTAACATTGTAATATTATTGTGGGAATGATAGATTCTTAGTGGGTCTTCTGTCACTTAGGTTAGGAGGTCGAGGCTATCGACATGTCTTAAGCAATAGACCTCAGACTACCGCAGACAGTGGATGCATCTTTTTGTTTTGGTTCCTTAGCAAGGATTCTTCTTGGTCATTGACTGCTTGCTTTGGGGTCTAGTTCAGTGAGGTATCTGGGTAAAACATACTAGAATAATATTCTCCCAGAATGTTTTGTTTGAATGTGAATGTTGTCTCCTACGTAACAGGATGTATGGTAAATATTGAAACAAAGACCTTCTCTCTCTTACAAATTGATATAAAAATATACCCTATTAATATATTACATAATCATGGTTTAAGTTGCATAATTGTTTACTGAAGCATGCAATTTTATTTATAATATGAATTTGAATTACTAGAATTATGCTTAATATTTAAATTATCTAAATTTGATAATTACTTATCCAACTATCATAAGTCAGACTCTGTTTTATGGAAAATACAGGTTCAGGTATGGAGAACTCTACACAATAGTAGATATTGGACAAAAGCAGCATCAAAGAAGCCAGATTTCCAAGATCTCGAGAATACTTTAGGATTTTTAAAATTTTAATCATAAATGTTTAATTATGCGGACTTTTTGTAAATGACTTGTATATAATGCATGTTTGAATTTAATTATGACCTTGTTTATATTGTGGTTCCTAGAATGTAACCCACCCGAAGTTTTAAACCGAAGTTTAAAATGGTTTTCGCTGTTTATTTTAAAAGAAAAAAAAACTAATTTTTACATATTTTTTAAAGGTTAAAAATCTTGGGGTGTTACATTAACCACCTATATCCAAACCAAAATCACCATAGAAACACACATGAGTCGACCTTCCCCCTGCTAAGTCAACCCTCACTCTATAGGAGTCAACCCTGGCAAAAAAGTGTCAACTCACCAACTACAGCAGTCAACCCACACACAGCAGGAGTCAACTCTTGAATCCCATGGATCGACCCTCGTGGCCAGCCAAAATAACATTAGAATAACAATGTGTCGACTCTTGAGCAGCATAAGTCGACCCCTAAGAACCCTTCATTTGGTTTCACACTCTGAAAATCAAATTGTCACAAGTTTAAGGGCACTATTTCAAGTGCAGCAACACCCCAAATCCAACATTCATGCTCATGTTTAAAGCAGTCTCTGCATATTTCCAATCATTACAATATAATCTCACAAATTTATGCTCACATAGACACTATAACTATGTATTGCCACACTTGCAATAGGAACCTCAAACACCAATACTCATGCTCATTCAAATTACGTAATGTCATACTTGCACTACAAACATAACAACAGACTTCTATGATTTTGTACTGCCACACTTGCAATACGTGCAAACCATCACATCACATACGTGCTTGCCTACCACCCGTGCATCTCAACATGAACTAAGTTACTCCTTATATAATGAGCCCAACTGACCCTCATAAAAATAGTGGATTTTTTTAAAACAATTACAGAAACTAACCCAAGGATTTGAGGCATTATAGATTTAATATATCAAACCATACCGTGCATTGAATCAATTAAAGAATAAACAAAATTTTATTAATTTAAATCAAATTATTAAAATAGTTTAAGACATGAAAATCAACTATATCAACTCAAGCCACCTTGTCAGAACTCAAAACACCAGTACACCAGTCACATTGCTCGTAATCTCCACCCAACTAGTCAAAACATCACTAAGCATTTGTTCATGTAAAACAATTTTAAGAAAACGGGTAAAAACCAAAGTCCTTTGTATGAATTCCTCTAAAAATCCAAATAGTAAAGAAAAAATAAAAATTAATTCATGCATAATTTTTAGAGGAATATTACAAGCAATAACTTACCATAATTATTTTACTATTCAAGCATTCAACCAAATATCATGCAGAAACAAATATTATGCAAAACCAAATAAGCATGAATGCATGAACTAATGTTGAACAGTAAATTATGCATGATTCAATGCACATACATGAATAACTTATTAAATTATTTATCAAAGTTGTTTTTGCATGCATGTCCCTATTAAATGCACACAAATTTAATTTTCACTTTTTCTTAAACCTACGATTACTCAAAACAAACATAAATTCTTGAAGTTCAATTTAGGTTTCCAGATATAGATAAACACACGATTTGTATTTTATTACAGGGTTTCACACTTATTCTTCGACTGATATAAAAAATTAAAACCATTTATCAGAATATTAGAAATCAACATCTAATGTCAGGACATCCGAAAAATCAACATCCACTCACATCACTTTCTTGGTGTATCAAAACTATAACTGAGTCAACAACACCCCAGGCAAAGTGGTTGAAATCTCCCTAAAACCATGTCCGGAAAGTGAACCACCGTGTCAGGTTCAGGGGCATAACCACACATGGAGTTTTAGTATTTTCACGGTCCCCCATAACCATCATTCATGATTCCCACATTGTGGAATGAACATAAAGAAAGCGATTAATTACACTATTTGGTCTCTTTTACCTTTTAAATGATTTCAAGTTCTTTACATAGGAACTGTTTTGCAAATCAAACATGCAAAGCCAATTTTGAGCTCTACCACTCATAATTTAACAATGCAATTAACTTTGAAAAACCAATTAATTTTTATAAATAAATTTTGTAATGTATAAATAAAATCAACAATAATTAAAGTAACACATGCTCATAGCCTACACAGTCTATAGTAGTTAACATCTGACCACCAACACATCTCAAAAGTGATTTATGCATACTTGCAAAATTTCAGTGAACATGCAACACACACACACAGTTTTCAAATATGTTCACAATGCACATTCAAAACACATAAAAATAAATACACATTAATCCAACCACATATGCATGCGAATAAAATGCTTGCAGAACATGTCATTCATAATTAATTCCATACATAAACAACCAAACATGCATATGATCATAGTCTTGCAAAAATCAAATAAATTTCAAATTTTGGCGTATGATATGCACCATTGCAAGCTAATCAAATTAGGATCAGGTTAATGTAGATAATCAAATCACAATTATGTATGTAAATCAACCATCACGAAACCATACATAGCTAGTCCGATAATCAAGCCAATAGCTAGGGTTGATCCATGTATATGATCACAGTCATGTACATGGGTCAGCTAAGCTGAAAAATACATATTTTTAACTTGCTAGTTGATCCATGTGCATGATCAAAACCATGTACATAAGTCGGTCAAACCACAATCAACATGTACTAGCCTTGCTGGCTGATCCATGTGCATGTTCATAAATATGTACATAGGTCAGCCAGACTTGTACCAATGTGTACAACATACTGGTTTATCCATGTGCATGGGTTGGCTAGACTTATGTACATGATTATACATGCTGGTCTCCTCATGTATATATGCTAAACTCAATGAAAACTGAACATAAAACATATATGATACATAAGCATGTGTGTAGAATAGATTTGAATCAAAATGATTTAATGCATAATCATGTAATTAGAACATATCTGAATTGAAATAGTATGAACAAGTACATGGTAGATCTAAAAAAAATAAAGTTAACATATGATTCAGTATATCTGAAAAAAATAAAGTAGACATGTGGTACAACAAATCCAAACCAGATCTGCATAATGCATACACTCAACAGATCTGAACCAGATCTGTGTATATAAATACATGGCAGATCTGACTAGATCTGTATGCTTATATTTGGCAGATCTGAACCAGATTTGTACGAGCATAAACTCGACAGATCTGAACTAGATCTTCATGAGTACACAATTGGCAAACCTGATTTTTTTTACAGATGCATATGTATGCACACGCTAAGTTAAAAATAGTAAAATATACTCAGTTGTATGCATGTCTAAAAAATATTATCAGATATGAATATATATATATATATATTCAGCATGTTTGGTCATAAAAAAATTGACAACATATATTCAGATGTATGAATATCAAAATAAACAAATCTAAAACTTTATGCATGTCTTTAGATGCAAATCTAATAAAACCAATAAACCTAAATACATGTGCCTCTTTACATAACAAAAAATTTGAACATGTACATGTCTACAAATATATTAAATGGCATGAATAATAAAAATTACTAAAACAGATTATATGCATCCATATGTATATTTACTACGCATAAGTAATAAAATAGAAAATTGACATGCTTATTCTTGGGTATAAAATTGTCAAATTTGAATATGTATAAGCATATACGTATTCAAACACGTGAACTATGAAATTGACATGTATATTTTCAAATTTTTTGATGCACAAGAGAAATTGTCATTCATAAAAATAAATCTATATACATATATATATATATATATACATGAAATTAGATTTTCCTATTTCCTCTAATACTTATACATAAATCAATTTATACGTATTCTTATCCTGTAAGTATTTCGAAAAAAACCTATACCTTGATCGATGAATGGGGAAAGACCAGAAAAACTCAGAAAAAATGATGGATATATGAAAAAAAGAACTATTTTCTTCTTCTTCTTTTCTTTCTTTCTTCTCTTTTCTCTCTTTTTTTCTTTTTTTTCTTTGTCTCTCTACATGATTTTTCTTTCTCACCTCTCTCTCTTTAGAATATTAATTCTAGAGAGAGAGACTAACCTGTCTTATATATTATTTTATTTATTTATTTATTTTATAGTTTCTAGATAGGAGTGGTGTTCCCTCTAGAGATTTCTTCTAGAGAATAGAGTTCTATCAAAAGTAAACTCTACCTATTATAGATATTATCTCTTTTTATTTTTTTTAATTACTTAATTATTATTTTTAATTAATTAATTATCCAAAAAAATATTCTAGAGGGTGTCACCCTCCTTTGTAATGAAGTTTATTGAAGCAATATACTATGGACGAGTACCAGAATTCACTGTTGTATGTTGTACACTTAAACATATTTTATTATTCAATATTATTGTTGACTACATTTCTATATTTGTCTGGCTATCGGTTTTTAGTTTTTTAGGATGATATTTCTGGATTCGGCACAGAACTATGTGAAAAATTGATGGATTTTTTAATTGCGATGGATACCCCAGACTGCAGGATTACCTAGAAAGCAACGAAGGACGTGAGGCCCTCAGGAGTAAGAGGAAGCCGTTTTAAATGTCTACCTGTTCTCAAGGATAACGTGAAGAGGGTTACGTTCTACTGTTGAGAGAGAGAGATAGCAATTTTTTGTTCAACATTCAATTTCCCAAATAGGACAATTTTTTTGTGTATAGACATTTGTAATAGATTTTGTAGACTTCGTATACAAATTTTATAAGACTATACAAAATTCGCATTGATCCATAAACTGTACAAAATTCACATTGATCCATAAACCAATATTATGCACTAGCACATGTGTGTTGAATACGCAAATTGCCACTTCAAGCGCACAAATCGCAACAATGTCAATTATGCAGACACACATTTCAAAATCATAATACAAATATCTTAAAAATTAAAACATCTTACAAAATAACCAACTGGCACTTGTTAATATCGATTAGTAAGCTATTATGTTGATATAGTGTTGATTTGGTGATATTGTTTTGTTTGTTAATATCAATTAGTAAGCTATTATGTTGAATTGTCGTATATCGATTTGTAATATATTATGTGTTTTCCACTGTCGATTTGTGAGATATTGTTTTGTTTGTTAATATCAATTTGTTAGCTATTACGCTGTATTGTTGTATATCAATTTAGAAGATATTATGTGTTTTCGAGTGTCAATTTGGTGATATTGTTTTGTTTATTAATATCGATTTGTAATATATTATGCTGAATTACCATATATCGATTTGAAAGATATTATGCAGAATTGCCGTAAATCAATTTGTAAGATATCAAACCAAAAAGAAGTAAAAATTCTTATGAGATTTCTTATAAATGGTCACTTTTATGTCATTAATTAATAAAATAGGGAAAGGTTCATCAACATGTTCAATTTTTGGCTTCTTAATGTCAGTCTGATTACTGTTTTTGTCACCACACTCTCTCTTCTCTCGAGCAAATGAATGAGGCAAAATCGCATCTGCAACCTGCCTTTTTTAGAATGAAGCTTCCTGATATAGTGTCGATTTGTTGATATTGTTCTGTTAGTTAATATTGATTTGTAATATATTATGCTTAATTGTCGTATATCGATTTGTAAGATGTTATGTGTTTTCTAGTGTTGATTTGTGAGATATTATTTTGTTTGTTAATATCAATTAGTAAGCTATTATGGTGAATTGTCGTATATCGATTTGTAAGATATTATGTGTTTTCTAATGTTGATTTGTGAGATATTATTCTGTTTGTTAATATCGATTTGTAAGTTATTGTGCTGAATTGCGGTATATCGATTTGTAAGATATTATGTGTTTTCGGGTGTCAATTTGGTGATATTGTTTTGTTTATTAATATCAATTTATAATATATTGTGTTGAATTGTCGTATTTCGATTTGGAAGATATTATGCTGAATTGTCGTAAATCAATTTGTAAGATATCAAGCCAAAGAGAAGTAAAAATTCTTACGAGCTTTCTTAGAAATGGTCACTTATAGGTCAGTAATTGATAAAATAGGGAAAGGTTCATCAGCGGGTTCAATATTTGGCTTCTTAATGTCAGTCTGATTACTATTTTTGTTAGCACACCCTCTCTTCTCTCGAGCAAATGAACAAGGCAAAACTGCATCCGCAACCCACCTTTTTTATAATGAAGTTTCCCGATATAGTGTCGATTTGTTAATATTGTTCTGTTAGTTAATATCGATTTATAATATATTATGCTGAATTGTCGTACATCGATTTGTAAGATGTTATATATTTTCTAGTGTCGATTTATGAGATATTGTTTTGTTTGTGAATATATATTAATAAGTTATTATGGTGAATTATTGTATATCGATTTGTAAGATATTATGTGTTTTCTAGTGTCGATTTGTGAGATATTATTCTGTTTGTTAATATCAATTTGTTATCTATTACGCTGAATTGCAGTATATCGATTTGTAAGATATTATGTGTTTTCGAGTGTCGATTTGGTGATATTATTTTTTTTGTCAATATCGATTTGTAATATATTATGATGAATTGTTGTTTATCAATTTGGAAAATATTATACTAAATTGTCATAAATCGATTTGTAAGATATCAAGCCAAAGAGAAGTGAAAATTCTTATGAGCTTTCTTAGAAATGATCACTTTTAGGTCATTAATTGATCAAATAGGAAAAGGTTCATCAGCGGGTTCAATCTTTGGCTTCTTAATGTCAATCTCATTACTGTTTTTGTCAGCACACCTTCTTTTCTCTCGTGTAAATAAATGAGGCGAAACCGCATCCGTAATCTGCCTTTTTTTTAGAATGAAGCTTCCCGATATAGTGTCGATTTGTTGATATTGTTTTGTTAGTTAATTTCGATTTGTAATATATTATGTTGAATTGCCGTATATTTATTTGTAAGATGTTAAGCATTTTCTTGTGTCGATTTGTGAGATATTAATTTTTTTATTAATATCAATTAGTAAGCTATTAAGGTTAAAAGAGAGTGTTATAAAAATCTAAGTAAGAGTCATGATAATGGGAATTTGGAGAAGTATATGATAGCAAAAAAGGAAGCTAAAAAAGTAGTTCGGAATGCGAGGGATAAGGTATATAAGGAGGTTTATGACAAGTTAGATACCAAAGAGGGCGAGAAGGATATTTATAGGCTTGCAAAAATGAGAGATAGGAAATCGAGGGATTTGAGTATGGTTAGATGTATCAAAGATGAAACGCAAAGGGTTTTAGTCAAAGATAAGGAGATTAAAGAGAGATGGAAATATTATTTTGATAAGCTATTTAATGAAAGTCATGCTCAGGATCTTGGAGACTTCTTTATTCCTTTTCAAGAGATGAATCGTGACTTCATGCGTAAGATTCAAAAGAAAGAAATTGTAGAGGCTTTGAAGAAAATGAAATCAAGATGGGCAGTTGGCCCAGATGGTATACCTATCGAGGCTTGGAAATGCTTGGGAGAGAAAGGTTTAGAATGGTTGACAAATCTTTTTAACAAAATTTGGCGGACAAATAAGATGCCTAATGAGTGGAGGAAGCGTACTTTGGTGCCTCTATATTAGAATAAGGGTGATATACAAGATTGCACAAACTATCATGGTATAAAACTCATGAGTCATACTATGAAACTTTGGGAGAGGGTGATGGAGTCTAGGTTGAGGAAGGTTGTCATGATATTGGAGAATCAATTTGGTTTTATGCCTGGAAGATCAACCATGGAAGCTATACATCTTCTTAGACAACTTATTGAGAGAAATAGAGAGAGGAATAAAGATTTGCATATGGTTTTTATTGATTTGGAGAAAGCATACGATAGAGTACCTAGGGATGTTCTCTGGTGGACAATGATGAAGAAAAGTGTTTCTCTCAAGTACATTAGAATAATTAAAGATATGTATGAAGGAGTAGTAACCAATGTCCGCACTTGTGGAGGGGTGACAACCAATTTTCCTATAACGGTTGGGTTACATCAAGGATCTCCTTTAAGCCCTTTCCTATTTGCTATAGTGATGGATGAGCTTACGAGATCAATTCAAGAAAATGTGTCGTGGTGTATGTTGTTTGCTGATGATATTGTTTTGATTGATGAGTCTAGAGCTGGGGTTAATGCTAAGTTAGAATTATGGAGATAAACATTGGAAGCAAGAGGTTTTAAGTTGAGTAAGAGTAAGACAGAATACATGGAATGTCAGTTTAGTAAGCAACGAAGTAGTGATGGGAGTGTAGTGAATCTTGGTGAGCAAGAAATACCGGTGGATGATTGTTTCAAATATTTGGGATCTATCATTCAAAAGTATGGAGAAATTGATAGAGATGTAAATCATAGGATAAAGGTTGGGTGGATGAAATGGAAAAGTGCAACTGGAGTGTTGTGCGATCGTAGAATGCCATTGCGGTTGAAGGGAAAGTTTTATAGGACGACTATTAGGCCTGCTTTACTATATGGTACAGAATGTTGGGCTGCCAAGAGACATCATATTAAAAAAATGAGTGTAGCTGAGATGCGTATGCTGACATGGATGTGTGGAAATACAATAAAAGATAAGATTCAGAACGAGGAGATACGTAAGAAGGTAGGCGTTGCACCCATTGAAAATAAGACGAGAGAGAATCATTTATGGTGGTTTGGACATATTTGGCGAAGGCCTAATGCTGCTCCAATTAGAAGGATGGAGAAATGGGAAAATATATTAGTTAAAAGAGGTCGGGGTAGGCTTAGGAAGACATGGATGGAGGTGATAGGAAAGGATATGAATGCTTTGAATCTCACCGAGGACATGGCATTAGATAGAAATGATTGGAGGAGAAGGATTCATATGGAAGACCCATAATGATTTTCTTTTTTGGTTCATATCGCCGACCCTTATTATTTTGGGATGAAGGCGTAGTTGTTGTTGTTGTATCAATTAGTAAGCTATTATGATGAATTGTCGTATATTGATTTGCAAGATATTATGTGTTTTCTAGTGTCGATTTGTGAGATATTGTTATGTTTGTTAATATCGATTTGTAAGCTATTACGTTGAATTGCGGTATATCGATTTGTAAGATATTATGTATTTTCGAGTGTCGATTTGGTGATATTGTTTTGTTTGTTAATATCGATTTGTAATATATTATGCTGATTTGCCGTATATTGATTTAGAAAATATTATGTTGAATTATCGTAAATTGATTTGTAAGGCCATACATGAGACAGTGCAGCCGCAATTGCATGATCACCATCTGTAAGTACAACTCCAGGGTGCTTTCCATTTATTACCTCTGTAAATACTCTGAACAACCACTCAAGGTTTCCTTGGTTTGGTCATACAAAAAAGTGTCGCCTAATATGCAACTTCGTGAGTGATGGTTCACTCCGACAAATTGCGCAAATGACCATTGTTTCGTATTAATCTTCATTGTCGTATAAAAAACATGCACATCATTGAAGCATTCATAATCCACTCTTGACTTTGAATATGCCCAAAATATATTCACAGCATACCCATCTTCATCCAGTTGCACTGCAGTAAAAAAACCAGGGTCATTGCTTGAGTTTTTCTGTAGGTAATCAACCAAAGAACATATTCCTCCATTCTTTATGTTGGCTGATCTCTTCCTTCTTAAATGGTTTCTTAGATCCATAGGTGTGAATGGTACATTCTCGCAACCACCATCTATGCATGCGCACAAATTATATATCTTCCATAGTGCAATGCCGACGCTATCAACTATTTCAACAACTACAACACGCACTTCGGTTACTTTACGACGTGACCTTAACATAAGAGTCATAAATGAAGGGGTTAATTCATGGTTATGATAATTGATTAAAGTACAAACTACATATTTTCCATTTGAAAGTCTTCTTAACACCATTCTCGCTGGACAACCACATCTTGAATCTGGCTTGCTCCTTGTTAGATTTTCACTTGACTTCTTTCAACCTTGCTTAGAACAAACATATGCCATTCTTACCACGACACCCTGTACATTTTTTGCCCAAGAATACTTTCTAACATTGAAGCCAAGTTTTAAGGCATAATCATTGTAAAATTTGTATGCAACTTCTTCATTATTAAACTGCATTCCCTCTACGGGAACAGAGTCAAGTCTAATATCATGTAGACTTGAGGTGCTTGCACCTTTGTCAAGTGCATTGTCATGATCGTCTACCTCATTATCGAATTGCATTTCGTTTGATGAAATATCATTATCGAATTGCAATTCATTTGCAGGAATATTCAAGTCTAGAGTGAATCCAATGCATGCACCCTTCTTATCATATGCATCAATAATGCACATATTCACTTCTTCAGGTGCATCGATAGTACGAATGCTCGTTGCTCCATGACTTTTCAATGATTGAGATACATCATCTTCACTGCAACCAGTTGATATGCTCAACACTGTCATAAGCAAAACATCAATTTGCGTTAGCCAACACAAACATTTACAACTATTCAGCACAATATATTATAAACCAATAATAATAATCAAAACAATATCTTACAAATCACACTAGAAAACAAATAACATATTACAAATCGATTTACAAAAATTCAACATAATATATTACAAATCAAGATTAACAAACAAAACAATATCTCACAAATCGACACTAGAAAATACATAATATCTTACAGATCGATATACGATAATTTAACATAATATATTATAAATCGATATTAACAAACAAAATAATATTTCACAAATCGACACTGAAAAACACATAACATCTTAGAAATCGATATACAACAATTCAACATAATATATTACAAATCGAGATTAACAAACAAGACAATATCTCTCAAATCGATACTAGAAACATATAATATCTTACAAATCAATATACGACAATTCAACATAATAGCTTACAAATCGATATTAACAAACAAAATAATATCTCACGAATCGACACTAAAAAATACATAACATCTTACAAATCGATATACAACAATTCAATATAATATATTACAAATCGATATTAACAAATAAAACAATATCTCACAAATCGACACTGAAAAACACATAACATCTTACAAATCGATATACGGAAATTCAATAAAATCTATTACAAATCAAGATTTTCAACCAAAATAATATCTCATAAATCGAATCTAGAAAATACATAATATCTTACAAATCGATATACGACAATTCAATATAATATATAACAAATCGATATTATCAAGCAAAACAACATCTCACAAATTGACACTAGAAAACACATAATATATTACAAATTGGCATACGACAAGTCAGCATAATATATTATAAATCGATATTAACAAACAAAACAATATCTCACAAATCGATATCAACTGCGATTTGCGTTACATTGCATATACTGAGTGAATGAACGATACCGGATGGGGTAGAGACCCTTGCTCGCATTTGTAACCAAGCATTCTTGTCAACAAGTCCTAGCGTCTTACAAATGTCTTCAAGTTTCCAATCGTTGAAACGATAAAATCTATCTACAATAACAAAATGCCTTAATGAAGCTCACAACGACATATGTTCTTCAACAATAACATGATGACATAAAAAGGTACTCACCACACTTTAATGATACTTGTTGGAATGTTTGTGTGTTATTGTTTTTTTTCATACTATCTAACGAAAATGAAGAAAAAGAGAAGACTGTAAGAAGAGATGATCGAAAAATCCCCCTATGATGCCCACCAATGATTGAACCAGTCGTTCGATTTATAGTTATCTCCACGAGGTAAAAAGGAATTCGAAAAAGTTTTCTATCTAACACAAGGCAAGAACGAGAAGGCGACCATGTGTTATAACACAAGCTAAAAACAAAGGCAAAACGTGCAAATATATTTACGAAGAGCAATTTATCGTAGAATCCCAAAATATTCCTGCTTACACACGGAAACATGCAATTTGTGTTACGGGAGAACACACACAACACCCTCTCTACCTTGATAGAGGTGGGAAAGTCGTAAGGCAACCAAATCCATCCTTAGTCTGAATACAAAAGTAAAGTCCAAATGCATAAAACGCCCATCCCAGCGACGGGATTCCTGACAAGTGACAACTCATAAAGATTAAAAAATTAATGGTTCGTCACAAACTTGCTTAAAATCCACGTGGCGACAAAGAAATTGGGAGTCGTATCATAAGAGCACCCCTTTTCTGCCTCTGGAGTGGAGAGCCATCGGTGGATCATGGCGGTCTCTGTACCTTCCCGTCAGCTCTTCATCGATGGGGAGTGGAAGGAACCAATCAAGGGGAAGCGTCTCTCCGTTATCAATCCTGCAACAGAAGAAACCATAGGTGGTTCTTCTCTTACTTTGTCATTTAACACGTAGTGTTATTTGCCTATTTGATCATTTTGTTTCCTCCGATTTCTGGAGTACCCAATTGCTAAATCCGTGGTTTTTCAAAGTGGGTCTTTTTGTTTATGATGTTTATGGTATTCCCACGTTGGGAATTTCTCCTTTTTGATGGCTTTTGAGGGGTTTGCTTGGATTTAGTTTTGGTTGGTGTGGTGATAGTTGTGTTGTGATAAGTGGGTGTGATGGTCGTATCTTATTTCGGTTGTGATTTCTTCTTCTTTTCTCCATTTTCATGTGTTTTTGCATCCTTCTATTCTTTTTTTTTCTACCTTGGAAGTCCACATATTTTGATTAGAACTTTTTTTTTTTTTTTAAATTTTATGTATGTGCATGAGTGGTCCAAATGATGCTGAACAACAATATGAAATTTTTTGGTTAGGACTCGAAGATTTTGAGAATACTTGTCTAATTTTCTCAGCCTATTGCTCCTTTGTTGGTTCTGTATTTTTTTTACTAGACATTGTTGGTTTAGTGATGGATTGCTCGCATATATGCTATTCTTTTGAGAAAGATTGAGTCTACATGCACGATCAAGCTTATAAATTCATAAAAGACCTAATGAAAATAAAGCTAACAAATCCATAAAAAGGTTCGATCAGAACACAGTAGGAAATGAAATGATTTACGTGGTGCCCAATTCATTGCAATCTCTGTGTACAAATTTCATAATTTTTATTTTGTCGTTTATATAAGCATGAGAAAATGAATGGAGATACGTTTAGAGGGATTTTATTTCAGGCATGAGAAAGAAAAATACGAATCTCATTTTATTTGTATTTCACATGATAATAAAATCCTATAAAATAGTTTTCATAAGAATCAATCTTGTTTTTTCGTCTGTTTCATGTTAAATGGGAAAGTCCTAAGGCAACAGAAGAAACCATAGGTGGTTCGTCTCTTACTTTGTCATTTAACACGTAGTGTTATTTGCCTATTTGATCATTTTGTTTCCTCCGATTTCTGGAGTACCCAATTGCTAAATCCGTGTTTTTTCAAAGTGGGTCTTCTTGTTTATGATGTTTTTGGTATTCCCACATTGGGAATTTCTCCTTTTTGATGGCTTTTGAGGGGTTTGCTTGGATTTAGTTTTGGTTGGTGTGGTGATAGTTGTGTTGTGATAAGTGGGTGTGATGGTCGTATCTTATTTCGGTTGTGATTTCTTCTTCTTTTCTCCGTTTTCATGTGTTTTTGCATCCTTCTAGGTTTTTCTTTCGTTCTTTTTTTTTCAACCTTGGAAGTCCACATATTTTGTTTAGAACTCTTTTTTTTTTTAAATTTTATGTATGTGCATGAGTGGTCCAAATGATGCTGAACAACAATATGAAATTTTTTGGTTAGGACTGGAAGATTTTGAGAATACTTGTCTAATTTTCTCAGCCTATTGCTCCTTTGGTGGTTCTGAATTTTTTTTACTAGACATTGTTGGTTTAGTGATGGATTGCTCGCATATATGCTATTCTTTTGAGAAAGATTGAGTCTACATGCATGATCAAGCTTATAAATTCATAAAAGGCCTAATGAAAATCAAGCTAACAAATCCATAAAAAGGTTCTATCAGAACACAGTAGGAAATGAAATGATTTACGTGGTGTCCAATTCATTGCAATCTGTGTACACATTTCATAATTTTTATTTTCTCGTTTTTTTAGTTATTTTTGTGGATGTCAGATAGTTGGTTGGTACTATGAAAGAAGAGTGAGATGTGGAAGAGTGGAGTACCTGTTGAATCGAGAAAATGGGAATGGTGGTGTTGCTAGAAAAATCAAGTGAATTTTTGTTCTTTTGAGCAAATTTTTTACAAATTGACTGAAGCTTTACCCTTTTGAGCACCAGAAAGTATTGCAAATTGATTGTTTAGATGTTGAAATAACAGAAGGTTTTGCAGAATTCCAGCCAGTAGCAAGACAATTTGATTAACCAGAACAGATCATAGAAAATTAAGATGCACAGTATCCCACATGAAGGTAGCTGATAGAAAGAATAAACATGGATTCATCAGATAAATGGAAGCTGTAGATGGTAATAACTCAATATATGCATGAGAAAATGAATGGAGATACGTTTAGAGGGATTTTGTTTCAGGCATGAGAAAGAGAAATACAAATCTCATTTTATTTGTATTTCACAAGATAATAAAATCCTATAAAATAGTTTTCATAAGAAACAATCTTGTTTTTTTGTCTGTTTCATGTTAAGTGGGATAGTCGTATGGCAAGTGGGTCCTACATATAAAAAGTAACATTTGTATATTTATTATAACCTACCATGATAGAGGTGGGAAAGTCGTAAGGCAACCAAATCCATCCTTAGTGTGAATACAAAAGGGAAAGTTCAAATGCATAAAACGCCCATCCCAGCGCCGAGATTCCTGACAACTCATAAAGATTAAAAATTCATGGTTCGTCACAAACTTGCTTAGAATCCACGTGGCGACAAAGAAATTGGGAGTCGTGTCATAAGAGCACCCCTTTTCTGCCTCTGTAGTGGAGAGCCATCGGTGGATCATGGCGGTCTCTGTACCTTCCCGTCAGCTCTTCATCGATGGGGAGTGGAAGGAACCAATCAAGGGGAAGCATCTCTCTGTTATCAATCCTGCAACAGAAGAAACCATAGGTGGTTCTTCTCTTACTTTGTCATTTAACACGTAGTGTTATTTGCCTATTTGATCATTTTGTTTCCTCCTATTTCTGGAGTACCCAATTGCTAAATCCGTGTTTTTTCAAAGTGGGTCTTCTTGTTTATGATGTTTATGGTATTCCCACATTGGGAATTTCTCCTTTTTGATGGCTTTTGAGGGGTTTGCTTGGATTTAGTTTTGGTTGGTGTGGTGATAGTTGTGTTGTGATAAGTGGGTGTGATGGTCGTATCTTATTTCGGTTGCGATTTCTTCTTCTTTTCTCCATTTTCATGTGTTTTTGCATCCTTCTAGGTTTTTCTTTCGTTCTTTTTTTTTCAACCTTGGAAGTCCACATATTTTGATTAGAACTCTTTTTTTTGTTTTAAATTTTATGTATGTGCATGAGTGGTCCAAATGATGCTGAACAACAATATGATTTTTTTTGGTTAGGACTCGAAGATTTTGAGAATACTTGTGGAATTTTCTCAGCCTATTGCTCCTTTGGTGGTTCTGTATTTTTTTTACTAGACATTGTTGGTTTAGTGATGGATTGCGCGTATATATGCTATTCTTTTGAGAAAGATTGAGTCTACATGCATGATCAAGCTTATAAATTCATAAAAGGCCTAATGAAAATCAAGCTAACAAATCCATAAAAAGGTTCGATCAGAACACAGTAGGAAATGAAATGATTTACGTGGTTTCCAATTCATTGCAATCTCTGTGTACAAATTTCATAATTTTTATTTTGTCGATTTTTTAGTTATTTTTGTGGATGTCAGATAGTTGGTTGGTACTATGAAAGAAGAGTGAGATGTGGAAGAGTGGAGTACCTGTTGAATCGAGAAAATGGGAATGGTGGCGATGCTAGAAAAATCACGTGAATTTTTGTTCTTTTGGGCAAATTTTTTACAAATTGACTGAAGCTTTACCCTTTTGAGCACCAGAAAGTATTGCAAATTGATTGTTTAGATGTTGAAATAACAGAAGGTTTTGCAGAATTCCAGCCAGTAGCAAGACAATTTGATTAACCAGAACAGATCATAGAAAATTAAGATGCACAGTATCCCACATGCAGGTAGCTGATAGAAAGAATAAACATGGATTTATCAGATAAATGGAAGCTGTAGATGGTAATAACTCAATATAAGCATGAGAAAATGAATGGAGATACGTTTATAGGGATTTTGTTTCAGGCATGAGAAAGAGAAATACAAATCTCATTTTATTTGTATTTCACATGATAATAAAATCCTATAAAATAGTTTTCATAAGAAACAGTCTTGTTTTTTTGTCTGTTTCATGTTAAGTGGGAAAGTCGTAGGCAAGTGGGTCCTACCTATAAAAAGTAATATTTGTATATTTATTATAACCTACCATGATAGAGGTGGCTTCATTTTGAGTGGTAGAGTGAAAAAGTTAATGGGTCCCACATGCAAAAGGTGAGCTTTGCATTTATGAACGGAGCCCAATGTGAGAAAAAATGGTTGGCTAATTCTTCCTGAGAGGGGTAGGTATGATCTCACTTTCATATGAAATGAATGGTTAAAGAGAAACATTTCCCTTTGATCATTTCTCACAAAAAATGTCATGTTTGTTTCACTGTGAGAAATGAAGCCATTTTCATACCAAAATGGCCCCTTTTCTCACGGAAATGGGTGAAACAAATGCACCCTTACTGTTCTGCTGGGTAAGTGGGAACTTGTTCAGAATTGCACATTGAAAATTTTGAGAAACAAAGATGAATGGGTAGTCATATGCCACACAAATGTTTAGCTTCTTAGTGGTGGAAGCATCATCATTACATTTCAGCTATCTGGCTACTCTTCTTCCGAAGAGCTGAAAAATCTTTGGAGACATGAAAGTAAAAAAGTCAAACATCAGAGATTTTGAGACCTAATGTTAGAGTAGAAATTTTGAAGTCCATATTCTATATTTCTATCTTAGATGGAACTAAATTGCGCTTACCCCCATCATGTATCACTCATTGAGTTTCAATTTGAACAAGAAGAACTGTCATTCCTGGGATGATCCACACAAGCTATGCACACCCATCTTTCTGGTCCCAATTCTTCAGTAAATTAATATTATCAATAAAGGGTTCAATTTGCATGTGAATCAACAGTAATTTTGGTTAGGCTCTGGAGTGTTCTGATCTGCACCTCTGTAGGGGTGGAATATGTAATTGGTATCCTTTGGTGTTGGTTGGAGATTTTTCTTTCATGTGGATTGTGATTCTGATACTTATGGTTTCCAACCCTGTTTCCACCAGATCTTAAATGTTTTCTTTGCTCAAATTTCATCCTGTTCACCTGGCACCTGTTCTTTAGATCCCTTCTATCATTCTTTGGATAATTCTGTTTAGGTATTGATGCCAATGGCAAAACTAAGGCATCTTCATATCGTCCTTCCTTGATATTTCTTACGAGGAGAAGCATTGTGCAACTTAGAGTCTTTTATTATTGAGTTCTTGAGATCAGTTATTTGTTTATGCATATTTCCTAACTGTAAAGATTATGCAGAGCATGCTTAGTTTGGAAATACACATGCATGTCGTTGCAAAATGAAATGCCTTATTTTGATTCAAGGAATTCATTTGGCCTTCATAAAATCATATTGTGTAAAAAAATTGCAATTAGTGTTTACTTTTTTATTAAACAAATAGAGAACAGAGAAACAGATGTCAAACTTTTAAATCATAGAAGAACATCATTTTTATTAAGTGAATTTTGATGACATGGAAAATGTATTAATGATCCCTTCAGTTTGAAATGAAAGTTATGGTTCTAGCAGAGCTCATTTAGCTAGATCCAAACCCATTTGTTTCTGTAAAATGACCCTTCCTTTATTCTATTTTTTGAGGAAATGTGCGGTCATTTGTAGGTATTTTAATAGTTTGATAAATAGATGTGTCCTTGATGTAGGGATTTAACTGTAGGCAAAGTGCCAATTCAGTTCTCAATACATTTTGTTTCATGCAGTAATCTCTTGTTTTGCAAGTCAACCCACGATACACTTACCTTCATCATCTCTCAACATGCCTTTATACTCCCAGAATGTTTGGTTTAAAGGCGCAAATTGATAACAAAATTCTCTCCTTTTTCTATCTGTACTTTCTTGACATTTCTTCTTATATCTCTTCTGAGGTCCATGTTATGGAGGCTATATTTTGTTGGTGATTAGTTAAAGAAGCTATATGCCTTCATTATTTCTCAGGTTCTTGACGATGACCTTGTAGGTTTCCTTCATGCTTTGGGTCACCAAAATCTTTGTTGAACATACTATAAACTGCAGGCCAGTTAAAAAATTATCATTACTTTCCACATACACCTTCCTCCAATTTGGTTCAATTTCTATCCTATGATTCATGTTATAGTGTCTGTATTCTTCTACTGGGCACATACTAGTTTTCATTTCATGCTGCTGCAAATCAGAGATAATGATCTGGTATGCTCCCAACTATGTGACTCACTCCCATCTAGATGGGAGCATGTTCCTGTGAACCATACAAGTGAAAAGTGTACATTATATAGATGTGCAGATTTGCTAATAAACATTGGAAAGTAGTATGTATAAATACAAGATACCTGGTTTCAACATCAAAAGTAAATGCATAGGCTTCTTTATTTTTAAAAGAGAAAATGTATAAAATGTGCATATGCTTCTTTATTTTTAAAAGAGAAAATGCATAAAATGTACACATAATTAGTCGATAATTTTCTCCATGTCCATTAATTTGGATATCTATGGATGGTGTGTGTCTGTGTGCGCGCATGCATTCGTCCATGCATGCCCACACCTTCCATCAAACTGGGTGAATATTGACTTTGAGCTCATTAATTAGTACAACATGTGAATATTGACTTTTGCTGTCAGGCATGCGTTCGACTTTGCCATGATATTTGAAATCATGCTTTAGCTTTAATATCCATCACTTATCATTACTGCTTATTAGACTATGCTTTTCTGACTGTTTTGCATTCTAAAATTGCAAAAGTCATATCTTTAAGTAGTTTTTCTGTGGAGTTATATCTTTAAGTAGTGGTTCTGCTGTATTTTCTCCTCTAAAAGCAATATTTCTGAGTCCTTTCTCCTTGAAATACTTTTGCTTACTTCTAAATACAATTTCATCATGTAGGGGGCATACCTGCAGGCACTGCTGAGGATATTGACTTGGCAGTTAGTGCTGCTCGTAGGGCTCTCACAAGAAATAGAGGGAAGGACTGGTCTCATGCTTCTGGAGCATTCCGTGCTAAGTATTTGCGTGCAATTGCTTCAAAGGTCTTGTATTTGTCATCATTTTTGTCCTGTTGATCCCTGTCATATCTTGATCAATTCTGTAATTATTTTTGCTATTTCCTGTTCCTCATCATTTCTTTTTCTTTTTCTAGTGAATCTACATGCACAGACAATTCCATGCACAAGTGTTGGATATCTTTCAGACGCAAGTCTTGATAGTGTCTAAGTTTGTCAAGATTTTCCATAGACATGCTTGACCTTTTATCTAAGTTTTGGTTAGTTCAATTTTCTGAGAGAGTGGTCATCTTTCTCTTAGTTGTCAAAGGTGGCGCCTAGGCAACCTAGGCACAGCCCCACCGCCTAGGCAACCAGGTCTGGGCGGTGGGGCCCTATTTTGCCACCTATGCGCCGCCTAGGCTGTCACTGCCTATGCTTTTTTTTTTGAAGTTTTTTTTCTTTTGAAGATTTTTTTTTCGAAGACATATCATTTGTTTTCTTCTTCGAGGAGAAGAAGAAGAAAGAGAAGACATGTTATTTGTTTATTGCTTGTATTATGTCTATTGTTGAGAAGAATAAGAATAAGAATAAGAATAAGAATAAAATATATTATTTGTTTATTGTTTGTATTTTGTCTATTGTTAATTTTTTTTGTATACATGATTTTATTTTTTGTGTATTGTTCATTCATATTGTTAGTTGTATGGTTTGTTTATTCAATTATTAATTTATTCTTAATTTGTTTGAGAAGGTTAATGTTATGTAATATAATTGTTTTACAGTGTTCAATCACATATTATGTCTATTGCTTATTATTAATTGATTTTATATTGTATACATGTTTCTTATTATGTTTTTTTTTATGTTTTTATTTATTTATTTTGGGTACCGCCTCACTGCCTACCGCCTATGACAACTAAGATCTATAACCTGTATGAATATGGTTTAATCAAGAGTCACTTATGGGCCAAGGACTCTAAACACCTCAAGCAAGAGGCACAATCACACAAAGTAGTTCCAAGAACAAGAGCCACTTATGAGCCAATAAAGAGCACACAAGAAGTAAAAATATAATCTATATTGAGAGTATAAATGCACACAAAATGCGTTGCATTCAAGAGGGCAAAGCCCCGTATTTATATACACAATTCTAGCTGATGGGGAGCTCCCAACAACTAGATTTCTAGCCGCAACGATCACATGGTGGTCACATTGTCCAGGACAATAATGCCCTTGACAATAATCATATAAGACAAATAAAACAGAAATAAGAAAATAAAGAACTAAAAATATGAGAAGACAACTCTGCCAATAATGGGAAGATCCTATTATAAAGGTCAAAAGATCAAAATAGACAGTTACAAAAAAGTATATATACATATATGTATCTGAACATACAAGCATCCATATTCTAACAACCATGTGTTAAATTGTATCTCCTATGTACATATATTTTTATTTGTATATGACGAAAGATACATTATACATATACGTATCATATATATATATATATATTTCCTTCATGTAACCCCTAGGGTTATTTCTATCTTTTGTTCTATTTTACGCATATTTACACTTGTAAATATGTTTGTAATTTATTTCTTTTTATTTTCTTCTTTTCCTTTTTTTCTTTTCTTTTTCTTTTTATTAAGTCAACCTTGGAGGGGGGTCCAACACTAGTCGTTGGACCCCTCCAACAGTTAGATTTCTAACCGTTGGAGGGGCTCCAACGACTAGTGGGAGCCCCTCCAAGGCTTCCTCTCTTCTATAAAAGGGGTTGAACCCCTATTGTATTTTCATTCAATGGTTGGGAGCATTGTCCTCTAACTTGTTCAATAAAATTCTTTATATTTTGCATTTGGGTTCTCTTTTTTTACATTTGTGTACATTGTTCTAAGTGTTCTTGTGCCTTTGTGCACCTCTCCCTTTACGGTGGTTGTGCGTATTTAGCACTATATCTCTCTTGATATATATATATATATATAGATTACATGTATTTTAACACCCTCCCTCAAGCTTTACGGGGATATAACCGAAAGCTTGTTAAGGAGAAACAAGAAACGAGGAGCAGCAAGAGCTTTAGTGAAGAAGTCCGCCAACTGGTACTCGGATGTGACGTAAGGTAGTGCTATGTTTCTTCTTAGGTATTCATCACGTACGTAATGGTAGTCCATCTCGATGTGCTTAGTACGCTCATGGAAGGTGTGATTGCTTGCAATATAAATTGCGCTTTTGTTGTCACAACACATCTTCGAAGGAGTAGAGATGACAATGCCCATATCACTGAGAAGACTTCTTAGCCATACAAGTTCCATGGTTGTAGTGGCCATAGCACGATATTTTGCTTCTGTTGAGGACAATGATACTTTGTGCTGCTTCTTGTATCTCCAAGAAATCATAGTCACCTAAGAAAACACAAAAACCCGTAGTTGAGACTCTATCATCGGGATTTCCTCCCCAATCAACATCAGTATAAGCAATTAAATCAAGTGATGAAGAGGAGGAAAGAAAAACTTCCTTAGTTATGGTGTTTTTGATGTATCTGACGATCCTTAAGACTGCATTCATGTGCACGGTTGTAGGTGCATGTTGAAATTGACTGACAGAGTGGACAACATGAGCTATGTCTGACCGAGTGATAGATAAGTAGGTTAGAGACCCAACAAGTTGGTGGTAGGGAGTAGGATCCTCGAGAGGTGTTCCATCTTCCAATCTTAACTTTGCATTAATGACTTCAGGGGTTTCTGTCTTTTTATCATCGGAGATACCAGACTTTGAACAAATGTCAGCAACAAGTTTCATCTGAGAGAGAATGTACCCTCGAGGAGAGTACGCTACTTCAATTCCTAAAAAATACCTTAAGAAACCAAGGTCAGACATGTCAAAATTTTCTTTTAAAACTTTCTTAATATCATTAATTCCTTGCTCATCACTTCCAGTGATGATCATATCATCAACATAAAGTAGTAGAATAACTACTGAAGACCCTGCACTTTTCATAAACAAAGCAGTGTCAGTATAACATGAACGAAAATTCAAATTTGTCATTACATTACTAAATCTATCATGCCAAGCCTTTGGGGCTTGTTTCAAACCATATAATCCCTTTTTAAGTTTGAGAATCTTATTTTTACCAATACATACACCTGGTGGAGGATTCATGTAAACCTCTTCATTTAATTCACCATTTAGGAATGCATTTTTAACATCTAGTTGATAGATAGGCCATTTTTTAACTGACGCAACGACGATAAAAGTCCTAACACTAGTCATCCTAGCTACGGTTGCAAAAGTTTCTTCATAGTCTATACCGTATTCTTGAGCGTATCCTTTTGCTACTAATCGGGCTTTATAGCGTTCTAATGAACCATCACTTTTAGTTTTAATTTTGAAGACCCATCTACATTCAATAGGGGTATTTTAGAGTTATTACACAAATCGAAAAGCTCATTTTCAAGAGGGGTCATATGAAAGAAAGCTCCAGAATCAAGGATCCAAGAAGACATACTTGGAGGAGAGGAAGAAGCTATGGCGACACCCGAGGTTGATGGTATCTTGAGTAGAGTTTGAAGTGCTTCCGATAGTTGAGCAAGAGAAAAAGACTCCTTCCCTTTGATAGTTTCCTCCTTTTGAGTAGCTTCTTCAACGGAGGCAACCTTATTTTTAGGCCCTTCATTCAACTTAGGGCAATTAGGTCTTATATGACCTGGTTCTTGGCAATGATGACAAATGACTTTTCTATAGTTGCCATTATAATTATTTTGCCTTCCAAAGTGTGGAGGCTTATAGGTTTTCACATGGTTGCCGGGTTTAGATACGACCAAAACGTCATCTCCTCCTTTAATCATGCCAAGGCGAGTTTCTTCTTGGCATATTTTGGCTATGGCGTCTTCCAAGGGAAGAGGCTTAGATCTATGGAGAAGGGAAGATCTAACTTGTTCATATTCGGGCCTAAGCCCATGTAGAAATTGGAAAAAGTGTTCTTTTTTCATTTGTTCTCTTCTTAGTTCCACATCCACACTAGAAACCCACTTTGGTTCTAGTAAAGATAGCTCATCCCATAAGGGTCCAAGAGTGCTAAAGTAATCCCTTACACTCATTTCTCCTTGCTTGATAGTCCGAATTTTTTCTTGGAGGAAGAATTGACGAGCAAGGTCTTTTTGAGTAAACATACCTTTCATAAAGAACCATGCTTCATTAGCCATCCGAAATTTAGCAATGTTGGCGCAAATTTTGAGCTACACATTGTTCATGAACCAAGCAAGAATCTTCGCATGCTTACTTTCGCAATCTTCCACTTTAGATTGGTGATCTTCAATAGCCTTCATGCAGGCATTTCCTTCAAGAACTTTTTCTTGATCACCATCCATCTTGGTGAGTTGGAGTTGTGGTTCCGGAATAGTGCCCATAACGTATCCCCAAAGTTTTTTACCTTTGAGGTTGTTTTCCATGGCGGCGGCCCACATCATGTAGTTGGAGCCATTAAGCTTGAAGGAGAGATCAATCTTTTGTTCCCCTTCCATTTAATCTCTTACAATAATACAAACAAAGAGAGATACAAAATGAAAAAGAAAACAATACATAACTACTCAACTAGCTATATATTAAGAATCAAGAGCATACACAAGGCTCTGATACCATGTAATGAGATATGCGGAAAAAACAAAGAGTGCGATAAGCACTTACAATGTCCACCAATGGACAAGCAAAAGGGATAACACCCAAATCCACAAAGAGACAACACAACATAAAAATATAAATGTCTCTTATTGAAAAGAGAGAGAGCTCTCAAGAGTGCATATTACAAAGGGGTTCACCCCTATTTATACAAGAAGAAGAAGAGAGGATGGGAGGCCACAAGGGCCTCAAAAGGTGCGTTAAAAGGGGGCTCCCATAGAGTCGTTGGGGGCCCCAACAATTCTATGGTGGGCCCCTTTTTATGTGGCTTAAAAAATGAAAATAAAAAAACAAAAATAAAAAAACAAAAATAAAATAAATACAAAAAATAAGAAAAGGAAAAATAACAAGTACCCCTATCAGATACTTGTGAAATGACTAAAATACCCCTATTGGGTATATTAGACAATATATATATATATATATATATAAATATAATATAGATTACATGTATTTTAATAGGTATCAGAGCGAGGTTGGAGATTGAAGATTGTGTGTTTCTTCATCCTTTTCAAAGTGCCTCGTAAAGCGTGCCCTTGGCTTCTTGGTGATTGAAGTAGGGACTTCTCTTCCATCAATATTTTGGAAGATTCTTACAACAAGAAAGACTTAAGAATCCCTTGTGGTACGTATATATTCTCCATTCTTCCTTCTCAAATGGGTGAGAAAGAGTCCCATTTTTCACTTGGTTTCAAATTAAATGGCTCCAACTACCATGTTTGGGCCGGTAATATGGAGGCTCACATTAAGGGGAAAGGTCTTTGGGGATATGTTAAAGGAACCATTCCTGAACCCGAACCTAAGATCACCATTATTGATAAGGGTGAAATAAAGGTTCTTGATGGCGAAGAAAGAAAAAAAGCTTTTGAAGAATATAACAAAAGACATGAAGAATGAGAGATGAAAAACTACAAAATTCTCTCATGGTTTTTTTCTTCCTTTGAAACGAAGATAAATGCCAATATTTTGAAGTTCAAGAAAGCCTTTCAAGTATGGGAATATCTCGAAAAAATGTATACTTTGAGAGATTTGTCTCATAAATATTACCTTCAAAAGAAGGCATTGACCCTTCAACAAGGGGAAATGTTCGTTAGAGAATATTTTGCCGAGCTATCCACCATTTGGGATGAACTTGCTCTTCAAGAACCTAAATGGAGTGGAGAGACTATTGAATTAAGGGCCAAACAACTTGAAGAGGATCACTTCTTCAACTTTTTAAACGGACTTGGACCCAAATTCGAGCAAACTAGGTCCTCTCTCTTGTCTTCTTTTCTCTTCTCCTCCGTTGGAAGATGTACTCACCAAGCTAAGTGGAGAAGAAACTCGATTGAGGATGAATAAAATCAATCAAAGTGTGTTGGCCGTTCCCTCTAAATATGAAGATGAGGGTGCTTATGCCGTCTCTAGACCGGGGAATAATGTCAAAACATATAAACCCCCTCACTTCAACAAAAATCATGGAGGAAGAGAAAATGGTGGACAATATGGAAGAAGAGATTATAGCAAAATCATATGCCACTTTTGCAAAGAACCGGGTCACATTAAACCAGTATGTCCTAAATGGAAAAAGATGGTGGCTATGTCTACAACGCTCCAACAATACACGGAGGAAGGACCATCAACTTCCAACAATGCTACATTATCTCTAAATCAAATAATGGAAGCTCTTTAACCTCTCCTCAAGGGATCCGTTTCCGGAGCTGCCATGTCCACATTCTCTCCTCCCGATAAGATTCTTTGGCTCTTAGATTCGGGTGCATCCTTTCATATGACTCCAAATGTTTTTGCACTTTCTAAATACTCAAAAAATTTGCCACTCTTTTGTTTCTACGATGGATGGGGCTTCTCTTGAAATAAAGGGAATTGGAGATTTTGAAAGTCAAGGCTTTTTTGTTCCTAAAGTTAGATTTATCCCAAAATTAAATTTAAATTTGCTTTTCGTCTCTCAACTATCGGATCATGGGTATGATATCAAATTCTCATCAAATAAATGTTGGATACAGGATCGCCGGTCCGGGAAGTTGATTGGGGAAGGCTCTAGGAAGAGAGATTTATACTTCATGGAATTTCTTTAAGTTTCAAAACAATCTTTTTGTAATATTGCCCAACATGAGGATATAAATGTTTGGCATAAACGCCTTGGGCACCCAAATATTGTCAAACTTTCTTATTTACATTTTACCAAAACTTTATGTACAAACATCTTCAATTGTAATGATTGTATTCTTGGTAAACTGAGAAGCTTACCTTTTGGACAAAGAACTATGTTTTCAACTAAGTTTTTTGAAATTGTGCATTCGGATGTATGGGGACCGACACCCGTTGTGTCTAAGGGAGGGTTTTCATGTTATGTTATTTATGTTGATGATTTTTCAAGATATAGTTGGATCTACTTCCTCAAGCATAAACATGAGGTGTTCTCTACCTTTAAGTTTTTTCATATGATGATACAAAACCAATTTAATAATAAATTACAATTTTTTAGAACCGATTTCGGGGGAGAATATCTTTCAAATGATTTCAAAAGTTATATTGAAAATAATGGAATTATTCATCAAAGGTCTTGTCCCAAAATTCCTCAACAAAATGGATTAGCCGAACAAAAACATAGACATATAATAGAAACTATAAGAACATTACTCATTTATCAAAAAATTCCAAAAAGATTTTGGGCCGAAACAGCTCTTGCATCAGTTTACCTCATAAATCGTCTTCCATCAAAAAATTTGAACCAAATAACCCCTTTTGAAATCTTATATAAAAAGGAACCCGACTACAATAGACTAAGAATTTTTGGTTGCAAGTGTTTTGTCCTCACCGACAAAAATGATAAATTGTCTCCTAAAGCTATTCCTTATGCATTTTTGGGTTATTCGGAAACACAAAAAAGTTTTAGATGTTATGATATTAAAAATGACAAACTATATGTTTCAAGACACATGACCTTTTTAGAGAACATAAGTGGTTTTGAAGAAGAGCTCATGAAGATAATCTGATTACTCTTTTTTGTTTGAACTATTATCTAGAAATGAAGATTTTTTTAGTGATGATGAAGTAAACGAGGATGTGGGTAGAAGTGAAAGTACTCCACAACCCATCCAACATGAAGAAGAAATGATAGTTGAACAACCAATCACCTATACACAAAGATAAAAGTACTTTTAGAAGTGCAATAGAAAAATATAGTGACCCTAGTGAATCTTCTAACCAATCTCGAAGAACCGAAAGATCTAGAAAAAATCCTTCTAGATTTATATCCTATGAGTCCTTTTCTTCGAAGCATAGGGCATGTCTTAGTGCTATTCACTTCTACCAAGAACCTAGAAATTTTGGAGAAGCCAAGAAAAGAATAGAGTCGAGGGACGCTATGGATAACAAGCTTAGAGCCCTCAACAAAGCTAAAACTTGGGCTTTTCAGGATCTCCCAAAAGGAAAGAAATCAATAGGATGTAGATGAGTTTATAAAGTCAAAACCAAGAGTGATGGCATTCTTGAGAGATATAAAGCACGCCTTATTGCTAAGAGATATAGTCAAGAATAAGGCATTGATTACGAAGAAACCTTTGCTCCTGTTGCATGAATGATCACTGTTAGGTGTTTGATCACCATTACCTCTATTAAAAACTGAAACATTTATCAAATGATGTCAAAAATGTTTTTTTAAACGGGGACCTTAATGAAGAAGTATATATGGATGCTCCTCCCGGTTTGGATGTTCTTAAGAGAAAAGTCCTTCGTTTGCAAAAAGCTCTTTATGGTTTAAAACAAGCTCCTAAGGCTTGGTATGATCGATTTAATGAAGTAATAGTTCAAAATGATTTTGTTTCATGCTACACTGACACTACTATGTTTGTCAAAAGGTCTAATAAAGGTATTGTGATTTTACTGCTTTATGTTGATGATATGTTGATAACAGGTAGTGACATAAAGGATATCAAAGATATTAAAAACACTTTGAAAGAAAGGTTTGAAATGTCAGATTTGGGGTATCTAACTTATTTTCTTGGTATTGAGGTAGCCTATTCTCATAGAGACTATTTTTTGTCTCAAACCAAACTTGCATGTGAGATTCTTGACAGATCTGGTATTACTGATGAAAAAAATTTGTGAAACTCCTGAAATTTTAGGATCAAAGATGAAAATCAATGATGGGATTCTGCTGAAGGATCCTACTCCCTACTGACAACTTGTGGGGTCTCTAATGTATCTTACCATCACAAGGCCAGATATCTCATACGCCGTGCACACTGCAAGCCAGTTCCAACATGACCCCTATATTCGTTTATATGGGCGTTGTTCTCCAAGTTGTCAGATACATAAGGGGGGCTATAGGGGGGCAACGCCCCCCCCCCCACCCACACACACAAAAAAAGATTTTTTTTTTAAAATTCCGTAGCCCATTTCATAGGGCATTTTTTTTTAAATCCAAAAAAAATAGACCGAAATGAACCTGGGTGTGGTCAATGCACCCAAGGTCGGGTTGAACGCACCTGGTGCCGCACCCCCGTCGAATCGCGTCGACGCGGGTGCGGCACCCTGCTAGCCGAATCCCTGTGACATAGGTCTTGACCTTAAAAATCCACCTACATCTTATTGTCTTCTTTCCACTAGGTAGATCTTGAATTTCCCAAGTTTTAGCCTTTCTAAGAGCTCTAAGTTCATTATCTATGACTTCCCTCCACTCTATAATTTTCTATGCTTCTTCATAGTTTTTAGGTTCTACATACGAATGAATGACATTAAGGCAAGCTATATGTTTTGTTGAAAAGGATTCATATGATATAAATCTAGTAGAAATTCTTCTAACTCTTTCGGACCTACGAGAATTTCAATTATTCGTGGAGGTGGGCTTATTAGTTTGACTATATTTCTCAATCACACTTCTAAAAGTATTCCTATCTCTATGTGTATTGGTTATAGGATCAATAAATGTTTCCACTTCGGTAGGTTGTTCAAGAGATTGATAATGAGAGTTGTTATTCTCTTCTATATTTCCATTATCACCAAGAGCATCATTATTTTTATATGGTATTTCATCATCACTAAAAATATCATCATTTCTAGATAACAACTCGAACAAAAAGGAGTAATCCACATTATCTCCATGTGGTTCACACTCTTCAAAACCACAACATTTTCCAAAAATATTACATTTCTAGAAACATACAATTTATTATTTTTAATATCATAGCATATAAAACTTTTTGTATTTCGGAATATTCAAAGAATGCACAAGAAATAGCTTTTTGTGAAAGTTTATCATTTTTGTCGGTAGGAACAAAACATTTGCATAAAAAAACTTTCAACCTATTGTAGTCGGGTTCTTTTTGGTATAGAATTTCAAAAGGTGCGATCTTATTTAAATTTTTTGAAGGAAAACGATTTATAAGATAAATGGATGCAAGTGTCACCTCGGCCCAAAATCTTTTAGGAATATTTTGAGAAATAATATAAGTTCTAATGGTTTTAATTATGTCTAAGTTTTCTTTTGGCTAAACCATTTTGTTGAAGTATTTTGGGACAGGACTTTTAATAAACAATTCCATTAATTTCAAGATAATTTTTAAATTCATTTGAAAGATATTCACTTCCAGAGTCAGTTATAAGAATTTTTAAATTACTATTAAATTAATTTTTAATCAATATATGATAGGTCTTAAAGAATGTAAAAATCTCATGTTTATTTTTAAGGAAGTATATCCAACAATATCTAGAGTAATCATCAATAAAAATAACATAACATGCGAATCCTTCTTTAGATATAACAGGTGTCGGTCCCCATACATCCGAATGCACAAGTTCAAACGGTTTGGATGTGAACATAGATCTTTGTTCAAAAGGCAAACTTCTCATTTTTCTGAGAATACAATCATTACAAGTAAAATCACTTTTACAAAGATCTTTAACAAAATATAAATAAGAAAGCTTGATAACGTTAGGATGCCAAGTCTTTTATGCCAAACATTTATATCTTTATGTTGGGCAAGATTACAAAAAGAATGTTTTGGAACTTGTAGAAACTCTATGTAGTATAGATATCCTTTCCTAGAGCCTTCCCCAATCAACTTTCCGGACTGACGATCCTGTACCCAACACTTATTTGATGAGACATCATACCCATGATCCAAGAGTTGAGAGATCGAAAGCAAATTTAAATTTAGTTTTGGTATAAATCTAACTTGAGGAACGAAAAAATCTTATTTTTCAAAATTTTCAATTCCTTTGATTTCAAGAAAAGTGTCATCCACGGTTGAAACAAAAGAAGGTGATATATTTTTTGTGCATTCAGAAAGAGCAAAAATATTTGAAGTCATATAGAAAGAGGCACCCGAATCTAAAAGCCAAGGAGTTTTACCGGGAGGAGAAGAAGTTGATATGGCAGCATCGGAAATTGATCCTTTGAAGAGAGGTTGAAGGGTCTCCATAACTTGACTCAACGATAATGCTCTATTGTTTGGAGTAGATAGGCTCTCCTCTTTGTGTGGTTGAAATGTGGTTGACATGGCCACCATCTTCTTCCACTTTGGACAAACCGACTTAATATGTCCCGGTTATTTGCAAAAATGACAAATAATATTTTCATATTCCCTTCCTTAGCTCCTTCATTCTCATCCTTGGTTGAAGGCATAACTAAAATACTTTGATTGGATTTGCTCATTCCCAATCGAGTTTGTTCCCCCACTTAGCTTAGTAAGAACATCTTCTAGAGGTGGAGAAGTGAAAGAAGATAAAAGAGAGGATCTTATTTGCTCAAATTTAGGTCTAAGTCCATTCAAGAAATTGAAAAAAATGATCTTCTAATTGTTTGTATCGTAACTCAATAGCTTCTCCACTCCACTTTGGTTCAAGGAGAGCAAGTTCAGCCCAAATAGATGATAATTCAACAAAATACTCTCTAATAGTTGTCTGTCCTCGTTGAAGAGTTAAAGCCCTTTTTGAAGATAGTATTTGTGAAACAAATCTCCTGAGGTATACATCCTCTCAAGATATTCCCAAACTTGAGATGCCTTCTTGAATTTTAAAATATTGGCATTAATCCTAGTCTCAACCGTAGAGAAAATCCAAGAAAGAATTTTATAAATTTTCATTTCTCATTCTTCATGTTTTTTATTGTATTCTTTAAAAACTTTCACCCTTTCCTCTCCTTCAAGAACTTTTATTTCTCCCTTTTCAACTTTGGTAATTTTAGGCTCGAGTTCTGAAATTGTACCTTTGATGTCCCCAAGGCCCTTTTCCCTTTATATATGCTTCCATATTTCCGGCCCAAACATGCTAGTTGGAGCCATTGAGCTTGAATCCAAGAGAGAAATGTGAATCCTTTTCCGCCATGGAGGAGCTTTAGAGAGACAAGTCAATTTTTACGATCAAACATGCACCACAATGGGTTCTTTTTCAGCTATTTTGTAGCACGCAAAAGAGGAAGGAACTTGCAAGGAAGTCCTTCCACAAAAAAAAAAATGAGCAGGCATGCTTCTCGAGTTAACAACCACGGATGACTGTAGCACACATGCTTGCTTCTAGAGACCAAGCTCTGATACCATGTGAAAATATCTTCAATCTTAAAAAAAATTAAATCCAAAAATGACTTGATTAACCCACAATGATTACAATGAAAAATATGTGTACAAAGGCATAAAATAACACTCACAAACAGTCACAAAGAAGAATGCTCGGCAAAAGCATAAAACTACAAGGGGAGTCATCCCCTCTTTATATACAAGGAGGAGAGGGTTGGCTAGCCGTTGGGCTCCAAATAGAGCCGTTGGAGCCTGTCCAACAACTGGTCAACCTTGGTCAAAGGCCATTCTCGACCAAAAAATAAAAAAAAATAAAAATAAAATACAGAAAAAGAAAATACAAACAAAACCTATATATACAAAATACTTAACAAATATATATATATAGTTAAATATATATGTATTTACACAAAGTCTACAATAATTTAACAAATGCTATTGTTGATGATTATGTAAATAAAAGCAATAATATTCATGATATCCATGAGAGTTATAATGATTATACTCATAATGCTCATAAAAGTGATATTTCTATTGTTGAACCTCACAATGAAATACAAGTCTATTATCGTCATACTCAAGACCAACCATCAAATGCATTAGAGAGGTATTCCCAAAGCCAAGACATAGATCAATCTAGTGTTAGAAGATCTACAAGAATATGCCAAGCACCTAGTTGGTTCATATCTTATGAATCATTCAAACTCAACTATAGAGTGTGTCTTATGGCCATTCACTCTTATGTTGAACCATCATCATATAATGAGGCCAAACATCGTCATGAATGGATTGAGACAATGAATAATGAATTAGAAGCTTTATAAAAGGCTAAAACTTAGGAGATTCAATCTTTAGTTATAGGAAAGAAAACCATAGGGTGTAGAAGGGTATTCAAAATCAAAACCAAAAGTGATGGAACACTAGAAAGATACAAAGTTAGGCTAGTAGTTAAAGGGTTTAGTAAAGAATATGAGATAGACTATGAGAAAACCTTTGCCACAGTAGCTAGGATGATCACACTTAGCGTCTATAAGGAAATGATCTATCTTTCAAATGGATGTTAAAAATGCTTTTCTAAAAGGAACCCTTAATGAAAAAGTCTATATGGAACCTCCTCTCGGAGTTAGGTTTGGCACATGGAAAAGTTCTTTGTTTGAGAAAGACTTTGTATAGTCTATATCCTCCTAAGACTTGCTATGACCGATTTAGCAATGTGATAGTTCAACAAGGATTTTAATATTGTTATACGGATAGTGCATTATTTGTTAAGTCTTCTAACACAGGTATAATCATTTTACTCCTCTATGTGGACAATATGATTATCACTATAGGTGATAAACAAGGAATTAATCATATCAAAAATGTTCTAAAAAACAACTTTGATATGATAGATATTGGTTTTCTTAGATATTTTTTTTGGAATTGAAGTTTTTTATTTACCTCGTGAATATTTTTTGTCTTAGATTAAATATGCAACCAATATAATTGAAAGGTCAGGTCTTACTAATGAAAAAAGACTTGATACACCAGAGGTTATCAATGAGAAAATGAAGAAAGATGATGGAGAACCTCTAAATGACTCAACTCCATGTCGCCAAATGATTGGCACCCTAATTTACCTTTCTATTACTCGTCTTAGTATTGCTCATGCCATTCATACTGCCAGTCAATTTCAACATGCTCCCACTACATCACATATAACTGTTGTGATGAAGATAGTTAAATATGTTAAAAATATCATTAATCATGGTTTATTTTTATCATCTTCCTTCTTAGTAAAGGTTATTGCATATTCTGACTTTGATTGGGGATGAGATGTCAATGATCATCACTCAACCACAGGATTTTATTTTTTTATAAGCGAATCCTTGATATCTTGGAGATGAAAACAACAAAAGGTGTCTCTGTCCTCTACAAAAGCCGAATATCGTTCTATAACCACTAGGACTTTTGAATTGATGTGGTTGAGATAATTACTAAAAGACTTGGGAGTTAACATAACTGAACCCTCAAGATTATGTTGTGATAACAAGAGCACTATCTATATTGCAAGCATTCATACATTTTATGAGTGAACAAAACACATTGAAATTGATTGTCATTATGTCTATGAAGAACTCTTGAAGAAGACCATCACTTCACCATATGTATCATCATGGTTTTAAAACTCACCGAGTCAACTCGTTGACTCAGCTGACTCGGCTCGGCCCTCCAACGAGTCAACTTGGCAAGGCAAACTCGGCTTGCCAAGACTCGGGCTTGACTCGGGCCTGACTCGGCTTGACTCGGCCGAGTTCTGGGATGTTTGAAATTTGATTTTTTATTTGAGTTGAAACAAACATGGGACGAAATAAGGTTGTTACTGACAGAACATATGTTTTGTCTGTTATGTTCTAAAGGTCTGTCCAATCTTGGACAAGCAATCAGACATACCCTTAGGGTCTCTTGTGAGTGTGTCCTTAGTGTTGGCTGATTTGGTGGACTGATGTGCTAATTGGATTTGTGGTATGTGTGCTCTTGGATCTTCCCTATGTGTGTGTGTTAACTTCGTAACAGGTATTAGGTATCACTGTCATAGCATAATCAACTATAATATTCATCATGTATTATAAGAAGCATTAAATTAAGGAACTAAATATATGTTGGAAACTGGTAATTGGCCTTGTGGTAGCTAGTAGCTAGAAGTCACTCAAGAGAGGATTCATAACATTTCCATAAATTTCTACCAATAAGACAAATGTCAACAGAGCTTCACATAAGTTCTTGATTGCTTGACAATGGACAAAACCATCAAAATACAAAAATCCTGCTAATTCATAAGAAACTACATTAGGAGCCAGTGTTAATAGGGAAAAGAGTTTTAGCTCTGTTTGGGAGTGAACAACCAGGATTTTATATGTTGCATCTCTTTCAAGAATTTTTGTCATGCCACTTAATTTCATATTTTTCAACTTACACCATAGTTATTCTTCAAATTACTCCATGGTCTTTTGTCTAAAAAAGAAATTTGAAGGCTATTTAGCAGGCTATCCTAGAGTTTTTTGCTACAGCATTAGTTGCTTTTAATGACCTTTGTTCATTTGTCAATGATGTACATTTATATATGGTCACATGGACAATAAAAAGGACACATGGCATGCCATTGTTCAATTTTTCATTAAGAATACTGTACAAGGGGGCATGACACAAGGGTAACTGGTAAGTTGCGAATATTCGTGTGAGATAGTCTGACAGAGATCAGCCTATGCATTTTTCAATGCTACTGCTCTCTATGAATGGTTTAACTAGAAAATGACAAACCCAGGAAGTAATACCAAGGTTTTAAAACCCGTGACTCGGAACTCGACTCGCTCTTTATTGACTCGTGACTCGGCGGGTCAACTCGGTGACTCGGATCGGGTTTTGTTAACTTTTGATTTTAAAAGAAAAACAATATATAATTTGTCTGAAACCATGTTTTTGAGTAAACATAGTCTCCAAATGTCTGTAAGAATATAAAAACAACTGCAAAGAGCTATAGAGGTTTGCTTGAATAATTGAATTTGATATCTATACAAGCACTTTGACTAATTCATGACTTGAATTAGAGGATTTGGTCACCATGAGTTCAATCTGCTACTACCTAAGGTTCCTAAAATGGCCAATCATATATGCTAGCTTGTTTTAAAAGTTTTAATTCCCTCTCTAACAAATCCATAAATGTAAAACAGGGATATATGTGCATATTCAAAGTTTACAGAATGCCCAATATCAACATAAATAAGCAATTTTCTCATGTATAAAACTATGCAGGAAATATATTAATGGCACAACTATAAAAAGACTACTAATATTTGAATATGTACAATGCTTGTTCACATAACAAATGGATGATGAAACCTAAATGTGACTTCCCATAGGCACAGTTGACCCACCATATATAGTGAGAATCATTTCTTTAAAATATTTTGCTAGAATAAGTTGATAACACAGGGTGAACAGTAGTTCGAACAACATGGTGATTTTATTCTATGGATTTAAATGCTTTTTTATCTTTAAATGATTTTTATTTTCTTTTTTATACAAAATCTGGGGGTAATCCTTGTTAAAATATATGTACTTGTATATTTCGAAACTGTAATTTGAAACTCAAAAAACAAATTTCAAACATCTCAAAACTCGCCCGAGTCAGGCCGAGTCAAGCCGAGTCAAGCCGAGTCAGGCCGAGTCAAGCCCGAGTTTTGGCAAACCGAGTTTGTCTTGCCGGGTTGACTCGCTGGAGGGGCGAGCCGAGCCGAGTCAACGAGTTGACTCAGCGAGTTTTAAAACACGGAGTAATACAAGCAAAAACCAAGCTAATTTAGTTGATGCCAATTGTTATCAGTTCAAAAGCAACCTAAGAAAGAGTCACATCTCTCTCCCAGTTTCAGTGATTACATGCCTTAACACAACCCAAGGATCTCTTGTTTACTGAAAAACATGGTTTGAGACAAATTATTAATTGTTTTTCTTTTAAAATCAAAAGTTAACAAAAACCCGGTCCGAGTCACCGAGTTGACCCGCCGAGTCACGAGTCAATAAAGAACGAGTCGAGTCCCGAGTCACGGGTTTTAAAACCTTGTGTACCATTCGAGTATGAACTAGCAGATTTCTCTTGGATTCTATTTTCTTCTTGGCAAACTTTCAGTTGTGATTCCCGTGAATTTGAGGGAGGGTGTTAGAATATGGGTGCTTGTACATATATATATATATTGTGACTAATTTATTTTACCCTTCAGGGGTATTTTGGTCTTTTGACCTTTGTGATAGGATCTGCCTGCTAGGGGCAGAACTGTCTTCTCATATTTCTACCTTCTTTATTTCCGTATTTCTATTTGATTTGTCTTATATAAACATTGTCAGGGATATTATTGCCCTTGACATTGTGACCACCATGTGATCGTTGCGGCTAGAAATCTGGCTGTTGGGATCCCCAATAACTAGACTAGTTGTCGGGAGCTCCCCTAGAATTGTGTATATAAATATGGGGCTTTGCTCTCTTGAATATAATGCATTTTGTGTGCATTTATGCTCTCAATAAAGATTATATTTTTACTTCTTGTGTTGTAACGACCCCAACTTATTATTGTAATATATATATATATATATATATATATATATATATATATATATATATATATATATTAAACAATTGTAGAAACAAACCCAAGGTTCTTGGGCCTCACAGATTTAATATATACCAAATCACAACAAATGGTGCATTGAATTAACGAAGAATAATCAACTTTATTAATTAATGAAATAAATGTCATATAAGCTAAAATAATAAAATTGTCTATAACAAGGAGCCACTCTGTCAATAACCCAGAATATGTCACACAAGGTTTGCAGTCTCCGGCTAGCAAATTTAACCATTACTGAGCACCCGGTCCTATAAAACAATTTTTTTGAAAACAGGTAAGAACTAGAGTCCTTTGTACAAATTTCTCTAAAAATTCAAATATAAATAAAATAGTATAAACCAAATTCATGCATAAATTCAGAAAAATATCACAACAACAATTTATATAATTAACTTACCATTCAAGCATTTAAACAAGTATCATGTAATAATAATTATTATGCAAAATATAATAAGCATGAATGCATGAACTAATGCAGAACAATAAATATGTATAATTCAATGCACATGCATGAATAACTTATTAAATATTTTATCAGAGTTGCTTTTACATGTATGTCCATATTAAATGCACATAATTTTAATTTTCACTTTTCCTTAAACATGTAGATACTTAAAACGGGCACAAGTTCCCGAAGTCCAAGTTAGGTTTCCAGTTGTAGCTTAACACATAATTTGTGTTTTATTACTGGGTTTCACATTTGTTCTTCGATCGATATCAGGAATCAACACAATCCATCGAAATATTAGAAATCAAGATCTAATGCCGAGACATCAGGAAAATCAGCATCCACTGACGCCACTTTCTTGCACCACTCCTATGCAAAGCGACTGAATCTCCCTAAAACCGTGGCTAGGAGGTGAACCACCATGTTGGGTTCAGGGGCATAATCTCACACAGAGTTTTAGTATCTTCACGATCTCCTATGATCACTATCCAAGATTCTCACACTTTGAAAAGGACATCAAGGAAGAGATTAATTATACTGTTAGATCTCTTTTACTTTTCTAAACAAAGTTCTTCATAGAAGAAGCGTTTTACAAATCAACATGCAAAACCAAATTTCGAGCTCTAACCCACATAATTTAATAGTGCAATTAACTTTGAAAAACCAATAATTTCCATAAATAAATTTTGCAATGCGTAAATTAAATCAATAACATTAAAGCAACAATGTTCCTGGTCCACATGACCCGCAGTGGTTCACATCTGACCACAAAAGCATCTCAAAGTGATTTATGCATCTTTTTGCAAAATTTCGGTGAACATGCAACACACTTGTTTCACATGTCCACAATGCATTCAATCATACAATATGAATGCACATAAAGCCAATTGCATACGCATACGAACAAATGTTTGCAACACATTATCATAATTAATTCCATGCATAAACACCAAAACATGTATATGATCATATTTATGCAAACATCAAAATAAATTTAGAATTTTCATGTGTATAATGTGCACATTTGCAACATAGTAATCGAATGCATAAACATGCACAATTAAATCCAAAACATATATAGCACTCTGCAGTCCACATAAAGGTCCAACCTGATATCAGTCCCCATAACAGTATATATTCAGTTTTGTTGGCAGTTTACATAACATAAATTCAGTTCTGATGGTGGTTTACAATAAAGGAATCTAGGTTTGAAGATCGATAGCATAACAACATACAAAACAGTTTAAAAAAAAAATGTTGACAACAGTCAACATAACAGCATCAAACCTGTTTTTTTTTTTACAACATTAAACCTGTTTTTACAGCATCAAAACAACTTTGATCATAACAGCATCAAACCTGTTTTTTTATTTTACAACATCAAAATCAGATTCGCTGGTAGGCAAAACATGTGTATACAGTCCGATAGCAGCCAACACTCTTAACAAAATAATCAGTTTGAAAAATCAGTCAACAAGACATGCATATTCTAATCTGATAACAGTCCCCATAACAACATATATTCAATTGATGGCAGTTTACATGACAACATAAATTTAGTTCTGATGGTGGTTTACAATAAAGGAATCCAGGTTTGAAGATCGACAGTATAACAACATACAAAACAGTTTAAAAAAAAATAGTGTTGACAGCAGTAAACATAACAGAATCAAACTTGTTTTTTTTTAACAACATCAAAACAACTTTGATCATAACCACATCAAACCTGTTTTTTTATTTTTTTTACCATAACATAACAGCATCAAACCTGTTTTGACAACATCAAAACAATTTTGATCATAGCAGCATCAAACCTGTTTTGACAACATCAAAACAGTTTTTGATCATAACAGCATCAAACCTGTTTTTTTTCAACAACCAACGAATTCAACATATCCATAAATCTTTAAAACAAATTTAATCTCAGTTATCGAGCTAACGTGCATCAGGTCTTAACCAGATCTGATCAACTATGCACACACAGCAAGTCTGACCAGACTGCATCCACACAGGGTGCCGATCTGATCAGCAAAAACAAACAAACTATATACCAATCGGTTGGCCTAGTTTGGATCAAATCTGATCCCAAACCATAAGCATCTATTTTTTTTCAAGAGCATAGAAAAAAAAATCATGGTCGTCCTATATATATGTGTGTGTATATATATATATATATATATATATATATTCAGCATGCTCCGCTAAAAAGAAGAGATCGACCACTTGAACATAGATTAATACATGCTTAAACAGGGAAAAACGATGGCATGTTTTCATTAAATCAATAATGCATGAAATCGTGAATCAGGACATGTTTATATATGTTTTTGAATTAAATTTTATTTTCTCATCTAAAATTTTACATGAATCTGATTTAAAACTCTTTCTTCTCGTATGAATCTATAGAGAAACCGTAACTTAGTTCGGATATGGAAAAAGATCGAAAAATGATGGACGATCAGTGAAAAAGGTGGATCTCTTCCTCTCCTTCCTTTCTTTCTTCTTTTCTTTCTTTCTTTTCACTTTTTCATTCTCTCTCCCCCCTCTCTCTTTCTAGAAAGCGAGATTAGAGAGAGAGACAAGTTAGACCCTTATATATATTTTTTAGGTCTTCTAGAGAGGGGGTGACGTCCTCTCTAAAGGCCTTTCATATGGGTAGAGTTCTACCATATGTAGAACTCTACTTTCTACCTTTCTTATCTATCTAGATCTTATCTCTTTTATTTTATTTAAATTAATATTCTCAAAGAATATTTCAAGAGGGTTCTGGAAGCCCATATGGGGGGTAGAACTCTACCTCATTCTTATCCTATTTTAAAGTTGTTTTTCAACTTTAAATTCAAAGTAGTTTTAAAATTGTCATTGATTGATTTCGGATCCAGATTTTGATCTAAGATCCAAATCTTTATGGATCCAACCTGGACCAGATCCTAGTCAATATAGATTCTGGACTGAGTCCAGATCCATATCAATTCAGATCAAATGGAGCGGATCTAGTCCGATCCAATCAAGAAAAATGTAAAAATAGAGGCAAGTCATTTTTTAAAAACACGATTTTTGGGCCAACCGTAATCCAATTTCAGAAAAACAAGGTACCAATGTTCTTAAAATTATGAAACGCATCTAACGGTATACTTGATTTTTGCCTCCGAATTTTGCCTAAACTTAACATGAATTTTGCTCCCATTTAAAGGTTAAAAACAAATTTTTTCTTAAACATTATTTGTCTCATTTTGGTCTTGTCAGTGGGCTCTGGGCCACGCCCAGACCCAGTTGATGTCACCTATCTTTAAGGTTATTTTCCACGATTCTTATTTATCTCATTAAACCCTTAGCCAAAAAATCATAATTTTCGAAGTTATAAATCATGAAAAAAAGACGATATTACATGTGTGTTCTGTATTGGCCCATAAGTGGCTCTTATTCTTGTAACTACTTGTGTGGTTATGCCTCTTGCTTGAGGTGTGTGGAGTTCTTGGCCCATAAGTGGCTCGTGTTCTTGAAACTATTGTGTGATTGTGCCTCTTGCTTGAGGTGTGTGGAGGCTTTTTTGTTTCATTACAATGGCCAATAACATTTTTCTATCATATAAATGCAGTGGGCCCAACATGGCCAACAGAAAAAAGCATGGCTTCTTAGGCCAAATAAAGCACCATCTGAGCATGCCTTGTCGATCCATATATCATGGTGGTAAATAAACCAGGCCCTTGGAAATGACTTGGGATGGGATGGTGGGGTGATATCCATGCTTGTGCACGTGCATCTTCTGTATGATTGATGGACCCTTGTAAATTGCTTTTTTTTATATGGTTCTAATTTTAAGCATGTGCTTTATGTGTGGATCTATGAAGCTATTTCCAAGGGCTAACCTTGGAAAACATTAAACTTTATTGCTACAGCATCTATAGTGAAATTATGAATTTGAGAAATCAGAAATGTCATCATGGTTGGTGCTTCATTCCTAGTATTTTTTGCTTTTCTTTAAGGGTAAGAAAACTTGTTCATAGTGTGCTTTCTAGTTGATGTAATGCGGACAACATCATTCAAATGCCAACAGATACTGGAGAGAAAGTCTGTGCTGGCTAAGCTGGAGGCACTGGACTGTGGGAAGCCTCTCGATGAAGCAGCATGGGACATGGTATGCGCATTGCATTTTGGAGAAGTTTAATCATGTTTTTTGAGAATAAAAACTTTAATTGCTTGTTTTCCTTTGCTTTTTAGGATGATGTTGCAACTTGCTTTGAGTACTATGCAGATCTTGGAGAGGCATTAGACCAGAAACAAAAGGCTCCTGTTTCTCTGCCAATGGAAACCTTTAAAAGTCATGTTCTTAAGGAACCAATTGGAGTGGTTGGATTAATTACACCATGGTATTACTTCTTACGCTTGGACCATGGTTGTCTTCACTTTTTTCTTGCTATTAAGATACCAGTTCAAGTAGCTGCATGCTTTTATCTGGGTGTAACTTTTTTTTTTAATTGTTTCTTCTTTTTCGGTTGATCGTTCAACCTCTCTTTATCAGATTCGTGTAATTTTTAACTTTGCTTTGAGTAGATTTTTGTAATCAGAGAAGGCTATCTGGTTTTGACTGGGAAAAATGCCTTTTTGTGGTCTTAGTTTTGCTAGTCTTGATTGATGAACCAGCACCCTACTACTTTCTTAAAGATATCATTTCACTGAGATTAATTAGCGTTTTGTAGAGTAAATAATTAGCAGCTCACAGTAAATGCATTTCTATTATAAGATTTTTGTGATTAATGGAAACATAGGGAATTTGAAATATGGCCTTCTGTAACACCCCAAAAACTTAACCCGGAAATACAGGGATATTTTTTTTTATACATACAGCGGAATCATTTTATAACTCATGGTTAAGGGAAGGGAATGATACATGTAAAAAGATCTTTAACAATCCACACATCCTTTATTCCACTTTGGTTCATGAAACTTTACAAATGTACATTTACAAAAAACAAATCCATGATGGCATATCAGTTACAAGTCGGCCAGAGAACCAGTAGATCAAACATATATCGAAACCTCTCCTGTAACCGCTTGTGGTAACTACTCCTGACCTGAGAATGTTAAAAAGATAGGAATTAGACTACCACGTTTAAGCAGGAATTCTATACTAATAGTGCAAGTATATCGTGAAATCGAGTGTGTGGTATGAGTGTCATGGTTGAACTTTAGTGTACATCAAGACATGTAAGCACTATGTAACAAAGATCTAAATTCATGTACATGAGCAGATGAGCAGTTATATACCAATAACAATTATGCAACATTAATAAACAGGTGGGGTATGCCACAGTCAATGTAATAACGTACACTTTCAGATAACAATTTAATTACCTCATCCACAAGATAATAATTTTATTAGTTTACAAGTTGATAATATAAAGCATCTGAAATAAAACTTACATATATCTCTCTAGTGTTTGTTACGGCTAACTCTTCTAAATGATGTTTAATTATCTTATCTCATGGGTACACACGGGCACAAGTGACCATCTTAGAAGAGAACGTTCAGGGGTATATTATTCCAGGTATTTTATTAACCCTAACATTCTAACGGAGACTGAATCCCCAAAGAAGCGACCAATAGCCGAGAGAATCTCCCAAGGGCTCAACTCAAAACATGATGCATCCCTAACTTCTATAGAAGACATGGAACTACAACCTAGGATACATAGGTAGTCCTGGTCCCTAACTCCGAGGACGGGGACCCACGAGCCGCTTCACGCTCGACACCAAACACAAGTCCTCAAAGTCTTGTACCACCCACCCTCTCCAAGGTAGGTCTCAACTGAGTAATTGGGTTTCATTAATTTAGTCATTTTTTCGAAGTTTAGAACATTTCCACAACTTCTAATCACTGCCATAGCATTAAACCCCATTCTTAGTAATACACACACTCAAACATTGAGTCCCAAACTTTCCTTTGTCACATGGTATGTTCATTGTTTGCAATATAGTAAAACATGAATACCCATCATATGTATCTATCTGTTAAATATAACTCAGCTGCTCTGTTAATAAAAATATCACATACTCCCACGTATTGTTCTAACCAAATTGTCCCAACTAGATATCTTTTAAAAAAAAAATAACAAATCAGCTATCCTGAAATTTGTGTTAAACCATTATTAACAGACAATCGTCCAATATAGATTGCAGTTAGTCAGAAAAATGCATCGATATGGTTTAAAAGAAACAGGACAATTCATGCACAAAGAGGCAATATACCATTGACAACGCTAGTGGAAATCCAAAGGAACAGAAACCACTACTCCTAAATATAACCTTGCATGTAGTGTGAAATGATATACAGTTTTAACGTGTTCTTTATAATGTGAGGTATGCTGTATGGATCACCCAATATAAGATATGTAAGACTGTTCAAGCAAGACATAGTCCCTCAATGAAGGTATGTTTACTACTGTTTCCCTTTCATAATACATTTTTTTAAAAAAAGAAATCACAATCTACAACAACCCACGAAATTTTGGGCTTATAAAACAAAATGGAATCTGATACATCATATACAGATTTTAGTTAATCTGGAATCCAACGCAGACATCAAGAACCCATGTTATTTCAAGAAGTTAAAGAAGTTAAAGGAATCTATGTTAGGCTGTCCTGATTGAATGGAAATCATCAGCCGACAGATTCAAGACACCCTGCTTCACATATGATTTAGAATCGAACACAATAGGTTAAAAGAAATCAATCTAATCAAGAATAATCAATCTGACGAACATCACATATGATCAAGAACCCATTAAGCTTAAGAGAAGGAACAAATCCGAAAACCCCTCTGATTAAAAGCATATACGATCAAGAAAATCAATGTTTTCCAGAGAATGAATTAAATCAGTAAAAGAAACGACCCCCACCGTTCAGATTTGAAGATTTAGGGCTTGGCCAACCATACCCCAGGTTTGATTGTTTTAGAAATCCTCCGCTCAGAATCCCAACGCCTTTTTCCTCATGACCATTGCGACCCTTGTCAAAAATCTCCAGCCCTTGGAATGGTTTTTTCGGCAAGCAGGGTAAAAATAAACCATGAAATATGGACAACCCTTAGGTGTCCCTTTGCCGACCCGACCTCACCTCGAATCAATCGATACCCTACAATATCAGAGGAGAATCCTACCTTTTTCCGGCGACAAATGGAGAAGAAAGAGGCTGACGACCGATCTCAGGTGCCTCCAAGACCATGCTTCTTGCTGCAACCTCTGATACTGTAAAGAAAAGAGGGATGAGAAGCGAGAGACGAAAAAAGGAATATGAGAGGAGAGAGACGCGAGAGCATAACCTCCTCCACCTACCTCTTTTATAGCGGCGATCCCCTATCTCCCATGAACCGGGAGAGTCGGTTACCTCCTGTAACCCCTCCCCTCCCCGATCTTGCTATCTGCACTCTTGGGCAAGAATCGTGCCCTAGGCACGATTCTGAAGCTCGAGTTTTAAATAAAAAGGAAAATGGGTCCGTGTCTGAACCCGATAACCCACAATACTGGATCTACTCTAAAGTGGATCCGAGTCTGTAATAGGTTATGAACCCATTCAAACCGACAGACCCTCCATGACGCGGGTTCGAAATGACGCCACTTGGGCAATTCCTTAAGTGGATCCATTTGGGTCCACGGTGGATTTGACCCAACCCATATAGTTTATACCCTATTGCCTACTCCATTTGGATCCAGTGAAGGGATCCAAGACCCAAATCTCCCTATTTTTTCGTAATTATTACATCCTCTCCCCCTTAAAAAAAAAATTCGGAAAGAAAACAAAACTTTACTCGAACATATTGGGATACTTCTCCCTCATACTAGCTTCAGGCTCCCACGTGCTTTCCTCTATACCCCCCTTTTTATCACGCCGAACCCCCACTCCTCTCCTCCGAGAAGCACGGGGTTCGGTTACACCTTCTGTAACCGACCCCCTTCTCCCTTTCGATGTATACAGGAATCGTGCCCTAGGCACGATTCTTGTTTCCTTTTCTTCTTTATAAAGTACGCCCCTTTAAACGAAATTGGACTCGGGTCCGGGTTCGAGCCCGCGACCCGCGACGTTGGATCCATTATTAGAGTGGATCCGGGTCGCTTGTAAATGGCGGATCCAACGATGGATTCAACCCCCTTTATATCAGAATTTTTTTATTTCATAGCTAATATTATTTTTTTTCTTTACGTATATTCTAATATCTAATTCGTAGGGTATTTATGGATCCGGATCCGGACTGGTTATAAGAGTGGATCTAGCTAAAACTATTTACGGCTTTCTTTATTTTATTATGATTTTTTTTATATATATATATATATATATTAAAATATATATATATATATATATATATATATACGGGTATATGGATCCGGAAGGTGGATCCCGGACCCATCTACGCACCATCGTAAATAGTTATCCCTTGAATTATTTAATTAATTAAAATTATTGCTCTTATATATACATATAAGATTATATGAGGTAAATTTATTCGTAAAGATCCCTTTATGGGTCCTGGATCCAAAATTTGGATCCCAGGCCCAAATCACATAGAATCACTTAAATTTTTCGGGTATTACAAATTATCTTGCCTTATGTAAGGCAATCAACTAAGAGAGTTGTATGCCATGTGCGAAAGAGATGAAAATGAAGAGAAATTTTTACTTTTCTTATGCCATTTTTAATTGTTAGTATTGAAGGCTTGACTGATGGGCTTCATAGGTTTTACTAAGATGTTCAATCGTGCGAATATATTGTCTTAGCCAAGGAGGATCACAATTCTGGTGGTTTTCTTCAGTCTATTTTAGTTCTCTCCCAGCAAGATGTTCATTTTAGATATCATGAATCTTTTTTTCAATATATATTCCTTATTTAATAGATTCTGGTCTGTAGTTAATTTTGTTAAATGGTCAGATCTATTTACTTCTCGTATATATGCAAAACATGCACAGTGTTAAACAGTTAAAATCAGGTTATCTTGTTATGGATATTCTGTTTCGACTTGATTTGTTATATAAATTTATATAAAATGCAATGCGTTAAACCCAAGCTCTAGGCTTTTAAATAGTAGGTTAATATTCTATCAACTTTTTACTTGTTATTGTTTAGTCTTTAGATTCTTTGCTTTTTAGATTCTTTTTTTTGGGATTCTGAGTGAGTCCATTATTTGCTTATTGAAGAGATCAATTTGATTTTTGTTGCTTAATGACTCTACATGACCATGCATTTCCTTAAACCTGTGCATCCTTAAAAGCATTATGAGTTCTGCGTTGCAGGAACTATCCCTTGCTAATGGCCACATGGAAGGTTGCCCCAGCCCTGGCAGCTGGATGTACAGCTGTACTGAAGCCCTCCGAATTGGCTTCTGTGTAAGTGCTAGTTCATATGACTTTAGTGGTAAGGTATAGCTTCTATCTTCTTACATTACATCTTTTTCAGGACTTGTTTGGAGTTGGCTGATATATGTAGAGAAATTGGGCTTCCTTCTGGTGTTTTAAACATTGTGACTGGTTTAGGTCCAGAAGTTGGTGCTCCATTGGCATCTCATCCTCAAGTAGACAAGGTTTGGTTTTTCATATCTGACATTCTATGTCACACGGACTCATTATAAAGGCCGCCGCACCTGCGTCGACGTGATGTGGGTGCATCACCTGGTGCGGTCAAATACCCCTGGGTTCAGTCAACCCTTGCCCAGGGTTATATTTGTCCAAAATAGATTCGGTCAACTTTAATCGAGTCCATTTTGGTCCAATTAAAGAAAAATGAAATTTGGGCGGGGGGAGGGTGGTGGGGGTGGGGGTGGGGTTAGGGCACGATCACGCCACCTCCGACCTTTATGAAAAAAAAGCGAAAGGGGGGTTTTAGGGAACGATTTGCCCCCCCTCGTACCTTTCGCTCCTCCTCAATGCCTCGCCACTCCACTACTGATGCCAGCGTGCTGCCTCTCTCTCTCTCTCTTGTGCCATCGCCCCTTCATGTCGGTGCTACTCTTCCTCCTCTCTTCCCATCGTGAGTCTCTCTCTCTCTCTCTCTCTCTCTCTCTCTCTCTCTTTGTGAACTATCTCAACACCTGGCCAGGTGTTGGGTTTGTTTGACCTGCCCAGGTCTGATTAAACTAATTGAAAACTGTTTGGACCCAGGCTTCATTGAATCTGAACCAGACCTGGGTCCACACCCAGGTCTCATTTGATTAAATGAGACCTGGGTCTGTACCGACCCAGGTCTGATTCAGAATATATCAGACTTGGGTCCAGAACCAGGTCTGATTCAATTAGTTCAGATCTGGGTTTAAGCCCAGAAATAATTTGATTAAATCAGACCTGGATCTGGGCACAGGTCTGATTAGACTAAATCAGACATGGGGTCCATATCTGGTCTGATTTGATTAAATCAGACCTGGGTCTGGACACAGGTTTGATTAGACTAAAACAGACATGAGTCCATATCTGGTCTGATTTGATTAAATTAGACCCGGGTCTGGACACAGGTCTTATTAATCAGACATGGGTCCATATCTGGCTGATTTGATTAAATCAAACTTGGGTTTGGGCACAGGTCTGATTAGACTAAATCAGACATGGTCCAGATCTATGGCTGCATCCTTAACAGAATTGAGAATTCAAATATGGTCAGCTGATTGGACCCAAACTGTGACTAGACACTCCTCGCACCCTGGCAACCAAGTTTTTTAAAGTGTTGCATGGTTGTGTCTGCATCCACACCCTCACCTATGTGACATAAGATAATTGTTTTTATTGCATTAGTGTTAACTTTAAACTCTCAAAAAAATATATATATATATATATATACCTTCCCTGCACCCCCACACCCAAGTTTTTTTAAAGTGCCTCATCCGCACCCGCATCTGTGTGACATAGCTGACATTTCAATGTCCTTAATTTTTGTTGATTTAGGCCCTACCTGTTTTAGACTCAGAATTATTTGAAGTGTGCTGATAAATGGCATTTTCCCCCTTTTTTGGCAAGGTTGCCTTTACTGGAAGTACTGCAACAGGGAGGGCAATCATGACAGCTGCTGCTCAAATGGTCAAGGTATTCATGATCATGAATATATATATATATATGTATGTATGTATAAAGCAGAAAATAAGGATTAAAAACCATTTAAATGCATGTGTCTATACATGTGATGCACCCTCATTTCTGAGGATGCGGGAAAAATCTATATTATGCTACTCCTACATACGGAAAACAAAGGCTAACAAGAAAGTAATGAAAAATATCAATTAAAATTGCATAAAAACAAAGGAAATAATCAAGGTTTTTTCATCCATCTACCCTAATCCCTTCACATAACAAGTATTTATAGTTAAAAAAAATCCTAATCCTACTATTGGATCTTGAATAGATCTAATGTTTAATAATGACTCCAAAACCAAACAAAATAACAATAAAAAATTTGATGAATTGGATCCAAATGGATCTTGGATCATCAATAACCCTCTATCTTCTTCTTCCCTTTTTTCTTTTTGGCGGATCATCCTAGATCCGGATTTGCGGGTGCATCATCCTCCCCAGTTTGGAAAGGATTTGTCTCTGACGAATCGTAGGAAGTGGCATTCACATCTCCATGTGCAACTGTCAAAAGGTCATCTCCATGGAAATCGATTGTTTCTTTGCCCTTTTTTGCACTTTCCTCATGTACTTTGTGCTATGCTATCTGGACCCGCTTGTTTAGAGTTGGACATTGTATTGCAAGGTGTCCGACTCTGTCACAATGAAAGCATCTCTGACCGCCTCACCTACTCGCGTATGAGACTGGGTATTGAACGGCTTCAATTTCAGTTGCCCAGGCATACCAATAGACCCTAAATGTGGAGAAGCTAAAATCAAGCGGGTCTGCGACGAGAACTCCCGTCCGACCTCGTGCGCCGATGGCCTCAGCCAACCCCCCGTCTTGGTCACCCGCTGCTTGCCGGAGGCCACCTGACGACGATTCTCTAAGCAACCCCCGACGACCCTGTTACCCTCTCCCTCGTGCCTCTTCGGTTCCGTAGAGGAGCCCTTGACGTCGGAGCTCCCTCTGCTCGTCGAAGCCTGACGCTGGTGACCCCGAGAGCAGTCTCTCCTTCGCCCTTTTTCTCCCATCGAATGAGGTCTCGCTGCCGCCACCATCTCCCGAGTCGTCCCTGGACTCTCCCATTGCTGCCGTCTTCCGAGGTAACTACCTCTCTCGTTGTTTTCTTGTTGGAGACGTCGGCAGGAGGTCGCCGACCTCTTGCCTCCCTTCCCCCCCCCCTCGTCTGTCTTCATCTTCTTCACCCTTCTTTTTTCGGCAGGCGGCAGGGTTGCCACCTGCGTCGGGTCGGCATGCCGGCAGGGGCCAAACCTCGACCACCTGTGTCTTCTCTTCGGAGGGACGATAGGGGCGATGCCCTGTCATCAGCTAGCTCCAGCAGGCCGGCAAGGGCCAAGCCCTTGCCGCCCACTCTCCTTTTCGGCAGGCAGTAGGGCTGCCGCCTGCGTTGCCTCCTCTCTGGCAGAGGGCTCCCGGGTGGCCCTTGTGCCTTGGTCGGCAGGGCCCCCTGCCTGCCTCTTGTTCAGGTAGGTCGGCAGGGGCCGAACCCCTGCCACCTTTCTTCTGGTTCTCGGTAGGTTGGCAAGGGTTGAGCCCCTGTCACCTCCCTGAGTTCGGGAACGATGGCAGGGGCCGAGCCCTGTCACCGTCTCCCTCTCTTTTTTCTCGTTGGGTGGGCAAGGGTCAAGCCCTTGCCACCTCCCTATGTTCGGATGGGTCGACAGGGGCCAACCTTTGCCGTCTCTCTGCGTTCTGGTTGGTGGGGAGTGGTCGAGCCCTCCCTGTTCCCCCCTTCTCTCTCTTTGCTTTTGTCGGTCAGACAGGGGCCTGGCCCTTGCCTCTGCTCCTTTACAGCAAGCAGGGGGCAGAACCCCTGCCTCTTTGCTCTTCCGGAAGGCAGGGCGAAGCCCCTGCCTCCCTCGTTGCCTTCATTAGGCAGGGGTGCAACCCCTGTGCCTCTCCGTGGTTTGCTGATCCCCCTGCTTCTTGCACTTATAGCATGTGCACAAGGGTACGATGCCCCTGCCTCTGCTTCCTTCACGTTAGGACCACAGAGTGCTCCTGACCTTCTATTTTTGGTATTAGCTTGCTAAGATCGTCGATTTTACAGCTCGTACGACGGATCCCGCTTGCGCTCTGCGGCCTGAGCTGTCAATCGCCTACACCTGCAGGCGCCAGTAAGCTTGCAACTCCCCAAGGTAGGGGAAGATTGCATAAAGGACTTGGACAATTGAATTGAGTTCAATTAACTAAAAATGACAATTAAATAAATATATATGCATATATATATTCATACGAGTGCACATTTAACTCAAGGATGCGGTTTTGCGATCCTTGTCCTTTACTTTCTGTCATGTCATTCCTTTGCCGTCGCACTTTGCGCCCAGGCTTTCGTTTTTGCAAATGTTTCGTTACTGCCTTGCCATTGCAGATGACGCTCAGGTTTACACTTGTTGAGAATAGGTGGTTTTATGTTAAGTACTCTTATATTTGAGTCTTTTTGAAATTTTACTCTTATAAGGATTTAGATGTAATTTCTCTTTTTTGTCTCTCTCTATTTAATATAGAGAGAAGCCCTAATCAAGTTGATGTCATTGAGTTTTCTGTGCAGCCGTCTCTCTCTCTCTCTCTCTCCCTCTCTCTCTCTACACAGGTGGCTGCCCCTGTCTACATGGTATCAAAGCTTGCGATCTCGGGAGCGTGATTTCGAAGAGGACTGATCGTCACCAACGAAAAATTTCAGACTGCGGAAAAAAAAATTTATATCAGGTTTGCTGTTGCACTAGTGGGAAGATCTGATAACAGATCTGGGATGTCACCCAGATCTGTCGTCAGATCTAAGGATGGATCTTACCCAGATCTGTCGTGATCTCCTGGAGCTGTAAACAGATTTTATCTGTTTTTTTTTTGGATTTTTTATCGCCTGGCGTGATTTTCTGGAGCATGATGAGTTCCTGCTGATGCGTGCATGCTGTGATTGACGTGCTGCTATTTGGGTAACGCAGCAGGCTTCTGTGCTGCTGTATCGCAGCCGAGAGTTGTTGGCTGTTCCGGGCTGTTCCTGCCACGCAGCAAGTGTTTGTGATATTGCGTGCCAGCCGAGAGTGTCATATTTTTCTGTGCTGATTGCGTGACTACCGTGATTCTGATTTTTTTTTTGCTGCGTGTCATCGAGATATGATTGATCTATTTAATTGTTTGAAGACTGATTGTCAGTTATGCTCTATATGTTTTGGAAACAGCAGTTGTCATATTCGTATGCTTTGCAACTGAATAGTATTGTTGGTCGTGGTGTGTTTGGGTGCAGCAATGGTCTTAACTCTCTGCTGGGGTGAGTTGTGTTTCGTGCTGTATTAGTTTCAGCTATACATTTGTCGTGGAAGCAGCATGAGTGATTACCTGCTGGTTGTGGACTGTTTTGTGGAAACAGCAGGGCTGCTTCCTTATAGTGGTGGAAAACTCTACTTAAATACTTGTTGTTCTAGAGAACAGTATGGCTGAAAGTTCGAAATATGATTCGAAAATGGAACAGATTGGGGAGTATAAGGCGTTTGCCAACCCCTTCGCGTATGGCTCTTCTGTTAGGTTGAATGAAACCAACTATGCCAGGTGGTCCAGAACTTTTATGATGTCGGTATCTGGACATCGTCGAAAACACATTTTGTTGGAAGGCGAACCCACTGAAAAGTTGGGAAAATATGTTACTTGGGATGAAGATAATGACATAGTTATGTCATGGATCATGAATAGTGTTGAACCCCATATTTCAGATGGATTGATCTACTATAATTCAGCAAAACTGATGTGGGACAATCTTCGTGATACATACTCACAAGAAACGAATGTGAGTCGTATCCTGCAAGTCGAACAAGAAATATATAATTTACAACAGGGAAATCAGACCTTGGCCCAGTATTATGCTTCTGTCAAAGCTGCGTTTGAAAGACTTAATGCTCACAGGCCTCTTTGTTGCTCGAAGCAAAAGGATCATCAAGAACAAACCATGGTTGCTCGTTTTCTTACAGGGCTTTCTTCATATTTTTCTGTTGCAAAAGTTCAAATGTTGACTGGATCTGATGTTCCCACTCTTGCTGATGCTTATAATCGTCTAAGTAGACTTGCGATCTCTCTGCCACAGTCTCAGCCTATAACTCAGTCATCTGCTCTTGTTGTCCCATCTAGTTATGGGCGTGGAAATATTCAGAATATCAAAGGACGAGGACGTGGACGTGGTATGGGAGGCATAGGAAAGCTTCAATGTACATTCTGTGGAAAATCTGGACATTTAGAAGATCGTTGCTGGGATAAGCATGGTCGGCCAACATCTTCTTCATCAAAGTCATATACTCCTAAAGCAAATGTGACTACTCTCGAGGCAACAAATGTACAAGAGAATATCGCTGAAAATGAAAGTAGTATCACCCTTAGTCGTGCAGAATATGATGAGCTGATAGCTCTTCGACCTCCTGTAGCTGGTGTTGCATATTCAACCGGAAATCATCTTCATCCGACTGATAGTAAGTGGGTTATTGACTCTGGTGCTTCCAGACATTTGTGTGGAAATTCACATGTTTTTTCAGATCTTAAGGATGTTAAGGCTCAACTTGGAGTCTCCTTAGCCGATGGGAGCTCCTCCCCGGTTGCTGGTCAGGGAAATATTTCTATATCCTCCTCATTACAGTTGAATAATGTTCTTCATGCCCCAAACTTTCCTCAAAGTTTACTCTCTGTTAGTTGCCTTATAAAAGAAAAAAACTGTAGAGTGATTTTTGATCAAATGGGTTGTCATTTTCAGGATTTGCTGACGGGGAAGAAGATTGGTGGAGGCTATGAAGAAAATGGAATTTACTACCTATATCATCCAATGGGTTCTGTTAATGCTGTAGTGGAACATTCACTCAGTCCTGTTCAGTGGCATCGTCGTCTTGGTCATCCTTCATTGTCAAAACTTCGGTCGGTCTTTCCTCAGATTCCTTCCACCACATCTTTTCAGTGTGAAGCATGTCAGTTGGGCAAGCATCATCGAAGTTCGTTCCCTTCTAGTCAGAGTCAGTCTAGTAATAAATTGTTTGAACTTCTTCATGCAGATGTATGGGGTCCTAGTAAGATTCCTACTAGGACTCAGTGTCGTTCGATCTGAAGTTCCAAGTCTTATCAAATCCCTAATTCTTGAAATAAAAACTCAGTTTGAATCTATTGTCAAGATTGTTCGCACTGATAATGCTCTCGAGTTTAAATCAAAAGGTCTGTTACAATTTTACCAAGATCATGGCATCCAACCACAAACTTCCTGTGCCTATTCATCTCAACAAAATGGGGTGGCTGAGCGAAAACATCGGCACCTCCTTGATGTTGCCAGGACCATTATGATTCAATCTAATGTTCATGCGTTATACTGGGGTGATGCGATTACCACTGCTTGCTATCTGATCAACCGCATGCCTTCGTCTTCTGTGGGTGATCAAATTCCATTACATATCCTCAAACCTAATGCTCCACTTTTTCCTTTATCACCAAAAATATTTGGATGTGTTTGTTTTGTGCGCAAACTTGGCCCTGACCGTGATAAATTAGCTGCTCAAGCTACAAAATGCATATTTATCGGTTATCCCAAAAATCAAAAGGGCTATCGATGTTATGATCCTACTTCTCGCCGAGAGTATGTCAGTGCGGATGTATCTTTCCTGGAATCCTCTCCATATTACTCCATTTCCGGTTCCCCGCTGCAGGTTGGTCCAACTGAGTCTTTTCCATTACCTATACCTCCTTTTCCTTTGGAATCTGTGCCCTCATTACCAAACCAAACTTCATCCTCTTCCAGATTTAATAATCCACCATTGGTATATGTGCGTAGAGCTCTACTTCCGCAAGAGCCTTCATCTTCTTCTTCTCCTAAGGTAAGTTCTACTGACAATTGTGATCTTCAGGATGATGATAACAGGCCTATTGCTCTACGAAAGGGGACAAGACAATGTACCTTATATCCCATATCTCACTTTGTCTCCCATGCCAGAATTGGACATCAGATGAAGTCGTTTATCTCAGCCTTATCTGCTGAAACTATTCCTCTGAACTATCAACAGGCAAAACTTGATACTCGTTGGAAGTTGGCTATGCAAGAAGAAATGACAACTTTAGTATCTCAGCATACCTAGGATCTAGTTGATTCTCCAGCAGATGCTGACATTGTTGGATGTAAATGGGTATATACAATGAAGTACAAATCTGATGGTTCTATTGAAAGGTACAAGGCCAGATTAGTCGCGAAAGGGTATACTCAGACATATGGAATTGACTTCTTTGAAACTTTTTCTCCTGTTGCACGGATGGGTACCATCCGTCTTGTTCTCTCAGTAGCTGTTCAGCATGGTTGGAACTTGTGTCAATTAGATGTGAAAAATGCATTTCTATATGGGGATCTATCTGAGACCGTTTACATGCAACAACCTCCAGGTTTCGAGGTTGAGGGGGAGTGTCAGAAGGTGTGCAGATTGAGAAAGGCGATTTATGGCTTGAAACAAAGTCCTCGTGCAGATCATACACTTTTTATAAAGAAAACTAGTTCTGGCATAGTTGTTATGGTGGTATATGTGGATGACATCATTCTTACAGGAGATGATGTGAAAGCTATTGAAGCCACAAAGGCTCATCTTCAAAAACACTTTGTTACAAAAGACCTTGGGTCACTCAGGTATTTTCTGGGTATAGAAGTCGCTAGAAGCCGTGAAGGGATGGTTTTGTCTCAACGGAAGTATGTTCTTGACTTATTAAAGGAAACGGGCATGTTGGGAGCTAAACCAACAAATATTCCCATGGACCATAAAGTTCAATTGTTTGAAGAAGTGTCAAAACCAGTTGATAGCAAAAGCTATCGCTCCCTAGTAGGAAAGTTATTATATGTAACTGTTACCAGACCAGATATTGCTTTAGCAGTAAGCAAAGTTAGCCAGTTTATGGAAAAACCAACTGAGGTACACTGGAATGCAGCCATAATGATTCTCAGATATCTAAAATCTTCTCCTGGAAAGGGGTTATTGTTCAGGAAAGGTGGAACTCTGGAGATAGTAGCCTATTCTGATGCTGACTATGCTGGATCTGTAGTAGATAGAAAGTCTACCACAGGATTCTGTGTGTTTTTGGGAGACAACTTGATTTCATGGAGAAGTAAGAAACAAAATGTGGTTTCCAGGTCAAGTGCAGAATCAGAATATCGGGCTATGGCCCAAACAGCTGCTGAATTGATATGGGTTCGCACTGTTCTTCATGATCTTCAGGTGAAGGTTTCCTCTCCAATGACCATGATGTGTGATAACAAAGCGGCAACATATATAGCAAACAATCCTGTCTTTCATGAGAGAACAAAGCACATTGAGGTTGATTGTCACTATGTAAGAGATATGATTCAAGCTGGGCATATCACTACAAAATACCTAAAGTCGGAAGACCAAGTTGCAAATATGTTTACAAAGCCTCTTGCTAGGCCAAATTTCTCCAAATGTTGTGACAAGCTGAGCATGATTGATATCTATGCTCCAGCTTGAGGGGGAGTGTTGAGAATAGGTGGTTTTATGTTAAGTACTCTTATATTAGAGTCTTTTTGAAATTTTACTCTTATAAGGATTTAGATGTAATTTCTCTTTTTTGTCTCTCTCTATTTAATATAGAGAGAAGCCCTAATCAAGTTGATGTCATTGAGTTTTCTGTGCAGCCGTCTCTCTCTCTCTCTCTCTCTCCCTCTCTCTCTCTACACAGGTGGCTGCCCCTGTCTACAACACTCATTGCACGTGCTATAAAGGCATCCTCGTGGAGGATGCAAGGGGCATTTACCGCTTTACTTGTAAAACCTGGCAAAAAAAATTTGTTTGGATTCGTGCCAGATTCGGATCTGACCTGGGTGATAAGTCGGCTGCGTGGTTATAAAAGCATGCAGCGACAAAGGGGGGAGGTTTCTCGAAACCCCCTTCCCCTCTGCTCTCTCGTTCTCACTCTCGCCCCTTCTCTCTCCTCTCCGCCTCTCCCGCCTCCTCTCATCCCCCGCAGCCACCGACGCCCACAATCACTGGCGACCGAAGCCGCCGGCCACCACCTTCCTTTTCTTTGCTACGAAGGCACCGACAATCCGCCACCACCTTTCGCTCCGGCAACCTCGGTCGACATCCCCGACATCGCCCAAGCTTTCTCTCTCCCGTGTTCTCTCTGCGGCCAGTGACTCGCCGACCCCTTCTTCCCTCTCTTCTATCGCCTGTAACCACCGTGCCTGGCGATAGCAACCGTCGCCGACAGTGCCACCAACCTTTCGTTTCCTCTTCTCCGTACCCTCCAACCATTTGGAGCTTTTCTCGTTGTTTTCACCGAAACCCCGACGTTGGTGGTTCCCAGGTAACCCCCCCCCCCCCAACCATCCGCCTAGGCTCTCGTTTTTGCAAATGTTTCGTTACTGCTTTGCCATTGCAGATGACGCTCAGGTTTTCACTCATTGCACGTGCTATAAAGGCATCCTTGTGGAGGATGCAAGGGGCATTTACCGCTTTCCCTGTAAAACCTAGTAAAAAAAATGTTTGGATTCGTGCCAGACCCAGATCCGACTCGGGTGATAAGTCGGCTGCGTGGTTATAAAAGCATGCAGCGGCAAAGGGGGGAGGTTTCTCAAAACCCCCTTCCCCTCTGCTCTCTCGTTCTTACTCTCGCCCCTTCTCTCTCCTCTCCGCCTCTCCCGCCTCCTCTCATCCCCCGCAGCCACTGACGCTCACAATCACCGACGACCGAAGCCGCCGGCCACCACCTTCCTTTTCTCTACTACGAAGGCACCGACAATCCGCCACCACCTTTCGCTCCGGCAACCTCGGTCGACATCCCCGACATCGCTCAAGCTTTCTCTCTCCCGTGTTCTCTCTGCGGCCAGTGACTCGCCGACCCCTTCTTCCCTCTCTTCTACCGCCTGTAACCACCGTGCCTAGCGATAGCAACCGTCGTCGACGGTGCCACCAGCCTTTCGTTTCCTCTTCTCCGTACCCTCCAACCATCTGGAGCTTTTCTCGTTGTTTTCACTGAAACCCCGACGCCCTTCTTCCTTCTCGTTTGCCTTGTCGACAGGGGGCTCCACCCCTCTGTTGTTTGCCTTGTCGACAAGGGGCTTTGCTCCCCCTGTCCCTCTTGTTTTGTTGGCAGGGGGTCTCTCTCCCCTGCCTCTTGCCTTGTTCGGTCGATAGGGGGTCGAAGCCCCCTGCCGTCACCTCTGGTTGACAGGAGGCTTCGCCCCCTGTTCCTCTCTTTTTCTTTTCCTGCAATTTGCTTTGCAGACAAGGGCTCGTCCCCTGTCTCTGTTTCTTCTTGCAGGATAGGTCAGAGCCGCTGTCGCCACTGTACTTTTCGCAGAAATGGCAGGTCATGCTCCCTAGCGCTCTCTGTTGTTCGACATGAGGGGAGAAAGGCCCTCCACCTTGATCTTGTTGCCGGCAGGGGCATGTCTTGTTTTCAGCAGGGGGTTGCGCCCCCTATCCTGTTTCTTGTTGAGGCAGGTTCGGCAGGGTGCCTCTGCTCCCTCCTTTGTCTTTTCTCTCCTGGCAAGCAGGGAGCATGAGCTCCCTGCCTCTACAGCTTTTTGTCGGCAAGAGTGAGGCCCCTGCCTCCTGCACCCTTGCAGGTAGGGGTGGAAAAACCTGACATGACCCGCCAACCCGCCTCTTAGGCGGGTTCGGGTTTGGCTTAAACTAACCCGTTTAATAAACGGGTCGACCCGCCTAACCCGTTTATTAAACGGGTGGGGTTCGTGTTAGGGGTATGCCAGCCTGCCAACTCGACTGACCCGTTTAATAAATGGGTTAGACGGCGGGTCAAACCGTTTACCCGAACCCGACCCACCAACTCGTTTACCCGACCCGACCCGCCAACCCGCCCATAACCCGTTTACCAGACCCAACTCGTTTATTAAATGGGTTGGCGGGTCATGTCGGGTTACCCGTTTAATAAACGGGTCAGGTTCGTGTTTACCAGAGCCGACCCGTTTATTAAACGGGTCAGGTTCGGGTTGAGGTATGCTGACTTGCCAACCCGCCGGGTCGACCCGCCAACCCGACCCGATTGCCACCCCTACTTGCAGGCAGGGTGCAGTGCCTCTGCCCCTACCCCTGCCTCTGCATCTCTGATGTCTAGGAGCAGGCCTCCCTGCCTTTGCCACCGCTTGTCGCCCACATCCAGCAGACCCTGACAAGGTCCCTTTACTGTTCTAGCTGCCTTGCTGTGTAACGCCCCAAAATCGTGGACTTGAAACCTTTTATGAGAAAGGTTGAAAGCTTTGAAACCAATCATTTATCAGAGTTTAAAACAAAAGTTCAACGGAAAATCATGTTCAAAATAGCAAGTCGCAAGACTTTGAGCTCATTACAACACAAATGCAGACTTCCCCTTATAAACCAATTTGCAATTCAAGTATTCAGTCTTTTTGAAATGAAAAGAAGAACCATTGTTTGATAATACAGTTTTAGAAATTCAGAGTTCTAATCAGGAGAGATGCTTTCAAAGAAACATTATACCGCATCTATCAAAAGTGTCACAAGGAAACTCAACATCAGGAAAGGGCCTTGCCTTAAACGCATCACGTCGTCGTGCCATCGCAAGCAGTATAACCTCTTCATCACCTGCCTATGAAATGGGTCAGTCTCACACCAGACTAGTAGGGGTGCAAAAGACAAGAAAGAATAAAGACTGCAATAAGCAAGATAAATGCTAGCTCAAGCAAGAACAAGCAAGACTAGCAGATCTAACCAAATATGCTCTAGAGTAAGCAAGGCTCTAGTAAAGCAAACAACTACGTACAAGAGCAATAAGGATTATAGTGCTAAATAAGCAACTATAGCAATCACACAGATATAATAGGTGAAGAGTAACTAACTCTATCTACCAGTCAAGCAAAGCAATTGCATAAGACAAGTATTCATAACAACACTCGTAATACATACAAGTACCATTATATGGTTGAGCCTATCGGCCAGTAGCTATGATAAGCAATCATGTAGCAGTTATATCACAATATGCAACAACTAGCATAATGCTAGTATTATAAGTAATTGACTAGTATGAAAAGCAAGTCATTACTTAGCAGAACTGTGCAAGCAGTTTAACCAACAAGGGTAACGCCTCGACAGGCGTACCTAGCTCAACGAGTAGCATACCGAACTACCGAGCTAACAAGTAAGCAAACAATGCACGTCATAACACGCATATCTCATGATCATGTATATAAGTTATATCTTGTCTTATTATTGAGCAGGCCGTTGTGGGTACGCACAAGGCAAAACGTAGAAACAGTCGAGATTGATTCAGGGGTCCATTATGCTATGTATTTTATTATACCCCGAATGACTGACTGAGTCCGCTTTCTAAGGGGACGGTCTATGATCAAGAGAGTAAATTCCCAAAGGCAAACAAAGGCCAAATGGATGTGCATCCGAACTTCTACAGAAGTGGCCTGAAGGATTTCCCCTAACCTCCGATGACTGGGGAAGGTCGGATCTTTTCCCGAGATTGCTATTAATGACTGTCCATTGGAGTTTTGTACCATCCATCCTCTCTCTTGATGAACCGTCCCGAATGAGCACAACAGAGGGTTTCTTAACCATCGTCCCATTCTACATGCTCTGGTCTTTCAACCCAATCGAGCATCTTGCCTGTGAAGGCACATGATTATTATTTAGGTGAATTATACGCGCCATTGCACGTTCGAGGCAATCACACACTTCTCATCCTACTCACCGCAGTACGCAACGTACCTATTCAAATGTACAACCACGATGAAAAGGGCTAATCCGTAGTGAGGGTAGAAACATCACTCTTGTGATCTCAAACACATGCCATTGCATGTTCGAGGCAGACATAGACCTATCATCCTACTCATCGTAGTACGCAACGTACCTGTTCAAAAGTACAACCACGATGAGAGGGGCATGGATTTCTCGTAGGAAATCCCAACACTTCTGCTTTACAGAAGCTCACAGTGAACTCATTCAAGTTCCAACTTATCGTGCTCGGGTCCTTTAGACAATCACAAACATTCTACCTATTAAGCGAAAATAACATAACAGGATTAGCTCAATGTGTCAATACACGCTTAAAGGTTACTACAAACCTTTCGTCCTGTAAAACCCGAAAATTTTGAGTATAAAATTTTCCAAATTTTTGCAATTTGGGCCTAGATCCACATTACGGATCTAGGACCCATAAAGGGGGGTAATTAGGATTTATTTATTTAAAACCTCGATTTAATGATAATAATAGATAAATAAAAATTTTTCAATTTTAAAAATTTAATTTAATTCGAGGATCCACAGTGGATCCATTTGGATCCACTTGTGGATCCATTTTGACTTGGGGCCGGGTTGCGGGTCTCGGGTTCGGACCCGAGCCCCACCCCATATTACTACCCTGTTAAGTGAAGAGGGCAACCCGATAAAACCCTTGCAGGATATGGAAGGGGGGCAGGGGGGTTACGCAGAGCGTAACGACCCCGCGCCCATCTCGGCAATGAAGGGGGGGCCTGGGGCCGATAAAGGAGGGGAGTGGAGAGGGGGTCTCGCCCTCTTCACTCAGCCTCGTCTCTCTCTCTCTCTCTCTCTCTCTCGGTCTGTGTGTGTGTGCGCTGGAAGCAGGGAGGTCGCTGGCGAATTTCGGCCACCAACAATCACAACAAGCACCCTCGGTCACGACAGCAGCCGTGAGTGGAGCCTTGGCCACCAGCCACCACCGAAGGCCACGGCAGCCTCCGATCGCTGGAAGGATCGTCGGAAAAGCTCCAAACAGGTATGGTGCTCCTCAGAATCGGGTGAGGAATCGAACATGGGTTCGATTCCACGTGGGGATTTGAGGGTAGGACTTGGGGTTTATATTAACCCTAAACCTAAAACCCCAAATCTATATTTTGGGAGTTGGGGATCTTTCCTAATGAGGGGTGCGGGTTATCCGAAACCCCAAATCAGTGGATTTGGGGGTTTTCAGTTTTTGAATTAATGATTTCAGACTTTTGAGTTCCTGAGTTCTCCAGGATGTGTTTATGGATTTTATGTTTAGAAGTTTTGATCAATGCACTTAATTTCGATGTATTATAAATTCAGGTTGCAGAAATTGATGATCTGTCGATTGTGTTTGGTTTTTCTTCTAAAATCAAAGAAAAAAAAATTTCGTCTTATATTGGTGTGATCATATAATTTGTTGCAGTCTCACTATGGAAAAAAAAAATAATATCTCCTATTTGTGCAAAAGAATACAATTCCAAGTGATTATGATCAGGGGCAACAATATTGAGGACTGTCTAGGCTGGTTCTTTTGTTTTGAAGAAAATTTGGGGGTTATTATGGAAGCCTAAGTATATATAAGGCTGTGGAAATGCAAAAATTGTAGAACAAAATTGAAATATCTTACTAACTAAGAGAATGAGCAATTATCTACTCTAGAAGGATAAAGGCTTAAAGCTTTATCCGGTTTATTAAGGAAGCCAGCAAGCAATCTGCAATAGAATTGAACAAGGAGTATCTTATTCTTCTGTGTTCTACCTTTCAAACACTACTAATGTGTGCTCATAACAGGCTTTGTCAAAAAAAAAAATTTTCTGAACCTAATATTAGCATCCAATACTTCTGTCAACTTAGACAGAATAATCGATATGAATGAGTAGTCTCAAAGCTTTTATTTTAAAGTTAATAGTAATTGACATTAAGGCTGGGATTGAACTTATGTATCTTTTTAAAAACAAAACTATTTTTCCTTACTGAATAGCTTTAATAAAAATTTTGCTGGGAATGGACTAGTTAGGAACCCAATTATCTTTGGGCTGTGTTAGTGCCATATAGGAATAAAAAAATTCTGTTGTAAAACAGGAAGTTGTACGAATGCGGCAATGGGGATATGAACAGCTTGAATGGTTGCTGGTATACCTGCATTAGATTAATTATGTTTGAAAGGGGCAGCCCTACGTACCATGCAAATTTTATGTTTGATATGCCTGTTTTACCTGCTCCTGCCAGAGGGTTTTTAATTCTGTCTCTGCAGCATATATATATATATACATGTCCTGATTTCTATTGACAGGGCTGATTTCCATATGTTTTTATAGTTAGCCGAATGTTGTTAATCAGACTTTCTATTTTCATAAATGAATATACAAAGTCCTAAACCATTAAAACATGAATGGTGTCATATACTGCTGATAGGTTCATGAACTGTTAAAGTCCGATAGGATCTCGCATGCATTACCTAATGTGATGCTGTAGGCTGTCTATTGGCATAAGATGGTGCCTGAGTGTGGTTAAGCTCAAAGTTTGTAAGATGTAGCGTGGAATCATTTCAACATAACCTGAAAATTTCAATTGTGTATAATATTGCTCATGTTACATTGTTTAGGGAGGATGGACACATAAAACTGAAATTGTATATATATTGTATCTTGCTTTGTTGTATCTAGCTGAACATTTTACTTTTGTCTAAAGTTCATGTGTTATTTAAAAGTTGGGGTATGGGATTGTATGAAAACACTGTCGGGGAGGTTTATGCTTTCATTTGACTGTTATGATTATGGTACTCATGGGTGTGAGCATGAGTCAGTTATTATTAATTCTTCTTGAACTCACACACTTAAAGAAACCATGGATTTGGTTAAATATGTGATGTAGGTAACACACATATTGAAAATGCATATGAATGCATTATGACATGCATATGTTTGGATTTATGATTTTCATAAGTGCACATGCTTTTGGTACTATTGGCCTAGTGTTACGAATGAAACACTAATTTGGTTTTGTGATGTGGTGCACTGATGGCCTAATAGGACCATCATCGGCCTGAAGAGCCGTGGGTTTGGTTTTCTTTTATTTATGTTTTTAAATGCATCACTTAAACCACAAAAGATGGTTTGGCACATTACTACACTGTTCTAGTGGTTTGTACGGGCTGGAGTCCCGAATGAGTCCCTGCAAGGGAGGATGCGGGGTTTTCACTTTACTTTTGCATATGTGTTGCAAACTTAAAGAAATGGACTTAATTTAAAAAAAAAAATATAATGAATAAGAACAGTGTAATATACATTCTGGGATATCTCATCTGGAGTATGAGAATCTTAGATATCCGGTCTTGGGGAGACTGTGAGGATACAAAAACTCCGTGTGCGTTGTTGCCCCTGAACCCGATATTGAGGTTCTTCTCCTGGCCACGGTTTTAGGGAGAGCCGCCACTTTACCCGGGAGTAGTGTGTTAGTCACAGTTGTGAGTTTATGGTACCAAGGAAGTGGCATTTGTGGGCGTGGGGTGTCCCTTGTGTCCCCGACATTAGATGTGGAGGTCTAATGTTCCGATGGATGGTGCTGTTTCCTGATATCGGTCGAGGGCTAAGTTGGAACCCAGTAATAAAATACAAATTGTGTGTTAAGCTACCCTGGGAACCTACTTGACCTCGGGGTTTGTACCCGTTTGGTGTATCCGCGGGCAACGATAATTAAAAAGAGGAACTTAAGGTTGTGTGCATCTAATAGGGCATGCATATGGAAAGATGGAACTTAAATGAAAGATAACAGAAGATATCATGCATTGCACATAATCATGCATTTTTCTGTTATGCATTAGATCATGCATGTCTGAAACATTCTTGATATCATGACATCATTTGGTGGTAGCATATGCTTTACTTTGTGAAATCATGCTGAAAGGTTTGATTATTTTTAGTTATTGATACATGACACTGCTTTACTGTTCTTGGCTGATGAGTATATGCAATTATTGGTAGTTATGGATAATTTGAATGTTGAAAATTTTATATCTGCACTCACTCAATCACTGCATGAAATCTTATCCATGTTCCTTCTCTCACTTGGTTTCTTTAGAAGTAGCTGTGCTCAGAATTTCGGTTCTGACACCCTACTTTGTTGGTTTTTCACAGGAATTGGTGGACAGTGAAGTTGGACATGCATCTGGGGATGGATGCGTTATACTTGGGCTTGTCAGCTTCAGTAGAGGACATAATGGCTCTTTCTTTTGTCTTTCAGTTCTTTTAATTTCTGCAATCGTTACTTTACTTTCAGTTGAAGAAAACCTTGTCTTTGAAATTTTCTTACTCATTAATAAAAGAGTTTTAGTTGGTTGATATGGATGATAATTGCAACTTCGTTTATGGTGTGTGGTTATCCAACTGAGATTGGAACTGTAGGGACCCCAGGTCTCTGGGAAGTTTTTCGCAACTCTTAGAAAAAAAAAATTATTCCGCATTTTTAAAGGGGCTGGATTGGGGTCGTTACACGTCCTGCTCTTCGTAGTCCAAACATATCATATGTGACTAAGGGTACAACTACAGGAGGAGGACCATGGATCCTACATAAGAGATCCAACAATACCTTCACGAAGGAAGGAAGGCGCTACTATCTGGGTTTGACCAGAAAACCTAGAACTAGGTCTTTCATCAGAAGTGATGTAACGCTGATCTAGCGATGACCCAAGTACCTCGCTAGGATCTCTGTCCTACTCATGCACAGGCTCCTAAACAAGGTTATCTGAGTCGTATCGAATAGGCGAACTAAGGTTGTAACACACCTATCCCAAATACATCGATTTGGGAGATCCGGCCGCTATCACTACTTTACAAAGCTATACATCCTTGAAAGTAGGTTCGTACCTAAGACTATAATCTTTGGAGAACCGAAGTGCATAAGTGTGTGTCATGACCTTTAAGACAAGTGAAACAATATACACTATACACTCAAAGCTACACTCAGGAAGTGCAAGCTGAGAAGGGGCAAACCCGTGCACATACCAATACAATGGCAAATCGAGAGGCAAGACTCGATGGGCGAAGCTGCACCGCGATGGTAGAACACTAGAACTACACACGAGGTATGAGATCATACCTCGATCATCGAAACGCACAAGCAGGCAACTACGCACGCAACTCATGAGGTAAGAGATCCTATACTGACTACGTAAGTGTAAAGGATGACTCACGAGGCATGGGGTTCCACCTCAATAGATCGATAAGCGTAAGCAAGTAAAGAAGCTAAGTGTAAGACAACATGGCTCTACTTTTGTTTCATTTTTGGTTCATTAAATGGATATTGCACTCTAAATAATTCATTATGCAAGTGTCTCTAGACACGTTTATCAATTTCTCAATAAATGAATAATGATTTGATTTTGGTATGGAAGATAAGTGTAAGCTCTATTGTGGTGTCTGGTTATCCAGCGGTGAGTGGAACTGTAAAGGCCCCAGATCTCTGAGAATATTTTCATATCTGGTTTTAAAGAAAAAAAATTTCGCATTTTAAGGAGCATGAGTTGGGGTCGTTACATTGAGTATGTATTTTTTGTCAAGTAAAAGGTTATCGATAAAATTACGTATAACTTTGTGTGTCCCCGAGATTCTTATGATTATGATGCTTATATTAGCATATAGGTGGATGACATGTCACACCGACAAATGATTAGTTTAGACTATTTAGGTGAATAATACATCACGCCTACGTAGTTTTATTGCAGAGAACTGCGTTATGATTTTCTAAGTAAATATGACATACCTGTATAACATGATTGATAAGTATCTTGAATTTGATTGAAATGTCTTGAAGATTTGTGCGTGAGTTACATGCTAGAAAGGTCGAAGTGCAATGTTCTTTGTGGCGACGATATGATGCGTAATATAATATGCTTCTGTGTAATGTGATTGAAATGCCACATGATAAGAAATGCTGAAAGCATGCGATAAATGTTCATAGTTCATGAAACCTTGTTGGAAGAACATGTGATCTTGTGTTTTGTTTTACCGTGTGAAGTGATACGATGCATATTGCTGATATTCATGCTTGTGCCCATATTGGTGGTTACTGACCCCAAGAGCGGTCAATTGTTCGGAGCAGTCAATTGTATTGATGCATGTATCACTGGGTATGATATATGTTGAGGACCTAATCTCTAAAAGATTATCTGCGAGGGAGTGTATGATCAAGACCAGGTGACCCAGCTAGGGTGGTAGATTCTCTGTGAGGATGTACACTGTCCAAGAGTGGGTAGCCGCAAGGACAGTGAACTCCTGTGAGGATGTGTATTGTCTAAGACCAGGTATACCATCTAGGGCGGTAATTTCTTGTGAGGTTGTACATTTCTCAGACTAGGTGATCCGGCATTGATCTTGTTAATTATAATAGTGGCTATCGACCCTAAGAGCGGTCATTTGTGTTGATGCGTGTATCACAATGATTTTCATTGAATATGACATTTGTTGATGATCGGGTTCCCAAAAGATTCTTTGTGAGGGTATGCATGTCCAAGATCTGGCAATCCGACTAGAGCGGTAGAACATCTGTGAGGATGTACATTGTCCAAGAGCGGATAGCCACAAAGACGGTGAACTTCTTTGAGGAAGTGTGTCGTACAAGACTAGGTATACCATTTAGGGCGGTAATTCTTTGTGAGGTCGTACATTTCCCAGACCAGGCGATCTGACATGGAACTTGTGAATTTTGATTACCATAAAAAGTTATAGTGAGCTGTGATGATCTTATGAGATTGATTGGGATAGCCAGTTATAAATCTATAGTTTTGGCTTTTTGTTTTAGCATGATTATATGCTGAACCCAGATGTGAGAATCAGATCTTTAGTGATTTAAGATCAAGATCATGTTTTGGACCTTCTATGGAATGGTGGATTTTTTGTGAAAGTATGATGCCTTAAGTGAGTCATAACAGGTCATAGTTGACCGAGTAAGGCCTTGAGAGATGAGAATAAATTAAGGTTGTTTAGGACAAAGAGTCTGTTAGAAATAGTGAGAGCGACAAATGATGACCTGATAATAATTAAATACAGAGACCCCGTTCAAGGAACGAAAACTGCTAGTTGCGTGGTAGTTCACAGCTTACGATCAAATGAATCATCATGCTGCATTTGATAGTTGCACTGCATACCTGCTTGGAACTGCTTACCTATTTAACTGTTAATCTGCTTTAAACTATCTAGCATGTTGAATTAAATGCTCTTAATTCAGTTTCCTGTAGTCTCTCTTGTGCACCTACTAGTTTTTTGCGAAACTAACCCATTCTATGGGTACAGGTGATGATTAGGTACACCACGGGCGATGGCAAGATGGCTTCAAGATTTCCTCTTCCTGGTCTTAGCTTGCGTCCTAGACGTTTTTGGGTTTTGTCACGGATTTTCCTTTGGATATCCAAATTTTGTACTATTTGGAAACTTCTTTTTAATGAAAGTGGCTTTTCCAAATGTTTTGCAAGTAGCATGGATTGTGAGTTTGGTTCTTTTAGCTAACGTGCCCAAAGTTGTTAGCTTGCTTTTCTGAATTTAACAAAAGAATAGTCTTCCATTGATTTCATAAGCAAACTTTGAAGGAAAGAGATTTTTTTTAGTCTCTTCCTTGTTTTCTGAAAGGTTCGCAAGTTTGAAATTTTGGAGCGTTACAATATCAGTTTGGAAACTGGTTTGAACCATCTGAACCAATAGAGAACTGGTTCTCCCAAAGTGGGGGTCGGGCGGCCTCCCACCCATTTTGTGAAACATTGGTGGCAATGCCCCCCCACCGCCTGAATAGGCAAGGAGCTGGCAGACCCCATCATTTGCTAGGACGGGTCTGACAGGTGGGAAGATGTCGGCTGGTGTTAGGCCCCTTTTCGACCAGGTGGGGCTCTTGCAAAAGGAATGGTCTGTCGGGTTGGTTTGCTGCCCCGCTGGTCGGTTGAGAGAATTCAGTGATCGGTCAGACTTGATTTCGACCTGGTTCGAGCAACAACCGACCTGAGGTGCTCCTATGGCTCCGATCTGACTCATTAGAGGTCGCAGCTCAACTATAGTCTTATATCCACCACGTTAGACTGTTGAAACTGATCCACCGTCTCCCTCTAGGCCGGTCAAAATAATTTTCGGTCGCCCTCCTCCCTGGACGACCAACAACCCACTTAGGTTGGGGAGATTCCCATCGTAATCCGATCCAACGACTCCCTCTAGGCCGATCAGAATAAATTCTGGTTGCCCTCCTCCCTGGACGAACGAACAACCCACTTAGGTTAGGGATATTCCTAACAGAAATGGGTTAATGACTGGCTTCCAGGAGCGGCCCTTCACTAAGGTTTCGAGTCTCTATTGACATCGAAACATGAGGTTGTCGCGCACCGTTCCGTCAAACATTGCATGTTGGACCAGGATGCTATCTTTGTTGCTTGATGGAGAACCCACGATCCTCACATGATCATCCACCGTGCGTTGCTCCTCGTGCACTCTGAACTCTGTTTTGAACATCCCCACTAACAATGCAATGCCTTGCCTCATCTCCTTGATTTGTTGTTTTACATCACACATGTCAGTCTCTGCACGATCCATACGAGACATTGTGAACAAACAATCAAGGTGTGGTTCTGATACCCCTTTTATGCACTCTCGTTTCCGAGGTCGCGTGAAAAATCTACATTATGCTACTCCCACGTATGGAAAACAAAGGCTAACAAGAAGGTAATGGAAAATATCAATTAAATTGCATAAAAGCAAAAGAAATAATCAAGGTGTTTTTCATCCATCTACCCTAACCCCCCAACATAACAAGTATTTATAGTTAAGAAAAAAAAATCCTAATCCTACTTTTGGATCTTGGATAGATCCAATGTTCAATAATGACTCCAAAACCAAACAAAATAAAAATAAAAATAAAAATAAAAATAAAAATAGAAAAGCTTAATGAATTGGATCCAAATGGATCCTGGATCATCAATAACCCTCTATCTTCTTCTTCCCTTCTTTTTGGCAGATCGTCCTGGATCCGAATCTGCGGGTGCATCAACATGTATTTTCAAAATCATGTTAGATCTGATTGTTATGGTATTGGTGATCTCTGGAACTTGTGTCACTATGATCTGTACCAAACGAAGTTGTGGTTTTCATCTTTGATGAATTCCACGGCAGGAGCTACCAAAGTTCAGTGATCACATCCACCAATTGATGTCTAGGGTTTGTCCCCAAAGACCCTATATTGTTCAAGAAAATGTTCACAACTTCACATTCTCTGCTGGTATTCATACATTTAAATAATATCATTTCCATACCTGCATATCTAGGACATTTCATTACTTGCACTGAGCAGATTCCAATGCTTATACTAATCTAGCATTAATCAATGTAGCTAATCTGAGGTAATTTCTCATAATCGTGAACACATTTTCTTTAATATTGCTGCCAGGTCCTTATGATTGTTATTTGTTCTATTTTATATAACTGACAATCTAGTTTTGATGATTTTTTCTTTTTAGTTTGGCATATTTTCATATTCCATGTTTTAGAAGATAATTTGCTTCTTTAACATGCAACTTTTAGTAGTTGTTGTTTTGTTATTTCTATCATTAGTTTTATTCATTTTTTATATCTTAAAACTCTTGATGCTTACATGGATATAATCATGCAGCCAGTTTCACTGGAACTTGGTGGCAAAAGCCCAATTATAGTGTTCGAGGATGTTGATATCGAAAAAGGTTGGTATCCTAACAGAAAATGGATTTTGTTTCTTTTTCTTTTGTGAAATAATCAATTTCTCCCAGATACCTATAGTTAGTTTTGTGCAAGTTAAAAACCACTGTTTTTCATTAAGTGAGATAAAACACTCTATGACCTAATCCCTTGCTTGTACTTCTTTATATACTTGATCTTATTGTGCTTTGGCCTTTTATTATGTCAAATAGCTGTTGAATGGACTATGTTTGGCGTTTTTTGGACGAATGGCCAAATTTGTAGTGCAACATCTCGTCTTCTAATTCAGGTAAATAACTGAAGTATGATTATTTTGTGAATGGATGCTACATTGCTTCTTTATTTATTATTCTTTTGTCTGTAGCTATTGAAAAATTAATTTCCCAGGATTGACTTACAGAATTCTTTGCAACCCTCAGCAAATAAACTTTGCCTATAACAGTTAAAAGATTTGTGCATAATACAGAAAATACATTTTGATTGACTAAGAGCCAATTGGAACCATTTGAACTCTTGCAACATGTCAAATTTTTTCATGATCTTCAGATGACACATGCTTCCCAAGTCTTTAGTGGCGCAAGCATCAAAACCACAACATTCTAAATGGAGAGAAATTGTAATCAATTTATGATATAACTGAAATAGGGAAGCTCTAGCCATAAAATGTTGAAGATAACTCTACAATTTAAGCATCATTTTTTACATTGCCCACATATTTTTTTTGTTTCAAAGATTGCAAGATCTTTAAAAATTAGAACAAATATTAGGTGCTGAATTCACATGGGAAGTAGGGATAGGCATCATGACATGCATATATCATAAGCTGAAGATAAGAAATATAACTTGAATTGTAATAGTGTGTTTTTCCATAGTTTTAAATTCTGAATTTCTGAAATTTTGGCTAAGTGTTTTATAAAGTTGATAAAAATCATAGAAAATATCCTCAATTATAGGTGACATCAGCTGGGTCTAGGTGTGGTCCAGGCCCACTGACAAGATCAAAACGAGACGAATAATATTTGTAAAACTTTTCGTTTTTAACATTTAAAATCAAGCGAAAATCAAGCAAAATTCAGGCAAAATTTGGAGAAAAAAATCAGGTAAGTATACCGTTAGATGCGTCTCGTAATTCTTAGAACATTGGTATTTCGCTTTTCTGAAATCGGGTTACGATTGGCCCAAAAATCACATTTTTCAAAAATGACCCGCCTCTATTTTTATATTTTATGGATTGGATTGGATCGGATTCGATCCGTTTGATACAAGTTGATATGGATCTAGACCTAGTACAAGACCCATATTAACTAGGATCTGGTCTAGGTTGGATCCATATGGATTTTGGATATAGATCTTGGATTCGGATCTGAATCTGAAATCCAAGTATAACCAATTTAAAATCTTTAAAATCAATTTAAAGGTTAAATTAAGAGAGAATTATGCTATAAAAGGACTTCCAGAGGGGGGTGACACCTTTTGGAATATTTTGAAAAATTAATTATTTAATAATTTAACATTAAATAATTAATAAAATATTAATTAATTAAATTTTGAAATTGCATTGGATAAGGTGGAGTTCTACATCGAGTAGAACTCTACCTAGATAGGTGTTCTAGATAGATCCCAAATTACTTAATAATAAAAAAATAAAATATAAGAGATAATAAGAGGATAAGTAGGAGTAGTTAGAAAGAGATATAATTCTACATTTTGTAGAACTCTATCCTCTATCGAAAGGACTCTAGAAGGGACGTCACCCTCTCTCTAGAGGATCCTAAAAAAAATAATTATAAGGGTCTAACTCATAGTTACCAGAAGCGCCTAGGGTAATGGGGAAGCGCGCTTCCCTGATACGCGCTTCGGAAGCACGAAACGTCGCGCTTCCAAAATGCATGGGGAAGCGTCGCCTTTTTTGGGAAGCACGCTTCTCTTTTATGGGAAGTGCGTTCCCCTTTTATGGGAAGCACGCTTCCCCCTCGCTTCCCTATTTTTTCATTTTTTCGCTTTCCCCTCGCTTCCTAGGTCGCTTCTGGTTCGCTTCCTAAGTCGCTTCCAAGACGGTTCATAATTTTCTTCCAAGTGGTCCCCCGCTTCCTACATTTTTGAAAGTAACGAGAATAATTGTCAACAAATATAAGGTAATACCTAATTCTAAACATAGAGGTAACTAGAGCAGGACCGCAGACATCAGAACAGAAGGTCTTCAAGCTCTTTTATTAATAAAATGAAAAGGTAGAACATGACTTTTACACAAAAGACAGCTAGAACATTTTTTATCATCGATACTTAATCCTAAACTTGACTTGGGAATGAGACTTTTTGAGACAAGCTTTTCAATAAAACAACTACTGCAATGACCAAGATGGCCATGCCAAGGATTTGGCTCAATACATTAAGAAACACTAAAGACATTTTTAGGAAGTACTGAAGAGGACAATGAGGGGAACTTCAAGTTGGGATCAACAGGGCAAACACGTGTAGAAGGATCCTCTTGAAAGACGTACATATTGCCATGTCGTTTTCCTTCAGCGAACGTTTCCCTCGTGCGAAGATTCTTGACATGAATAGAGAAATGAGTAAACTTAACTCAAGTATTAATATTATCAACAAGCTTAGAAACAAAGACAATGTTTTTCTTGATATTAGGAGCATGAAGGACATTTGAGAGACTGAGAGAGGACTTTGATATAGGAATAACAAAGTTTCTAATATGGGAAATAGAATGGTGAGATCCATCTCTAGTAACAATACTATTTCTACCAACATAAAGAACAAGATTTTAGGAGCTTACTAACATCACTAGTAACATGAGTCGCTCCCCCAGAATCAACATACCAAGTACACTGATCATTTTGTTTTAGATTTAATTCTGCTAAGACAGACAGTAACAACTCTTTTATTTCTCCACTGGTCTTTAGATTATCTGTCCCTTTCCTTGCCTCGGTCTGCAGTGATTTTCCTTTATTTTAAGGGTTAAATCAACAATTAGCCTTGATATGCCTCCTTTTATTGCAGAGAAAATAGGTGAGAATTGTCATTTGTCTCTGAGTTAGGAGGTATGTCGGGTGTAGGTAATATTTCACGACCTCTTTATCCATTCCTTCCTTGACTTCCCTTTCCCCGAAAATCATAACTTCCTCATCCTCGCCCATAAGCAACCCCTGTGGCAAGAACATCTTATGCTCCAGCGTGAACATGAGGCTCTTCTGAAAATCCTTTTAAGGTCATCTCATATTAAAAGAGTTTGGCACACAGATCTTCAAATGTAGGTAAATCAGGTAAACACAATAAAGAAGTAACAATCGTGTGATAATCAGGCCCCAGCCCGCCCAAAGTTTGTTGCACCATATCTTTGTCACTTACTGCACAACCCACGATGGCTAGTGTAATGAAATATGTGGAAAAGCAACGAGTGCATTAAGCACTTACAACATCCACTAATGAACAAACAAAAGGGCTAACACCCAAACCCACAAGAGACAACACAACATAAAAATATAAAAGTCTCTTATTGAAAAGAGAGAGAGCTCTCATGAGTGAAAAATACAAGAGGGGTTCACCCCTATTTATACACAAAAGGAGAGGGGGGATGGCCAAAAGGACTTAAAAGGAGAGCCACCTAGGGGCTCCCCATGTAGTCGTTGGGAGCCCCCAACGGTCACAAATGTGACCGTTGGGGGCCCCATCGACTCCATGGTGGGGCCCCTTTGTGTGAGCAAAAAACATAAAATAAAAAATATAAAATACAAAAAACAAAAAAGGAAAATAAAAGAAGGAAAACAAGTACCCCTATCGGGTACTTGTGAAATGACTAAAATACCCCTCTCGGGCATTTTAGACATATATATATATATATATATATATGAATTACATGTATTTTAACAGCTAGTTGATCTATAATGGTCTTCATTTTGTTCAAGTATTCCATGATAGTCATGAAGTCCTTTCTCAACATTTGAAAATCCCTTTTTAGAAACATAACTTTAGCCTGAGAAACTTGCGAATGTCTCAACCAGTCTATCCCATAACTGCACAGCCGAACAATCATATGGAATTACCATAAGCACCTCTTGTGACAGTGTAGAAGTAATATAAGCAACCGGTGCCTGGTCTCATTTCATCCAGGTTACATACTTTGGATTTCTGACATATAATATAGAAGATCCTCCCTTACTATTCTTGTCTTCCTGTGACTATGGAGGAACTGGAATAGAGCCATCCAGATGTCCAAAAAGATCCTGACTTCTTATGAACAGGATAATCTGCCTCTTCTAGGTTAAGAAGTTAGAGTTCAACTTCTCGAACACAAGTTGATTAAGAAAACTTGAGGAAAGACTAAATTGGGAAGGAAACGAGTCCATATTCTAAAGAAAGAGAAAATCGGAATTCAAGAATGAATGAAAAAAAGAAAGAATGGGTTCATAATAGAATTTAGTCTCAAATAAAAATTGTTGCCTCCTTTTTTTTTTAATTACTGTCAATATTTAAACCTAAGACAACAAACCAAACGTTGTTGTAAAAACATGTTTGAACAATATTCAACCAATATTGCAAACGTCACTTTAGATTAAGACGTTGCATCTTTGAATCATGATGGGATAAAAAAAAATCCAACAGAACAAACAGAAAAGAAAAAAATTGATCAATAAAGGAGAAGAGAAATCACTATTCCAAGAGAATAGGGTTCACAAAACAAGAGTGGATTAAATAACATGAAATAAACACCCAAAGAGATAACAAAAACACGATGGAGGAAGAAAGCAACGATTTCAAGGGAGTAACCTGGACAAAACCAGGATTGAGAAATAGCCTTATCGAAATACAAATCGGAATCAAGAGGAGAAAGAAAAGGAAGAACATTGGCAAAAACGACAAGAAGAAGAAGTTAGAATGGGAAATTAAGAAAATGAATTACCTTAAGAAGAAGCAAGAATGTCGATTTTGATGGTCATAAAGAAGTCACGATCTCCAAGCCCCGGATCTGCAACTCTGATGCCATGTTAGAATTTAGGGAATCCGATGTTCAATCACACAAAGAGAGAAGAGAATGCAAGAGAGAAAATATGATGCAGTAGAATCCACGATTCCTCACTCAGGGGAATCAGTGCTTAAGTCTTCATTATATATATCTTCTAATACAAGGTTTAGGGTACTAAATTATCCTTTTACAACACGGCTAAATTACAATGTTGCCATTAATGAAGATGCATCAGTCTTATACATAATAAACATAGATCGGATCCAGATCCTGGCCCAAATATAAAAGACGACCCAAATATGAAAGACAACTTCTTTTCACCCCCTTCCCACCCTCGGCAACAAGAGAGAGAGAGAGAGAGAGAGAGAGAGAGAGAGAGAGAGAGAGAGAGAGGTGGGTGTTACAAACAGAGGGAGAGAGAGAGACGTGGGGTGGGGGTTATAAAGAGAGGGAGAAAGAGGCAGTGGGGTGGGGTTACCAAGAGAGTCAAAGAAAGAGAGGGAGATATATATGTATATATATATATATTTTTATTTTACCCTTTTTTATATTATATTATATATATATATATGTAGTGTCGCCATACCAGCATTTTTTGAAATTGCCATGTCGTACTCTCTGTGCCTATACCCCACCTGCATCCTTACCCATGTGAGATAGCCTCATATGTTCTTGGATGAAAAGATGGCACATTAATGTGCACAACTGTCACATGGGTGTGGGTGTTGTTAAATTATATGTAATATCCTAGGCTAACTAGGAATTATTTTTCTTTTTAGTCTAGTTAGAATAGGATTTTTACTCTTTTTATTTTTGTACTGTTTAAGCCTTTTTGACTAATCAATGTTTGACTTAGTCAAAAAGCAAGAGTCGTTGGACTCCCAACAACTCCCTCTTCTACTCACTCTCTAACGCCCCAAAATTTTTAACCCGAATTTCGAGAACCTTTTATATTAAACAACGACAAATAATATTTCCAAGGTTAAGCATTTCAGAACGATACAGTAAGGTAAAAGCGAACCACACCATTTATTATTATTTTAGTAATAATAGAACCAATCATCAGAGTTTCCACATTATAAGTCTCAAACAGAATCACATCTGAAAGTAAGTAGGACTGCCCAGGAACAAGTAAATCATGTCTCGATCGATGCCCCATCCCGCAGTCGCTCATAAACTCTACTCTTCTCCTGAAAATGATAAAAATTATAGAAATTAGACTACCACGTCTAAGTAGCAATTCCTATAACTTTTCTTTCAGATATATCATGTGTCAAGTATGTGATGTGCGTGTCGTGAGTGATTTTTCAGCATATACAGGATCAAATAAAGAAACTATACAACAATAGTAACATGTATTTCATTTAACCAACAAATATAACATTTGCAGGGATAACATTTAGCTACACATCAATACGATTCAAACCTCTTACACATTACAATTTCTAAAGTATATTGCAGGTAAAGAATTACATTAAAAAAGAAATATTGAACTGTAACTACAAGTTTCAATCATACTACTCAGTGTGATACCTAAATTGTGCAAATTAATGTTTATCTTTATTTATCCCGCAGGTACTCACGGGCCGAATCATCCATAACGGAAGAGAACATTCGGGGGTTTATTATTCATGGGTATTTTATTAACCCGAACGTTCTAACCGAAACTGTAAATCCTAAGGGAGCGGCCAATGACGGAAAGAGCCTCCCAAAGGCCAAAAACCAAAACAAGATGCATCCCTAACTTTTTCAGAAGAACAAAGAGCTACCACCTCGGACATATTGGTAGTCCGCCCTCCCCCCTCCCAACTCTAAGGATTGGGGACCAACGAGTCATTTTAGCTCGAAACAAATAAACACGTCCCCGGAGTTTTGTACCACCTACCCTCTCCAAGGTAAGCCCAAATCTGAGTGGGTTAATCTTTTCATTTAATTATTTTTCTGAAGTATGGGGTGTTTCCCCATCTACCTCCTAATACCATAGTAGTAAGTTCCCAACCTTAGTCATTTTGCTAAGGTATACATACATCCATTTTTTTTATATTGATTGCACAAACCCACTCAGAGTGCTCCGGTGCCTTTAAACCGGTCAAGCACACAAAATTAACCTTAAATTTTCTCACCAGTGTTATTGACATTGAGGTCAAGCTCATCAACCAAAGTACCTGCATCAGGAAGCCAATCCATATTGCCCAATTAGGCAAGATTACCAAACTCCCTATCATTCATTTTGAATTCACAATGGACAAAGGAAAGCAATTCACATAACTTGACTGCATGCAACAAACAATTTCAATAATGACATTTCATTAATATGTCTCATAGCTCTTCTACATAAAGCAGTCAAAACTCAAACATTTCCAAATTTGAATGTCAGCAGTTTACGTGACAAAATTTCAGATACAACCAAATTACACCTACGCCCATTTCTATATCAAGTTACAATTAAAACAGTGTTTGACAAATGGGTAGCATCACATATTTGCCACTACGAGTAGAATGCTCATATGCACTTTTCATAGTGAATCACAATTCTTAATGGCAGTAAAGATCTAAACACAGTTTTTCACTGATGTATAATATCACCCGATTTCAGCTATAAGCATAATGCCCAAACACGAGCAACCAAGGACTGACTCATGTTATGCCAAGGTCGACTCTCTGGGCTTCCAGGTATGACATAATGCACTATGGGTCAGCTTCCCGAGAAAGGGTTCGGCTCCCATGCGCAGGGTATGGGCACATGTATAGTTATGACAGCAATGGGAAAGCACATATTTAATTATCTATGTATGTGCAGCAGAACATATCAAAGAGGGAGTCCATTCTGTCACTAATGTCACAATAGAAAACGCATACATATTTCTGTGGGTGTACAATAATGTGTGTAGCAAAAAGCATACCAACTGAGTGTGTACTACATCAATATAATATGGATACAATTGAAGATTGGACACAATTTTTGATGCATTTCAGAGCAAGTGACTATTGTTATCAACGTTCTACTTTCTACCATCAAATTGGATACAATATCAATTGCTAACCAGATTAATAAATAGAAGACAAAGGTTTTTAGTGCACCTCAACTAACAGCAAAACATTTTGCAAGCAGTAATAAGATTCCTGACTTCAGTGTATGACCACCAGGGTTAACAGAACAGAACGACTGGCCAAGGACATCCTTAAATACTGTTATAATTCTAAAGGAAATTAAATAAGAGTTAACCACCATATTACAAGTGATGTTAGCACCAATATCATTAAGACTAATCATCATTCAAATTGGTTGTAACTGAAGCCCTAGAGGCTCTGCTAGGTAGGATTAGCTCGCCCAAGACCCCTTTTTTTTTCAACATCATTAACGCCAACTATTTCACAAGTTAACCCTACTAACCGAAGTCTGAAATCCCCACATCGAAGGTCTGGGATTTTTGGCAAACCCACATCGACTGCTCGAACACACTTAATACCCAAAACAAGTAAAAATGGCAGTAAGACTTACAACATGAAAAGAAGAACTTACCCCCCCCCCCCCCTCTCCATATCAAGGATCTGAAACCCCCAGATCATGAACTTGGGGTTTTCGGTTTAGGGTTTGACAACACTGTATTAAGAATCCGAAACCCCCAAATCATGGGTTTGGGGTTTTCAATTTAGGGTGTATTAAAAATCTGAAACCCCTAAATCATGGGTCTGGGGTTTTCGGTTTAGGGTTTACCGGTACCCTTCATCGGTATCTCAATTTGAAGAATAGAGAGAAAAAGAACTTTCATCTGATTTGGGGTTTTTGGACTACCACACCCATACGTGCCCACTCCATCACCCGAAAGAAAAGGTACTTTTTCCTGCGAAGATGTTGCGGCAGCCACGAGGGAAGGTCGGTCGGCCTTGACAGCACCACCACTGGAGAAGAGGTCGGCGTCTCCGACGAGGGCTTCGAGCAGCAGGCCGCTACTCGGAGGGCGATCCGAAGGATAGAGAGGCAGAGAAGAGTGAGAGAGAAAAGAGATAGCGAGAGAGGGAGGAAGAGGGGTTTGGGGATCCCCATTTGTAGGAGGGTGGCCTCCCGAAAAGGGAGGAAACCTCCCATGCGGCTGCGCTGTGCTCCCCACCCCTTTGCATTGCTATGGACTCCTGCTAGGGTTCTGAAAGAACCCCAGCAGGTTTTATCGAGAAGCCCCTTAGTCGGGCTTTCTTTTTTTTTATTTTTTTTTGTTTTTCGTTTCACGGGGCGTGGCTCGGGTCCAGACCCGAAACCCGAAAACCCCTTTGAGTTGGATCTGTGATGGCTTATTGAAGTGGGTCCGTAGGTCGGATCCAAATGGATCCAACCGTGGATTCCACCTGTTAAATTTTTTTTTATAAGTAAATTATGAAAAAATGAGGTTATTACATCCTTTCCCCCTAAAAAGAATTTCGTCCTTGAAATTTACCTGCAAGTGCTTACTCGAAAAGATTGGGGTACTTCTCCCGTATATTAGCCTCAGGTTCCCACGTGCTTTCAACTATGCCATGGTGCTGCCATCTCACATTGACGAGAGGGAGGGTCTTTGATCTTAAAACTCGCTCGCTTCGTTCCAATATCTCCAGATTTTTCTTTCATTGATAGGTCTTCCCTTATATCTACGTCCTTATATTGGATGACATGTGACGGATCTTGAAGATATTTTCTTAACATAGATACATGAAATACGTTATGAATCTGAGCATACTGGGGAGGTAGAGCGATACGATAGGCCGTTTCTCCAATCCGCTCCAAAATCTCAAACGATCCAACATATCTGGGGCTCAATTTTCCTTTCTTACTAAAACAAAACACACTTTTGGTGGGTGATATTTTCACAAAAACCCGATCCCCCACATCAAAAGTGAGCTCTCTGCGCCTCTGATCTGCATAACTCTTTTGCCGACTCTAGGTTGATAGCAGTCTATCTCTTATCATCTTGATCTGTTGGGTATAATGTTGTAACACGATCGGTGATTCTACCGAGCGTTCACCAATCTCATTCCAATATACAGGTGATCTGCAGGATCTTCCGTGCAGAGCTTCAAAAGGAGCCATGCCAATGCTCGCATGATAACTATTATTGTAGGCATACTCAACTAAAACCACATGCTTGTCCCATTCTCCTTTCCAATCCAGCATACATGCTCGCAACATATCTTCAAGTGTCTGGATAGTCCTCTCTGATTGTCCATCAGTTTGAGGATAAAAGCGATACTCAACTTCAGTTTTGTACCCAAGGCCTGTTGTAACTGGCCTCAAAACCGAGAAGTAAACCGAGGATCTCGATCTGATATAATAGAGACTGGTACCCAGTGTTATTAAAAACGCGCCTCAAGGCGCAAAAAGCGCGCCTCGCCTCAAGGCGAGGGGCTTTGTGCCTTGAGGCGCAGGCATAAGGCGCAAAAGCCCTGAGGCGCACGCCTCATACGCCTTGAGGCGTACGCCTCAGAGCGAGGCGCGCCTCAAGGTGAGGCGTACGCGCCTCAAGGTGAGGCTTTTAATAACACTGGTTTTGTCCTATTGAATTTTCTCTCCAACTTTTTCTAACTTTTATGCAGTGGGAGTCCAACTCAAACACCAATCTTTTGCAAGTTGTATGAAAACAGTAAACCCCCTTATGAAATTAAGAACTAAGTGGGTAATTAACTTTATCCTATGTCATTAGCAAATTATACTCTCCAACAGCTAGCATATGCCATCTGAATCTCTCTATATATAATCCATAGATACATGCCTATCGAAGAAAGAAATTATATAATTGATTTTCATGCCCACTTTTCCCCTTCAATAAAGTGATCACTTATATGTTCATCATATCCACATTCACCTTTTTACACAGAATTAATACCAGGATTCTCTTATCGATCTATTATTATCTCCACTCCAAAGTGCTCCCTGTGGTGTGTCTGTTCATATGTGCTTTGTGAGAATCTTTGTATAGGTTTAATCGTTCAACTTTAATTAGTTTGTCCTGGAATTTACTATTCAAGTCATAAGCAATAAGTTAGATTCACTTTTAGTAAGATTAGAAGTGCAGTAGACTATTATACAAGAATTTAAAGATGGGCCAACAATAGGCCAATTTGCTGCTCAGACTTAAATCTTATTCTACAAAAATAATGGATATATAGGTATATATATAGAAACATCATCCCTAGGATTAGTTAAATAACTAGATCTTAGAAAAGGGTGTCACGTTAATGAAAGTGTCACGGTTGTTTCACTGCAGTTTATACAACTGTAACAGTTGAACTGTTCTTGCTTTCTCAATAGCATCCACACTGGGAGTGTTGTATTTTGCACGCTGTCTCATAAAAAGATGCAAATCACAGTTGGATCAGTAAAGAGAACCATAGTTTCACTGGTTACTTAGCTTATAGAAACGTAGTTTTCAACACATAATTTGACAAGTATAACTAATTCAGGAATCAAATCCAGTAGTCTAACTTCAAGCACATGGTATAGGTTTGGGAATATATAGGATTCTGGCTAATTGTATTGGTTCGCTTCTTATGTCATAAAAAAATATCAGATCTCTTTTCATGTTGGGGATCCCTCTCATGTCTTCTTTACCCTTTTACTTTACTTTATTTAGAGTTTCCATTCATTGGCCTGAACACTGTGTGCACATGCAAACAAACTTATTTTATGGCATAATAATGTAAATGCTCTTGATACTAAGTATTTAATCAATTTTATCAATCTTTAATTATTCCACAATACAATAACTAAGTTGTTTGTGGCTAAATTTACTTCTACTGCCATGGTTTGATGTTAGGTGTATGATATACTGTCATGGTTTGATGTTTGGTTTTATACGTTAATCTCATATTTTTTAGAATAATCTCATATATTTTAATTTCTTTTAGTTAATCTCATATATTTTCCAGTTATGTAATCAATTTTTTAGTTACTTTTATATGTTAATCTCATATTTTTTAGAATAATCTCATATATTTTAACTTTTATAGGTTAATCCCATATATTTTAACTTTTGTAGGCTAATCTCATATATTTTTTAGTTATGTAATCAGGTTTTAGTTACTTTTATATGTTAATCTTATATTTTTTAGTACTTATTTGACATTTTCTATTTCTTATTGGTTGTCAATTTCATCAATAACGCATTTCTTTATTTATTTGTATTTTTAGATATTTTTTTATAATTTTTTAAAAGTTTTCAAAAATTTTTTTTGAGGCTTACGCTTTACGCCTCAAGGCTTACGCCTCGCCTCGGTTTTTGGTTGAGCGCCTCGCTACGCCTCAACGCTTTTCACAACACTGCTGGTACCCCATGCAGTCTAACAATCTCTCTGATGTATAAGTCTGCTAAGCTCTCGAGGGATTGATTTATTCGTATGGGTAGAAAGTGAGCCGATTTGGTCAGTCTGTCTACTATTACCCATATCACGTAATGTTGTTTCCGTGTTTTGGGTAAACCCACCACGAAGTCCATGGTGATTTCTTCCCATTTCCATTGTGGGATCTCCATTTGTTGCATCATTTCGCCAGGCTTATGATGTTTAATCTTGACTTGCTGACAAGTCAAACACTTCGAGACATAACTTGGGACCTCACGCTTCATTCCGTTCCACCAATACCCTCGTTGTAAATCTTTAAACATTTTTGTACTCCCCGGGTGTATGGTATACTTAGACCTATGTGCTTCACTCAATAGTTCTTCTTTTAACTTGGGATCACTAGGAACCCAAAGTCGCTTATGCATCCAGATACTGCCATCTTCCTTGAGTGAGAAGTGCGAATTTTCTTGCTGAGCTAGCGACTTGAGCTTCTCATACTGGGGATCCTCCTTCTGACCCTGAATAATCTTTATAAGGATCTTCGGTTGGGCAGATAAGTTAGATAACTTTATACTTCCCTCGTCATTTATGAACTGTTTCCTGTCAATGAATTCTTCTACCAAATTCCACCCTTTTGTCAATAGACTAGACAAACAGCAAGCCGCTTTGCGACTGAGAGAGTCAGCTACAACATTTGTCTTTCCTGGATGATAGGAAATGGTAAAGTCATAATCTTTTATAAACTCCAACCATCGTCGTTGTTGCATATTCAACTCCTTCTGAGAGAACATGTACTTGAGACTTTTATGATCCGTAAATACCTCAAATTGTTTCCCATACAGGTAATGTCGCCATATTTTCAAAACGAACACTACAACTGCCAATTCGAGATTATGAGTTGGATAGTTTCGCTCATGAATCTTTAGTTGGCGAGAGGCATACGCTATCACCTTACCATTCTGCATTAAAACACATCCCAACTCAGTACCTGATGCGTCTGAATAGACCATTCGGCCCTTTACCGTAGATCTGGAGAGCCGAAACTCAACCTTTGGCAATCCTGGTCGGGACAAAGACCAGTTTCCCTTGACGACAGAGAATATTGGCATAATGTTCATATAACCAATCCATCCCCAATATGACATCGTATTCAGTCATATCGAGCAAGATTAGGTCATCAGGTAAGTTTTGCCCCTCTAGTACAATTGTTACATCAGGGATGTAGTTTACACATATTGAATTATATCCTATAGGATTATATACATCTAATGCATGTTTCAGGGATTCAGTATGTGCTTCTAGAAGTTTTGCAAACTCTATGGATATGAACGAATGTGTAGCACCACAGTAAAAAAAACAAGTGTAGCATGGCCATTAACAAGTATTGTACCTTGTACCAGATTTCCCTTTTTCAGCTCTTCTGCAGTAGTGGCATAAACTCGTCCCTGCACCCTCTTTTGGGTGTTATGTTGTGGTACCTGCTGTGGCTGAGGTGGTTGTTGATGCTGATATCCTCCACCGGCATTACTCCCCTGCATGTCCGCCATCTTATTACGGCACTGACGAGCATAATGACCCATCTTGCCACAATAGAGACATGCACCCGTGTCCCTGGGGCAAGGTTGCCCATTATGGAACCGATTGCACTTTGGGCAAACCCTATTTGGTCCTCGATTCTGCGGGGGATGAGCGCCACTAGTGTACCTTTGCTTTTTGTGAGGTGGTTGATGTTTCTTGCCATCGTGGTGCTGCTGCAGACCGGCTCCCCGCTTCCACGGTGTGTCATTCTGACCCTTCCTGGATCGCTCCCACTCTTCACTTAGCACAGTAGCCACTTCAATGGCTTTTGCGAGGGTGGATGGCAGATTAATCATCACCCGTGGTCGTAATCCATCCTTGAGTCCACAGACATACTTGGTTGCCCTGACTTTATCGTTCGCGAACAAATTTGGGCAATAACGCTCCAAGGTCCGAAATTTGGTAGTGTATTCTACCAGATTCATATTCCCTTGAGTAAGCTCTAGGAACTCCTGTTGCTTCTGATCACGGGCGTGCTGGGGAAAATAAGCCTCTAAGAATGCCTCCTTGAAAGTTTCCCATGGAATAGGATCTATCCTGGCAAAGTGGATGGTTTGGATTGTGTCCCACCATTTCTGTGCATCTTCCGTCAAGCGGTAGGTGTCGAAGTCTGTTTGTTTTTCATCGTCGACAGGCAGAACCTGAAAAACACGTTCCGTCTCTGCTATCCAGCTCTCGGCTAGCTCAGGATAAGCCTTTCCTGAGAAGGTTGGCAGATTCAACTTCAAGAACTTTTCATAGGTGATTGTGACAGTACTATGCCTTTCGTTTATGGCTGTGGCTAACTCCGCCTGGTTGCGCATTTGGGTGTCCATTGTCTGAGCCAGATTACCGAGAGTTTCCATCACGAAACCCCTCTGTTCCTGCCATTCATTGGTCGTACTCGAACTAGCTTGGGATCGACGATACATCTAATAATCATTTCAATACACACAATTTTACTATCTTTGAATTGTACTGTTCCTAAAATCATTACATGTATATATCTATACTTATACAGAAGAAACAACGCAATTATCATGACTAATAAAGAATTTATACTTACAGAGTGCTTGCAGGGTGTGGCACGACGTGAGCTTTGATTTATTGTTCCCAGGCTCTGATACCATAACTGTAAAGCCCCGAAATTTTTAACCCGAATTTCGAGAACCTTTTATATTAAACAACGACAAATAATATTTCCAAGGTTAAGCATTTCAGAACGATACAGTAAGGTAAAAGCGAACCACACCATTTATTATTATTTTAGTAATAATAGAACCAATCATCAGAGTTTCCACATTATAAGTCTCAAACAGAATCACATCTGAAAGTAAGTAGGACTGCCCAGGAACAAGTAAATCATGTCTCGATCGATGCCCCATCCCGCAATCGCTCATAAACTCTACTCTTCTCCTGAAAATGATAAAAATTATAGAAATTAGACTACCACGTCTAAGTAGCAATTCCTATAACTTTTCTTTCAGATATATCATGTGTCAAGTATGTGATGTGCGTGTCGTGAGTGATTTTTCAGCATATACAGGATCAAATAAAGAAACTATACAACAATAGTAACATGTATTTCATTTAACCAACAAATATAACATTTGCAGGGATAACATTTAGCTACACATCAATACGATTCAAACCTCTTACACATTACAATTTCTAAAGTATATTGCAGGTAAAGAATTACATTAAAAAAGAAATATTGAACTGTAACTACAAGTTTCAATCATACTACTCAGTGTGATACCTAAATTGTGCAAATTAATGTTTATCTTTATTTATCCCGCAGGTACTCACGGGCCGAATCATCCATAACGGAAGAGAACATTCGGGGGTTTATTATTCATGGGTATTTTATTAACCCGAACGTTCTAACCAAAACTGTAAATCCTAAGGGAGCGGCCAATGACGGAAAGAGCCTCCCAAAGGCCAAAAACCAAAACAAGATGCATCCTTAACTTTTTCAGAAGAACAAAGAGCTACCACCTCGGACATATTGGTAGTCCGCCCTCCCCCCTCCCAACTCTAAGGATTGGGGACCAACGAGTCATTTTAGCTCGAAACAAATAAACACGTCCCCAGAGTTTTGTACCACCTACCCTCTCCAAGGTAAGCCCAAATCTGAGTGGGTTAATCTTTTCATTTAATTATTTTTCTGAAGTATGGGGTGTTTCCCCATCTACCTCCTAATACCATAGTAGTAAGTTACCAACCTTAGTCATTTTGCCAAGGTATACATACATCCATTTTTTTTTATATTGATTGCACAAACCCACTCAGAGTGCTCTGGTGCCTTTAAACCAGTCAAGCATACAAAATTAACCTTAAATTTTCTCACCAGTGTTATTGACATTGAGTGCAAGCTCATCAACCAAAGTACCTGTATCAGGAAGCCAATCCATATTGCCAAATTAGGTAAGATTACCAAACTCCCTATCATAACAATTTCAATAATGACATTTCATTAATATGTCTTATAGCTCTTCTACAGAAAGCAGTCAAAACTTAGACATTTCCAGATTTGAATGTCAGCAGTTTACATGACAAAATTTCAGATACAACCAAATTACACCTATGCCCATTTCTATATCAAGTTACAATTAAAACATAGTGTTTCACAAATGGGTAGCATCACATATTTGCCACTACGAGTAGAATGCTCATATGCACTTTTCATAGTGAATCACAATTCTTAATGGCAGTAAAGATCTTAACATAGTTTTTCACTTATGTATAATATCACCCGATTTCAGCTATAAGCATAATGCCCAAACATGGGCAACCAAGGACTGACTCATGTTATGCCAAGGTCGACTCTCTGGGCTTCCAGGTATGACATAATGCACTATGGGTCAGCTTCTTGAGAAAGGGTTCGACTCCCATGCGCAGGGTATGGGCACATGTATAGTTATGACAGCAATGGGAAAGCACATATTTAATTATCTATGTATGTGCAGCATAACATATCAAAGATTGAGTCCATTCTGTCACTAATGTCACAACAGAAAACATATACATATTTCTGTGGGTGTACAGTAATGTGTGCAGCAAAAAGCGTACCAACTGAGTGTGTACTACAACAATACAATATGGATACAATTGAAGATTGGACACAATTTTTGATGCATTTCAGAGCAAGTAACTATTGTTATCTGTAATGAAATATGCGGAAGAATCCAAGAATGCTAAAGCATTCACTATGTCCCACACGGATAAATGCAACAAGCATAAGAGAGGAAATCCACTAAGGGATATACGAAAGGCCTTATAAAAAGGCTACACACATGAAAAATAATATCACTATTATTGAAGAGGAGCTCTCAAAAGCAATGCATCATACAAGGGGGTTCCCCCTATTTATAAGAAAAGGAGACCAAAGGGGCTCCCAATAGAGTCGTTGGGAGCCCCCCGTTGGGGGCCCCAACGATTCCATTGTGGGGCCCCTTTTTGGTATCCAAAAAAGCATTTAAAAAATAAAAAAACAAAAATTAAAAAACAGTAAAAGAAAAGAAACAAAACAAGTACCCCTATTGGGTACTTGTGAAAAGACCATAATACCCCTGTCGGGTATTATGGTGAATATACATCTATATTTATATATATAGATGTATTATTACATATGTTTTAACACCCCCCCTCAAACTTTACGGGGGAATGACCGAAAGTTTGCCAAGAAGGAACAAGAAGCGAGGAGCAGGCAGGGCTTTGGTGAAGAAATCTGCAAGTTGATATTCTGAAGTGACATACGGCAATGTAACTGTCCCACGAAGATATTCATCACGTACATAATGACAGTCCATTTCAATATGTTTAGTCATCTCATGGAAAGTGTGATTGCTGGCAATGTAGATGGCACTTTTGTTGTCGCAACAAAGCTTCGAAGCACCGGTAATTTCTACTCCCATATCTTGAAGAAGACTTCGAAGCCACACCAGCTCCATTGTAGTAGTTTTCATAGCCCTGTATTCTGCTTCAGTAGAAGACAATGAAACTTTCTGTTGTTTCTTGCACCTCCAAGCAATTAGCGAATCTCCTAGGAAAACACAAAAGCCAGTAGTTGAGATTCGATCATTTGGGTTTCCTCCCCAGTCAACATCAGTATAAGCTAGTAAATCTAAGGAAGAGATTAAGGATAGGAATAGCCCTTTAGTCAAAGTATTTTTAATATATCGAATGATCCGGAGCACAGCACTCATATGCACAGATGTAGGAGCATACTGAAATTGGCTTGCAGAGTGCACAGCATGAGCAATATCTGGCCTGGTGATAGTCAGATAGGTGAGGGAGCCTATGAGCTGCCTGTAGGGCGTAGGATCATCCAGCAGAACTCCATCCTCCAGTCGTAGTTTAGCATTGATAACCTCGGGAGTCTCCACCTTTTTATCATCTGAAATCCCAGATTTGGAACATATGTCTGCAGCAAGCTTCATCTGTAACAATATATACCCTCGAGGAGAGTATGCAACTTCTATACCAAGAAAGTACCTGAGATTACCCAGATCAGACATATCAAAATTATGTTTTAACATATTTTTAACTTTAAGAATACCACTTTCATCATTGCCAGTGATGATCATATCATCAACATAAAGCAGAAGGATGATGATACTATTACCTGCACGTTTAACAAAAAGAGCAGTGTCAGTATAACATGAGCGAAATCCCAATTGTAACATGATAGCACTAAATCTATCATACCAAGCCTTAGGGGCTTGTTTAAGACCATATAAAGCTTTTAATAACCGAAGGGTTTGACCTTGGTTAACATTGATTCCCGGCGGAGGGTCCATATATACTTCTTCATTCAACTGACCATTAAGAAAGGCATTTTTAACATCTAATTGGAATATAGGCCATTTCTTAGATGATGCTACCGCAATTAAAGTTCTAACGCTTGTCATGCGAGCCACGGGAGCAAAAGTCTCCTCATAATCGATGCCATACTCTTGTGAGTATCCCTTAGCAACTAATCTAGCTTTATAACGTTCTAGGGAACCATCACTTTTTGTTTTGACTTTGTATACTCATCGACATCCTATAGCTTTCTTATTTGGAGGAAGGTGAACTATTTCCCAAGTTTTAGCTTTATTTAAAGCATCTAGTTCAACTTTCATTGCTTCAACCCAATGAGGTATACTTTTTGCTTGATTATAATGGGAAGGTTCATAGTAAGAATGCAAGGCTATTAGACAAGCTCTATATTTAGGTGAGAGAGTTTCATATGAGACAAACCTATTAGGTGAAATTGATTCTCTAGAAGAACGCCTAAGGGAGGTTTCTTCTAGGAGTTCATTAAGCCGCAAGAATTTTTCTAAAGCACTAATAGGTTGGGCTTCCTCACGCCGAGTGTATACTTGGAGATTGTCACCATTAGTTGGTGATACATCATTATCATGAGAATCATGAGTATGTTCTAAAACTTCCGGATGACTCAAAGAGTCATCATTTGAATCTTCTAAAAGATCATTGATAAACATATAATCAATTTCATTTGGTTTTTCCAATATTTCAAATTCATTTTCATCTTCTAAAAAGGTCACATCTTTGGAGACAAATAATTTATTGTTTTTATGGTCAAAGCATCTATAGCCCTTTTGATTTTCACCATATCCTAAAAATACACATTCTATTGCTTTATGTGACAATTTATCTCTTTTATGTAAAAGAACAAAGCATTTACACCCAAAAATTCGAAGACGATTGTAGTCGGGTGTCATATTAAAAAGTTTTTCATAAGGAGAGATATTGTTCAATTTTGAAGATGGCATCCTATTGATTAAATAGGGAGGTTAACACGGCTTCGGCCCAAAAATTTTTAGGAATATTTTTAGAAATGAGTAAGGATCTAGTGGTTTCCAAAATATGCCTATGTTTTCTTTCCGCTAGACCGTTTTGTTGAGGAGTTTTTGGGCAAGATTTTTTATGACAAATGCCATGTTGTTTTAGATATGATTGAAAATCATTTGATAATGATTCTCCACCCGAATCGGATCTAAGAATGGATATTTGACTTTGAAATTGATTTTGAACTTTTGCATGGAATTCTTTAAAGAAGTTAAAAACTTCCTATTTAAAGTTAAGAAAATAAATCCATACATATCTAGTATAATCATCAATAAAAGTAACATAATACGAATAACCACCTTTAGATAGAACCGGAGATGGCCCCCAAACATCGGAATGCACCAATTCAAAAGGTCTTGTTGTCACAAATGTTCTAATAGGAAAAGGAGTAGACTTCATTTTGCCAAAAATGTAATCTTTGCAATTGATATATTTTTCTTTACAAAACTTGTGTCCAAAAGGAAAAAGATACATTTTAGAGTAACTTGGATGTCCAAGCCTTTTATGCTAAGTTTCAATATTTTTGTCTTGGACATAAGTACAAAATGAGGTATTTGGAAGCATTAAGTTATCCACAAAATAAAGGTCTCCCTTCCTATGGCCTTGCCCAATCCGCTTCCCGGACCGGAGATCCTGCACAAAGCACCCTTGGGATGAGAAAGATATTTCACATCCATGGTCGGCTATTTGAGAAATGGAAAAGAGGTTAAGATTTAATTTTGGAACTATTCTAACTTTTGGAACAAGGAAATTTTGAACATTTTTAGAATCAAGAGTTCCAACACCATTTATTTTGAGAAAAGTTCCATCGGCCGTAGAGACACAAGACATTTTTGAATTGGTGTGCACATTGGTTAATGCATTTTCATGAGGGGTCATGTGAAAAGAAGCTCCAGAATCTAAAATCCAAGAGTACGTACCGGGAGGTGATGATGAGGCAATGGCGACACCGGAGGTAGAAGAAGTAGCCTTTAAAATTTGTTGGAGAGCCAAGGAAATTTGCCCAAGAGTATCTTTGAGATCCCCGTTCTTGCCGTCATCTTCTTTGGTGGTGGATTTTTCAACGGAAGCCACCTTTGGCTTGAATGCTCCATTTAGCTTTGAGCAAACGGGTTTAATATGCCCCGGCTCATAACAATGATGACATATAATCATTTTTCTTCCACCACTCCCTTGCTTACCAAAATGAGGTGGTTTGTATGTTTTGACATGATTGCCGGGTTTAGATACGACAAGAACTTCATCAATGCTTTTACCCATATTATGCCTAGTCTCTTCTTGAGTAATCTCGGCAATAGCCTCTTCTAAGGGAGGAAACGTAGATCTATGGAGAAGTGAGGATCTAACTTGTTCAAATTCGGGACGAAGCCCAAATAAAAATTGAAACAATCTATCTTGTTCCATTTGTTTTTGTCTTAGTACCACATCCTCCATAGACACCCATTTAGGCTTTAAAAGAGCCAATTCATCCCACAAAGGATTTAGAGCACTATAATAGTCTTGTATGCTCATGTCACCTTGTTTTGTGGTTCTCACTTTTTCTTGCAAAAAATAAGCTCTTGCAAGATCCTTTTGGGTAAACATACCCTTCATAAAAAACCAAGCTTCATTTGCCCGGCGGAATTTTGCAATATTTGCACATACCTTAAGTTCAACATTATTCATAAACCATGCTAGGTTTTTTGCATGGTTACTCTCCCAATCTTCCATTTGATGATGATAATCTTCAATAGCCTTGAGACGAGCATCGCCTTCAAGTGCTTTCTCTTGATCTTCTTCCATCTTTGTGAGCTTAAGTTGGGGTTCCGGAATGGTCCCCATTACGTAACCCCAAAGCTTCTTGCCTTTGAGATTATTCTCCATTGCGGATGCCCACATCATGTAATTTTTCCCATTGAGTTTGAATTATAGATCGATCTTGACTTCCATTGCTACAAAAATGGAGGTGTGAGAAAAAAAAGGAAGTAGAGAGATACATGATTTTACCTTAGAAGATCGTATGGCTTTGATACCATGTAATGAAATATGCGGAAGAATCCAAGAATGCTAAAGCATTCACTATGTCCCACACAGATAGATGCAACAAGCATAAGAGAGGAAATCCACTAAGGGATATACGAAAGGCCTTATAAAAAGGCTACACACATGAAAAATAATATCACTATTATTGAAGAGGAGCTCTCAAGAGCAATGCATCATACAAAGGGGGTTCCCCCTATTTATAAGAAAAGGAGACCAAAGAGGCTCCCAATAGAGTCGTTGGGAGCCCCCAACGGTCACAATTGTGACCGTTGGGGGGGCCCAATGATTCCATTGTGGGGCCCCTTTTTGGTATCCAAAAAAGCATTTTAAAAATAAAAAACAAAAATTAAAAAACAGTAAAAGAAAAGAAACAAAACAAGTACCCCTATTGGGTACTTGTGAAAAGACCATAATACCCCTATCGGGTATTATGGTGAATATACATCTATATTTATATATATAGATGTATTATTACATATGTTTTAACAGTTATCAACGTTCTACTTTCTACCATTAAATTGGATACAATATCAATTGCTAACCAGATTAATAAATAGAAGACATAGGTTTCTAGTGTACCTCAACTAACAGCAAAACATTTTGCAAGCAGTAATAAGATTCCTGACTTCAGTGTATGACCACCAGGGTTAACAGAACAGAATGACTGGCCAAGGACATCCTTAAATACTGTTATAATTCTAAAGGAAATTAAATAAGAGTTAACCACCATATTACAAGTGATGTTAGCACCAATATCATTAAGACTAATCATCATTCAAATTGGTTGTAATTGAAGCCCTAGAAGCTCTGCTAGGTAGGATTAGCTCGCCCAAGACCCCTTTTTTTTTCAACATCATTAATGCCAACTATTTCACAAGTTAACCCTACTAACCAAAGTCTGAAATCCCCACATCGAAGGTCTGGGATTTTCGGCAAACCCACATCGACTACTCGAACACACTTAATACCCAAAACAAGTAAAAATGGCAGTAAGACTTACAGCATGAAAAGAAGAACTTACCCCCCCCCCCTCTCCATATCAAAGATCTGAAACCCCCAGATCTTTGATATGGAGAGGGGGGGGGTCGGTTTAGGGTTTGACAACACTGTATTAAGAATTCGAAACCCCCAAATCATGGGTTTGGGGTTTTCAATTTAGGGCGTATTAAAAATCTGAAACCCCCAAATCATGGGTCTGGGGTTTTCGGTTTAGGGTTTACCGGCACCCTTCATCGGTATCTCAATTTGAAGAATAGAGACAAAAAGAACTTTCATCTGATTTGGGGTTTTTGGACTCCCACACCCATACGTGCCCACTCCATCACCCGAAAGCAAAGGTACAGAATCCTACCATTTTTCGACGAAGATGTTGGGCAGCCATGAGGGAAGGTCGGTCGGCCTTGACAGCACCACCACTGGAGAAGAGGTCGGCGTCTTCGACGAGGGCTTCGAGCAGCAGGCCACAGCTCGTAGGGCGATCCGAAGGATAGAGAGGCAGAGAAGAGTGAGAGAGAGAAAATAGATATCGAGAGAGGGAGGAAGAGGGGTTTGGGGGTCCTCATTTGTAATGCCCCGAAATTTTAACCCAGATTTTATGCGGATTTTTTTTTTATAACAGCGGAAAAAATAACCAATATAAGGTTAAGCATTTCGGGACATTATATTTGAGAGAAAACGCAACACATCTATTTCATTTCATTATGATATGAACATTTAAATTATCATAAACCCAAGGAATCACAGGAACAGTAAATCAACAATCTCGATCCAATGCCTCATCCCGCAACCGCTCATACGTCTGCTCGTTTTCCTGAAAATGGTGAAAATTATAGGAATTAGACTACCACGTCTAAGTAAGAAAACTGTAACTTTTAATGTAGGTATTATTAGAATGTGGAATATGGATTGGATATGGATCCGATATCGGATACATATCCAATCACGAGTTTTGCTTTAGTTGTATTATTATGTAACATGTGTCACTTATAAGAGGCAATTTTGTCCCTGTAAAAGATAATTGTAACCTTATATTAATGAAGGCACTAGGGCAGCAATCAAGAGACTTGAAGGCTGCCGACTTCCCAAGAAAGGTTCTCTCTCTTTCTCTTTCTCTCTCTCTCTCACGTGTTTTCACATGGTATCAGAGCACGCTGTATTCCTGGGTGAAAGAGGATCTTCCTCAACGACGTGAACAGCCCAATCCCATTCCTCGACATCAGTTCACGTGCACACGCCAAGATCTGCTGCAGCAAAAGCCGAGTCCCCCTCGTTCCTTTCAGACCTCGTGAATCTGTCTCCCTCAGCAACGTGAATCAGTTCACGTCAATCAGGTTCTCTCAGAACTCGTGAATCTGTCTTCCTCAGCAACGTGAATCAGTTCACGTCAATCAGATTCTCCTCTAATATTCCCTTATTCCTTTCTGTCAGCGTCTGCTACCTGATTTGTTTGTCTCCACTCAAACAAAAAAAAAAGGCTGAGTTCTTCTTATTCTTCTTATTCACTGTGATTTATTCTGCTTATTCCTCGTGATTTCATCTTCCTTTCTTATAGTTCTCCTTATTCCTCTTAATTCATACACAGCAACTGCTGTAGTTTTTTTTTTTTAGTTTCTCTTAATCCACACAGCAACTGCAAATTTCTTCTTATCCCTCGTGATTTCATTTTTTTTTCTTATAGTTTTACTTATTCCTCTTAATTCATACACAGTAACTGCTGTAGTTGTTTTTTTATTCCCCTTAATCTACACAGCAACTGCACTTCTATTCTTTATTCACACAGCAACTGCAGGTCCCTTCTTCTTCTTCTTCATTCATTTACAGTTTACACAAAAAGGCTGAATTCGTTTCTTTTGGTACCAATTTTTGTCATAAGCTGCGTCACTCTATCCTTTGTTCTGCCACATTCCTCTCATAAGCCTACAAATGGATTCTTCAGGCAATTCTAGTCTTTCCTCCAACTTCCCGGGGCAACTGGTTTCGGAAAAATTGAATACAAATAACTATTTGACTTGGAAAAGGCAGATTACCCCTTTTATTCGCAGTCAATATCTTTCAGGTCACTTGGATGGCTCCACTCAAATACCTCCGGAATTTGTCACCATCGAAGAAAAAGGGGATGGAGCAATGTCAAGCACCATTCGCAATCCTGTATTTACTGCTTGGATGAAACGTGATCAGGCTCTCGTCACATATATCACTTCCACACTATCGCAAGAAGTTTTGGTTTCTATCCCTGATGATTGCACATCTAAAGTATTGTGGGAAACTTTAGCTCAAACCTACTCTCAGATATCGGAGGCTAAGGTGCTGTTTCTCAAGCATGAATTTAAGCTTTTAAAGAAGGGAGCAATGACCATTATTGAATTTTTAAATCAAGTCAAAAGCATCACAGATCAATTAGCCCTTGTTGGATATCCAGTTTCCGATAAAGAAAAGGTGCAACAAACACTGAATGCCCTGGGATCAGAGTATCATGTACTTGTCACTTCTTTATTATGCTTGCCTTCGTTGCCCAATTTTGAGGAATTACGTGCTAAACTCTTCCAATACGAGATGTCTTTGAAAAGCATATCTGATGCTTCAGCAGGGCAATCATCTACGCATGAGATTCTTGTCACAGGGATGTTTGCTGATCGTACACGGGGAGGGCGTGGCAGAGGCAAGGGAAATCCAATTCAGGGTGGACGTGGGATACCTACACCAAATTCTAATGCCAATTTTTCAAAGAATGTTCCCACATGCTATCAATGCAACAAGCGAGGCCATATCAAGGCCAACTGCTGGTTCAATCCACAAAATCGGAATAGAATGCAAAACACCAGAAATGTTGGTACATCAGGAACTACAGGTACGCTCCGAGTCAGTGAAGATGCTAAGGATCTCCTTCTATCTGCTATGGCCAACTTGAATCTGAAGCAAAATGATGATGGAATATGGTATGTTGACTCTGGGGCAGCAACTCATGTCACTGGTAATGCAGGTAAGTTCTCTACTATGACTCTCTATTTTGGAAAATCTAATATTGTCACCGGATATGGGACTCACCACCCTATTTCGAACATAGGCAATGTCGTCATTCCTTTTTCTAAGTCATCCATTCCTTTATCTGATGTTGTTCATGCACCAAATATAAAGAAAAATATTGTATCTGTTTCCAAGCTTGTTGATTCTACCAATTCTTCTGTGGAATTTACTCCTACTTCTGTCTTTGTTAAGGATCTTCAAACGAAAGAGATGTTCGCTAAAGGAGAGCGACGTGGAGACATGTATGTCTTTAATGAAGATCCAGCCTCCAGTGTCCTGAAGCCCCAGTCTGATCTCGTCTTCAAAAGTGTCCTAAGTACATCCAAATGTAATAAGTCAGATCTCTGGCATTCTCGTCTTGGTCATTGTGGTCAAGTCTTTATTGAAAAGTTAGTGTCCAATGGTCTTCTTTCGGAGTCTGTTTCACCTTTATTGAGGAATAAAATATGTCCCAGTTGTCAGGTCTGCAAAAGTCATGTACTTCCCTTTCATCAAATAAATAAAAGAGCTTCTATACCTTTTGAGATAATATGTTCAGATGTTTGGGGCCCAGTTCCTAATCCTTCCTCTTCTGGAAGTAAATATTATGTATCCTTTATTGACAGTTTCTCTCGTTTTAACTGGATATTCTTTATGAAACACAAATCAGAGGTTTTTTCCATTTTCCGTCACTTTCATGCCTATGTTAAAAATCAATTCTCTCAAAATATCCAAATTCTCCAATGTGATGGAGGTGGTGAGTATTCCTCTAAAGAATTTTTAGATTTTCTCCAAGATAATGGGATGCATCGTAGAGTTTCTTGCCCGTACACTCCACAACAAAATGGAATTGCTGAACGTAAACACAGACATATTGTGGAAAGTGCAATGAGTATGATGCATGTGAGTAACTTACCCATTAGTCTTTGGTCTGAAGCCTTTCACACTGCCACTCATGTGATAAACCGTCTTCCCATGCCTATTCTTGAAAATCAATCTCCCTATTATGTTCTCTTTGGTGCACATCCTGATTATAATGAGTTACGAGTTTTTGGATGCACATGTTATGTTCACATTGACAAATCCATGAGAACTAAATTCCAAGACAAAGCCTCTATATGCCAATTTGTAGGTTATGCAGATAAACACAAGGGTTACAGATGCTATGATCCTGTCAATAAGAAGATTAGAATTTCCAGAAATGTTGTTTTTGATGAAAATAATTTTCTGGGAAAAGAAACAGATGTCAATCGTGAACCTACTGGTTCAGCTGCTAATTGGTATGATCCATGGCTTAGTGCTGAACTTATTTCACCTGCTGCCGAGCATACTATTCTGTCTCTTGAAAGCGTACATGGTGAGACAGTTTCGGATGATGCATCACAAGCAGAGTGTCTAAGATACAAAGGAAATGTGTATACCAGGAGATCTAGAGAGCAAACGAATATACCTACTGAAGAACACATTGCATTGTCTAATGACAGAGAAGCACCAAGAAGATCAGGCAGGATAAGGCATCCTATTGAAAAGTGGGTTAGTTATGACAACTTTTCTATGGACTTTCAGATCTTTCTATCCCAGATTGAAAAACACGATGAACCACTTTGTTTTCATCAAGCAATCCAATCCAACAAATGGATTGAAGCGATGAATGAGGAGATCAAGGCACTTCATGAATGTCGAACATGGGAGATAGTTGGCCGTCCTCCAGACAAAAATGTTGTTGGTTCCAAATGGGTTTATAAAATTAAATATAAACCAGATGGTAGCATTGAACGGTACAAGGTGTGTCTTGTGGCCAAGGGTTTCACTCAAGAATATGGTCAGGATTATGATGAGACATTCAGCCCAGTGGTGAGAATGAGAACTATTCGCATTATACTTGGCCTGACAATTGAACATGGGTGGATCCTCAGTCAGCTTGATGTTAAGAATGCATTCCTTCATGGGGACTTAAAGGAAGAAGTCTATATGGAGCAGCCTCAAGGTTATGCAGAGGGAAACACAAAAGAATATGTATGCAAGTTAACCAGAGCTTTGTATGGACTGAAGCAAGCTTCTAGGTCATGGTTTGAAAGTTTTTCCTTAGAAATCCATAAACATGGTTTCTTTCGTTCCCAACTTGATCATTCCCTGTTCATATATAGGAATGGTACCACTGTGGTTTTCTTACTCATATACATTGATGATATTGTTATCACTGGTAATGCTCCAGACCACATTCAGCGAATTAAAGTTCTATTGAGTATGCGGTTCAAAATGAAAGACCTTGGGGAGCTGAGATATTTTCTTGGAGTAGAGGTAGATAGACAAGGTGATAAAATGTCATTAACTCAACATAAATACACTCTTGATCTTCTAGCTAAAGCAGGAATGACAGATTGTAAACCTCTACCCACACCCAGTGTTGTTAACCAAAGGCTCAGTATTTGTGATGGTGAGTTATATCCTGATGCAGTCAAGTATCAAAGTTTAGTAGGTATGTTACAATACCTTACCTTCACTAGACCAGACATTGTGTATTCTGTCAATCAAGTATCTCAATTCATGCATGAACCAAAGACTGGTCACATGGATGCTGTCAAACGCATCCTTCGCTATCTAAAAGGAACGGTGGGTGATGGACTAACATATACTCAATCTTCATGGAAATCACCAAAACATGACATACTTGCTTATACAGATGCAGACTGGGCAGGGGATCCAGATGAAAGAAGGTCTGTTTCAGGATACTGTGTTTTCATTGGGAGAAATCTTGTCTCATGGAGTAGCAGAAAACAGAAGGCTGTTGCAAGATCTAGCACAGAGTCAGAGTATAGATCTATGGCAGCTACCACAGCAGAAGTGACCTGGATTAGGCATCTTCTTACAGAGATGGGAGATGATATCTCAAATTCGACACTTATGTGTGATAATAGAAGTGCTATACAAATTGCATTCAATCCTGTTCATCACAGTCGGACTAAACATATTGAAATCGATCAACATTTCATCAGACAAAAGATAGCCGACAAAGAGATTGAACCAGTTTATGTGCCTTCAGAAGACCAAGTTGCCGATATGTTTACAAAAGGTCTTACAAGTCATCGCTTCTGGTATCTGAAGAATAAGTTGCACATGGTTCAACCCCATGCACAACTTGAGGGAGGGTATTAGAATGTGGAATATGGATTGGATATGGATCCGATATCGGATCCATATCCAATCACGAGTTTTGCTTTAGTTGTATTATTATGTAACATGTGTCACTTATAAGGGGCAATTTTGTCCCTGTAAAAGATAATTGTAACCCTATATTAATGAAGGCACTAGGACAGCAATCAAGAGACTTGAAGGCTGCCGACTTCTCAAGAAAGGTTCTCTCTCTTTCTCTCTCTCTCTCACGTGTTTTCACAGGTATGTCATGAATCTAGCATGTGATGTGGTGTCAAAGGTAATTCTCAACATATTACTAAACAAGTAAGCAATTTATGCCACAGAAACCAACAGTCATATACTTGAGCATGTAAATAGTTATCCAACAACCATAACTGAGCAGGTAAAACATAGTGTGCATCATTAATAAGCAAGAGAGGTATGATATGCAATGGTCATAATAAGAACAAAGTGTAACATTAATCAGTAAGTGAGATGTGTATTGCAACAATCATAGCATTAACATGTACAACTCGCAGATAGTTGTTCAACTACCTCATATCTACACATTTCACAACTTTATATCATCACAAGCTCAGAATATAAAACATGTTAAGGAACATAAACACATATCTCCAGTATTTTCACTCACTGTGATACTTAACTGCATTACCTCGTTTTTAAATTATCTTACCCCGCGGGTACACACGGGCACAGGCGACCATATCAGAAGAGAACGTTCTGGGGTATATTATTCAAGAGTATTTTATTAACCCGAACATTTTAACTGAAACTGAATCCCCAAGGGAGCGACCAATAGCCGAGAGAATCTCCCAAGGGCTCAACTCAAGACAGGATGCATCTCTAACTTCTGCAGAAGACATGGAACTACCACCTATGACACATAGGTAGTCCTGGTCTCTAAATCCGAGGACGGGGACCAACGAGCCGCTTCACGCTCGTAACACAACACAAGTCCTCGAAGTTTTATCCCACCTACCCTCTCTAAGGTAAGCCTCAAAAACCTGTTCCATTGTTTAGTTATTGTTCCGAAGTTCAGGGCATTTCCCCACTTCCTCTTACTACCTTAGCAGTTGATCACAACCTTAGTCATTTTACCAAGGTTTATAAAACAGTCTCAATAATTTGTGATATTGATTTCGTAAACCCACTTAAAATGTTTTGGTGCCTTTAAACCAGTCAAGCACACCACATTTACAATTAAGTTTTCATCATTTGATTGTCATAGCACAAGCTAATAGTCTAAGTACCCGCATCGGGTAATCCATTCATATTGCCCCTTTAGGCAAAACACATTTCTATATGTCACTAAGAGCACCTTCATATATTTGAACATAACATTCTCATTCCTCAAACACAGCTAACGTGCTGCATATGAGCAATTCACATCACACATTTTCTGACAAAAAGCAGTGCAGTTTAAACACGTGGTATTTCATGCAAATTGGTCATAGTACTAGAGAAAAATGCAACTTAAAGAACTCTATGAAGTCCAACCCACAAAAGGGTACAACACATTGAACTGCACATGTTGTTTACATGAGTAAAAATGAATTGGCTAGAGAATGTAGAGCAGTACATTTAAGGGAAGCAAGCACAATAAAGAAACAATATACATCAAATTAAATAAAAATCTAAACATAAACAAATGGGCATAATATAGAGTGCAGCATATAAGTAGGATTTATTTTCCTTTTTCTCCATGCTAACATAAGAAAATTTTGCTTTGTTTGGTAACCTTCCATCATACCATGCATAACTTCATGCTTGTAACAGAATTGCATTTTTCTTTTTTTTTTATAGTGTCAAAAGAAACAAGAATGAGCTATTCGGTGCTGCAGCATAAAGAAACACAAGTCTTATGTGTTGCATCACCTCTACTTTTGAACAACACAAGTGCCAAGTTTCCAGCTCAAGAAAAATACTAATAAGGAAAGATGAAAAACAACAACCCAATGTTAATTCAACATTTTCTTGGGCTGAACAACATAAATATCTTCCATATAGTAAGAGAAACAAAAACGCCAGTATGAAGATACACTTGCAAGAAAACAGAGCTTGTAATCCATTTTCTTGAAAACTAACAATGTTCACATCCACAGAACTATGTGCAACAGATGCAACAAAACACCCGGTACAAACTTTAAACCATATTCCAGACTCGGTGCAGTTTGGAAAAAATGCAGTATTATGGATATCAATGACAAAAGACTTAAAAAAAAGAATAACGACCATGGGTATAAACAGATCCACTTCTTAGAACATGAATATCAATAAATACAATATTTATAATCAAGAATGCCGAAACTCCTTTAATCGGAAACCCCATTTTTATTGAAAATCGAACCCCTCCCCTTCCTTATTTAGTTTATCGAGTCCCCAAAAGGGGAAACCCCCAAACCTAGGGTTATCCATTTCAAGAAATCAGAAACCCGATGACTGGGGTTATCCAATACATCAGTCGAAACCCCAGATTGATTTGATTTGGGGATTCTATATATTAGGGTTAAGCACGAAAACCCCCAAAATCAAAAACCACGACTACCGGAAACCCCCAACTCACAGACCTGAAACATGAAATACCTACATAAATAAGCACAGTAACCTACCTTTTTCCGGCAACTGGAGGAGCACAGGAGATGGCCGGCACTGCTGCTCGTGATCTCAGTAGTGTCGTGCGTCCCCGGTCGTGCGATGACTGTGATGGAGCCGGTGGTCTTGCAGTCACGCACGAAGACGAGAGAGAGTGCGAGAGAAAGAGGGCGAGAGGAAGATGAGAGTAGGGGGAAAAGAAGGGCGAGACTCCCTTCCCTTTTCGATCTTGCAAGAATCGTGCCCCCCAGCACAATTCTTGTTTTCGGGTGTTTTTATAAAACAAAGCTCGGGTCCGACCCGTGACCCGCAACGCCGGATCCATTCTAACATGGATCCGGGTCGGCTTTATAATGTTGGATTCATCCTCACATGGATTCGGGTCAACATAAAACGAGGGATCCAAATGGACCCGGGTCGGCATTGAACTGTAGGATCTGCTGGCTGGGTCCATTTGACTCCAATGTGGGTCCAAACCCCAATTACCCAAATCTTTCATTATATATATTCTTTTGGATCCGGTAATGGATCTTGGACCCAAAATGCATAAACTTACTAAAAAATTTTGGGTTATTACATCATTTGTAGGAGGGTGGCCTCCCGAAAAGGGTTCTCTGGTGGCTGCGCTGTGCTCCCCCACCCCTTTGCATTGCTATGGGCTCCTGCTAGGGTTCTGAAAGAACCCCAACAGGTTTTATCGAGAAGCCCCCTAGTCGGGCTTTCTTTTTATTTTATTTTTTTTTGTTTTTCGTTTCACGGGGCACGGCTCGGGTCCGGACCCGAAACCCGGAAACCCCTTTGAGTTGGATCCGTGATGGCTTACTGAAGTGGGTCCGTAGGTCAAATCCAAATGGATCCAATCGCAGATTCCACCCGTTAATTTTTTTTAAGTAAATTATGAAAAAATGAGGTTATTACATCCTTTTCCCCTAAAAGGAATTTCGTCCTCGAAATTTACCTGTAAGTGCTTACTCGAAAAGATTGGGGTACTTCTCCCGCATATTAGCCTCAGGTTCCCACGTGCTTTCATCAATGCCATGGTGCTGCCATCTCACCTTGACGAGAGGGATGTTCTTTGATTTCAAAACTCGCTCGCTTCGTTCCAATATCTCCACAGTTTTTTCTTTCATTGATAGGTCTTCCCTTATATCTACGTCCTTATATTGGATGACATGTGAGTTAGGAGGTATGTCTGGTGTAGGTAATATTTCACGACCTCTTTATCCATTCCTTCCTTGACCTCCCTTTCCCCGAAAATCATAACTTCCTCATCCTCGCCCATAAGCAACCCCTGTGGCAAGAACATCTTATGCTCCAGCGTGAACATGAGGCTCTTCAGAAAATCCTTTTAAGGTCATCTCATATTAAAAGAGTTTGGCACACAGATCTTCAAATGTAGGTAAATCAGGTAAACACAATAAAGAAGTAACAATCGTGTGATAATCAGGCCCCAGCCCGCCCAAAGTTTGTTGCACCATATCTTTGTCACTTACTGCACAACCCACGATGGCTAGTTGAACTATAATGGTCTTCATTTTGTTCAAGTATTCCATGATAGTCATGAAGTCCTTTCTCAACATTTGAAAATCCCTTTTTAGAAACATAACTTTAGCCTGAGAAACTTGCGAATGTCTCAACCAGTCTATCCCATAACTGCACAGCTGAACAATCATATGGAATTACCATAAGCACCTCTTGTGACAGTGTAGAAGTAATATAAGCAACTGGTGCCTGGTCTCATTTCATCCAGGTTACATACTTTGGATTTCTGACATATAATATAGAAGATCCTCCCTTACTATTCTTGTCTTCCTGTGACTATGGAGGAACTGGAATAGAGCTATCCAGATGTCCAAAAAGATCCTGACTTCTTATGAACATGATGATCTGCCTCTTCTAGGTTAAGAAGTTAGAGTTCAACTTCTCGAACACAAGTTGACTAAGAAAACTTGAGGAAAGACTAAATTGGGAAGGAAACGAGTCCATATTCTAAAGAAAGAGAAAATCGGAATTCCAGAATGAATGAAAAAAAGAAAGAATGGGTCTATGTCACACGGACTCGGCTCCAAGGTCGCCGCACCCGCGTCGACACGCACCGACACGGGTGCGGACACGGTTGCAGCTCGGACTCGGTCAACCCGACCCTGGGTGTGGTCAACGCACCCAGGGTCATTTTGGTCCATTTTTTGGAAAAAACAAATTTTTGAATTTTTTTTTTTAAAATTTTCTGGGCTACAGCTGTAAGGAAAAAACCCATCATAACTAAATAACCTGTACACTTTCAAGTTTTAAGTACAGAATGGGCACAACTCAAGTTTTTGTGGTTTTTTCCTGTATGAAGAAAGTGAATTATTACAGTGTATGAAGAAAGTGCCCAAAAGTGAATTATTCCTGTATGAAGAAAGCGTACAGAATGCCTTCACAACTCATCACCTGTCCCCTAATGGGCACAACTTTGACCGAGTCTTATATATATATATATATATATATATATATATATATATATATATATATATATATATATATATATATATATATATATATATATATATATAGCCGAGTCCCCGTGTCCAAAATTTTTGAAATTGCGCCGCACCCGTGTCGCACTCGCACCCGCACCCATGTGACATAGGAATGGGTTCATAATAGAATTTAGTCTCAAATAAAAATTGTTGCCTCCTTTTTTTTTTAATTACTGTCAATATTTAAACCTAAGACAACAAACCAAACATTGTTGTAAAAACATGTCTGAACAATATTCAACCAATATTGCAAACGTCACTTTAGATTAAGACGTTGCATCTTTGAATCATGATGGGATAAAAAAAATCCAACAGAACAAACAGAAAAGAAAAAAACCGATCAATAAAGGAGAAGAGAAATCACTATTCCAAGGGAATAGGGTTCACAAAACAAGAGTGGATTAAATAACATGAAATAAACCCAAAGAGATAACAAAAACACGATGGAGGAAGAAAGCAACGATTTCAAGGGAGTAACCTGGACAAAACCAGGATTGAGAAATAGCCTTATCAAAATACATATCAGAATCAAGAGGAGAAAGAAAAGGAAAAACATTGGCAAAAACGACAAGAAGAAGAAGTTAGAATGGGAAATTAAGAAAATGAATTACCTTAAGAAGAAGCAAGAATGTCGATTTTGATGGTCATAAAGAAGTCACGATCTCCAAGCCCCATATCTGCAACTCTGATACCATGTTAGAATTTTGGGAATCCGATGTTCTATCACACGAAGAGAGAAGAGAATGCAAGAGAGAAAATATGATGCAGTAGAGACCACGATTCCTCACTCAGGGGAATCAGTGCTTAAGTCTTCATTATATATATCTTCTAATATAGGGTTTAGGGTACTAAATTATCCTTTTACAAGGCTAAATTACAATGTTGCCATTAATGAAGATGCATATAAACATAGATCGGATCCAAATCCAGACCCAAATATGAAAGACAACTTTTTTTCACCCCCTTCCCACCCTCGACAACAAGAGAGAGAGAGAGAGAGAGAGAGAGAGAGAGAGAGAGAGAGGTGGGGGTTATAAAGAGAGGGAGAGAGAGAGAGATGTGGGGTGGGGGTTATAAAGAGAGGGGAGAAGAGGCAGTGGGGTGGGGTTACCAAGAGAGTGAATGAAAGAGAGGGAGATATATATGTATATATATATATATATATTTATTTTACCCTTTATATATATATATCCTGTCGCCATACCAACATTTTTTGAAATTGCCATGTCGTACTCTCCGTACCTGTACCCCACCTGCATCCATACCCATGTGACATAGCCTCATATGTTCTTGGATGAAAAGATGGCACATTAATGTGCACAACTGTCACATGGGTGTGGGTGTTGTTAAATTATATGTAATATCCTAGGCTAACTAGGAATTATTTTTCTTTTTAGTCTAGTTACAATAGGATTTTTACTCTTTTTATTTTTGTACTGTTTAAGCCTTTTTGACTAGTCAATGTTTGACTTAGTCAAAAAGCAAGAGTCGTTGGACTCCCAACGACTCCCTCTTCTACTCTCTCTCTCTCTCTCTCAATGTATTATAAATATGGGGCAAAGCCCCTTCACTATGTATGATTCTCTCAAGGGTGTTTACCCAATCAATAATATATTTTTTTTCTCTTTATTGTATACCCTTTTTCTGGTATTTTGTATGAAAGTTCTTGTTAATGATCTTTTTCGGCATTTTGGTTGAGCTATTTGAAGCTTCGTTTGGTGATGATCCAAGAACTCATCTTCTTACATGGTATCAGAGCTTGGTGATCAAGCTAAGTTTATTTTTGGTGCATCAGGAAACGCGTCATTCAAAATTTGAAGAAGCGAAGTTCTTTTCAAGTGTATGCGAAATCATGATCGTGTGAAAAGCTTGGAGGAGCATGAGTACTCATTATCTTCACTTTTATCTCTTCTCTTCTCTTCTTCTTCATTCTTCTTTCTTTCTTTTTTCCTTCTCAAGCCTTGTAAAATGGATGACAATGATAATGTCACTATTAAACCCATTAAGCTTAATGACTCTAACTATGTTACATGGTTTTCAATTATGAAACACCTTATATAGGGAAAGGGGTTGTGGGGATTAGTTGATGGGACCGATTTAGAACCTAAGCTAATCCTTACAAAGGTAAAAGGTGAGGAAGCCATTTTCATAAGAGTTGGGAAGAGCTTTATGTTAAATTATGGGAAGAGTTGGCTCTTCTTGAACCAAAGTGGCATTGTTCATAAGACATAAAGCTCTGCCAAAATCAAATAAATACAAAGCACTTCTTTCAATTTATTAGTAAGTTAAGATCGGAATTTGAATCAACCAAATCTGTTCTTCTTCATTAAGGAAAGGTTCCTTCCATAGAAGACACAATAGAAGAATTAAGCATGGAAGAGAATAGACTTAAGAAGAGAATCTCCAAGTGTGATGATGACTTGGTTCTAGCCGTATCTAGACCGGAAAATCATGTTCATATATACAAACCTTCATACTATGGGAGGACAAATGATGGGAAATAAGAAAATGAATTTGAAAAAAAAAAAGTCATTTGTTACTGTTGTCGAGAACCGGGACATGTGAAAACTTATTGTCCAAAATTAAAGAAACCCTATGAAAAGAATGTTGCTTTTGTCGGATCTCAATAAGAATCAAGTGAGCCATCCATTGAAAGCATGTTCTTAACACAATTAGTGAAGGCACTTCAACCACTACTCAAAGGAGCATCTTTATCCACTGGAGCCGCACTCTCTTCCGTCGGCATTTCCGATCTCAGTAAATCTATTTGGCTTCTTGGCTCATGTGCTTCTTTTTATATGACACCAAACATTGATATGTTATCCGAATGTCATACCTCAAATGAGTCAAATTTTTTTACCGTTGATGGAACATCTCTTGAAAATCAAAGGAATAGGTAATTTTGAAAATATTTCTCAAAACTCAAAAAGATTTTTTATTCTACAAATTAGATATATTCCTAAACTTAACCTAAATCTTTTATCTGTCTCTCAATTATCTGACCATGATTGTAATGTTTCTTTCTCCTCTCATGGTTGTCGAGTGCATGATCACCAGTCAGAGAAGCTAATTGGGGAAGGCCATAAAGAAGGAGTCTTATACTAAATGATATTTTTGTAAATACCCAAGAGCACATTATGTTGTAATGTTTAGAAAATACATTTGGATCTATGGCACAAGAGACTTGCCCATCTTAGTATATCCAAGATCCAGTTTTTTCCAAAGATGATTTTTTTTTTGTAATTTTGAAACCTTTACATGTGAAAAATGCATTCTTGAAAAATAAAGAGATTACCTTTTCAAGAAAGAACCTTTGTTTCTTCTCGACCACTTGAGTTAGTACATTCATATGTACGAGGACCCACACCTGTTATATCAGAAGGTTGTTTTATGTATTATGTAATTTTCGTTGATGACTTTACAAGACATACTTAGATTTATTTTCTTAAACATAAATCCAAAGTTTTCTCACATTTTCAAATATTTCACAATCTAGTCAAAAATCAATTTAAGAATGATATTTCAATCTTTCACATCGATTCAAGGAGAGTTTTTATCAAAAGAATTTAAAGATTATTTGAACCTACACTGTATTGCACATCAAAGATCATGCTCCTATACTCCTCAATAAAATGATTTAGCAGAAAGAAAACATAGACATATTATAGAAACAACAAGAACTTTACTCATTACACTTCAAGTACCAAAGGCTTTGGGCCGAAACCACTTTAATTGTAGTTTATCTTATTAACAGGATGCCATCCTCTTCACTAAACAATATATCTTCTGTTGAAAAACTTTTCAAGCAAATTCCAGATTATTCTAGGTTAAAGGTTTTTGGATGCAAATGTTTTGTTTTTTATGACAAAAATGACAAACTCTCTCATCATGTTATTCCTTGTGCTTTCTTAGGATATGCAAATCACCAAAAAAGGCTATAGATGTTTTGACTTTAAAACTAAAAAGTTGTATGTATCAAGGAATGTATTCTTCTTAGAAAAGAAAAGTTTTTTTGAAAGTGAGAACTCTAAGAAAATAGATGAGTATTCTTGTTTTTTGGACTTAGTTCCAAAGATTGATGAAGGTGATATTGATGAAAGTCAAGATGATCAAAATAATCACTTAATGATAATCAAGATTGTATTCAATATTCTAAGCGGAGAAATTTAGAAAAACCATATGCTCTCAAAAAATATACTAAAGAACAGAAACAAATATCAACTAGAAAGTTATCTAGTGTCAAAAGTTCCTGAAAATTTGTGTTCTATGAGTCTTTTTCACCGAAGTATCAAGCCTACATTGTCTTAATCATGGTTGCCAGTTGAGGAAGCGGGAGCGGGAAGCGAGGCACTTTCAAAATTTTAGGAAGTGGAGAAGCGTGGGACCACTTAGGACCGATTCGGGAAGTGTCTCGGAAGCGACCTAGGAAGCGTCTCGAAAGCGAGGGGGAAGCGAAAAAAATAAAAAAAAAATAAAAAATACAAAAAAATTGAAAAAAACAGGGGAAGCGTGATGGGAAGCGCGCTTCCCATTAAAGGGAAGTGCGTCCCCCATTAAAGGGAAACGCGTCCCCCATTAAAGTGAAGCGTGCTTCCCAAAAAAGGGGGACGCTTCCCCCCACGCTTCGGAAGCGCGACGTTTCGCGCTTCCAAAGCGCGCTTCAGGGAAACGCGCTTCCCCTTTTAGCTAGGCGCTTCCGGTAACCCTGGTCTTAATACACTCCTACCTAGAGCCTTTTAACTATGTTGCAGCAAAGGAACAACCTGAATGGGTCAAAGCAATGACAGTAGAATTAAAAGCCTTAGAAAAGGCAAATACTTGGACTATTCAAGATATTCCACCAGGCAAAAAGCCTATAGGTTGTCGATGGGTGTATAAAGTTAAAACCAGGAGTGATGACTCTCTTGAGAGGTTTAAAACTCGATTAGTTGCCAAAGGTTATTCCCAAGAGTATGAAATAGATTATGAAGAGACTTTTGCCTCAGTCACTAGAATGACCACAATTAGGATCCTAATAGTTCTTGCCTCTGTAAAGAAGTGGCATATATATCAAATGGATGTCAAAAATGCATTTCTTAATAGAAGCCTAGCTGAAGAAGTATATATGGAATCACTACCTGGCATCAATATTCTTAAAAGAAAAGCTCTTCGTTTAAATAAGGCTTTGTATGGACTTAAGCAAGCCACAAAAGCTTGGTATAATAAATTTAGTCAGGTTATGATTGATTTTGGTTTTCAATCTTGTCTTACTGACACATCTTTGTTTGTTAAGAATTCTGATACAGGTGTTATTATTATTCTTCTCTATAGACGACATGATCATCACTGAAAGTGATAAATAGGGAGTTGACAACATTAAAAAATTTCTCAAAACACACTTTGAAATGAGTGATTTGGGTTTTCTAAAAAAAAATCTTGGCATAGAAGTTGCCTATTCCTCTAGAGGCTATTTGCTAACTGAATCTAAATTTGCTCTAAACAACTTGTCGGGGGCACCGACTTATCTCTCCATTACAAGACCTGACATTGCGTATGCCATTTACACAACAAGCTAATTTCAGCATGCTCGTACCATTGTTCATATGGGAGTTGTTTTACGTATTATTAGATATATTAAAACTTCTATTTTTTGAAGACTTTTCTTGTCTGCTTCTTCCTCCTTTTGGATTTAACTGCTTATACTGATGCAGATTGGGGAGGCGATCCCAATGATCGACATTCAACTACTGGTTTCTGTGTATTTTTAGGTGAATCATTGATTTCTTAGAGGTACAAGAAGCAACAAAAGGTCTCTCTCTCGTCAACTGAAGTCGGGTATAGAGTTATGGCTATAATCACTATGAAAGTAGTCTGGTTAAGGCTATTGCTTCATGACATAGGTGTTGAGAGTACAGGAGCATTACGACTATGCTGCGACAACAAAAGTTTTATTTACATTACCAGCAACCGGATATTTCACGAACAAACCAAGCATATCGAGATGGATTATCACTACGTACGAGAGAAATTTCTACACAGCACCATTGATCTTTCCTATGTTTCTTCAGAATATCAACTGACAGATTTCTTTACTAAACCTCTCGCTGCTCTTCGATTTCACTTTCTCTTGGACAAACTTTCAGTTATTCAATCGTAAGTTTGAAGGTGAGTGTTAAATTATATGTAATATCCTAGGCTAACTAGGAATTATTTTTCTTTTTAGTCTAGTTAGAATAGGATTTTTTCTTTTTTTCTTTTTGTACTGTTTTAGCCTTTTGACTAGTCAATGTTTGACTTTGGTCAAAAAGCAAGAGAGTCGTTAGACTCCTAATGGCTCTATTTAGAGTTGTTGGGAGCCCAACAACTTCCTCTTCTACTCTCTCTCAATGTATTATAAATATGGGGCAAAGCCCCCTCACTATGTATGATTTTTTCAAGGGTGTTTACCCATTCAATAATATATTTTCTCTCTCTTTATTGTATACCCTTTTTTGGGTATTTTGTATAAAACCTTGTGGTTCTTGTGAATGATCTTTTTTGGCATTTTGGTTGGAGCTATTTGAAGCTTCGTTTGGTGATGATCCAAGAACTCATCTTCTTAAAGGTGCAACATGGAAATTAAAAAAAAAAGTGTGGGTGTGCAGCTAGTGTGTGTGGATGAAAGTGGACTTGGTCAGGGTGACCAAGTCCTGTTTTAAACAGAAATGGACCTGGATGCGGTTAATTGCAACCGACACAACAGAATCCATTTCTAAGTGTCGCACCCACGTTGACACTGGTATGATACAGGTGTGATGCCCTTTGAAGAGTGTCCATGTTCATATGTGAAAAATTGCAAATTGATTTCTATCATGCTAAATTTAATAAAAAAAAAAATTGTATTCTGAGAAAAACTGTAATTATAGTTTTTTTTTTTGGGGGGGGGGGGGGGGGCTGAACGCTGGCTGGTTTATTATAAACATGCTAACTTTTTTAAAATGAAAAGATTAAGCGTATTTGTACAGGTTTCCCTGTTTTTCCTCTACTTTTATTTGGCTACGAGTACTGCTGCTTCCCACTCATGCTTATTGAGTAAGAAATGTTTTTTTTTCGAAAAAATGGCGGATACTTTTTCAACAGTTGGAACCTGAAGTATTGACCTGGAAAGATGCAGCATATCTATATCTCAAGAACTTCATACAGTTTTCTCATCTTTTACAAGCAAAGCGTTAACAACTTGCTTTGCCAATTTGTTTAACGTCTTTTCTTAATTTTATTCAAAACATATGATAATAAAATTAGTGCTAATATAAAAATGGGAATGTCATTGCTTAGACATTTAAGGAGTTGAGGTCTACATAGCATATTTTCTCTCTTTTTTCTCTTATATTGGAATAATCAGATGTACTGAGCTGCCAATTTTTGTTACATTTGCTGCTCATGGAAGAAAGAATGTTTTAGACATGAGGCTTCTGATTCTAGAATGCTGTTTTCTCATTATTTGCAAACATATCATTATCACACTTTAATAATATTCACTTTCTAGTCTCATCTTTGATGGTCTCTTGTTCTTATCTTTTATTTTTTAATCATGAGGCCTTGAATCTTATATTTGATGTTTGGAATAATTTTCACTTTCTAGTCTCATGACTCATCTTTTATGGTCTCCTGTTCCTTTTTTTTATCATGAAGCCATGAATCTTATATTTGGTGTTTGGAATGTCCATATTAGCATGTTGATCTTTTCCCCTGGATCTTTGTTCCTTTTTCTTTTTTCTTCTGCAATTAATCATTATTGTTTGTACCTAACATATCCATGCAGGAGAGCATTGCAAATGAGTTCTTAGAGAAACTTGGCAATTGGACCAAGAACATTAAGATTTCGGACCCCTTTGAGGATGGATGCAGGCTTGGCCCAGTTGTGAGTGAAGGACAGGTGTGGAGTTATCTTTTGGCTTATTCTATATAATAAATGCCTTTATTTGTAGATTTTGTTGAGAGTTGATGTTTACGCAACATTCTTGTAAATTGTTTAATTTCTTGTTTGCACATTGTTGCATTTGTTTTTTTTGTTTTTTTTCTCTCCATCTTTCATGGTGGTGTTTGCTATAGCCCCATCATAGGTATGAAGTTTACAATGTGGGAATTGTGTAATTGCAAGCACATGATGATGGTTATCAATAATGCTTCTGATTGTTGTTATCAACTGATTCTGTATTGTTGCGTTCGTGCAAAAGTCAGTAGGTCTTGTGTAAATTGTAAACATATGATGGTGGTTATCAATAATGCTTCTCATATCCCTAATGTTTTTCTCCATTTTCTCAATCCATGAGTTGCACATAACGTGTGAACCTTGTTTTTCGCTTACTGGGTTGCATATATAGTTTTGGGAGCCAACTTCAAACTGCATGCTTCTTTATTGAATATGTTTTTGTTCTAAGCTCAGTTATTCTATGTTGTCGTCACTACTTTGTTTCAACGGAATGATTTTTTAGTGTTAAACTTATGGTTAGCTGCTATATGCTGCCATAGATTGTAATATTTCCCTGCCAAAAGCCTTGCTACAATCTCATTCTTGGAAAACTCTTGTTGAGGAGAATCTGGTGTTATTTTAAAAAAATCTGGTTTTCTCAACAAAATCTTTGGACATTGGTATATATAAAAAGATACATATAACAAAAAGTATGTAATATAAAAATATTGGAAAGTGTTTCTATCAAGTTAATATCATGATAAAAATTGAGATAGTCACAAAATAGGTGATATTTTGAAAATATCATGATCAGCATTATATTGGCTTTTGAAAATATCATGTTAAAATCATGATATTTTTAAAATATTGCTAATATTTTTTATTTATGTTTTAGCAGTTATGTCACAAATGAAACACACATGTTAAGCATTTTTTAAACTTTCATTAATTAGTAAAGTCTATGCTACTTCCTGTAATTATTTAAAATCCCTGTAAAACGCTTGTCTTTTACTATTGCATGGTATTTATGGCAATACAATGAAATTTGAAATTTTCATGTTTAGGAGGTGGCAACTTGTTCAGCCATAAATAATGCTACTTCAGAAATATATGCTATTTCAAATTATCCCTGCAAAAGCTTGCGTGTGTTACTATTACATGGTAAACTTGCAAAAGGTGTTGTAGTTATCCATGGAAAACAAGAAATTTAGAAGTTCCTGGTGTATGGTGGTTACTTGTTCAGTCATCGACAATGCTGTTATGGAATTCTGTATTTTCTATTATGACGATGTTATAATTTTAATTATCTTTTGTCTTGATGCTATTGATCTTTTTAAATGTTTTGCATTTTTCCTAATTTTATTTTATTTTCTTTAATCAAGCCCTGATTTATCTCCTCAAATCAGGAGGATGACACTGTTCCCTTATGTTTCAGTATCAGAAGATACTCAAGTCCATTTCAACAGCCAAGAGTGAAGGTGCAACTATTCTATGCGGAGGAGGGCGTCCCCCGGTAAGGTCGAATCATGTGACTAATTTCAAAAGGCCACTCAAATTTATATTTTGATGAAAATATTTGCTTCCACATAAATGGATGACAGCACTTGAGCAAAGGATTCTTTGTGGAGCCAACCATCATAGGAAATGTAGATACATCAATGCAAATTTGGAATGAGGAGGTCTTTGGTCCAGTTCTATGTGTTAAAACGTTTGCAACAGAAGAAGAGGCCATTGAACTTGCTAATGGCATACCGTAAGTCTATTCTTTCTCGAATACCGTGGCATTCCTGTTCACCTGTTTACCAAGTTGTATGGCATCTTCTGTTTTCTCAGCTATGGTCTAGCTGGTGCTGTGCTGTCTAAGGATCCAGAATTGTGTGAGCGTGTAACCAAGGTCTCTCTCTCTCTCTCTCTCTCTCTCTGAGATGACCAACTCCAGGATTCATGAATGAGAACTCATTTACTGGATAGTGGAGAATTATAAGCATACTAATAATGTAGATGAAAATTTTTCTTTTGCATTACAGCATCTTCAGGCTGGGATAGTATGGGTGAATTGCTCGCAGCCAACCTTCTGCCAAGCGCCTTGGGGAGGAACCAAACGTAGTGGTTTTGGTCGTGAACTAGGGGAGTGGTGAGATCATTTAACTCATGAACCAGAATGTTGCAATGTTTTGCCATACTGATTTTTTTTGGCTGTGCAGGGGCCTCGAGAACTATTTGAGTGTAAAGCAGGTGACGGAATACATCTCGAATGAACCTTGGGGTTGGTACTCATCGCCTTCTAAGCTATGAAGAATGAAATAAATGCGTTGTTACAAGCACCTTTGCTGTCAACACTTGCCGTAATAATGGGAGTAGATGCAATGCATGCAACGTCAAAAGTAATATCCTCATGTCATTAACGTCACTTAGGCACCATGATAAACTCGGAAGAGAACTACATATAACATGTGTCCTATTTATTACACCAAAATCTTGAGCTTCTACAAGTTTGCTTCTTTGTATTCTGTAGTATGATAGTATCTTATCAAGCATACTATTCATAATCTACCTTGCAATGGAGAAGCAAAGACAAGTACTGTAGACATGAATTTCCTAAGATTTAGCTTAATTTGATCTTCATATTAGGGCAATCTAAGCTTTACTGGTACTATCTTTGTCTGTGGTTGAAGCACTGGAAGGACCCTACTATGGGGAACACGGTGACAAGTAATGTAGCCATTCAGAAGGCAGGGACCGAGCTTTGTGTGTGTGCATTAGGGACGTCATAGTACAGGTTTGGATTTTATATTTAACCAAATCGAGCTCGTTCAGTCAGGTTTGTTAAGAAAATTCAGATCCACTTGCTTAAGCGGGTAGGTTTTGGTATAATACGATGAAATTTGATCAGCTTCTGCTTTTCACTGTGATCTGACCAGATTGTTGATAATGTGCAAATAGTGTCTTAGAAAAAGGGTTTTGATATTTAAACCTAAGATGGTGTTAAATAGGAACATTTGCTGCCCAAGGATATTCTAACCTGGTAGTGCAGTTGGTTTGAGAACCAGTGAACATCACTCGTACCCCACTTCTCAACTTTAAATAACAAGAAAAAGGGATACTATTGACCCTCGCATCAAAACTTAAGTTGCAAATGAGTTTAGGTTTTGGTCAGATTTGATCGAATCCAACTATTCAGGATTCAGTTCTTTGGTCATATCCGAGCATTGTGTTTTTACTTGGAGTTGAATTTGTTTGGAGTGATTGTATTTGCCTCCAGATCTGAATCCATCTCCACCTATACCATCTATATCCGAAGTCAGGTTTAGCCATAATATCAAAGTCTGTACCGAGTGCAGAAACAGGATTTCCTCAAAAATCCCTCACTACTACGTGATTTCCATTTATTGGTGCATTGGAGAAAAGAGGTCTTCCACATTCAAATTTGATGAATTTTCTAGTTTAAGAGTATGTGGTCTTTAGAAGCTATATTGCTTTGACAGTAACTCCCATCTGCACATCAATGGAGGGTTACGTGCACCACACAGCAATTACAAATAAATTGTCTTTCCATGGTGGGTACGTTTGTGCTACATCCAATCAAGAAACCCATTCCATTTGAATGACGGGCTAAAGCTTGGGTCTTGAAAAACCTAGGTTTTGCATAAAACCACCTTTTTAAAACCTGTTTTTTCAAAAAACCTGGATAAAAACGTCGACTGTCCACAAAGCAATAACTTCATCAGTTCATTGTGATCTCTCAAAGACTAAATCAGATATCTACAATCGTGCATTGTTACCAACCATTCAGCTTTCAGATGAAAAATAACCTGTACCACTAATTTGACATGTTTCCCTATGAACCTACAATTTCTATTATTCTCCTGCTGTCCAAAATTGTAAACACCCAACTTTGTTAGGACCTTTTTGCCCTTCACAATTGCTAATTTACAGGTTATTGCGATAAAATTGTATTGCTTGTCGGCTAATGCAAACTCCTACTTCGATTCAGAATCGGACGTTTTCTTATGTGGATCTCATGAACTTGTATAAATTTATTTACTCGGTGAAACTAAATCCACTAAAATAAAAAATATCCTACTTTATTCATACATATAATACGAACCTCACAAATTTATTTGCGGACATCCGATTAGACTGAAACCACTCGCAAATATTCTACGTATTTGCATATATAATACAAACTTTGCATAAATTTAATTGAGCACATCCAGAGAATTAAACCACTAAAATCTCAAATATCCTATGTATTCACATATACTTCATGAATTTGCATAAACATATGTGTGAACCTCCACTTAAACTGAGAGTCGCAACATTGCAAATGTCCTACTTAAATATTTGCAAATTTATTAAACATGCAAGTTTTCTTATTATTTGTAGAGTTCGCAAATCATATATAAAGTCATTATGCAATTGGTCATACATGGCAATTGTTGTAAGGGGCGTGGAACAATGTAAACCCTAGGTACAAAAATGAGTTTATATAAAATTTGGTAACATCGCAAATGATAAGAAAACTCATATATATAATAAATTTATAAATATTTAAGTAAGATATTTACAATGTTCTGACGTTAAATTTAAGTAGAGGTTTGCATATATGTTTTTGTGAATTCATAAAGTATATGAAAATAAGTAGGATATTTGTGATTTTAGTGGTTTCCGTCTAACAAGATGTGCACAAATAAATTTATATGAAGTTTGTATTATATATGTGAATACATAAAATATTTGAGATTTTAGTGGTTTCAGTCTAACCGGATATGCACATAAATTTATGCAAGCTTCAAATTATATATACGAATAAGTAGGATATTTGTGTTTTTAGTGGATTCGGTTTCACCAAATGTTTGCAAATAAATTTATGCGAGTTCATGAGGTTCACATAAGAAAACGTGTGATTCAAGATTTAAGTGAGAATTTACACTAGCCGATGAGCGATACAATTTTATCATAATAAGTCGTCAATTCATAATTGCAAAGAGTAAAAAGGTCCTAACGAAGTTGAGTATTTGCAATTTTGAACAATGAGAGAATAGAGAAAATTAAAAGGTTTTTAGGGAAATGTGTCAAACTAGTAATACAGTATGATCATTTTTAGTTCTTAAAACATGCAAGAATAGATCAGACATAGATCCGGACCTACCATAATCTATGTTCAGTCAATTCAGTTTTTCAATCCCCAACTGGTGCTTATAGCTAGAGCTACACAGCAGGCAGACTTGAGTTGAGCTTGAACACCCTTTGTCTTTAATCAGCTTGAGTCAAGCTCAAACTAGTTTCAGTAGGCTTGAGCTTAACTTTACCTTGTAACCTTTGGAACTTATAGGGGAGGGGTGGGATCCAGTGCACTTACTATAAGGATAAGGGTTAGCAGTGATATTTCTTGCCGCTATTGGCCTATTTATCGCCGCTATAGGTCAATAATGACGACAAATAATGGCTGCCAAATTTTGGCCTTAGTTGAGCAATATGGATGATATTTATAGGTCATCGTTAATGTGTAACCCAACACCAGTGACGAATCTTGCCAAAACTGGGAACACCACTAGCAGTGACCCACCTTATAACGAATCTTCCCAAAACTGGGAACACCACTAATAGTGACCCACCCTATAACGATGACTTATCTATGAAGATGACATTTTTGTGTCACCGTTATACCTATAACGGAGAGAGTTAACTCACCATTATAGTCTATAACGACGAGAAATAAGTTGCAATTTTAGGCTATGACAACGATAATTACGTCGTCATTATAAGTTGTAACAACGACATAACGCCTATCATGGTGACACAAAAATGTCGTAGTTATAGGCCTTAAACTTATAAAAATAATGTTTTATATTAGTTTTTATTTTTTTACATTACATTAAACAAAACAGAAAATAAATTCAAATATACACTTCAAACATTAGTCCATTCAAATATAAACATACACTTCTCCAACTTTCTCAAACATTCAACTTCAAACATACATTCAAATATAAACATATCCTTCAAAAAATAAACACACTTCTCCAACCTCCTCAAACATTCCAGTTCAAACATACATTCAAATATAAACATACACTTCAAAAAACAAACACACTTCTTCAATCTCCTCAAATATTCGTCCTCTCCAACCCCTCAAACATTCAACTTCAAACATACAATTCAAAAAACATACTTCTTCAACCTCTTCGAACATTCATCCTCAACAACCCCCTTAAATATTCAACTTCAAACATACATTCAAATATAAACATACACTTTAAAAAATAAACATACATCCTCTTCAAACCCCTTTCTAAACATGCAACAAACACACTTCAAGAATGACTATAATCTGATAATTCAATTATGACAATGTTAATGATGATGACAACAATATTAGAATTTAATCTGATAACTTGCAAATATTTTAATCATATTACGATTGAAGGCTCAATAATGTTTTTTTATTTTTCTGTGCTTACATGAGAATCTGAAAAAGTATAATGATAGCATTAACAAAACATCTTTTCACATTCACGAGGATGTCAAATTCAGTTCAATATATATATATATATATATATATATATATATATATATATATATATATATATATATATATATATATATATATATAATTTGTTTCACATTAACTACAACAAAAAAGAAACTATAAACAGACATGTGTCCTTAAAACATAACATGACATCAAAAACTATGACATATTCATCTAACAAATATATAGCTAGCGGTCTTATCTACAAGAAAATAAGAGAGATATAGGATGAGGGGTTCTGTCTAAGAGAATCTATGAAAGTCTGCATCTACTCTCCAAACTTTCTATTTTCTTCTCTGTCTCGCTCTCGATCTTCTTTCTCTCGCTCTAGTTGTTCTCTTAATTGTTGGATCTCCGATTGCATCGCTTCCAACTAAGAAGATAATTGTGAAACATATGTTTGGCCTTTGGATGAAATGACAAATGCACTCATCCCTCTCACATGTCTAGACCGCTCTCTGATGACTTTAGCAAAGACGTCTCACTGCGTTTTCGATGAGCCTCCTTGTAAAGAACATGTTTTATTACTTTCAATCTCCACAGAGCGCAACTTATTCTACATGATGTTAATATTTGGTTATCAGTAACTAATGATAATGTATAAAATATAATGAATTAATATGGATTATGCTTCGTTGCTACAAAATGTGAGTTACTTACAAAGGTGTCTATAATGGTGATATTTATTGTTGCTATTGGCCTATTTATCACGGCTATAGGTTTATAACAGTGACAAATAATGGCTTCTAAATTTTTGGCCTTAGTTGAGTAATAACGACGACATTTATAGGTCATCGATAATGTGTGACTTGACATTGGAAACAAATCTCGCTGAAAATAAGAACATCACTAGCAGCGACCCACCCTATAATGGTGACTTATATATAAAGATGACATTTTTGTGTCGCTGTTATACCTGTAATAGGGAGAAAGAACTCGTCATTATAGTCTATAACGATGAGAAGTAAGTTGCAGTTTTAGGCTATGACAATGATAATTACGTCGATGTTATAGGTTTTAACGGTGACATAAAAATGTTTTCGTTATACGCCCTAAACTTGTAAAAATAAATTTTTATATTAGTTTTAAGTTTTTTTACATTACATTAAACAAAACAGAAAATAAATTCAAATATACACTTCAAACATCCTAAAAAATACATTCATTCAAATATAAACATACACTTTTCTGACTTCCTTAAACATACATTCAAATATAATCATATACTTCAAAAAACAAACACACTTTTCCAACCTCCTCAAACATTCATCATCTCTAACCCTCTCAAATATTCAACTTCAAACATACATATCAAAAAACAAACACACTTCTCCAACTTCTTTAAACATTTACCCTCTCCAACACCTTCAAATATTTAACTTTAAACATACATCCAAAAATAAACATACACTTCAAAAAATAAACATGCATCATCTTCAAACTCCTCTCTAAACATGCAACAAACACACTTCAAGAATGACTACAAACTGGCAATTCAATAATGACAATGTTAATGATGATGAGAGTAGTATTAGAATTCAGTCTGATAACTTGCAAATATTTTAATCATAATACGATTGAAGGCTCGATAATGCTTTCTCCTTTTCCTGTACTTACGTGAGAATCTAGAAAAGCATAAAGATAACATTAACAAAACAACTTTTTACATTAAAGAGGTCATCAACTTTAATTATATATATATATATATATATATATATATATATATATATATATATATATATATAATCAGTTTCACACTAACTAGAATAGAAAAATATTTAATACAGGCTAAACAGAAAAAAAAACTATAAACAAACACATGTCCTTAAAACATACCATGACATAAAAAAACTACTAAATTCTCATCCAACAAATATATATTTGGCGGTCTTATCTACGAGAAAATAAGAGAGATCTAGGATGGGGGCTTCTGTATGAGAGAATCTATGAAAATCTGTATTTGCTCTCCAAACTTTCTATTTTCTTCTCTCTCCTGCTCTCAGTCTTCTTTCCCTCACTCTAGTTGTTCTCTTAATTGTTGGAACTCTGACTGCATCGCCTCCAGCTAAGAAGACAACTCTGAAACACAGATTTGGCCTTTGGATGAAATAGCAAATGCACCCATCTCTCTCACATGCCCAAACTACTTCCCAAGGACTTTGGCAAAGATGTCTCGTTGCGATATCGACGAGCCTCCTTATAAAGAACATATTTTATGACTTTCAATTTTTACAGAGCGCAACTTGTTCTGCATGACATTAATATTTGGTTATCAGTAACTAATGATAATGTATAAAATAGAATTAATGAATATGGATTCTGCTTTGCGTCTACAAAGTGTGAGTTACTTACAAGGGTATCTTCTGCTTCACTGCAAATAAATGTTGTGTGATCAGAATGGGTGTGTGTCTCTTTGTAGAATGCACTCATTGTCGGTTCTTATCCATCTATTTTAGTCTGCAAATAACAAATTTAGAATCTAATAAATCAAACATATTTAACAATATACTACTATATGAAAAAAAAGTTAGAAAATAAGAAACTTACCCTTGTATGAAACCTACGAATGTACGAAGATGATCCAATGTTATGTTAGACCATATGTTTTGCTCTATTTACAGATTTTTTCTCTAATATCTGTAGTTAATCAAAGAAAAATCAAATAGTTCATGAAAATCTAAAAATTTGAATATTTATTTACTAATGAATATAAATTCAATATTTATCGTACAATAGTCTCCAGCAAAAAGGTTGTAAATCCCTTTCTACACATCAGAGTTGACTCCCTCAAAAAGATATTTTGCTGCTTTATCATGGTTTTCAAACCTCTTATAATGCTTGTAAAAACTTTCTCACCCTTGAATATGATAGTTGAAGTTGCTTATCCATGTCTAAATCAAAATTTGCTTGTACTAAATTATCATAATATAGTTAGTAACATTTTTTTATAGATTATTTGTTTATCAAAACATAGTTAGGCAATATACTTACAGAAACTGTCTAACACAACACCAACTTCTCATCCTTTACGACCTTTATCCACGACTTATGAGTCAAGTTGGCTTGCTTCCTAATAATGCACGAAAGCCTCCTAGAGAATACAGACGTATCTTCGCCCACAACTCATTGTGCCCCATGCTTGATACTTACTGAAGTCCTTGGGTGCTTGATTTGCTTCTAGTGGGATACACATTTATTCTTCCCATGTTTGCGTTGAGAAGATTTTGCAGTTACTAATTTGTTGTAAGAAACAAATATATATTAATAAGAATGACAATATAAAATTTTAATTATACAAAAAAGACACTTGATTAATATTTACATGAGGATGTCATGGACAGCTCTGGAGTTGCATTGCTCTGTGATGTAATGGTCTGTAAGATTTTAACCAAAAAATATAGGTATTTTTATATGTAATAATATAACGGTTTAATCAACGAACACGTTCCAACCTAAGCACAAGGGCAAGTATGTCTTAGTCTCCTAGTACTGAATCCAGTACGGAACCACCATTAACAAACTGATTGAACATATTACATAAAAGGATTATTAATTTAAATGGTTTATCATTATCATTACCTTAACTGAATTAAGCTCTAAAGAGTCAGCATGCACATGCACCGATGTTTAACATATTCTTACAACAAAGTTTGAGAAAAAGGCAACCAATTGACAAAAACTCATTTTTTCTATGTTGAAAAACACAATAGAAAATACTAATTTGAAATCAGTCAAACATTCGGGCTTTTTGGTTAAACCTCTCAGACACATTACATATCTAAAGCACACATATTCGACCCTTAATAAAAGAAATCAATTAAAATATTTAACAATTTGTCTTAATTATCAAACCATCCATGCGTATGTCTAAATGTTGAAATTTAAAATATTAAATAATATTTAATTAAGGTTTGACACATAGCTCCCGAGATCTCAAAATTATCGTTTTCACACAGCACCTCCGCAGCAACTTGCAATCGCTCTATCAGATCACACGTTAACTGAAAACATTTTATTTTAAAAGCATGAGATTTTTTAGAGTCTTAGTAAAATTCACACAAATAATGCAAATATACAATACATTGAGCTTGCATAAATATGTATCAGAATTCAACATAAATATTCAACTGAATCACTAAACAGTAAAGTTTAAGAATTCATATTTTCAAAATATTTGCAACCATAATATCTCATTTCAGGCATACATAACAATAATATATTTCAAATCCAATACATCTTACCATATGCATATATTTACATAAACATATGAATAGATATAAGATTGCAAAAAAATATTGTGAGAAACTATTTTAAATTTTCACTTGTTTACAAAATGTCTATCAGGTATGCATAGGCCCACTATAAAACAGACTAGACTACTCGGGTATTAATTATGCTCTATATTTTAATTTCCCGAGTATTTGATGGAGTCATCCCCCGAGAGTGGTGTTACACCGAGAGAAACTGCTTGAAACATGACTTCAAGCCATATTTGATCGATCACTCACTTTGGCAAAAGACCAAAGGACATGTTGACTTAGGATAAAATTTGGGAGTCCTCCTTACCTCTCTAGACCGGGGACCGCCGAGGCGTTGTCCTTTTAAGCATAGAAATAAGGGCTCAAACAATTCATATCATCTACCCTCTATAAGGCAGACAAAAGACTATTGTGGTTAAGTACACCTTGGTAAAGACATATCGAGAATCCTACTAAAGGGTTATCTTATTAATTAGGTCATGGGTAAATGCAACTACCATTTAGATTAGTGCATTGTGATAATCATCACATGCTTCCCATTCTGGGACCTTAATTCAACATTTAATTTTTTTTATCATCCATATTCCCAAACAACCCTATGGGTTTTCTATCACCCTGTATGCATTTCATAAATACTACATCACATATCACAACATGCATTCTCATAACACATGAATCTTGTAAATATGTTATTTAACAATTATTTATGTCATATCACATAATTTCAATTAATAGAAATCAACATTCATCATCATCATAAATATATATCATTCTATAAAACACAGTTTAAAACACTATTAAGTTGTTCAAGTCCGATGGCTAGAGCATCCTGAAACCACAACAATGGAACCATGCTTTGCCAATTACATTGCATTCAAACATATCCATATTCATATTCACATTCATTGCAATTAAGAATATCATCATGCTTAGTTTACCAAGAAAATAAATTCAGTCAAGCTGTCATAAGTGGATTTACCATTAACATTAATCATAATTTGTGAAGAAGCCTATTTTTCCAAAACAAGGCATCCATACACCAAAACCATAACTTACCAATTATGATTTAACTTACCATCACCTCAATCATAAATATTTACATTAGACCTGATATAATTCAAAACAGGATTTATAAAATTTTTAAAAAAAATATTAAAACATAATTAGAGTCACAAAACTCGACTTTATCGATAAGCGCTCCCATAAACCCTTATCGAGAAAATCTATATGACCCTAATTAATGTATTGATTTTTAGTACATCAAACTATATCAGACCTAATTAAAACATTAATGATATTAGATTGAATCAATGTTTTTATTATAACTAACCCATAACAAAAAACACACAAGTTGGTTTTTTGGTTAAGACTCCCATAAGCTTAAATTGAAATACTCATGTTTTTAATTATGTTTCAGTTGTAGCCAAGTTTACATAAGGTAAATTTATATAATTTTATTCAGTTAATGCTGCACATGACCTCAAAAATAAAACCACAATAGCATATAGATTATAAAAATCAAATTATAAGAAAAGTGCCCAAAACCCTAAATTGATTTCTGGAAAATCAGGTTTTTGATTCTCTTAATACAAACCATTCGATTTCTATCACATCAAGCATGATTTTCAATTATTTAACAGTCTACACATGATGATCATAATCCATACATATGGAAATACAATTATTTAGAATCAACCAAAACAATTAAATCGCATAATAGCCAATCTTTTGCAGTATTTTTCAAACACAACCTGCACAAATTTGAATATCGATCTTCTCCAATGCTTGGGTTTATGTTCATAGTTCAGTAAGATGACTTAATGTTAATAATATGCAGGATATGAAAGAAAAATTGTGAAACAAAAAAAGCCAAACACGTTATTGCCTAAACACATGCATAAGTCATCAGGGAAATTCGGATACCTAATAACCCGATTTTGCAAAATCCACCAAAAACTATATATATACATATATATATATATATATAAAACCTTCATATTTTTACTGGGGCTGCCCTCACCTGTCAGGAACATAAGCTAGTAAACCGATCTTCAAAATTACAAGTATAAAAATAATAAAAAAATCCTCTATTGAATCATATTTTGACAGAGTTATAAGCCCGATTATGTAAACTGCAGCAAATTTCTTAGAGTGAAGAATTTTTTGAGATTTATAGAAAAAGTTTTTGATAAAACCCTATTTACACAGTTTTATATTATAATATTGGACATCACTCAATTTTTTTATAATTTTTTTGGAGTGGTTCTGCTTAGACTTCTATGCTTTTCAAAAAGACAATTCGAAATAGTCCTGTAACCAAAGCCTAAACTGGATCTCTATTAAGATGGACGTTTATCCATCAAAACTAATTCACATAGAAAAAATAAGATTATAAAATTAATCCCTAGATGTGTAGATTGTCCCTGTAGTTCTACTTAATTTTTTTGGACTGATATTCTCAGAGATACATAATTATTTTCAAAACTGGTCGAGAAAATATAACAGTTATCTTAAACAAAAGTTTCTCAAAAAGCAGTTTTGCTAAAAACTATCTTGAGCCCATAAAACCTTTGAAACTTCAATATTTTGGTTTCTAATGACTAACCTATAGATAACACCAAAAAGAAAAATGTTATGGCTAAATCTCACCTGATTTAACAGTTAAACTTTGTTTAGATGTGTCTTTTAAAAACATTTTTATGAAAAACCCATGATTTGTGTTTTTAAAAATCCAAATAAGCAATATCTTCTCAAAAAATGTGTATGACTAATCTAATAATGAAAATATACCTATGAAATAATATACCATACACATATGCATGCTTGGTATATGTACAAAGCATAAACTACATAAATCTTACCTGAAATGATTGATAGATCGATAAATTGAATAAAAATTTGGGTGATCCGGTAGTCTCATTGTCACAACCTTGATGAAAATAGACAGGTTTAATGACTGCTCAAGCCACACACACCAAACCTCCTAAGCGTGAATATGGGAAGAAGAAGAAAAGAAGAGAGGAAAGAGAGAGAAGAAAAAAATTATGGAAAGTGAGAATGAGAAGGGTGTGTGAGAGGGGGTTTATATAGTCCTCTCTCTCTCTTAGATTCCTCCATTAACTAGTGCTTGAACATGACTATGATCAATTTGGGTTCGGGAGTCCCATTTTAAAAATCAAATACTAAACCGGGTTTTTGACCCTATGGAAGTTCTAAATCCCCTTGTAGCAGACTTGTGGACTCCAGATCTCCCTCATGGGAGATCCGATTCACCCTCTAAAAAATACAGTGGATCCAGAGAAAAATCTACTTATTTACTGTATTTTACAGAATTTTTCTAAAAAAGTTTGATATATGTCAAAATTCGGGTTTTGCAGACCCCTGTGAAAAGCTATAGGCTTGTCAGGGTCTAGACCGACCTTAATCCACTGTGGCTTCCCAATCCGTAGGTCGGATGCTCTAACTATTAAAATAGAAATTGTTCCTCAAAACATCCTCTGTCATTTTCCAGAATTTCAGAATTTTAGAGCTTAGATTTCTCTTATTTCTAGATTTTAGAAGATCATCTGTGAATTTCCTGTTATTTCGATTTTGTCAAAATGAGGGGTCTGATAATTCAATGTGTCTTTTGTAACCGTAGTTTCAATGCCTAAACTGTAAAAGAAGAAGTTTTTTCTTTATGTGTCATTGATATCCCTCCAAAAATTCAGGTCTTTTGGTTATGAATTGATATTTTTCTTGTAATTTTTAACAAAACCTGTCAGTTTGCCTTCAATCCTAAACTCACCGGATTCCAATCCAACTTGCCGGAGTTGTAATTCTCCGACCACAGGTCGAATCCTAAATTTGTAAAAGGAAAAAATCATTTTCTAACTGTTCTTTGTCACTCTGCAGAATTTGGTGCATTTCCATGGTAAGTTACCATTCGAAATCAGGTTGTCATTAGGGCAAATCTAGAATAAAAGGCAAAAATCATGATTTTCTAAAAATTTTATTAATTTCCATATTAAAAAATGCCAAAAAAAAGTTTTAAGATTCCATTCTGTTCTTAGGGTTAGTCTTGGTGTCCATGTCAAATTTGGGGCAATTTCAAGTTCATTTTCCATATAAGTTAGTTAAATTGTTAAAATCAAAAGCAAAACTCAGGCAAAAATCAGGTGAAAATCAGTGTTTTGTGATATTTTTTGTATTTTTAGGGTTTTAGCATGCCTATAATCATCTCATATCATATTATGTTTGATTTTAACTTTATTTGCATGCATTTGAATTTCAAAATCCCATTTTTACAAAAATTATTTCTGAAAACCCTGATTTCAAGGCCATAGTCTTGTTATCTGGGGTATTTTAGTCATTTCCACCTCAATTTCAAAATTCCAAACTTTCATTTTTCATATTTTCATATATATAATCATGTCATATCATCTTGTGTTTAATTTTATTTTCATTTTCATTCATTTGGATTTCAAAAACTCTCATTTTTATAAAATATCTTTCTGAAAACCTTGATTTCAAGGCCATAGTCTTGCTATCAGGGGCATTTTAGTCATTTTTATCCCAATTTCAAATTTCTAAATCTTACTTTCATAATTTTCAGACCATTTTCATCATTTATTTCTTATGTTATATCAGGGAGGTATGAATTAGGGTTTATATCTGAATAAAATCTGATAATTTCTCTATATTATCGGATAAATCCAGATAAACCTATATTTTTGTGCTAACTCCATTTTCTAGTTTTGCAAGAATATTCAAGGAGAAGATTTCATTTATTTTTCTCGTAAGAATAGTGATCTTCGTATTAGCCACATTTAGCCTACACTCTTAGGCTAACTTCAAAATGCACTGCGATTCTCAAAAACAAAAAAGATTTTCACAAATTTCTCAAAAAATGTCTTTCAAATCCATATTCATTCATTCATTTCATTGATATTGCATCATAAAAGTATTTCAAACAATCATATGCTTTTATTTCAATTCAGAGAAATTGATTTTCTCAAAATTTTCTAAGTCTTTTTGAGAAATTGATTTTATCAAAAACTCTGAGTTTTCAAATGAAGTTTCAAGTATTTTCCAAGTTCAAAATCATGATTTTCCAATGTTCCAACATCCTCAATTTCAAGATTCAAATCTCAAAAATCGATTTTCTCAAAATCTTTGAATTATCTCTGAAATTAGTTTTCCCAGAATTCTCAAATCCTCTTTAGAAATCGATTTTCATTTCAAAAAAGCAATCCAAATCTCAAAAATCGATTTTCTCATGGTTTCAATTGTCCTGAGAATACATTTTCTATTCAAAAGTTATTTTCCAATGAAATTCATGATTTTCCCAGAATCATATCATTTCCAAAGTATTTTCCAAGCAAACATCATATTTCTCAAACTTGAATTTTTTTTCCAAACCTCATAGCACATGTCTGCTTCTCTGTACATTTTAGGAAATAGAACATGATTTAGACAATTGAACCTAATTAAAGCACACTTTTGATCCTTGGTTCAATTACCCCTGGTAAAGGCGTCAGGAACGGTTGAACCTCGTACTGACAGGCGAGTCTCATTCTACGATTTTTTTTTTGTAAATTTTAAAAACGAAGGTGAGTTATTTTCAAAACTTTGGTCGAGTTTGACTCGCAGAATCGTTTCTCTCTCTCGCAGAGGGAGGAAAAAAATTTTATGATGATAACAGTCACCAATGGCAACACCTGCCACCGAACTGGTTATCGCTACCGCCAACCAATCGACCGATCACCATCGACGACGAGGCTAAGACTGGATCCCCAACACTGTCGGCTATGTCGATTGGTATCTTTCTGTTTCTGAATGAAACCAAAATAGTCTCCAAATGCCAGGTAGCTACCGGCGAAGCGCTTTCCTATTCTCCTTCCTTCCTAGCGAAAGCTGTTTTTGCGAAGGGGACCAAAGAGCACAGACCAACCCCTACGGCCATTGGCGAGCCAGGGTATGGCTAAGCTGCTAGCCATCAGTAGCAAACAGGCATTCTGTATGCCAGCCCCGTTCTTGCTACCTGCCATCACTGACGACTCGCTATCACTGGTCCATCTGCAGCATTGCATACCTGAGTTTGCATTAGCAGGCTCGAGTCTGCATCAACATTGAAAATCGGATACGCCGACATCGACGAGCGTAAACTAAATGCTCTCGATGCGCCTGCATGTGCAGTAGAATTGCGCAATGCATGGGCCCATAACCCAATGTTGGCGTATTCGCAAAATCAAAATCAGAATGCAAATACGGTAGATGCCATACTGCAATGTGTGGGTGCTCGGCGTTCTCCTCAGCCTATCGACACCGACAATGAGCCCAGACCTTCAAGTCGATGGTGAGCAGGACCCTGAACCCAAATGAGAATTACGAGGATATGGGCAATAGACTAAGTTTCTGACGGTTGGCTGCACTCATCACATAGCTTAGCTTCCTTTTTATAATGAGAGATAGGGGTGGTTGTTGAATGTGGTCTCTCCACGTACATTCACTCAACCTTCACCCCACTAATACCCATTAACTGCCCACTAACAGCCCACTAACCATAGTGTCAAATCAAGTCACCTTATGGGTTGAACCGGCACTTGAAATGTCCAACCGGTCTTTCAAGGAGTTTGAGTTACTAGCCTTCACTGTCTATAACCAGAATTCAGTTGCTTTGACTGGTGGTCAAAAAAGGATTACGGGTCGGATTCCCTTAGAGGCTGACTACTGCAACATGATATGTCAAACCCAGTCTTACGAGATGCATGCTCTATCCAATAATAGAGAGTCGTATCATGCTATTGAGGGTGGCGCGACTATCTTGAAGCTCACGCTCTCATTTCTCACCTTCAGATTTGTAGTCTCTTTTAAAAGCGCTTGGTGGCTTTCTGCGAAATTTTGTTCATCCTTAGATTTTGTAATCATGTGTTGGAAGGACAAGCCACCGGATTGGCTAGCCGAGAGATCGGTTGTAATTTTCATTTATGATTAAATATTATCCAGGGTAACCCCCGGCGTCCTTTAAAAAACAAAATAACAAGAAAAAACACATGATGAGACTGTAGATAAAGAAGGGCGAACAGTTTATTATTTTAGAGACTGTAGATACAGAAGGGCGAACAGTTTTATTATTTTAGAGCACTGCTGGCAATCTCACCTAGCATTTTCAACCACAAAACCCACCCCTCTGTGGGTTCTACAGTACAGTGGGGTGGGTTTTGTGGCTGTAAACGCCTTAAGGGCATAGCAAGCAGCAATCTGGTAAAGACACCCAGAACTCTTTTGAGTTTGTGCTGGGTTAACCTCTTGTAGCAAGAAAGATACACAACCACATAGCTCGCGGTGGTATCTTTTTTGCCCAGACTAACATGTGCCATTCATGTGAAGCTGCACCTTTGGGGGACCGAGTTCCAAATATCCTTTCTAGAGACATCAGCGGCGCTGTGCAGTCCTTTCCACCATAGCTGATCAGGGGCCGATTGGAAAGATGTAACATTATTCTATATAGCTTCTAAAAACCATGGAAGGAAACCTGGTCCATCTACCCTTGAAACTGAATAGCACCTTTCACACATCTTTTTAACATAAGTTAAATGAGCAATATCTCTGTGAGACACGAGAGATAAAGGGCGGCCCACACCATGGGTCGTCCAAAACCGCGTAATAGTACCATCGAAGACCTTGCAAAATAAAAACAAAAAAACTTCTGTATTTTTTCAGCCCCAACAAATACCCTTCCAAGCACCCGAGATTATCTCCTTATTGACGCGCTAGAAACTCTGGTTGATAAGGTATTTGCCCCTCATAAACCGAGCCCACCAAGATCACCAAAATAGACATCAAGGGACAGTTTGGCCAGGTAGGCAACGTTCAGTTCCTCAATTCTCTTAAGCCCAATTCAAACCTCTCATTTTGGTTTGCAAAGAACATCCCAAGCTACCAAATGAGGACGCCGACCAGAATCATAATCCTGCCATAACAAGTTGCGGAACGTCTTCAGCTGCGTAATAACCTTTTTAGGAATTTTAAAGGAGAGTAACCAATAAACCAGAATAGATGAGAGAGTATTTCTGTATGAACTGAATCCTTCTAGCATAGGACAACATTTTGGCTTTCCAAGATTCAGTTTTTTGCTGAATTTCGGCCGCAACTGATTGGCACATAGCGGTGTTCACCTTACCCAAACACAACGGTAAACCAGTATATATTGAAAGAAATAATTTCAGACTTCATATTATTAACTTTCATACCTACCACATGTTCAAAATCATTCAATATGCTTTTAAGCCTGCCCACCTTTCCTTCTGTAACTTTACAAAAAAACAGTACTTTATCTACAGAAAATAAATGAGAGATATGTTGTCCAAAGAATAGGAACTGAATTGGATCAAGCTGGCTATGATTCACATCAAAATCCACTCTTCTAGTCAGTCTCTCCATAATGATAATAAAGAGAGATGGGATCTCCTTGGTGAAGGCCTTTAGAACTCTAAAACTTTTTGCTGGGGGAACCATTAACTGCTACTCAAAATAAAGCAGTTGATACACATGATAAGGGTCTAACGAGTACCTGAGACAAAGCCGAGAGGATGACATCAACAAAACCATGAATAACAGGATTCAAACCTTAGCTTTCATAGGTAAAGAGGCTTTGTGATGCAAGATAATGGTACAAAAATGGTTGGGCCCTTGGAAGGAATGAAGGATCAGCCTAGAAAGGCCTAGCCTCACGTAAATCACAGAGAAGAGAGGGAGAAACGTGAAAGAGGAGAGAGAAAGGGAGAGAGAGAAAATAATAATAATAAGAAGAAGAATAGAAGAGAGATGTCTAAAGAGAGAGGGATGTCTAGAGAAATAGGGAGGAAAAAAGAGGTTCTAAAAAAGCACAAGTTTCATCAGGGATCATGTGTTTTTAGTTCAAGTAATAAATAGAAACTTTGCAAAACTTTAAAAGCTTCATTTTGTTTGAAGGAAACCTAAGTTCTTGTTTGACACTTTTTGGAAAACAATAGGTTTGGATTTGAAATTTAAAACAGATTATTACACTCACTATGAAATATCAGGTAAAAGGTGGGTTTGCATATATATATATATATATAAGGAGCATCTTTTGGATATGTTTTTACTATCACCACGTGAAGTTCTGATCCCAATTCAATCTTATATCATTGGATTCTAAGGTTTGGACTTTAGATTCAAGTCAAGTGCATAAAATTTGGATTAGGCAGGGGCCATCTGGCCCGTATCCAACCCATTTGTAGCGATACTGCAGTTATCGTGGGCTTTGTCGGGAGTTGTTTGATTTGCCTATGCACTGAACAAGTTATTCCTTATTAGGTTGTTTCAGCTCATTTTAGGGAATGATGGTCAAAGGAGGCTTTCCTCTTCATATAAGTTATGGTGGATAGTAGTATATATATACGAAAAACGATCATATTGTACAACAAATTTGACATGTTTTTTCAAATGCCACATAAATTTCAAAATCCGCTCGATGTCTGATTTTGCAGGTTTCTGACTTTTTTAGGACTTTTTAAATCTTAGCATATCACATTTCAATGCATTTGATTAATTCATGCATACATCACGTCAGATATCACCTCATATCATAACATCAAATTTTATATCATTCATATGTTCATAAATTGAACTTTGAAGCATGCATATGTGAATCAAAATATGCATACACAAATCCAAGTACATTGAATAAATTATATTTCATAATTCAAAATATGCATATATAATACATGAACTCTCATGTATACGTACAAATTAATATAAGATGTCACAATTCATCAAGGCATGGTACATTTCGATATAAGATGTCATGTTTCATCAAGGCATGGTACATTTCGATATAGGATGTCACAGTTCATCAATGCATGATACATTTTCATATATGATGTCATAGTTCATCAAGGCATGGTACATTTATAATATAGTTTATCAAGGCATGAAATAGTTTAACAAGAAATAGTAGTACATGTTTCAAAGTTAACAACTATAAAGAAACATGTAGCTTTATTTAGAATATAATTATGCATTATTAGAATATATTTTTATTTCAAAACTATGTGAATAAAAAGGTCTTTGTTTCTCTTTATTAAAGTACCCATGTGTACGCAAGGGAACAATCACCTTAAATAGTCATAACATTTCAAAGGTGTATTATTCATAAGTTATATTTTATCTAGGTGTCGAACAGAGCAGAGCCCAAAGGAGCCGATCTGTGACCGAGAGAAAACCTGTTATAGCATATACTCGATATAGGATGCATCCTATACTAGCTGCAGTAGTTGAGAATCTATCACATATGATACATTGATAGCCCCAGTCTCCTATCCTCCGAGTAATTGGAGACAATTGAGATGCCTTGCTTCCATAAAAAGTATATAATTGTAATACAGTTATTTAACATTTCAACATGCGAGTATAGCTAGCAGGGCTTTTTGACCCATAGCTTCAATAACTAAGTTTAAATACTCATTGCATGCATGCATCATTACGTGACATTTTAAAAAGAATATTATCACATACATTAACATAGTTACACGTAAATTATTTGATATGACATATGTAATTTCAATTATAAAAAATTTTATGCATGCATCATTAAAGCTCGTAAAACCTACAAAAGCTCATAATTATGCAAGAGCTCATAAGTATTTCAAAAGCTCATAATTATGCAAGAACTCATAAGTATTTTAAAAATTCATAAATATTTCTAAAGCTCATAAATATTTCCAAAACTCATAAATATTTTAAAAGCTCATAAATATTTCAAAAACTCATAAATATTTCAAAGGTTTGTAATTATTTTAAAAGCTCATGAATATGCAAAAAAGCTCATAAATGCTTACCCCTTGTATTTTCTATATAATATAAATATATATCTATATATTTTGATAAATAAACATATATTACTATATATATAAGTATATATAAATTTAATATAATTATATATTATATAATTGTCTAAAAAGACCAGCACACAGACTGAACACTCACATTGAGCAAACAATATAGGGCCGATATTGACAACAATGAGCAAAACCCAAAAATAAACTATATACCAACCGGGTCTTCACTTGCCTGGCAAGAGTAGTTAGTGCAAGTCACCTTGTGTTGCAACGTTGCAAGTTCAAATCCCAATGGTGTGGTTGTATAACTGGTAGAAGTGTGCCTAACCCTAGCTTTCTTTGTAAAAAAAAAAAAAACTATATGATTACATTTACTCATACATTTTCTTATATTCATAGACGTCAAACAAGAGCTATCAAGAGAATGAAGTGCATATTTACTCACCAACATTTGAACCAAATGGTTAGACATAGTGGGCGCTATACTGGACAAGTTATCATCGTGTGGGTCAATCCGAACAACTTATCTACTTGGTCTATACGGCCTTGCTCTGAAAAGCATAATAAAAGGGCTGCCAAAACCTATATGAGGGTCCATTAGTAGGGCTGGAAAATGAACTGAGCAACTTGTCTTTCTCTTAGTTCGGCTAATCACGAACTCGTTAGTGATCGGTTTGTATAGCTGGCGAGCTGAGCCACAAGCAGCTTGTTTAGCTTAAATGAGTTCAACCCGAACACTAGACGTTCCGCTCGACTTGGATTAGGAGAGCTCATATAGATAAAAATATATATCTAATATATATTTTAAGTATAATATATAAAAAATGCTTAAGATATATATATAAAGAGAATGATGAATAAAAAATATATAAAATAAGAACTATTAAGTGTAATATATATAACAAATATATATATTTTAAGTGTAATATATAAAAATATATATGTTCCATGTAAAAATAACATGGAATGTTTTTACATACTCACTTAGGGACGAGCCAAGCTCATGCTCAAACACGAACATGAGCAGAGCCACAAGCTCAATCCACTGGTAAACGAACTAGCTCATTTACCAGCCCTCCCTATCCATTAGTACCACTATAACGCTCTAATTTTTAAAATAAAAAATTTCAAGGATTTTTTTTAAAACCCTTTAAATAATTTTTTTAAAAAAACACAGCAAAAACTCTTTTTAGATTCGATTTAAGCCTTAGATGGGTTATAGTTACCAACACACTTGTAAGACTAGAATAATTAAATCAAATCATTACTTAAATTGCAATAAATCACATACTAGTCGTTCAAATATCAAAGTTTACAGGACTTAATAACATAATCAAATAATAAAAATATCAAGTCCTCTCAACAGCCTAAAAAACTGTGACCCTCCTGGCGCCACTCCGAACCTTTTTATCATCATCATCCAACTTATTTGTTACATGAAATATTAAAATATAGGGGCATTAGACACAACCCCAATAGAAAAACACCCTATACATAGTTATGGAAAGAACGCAAATATACAAAGTATATATCTTTCACAAGGCAAACAAATCATAGCATGTCATAACTTATAAACTCAACAAAGTTAATAATCACAACAATAATAATTTAATCATGCAGGATTACACAATAACTCATTCTTACCATCATGTAACCTACATGCATCATATAATTAGTAATCAAGATAATAATCAAACATATCCATATATGCCAATATATGCATGAACTAGAAATTATACATGACATGCATAAAATTTTGTGCTAACATTCAATGAATCATTTAACTACTTTTGAACCTAATCTAATGCATTGTTTCTCTTTTTTTTTCTAAATGGTACACACTCAAGACCTAATCTTAACTCAATAATCAGATATAGGTATATTATGCTATGTATTGTAATTAACACATCGATTCGAAGAGTTAGGCCAAACATCCACTGAAGCGGTCTTTAACTGAAAGAGAGACTTAACAATGGTCTAGGAAATTAATTCCTATCCTTCAGAGCCTGACTGCTTACCTAGGATAAATTGACAGTCTGAGCTCCTTACACTGACGAATGGAGGCCTAAGAGGTGTCAATACCCTCAAAACATGTCAGTCGACGTGTATACCACCTAGCCTCTCCAAAGTAGGTCACTGGAACAAATGAACTATTAGGTGTTATTTATATTGGGTCCAACTACAACACTGGGTACACTCAACACTAGGTTCAACAACCCCAAGCTCCACTATGGGCAGCTCAAAACTTTACCTCACAAGATAAGAACTTACACCCCCCAAAGTCACTAAGGTACACTAAAGATAACCCATTTGATTCACTCAAGTTACGTACTCAACTTAAGAAGCACACAAGAGTACACTACAACAAAGCAGTAGATTAGCGACGACCACATTCCGTCGTTAATACGTCGCTAATCCGTTGCTAATAGGCGTAGCGACGGATTAGCGACGACGAGGCGACGGTATGCTTACGTCGCGAATTTTTCGACGCTAACTGGCAACAGATTTATTCTGTCGCCAGGTCCGTCGCTAATTGCGACAGACTAACGAGCGCTGTATTCCGTCGCCAATCAGCCGGTACTAAACGGCGACCGCGGCTTGGCGACGGATTTACGTTCGTCGCTATGCCGTCACTAGATTTATATGAATAGCGACGGATGGTTCCGTCGCAAACACGAAAAAAAAATTAAAAAAATTATTTGAAAATTAAATACCGAGAACGGTACAATTTATATTTCCTATACAATTTATATTTCCTATAAATAAAAAACAAACCACACAAAAAATTCCATATAAAAAGAATCTACAACAATTAATCGTTCCACCTTAAAATTAACAAGTTTAATTATTTACAATTCAACAATTACAATTAAGAAACATAAAAAAATAGAACTTCTTCAACACAGTTCTCTAATCATCGCCAAGATTTTGTGCGTCTTCTTGTTCATTGCCTGTATCTGTCCCTTCAGCTCCGCTACGCTGATTATCGCTAGCAGCCTACACAAGAAAAAAACAGTCAGTATTGATAAACAAAATATAATGAAATAAATTACATACTATATGTGATTCTATCATGTGCTCATATGTGTTCTAAGGCAATAAAAAAACTCTATATGTGATTCTATCATGCTCATATGTGCTCTAAGACAGGCAAAAAGTTATATATGTGATTCTATCATGCTCATATGTGTGCTAAGGCAGTCAAAAAATTGAATATGTGATTATAGCATGCTCATATGTGTTCTAAGGCAGCTAGAAAAACTCTATATGTGATTCTACCATGCTCAAATGTGCTTTAAGGAAGACAAAAAACTATATATGTGATTCGATCATGCTCGTATGTGTGCTAAGGCAGTCAAAAAATTGAATATGTGATTATAGCATGCTCATATGTGCTCTAAGGCAGGCAAAGCAAAAAAATTTATATGTGATTCTATCATAAATGATATATGTTCTAAGGCAGTAAAAAAACTCTATATGTGATTTGTGCATGCTCATATGTGTTTTAAGGTAATCAAAAAACTGAATATGTGATTATAACATGCTCATATGTGTTCTTAGGCAGTCAAAAAACTGAATATGTGATTATAGCATGCTCATATGTGCTCTAAGGCAGGCAAAAAAACTTTATATGTGATTATAGCATGCTCATATGTGCTCTAAGGCAATAAAAAAACTCTATATGTGATTCTATCATGCTCATATGTGTGCTAAGGCAGTCAAAAAACTGAATATGTGATTATAACATGCTCATATGTGTTCTTAGGCAGTCAAAAAACTGAATATGTGATTATAGCATGCTCATATGTGTTCTAAGCCAGTCAAAAAAACTTTATATGTGATTCTATCATGCTCATATGTGTTATTAGACAGTCAAAAAACTAAATATGTGATTATAGCATGCTCACATGTGCTCTAAGGCAGGCAAAAAAATTTATATGTGATTATAGCATGCTCATATGTGCTCTAAGGCAATAAAAAAACTCTATATGTTATTATAGCATGCTCATATGTGCTCTAAGGCAGGCAAAAAACTCTATATGTGATTCTATCATGCTCATATGTGCTCTAAGGCAGGCAAAAAGTTATATATGTGATTCAATTATGCTTCTATGTGTTCTAAGGCAGACAAAAAACTGAATATGTGATTATACCTGAGAGGGACCTGAAATCGAAGATCCTCTGTTCAGAACAAGATTGTTGATCTCATTTTGGAGAAAGGGGGCGACAGTGTCATGGAAGTAGTTATTCAGTGATTCTGTAACGATCTGGCGTACATCATCACCGAAAAGAATAGTCTGCTGCTTGAAGCTTATGTCGGCGCAAGAAGTCGGTGAGCTGTAACTAGAAGAAGCAATAACTGGTGAAGTGTTCATATTGCTCCCAAACTCGAACACGCGACCTTTTTTGGGTTCACCTGCTGCAGTCACCCATGTTGTAGGATCAAATGATGGATGCTGAGTAGCGTCATCGCCATATCGCTCTACCATTTGTTGCTCATATGCCTCCTACAAAATAATGTTTAAAGTATTCATTAATAATTAATGATAACATTATGATAACTTACATATATATATTGCAATGATTATTAATAGAATAAATACATACCGTTGTCGTTCTCGCCTTCTCTGATACGAAGACTCTCGTGGTCTTCCATTTATGTGTTTCAACAAACACATCCTTATATGGTACACTGTCTCATTTTTCTGCTTCCTGCGAAGTTAAATGACAAAAGATTTAGTACACAAGTTTGCAACAATACTTATAAATTTAATATTATATATTAATGAGTTACCATTTTCTTCAGGTGGCTCCCAAATGTCTTAGATCCACCTGTGTGTAGATGGGCTTCAGGCATCTTAGATCGATTTTGTGCAGCCTTCGCAGAGCGATTTCTAAATGCATCTTCTGCCCACTTATCGCACATTTCATCCCAGTAATCTCTCCTGATAGTAATAGGGCCATGGCCCTTCCACAGTAATGGATCATCTACTACGCCAGATGCTTTTTTTGCTGCAGTCTTCATAGTGTGCAACATGTCTGCAAATCGATTGGCAGCCACCTTCTGCCATACCTTCCTTGCATCATTTTCTTCCACCGTAGTTGCGAAGCGATTCGAAGCCTATAAATATTTTCAGAAAGTTAGTAGACATTACTTAAATAAATTAAATATGAAACACATTAACTATAAGGAACAACTGTATACCGTGAATGAGGACCATAATCTGTCTAACACCTCTTTTGGGTACTCTTTCCATTGAGCAATCGGTCCTAGTAGATGTTGAAGAAGTGAATTCCTAATCTCCCGTACTACTTCTTGTGGCTCAAACCTCATGCTGCACATGAACTGTTACACAGTAAATATCAATATAAAATATTTATAGGATATGCAATAATTGAAAACAAAATACTTACGGTCAATTATCGATATACACTATTCGAATGAGTCTTCTTGTGCCAGACTGAGAAGACCCTGCTTCCTGTGTTGACTCCTGACTTGTGTGATCAACTGGTGTAGGTGAGTCGTCTATAGGCGAAACATCATCTGCAAAAAAATATGTTAGAAGTTCTCAGAATGCGCATTTGAACAAATCAAGCATCCAATTAGTTAATCAATATACCTATCACAGGAGCTCGTGAAGATGAAGGCTGGGCCTGGCTACTACTGGATGAGCGACCATTGTAACCTCCATGAACCATATTCTAACAAATAACTTATGTCATATAATAGATTCAAATAATTCACATCAAGTATTACAATACATTCAAGTCATTCGCATCAAGTATTACAATAATTCAAATCATTTATATCAGGTACTGCAATGCATTCAAGTCATTCACATCAAGCATTGCAATGCATTCAAATCATTCGCATCAAGTATTACAATGCATTCAAATCATTCACATCAAGTATTGCAATAATTCAAATCATTCATTGCATAAATTATAATATATTCAAATAATTGAAATCATTCACATCAAGTATTGCAATGCATTCGAATCATTCGTATCAAATATTACAATACATTCAAATCATTCAAATCATTCACATCAAGTATTACAATGCATTCAAATAATTCGTATCAAGTATCACAATACATTCAAAGAAAATTTTTAATCATTCACATCAAGTGTTGCAATACAACTCATGCATTCGCATCAAGTATTACAATATATTCAAATAATTCAAATCATTCACATCAAGTATTGCAATGCATTCAAATAATTCGTATCAAGTATTATAATACATTCAAATAAAAATTTTAATCATTCACACCAAGTATTGCAATACAACTCACATCAAGTACTGCAATGCATTTAAATAGATGTTTGTAGTATAAGATTTTGCTCACTAGCTTGAGAATTCTTCCTCGTCACTAGTTTGACTTTCTTCTTCTTCTTCATTCTTTGCCCATCCACTTGATACATCATTTGGATCACATTCCTCTATGAATGTTTCATCGGCCAATGGAGATATGACATACATATCATGCACAACATCGTGACCAAAAGCGAAGTCATAGACATCATCTGATTGATAGTAATCGTTGTCTTCAGCTAACTCATCTTCCTGTAACTGATCATACTATGGGTATAGTTTGGACTTCACCTTGCAAACTACCCACCATTCATTTCTATCTGACTTTTTTATACTCGGATATAAAGTATAATAAACTTGTTGAGCTTGCGAGGCTAATATGAATGGTTCATATGTTCCAAACCTGGATTTATGATTCACCTCCACAATGCCTGAAGCTTTGTCGAGTCTTGTTGCAGTTGGATCAAACCAATGACACTTGAATAAAGTTACCTTGTTATTTATGCCTAAGTAAGTCAACTCCATTATTTCCTCTATAATACCGTAGTAATCATGTTCATTTTCACTGTAGCTGCTACCCTTGATACACACGCCACTATTTATCGTTGATTTGTTTATACCGTAATCTTTTGTATGGAATTGCTAACCATTTACGATATACCCGTTGTAGCATTGCACAACTTTGGTCGGACCATTTTCTAAATCACATATTCCTTGATCTTTAACATCACTATGACGAACCTACGCACAGACATAAACAATAATTGTGATCACGATCAATTAAGTAACTTAGTGTTGTTTATAAGTACAAAATTTATGTACGCTTCTTTACCAACTATTTCAACCACTCTACAAACTTAGTTTCACGTTCTTTTTATACTTCTGCATCAGTGAGATATAAAACTTCGCTTTGCAACTCCAGATCAAATCGTCTGCAAACCACAAATACTTATATTACCGAGCCATGTATTCACATATAGAACATAAAAAGATTTATAATTAAGTTGCATATACATATACTTACTCGATGTATGGGTCGATCGCTGAGCAATTAAAAAGAATATAAATGTGTGTTGCATCTTGCTCTCGATCTGTCAATAGCCTTGATCGGCAACTACCAAATACATGCCCAAGTGGTTGAAATATCGACAGCTTGTCAGCTACAGTTACTTGTTCTCCATCATCGTTACGGGGCGGGCATGTGTAACGTGTTGGAATATGAGGTTCGAAGTACATAGATGAGAAATTTGAAATCTCTTCTAAAGTGTACGCCTCACAAATAGGGCATTCTACTCTTGCTTTATTACGAACCCTTTTTTTTAGGTCAAACATGCATCTGACAAGAATATATATTTCAAATTTTAAATATCTGTCATTAAAGAGACAAATATAAAAAAACATATACCTTTCAAATGGGTACATCCATCGATATTGCACAGGGCCACCAACCCTTAGTTCATATGGCAGATGTATGATCAAATGTTTCATAACATCGAAAAATGCTGGCGGAAATATCTTTTCTAGCAGACAAACAGTGGTGATGACAGAGTCCTCGAGATTCTTTACATCTGATACTACGACCTCCGATGCGCACAATGTTCTGAAAAATCCGCTCAACTCAGACAATACCCCCCATATAGGTTTGTCTAACATATCAAGGAATGCTAGGGGTATCAATCGTTGCATAAAGATATGACAATCATGGCTCTTCAACCCATATAACTGTCCATCGTCAATCTTCACAGCCTGAGCAATGTTAGAGACATATCCATCTGAAAATTTCAGTTGTCTTAACCATTGACATACATGTTTTATTTGATCAGGTCCGAGCACGTACTTTGCCTTTGGTTTCAGTACTTTGCCATTATACTCTTTGAGTTCTAATTCTGGTCTTTTACATATTAATTTTAAATCCATACGGGCCTTCAGATTATCCTTCGTTTTTCCTTTAATATTAATTACTATATTAAACACATTATCAAACACATTTTTCTCTACATGCATCACATCCAAATTATGTCGTATCAATAGGGTCGGCCAATACGGTAGTTCCCAAAAAATAGATTTCTTCGTCCAATTGTGATCCTTCCCAAATCCACGGAAGGGTGTAGGACTGCGGGCATCTGTTAATACATCTGGAAAGTATCGCAATCTTCTTAGAATCTCTATGCCAGACAATCTTGAGGATGAACCTTCTGTTTCAGTTGTGCCTACTTTAAAAACATTCTTTTGTTGTCGAAACAGATGATCGCTGGGTAGAAATCGACGATGGCACTCAAACCAGCAAGGCTTCCTTCCATGCCTCAATCTAAAAGCTTTGGAATCCTCCATGCAGTACGAACAAGCCAACCTCCCATGGGTGCTCCAACCAGATAGCATACCATATGCAGGAAAGTCACTGATTGTCCATAGAATAGCGGCCTTCATGTTGAAATTTTGTTTTTTTTGGGCATCATACGTGGTAACACCGTCATCCCACAGTACTTTTAGTTCATCAATCAATGGCCTTAAATATACATTAAGATTTTGGCCAGGTGAGGTCGGACCAGGGATCAACAGAGACAAGAAAAGATTTGGACGTTTCATACACAAGCTTGGTGGAAGGTTGTATGGAGTTACAAATACTGGCCAACATGAGTATGGAGTTGATCTACCCCCAAATGGATTAAATCCATTTGTACATAGACCGAGTCTAACATTTTGCACTTCCATTGCGAAGTTCTGATGAGTACGATCAAAGTGCTTCCAAGCTTCAGCGTCAACAGGATGCATGATCTTGTCTTCATCGTGTCGAACTTTATTTGCATGCCATCTCATGTGTTTAGCTGTCCTTGAAGACATATGCAATCGTTGCAATCTAGGAGTGATAGGAAAATAGCGAAGCGACTTGTATGGAACTTCCTTTGATCTCGTGCTACCATTGCCTCTTGTCTTTGGCTTGAACCAAGAATGCCCACATGACGGACATGATATGTTGTTTTTCTGATCCTTGAAATACAACATGCATTAATTTGGACAAGCATCTATCTTTTTATACCCCATACCTAGAGCATTGACCATAACTTTCGCACGATAGAAATTTTGTAGCAATTTCTCATCTTTGGGCAACATACTCTTCACAATCATGCACAAACGGTCAAAACATGATTGACTCAAATTATACTCGGACTTCAAATTCATTAGTTGAAGAACTGCAGACAAGATAGTGTGACTCTCACAACCGTTCCAAAGTGGCTCATCAGCATCTCAAAGTAAATCATAAAATCTACTAGCTGCATCATTTGGTGATTCTTCATCTACTGCAGTTCTTACATCACTAGGACTCATAGCAGAACCCAGTTCTGTTCTTGCGACATCAAATATCAAATTCATATATGGATTATCGTGCTCCATATTCACCCGTGCATCAAAATTGTTTCTAAATTCTTCTCCATGAAACGTCCAATTTTGATAATCACTCACAAAACCCTTCCTGTATAGGTGATGTCTAACGCCATGAGGTTCTACAAATCGATTATTCTTACAAATCTTGCAGGGACACCTAATCCGACCTGTGGGATCCACTGTACTGACACTTACCATTGCAAATTCAATAAAACTGCCAACACCATCCATATATTCATGCGATAACTCATTGTCCACTATCCTACGGTACATCCATTCACGGTTTGCAGTCATTTTGTCGTATAATGTTACGAATAATATCCTAACCAGTTAAAAGAGAACCATCAGAATGCTATGATGAAGAAAATATCAAATTTATCATGCAATATATGATGTCATACAATCACAAGAATTATGATACATGCATTGATAACTTAATATTTTCATGTGTAAACTATTCATGACACGATACATTCATTTGAAACATGCTTTCATTATACAATTTCACATGGAAGACATAATCAAATTGAAAGTAACTACATGTAAGCATGGATACAATCACATCAAACATTGCAATACATCGAAATCATTTATATCAAACAAATGTCAAACATGTACCTGCAACAAACACACTTCAATATCCCGCTAACTACTACCATGCCTAGCATGGAATCCGTACTCCAAAAATAAGAACACTTCTATTCTCATACATTAAAATCATGCTCAGCATGATCTCCGAACTCCAACAAAGCAGTCCTAGATATCAACAACTAAGTGAGTGTGTGAACAATAAAGTGTTACATCCAATAAATTAAATAACATGTGATGCGCTTGCATCACTTACTCACCACGGGTATTTACCCGATTTGCATTGTTTTTGTCACTTACTTACCACGGGTGGCGGGGCACAAGCGAGTTCCGTTGAGAAATCTGCAAAAAACACTATGTTAAAATGAAGTCACCACCTGCCGAAAAAAAAACCCGAGGCAGATGCAGTTTCACAGAACGCAGGGGGCGACCCCTTTGCCGAAAACGCAGGGGGGCGACCCCCTACCGGAAACGCAGGGGGCGACCCCCTGCCGGAAATGCAGGGGGGGCAACCCCCTGCGCCGTGCTGCCGGAAACACAGGGAGGCGACCCCCTGTCGGAAGATGCAGGGGGGGCGACCCCCTGCTACCGGAAACGCAAGGGGGTCGACCCCCTGCTGCCGGAAATGCAGGGGGGTCGACCCCCTGCCGAAAACGCAGGGGGGGCGACCCCCTGCCTATCGGAAACGTAGGGGGGCGACCCCCTGCCTGCCGGAAATGTAGGGGGGTCGACCCCCTGTCGAAAACGCGGAGAGGTGACCCCCTTCCGGAAACGCGGGGGGGTCGACCCCTTGCCGACGGAAGCGCTTACCTGCGTGTCGTCGGGCGGTGGCGGGAGGCTGACGGGGAGCGGCGGCTGGCGAGCGATGGACGGTGGGGGCCAGAGAGAGGCCGACGGGCGGCGGGAGGAAGAGGGCGGCGGGCGGGAGCAGTTGAAGAGCGAAACAGGAAAAGAGAAAGAGGGATGGGATTAGGGATTTACGCGACATTCCGTCGCTAAGCCGTCGTAAATCAAAATACCAAAATAGCGACGGAATCTATTCTGTCACCGAATCCGTCACTATTTAGCGACAAAACCTTACATTGCAAACTCCGTCGCTAATTAGTGACGATATTTGAGACGGATTCATTTCCGTCGCTATGTTCGTAAAGATTATTGATTGTAGCGACGGATTTATTTCGCTCGTTAAGCCGTCGCTACTTAGCGACGGAATTATTTCGTCGCTAAATGCCGTCGCTAATTCCATATTTTCTTGTGGTGGTATCTCAAGGTACATACTCAACTTAAAGAATATCCAAGAGTTTAACTTAAAAGTGTGTATATGAGCATGTTTATTACAACTTAACTAGGTGCTCACTAACACCCCTGGTTCCACCAAACTTGACTCGCATTTAAGCTCCATGTATGCATGCCTCACATGACTTACAATATATCATATGTCACATACCACACTATATGATGTATGAGACACATTTCAATTTAGCATGGACCATGAATTTCATAAAAATAACACATGCATGCTTATGCACACTACATGGCATAATCATCATGCTTAAATCTCATGTTGTAACATGCAATCTTATATGTCATCATGCACAAATATTCAACATGCTTGCAGAACTGTATAAAATCAGAATTTATATGTTATTCACGAGTTTGACAGACTATTAAAATGAATAAACATATCTTCATAAAAATTCATAGTAATATTAGAGGCTATTAACTTTCAAATCTAAATGATAGATCTCAGAAAAATGATTTTTTCTCCGTAGAAACTTATGGACACGATACTAGTTTTCTGTCCTGACAGAACCTAACAGAAACTTGCTTCCCAAAGAACCAATCATCAGACCCAATCTAAGATGAATTTAGTCCTTCCAAGTTTTGTGGTGAAAGGTATGCTTATTATCTTTCAAAATCATCTGAGTTTGCCAAAAACTCCATTATATGATTTTTTTTAGATTTTTTGGACTAGACCCTATCTGTGACAGTTTCAGATCTAGATTTTATGCATAATCTTGAGTTTTACATGATTTGTGTGAGTCTTCAAGATTTATAGAAAATAAAACACATTTTTCTTTTATTTTTTTCAGATCTACTCATATGATGTGCATAACATATCCAAAAATCAATCATAAACTCAAAACCATTAATTTACTAGATTTTTTGCAAAACCGACTATCAAGAATTGCTCTGCACAGGGCAAATTTTCCGTCTTGGGTTGCAGCAGCCATAACTCTCACTTTCGTATCACCAATAAGGCCCATTTTTTTTAAACACAACTTAGATGTCAGAAAGATCTTCATAAAAGGGTTTGGCCATTGGTGATCCGATTTGAGAGTTATATTTATTTTATTGCAATGAGTCGATTAAGAAAATCAAGACAACATAGAAAATATAATATACACCATGATAAAAAAAACTCAAGCACAAACGTGAAATATTTATTTTAATCATGCATCAACATATGAGCAATATCTAAACATCATCTACAGTCATAAAGAGACGTCATATGATCATAACACATGCTTTGGAATCTAAACTATAAAAATAAATCATGATTTTTGCATAGAATAACTAGTTTAAGATGCTAGCATACGAAAATACTATAAAACACATAAAATAAATTTACTGAAATATGATTCATACTATAAATACATGAAAGAAAGCAAATATGCACCCAATCATGCTGGAAACAAATATATAATTATCTAAAATTATATACGAACGTGAAACTATGCATTTCACATTACCCGATTTTTCAGTTTAGTTGTTCGGGCATAAATTTACCAAAAATGATTTTGTAAATCCGTTTTAAAGCATAATATTGAATTAAAAATACTTTTAAAACTTTTTTCAAACCTATTTCATATCTGATCCACTATAGATCAGCCCGTAGAATATGTAAGACACACAATTTGTACGTTTGTATCTGATCTATGTTATGCGTAGGATGAATCATACCTGAAATGTGTTCTTAGATATACTGACACCTTCGTCTCCCATCCTAGCACCTTGGAACAACTTCAATGGTTGTTAAAACAACTCTAAGAAAGATGAAGATATAAAAAGAAGAAGATAAAGAATTCAAATGAGAATGAGAGAGGAAGAAAAAACTAACCTTGTTAATCCTCCTCGTGATGGTCTCAAGAGTCACATCTCTAATATAAGAGGTTAATATCTATTAAATTTTTTTATTAATAAAACAAGAAAATAAATTATGGGTCTTAACTCATTAGATTTTGAAATTAATTAAGCTAGGAAAGAATTGTCTTGGGCTCTAGTGACATGGTAACTTTTTGAGAGGCCTACAGGCCCAAAGACTCAACAAAATTTGATGTTTAAATACTCAATTCGATAGCCCTCGAAACATAAATTGTCATGGTAGTCTTATATTTAATCGTACATGCACGGATCAACAAAAAAATTTAGTTGATGTCAAAAAATATTAAAATTTGACCTATAATTAGGCATGAACTTTGGTCGACGATAGAATGCTCAAATAAACACAAATTTGGGTATGTTGATAGTTGATTTCGATGCCCTCGAAATGATAAACGTCAAGGTCAACTCTGGTTTAACAGGTGAACCATCAATCCGTTAAAATTTTTGTTGAAACAATAATGACGTTATTTATAACATCTGATACTATGGGTTTAACCCAATCAGATTAGATCCAAATATCCTGAGTTATATCTAATTTAATACACCACTAATTAAATCCAAATGTCATAAATTATATCCAATTTAATTGGGTTGGATCAAAATAATATTAGTTAAATTTACTACTTAATTTAAGGTCCACATTCATATTTAATTCAATTATAATATCCATAATCTAAAAATATGCAAATCATTTACTTTTTTATTTAGTTCATATATTTTAAATTTTATAATTATTTTTACAATGTTATTTGAGACTTAGTTTTATATTAATTTGAAATAGAAAAACCAAAAATTTAAAAATTAAAAAAAAACCAAAAAATTGCAATGATGTGATACATAAAATTCATCTTTTTATTTATTTTAATTAAAAAAAATCTCAGGTCTTAGGAAGCATATCAGGTCACGCTGAACATGAGCGTTTTTGCTCATGCCGACATCGTGGCCCTCCTATTTGCATTTTAAAATGCTTAAAAGTCAACAAAACCACATGGCATTCATCCAAAATGCAAACAGACGGCCACGATGTCGGCATGAGCAAAAACGCTCAACCGATCTGCTTCACAGGTCTTACGGCTACACCGACCACCATCGGCCACAAAGGACATAATCAAATGCTTGCAATCTTCGCTTGTAATAGAAGATAATGAAGAGCTTGTACCCGCAAAAACTGGACAATTACAATATTAAAAAAAGTTCGCTCAAGTCTCCCCATAATGGACAGGACACACGTTTCTCATGAAAGCGCTTAGTGAGGTAGCATGCATTATGCCCAACAAGAAAACAAACACCGGACTTGCCATGAATTGAAACCTCTCTCTCTCTCGATCTCGATGGCGAGCAGGCGTGGTGGTCATCAGACCCTTCCCTACTCGAAGCTCAAATCGAAGCGAAGAAAGAACCAACTGAGAGACTTCCTCTTCACCAACATCTTCTCCGTAGGAATCTTCTTTTCCCTCATCTTATTCATAGGGTTAGTTGTCAAATACGGAATCCCGAACCCCCTTTCCACCAAACCTCGAAATTCCTCCAACCTACCTTCTTTCAGAGTCAAGGGATCTTCCTCTCGAAGACCCATCTCCTCGAATTTTACTTATTCTCCTGTTGATATCAGTACCAAGGGTCTCTATGATAAGATTGAGTTCTTGGATGTGGATGGAGGGCCTTGGAAGCAAGGATGGGTAGTGAATTACAAGGGAGACGAGTGGAACGATGAGAAGTTGAAGGTTTTCGTCGTGCCGCACTCTCACAACGATCCTGGATGGAAACGCACTGTGGAAGAGTACTACATGTATCAATCTCGGCATATCTTAGATACCATTGTGGAGGCTCTTTCAAGGGTAACACCGATATTTGAGCTTGTGCTTTGCCTAAGTCTTCGTCTTTCTTTTTTTATCGCGAATACCGTATTTTTCTGTTCGTTTTGTTGATGGTTTGGATGAAATTGATCGGTTAAGTCATGATTTTGTGCTGTGGGGAGTCTGTTTTCAGACTCCTCTTGTTGATGGTTTGCATGAAATGTATCATTTAAGTGTTTTTTTGCTCTCATTTTTTGTGGGGAATCTGTTTTTTTTTTTGTTTTGTTTGGGACTTGCTTTTCTTGGCAATATGCTGCCATTGCCTACATGGGTGTATGTTTCTGAAGGTTTTGGTTTTGTGTGACAAATTGAGGACTTCGATTTGATTGAAATTGTTTGCCTCTGTGTGTTTCTTTTCTTTAAGATTGGAGATTATTTTTCGTAGTATTAGGACTTTTAGAACATAATTGGGGTTATCAGTGAGGCTGGAAATGGCAGGATACTCGACGAAAGTTCATATGGGAAGAGATGTCGTATCTGGAAAGATGGTGGAGGGACGCTTCAGATTCAAAGAAACAGGATCTTATCAATTTAGTAAAGAATGGGCAGTTGGAGATCGTTGGAGGTGGCTGGGTGATGAATGATGAGGTAATTTTCTGAAAACTCTTCCACATTTTCCTCATGTTTGTTCATGTAGATCAAAGAAAGAAAGCACATGATACCTGAATTTTGATATGTAGATTTAGAAGATAAAAAGACATGCATCTGTGAGATCATATGTGCACCAGGTTTTTCAACTGGGGGGTTCTTGTTTATATTATTTTGAAATTCGGTAAAATCATCTATTATTTGTTTCCGTGATTGAAAGATAGGAATATCAAAACCTCAATTTCATTGGAGAAATTTCCCATATTAATCAGTGATGAATTAAATGAAAGAGCACTCACTAGATTAGAGAGGACCCCAACCGACAAGTCACACACACACAAGAGAGGGGATCAAATTAACGTGGTTCGGTGAGAAATCACTTACGTCCATTAATACTCTCACACCACTTAATTGGGTTGTGTGTGTGAGGTGCCCACTATATATAACCTTAAGGTTTACAAGAGTTTTGGATATTTCCATATCCATTTAATAGGTAACTTCCCATATGTGGATTCTTCTCTGTAGTAAGGCAATTACAATGGAAAGTCTTGGTTCCTTGCTTATCAAGGTCTCCTTCTTGGAGTGCATGCTTGAGATGAAAAATCTTTGTTCCTTATAAAGATTTCCTTCTTGAAGTCCATGCTTGAGATGAAAACTATCCTCTCCATGTTTCTTATTTCCACATGTTGGATCTGGAGCTTTCTTATCTCCACACATTGGATCTGGATCCAAACATGCTGGTCCAGTTATACTGTTAACATCCCCCTGCAAATGTAACAACCCTAAGAGGATGTTGAGTTTGGACTTGAGATCATCAAACTGAATATGGGGCAACACCTTAGTAAAAATATCAGCGACTTGGTCCTTGGAAGAGATTTGATGAACTACCATTTGTCCCTTAGCAATGTGATCTCGAACAAAATGAACACCGATTTTCACATGCTTGCTATATTGATGAAACACAGGATGGGCAGCCATGTAGGTGGCACTAACATTGTCACACCACAAAATAGGTGGAGTGACTCGAGAAATGCCAAGTTTATGCAGAAGGAATTGGACCCAATTGAGTTTGGCGGCAACATTGGTGACAACCTTGTATTCCGCTTCGGTGGTGGAACGAGCAACAATATGTTGCTTTCTTAGTTGTCAAAAGCGCTAGTCGGAGCTTAGGCGAAAGACACCTAAAAGGACTAATCGGAGCCGAGGCGGGACTAGTCGGCCTAGGTGGGACAAAAAAAATAAAACATCAAGACAAACAAAAATATTAAAATAAATAGTTAAATTTAGTAACAAACATATGATTGTAACTATGAATGAAGTGTGTAATTCAGTATAACATGTCACAACTCATGAAATCACATAATATTGAGCATACACCAAAAGATGGGGCACATCATTCGATTACTCTATATACGTACTGTAATGAAACTTCAAGTGCACAAGAGAGATGCTATAAGGGGCTATGAAGAGTGCACACCCACACAAATAAGAAGCCACTAATGGGCAAGATACAAAGATCCACTAAGGGCTAATCACAATGCTCACAAAGAGGAACAAAAACATATAAAAAATAATGAATTTTTATTAAGCAAATGCTATCAAAAGCATTACATGGAGAGGGGCTAACAATGCCTATTTATTCACCAAAAAGACCAAGATGAGGTTCGCATGGAGACGTTGAGACCTCTCCAATGGTCATATTTATGACCGTTGGGATGAGTCCCAATGACTCTATGGTTAATGATCATAGAGCCCTTGGTCATTAAATAAAAAGAAAAAATAAGAAAAATAAAATTACAAAACAGTCCCTAGTGGACTGTTCTAATTACAAGGAATAAAATGACAAAAATACCCCTGATTGCAAAACTATATATATATATATATATAGAGAGAGAGAGAGAGAGAGAGAGAGAGAGAGAGAGAGAGAGCAGCGCAACCCTTAGGTATGTAGCTACCTGTGCAACCATATTGGCCGTCCATAGTAGGCGTGATGGACAACCACAAAAAAGCCGAAAATGTGCAAAAATGCGCATTTTTTTGCTTTCGATGGTCAGAAATCTGTCACTAAAGGCACCAACAAAATTTTGACCGTCGCTAAAGGTCCCAGTTTTTGCTGGGACCTTTAACGACAGTAAAAAACCACCGCTAAAAGTAAAAAATGCACTCGCCATTGGTAGTTGCGTACCTAAGGGCTGCGTAGTTACCACTTTTTCTATATATATATGTATGTATATATTTTAACACCCTCCATCAAACTTATAGTGAGATCACCAAAAGTTTGTTAAGGTGAAAAATAAACTAAGTTGCAGGAAGAACTTTGGTGAAAAAATCTGAAAGTTGATACTCTGATGTGACGTATGGCAACTCAATAGTTCCTTTTAGATATTCATCACGTACATAGTGACAATCCATCTTAATGTGCTTTGTTCTTTTATGGAAGGTGTGGTTGCTCGCAATGTAGATTGCACTTTTGTTCTCACAATATATCTTCGAAGGTTTGAAGATGAAAACTCCCATGTTTTGGAGAAGAGTCTTTAGCCATATACAAACTTCATTGTTGTTGTAGCCATGGCTCGGTATTCTGCTTGAGTTGAAGATAACGAGACCTTCTGCTGTTTCTTGCACCTCAAAAAAATTAAGGAATCCCTTAATAAAATACAAAAACAAGTAGGTGGTATTTTATCATTTGGATTACCACCCCAGTCAGTATCAATGTAAGCAGTTAAATCTAAGGATGAGGAGGAGAATAAGAAAATCCCTTTTGATATTGTGTTTTTAATATATCGAACAATCCTCATAAGTGTGCCCATATGTACTGTGGTAGGAGTATGCTAAAACTGACTTGATGTATGAACCACGGTTGCCAGACTAGGAAGCGGAAGCGAGAAACGATACGAGAAGCGAAAGCAAGAAGTGATGCATTTTAAAATGTACAGGAAGCGGGAAGTGAGGAATAAAAAAATAATATAATTGAATGAGAATAGAAATGGAACACAAATAAAAACTAAAATAAAAGTGACTGTTCTTAAATTTCATGATTTTTTAGTGTAAGAATTTAATTTTTAACAAAATCTAAAAATGCTGACTGACAATTTAGAGAAAGCACATGGAAGTGAGTGATAAGCGTGAGAGGAAACACAAAAAACATGAAAAGTATAGAAAACATATAAGAAGAATAGATGAAGCATGTGGAAAACATAGGAGAAGCATGGGAGAATCGAGATTCCGATCAAGTTTTGAAAGCGAGGAGTATCACGCTTCCGACGCGAGTTTTCAGGAAGCAAGCTTCCCACCTATTTAAGAAGCTTTTTGTAACTCTGGTATGAACCACGAGCGATATTAGGTTGGGTAATAAAAAATAGGTGAAAGATCAAATCAATTGGCGATAAGGTGTAGGATCTTTGAGTAGTACGCCATCTTTAAGTCTTGATTTGACATTTATGACTTATGGGTCTCTCTTTTTTTCATAAGAAATTCTTGACCTAGCACATATGTGAGCCAATTTCATTTGGGAGAGGATATATCCTCTAGATAAGTAGGCAACCTCAATTCCTAAAAAATATCTAAAAAACCCTAAGTCAAACATATTAAAATTTTTCTTTAAAACAAAGTTGATTTCAATAACTTTGTCATTTTCTGTAATGATCATGTCATCAACATATAGTAGGAGTATCACAATCTTAGTATCTGTTTTCTTGACAAAGAGAGCAATGTCAGTATACAAAGAAATAAATCCCAAACCAAGCAAAACATTATTAAACTTATCATACCAAGCCTGAGGAGTTTCTTTAAGATCATACAAGGCCTTTTTTAGTTTCAAAATTTTACCATTAGTATCAACTCCCGGCGGGGTATCTATTTAAACTTTCTCAAAAAGTTCTCAATTTAAAAATGCATTCTTAACATTTAGTTGATAAATCGGCCATTGTTGGATAGAGACAATTACGATTAAGGTTCAAACACTAGTCATCCTAGCGATTAGAGCGAAAGTTTCTTCATAATCTATTCCATATTCTTGAGCATATCCTTTGACAACCAATCTTGTTTTATACCTTTTTAAGGATTCGTCACTTTTGGTCTTGACTTTAAACACCCATCTACATCCTATAGGTTTCTTGCTTAGAGGAAGATCAACTATTTCCTAAGTGTTGGCTTTCTTAAGGGCATCAAACTCCATTTTCATTGCTTCAATCCAATGAGGGTATTTTTTGGCATCATTATAATGGGATGATTTATAATAGGAGTGAAGAGTTATTAACTATGTCACAGGGACTCGGCAAAAGGGCCCTCGCACCCGCGTCGACGTGGGTATGGGTGCCGCACCCGGTGCAACAAACATGTCAGAGAGAGAGAGAGAGGGAGAGAGAGAGAGGATTGCCTACCCACACGCCGTTTCATCTTCCCCCTTCTCTCTTGCACTCTCTTTCGTCTTCCCTCTCTCTCTCTCTCATCTTCTCCCTTCTTCCCCCTTTCTTTGGTTTGGAAAACGAGAGGAAAAATAGAGAGAGGGAAATAGGGATAGGGGAAACAAGAGAGGGGGGGAATCGAGAGAGAGGAGAAAGGGGGGAAACAAAACTAGAGAGAGAGGGAAGAAGAAGGACGAGTGAGAGAGAGAGAAGAAGAAAGTGGTGGAGAGAGAGAGGAGGAGGAGGGGGATGCGTACCTGGCTTCCTCTCTTCCTCTTCTTCTTCTTCTGTCGGTGTTGGAGGGAGAGATCCTACTCTTCCTCCTTCACAAGTAGCGGCAGTGGGGTACTCGGCAAAGCTCTCTCTCCATCTAATGTCGAAGACTCGAAAGTCTTTCATAACACCTGGCGCAAACCAGGTGTTATGATAAGGTCTGAATGGACCCAAGTCTTATTTAGGTCCATTTGGACTTGGGCCATATTCGGATCTGGATCTATTTCTCTCTTTCTCTCATCTTTTTTTTTTCTTTTTTCTAATGTCTTTGATAACACCGAGCACAAACCAGGTGTTATGATAAGACTTGGGTAAAGTCAGTTCTGAATTATTTAGACCTAGGTCAAACTAGATCCGTATCGGTTTCAATATAGGTCATTAGACCTGTGTCAAAGCTGACCCAGATCACTTGGATCTGTTTAGACCCAAGTCTGATTCAGACTTGGGTCAAAGCGACTCAGATCTGAATTGGACCTCGACCTATTCTGACCCAAGTCAGACTTAGTCTTGAGTCAAAGCAGACCTAGGTCAGAATTGGACCTGGGTCTGATGGGTTTGCTTTGACTTAGTTGGATTCAGACCTGGGTCAAAGTAAACCTAGGTTTGAATTAGTCTGGGTATATAGAGCCAGGTTTGTCCAAGATTATATATATACCCTCTCGCACCCCGGTACCCAAGTTTTTTTAAAGTGCCGTATCGCCGCACCCGCACCTGTACCCGTACCTAGAGGTGGGCACTGGGCCAGGCAGCCGCGGGCCGGGCCGGCCCAGCCCGTCATGGGCCAGTATAATTGGCCTTGTCTCGGTCCAGCCCGTTATTATATATATATATATATATATATATATATATATATATATATATATATATATATATATATAGGCCTGCCCGGCCCGATTAGGCCTATGGGCTAACGGGCTGGCTGTGGGCTAGGGCTTTCCAAATGGGCTGCCCGATGCCCACCCGCACCCGCTCCTATGTGACATAGGTTATTAAACATGCTTTAAAGTTGGGAGAAAAAGAATCGTAAGATATAAATCTACTAGGAGCATTAGAGATTCAATTAGATCTACTAAGTTGAGATTCCTCCAAGGGTATAGTTTGAGAGAACTTGTCAAGAGCACATGGATGATCACCTTGTTCACACTGGGTATAAACATGCATATTTTCAATTAGTCTTTCGTTTTGATGACCTACCTCATCAACAACCAGATCTTCATTACTAGAAGCATCATTCAAGCAAAGATCAAAAACATCATTAGAACCAAGCTTGTTAGAGTCATCATGTCTTGGTAAAAGATCAAATAAAAATGTATATTCAATTTCCTCTTTGGTTCCTTTGTTATCAAATCCATTTTCATTCTCTAAGAAAGCAACGTCTTTAGAAACATAAAGTTTGTTGTTCTTTGGGTCAAAACAACGATACCCTTTTTTATTTTTCCGATATCACAAGAAAACATACTCAATAGCTTTTGAAGATAGTTTATCATTTTTATGAGTAAGCACGTAACTTTTATAACCAAAGATTCTTAATCTTTTAAAATTAAGTGTCATTTTGAAAAAAATTTCAAATGGAAAAACATTTTGTAATGAAGATAAAGGCATTCTATTTATTAAGTAGAGGTTAAAATGACTTCTATGTTTTCTTTTTGCTAACCCATTTTATCGAGGGATTCTGGGGCAAAACCTTTGATTACAAATGTCATTTTGTTTCAAATAAGTTTGAAAATCATCTGACATATATTCTTCTCCTAAATTGGACCTAAAAGTAGATATGTTACTAAAAAATTGATTTTTAATCATTATATGAAATTCTTTAAAAAAGGATAACACATCAGATTTAAGATTTAGAAAGTAAACCCATGTATATTTAGTGAAATCATCAACAAAACAACATAGTAGGAGTAACCTTCCTTTGATATGACTGGTGAAGGGACCCATACATCCAAATGCACTAATTCAAAAGGACGAATAGAAACAAAAGATCTATAGAAAAAAGAAATAGCTTTTATTTTTCTAAAAATGCATTTTTTACAAGATATATCATTTTCATTACAAATATTTTCCAAAAAAGGAAAGCGATGCATCTTTGAAAAACTATGATGCCCAAGTCTCTTATGCCAAATATCAATACTTGTCTTGTACATAATTACAAAATGACTTGGATGAAAGAGTAAAAAAATTCATAAAGTAAAGATCGCCTTTCCTATGGCCTTGCCCAATCAACTTCCTTGACTGGAGATCCTGCACGATGCAATCTTTAGATGAGAAAACGACTTTGCATCCTTGGTCGAAAATTTGAGAGACAAAAAAAAATGTAAATTTGATTTTGGAACAACCCTTACTTTTTGAATAAGAAATTTTTGAGAATTTTTTGAATCAAGAGTTTCAATACTATTTATTTTTAAAGAGGTTCCATCTGCGGTAGAGACATAAGATGAAATAAAATTAGTGCAAACTTTGGAAAGGGCATTCTCATGAGGGGTCATATGATAGGAAGCACCCGAGTTAAGAATCCACATACCTGGAGGAGATAAAGAAGATGCAATGGTGGCACCCGAAGTAAAAGATGATATTGAGGAATTGTTGTAGTGCCTCCGATATTTGACTAAGAGTGTCTTTAATATCTCCTATATTCTTGCTTGATTCTTCCTTCTTGGGTGTGATTTCTCCAACCGAAGCAATTTTGCCTTTAAGATTTGGGCAAACCGGTTTAATATGTCCCAATTCATTATAATAATGACAAATAGAACTCTTCTTATATTCACTATTGTAGTTATTTTGTCTTACAAACTCTTTTGAGGTCAGTTTATGGTGAATGGAAGATGTGGCCAACTCTAACGAAGTGAGGGGGCCTATAGGTCCTTACATTGTTACCTGACCTAGTAACAATAAAAACATTTTCTCCTTTAATAGTCATGCCAAGTTGAGTCTCCTCTTGGCATACCTCGGCAATAGCATCTTCAAGAGGCATGGCGAAGTCCTATGAAGAAGAGAGGACCTTGTTCAAATTTCGGTCTTAAACAATGAAGGAATTTGAAGAAGTGTTCTTTCTCAACTTTCTCTCTTCTAAGTTCAACATCTTCGGGAGCCCCTTATTTTGGCTCAAGAAGTGCTAATTTGTCTCAAAGAGGAAAAAAAATACTAAAATAATCACGAACATTCATGTTCCCTTTTTTAGTGGTCCTAATCTTGTTTTGACAAAAATATTATCTAACAAGATCTTTTTGCGTATACATACTCTTAAGAAAAAACCATGCTTTCTTTGGCTCTTTTAAACTTAGAAATGTTGGCACATAGTTTTATGTCAACATTGTTTATGAACCATACTAAAATCTTAGCATGGTTGCTTTCCCAATCTTCTACATTTAATTGATGCTCATGGATAGCCTTAATGCGATCATCTCTTTCAAGGGTCTTTTCAATACCTTCTTTGACTTTAGTAAGCTTTAAAGATGGCTCGGGGTGGTGCTCATCACAAATTCCCATAGTTTCTTGCCTTTGAGGTGCTTTTTCATTGCCGAAGACCATATCATGTAGTTTGATCCGTTGAGTTTGAAGGAATGCTCAACTCTTGATTCATGCTCCATGACGAATAACAAGCGAAAATGATAAAAGAAGAAAAAGAGAGCAAAGAAACTTTTATCACGAAGACACGATCTTTGATCACCATGAACAAAACCTCCAAGATCAAAAGAACCCAATTGGCTCTTATACTATGTAATAAAACTTCAAGTGTACAAGAGAGATGCCACAAGGGGCTATTAAGAGTGCACACCCACACAAATACGAAGCCACTAATGGGCAAGATACAAAGAGCCACTAAGAGCTAATCACAATGCTCATAAAGAGGAAGGACATATAAAAAACAATGAATTTTTATTAAGCAAATGCTATCAAAAGCATTACATGGAGAGGGGCTAACAATGCCTATTTATTCACCAAAAGGACCAAGATGAGGTACGCATAGAGACGTTGGGACCTCTCCAATGGTCATATTTATGATCGTTGGGATGAGTCCCAATGACTCTATGGTTAATGACCATAGAGTCCTTGTTCATTAAATAAAAAGAAAAGAAAAATAAGAAAAAGAAAATTACAAAACAGTCCCTAGTGGACCCTTCTAATTACAAGGGGTAAAATGACAAAAATACCCTTGATTGCAAAACTAAACACACACACACACACACACACACACATATATATATATTTTAACACACTCCATCAAAGTTATGGTGAGATCACATTTTTCATGATAAGGAGGTAACAAAAATCATCGGTTGATATCTTACTAAAATTTCATGATAAAATGTTCACATTTTTTTACATCAAATCAACTTGAAACAAAGCTTGTTTCTCAATAAGTATTGATAAACACATCTAATGGTTCAAAATGAGCATAAAACACCTGAAACTTTGATATTTGGAGGGTCTTAACGGTGACGTGAAGAAAAAGGGGATAGGATGAACCCCGTTCTCACATATATATATATATATATATATATATATATATATATAGAGAGAGAGAGAGAGAGAGAGAGAGAGAGAGAGAGAGAGATGAAAAAACAAATTTTATATATGTGTGTGTCAAAAACACATACATATATGTAAACAACAAAAATAAAAAAGATAAAAATATAAAAAGGGAGAAAGGAAGAAAAAAAAAAGAAGAGAGTAGAGGGGCGAGAGGAGGAAGAAGAAGAAAAAAAATATATAGGAAGGGAAAAAAAGAAAAAGAAAAAACTGAAGGAAAAAAGAATAAGAAGAAGAGGAAGAGGAAGAGGAAGAGGAAGAGGAAGAGGAAGAGGAAGAAAAACAAAAGACGGAGTGAAAGCAGGAGGAAGAAAAAAAAATAAATAAATAGGAAGGTAAAAAAGAAAAGCAAAAGAAGAAAAAAAGGAGAGAACAAAAAAAAAATTTGGGTGGGAGGAAGAAGAAAAAGAAAAAGAAAAAGAAAAAAGAAATGAGAGAAAAACAATTAAAAAAACATGACAACTATGTCCCTTTGTCCTAGGTGGGGATAGCCTAGGCAACCTAAGTTAAAAAACAGAGCCCTACCGCCTAGACCCATAAGCCTAGGCTCAACTTTTGACAACTAAGGTTGTTTCTTAGATCTTCAAGAAAGAATATTGGGACCAAGAAAAACTGCATATCCCGCTGTGGACTTTCGATCATTGAGGCACTCGGCCCAATCTGCATAAGAGAAAGCAAAGAGAGATAGAGAGAGATCTTGGGACGGTTGAATGAGCAGGTCATACTGAATAGTGTGCTTGACATAGCATAGGATACACTTAACCATGAACCAATGCTCAACCATGGGTCTGTGCATAAATTGAGAGACCTTGTTGTCTGCAAAAGATAAGTCTGGCCGAATGAGAGTCAATTATTGTAATGCAATGACAATGCTCTGATATTGAGTTAGATCATGGTAGGCCGACCCATAGTTAACAGAGAGAGTAGACGAGCTGGAAAGAGGAGTGTGCATAGGTTTGGCTCCGGCCATGTCAGCCCGAGTAGGAAGATCCAATATGTATTTTTTTTTGAGAAAGAACAAGTCCGTGTGATGTCCAACAAGCTTCGATGCCAAGAAAAAATGTAAGGTCTTTAAGAGCAAGCGCAAGACCAAATTTTTGTATGAGTCCATTGATATATTGGGTAGAATTGCCCGTGACTAAAATATCATCTACATAAATAAGAACATAAACAACTAGGGCCTTTGATTTGAGGATAAACAAAGTAGTGTCAGATTGGGAACCAACAAAACCCATGTCAAGAAGAGCATTGCTTAGTCATTGGAACCAAGCTCGAGGGGGCCTGCTTAAGACCATATAAATTTTTTTCAAAGTCAACCGACATACTCCGGATGTTGGGAATCCTTGAACTCGGGTGGTCGATCCATGTAGACAATCTCATTTATTTAACTAACCATTGATGCCCGATTGCAATAGCTAAAACTGTACAAATAGTTGTAGGTTTCACCATGGGACTAAAGGTCTCAAATTAATCAATGCTAAGGTCCCATCGGCCCATCTTTTGATTTTAAAAATCCATTTACACCCAATAACATGCTGAGAGGAATTAGGCAGTTCCAAAGTCCAAGTACCATTCTGCATTAAGCAAAAAACTCTTGGGCCATAGCCTCTTGCCAATGGGGATGTTGGTTGGCTCGGTGGTAGGTCTTGGGTTCAGGATCTTGCGAGAGTTAGGTAAGAAGAGCAATGGGTAAGGGATGCAAAGTGGACATATATAGTTTGGGTATACGAGTGCCTGTCAGAAATATCAACCTGCAAGAGTTAAAGATGAGGTAAAGAGAGAGGAGAGAGAGTAAAGGAGTCAGCGGCAATAGGGTTTTCCCTTTTTACTTGTTATTTATAAGTGTGGTACAGGGTATAACATTACACAAGTAATAAAATTAAATTACAAACATGCCACCGCCCACGCATCCCTAGGTGGATCCTTGGAATGTGGTGCGGGTCGGATCCATGATCCAAACTAACAGCCTCCCTCAAGTTGAGTATGGTCTTTGATCATGCTCAACTTGTCTTTGAGTGCCCAAAACTGATGAGTGGATAATCCCTTGGTAAAGATGTCAGCAACTTGCATATCTGACCGAACATATGCAGGTTCAATTTCTTTTTCTTCCACCTTTTGTCTAACAAAGTGTTGATCGATCTCGATATGCTTCGTGCGACAATGAAGGATGGGATTGAAGGCAATATTAATAGCACTCTGATTATCACAAAGAAGCATAGAGGACGAGATCAGTTATTGTAATTCTTGGAGTAGGTGTCTCGCCCACGTAACATCGGCTGTTCCTGCTGCCAGTGCACGATACTCAGCTTCAGTACTAGATCGCGCCACTGCCTTTTGCTTCTTGCTACTCCATGTTACAATATTATTGCCGATAAGAATGCAATACCCTAAAACTGATCTGTGCCCGTCAGGATCACCAACCCAATCCGCGTCTGTGTAGGTGAATAGTCGATGCCCTGACGTATAAGCTGTGTCCTTGGTATACATCAGGCCATCTCCAATCGTGCCCTTTAAATACCGAAGGATCCTTTTTACTCCTTCCATATGTACATCTGTAGGAGCATGCATAAACTGTGAAGCCTGATTGACAGAGTATGCTATGTCAGGCCTAGTGAATGTTAAGTATTGTAACATCCCTACAACTCGACGATACAAAGTAGGATCATGATAAGTAGTGCCTTCTTTAGCACTTAGCTTATGATTTAGAAGGCAAGGTGTGCTAATTGGTTTACAATTCTCCATCCCTGTAGCAAGTAAAATATCAATAGTGTACTTATGTTGGCTCAATGTAATAGTCTCATGTCGACTATCAACTTCCACACCCAAAAAATATCGCAAGGGACCCAAGTCTTTCATCTTGAATTTAGCCATCAGCATAGACTTAACCCAAGATATGTGATCCTCATCACTCCCGGTAATAATGATATCATCAACATATATAAGCACCCAAACAATAGCTGAATCACTTTTGAATATGAACAATGAATGGTCTAAAACACTTTTAGTGAACCCATAATGCTGGATCTCCGTGGAAAAGCTTTCAAACCAAGATCGAGAAGCTTGTTTCAAGCCATAAAGAGAGCGTCGAAGTTTACATACCCAATTTGATGAATCATGCATGCTATATCCAGGTGGCTGCCCCATGTAAACTTCTTCCTTTAGTTCACCATGCAGAAAAACATTTTTAACATCAAGTTGACTGAGTGACCATCCATGTTGTAACGCCAATGCAATGATAATCCTGACTGTGCCCAGCTTTACTACTGGGCTGAACGTTTCATCGTAGTCCTGCCCATATTGCTGTGTGAAGCCTCGTGCAACCAGACGAGCCTTATAGCACTCAACACTGCCATCCGGTTTGTGCTTGATCTTGTACACCCATTTGGATCCTACAACATTCTTGTTATTTGGCCTTGGTACAATTTCCCATGTATTGCATTCATGCAATGCTTCCATTTCCTCATTCATCGCCTCTACCCAGGAACGGGAATGTACAGCCTCATGAAAAAAGGAGGGTTCTGTTTCTTTGGACACTCTAGTTAGAAATGTTTGAAAATCCAAAGAGAAATTGTTATAACTTACCCAGCGATCTATATGATGTTTAATCCGAGTGGAACGTCGTAGAGGAGTCTCATCATTTACTGGATGAACTCTACGAGAATAAACAAGACCAGAAAAACGTGAGGATGTTGTAGGAGGAATGTCTTCCATATGCGGTTCCACATCGAAAGTATAAGGTTCATTGTCTGTCGATAAAGATGAATCCTCATAAGGCAACGAGTCATATAAAAGTGAGTCACTGAGCCAAGGATCATAACTATCCTGTGTATCTGTAGAAGATGAACCCAGAGTGTCAAAATTTTCATCATCAAAAACAACATTTCTAGATACCCGAATTTTGCCTGTATGAGGATCGTAACACCTGTATCCCTTATAGTCATCTGCATACCCAAGAAACTTGCACTGTACAGCTCTGTCTTGAAACTTATTTCTCAATGAATGATCAATATGAACATAACATACACAACCAAAAGGATGTAGTTCTTCATATGATGGATGACAATTATAAAGAACAAAATACGAAGAATTATCTTCAAGGATGGTCATGGGCAACCTGTTAATAACGTAAACAACTGTATGGAAAGCTTCTGTCCAAAGAGAGAAAGGAATACCCACAATGTGCATCATGCTCAAGGCTGTCTCAACAATATGCCTGTGTTTTCTCTCAGCTACTCCATTTTGTTGAGGGGCATGAGGGCAAGAAATGTTACGTGTAATGCCATGCTCCTTCAAATATTCACTAAAATCATGGGATATGTATTCTCCCCCCCCATCACACTGGAAATATATAACATTGGTATTGAATTGGTTTTGCACTAGTGCATGAAACTGTTTGAACAACTTGAAAACCTCATGTTTGTTTTTCATGAAGTAAATCCAACTAAAACGAGTGTAAGAGTCAAGAAAGAGTACATAATATCGAGATCCAGAAAGAGAGGCAGTGGGCGCAGGACCCCAAACATCTGAGCATATAATCTAAAAAGGTTTTGTTGCTCTTTTATTGATACTATGAAAAGGAAGTACATGACTTTTGCATAAGTGACAACTTGGACATTTTGACTCTAAACTGACTGCAGGTATTAAACCTTTAGCAGACAACTTGTCAAGAAAAACTTGACTATAAGTCTGGCTTATTAAGTTTCAAGACTCTAGATGAAGAACTATGATCTGTAGATCGACTCAAAAATGTTGGAAAGGAAGAAGCTGAAGAAGCCACGGCTACGGAAGACGACGTCTTCAAAGGCACATGAGATTCTTCAAAGACGTACATGTTCCCGCGTCGTTCACCTTTAGCGAGCGTCTTCTTGGTGTGAAGATCCTTAAGATAAACAAAAGGAGTAAATTCAACGGAAGAATTTGTTTCATCAACTAATTTTGACACAGATAGAATATTCTTTTGAATAGCAGGTGTGAGTAAGACATTTGACAAGGGTAATTGAGATTCAGGCAAAGAAAGGGAGACGTTTCCAGTGTGAGAGATGGGGTGGTGAGATCCATCTCCTATGACTATAGTGCCATTTCCAGTGTAAGGAGTCAAGTGAGAAAATTTACCTGTATCAGAAGTAACATGTGCTGCTGCCCCTGAATCAATATACCATATACCTTCATCATTTTGGCACAAGTTCATCTGATTGAAAGTAGTCATAAGGATATTTTGTACGTCCTGTGGAAGAACCTGTCCCTGAGGAGTACGTGCAAACTGATGAGTTGCCTTCTGCCCTGGCCTACTATCTGGCCTCCCTGTTTTGTTTCAGTTTTGAGAATTGTACCAACAATTTGCTTTAACATGTCCCCGCTCGTTGCATAGAAAACAAGTAGGAACACGTCCCCCTCGTGGTACACTGCCTGAACCAATACCTCCTCCACCTGGTGTAGGCAGTAATCCTCCTTTGTTCATAGGTGTTCCATTGGGACGAGGAGGAGTAAATAAGACTCCTGTTTGAATAGGTGTATATGTCATCATCACAGGATGAGCATCATCTGACGCGTGTTCCTGATTTAAGCTGACCTCATATTGCAAAAGCTTAGATTGAAGATCATCAAAACATGGAAGAACTAAGACAACCTGGAGTGCCGTGCAAAACATGCGATATTCAGGTCCAAGACTACCTAATACCTGTTGTACCATATCCTTATCTGATACAGGACTTCCAATGACAGCTAACTGATCTGTAATCACCCTGACATCCCCCATGAACTCTGTAATAGATTTGTTTCCTTTTTGCATGGATTGGAATTGCCACTTGAGTTGCAAAGCCCGAGATTCGGAAACCTGAGAAAAGGAATGAGCTAGTCCATTCCACAACTCGGCAGCAAATTGATCATCAGAAATAGTTTGTAAAACACGATCAGAAAGTGTGGAAGTTATGTAAGCAACTAATGTCTGATCCTGTTGTACCCATATGTCATAAGCAGGATTGGTGGTTCGAAGTTGACTCACCTTCCCATCTTCACCTGTTATTTCTTGCATGATATGTGTAGGTGGGGCGGGTGATCGCCCATCTAGATGCCCATAAAGATCATGACTGCGAATAAAAGGCACAATCTGACGTTTCCAAAGTAAGTAGTTATCATGGGATAACTTGTGGGTCATGAGGTGAGTAAGAAAACTAGGGTTCAACTTGGAATCCATGGATTATATGAAGAATGAAAAGCCAAACTGATGCAGGGCAGGGCCTAATTGGGCACATCGTGCCACCCGATCCGCCACAAAGGACAGATGAGCGACTTCGCGTGTATGACCCCCTTGCAGGGACGGAGACACAACGCAGGGAGGTACCCCTGCGCACCTACTCCAGGCGTGGTGGAGTTCGCACGTCACAGAACCAACAGCAGATGGAAGTTGACCCGGATCGCGGTTCGTATCCAAGTTTGGACCCGCGACCCGGGTCCAGTAAATAGCCTTTAAAAGGCCCACACCTAGGGTTGCGTGGGCAGTTTTGTTTGGAAAAGCTTCAGCCGTCTCGTTTTCTGTTCTTTTTTTTTTCTTATTCCCGGTTACCTTCATTCCTTTACTATTGGTTGTTTGCCCCATTGATTATTGGAACTTATTGAGAATAATAAAGAGTTTGGGCCACACCGATTCACGATGGGCTTCTGTTTTCATTCCTCCTCTGACGTGGGCTGCATCAAAGTGGTATCAGAGCTCCGGCGTCCACCTTCATCAGCGAGATGACTCTTGAAGCGAGGACCGATCCGGCACGAGGCGAAGAGCGTGAGGAGGCTGGCAGCGAAGATCCCTTACTGCGCGTAATGGACGTGTTGACGAAAATCTAGGAGAATATGCTGCGAATGAGTAGGGATATCACTGACCTGTCAAAGAGGATGGATGGGTTTGAGGACCGCGTAACAACACTCAAATCACCCAAAGAGCCGTGCGCAATACCAGGCGCAGACCTCGTCGATGGCGCAGCCGCAGGTTTGATTCCCAGCGTTGCCGAACCCCAGCAGCCGACGCAACTCCAGCAGGGTTGCGTCGCTGCGTTCCTGCCGGCGACAGCCATCGCCCCTGATCTGGGCATCTTTCAGCATCACCAGGGAGCTCCGATGAGCAGTAACTCCCTGGTAATGGTCCCTCACCCCAAACATCGTGCTCCTGTGTTGGGATCGCAGGTGGGACCGAGCCTGCAGGACCCCAGCAGTGCGCTGGGTCCACCTGCAGGTCTGGGCTCGTGGTCACGTGTACCTGTGGCTACGTTGCAGGTCGACCCGAGCCTGCAGGGCGCCAGCCTTGCGCTGGGCCCACCTGCAGGCCCTGGCTCATGGCAGGGCACCACGTAAGGTGCGCTGCAGATGGAGCTGGGTCGGTAGGGCCCCAGCGTCACGCTGGGCCCTGCCACAGACCCGGGTTCGTCTGCCCGAATCAGGAGAGATTCATCTCTCCCTCCTGATCCCGTGCGGGGAGGCTCTGAGTTTACACCTCTACGAGCGGGAACGGGCCAAACCCATTTGGGTGGACCTGACCCAAGAGGGTCCAGCCTAGTGTTCGTTACAGCAGGGCACATGCCTGTTTCGCTGGGACCAACTGTTGGGTCTCAGGGAGCGGGTCTGGGTCTAGACACCCCTTACCCAGCCTACCTAGTTGGTTCCGGTTCGCGGGCAGCCCCGAACCAGAACCAACACATTAATTTTGACCCTCAAAATAGACCCCATGTCAACCCAAACCCATATCGGACCCGAACGGAGCTCCAGTTTGGATTTGAGCCGGGTCAAAACCAGACCCATAATCTTATGGATCGGGGATCGAGTTCAAACCAAGCCTATTATCCCCACAACTCGAACCTCGATGCAGCCCATCCATATCTGGGTCCGACGAGTAGTGTAGGAACGGGCCCGATCCATATCCCATCGGGCGAGTCAACCCATCAATATACCCACCAGACCCTGTACCCAAACCCAAACCCACCTGTCTGCCCAACCCTGACCCAGCACCCAATACAGCACCCGACCCAACAACATGTAAAGAAATGGCTTTGAAAACATTAGGTTCAATAATGAACCAATACACATGCACATGAAGTGCGAATATACCCACTAAAGGGAACAACACAAGCACATAAAGTGCTAACACGTAAACCCACAAAAGAGGAAAAATGCCTATAAGGCATAAGTTAATATTATTGAAGAGAAAAGGGTGTAACGCCCATTACAATGGAGCAAATGCTCCTTCAAGAAGTGAAGAATACAAAGGGGAGAGCCCCTATTTATACACTCTCAAAGGGACCACCTTGGGGGCTCCCAAAGGTGACGTTGGAGAGCCCCCAACGTTCACATTGGTGACCGTTGGGGGCTCCCAACGTCTCTATTGGGAGGCCCCCAATGTGGTACGAAAAACAAAAATAAAAAAAACAGAAAATAAAAAAATAAAAGAAATATTACAATGCATATTCCAATTGGAATATGCGTAAAATGACAAATTACAAGAATACCCTTGAGGGTATTTTAGGAAGAGAAAATATATATATATATATAAATAGAGATACGTATACATATATATATATATGTATATGCATCTTTATATATATATAAATATATGTGTACGAGTACACATATTTTAACACACCATACTCCTAACCCACAACCATATTATACCAGCCTTACCCGCCAGGAGCCCGAACCCCACCCGGACCCTCCACCCTACCTTGGACTTCCCGTCATTCCAGTACCACAATATCGGCCGCAGATGGTGCCCGTCCACGGGCAAACCAGACCGAGACAATGTCAGCAGGAACCGGCGCACCCTGACCGCCGACCCCCTATCGGTAGAGTTCGACAGCACCAACATCCCGACAAGCAGTACCGCACTACGTTCAATAAAGCAGTATGGGACGACGACATTTTCTGGAACGAGCATCCTGTAGGAATGGTGGAGTCGCGACAACAGAGAGCACCAGAACACTCCTCCACTTATGGGGTGAAACTGGATCTTCCGGAGTTTGCGGGGCGATTCAACGTGGAGCAATTCTTCGACTGGTCTTATGCCGTGCAATTCTTCTTCGACTATCACACCGTCGCTGAACATCGTCGTGTCTCTCTAGCGTCTACTCGATTGAGAGGCCTAGCACAAACATGGTGGGTGGAGCTACAACGATCGAGAGAGCGGCAGGGATTAGAGCGCGTACAATCATGGGAAGAAATGCAAATATTGATGCAGTCAAAATTCGTGCCTTCGGATCACGCTGAGCGAGCCTACAAGGAATACCTGACCCTGCGTCAAGGCTCCCGAACTGTAGCAGAGTACACTGCGGAGTTCCATCGTCTTTCCCTGCGTGTGCAGATCGAGGAAACATCCCGCCAGCAGGTCACGAGGTACATTTCGGGTCTCGTCCTGCTATCTCTGATGATTTTAGTTGTGTCACAGTTGAGACATTAGATCAGGCCAACAGTTACGCCATGAACATCGAGGACAAGCTGAAAAGGAGGCAAGAATATAGGACTTCCCGTAGTGAACCCACCAGTCGACCTAAGTCGGGTTTCCCAACCAGGGGAGAAAGCTCCCCTAGTGATTCAAAGCCTAGAGCAAACTTTAGCAAACCTGACCAGTCAGGCCCAGCTTTCCACACCCGGTCCAAAGACAAACCTAGTGAGTCGACCCTTCGTTGTTTTAGATGTCAGGAGTTAGGGCATGTCGCGTCTAAGTGTCCCACCGTGAGCAAGAACACCCATCTTGTTGAAGGAATTGTAGAGTCCGCATCCGCGAGTGAGAGTGATAGTGACAACAAGTCATTAGTTGAAGACGAGGATGAGAGGGAAGTTATAGAGTTCGACGGTAACGTCGAAAGTTTGTTGTCCATCCGTCATGTGTTGACCACACCCCGAGAATCGGCCCCATCGAAATGGTTAAGGAATAACATTTTTAGGACCCGCTGCAACTGTGAGGGTCACGCTTGTGATGTTATCATTGACACCGGAGCATGCTGGAATATGGTGTCTGAGAGTGTGGTTTCTAACTTGAAACTCAACACCGAGAAGTTGTCCCAACCCTATAAGATGGCCTGGTTCAAGAAAGGAAACGAGGTTCCCATCACTCAGCGATGCCTAGTCCGGTTTTCCATGGGGGAACACTACCACGATGAGGTGTGGTGTAATGTAGCCCCTATGCACGCGTGTCACATCCTTTTGGGACATCCCTGACAGTTTGATCGCCAGACAACTCACGATGACCGCAAGAACACATACTCTTTTATCTTTAATGACCATAAGATAGTCCTTCTACCTATCAAGGAGACCAGCTTTCTCACCGTGGACAAACCTGAGCGAGTCCCCCGACTAGCAGGCCTCTCGTACCGACTTTTCTTGAACCATTGTCAGGAAGATGACTATTGTTATGCCCTGGTAGCAAAGCCCGTGATGAGTTCGTCAGTGTCCATTCCCGCAGATGTTGCCCCCACTTCTAGAGGAGTTCCGCGACATTATGTCGGATGACCTACCTGATGGATTACCTTCGACAAGGGTAGTCCAGCATGCCATTGACTTTGTGCCAGGGTCGAGTCTTCCCAACCTTCCCGCATATCGCATGAACCCCTCCGAGCATACCAAGTTATTAAGACAAGTTCAGGAATTACTGCAAAAGGGTTTCATTCACGAGAGTGTTAGCCCTTGTGCAGTACCCACCTTACTCACTCCTAAGAAAGATGGGTCCATGCGCATGTGTGTGGATAGCCGCGCGATCAATCGCATCACAGTCAAATACCATTTTCCCATTCCCCGTTTGGACGATATGTTTGATATGTTATTTGGTGCCTCCATTTTTTCTAAAATAGATTTAAAAAGCGGGTATCACCAGATTCGTATACGGGAAGGGGATGAGTGGAAAATGGCATTCAAGACACGTGATGGATTGTACGAGTGGTTAGTCATGCCGTTTGGGTTATCTAATGCCCCAAGTACCTTCATGAACATGATGACCCAAGTCTTGCGTCCGTGTATTGGGAAGTTTGTTGTTATCTACTTCAGACGATATTTTGATTTATAGTTCGTCATTGTTCGATCATTTGAATCACCTGCGTCAAGTCTTAGAAATTTTAAGGAAGGAAAAATTGTATGCCAATGCAAAAAAGTGTGAGTTTATGACGTCCAGTGTCGTGTTCTTAGGTTTTATTGTGTCATCCGATGGAGTCAAGGCCGACCCCACAAAAGTCCGCGCGATTGTCGATTGACCTACCCCAAAGACTATAGGAGAGATCCGTAGCTTCCCCGGGTTAGCCACTTTTTACCGACGTTTCGTGAGAAATTTTAGCACCCTCATGGCCCCCATCACAGAGTGCCTAAAGGGTACTAGCTTTCATTGGACGCCCGCAGCTGGAAAAGCCTTTATGATCATAAAAAAAAATGACCAGTGCTCCTGTCTTAGCCCTCCCTGATTTTAGTGCAGTCTTTGAGGTTGAGTGTGAGGCCTCCAGAGTGGGGATTGGCACAGTCTTGAGTCAGAATCGTAGACCCGTTGCCTTCTTTAGTTAGAAGCTGACTCAGGCCAGGTGCCAGTATTCCACTTACGATGTTGAGTTTTATGCCGTAGTACAAGCCCTTCGTTATTGGAGACATTATCTCACTTATAAGGAATTTGTCTTGTACACGGACCATGAGGCATTGAAGTATCTGAATAGTCAAAAGAAGTTGAGTGCTCGTCATGCCAAGTGGGTCAACTTCTTGCAAGAGTACACCTTTTCGCTTCGCCATCAATCTGGTACCCTGAACAAGGTGGCTGGCGCTCTTAGTAGGAAGAACAACCTTCTGATGACTATGTCAGTGCAGGTCATTGACTTCGAACAATGCAAGGAATTATACCCCACGGACCCTGATTTTCACCAAGTCTGGGAAGGGTGCATCTCTTCAGATCGCACCCTCGACCCCCGTTTTTGTATTCATAATGGTTACCTCTTCCGTGGGAACAAATTATGTGTGCCCGATTTCTCCCTTAGGCTTCAGTTGATTTTTGAATTACATGAAGGAGGGTTAGCACGTTCGCTCTCTTAGATGAACGATACTTTTGGCCCAAAATGCGCAAAGATGTTGTCAAGTTCATCCAAGGGTGTCATGTGTGTCAAGTGTCCAAGGGTCATCGTCAGAATAGTGGTCTGTATACTCCGTTACCCATTCCTGAACGGCCGTGGGAGCACGTATTCATGGATTTTATCGTGGGCCTCCCCAGAACACCACGTTGTTTTGATTCAATTTTAGTAGTTGTTGACCGGTTCTCCAAAATGGCTATCTTTGTCCCGTGTAAGCAAACCACCGATGCCTCTTTAGTCGCGTCCTATTATTTCAAGGACGTTGCCCGTTTCCATGGTCTACCCCACACAATCACTTCTGATCGTGACACACGTTTTATGAGTCACTTTTGGAAATCATTATGGGCCCTGTTGAAGACTAAGCTTTAGTTCAGTAGTGCGTATTGTTAGAAAATGACATATATATGTATATACTTGAATATATATATATATATATTTATATATATATATACATACTTTTCGTAATACAAGAGTATGTATATGTATATATATATGTATATAACTATATATTTAAAGTATATACTTATATTCTTGTAATACTTTTTTATTTATTTATTTTTGTAATTTTATTTCTTTCTTATTTTTTGTCTTTTTGTCAAACAGTCATAATTGACTAGAGCTGTTGGACTGTCAAAACAGCCAACAGCCTTTTTGTCAGGTTCTGTCAAACAGTCAAAATGTTGACTGTTTGAATAGAGCTGTTGGGCTACTCCCAACGGCTCTAATTAGAGCTGTTGGGAGTAGCCCAACAGCTATCCCAACAGCTATTTTAATAGCTCCTCTCATGTAACCTCTCTATAAATAAGGGCATGCTGCCCATTGTAATTCATATACAAAGGTAGAGGGTTTTACCTCTCACATATTCAGATTCAAGTGCATTTATGCACTATTCTTATGTTTGTGCTGTGGAGCATTTTGTATGCTATTTTGGTTTACCATATTGGGTGAATGTATGTTTTGTCAAGTTGTTTGTAGACTTGATTGTGTGAAAGACTCTTTACATGGTATCAGAGCTTGGTGTATGATCAACCGTGCATTGGTGAGCTGCCTCGTAAAGCGTGCCTTCTTTCTTTCGTGATTGGTGGTTCCTTTTTTTCTTTGGATTCATCATGGGTGAATTTTTTCCGCACAATACAAGCAACTCCAACTTCATTCCGCCATTCAAACTTGAAGGAAGCAACTATAACATTTGGGCGGGACACTTGGAGACATTCATCAAGGGTCAAGGTTTGTGGGGATTTGTAAGAGGTACTATTCTTGAACCCACTCCCAAAATTACATTAGGTGAAAATGACGTTGAGACTAGTCTTGAAGAAAAAAACAAAGCCATGGAAGAATACTACAAAAAATTAGATGAATGGGAAATGAAAAATGCCAAAATTCTTTCATGGATGCTTAGTGGAGTTGAGACAAAAATTGCCTCAAACCTTTTGTGTTACAAAAAGGCAAATGAAGCATGGGAATATCTTAGAGGTATGTTTACCGAAAAAGATATGGCTCACAAGTATTATCTCCAAGAAAAAGTTAGAAACATTAAACAAGGAGATAAGAATGTAAGAGATTATTTTATGGAGTTATCTTCCATTTGGACCCAACTTGCCCAATTTGAACCCAAATGGGAAGGAAATTGTATAGAAATGCGGAGAGTTCAAGTTGAAGAAGAGAGACTTTTCGCTTTTCTCTATGGTTTGAGACCCGAGTTTGAACAAACAAGGGCCTCCTTGCTATCATCTTCATCACCTCCTCCTATTCATGAGATTCTCACTAAACTTAGTGGAGAAGAGACTAGGCTAAACATGAGTAAAAATGTTAGTGTGCTTGCTACTTCTAGCAATGGTCAAGAAGAGTATTGCGCACTTGCCGCATCAAAACCAGGACACTATATCAAGCCATATAAACCTCCTCATTTTAATAAGAATCGAGGAGAATCAAAAATTATTTGCCATAATTGTAATGAGCCCGGTCATATTAGGCCTCAATGTCCTAGATACAAATATAGGCCTCAAGAAAAGCGTGTTGCGGCTGCACCATCAAAACAAGATGAAGATACTTTGAATCTCAAAGACCTCACCAAATCATTATCTCAACTGACGGAGGCATTACAACCACTGCTTAAAGGATCTACCTCAGGAGCGGCCATTGCAACCTCTTCTACTCCTGGTATGTGCTCTTGGCTTCTTGATTCAGGAGCTTCTTTTCATATGACCCCACATAGATCTATACTATCCGAATGTCAACCTAATTCAAATGCATCATTTGTTTCCACTGCCGATGGTACTGCCTTGGAAATAGAGGGTGTTGGAATTTTTAAAAATGATTTGTCAAAACATAGCAACTTTTATATTCCGAAAATAAGACTTATACCAAAACTTCATCTTAATCTACTTTCTGTTTCTCAAATCTCGGATCATGGATGTGATGTCATTTTCTCATCAAGTAAATGTTGGGTACAGGATCGCCAGTCCGGGAAATTGATTGGGGAAGGTTCTAGGCAAGGAGATCTCTATTATATGGATTTCCTTTGTATTCCAAAGGAATCATTTTGCAACACTGCCCAAACAAAAGACATACGGACTTGGCATCATAGACTTGGGCATCCAAATATAAGAAAATTAAATTTTGTACCTATTACCAAGAATCTTTGTAAAGATAATTTTGAATGCAAAGAATGTTTACTTGGTAAAATGAAAGTCTTGCCTTATGGTCAAAGAACTTTTTACTCCTCAATGCCTTTTGAATTAGTTCATTCGGATGTATGGGGTCCTGCTCCTGTAGCCTCTAAAGGCGGATTATCCTACTATGTTGTGTTTATTGATGACTTCACTAGATATTGTTGGATTTACTTTCTTAAGTATAAATAAGATGTATTTGCAACCTTCAAAACATTCCATAACATGATTAAAAATCAATTTGAAAGTAAACTCAAAATTCTCAGAACTGACTCTGGAGGAGAATACTTGTCAAATGAGTTTAAACAATTTTTAGAAAATGAAGGAATTTTACATCAAAGATCATGTCCTAGAACCCCACAACAAAATGGAGTTTCAGAAAGGAAACACAGACATATTATGGAAACTACAAGAACTCTTCTTATTGATAAAAATGTTCCAAAAAATCTTTGGGCTGAAGCTGCATTAACCTCAGTATATCTTATAAATAGGATGCCTTCCAAAACTTTATCTAATGAAATTCCTTTTGAAAAATTATTCAAATATCAACCTGACTATCAAAGACTGAGAATCTTTGGTTGCAAATGTTATGTTTTGAATGATAAAGGAGATAAACTATCTTCTAAAGCTATTTCCTGTGCGTTCATTGGTTATTCAGAAACACAAAAAGGATTTAAATGTTATGATACCAAAAATGATAAACTTCTCATTTCAAGGAATGTTAATTTTGTTGAAAATGAAAGTGGATTTGAAGAAAACATGTCGGAAGACATAAACTCTGATTATTCTTTCTTGTTCAAACTATTATCTAATGATGAAAATATTTATGTAGAACCTCTTATTGAAAATAGAACAATAGTTGAACCAATAGTATACACTAGAAGAAATCGAAATGCATTCAATGAAGGTGTAAATCAAAGTAATCATGAAGCATCAGAAATTCCTTCAGAACAAACCACTATTCGTAGATCAGAACGAACCTCAAGAATCCCAAATAAATTTGTGTCTTATGATTCATTCTCTCCTAAACATAGAGCATGTCTTATAGCTATCCACTCATATTTTGAACCCTCATATTACAATGAAGCAAAAAATTTACCTGAATGGATAAAAGCTATGCACATAGAATTAGAAGCTCTTAAAGATGCTAATACTTGGGAAATTCTGGATTTACCTATAGGAAAAAAGACAATAGGTTGTAGATGGGTTTTTAAAGTAAAAACCAAAAGTGATGGATCCTTGGAAAGGCATAAAGCCAGATTAGTTGCCAAAGGATATTCTCAAGAATACGGAGTAGATTACGAAGAAACTTTTGCTCCTGTTGCCAGGATGACCACTGTTCGAATGCTTGTGTAGCTATTTCAGCTATTAAAAATTGGAATATATTTCAAATGGATGTTAAAAATGCATTTTTAAATGGGAATCTCAATAAGGAAGTATATATGGATATTCCACCTGGATTAATAATTCCTTCAGGTAAAGTGCTTAAATTAAAAAAGGCATTATATGGCCTCAAACAAGTACCTAAAGCTTGGTTTGATACTTTTAACAATGTTATTACAAGGTATGGTTTTAAACCATGCTATACTGATACAGCTTTGTTTATCAAGAACTCTTCTGTTGGTATTATAATTTTACTTTTATATGTTGATGATATGTTAATTACAGGTAGTGACAAGGAGGGAATCAAGAAAGTAAAACAATTTTTGAAAATTTCTTTTGAAATGACAGATCTTGGGTTTCTAACATACTTTCTTGGTATAGAAGTTTCATACTCTAACCGAGGATACATATTGTCACAAACAAAGTTTGCTTCAGATATTATTGACAGGTCAGGACTTTCAGATGATAAAGTTGTTGATACTCCAGAGATTGTTGGAATGAAAATGCGAGCCGATGATGGAGTTCCTTTGGACAATCCAACTCCCTTCAAACAGCTAGTGGGATCTCTTATGTATTTAAGTATTACAAGACCAGACATAGCCCATGCTGTACATATAGCCAGTCAATTTCAACATGCTCCAACATCAGCTCATATGAGTGCAGTCATGAGAATTATTAAATACATCAGAGGCACTATAAATAAGGGAGTCTTTTTGTCCTCTTCTTCCTCCTTAGATCTTATTGCATATTCTGATGCTGATTGGGGAGGAGATCCAAATAACAGGCGCTCAACAACTGGTTTTTGTATATTTCTAGGTGAATCTTTGATTTCATGGAGGTGCAAGAAACAACAAAAGGTGTCATTATCATCTACAGAAGCTGAATATAGAGCAATGACAACTACTACTATGGAAGTCGTGTGGCTCAAACAACTGATTTCAGATATGGGGATTCACCTTCAGAATCCTACAAGATTGTGTTGTGACAATAAGAGTTCGATATACATTGCTCGAAATCATACATTTCATGAAAGAACTAAGCATATAGAGATGGATTGCCATTTTGTTCGTGAAGAATATTTGAAGAAGACTATTGATCTTCCCTATGTGACATCAGAATATCAACTTGCTGACTTCTTCACCAAGGCACTATGCTCACCAAGATTCAACTTTTTACTTGACAAACTTTCGGTGATTTCACCATAAGTTTGAGGGAGACTGTTAGAAAATGACATATATATGTATATACTTGAATATATATATATATATATATATTTATATATATATATATACATACTTTTCGTAATACAAGAGTATGTATATGTATATATATATGTATATAACTATATATTTAAAGTATATACTTATATTCTCGTAATACTTTTTTATTTATTTATTTTTGTAATTTTATTTCTTTCTTATTTTTTGTCTTTTTGTCAAACAGTCATAATTGACTAGAGCTGTTGGACTGTCAAAACAGCCAACAGCCTTTTTGTCAGGTTCTGTCAAACAGTCAAAATGTTGACTGTTTGAATAGAGCTGTTGGGCTACTCCCAACGGCTCTAATTAGAGCTGTTGGGAGTAGCCCAACAGCTATCCCAACAGCTATTTTAATAGCTCCTCTCATGTAACCTCTCTATAAATAAGGGCATGCTGCCCATTGTAATTCATATACAAAGGTAGAGGGTTTTACCTCTCACATATTCAGATTCAAGTGCATTTATGCACTATTCTTATGTTTGTGCTGTGGAGCATTTTGTATGCTATTTTGGTTTACCATATTGGGTGAATGTATGTTTTGTCAAGTTGTTTGTAGACTTGATTGTGTGAAAGACTCTTTACACGTATCACCCCCAGACCGATGGCCAAACCGAAGTTGTGAACCGCACCTTAGGAAATTTGTTACGGAGCCTAGTGGGGGAAAATGTCAAAACTTGGGACCTCGTATTGCCCCAAGCCGAGTTCGCATATAACAACTCCATTAACCGTTCTACTGGTAAATCTCCGTTCCAAGTAGTGTATGGTCGGTCACCCACCCATGTCGTTGATCTAGCCCCTGTGTCAGATCTTTCAGCTCCAGCTTCAGATGCTTTTGATGCCGTCGAATATATGCGTGACATTCACAGACAAGTCCGTGCCAAACTTGTCGAAAGCTACGAGGCCTACAAAGTTTTCGTAGATCAGGGTCGTCGTGATGTCCACTTCCAGGTCGGTCAACTCGTCTGAGTGTATCTGCGTCCAGAGCGTTTTCCTGTAGGCACCTATAGCAAATTAAGTCCTAAGAAGTATGGCCCTTTTAGGGTCCTTCAACGATTGGGTTCGAATGCCTACCTCCTTGAGCTGCCCGATGATTGGCATATTTCCCCTATTTTCAACGTGGCTGATCTATATGCTTACTGTGGCAACAACAAGTCGTCAGAGCCGACTTCTTCCCAACCAGGGGAGAATGATGCAGGGCAGGACCCAATTGGGCACATCGTGCCACCCGATTCGCCACAAAGGACAGATGAGCGGCTTCGCGTGTATGACCCCCTTGCAGGGACGGAGCCACGATGCAGGGAGGTACCCCTGCGCACCTACTCCAGGCGTGGTGGAGTTCGCACGTCACAGAACCAGCAGCAGATGGAAGTTGACCCAGATCGTGGTTCGGATCCAAGTCTGGACCCGCGACCCGGGTCCAGTAAATAGCCTTTAAAAGGCCCACGCCTAGGGTTGCGTGGGCAGTTTTGTTTGGAAAAGCTTCAGCCGTCTCGTTTTCTGTTCTTTTTTTTTGCTTATTCCCGGTTACTTTCATTCTATTTTCCTTCATTCCTTTACTATTGGTTGTTTGCCCCATTGATTATTGGAACTTATTGAGAATAATAAAGAGTTTGGGCCACATCGATTCACGGTGGGCTTCTGTTTTCATTCCTCCTCCGACGTGGACTGCATCACAAATTGTACTAACAGTGTATTAAGGGAAAAACAACAATGTTGTGTGATGAAAATAATATCAGCACACACGTTACACAGAAGAATAGTGACGTGCGAACCAGAAAAATATTGAATGTCGACTGTACTATCAGTATATTGAGGAAAAACAGCAATACTGTGTGCTGAAAATAATATCAGCACACACGTTACACAGAGAAAAAGAAACAACAATGCTGTGTGCTGAAAATAATATCAGCACACACGTTACACAGAGGAATAGTGACGTGCGAACCAGAAAAATATTAGAAATATTTTGGGGAAAAAACAAAGATTCGGCAGACTGAAAGAATCGAAAGAGAATATTAAGACGTGCGTACCAGAAAAATATTGAAAATGAAAAGAATCGAAAGAAAAACTAGAATGACGTGAAATCTGATTAAGAAAAAGAGAAATAAAGAAATCTGATTAAGGAAAAGAGACAGAAATAGAGTCTACGTCCTTTATAAGCACGTGCTGGTCCTTATAGGCCTTCTAGATGATTGATTTCCGCGCCTGTGCTTTGATACCATGTCAGAAATATCAACCTCCAAGAGTTAAAGATGATGTAAAGAGAGAGGAGAGAGAGGAGAGGAGTCGGCGGCAATAGGGTTTTCCCTTTTTACTTGTTATTTATAAGTGTGGTACAGGGTATAACATTACACAAGTAATAAAATTAAATTACAAACATGCCACCGCCCACGCATCCCTAGGTGGATCCTTGGAATGTGGTGCGGGTCGGATCCATGATCCAAACTAACAGTGCCATCCTGTGACTGAGTCACCATAGGATGGGTTTTGAGAGGTGAAATGAAATGGGGATCTTCGAAACACGAGCTTTGATTAACAAGAGCAAGTGTCAAGAATGACACTAAAGCATAACCCTTAAAAAGGGTATAACTGGAAACAAAATAAAAATAAAAATGTATTCTTTATTGATATGAAAAACCAATTGCTTAAGAACTTCTGGAGTGTCAACTTTCTTATCATCAGTAATACCAGACCTGAAAACAATATCAAAAGCAAATTTAGTCTGAGATAATAAATATCCTCTAGGAGAATAAGCAACTTCAATGCCTAAAAAATATCTCAACAAGCCCAAATCAGTCATTTCAAAATGAGATTTAAGAAGTGTTTTGATTGTTTCAACTCCCTGTTTATCGCTTCCGGTGATGATCATATCATCCACATAGAGAAGAAGCACAATGATCCCTGCATCAGAATTCTTAATAAACAAAGTAGTGTCAGTTAAACAGAATTGAAAACCAATATCAATCATAACACGACTAAACCTATCATACCAAGCTTTTGGTGCTTGTTTAAGTCCATAAAGAGCTTTTTCTAAGCGAAGGACTTTACCCTTAGGAATACTTAGACCAGGAGGGGGTTCCATATATACTTCTTCAACTAGCTTTCCATTTAAAAAAGCATTTTTGACATCCATTTGAAAAATAGACCATTTTTTTGATAGAAGCTAAGGCAATTAAGGTTCGGACAGTAGTCATACGAGCCACCGGAGCAAAGGTTTCTTCATAATCAATCCCATATTCTTGGGCATAACCTTTGGCTACTAAACAGGCTTTATATCTTTCAAGAGTACCATCACTCTTGGTTTTAATTTTATAAACCTATCGACATCCTATAGTTTTCTTCCCTGGAGGAAGATCTTGAATATTCCATGTAGAAGCCTTTTCAAGTGCATCTAATTCAACTTTCATGGCTTCTATCCATTTGATATCATTTTTTGCTTGAAAATATGTGGATGGTTCTTCATATGAGTGAATTAATGCAATAACTGCCCTATATGTGGGTGAGAAAGACTCGTATGATACAAACTTTTCTGGAGGCCTCGAGATTCGGGATGATTGTCTAGTTGGAATGTTAGAATATTTCTCAAGTGCACATGGAGTATTAGACTCTTGTCGCCTGGAATATTGAATACTAGTATCTCTATGAACTTCTTCATTTTCAACATTTAGATCAATAATTCTTGGATCATCATCAAAGTTACAATCAATGTCATATTCATCAGATGTTGATGTTAGATCTAGCAAAAAGGAGTACTCAGTGACGTCTTTTAATTTTCTAAAATCAAAGAAGCTCTCCTTTTCAAGAAAGGAAACATTTCTAGACACATATAGTTTATTATTTTTGAAGTCAAAACATCTATAACCTTTCTGGTTTTCAGCATATCCTAAAAAGGCACAGGGAATCGCACGAGGGGAAAGTTTATCATTTTTGTCAGTAAATATGAAACATTTGCACCCAAATATTCTTAATCTAGAGTAGTCTGGAGAAATGTTCATAAGTTTTTCAATGGGAGTGATATTTTGTAACGAAGAAGATGGCATCCTATTAATGAGATAGGTGGCAGTTAAGGCAGCTTCTGCCCAAAAGTCTTTAGGGACTTGATTTGCTATTAATAAAGTTCTAGTGGTTTCTATAATATGGCGATGTTTTCGTTCTGCCAGTCCATTTTGTTGAGGTGTATAAGGACAAGATCTTTGATGTGTGATGCCATGCAATTTAAGATAATTTTGAAAATCTGTGGATAAAAACTCTCTCCCTGAATCTGTGCGAAAAATAGTAATATCATTTTGAAATTTGTTTTTAACCATATTATGAAAAGTTTGAAAGTATGAAAATACTTCAGACTTATGTTTGAGAAAGTACATCCACGTATGTCGGGAGAAATCATCGACAAAAATAACATAGTAAACAAATCCTCCTTTAGAAATTACTGGTGCAGGACCCCAAACATCCGAGTGTATTAATTCAAGTGGTCTTGAAGAGAAAAAGGTTCTGTTCTGAAATGGTAATATTTTCATTTTGCCGAGAATACAATCTTTACAATCAAATGATTCAGAGTTACAAAATTTCCCTAGATTTGGAAAATGTTGGATTTTGGCTATATGTGGGTGACCAAGTCTCTTATGCCACAGTTCCAACTCTATTTTTTGAATATTATAACAAAAAGCTTTCTTCGGCATTTCCAAAAAATCCATGTAATAGAGTCCTCCTTCTCTATGGCCTTCCCCAATCAGTTTGCCTGACTGGCGATCCTGTACCCAACAACCATGAGAAGAAAAAGAAATATTACACCCATAATCAGAAATTTGAGATACAGATAAAAGATTTAAATTTAATTTGGGAACATGTCTAATTTCTGGAATAAAAAATTTTTTTGTTTTATAAATTTTTTCAAAATCTCCTATTCCTTCTATTTCAAGAGAAGTCCCATCAGCAGTAAAGACCTTTGACACACTTGTTTTATTTTTAACACATTTGGATAGACTTTGATTATTTGGGGTCATATGAAAAGATGCACCAGAGTCAAGAAGCCAAGAAATTTTACCTAAATCAGAAAAAGATGAGGCTGCTGCGCCGGTTGAAGCTTCAGATGAGGAAGAGGCACCTTTGATGAGAGGCTGAAGGATCTCCATTAGTTGGGCCAGGGAAACTGGTGCATCCTGATCTTTAGGCTCCGATCCAGCAATTGCAGCTCTTTTTTCTCTCAGCTCCTTAAGTTTGGGACATTGTGGCCTGTAGTGTCCCGGTTCATGACAGTGATACAAATAACTTTCTTCTTATCATAGTCACCATTTTGTCGGTTAAAGTGAGGAGGCCTATATGATCGAACATGATTCCCTGGTCTAGACACGGCTAAAACGGAATCATCTTAATTTTTAAAGAACCTTTCCGGAGACGATTTTCTTCCATTGTTAACTCTTCAATAGTTTCAACAATAGAAGGAATTTTTCCCCGGTGAAGTAGGGCCGATTTAGTGGTTTCAAATTCCGGCCTTAATCCAGTGATAAACTGGTAAAAATGTTCAACATCGAGTTGTTTCTGACGAAGCTCGATGTCTTCGGCACAATGCCATTTTGGTTCTAAAAGGGAAAGTTCTTCCCAAAGTTCGGACAACCCATTGTAATATTCACGAATAGTTTTGTCTCCTTGTGTCATCATTCGAACTTTTTCTTGGAGGTTGCACACGTGTGCAATATCTTTAAGGGAATACATATTCTTAAGGTATTCCCATGCCTTATCGGCATGATCAAATTTGGCAAGACTTGAGCATTTTTTAATGTCAACGCTATTGATAAGCCATGACATTATCTTCGCATGAGATATTCTCCATTCTTTCCATTTCTTCTCGTATGAGACAATAGCCTTGATTTTCTCTTCTTCCGATAGAGGGACGTCTTTATCTCCCTCCTTTTTAGTAAGAGATAGCTTAGGTTCCGAATCGGAACCATCCACAATCCCCCATAAGCCTTTTCCCCATATATGGTGCTTCATGATTGAAGCCCATGTTATATAGTTCGTATCGCTTAGTTTCATAGGCATGATGGTGACTTTATCATTGTCATCCATCGATTACAAGGAGAGAAAGAATAGGGATAGAAGAGAAAAAAGAAGGAAAATGAGAAAGAAAAAAAAAAAAAAAACAATACAACAAGATGTGAAATCTTCTCCAATGAAGTGATAAAACACTTCTCTTCAAGTGGCGAACACTTTTGCAAACGGGCACGGAAACCGAGGCAGCTTTTCCTCAAGATTTAGTACTTCCGCGGCTCTGATACCATGAAATGAAATGGGGATCTTCGAAACACGAGCTTTGATTAACAAGAGCAAGTGTCAAGAATGACACTAAAGCATAACCCTTAAAAAGGGTATAACTGGAAACAAAATAAAAATAAAAATGTATTCTTTATTGATATGAAAAACCAATTGCTTAAGAAGCATTGGAATAAAATACAAGAGGGGCTGCACCCCTTTATATACACAGCTGAAAGAGGACTCAATAGAGCTGTTGGGCACAGTCCAACAGCTCTATTTAGAGCTGTTGGAATGTGTCAGTCCAACAGCTCTATTAAGAGCTGTTGGATTGTGTCAGTCCAACAGCTCTATTGCTAGTCAAGTCTGGACAGGACTTGACTAGCAACAGTCATTCTAGTTCAAACTGAACTAGATGACATAAAGACAAAAAATAAAAATAAAGGAAAAAAAATACAGAAAAGAAAGAAATTAAAAATGTATTTATATATATATAATAATATAATATTATTATATATACATATATGTACAGTTTTACATTTTAACAAGAGGCTCTAGAGCTAGAAGAGGCTCAAGAGGACTAGCATGTGGGGAAGATGTAGGTGACATTAATGGAGAGGGTCCGAGGTTGACATTCGCATGAGAGGTAGGGGAGACTTGGATATGGTTCACGAGATTTTGGGATGAGAATAAGGTGAACATGGTATGTCATTAGTAGGGATTGGTGGGATGCAGAGCCGAACCTGTCAAGAGGCCAATGAGACTTGGGCCTCAGGGCCCTTGGGCCAAAAAAAAATTTAGGGGCCCATTTTTAATAGGGATTCCATTTTTAATGGGGACCAAAAACAGCAAAAAAAAAATTTAGGGGCCCCAAAAAAATTGGAGGTGCTGCCCTCAAACTCCTACTATTAATAGGGGGCTCCAAAAATTCCGAGGCGCTACCCCCAAACTCCTACTATTAATAGGGGGCTCAAAAAATTCCGAGTCCCTACCCCCAAACTCCTACTATTAATAGGGGGCCTATTTTTAGGGAGCCCATTTTTAATAGGGGCTCAAAAAATTTCGAGGCCCTGCCCTAGAACTCCTGCTATTAATAGGAGGCCCATTTTTTCCCTCCACCTCAGGCCCCATAAAACACAAGTACGGCCCTGGTGGGATGAATATAAATATGGGTATGACCAGAGAATTGCGGTTATGACTAGTTACCAGTGCTTGGGTCATGGATTGGAATGGAAATCTTGACTCATCAAAAACATGTCGAGTAATAATGACCTTACCCGTAGTCATATTAAGACACTAATAACCCCGATGAGAGTTGCTATATCCAAGTAAAACATGAAGATCAGACCTGTAGTCAAGCTTATCTGTTCTATATTCATGAAGACAAGGGTAGCAGGAACATCCAAACACTTTAAAAAAATTATAGTCAGGGTGTCGTTTGAACAAGATTTTAAATGGAGTTTTTTCGCGAGTGACAGGAAAGGGCAAATAGTTAATCAAGTTGTTGTACTAAAGGCATATGAGCTGTATTTTTTGGGAACCTCAACAAGGCGCATAAGACTCAACCTAGTGTCAATGATATGTTGGTGTTTCCGTTCAGTTGCTCCATTTTGTTCACGAGTATGTGGACATGAAATCCGATGTCTAATACCACGGCTTAAGGTAAGAGTTTAAAGCCTGATATTCTCCACCCCTTTTGGTTTGTAAAAACTTATTGCCAAAAATGTTTTTCAACATTGGCTTTAAAAATTCGAAACACTGAAGCAACATTGGATTTGTGGGCAACCATGTATATCAAAGTAAATTTAGAATAAGCATCCACAAAATGAACATAATAACAAAACTGATCAAAACTAATGACAAGGGATGGACCTCAAACATCAGAATAAATAAGTTCTAAGGGTTCTGAAATTTTATACAAAGTGAAAGGTAAAGCATGGCTCAAATAAAGTTCTCAACACCCAATATGGAAGACCAAACTGTCGAACCACCCGAAAGGCTGGATGACCAAGCCTTTGATGCCACTGATGAAGGGATGCAGGTTCTCCAACCAGTACTTATTCTTTTGAATACGTGGAAAGTCTATCTGATATAGACCGTCATTGCGCTTGCTGCAAACTTTCCTGGACACTTGATCCTTAATGCAACAATAATTAAGATAGAACTCAAATTTAACATTATAATCTCTAGCAAACTTGTTCATTGAAATAAGATTGTGTGTGATATGTGGAACATGTAAAACATCCTTAAGAACAAGATCAGTGTTACCCAGATGAAAGTAAGAAGTATCGATGTTATGAATTTTCAAACCTGTGTCGTCTCCTATGAAAGCCGGGTACCAGTTTCCTTCATCAACACTGCTTGTGGATGCATGATATGCTTGCGGAGGTGGTGATGAATTTTTGGAACTGTGGGTATTATTGGTTTGGTTCCTGGTTATTTGATAACATTGGCAGGCACTATGTTTGGGTTTATCACAGTACTGGCAAACAATAATACCACGGTTTTGGTCAAACTGATCCTAATGACCCTGTTTTCGTCTCCTATATCCGCCTCTTCCTCTCTGTTGGCCTGAGTTTCTATTATTGTTGCGGAAATTTTTAAAACTGATCATTGTTTTGTTGTTGATTCCTACTATTGGATACAAAATCATCATGATTTGCATCACTTAATTGGGCCTCTTCAGACGATAATAGGTTGTGTGACCCACTAAGGGTAATAGGATCACTTGTAGAAATCGATGTTCTAAATGCAGCATACTCACTGGGTAGACCTCTCAAGACATATAATATCAAATCTTCTTCACTCACCGATCTTGCAGCCACATCAAGTTGGTGGGCAAGAGTTTTTTCTTTTTGAAGGTATTCATCAATATATTTTGTCCATTTCTTGAGAGTCTGTAACTGTTCTTTTAGCTGCAGTACTCTTGAACGGGAGTGGGCAGCTACACGCCTTTGAGAGTGTTCCATACATCATATGCTATGTCACATGGGTGGGGGTGTGGCACTTTCAAAAACCTTGGGTGCGGGGGAGCGGCAAAAAATAAATAAAAGAAAAATAATATATATATATAAGGGGGGTTCCCCCTGGTGCGGGTCCCGCTGCGGTCAGCGGGCGGAGGTCAGGGGGGGCCGCCCCTGGCAGGGGGTTATAGGGGGGCAGCGCAACCCCCCCCCCCCCCCCCCCCCAAGATTTTTTTTTTAAAATTCCGCAGCCTATTTCATAGGGCATTTTTTTTTAAAAAGAATCCAAAAATGGACCAAAATGACCCTGGGTGCATTGACCGCACCCAGGGTCGGGTTGACCACACCGGGTGCCGCACCCGCGTCGCGTCGACGCGGTGCGGCACCTGTTTGGCCGAATCCCTGTGACATAGATCATATGATGTCTTGAATTAAATTACTTGAGCATGGACAAGTTCAGATAACGATGAGATAATCCAACTGACAAGAAGCTAGTCATGTCTCAGCCAGGATGAATAGGCTTGATTAACGATTTCGGTTTTCCCATCAAGAGATGTCAAAAATTTTGGTGGGCAAGGCTTTGTCCCATTGACATATCCAAGGAGGTCATAGGAAAGCAACAATGGAGTAAATTAAAACTCCTATAGCATAAAATTTTCTGCAGTCGGTTTAATGAAAAGAAAGTGCTGAAGGCTTGTCGGAGCTGACAACAATGGAGAGAGAGGTACTTATCTCAGAAGTGCCTGTTGGAGAAGACGATCCTGTTGCCATAGCGACTATGAAGCTTAGATGAACCCTAGCTTTGATACCATGAAAGAGCACTCACGATATTAGAGAGGACCCCAGCCCTCACGTCTCACACACACACACAAAATAGGAGACCGAATTAACACGGTTCGGTGAGAAATCACCTACGTCCACGAATAATCTCACACCCAGTGTTGTGAAAAGCGTTGAGGCGTAGCGAGGTGCTCCACCAAAAACCGAGGCGAGGCGTAAAGCGTAAGCCTCAATTGTTTTTTTGAAAGCTTTAAAAAAATATCTAAAAATACAAATAAATAAAGAAATGTTTTATTGATGAAATAACAACCAATAATAAATATAAAATCTCAAATAAGTACTAAAAATGAGATTAACATATAAAAGTAACTAAAAACTGATTACATAACTGGAAAATATATGAGATTAACCAACAAAAGTTAAAATATACTAAGAAACGGATTACATAACTGAAATAACTAGAAAATATATGAGATTAACCTACAAAAGTTAAAATATATGAGATTATTCTAAGAAATATGAGATTAACATATAAAAGTAACTAAAAAACTGATTACATAACTGGAAAATATATGAGATTAACCAACAAAAGTTAAAATATACTAAGAAACTGATTACATAACTGAAATAGCTGGAAAATATATGAGATTAACCTGGAAAAATCTTGTTAATTATGTCTTAGAAATCTTGTTGTACAATTTTTTGTTTTGCGCCTCACGCCTCATGCTTGCGTCTTGAGGCACAGAGGGCTGTGCCTCAAGGCGGGGCCTTTTGAGCCTCAAGGCGCGTTTTTTATAACAATGCTCACACCACTTAATTGGGTTGTGTGTGTGAGGTGCCCACTATATATAACCTTAGGCTTTACAAGAGTTTTGGATATTTTTGTATCCATTTACAAGGTAACTTCCCATATGTGGATTCTTCTCTATAGTAAGGCAATTACAATGGAAAGTATTGGTTCCTTGCTTATAAAGATTTCCTTCTTGGAGTCCATGCTTGAGATGGAAAGTCTTGGTTCCTTTCTTATCAAGATTTCCTTCTTGGAGTTCATGCTTGTGATAGAAACTTAGTCTATGCTTGAGATGGAAACCATCCTCTCCATGTTTCTTATTTCCACATGTTGATTCTGGAACTTTCTTATCTCCACACGTTGGATCTGGATCCAAACATGTTGGTCCAGTTATACTGTTAACATTAAAGTCCTCAAAACTTCAAATGAGTTCTTCAACCAAACCAAGTAGTCAGAAGATTCTATTCAGCTCTGCGTGAGTTGCAGCATGAATAGCACTTACCGGATGTTTTGCTTCATTGCCCAAATAAACTTAAATCATAATTTCTTTTTGTGGAAAATAAACCAGTTTATGTGATCTTTTGCCCTCTTCATGGAACTGTTGTATTTTGGTGATGGCCTGTATTTTCTATGAGCATTAATTCTACTTTCAATGATGTTTTTGGTTGGACTGTTTGAATAAGTTTCTCCAAATCCAGAAATACATGCTGACCACTTTCTAATTCTTTTCTTTCCTAAAATGGCTAATTTATCAACCTTGTCCTAATTGTACTGGTGCATTAGTATTTTCACAATTTTCAGAATCTCATAATTCAGTTGGTAGTGATTGTGTTGGACAAGGATATGGAATATTTTAATTTCTTTCATTTTGCATTCTTTGGTCTTTGTGTCTTTTTCATTTTAGTTGGCCCCGGGTTGGTAACTTTATATACACAAAGCAACTATCTTGATCATGTTGGGGAGTCTTATTCTATTGTATGCACCAGATTCAATATTTTTCAAGTTTCAGCAATGACCATCCTCTGCAATTCTACATGTATATCATGGTAAAACAAATTGCTGATATTTTGAGATTTTGTTACAACATTTTGGGAAGGCAATATTATACCAAAAAGCATGATATTTCTAAAATATCACCTGTTTTGAAAATATTACAGTTTTAAGCCGATAAAAATGCAATAAAATCACTTTTTACCTAGTTTTTCATATTATTAATATGTGCATTTTTAATATATATATATATATATTGCATTTATATATACTGATCTCTTTCCAAGATTTTTCTAAAGGAAAACTCATTTTTCAAAATATCATGAGATTTTCTCTTTTTTTTTTTCTTTCCAAAAACATGATTTGTGATTATGATGTATATATACAAACATGCACATGCACATGCACATGCAGAAAATGCACCATTATGCTACACCTTACAAACTGTTTTAGATATGGCGGTAACTATAAGTAATGATTACCAAATATAGTTAATAGCAGACTACTCCCAATGTCGAGTGTAAACCATACATTGTTTGGATTATAAAATGGGTAAAATGAGTCAAATTAGGTCTGGAACCCAGTTGATCCATGCACAAGTGTACCCAGTGTCAGCACAGGTATGTGACATAGGTACAGGGGCTTGACAGAACTGCTGATGTTACATAGACAATAAGTCATGGCACCTGCAGAATCAGAAGATACTCTCGGGCATCATTACTGCCCAGATCATATGCTCTAGCAACTGATACAAACAGACTGCAGAAAGTACATAGAATTTGGAGTTTATGACTTGCAAATGCCACCAAAAATCTCAATAAAATTGCGAGAACTTATCTGTGTGAACAGGAGAGCACAAGCCACTCCGTAGGGTACTTTGTCCATGACAGAAACACATGATGTAGAAAAATGAAATTAGAAATAATGTAAATTAAGACAAGAACACAAGCTTTTGCTGAGGAAGAAGGTTTTTGTGTTTGATGCCCTGGATGCTCTTGATACTGATAGCGTAACAGTTCAATTGGATGACAATTTCTGGTGCCAATTTTTTCGCAGGGATTCCATGTATCTTGCAACTTCAGATTTTTACTGTTTCCAATGTCATCTATCTATTAAAAAAGAAGAAAAGCTCTCTAACAATTGTACTTTTAACATTTTCTGTTTGCAGGCAAACTCTCACTATTTTGCTATTGTAGAGCAGGTATGCTTGAGTACCCTTTTTTCCCTCTTCTTTTGTGACACATTTATTCATGATAGTTGTACTTTGCTCTTTACTTCAATTTAAAATGCATAATAACAATCGGTGTTGCTCATAGTGGTAAGCATGTAAAAAACCTGCTGGTTTTCTTTGTATTTTTCCCATATGAATTCTAGTTTATGTATGTTTAGTTCCTGTAATGCTAGAAGCCGTATCTCAGAATGATAGGCATGTGCAGCAAACATGTTAATTATCTTAGTAATTTTCCCCTTGTGAATTCTAATATATATATATTTTTTATTTTCTGTAATTCTAGAACTTTACATGAGGTATAAATGACCATGCAAACAAAAAAAAGAAACAAAGAAAACACATGGAAGTATTTTGTTAGATTCATACCTGCAAATGCTAGTAGTATATATTTAAGGCATCCATCGCTAAGATTGGTAGCCCATGTGTTCTATATTGACATTAAAGGAAGCATGAACTTCACAGAAGAATGCACTTTCCTTTCTTCACAAGTTTTTCTTTCCCCTTTTCATCCTATACTTCTTTTACTGTTCAAATGTTCTGTAATAAATCATATCACCAACTTTGACTGAATTCTGTACTTATATGGACATGCCTGAAGCAATTGTGGAGGATTCTAATAATGTTTTTGTCTGTTGGTTTGGTAGAAATTCACAGTTTATGAATTTTGTATGCATGCAAGCTGAAGGATATGCAGGATAGTGGCTATTGAGCTAATCAGTTCTTATGCATAAGTGATTGTAATTGACATATAATAGTGGCTGCAACTGTTTTACATCCATATTCTCTTTATGTTTCAGATGATGGAAGGTAATATGTGGTTAGCTGATACCATTGGGGTTGTTCCGAAGAATGCATGGGCTATTGATCCATTTGGTTACTCTGCTACAATGGCATATCTACTTCGTCGTATGGGTTTTAAGAACATGCTTATCCAAAGGACTCATTATGAAGTAAAAAAGGAACTTGCACTGCATCATAATCTGGAATTTTTATGGCGGCAGGTTTGGGATGTCAATGAAACCACTGATATATTTGTCCATATGATGCCTTTTTATTCTTATGATGTACCACACACATGTGGACCAGAACCAGCTGTCTGTTGTCAATTTGATTTTGCTCGCATGCGTGGCTTTAGTTACGAATCCTGTCCATGGGGTGAATATCCAGTTGAGACTAACCCCAAAAACGTGCAGGAAAGAGCCTTGAAGTTATTAGACCAGTATAGGAAAAAATCTACTCTCTATAGAACAAATACCCTTCTTGTACCTCTTGGGGATGATTTTAGGTATGTTAGTATAGATGAAGCAGAATCTCAGTTCAGAAACTATCAATTGTTATTTGATTATATCAATTCCGATCCATCTCTGAATGCTGAGGCAAAGTTTGGCACGTTGGATGACTATTTTCGAACACTGTGTGCAGAGGCAGAAAGGATAAACTTTTCTCGACCGGGGGAGCTTGGTTCCAGAGATCTTGAAGGTTTCCCTTCACTGTCAGGTGATTTCTTTACCTATGCTGATAGGCAACATGATTATTGGAGTGGCTATTATGTTTCAAGGCCATTCTTTAAGGCTGTTGATCGCGTATTGGAGGAAACCTTGCGGGCAACTGAAATTATGTTTGCTTTAGTTCTGGGTTACTGTCAGAGATCTCCATGTAATAAGTATGCCATCAGTTTCTCCAACAAGTTGACAGCAGCAAGGAGGAATTTAGCGCTTTTTCAGCACCACGATGGTGTAACAGGTACTGCAAAAGACCATGTAGTTGAGGATTATGGACTTCGAATGCATACTTCTCTAGATGACCTGCAGATTTTCATGTCTAAATCTGTTGAAGTATTGCTTAACATCCGTCATAACAAGGCAGAGCAGAGTCAGGTATCTCAGTTTGAGGCAGAGCAGGTGAGATCAAAGTACAATGTTCAACCTCTTCACCGTGTAATTGAAGTCCCTGAAGGAAGCGTACAATCAGTTGTGTTCTTTAATCCTCTGGAGCAAACAAGAGAAGAAATTGTGATGGTTGTTGTCACAAAGCCAGATATATGTGTTTTGTCATCAAATTGGTCCTTTGTGAGAAGTCAAATTGCTCCTGAATTACAGCATGAAAAGGATGAATTATTCACTGGGAGGCATCGAGTTTTCTGGAGAGCTTCTGTTCCACCCTTGGGTTTACAGACTTACTATATTGCTAATGGCTATGTGGGATGTGACAAACCAACACATTCAAAACTCAAAGTACTTACTGGGTCAAAGACTTTGTCTTGCCCTGCTCCTTACACTTGCTCAAATCTGGTTGAGGATATTGTAGAGGTCTGGAACCACTTGCATACACTGACATTTGATACCAAACATGGTCTTTTGCAGAAAGTCACTAGTCATAAAGATGGTACTGTAACAATTATTGGGGAAGAAATTGGTATGTATTCTAGCGTGGGAAGTGGGGCATATCTTTTCAAGCCTACTGGTGAAGCCCAACCTATTGTTCAGGCAGGTGGGAGGTTGGTAATATCTGATGGTCCTTTCATGCAGGAAGTTTATTCATACCCAGAGGTATCATGGGGTATAACCCCTATTTCACACAGTACTCGTATCTATAATGGGGAGAATACAGTTCAGGGATTTTTGATAGAGAAGGAGTATCATGTTGAGCTTCTTGATTCCAACTTCAATGACAAGGAACTAATTGCTAGGTTTAAGACAGATATAGAAAACAAACAAATCTTCTATTCTGATCTGAATGGTTTCCAGATGAGCCGAAGGGAAACATATGATAAGATCCCATTACAAGGAAATTATTATCCTATGCCCTCCCTTGCTTTCTTGCAGAACTCTGGGGGCCATCGATTTTCTGTCCATTCTCGACAGTCATTAGGTGTGGCAAGCCTTAGAAGTGGCTGGCTTGAGATAATGCTCGACAGACGATTAACACGTGATGATGGTAGAGGTCTAGGCCAAGGTGTGCTGGATAACCGCCCCATGAATGTGTTATTTCACCTTCTAATAGAAACCAATGTCTCTGCTTCCACAAATGATTTAGCAGGTCTGGGCCCCTTCAATCCATCCCTGCTATCTCATAGGGCTGATGCCCATCTAAACTATCCAATGCATGCATTTTTGAGCAAGAAAACAGAAGAGATATCAATGCAGTCACCTCCAAAATCATTCTCTCCATTAATGTCTTCCTTGCCATGTGATGTTCATATCGTTAGTTTAAAGGTTCCTCGTCCATTGAAATTCTTTGATAGGTTACCTGAAGATCTAAGATTCTTGCTTATTCTGCAGAAGAGGGGTTGGGATGCATCATATTGCAAGAAGGGCGGCGTTGGATGTTCAACATTAACATATGGGTTGTTTAATCTCTTCTCAATATTCAAAGATCTTGCCATCTTGGATGCAAGAGCAACTTCTCTGAATATATTGCATGATGACACTGAAAAGGTACGGAACATTGATGAACCGCACAGAAAGCAGCTGCGTGAAATCACTGGTGAAGGACAAGTGATGCTTTATCCCATGGAGCTGCAAGCATACAAATTGGAAATGAGGCCAAACCAGTGGGCTTAAAATGCATCTAAGATAGTTTTACAGGTGGTTTTCTAAAGAGTAATTCAACTGTGACAGTCACCACAGAAGCTTGTCCATTTTCACGTCTTTGTTGTTGGCCTGCTTTAATCTGTGCAGCATTCCTGATGAGGTAAATTGCTGAAACATTCCAACGAATCTGTATATGAATTCAGTGAGCAGCATGAGTTGGTTAGTGATTTAGCTGGTTCTTCATGGTTTAAGCCGTCAGAGGTGCTGCAGATTCTCCTGAACCTCATCAGTTTCCACCGATTTCTGGTGACAATTTAGTAGAGTTTAATGTTAAAATCTCCTTACAGGGAGTCTCACTTGTGCTTTCAGCTCTGTACAATTCTTCTGCTTTGGTTCATAAAATATTTTATGGGATTTAATCCATCAAGTCTCAACAAAATGCTTTCTTGATATTTCAATTATGGGTGATTTTTTTTTTTGATAGAAGATTATGGGTGAACTTGATGTTAGTCTCATGAATGCCTGAACCCAAACAACTCCCTCCCTCATTGCTATTCTTAAAAAAGTTCCTAGTCTTCTATTAGAACAAATAGTCTTTCGTTTAAGTGCTGTTCACTTAACCACGGTTAAGTAAATGAAATGTCCGAAATATCCTTGCTGTTGTTTGACATCAAATATATCACCCAACTCGTCTTTTTTCTTTGGCCTTTGGTGTCATGTATCCCGCATGACTATTAGCAGCACTTCTTTGTGATACGCAAAACCAAAGTCCTTATCTTAGCCCTAACTAAAACTTTTTGTAGTTCTCAATTAGGGCTTATGCTTTTTGGTCTTTTATTAGGGCTAAGATTAGGTCGTTTGTTTGTCAACATTGATGTGGAAGACGAGACTATTTGATGCTAGATTCTTGAATGATTGAATCCAAATACGAGATGGGATAAAAAAAATGATCCATAAGGGTAAGCATGTAATTTATCTAAATCTGATGGTTTCCATCACCTATTTTGATGGATGCTAACTTTTTTTTACTCGGGGAAACCACCCCAGGATCATAGACCTAGTCGAGCTGGCTCTGCCTTCTGTACTTATGATCGCTGTGCTGATAGCATAAAACTCCAAGGGCTTACCCCTCACTCCCGGATAGTCACCACGCTTTGTGGGGGTGATGCTCATGGGATTTGAACCTAGACCACCTGCCTAGTGGCCTAGACCCAATACCACTATACCAAACCCCTTGGGGCTAGATGGATGTTAACTTGAAAGATCATTGTAGAGGGTTAACAAAAATAGACTTTTGTGCAAGGCTGAAGTTAGGTGTACTCCCTGGTGAGCAAGAGAACCTGGGGTTTTATACCAATGGACTCGTTGAGCAAGACAGTTTTTTTCTTGGTTATCCAAGAAGAAGATACAAGATTTTTGTACGTTAAAGACTAGTATGATTTACCCTTTAGCTATAATTGGTTTTGATTTGTTATTAATCTTAGTTTTTGGTAATTTATTTTACCTCCTCTCTCTCTCTCTCTCAAGCGTGTGCTCACACAACCCTCCCACAAATCAGCAATGCTGCACTGAAGTTTGATTGAGACTGGTATGAGACTTGTATAATATAAAAAAATGTGTCTTTTTCAGTTCAAATGAAAGAAAATACATTGAGGAAATAAGAAAGAACGATGGCTTTAAGCTAAACTTATAAAGTATTTGATACAGTTCGCCAAAAGGTTGAAAAAAAAAACTGCGCTATGCCCTGTAAGAGCATTTATTTCCTTATAAAATAATTTCCTCATGTAGACTCATATTTAGGGTCTTATGAGGCAGCACGATACAGTTGCCAATCACCACTTCATCTTCCACAATCACGGATTCCCCTGCATATGAAACAGCCTCTCTGTCAAGCTTTTTTATTATCTTGTACAAATGATCACGTAATCAAGCACCAGTGCATAAGAAAAAGTTCAGTAGTTACCAAGTATTGTTATCCCAAGTTTTAAATTGTAATCTTCCACTCCCTGGAATATTTAGCAAGGTTAACATTTAGTTCAAGCAATTTCATGAACTACATTTATCTATTTAAAATGCAAGTGAACATGCACAGCACAAATAATTGGAAAAAACAGCTGGCTTGATCCTCATACCTATGGGATACGGATATCAACATGGGTACAAATACGATGCAGTTTCAAGATGAAAATACATGACTTTTATGAAAAGCAGGACAGAACATAAAACAATTGTTTTAATATATATAATACATTCTTAAATGATAAAATAGAAAAACAATTAGAAAATCTTAAAAAATATAACACAAACAGAGTGTCCGCAGCACAGCCTCATAGTTATACCAGCTTGAATTCATACCAAATGAGCAATTAATGAATTGATGTAAGTAATCAGCTTAAAAATTCATACAGCGGCTTGGTAGAGAGCAGAGGCAAACATGTTTATTGTTTTCCAAAGAGAAAAAAAATCATTGTTCAGAAGATAATGGTTAATCTTAAATGACTAAAAGCAGAGATGGCCGGTCAGCCATGTCAAGTGAAATGATCACAGATTTCAGCAGCAGATTGATCACATGCCACAATAACACCAACTTGCTTAACAAAGCACTTATCTTCAGGATTGTGTCTGTTATGCGAAAATGACACCAAAATAGCGCCAGTTAGCAAAGCTAACTGTCACACTGCAGGTTTCATACACCAGTTGGACAGCAACTTCTGAATCTTCCACCCTTCTGTCAACTGAACCAATCTGATCATGTTTATATAGCCATCCAACATTTAGGAATTCCAAGAGGATCAAGTTTATATAGCTATCCATTAGGTGGTTTTACTTTTTACTAACAGGAGTCGTCTAATAACTTTTGGAAATTTTCAAGTATAATTACCAAAAGCAAAGGCAGATTTAGATGTTTGAAAGCCAAAAGGAAAAAGTTATAAATAAAAGAAAAGAAAAGAGTGGCATTGATAAGAGCCAAGAGGTTACCCAGCACACACCCCTACTCCCCAGAACCACGCCACCCCACCATGCACACAACCCTCCATCCCACAAAGGAAGAAACAATAAAAAGTAAAAGAAAAGGAAAAACAGAAACAGAAAGATGGAAGAGAAGAAAAGAGAACCAAGAGTTTGGTGTAATTATTGAAAAAGTGAAAAACAGAAGGCAGGCAAGGAAAATTTTACCTGAACTCGTGACCATCTTCCTATAGATGACTTCCAACCAACAATAGCGTGAATAACTAATGCATGTTCCTGTGGATATAACAATCATTCATGTTATTATCAACATCTGAATAGGCGTTCATACACTCTCCATTACAGAATTAAAAACAACCTTGACATCAACATCATCTAGAATGATACAACTGCTAAGCCTTGCACCAGCTCCAATACGAGCATTTGCAGATATTGACACATTTGGACCAATCTGTTCACGAATAAGTCAGGGAAGTGAGTTCCAGAAGAAAATGGAAGTCAAGTGAAGTAATACATCATGGCATGTGGCGGTGATTACCTTTGCAGTAGGGTGAACTTTTGCAGAAGGATGAATATAAACATTACCAATTATAGTAGCACTTCTAGTGCCATAACCACTTGCCAAAAGATTGGGGCAAGTGATCCTGAACTGGCAGAGGTACAAACCCGAGCATTTAAGGGACATCCTACAGAAATATGTTCAAGTAACTATTTGATTATGCGGTCCAACAGGTGATGCCTCGAATTTAGTATGCAATGGAACATTACGTAGTCATGCTTACCCTGGTGTTTTGATCTGTTCCCAGAAGTCCAAAGTCTCATACGTGTACAGCTGCTTCTTTCCAGCTAATGGTGACAAAATATCCTGATCCAACCTCACAAAATCCATCGGAAGAGTCCTGAGCAAGATTTTAAAAGGTAAGCATTTATATGGTCCCTTTGTTCAAAAAAAAATTAAAAATTCAACAAGTACAATGGATGTTCATCTCATTTTAAAAGTAACTGAAGCATACAGCAAAATTTTCAACAAGTTATATCAGTAAATATAATAACATCTGATGTCCATCCACCTCCAGATGACTCCTGGCTTTTATGAGTGATGTAAAGTAAAGATAAAAGACAAAGAATTCGTCTCCAAGAAATGTTTTACTTGCTCAGCATAAAAAAAGCACTAGCAGTAGCAAAAACATGCCTCATATCTATCAAGAGTAACAGAATATTGTTGATATTATCATGATGCATTTGAAAGTAGTTATGTATTGAGATAAAAAGAAAAATCAAGCAATAAGCCAAACTCTTACTTAGTTGCTGACTGAAGGGCTTCAAAGCTAGATAGACGCTGCAGGATAGCTGAAAATTACCACAATGGTATTAAAAAGTGAATCAGAAGATTAAATCTAGGGCAAGTTAGTACAGAGAGAGAGAGAAGTTTATGAAATAGAAAATAAAATTCATGAGATAAGGAAAAGAAATTAATGGGTTCTTGCCATTTCGCAAGGTAAAGAATATCATTTCCAATATAAACTTAAAGAATAATGCAAAATGGAAGAAATGTAAATGAATAATTAAAAATCAAGTACGAACATTATATGAATGAAAAAGTCCTTTACATTAACATGGGCCACCAAATCACTTGGTATCAATATTGGTCTCCCTATTTGATAGGCTGCGGATAGGCCCTGCTGGATTGAATCCAAGACCTCTCAGTTATGATAGTGCAACATTACCATCCATGTCATTTGGCCCCTCAGAATTGATCTCTCACGCATGTTTAATGAAGCTATTATTCTTCTTGCTATCAACATAGGTCTCTCTTCTCTACCACTAGGCTCAATAATAACAACTGATGGGTCATCAGATACCAATGAAGTCTCTCTCTCTCTCTCTCTCTCTCTCTCTCTCTCTCTCTCTCTCTCTCTCTCTCTCCCTCCGGTTTCTTTACACAAAGGCGAAGGCCCTTCCATTCAGGTCATTGAGGATGACTTCACTAAATTGAAGATTATTCAAAGGGTGTTTCTTCCATCAACTAACTAATGAAATAAGCGGAAATAAACACAATGTCCTACAATGGACATTCACAAACAAGATGCAAAGAACAAGTCCACAATGGACAAATACAAAGCCAACAAGGGCTTACTAAAAAGAAGGATCTTATAAAGCAAAAGAGGCTTGGAAAAGCCACACATTACAAAGGGGTTTACCCCTCTATTTATAAGCAAAAGAGAGAGAAAGTGAGAGAGGGCATTGGGGGGCCCAACAAGGAATCGTTGGCCCCCCAACTGTCATATTTATGACCGTTGGGGGTCCAACGACTCTTAGTTGGGACCCCCAATGCTTATGCATTAATTGCATTTACAATTAAGAAAAGAAAAATAAAAATAAGAAAAAGGAAAAAAAAGGAAAATAAAAGACTAAAATGCCCCTATTGAGCAGAATTACATAAATAACCTTTATCGGGTATGATTGGATATAAATTAATATATATAAATTAATATATATAAATTAATATATAAAGAGAAGTGTGTCCCCCTTTAAAGGGGGACACACTTCTCTTTATAGGGGGACGCGTCCCCCTTTAAAGGGGGGCGCGTCCCTCTTTAAAAAGGGACGTGTTTCCCTTTAAAGGGAATCGCGTCCCCCTTTAAAGGGGGACGCCTTTACGAAATACCAAATTTACCCTTTTTTAAAACGAAATTTACACGTGAAAAACAAGAAACAAAAAAAAAATCTGAATAAGGGTAAAACAAACATTTTAAAAAAAATCATGAAAACTTAAGGGCGAAGGCAGGGTTTTTCTTTTTCACCCGACTCTCTCTCTCTCTCTCTCTCTCATTTTCGGCCACCGGCGACCGGCGACCTCTGACGACCTCCGACGATCTGCGACCTCCAACGATCGGCGACCTCCGACGATCTGCTACCTACGCCGATTTGCTACCTCCGACGATCGGCGACCTCTGACGATCGACGACCTCCTCCTTTGTTGACATCCGAAGACCTCGATCGAGCAATGTCTCTGTTCAGGTATGTTCCTCTCTCTTCCACTGACGTCCGACGACCTCCACCATTGCTTAGCAAGGTTGTAAATGTGCAGGCTCAACGCCTCGCTTCGCCTCTGAGGCGTATGCCTCAGGTACTGAGGCGTACGCCTCTCACAACACTGCCCCCCCACATGAATCCTAGCTACGCCACTGCACTGAATCAATGAGGCGAAGCGCCTCGCTTCGCCTCTGAGGCGTACGCCTCAGGTAATGAGGCGTACGCCTCTCACAACACTGCCCCCGAACTTCGGGGGCAGCGTCCCCGAAAATTTTTTTTTGACATAAAATAAAAAATGGCTACAATTATTAATAAAAATCTATTTCATATGGACAAATCGAACTATTTGCTGCAGTCAGGGCTGGGTAGGACTGGGTTGGGCTACAAAAATGAATAAAAATCTATTTCATATGGAATCAGGGCTGGGCTAGCCGGCTAGGACTGGGCTTTTAAAAAAAATAAATAAATAACTGTTACGATAGCCTCCCGAAACAGTTATTTATTTTTTATTTTTTAAAAGCCCAGTCCTAGCCAAGCCCTGATTCCATATGAAATAGATTTTTATCCATTTTTGTAGCCCAGCCCAGTACCCAGCCCTGACTGCAGCAAATAGTTCGATTTGTCCGTATGAAATAGATTTTTATTAATAATTGTAGCCATTTTTTATTTTATCTCAAAAAAAAAAATTGGTTGATTCACAAATTTTGCTATATTCATTGAGTCTTGGACTCTTGGCTGATTCATGTACTGATTCGTTAAATTTGATTTGATGGGCATATTCTGATAAGAATAAATAGAACTAGTCTGCAGTTCTTTTTAGATTGGATTTATCAAGCTTCTACCTATTTGTGATTTCCTGGGTTAAATTAAATTTGTGGTGTTTCAAGTTTCAACTGTCATGTTTGTTTGAGATTTAGTTTGATTAAACTTGAATTTTAAGGCTTGATGCTTTCCTCTGGATTCATTACGGGTGTTAATGCTATTAGAAAAAGGAAATTTGATTGGTTTCATAGTTCTGAAATTTAGATTGTGACTGCGAAGCTATGTGATACATATTGTCTGGATTATTTTAAGAAATGAGCATGATTAGTTTATGTGCGCTGACACTGAAGTTGTTTAGTAAACCCCACGGTATTTTACGGGAATTCGATTGCAAGGGGCGTTCATGGTTCACTTTGAGTCTTTTTTTTTTATCTTTTGTTTTCGTATTCCACTCTCCATCTTTTGCTGTTAATAATAGTTTTTTTTAAAGTGTTCTAAAATGATTCCTATACTTTTATGATGCAGGTATATTTGCCTGTTCTTTGCTTCATTAATGACCATCACAAGCTATGATCACGATAATTATGATGACGATGATGATTCTTTTTACAATTTGGAGCATGAATCGTCTAGTGGTGTTGGGAAGGATAATGCAAGAAAGGGCAAGACCAAGAGGTCTTCTGATTGTTCATATGAGTTTGAGGACAGAAATGAAAATTGTTTTGATGAGGAAGATGAAGAAGAATATGACTACTATTCTGAAGATGACCAAGATGATGAACCACCTAGCATGCATAAAACAACAGTGCTATGGCGCCATGTATTGAAACAAAAGAAGAGTGGGCAAGGAAAGCAAGGTGGAACCCAAGTTTTTATGTGCAGGCACTGCAAAAAAATTTATCATGGGTCATATACTCGAGTTTTTGCACATCTCATGGGATCTCCAAAGGGACAAAGTGTTGGGATTGCCTTTTGCCCTGTAGTTGCAAAAAATGCAGAATTGGCAAAAAAAATTAAGAGGCAAGTTCGTCGAGTGGAGGTTTCATCAAGTGCATTTGAGTTGAGGAGATTAAGAATTGATACTCCGAAGAAGCCTATTAGTATGACTACATCATCTAGTGGAAGTCGAAAAACAGTTGATATTCGTGATACCTTTAAAAAGGTAGAAAGAGATGATGTAGATCACAAAATTATCAAATTTTTGTATGCAAATGGCATACCATTCAATGTGCTTCGATCACCATATTGGGAAGAGATGATTGTTAAAACATATGTAATAATACCATAATACCCGATAGGGGTATTATGGTCATTTCACAAAGTACCCCATAGGGGTACTTATTTTGTTTCTCGTATTTCACTATTTTTTATTTTTATTTTTATTTTTGTATTTTTTGGATACCGAAAAGGGGCCCCACAATGGAGTCGTTGGGGCCCCCAACGGTCACATATGTGACCGTTGGGGGCTCCCAACGACTCTATTGGGAGCCCCTTTGGTCTCCTCTTCTTATAAATAGGGGGAACCCCCCATGTATGTTGTATTGCTCTTGAGAGCTCCTCTTCAATAATAGTGATATTATTTTTCATGTGTGTAGCCTTTTTATAAGGCCCTTTGTATATCCCTTAGTGGATTTTCTCTCTTGTGCTTGTTGCATTTGTCCGTGTGGGACATAGTGAATGCTTTAGCATTCTTGGTTTCTTCCGCTTATTTCATTACATGGTATCAGAGCCAATTGATCTTCTAAAGGTAAAATCTTGTCTCTCTCTACTTCCTTTCTTTCTCACATCTTCCTTGTGTAGCAATGGAAGTCAAGATCGATCTATCATTCAAACTCAATGGAAAAAATTACATGATGTGGGCATCCGCAATGGAGAATAATCTCAAAGGCAAGAAGCTTTGGGGTTATGTAATGGGAACCGTTCCGGAACCCCAACTTAAGCTCACAAAGATGGAAGGAGATCAAGAGAAAGCACTTGAAGGCGATGCTCGTCTCAAGGCCATTGAAGATTATAATCATCAAATGGAAGATTGGGAGAGCAACCATGCAAAAATCCTTGCATGGTTTATGAATAATGTCGAACTTAAGGTATGTGCAAATATTGCAAAATTCCGCCGGGCAAATGAAGCTTGGTTTTTTATGAAGGGTATGTTTACCCAAAAGGATCTTGCAAGAGCTTATTTCTTGCAAGAAAAAATAAGACCCACAAAACAAGGCGACATGAGCATACAAGATTACTATAGTGCTCTAAATCCTTTGTGGGATGAATTGGCTCTTTTAGAGCCTAAATGGGTATCTATGGAGGATGTGGTTCTAAGACAAAAACAAATGGAACAAGATAGATTGTTCCAATTTTTATTTGGGCTTCGTCCCGAATTTGAACAAGTGAGATCCTCACTTCTCCATAGATCCACGTTTCCTCCCTTAGAAGAAGCTATTGCCGAGATTACTCAAGAAGAGACTAGGCATAGCATGGGTAAAAGCATAGAGGAAGTTCTTGCCGTATCTAAACCCGGCAATCATGTTAAAACATACAAACCACCTCATTTTGGTAAGCAAGGGAGTGGTGGAAGAAAAATGATTATATGTCACCATTGTTATGAGCCGGGACATATTAAACCCGTTTGCCCAAAGCTAAATGGGGCATTCAAGCCAAAGGTGGCTTCCGTTGAAGAATCCACCACCAAAGAAGATGACGGCAAGAACGGGGATCTCAAAGACACTCTTGGACAAATCTCCTTGGCTCTTCAACAAATCTTAAAGGTCACTTCTTCCACCTCCGGTGCCGCCATTGCCTCATCATCACCTCCCGGTACGTACTCTTGGATTTTAGATTCCGGAGCTTCTTTTCACATGACCCCTCATGAAAATGCATTAACCAATGTGCACACCAATTCAAAAATGTCTTGTGTCTCTACGGCCGATGGAACTTTTCTTAAAATAAATGGTGTTGGAACTCTTGATTCTAAAAATGTTCAAAATTTCCTTGTTCCAAAAGTTAGAATAGTTCCAAAATTAAATCTTAACCTCTTTTCCGTTTCTCAAATAGCCGACCATGGATGTGAAATATCTTTCTCATCCCAAGGGTGCTTTGTGCAGGATCTCCGGTCCGGGAAGCGGATTGGGCAAGGCCATAGGAAGGGAGACCTTTATTTTATGGATAATTTAATGCTTCCAAATACCTCATTTTGTACTTATGTCCAAGACAAAAATATTGAAACTTGGCATAAAAGGCTTGGACATCCAAGTTACTCTAAAATGTATCTTTTTCCTTTTGGACACAAGTTTTGTAAAGAAAAAGATATCAATTGCAAAGATTGCATTTTTGGCAAAATGAAGTCTACTCCTTTTCCTATTAGATCCTTTGTGACAACAAGACCTTTTGAATTGGTGCATTCCGATGTTTGGGGGCCATCACCGGTTCTATCTAAAGGTGGTTATTCATATTATGTTACTTTTATTGATGATTATACTAGATATGTATGGATTTATTTTCTTAACTTTAAATCGGAAGTTTTTAACTTCTTTAAAGAATTCCATGCAAAAATTCAAAATCAATTTCAAAGTCAAATATCCATTCTTAGATCCGATTCGGGTGGAGAATACTTATCAAATGATTTTCAAGCATATCTAAAACAACATGGCATTTGTCATCAAAAATCTTGCCCAAGAACTCCTCAACAAAACGGTCTAGCGGAAAGAAAACATAGGCATATTTTGGAAACCACTAGATCCTTACTCATTTCTAAAAATATTCCTAAAAATTTTTGGGCCGAAGCCGTGTTAACCTCCACCTATTTAATCAATAGGATGCCATCTTCAAAATTGAATAATATCTCTCCTTATGAAAAACTTTTTAATATGACACCCGACTACAATCGTCTTCGGATTTTTGGGTGTAAATGCTTTGTTCTTTTACATAAAAGAGATAAATTGTCACCTAAAGCAATAGAATGTGTATTTTTAGGATATGGTGAAAATCAAAAAGGCTATAGATGCTTTGATCATAAAAACAATAAGTTATTTGTCTCCAAAGATGTAACCTTTTTAGAAGATGAAAATGGATTTGACATATTGGAAAAATCAAATGAAATTGATTATATGTTTATCAATGATCTTTTAGAAGATTCAAATGATGACTCTTTGAGTCATCCGGAAATTTTAGAAAATACTCATGATTCTCATGATGATGATGTATCACCAACTAATGGTGACAATCTCCAAGTATACACTCGGCGTGAGGAAGCCCAACCTATTAGTGCTTTAGAAAAATTCTTGCGGCTTAATGAACCCCTAGAAGAAACCTCCCTTAGGCGTTCTTCTAGAGAATCAATCCCACCTAATAGGTTTGTCTCATATAAAACTCTTTCACCTAAATATAGAGCTTGTCTAATAGCCTTGCATTCTTACTATGAACCCTCCCATTATAATCAAGCAAAAAGTATACCTCATTGGGTTGAAGCAATGAAAGTTGAACTAGATGCTTTAAATAAAGCTAAAACTTGGGAAATAGTTCACCTTCCTCCAAATAAGAAAGCTATAGGATGTCGATGGGTCTACAAAGTCAAAACAAAAAGTGATGGTTCCCTAGAGCGCTATAAAGCTAGATTAGTTGCTAAGGGATACTCACAAGAATATGGCATCGATTATGAGGAGACTTTTGCTCCCGTAGCTCGCATGACAAGCGTTAGAACTTTAATTGCGGTAGCATCATCTAAGAAATGACCTATATTCCAATTAGATGTTAAAAATGCCTTTCTTAATGGTCAGTTGAATGAAGAAGTATATATGGATCCTCCGCCGGGAATCAATGTTAACCAAGGTCAAACCCTTCGGTTATTAAAAGCCTTATATGGTCTTAAACAAGCCCCTAAGGCTTGGTATGATAGATTTAGTGCTATCATGTTACAATTGGGATTTCGCTCATGTTATACTGACACTGCTCTTTTTGTTAAAAATGCAGGTAATAGTATCATCATCCTTCTGCTTTATGTTGATGATATGATCATCACTGGCAATGATGAAAGCGGTATTCTTAAAGTTAAAAATATGTTAAAACATAATTTTGATATGTCTGATATGGGTTTTCTCAGGTACTTTCTTGGCATAGAAGTTGCATACTCTCCTCGAGGGTATATACTGTCACAGATGAAGCTTGCTGCAGACATATGCTCCAAATCTGGGATTTCAGATGATAAAAAGGTGGAGACTCCTGAGGTTATCAATGCTAAACTACGACTGGAGGATGGAGTTCTGCTGGACGATCCTACGCCCTACAGGCAACTCATAGGCTCCCTCACCTATCTGACTATCACCAGGCCCGATATTGCTCATGCTGTGCACTCTGCAAGCCAATTTCAGCATGCTCCTACATCTGTGCATATGAGTGCTGTGCTCCGGATCATTCGATATATTAAAAATACTTTGACTAAAGGGCTATTCCTATCCTCAATCTCTTCCTTAGATTTACTAGCTTATACTGATGCTGACTGGGGAGGAAACCCAAATGATCGAATCTCAACTACTGGCTTTTGTGTATTCCTAGGAGATTCGCTAATTGCTTGGAGGTGCAAGAAACAGCAGAAAGTCTCATTGTCTTCTACTGAAGCAGAATACAGGGCTATGGCAACCACTACAATGGAGCTGGTGTGGCTTCGAAGTCTTCTTCAAGATATGGGAGTCGAAATTACCAGGGCTTCGAAGCTTTGTTGCGACAACAAAAGTGCTATCTACATTGCCAGCAACCACACTTTCCATGAGAGGACGAAACATATTGAAATGGATTGTCATTATGTACGTGATGAATATCTTCGTGGGACAGTAACACTGCCATATGTCACTTCAGAATATCAACTTGCTGATTTCTTCACCAAAGCCCTGCCTGCTCCTCGCTTCTTGTTCCTCCTTGGCAAACTTTCGGTCATTCCCCCGTAAAGTTTGAGGGGGGGGTGTTAAAACATATGTAATAATACCATAATACCCGATAGGGGTATTATGGTCATTTCACAAAGTACCCCATAGGGGTACTTATTTTGTTTCTCGTATTTCACTATTTTTTATTTTTATTTTTATTTTTATTTTTGTATTTTTTGGATACCGAAAAGGGGCCCCACAATGGAGTCGTTGGGGCCCCCAACGGTCACAACCGTTGGGGGCTCCCAACGACTCTATTGGGAGCCCCTTTGGTCTCCTCTTCTTATAAATAGGGGGAACCCCCCATGTATGTTGTATTGCTCTTGAGAGCTCCTCTTCAATAATAGTGATATTATTTTTCATGTGTGTAGCCTTTTTATAAGGCCCTTTGTATATCCCTTAGTGGATTTTCTCTCTTGTGCTTGTTGCATTTGTCCGTGTGGGACATAGTGAATGCTTTAGCATTCTTGGTTTCTTCCGCTTATTTCATTACAATGATATTTGCAGTTAGTAAAGTGCCTGGATATAAACCCCCATCATATGAAAAAGCGCGAACAACGTTGCTTGACAGTGAGAAAAAGTGTGTTCACAGGGAGTTAAATGAATTTCGAGAAAAGTTTGAGGAGTTTCCATTGTCTCATACGGTTGGACAAATATCAAGAACAAACACTTGATAAATATACTTGCCTCAAACTGTTTTGGCTCGATGTTCTTATATGCAAGCGATTTTTCTAATGTGCAACAGTCAGTTGCAAACATTGTCGAGTTTTTGAAGACGGGATTTAAACTTGTGGGGCCTTCTAATGTAGTGCAAGTGATTACAGACAATGCAGCAAATTGCAAGTTAGCAGGTGAAGAATTAAAACAAACGTACAAGTATATTTTTTGGTCACCTTGTGTTGTGCACACACTTAATTTGATCTTCAAGGATTTGACACATGAGTTTCATTGGTTGGGAGAAACATATTTGCAGAGTAAAGAAATCATGAAGTATATTACAAATCATTCAAAAGCACTAGCAATCTTTAGAAGTAATGAAAAATTAGAATTAATAAAGATTGTAAAAACAAGGTTTGCTTCACATTATACTACTTTGAAACACTTGCTTGATGTGAGGGAGAGCTTAAGACTCACAGTAATTTCAGATAGATGGAGCGATTGGAAGCAATCATGCACGGATGACACTATAAAAAAAAGGGCTGTTACAACAGAAACAACTGTTCTTGATGAAGAATATTGGGATTCTGTACGTTTAGCATTATTGATTACAAAACCCATCTATAAGATGATTAAATTTTGTGATCAGGAAAACCCTATAATTGGTGAAGTGTATGAAGGCATAGACAACATGTTGGGGGAAATCAAAGACAATATAAAAGGACAACCAGATTTATATGAAAAGATTCATAAGATTGTCTCAAATAGATGGGATAGAATGAATGTGCCTCTCCATAGTCTAGCCCACATGCTTACTCCAAAATATTACGAGTCAGAGTATCTCAAAATCCCAGCAGGAGGGGTCAAACGAGTTTCTCCTGGTAAAAATTTTATTCTATCTATTTAATAAAGTTTAATGATTTAATTATTTTATTATTTCATTTACATTTTCTTGTTATAGTTACTAAACATTTTTTTTTGCAGAAAAGGATAATGATATCTTAGACGGTGCAATGCTCGCGCTTGAAGTCATATCTTCTGGAAATGAAGAGCTATCTACACTTTATAGGTCACAACTTATGGCTTTTGCATCAAGAATTGGAAGATTTAGCCGAAATGCAGCAAGAATAGATGCACTGAATCCTACAATGTCGGTGCTTAATTGGTGACGTTTTTATGGTGGTGATACACCTGAGTTGAGAGCATTAGCCATTAAAGTTTTATCTCAACCTATTAGCACATCTTCTGCAGAAAGAGTGTGGAGCACCTATAGTTACATTCACAATGTTAAAAGAAATAGACTCAATGAAGATCGTGCTGATACCTCAGTGTATATTCATTCCAATCTTCGATTGATTGACAGGTATAATTAAACTGTGTTGTACTTTTGTTTTGGTATTTTTTTTCTCTTTTTCTATCATTGATTGTTTATTAGCATTCATATTTTATATTCTTGTTATAAAAGGTGCAACGATCGCTACAAAGAAGGGCCTAGTCGAAAATGGGATATCAATCCAGAACTTCTTATTGTAGAAGAAAATACGTTGAGATTAGAGGATATGCGATGGAGAGATTTGGATGATAGTGCACAACAATCAAGCACTATTTCCAAATCCAAACATAAAGATGCACAACCAAGAGCTCCATTACCTCCAATAATCATACGTACAAATGAAGTTGAAGATGATACAAATCAATCCAACAGAGCTAGTAGAACTGCAGATATACAAGAGCGACCATCAGTTCCTCAAGGTCGGATTGATCGTTTCTTTAGCAAGAGACCTAGGCAAGGTATGTTGATATTGTGTTTTTTATATTTTAAATTATGGTTTTTGAACATTTTAATTTTTTAAGGTATTCATTATAAGAAATGAAGGAAGGAGCAGAAGACATGGTCGTGGAGAACAAGAAGCACGTGATGATGCAGAAAGTTCACGATCTATTGCTGACTTGAAGGGGAAGAGAAAGATGACAAATTAATGAACTCTTGAATTATTAATTGTTTTTTTGATGATGTAGTTGGAGTAGTCCAACTTAAAAACTTTTATGTTACTTTTTTGTCATGGTCTAATAATATTTTTTTGGTATACTTTTATTTTGAATCTTGCATGATGAAGTAAAGTAGTGGATTATGTTAATTTTAAGGTTAGACTTAGAGTTTAGAACTTTGTAGCTTATAATTTACAATTTAGAAATTTATAGCTTCTTAGGTCGCTTCCGGTTCGCTTCCTATGTCGCTTCCGAGACGCTTCCCGGTTCGCTCCTAAGTGGTCCCACACTTCCCGCTTCCTAAAATTTTTAAAGTGCCTCGCTTCCCGCTTCCGCTTCCCGTATCGCTTCCCGCTCCCGCTTCCTCGACTGGCAACTCTGGTTTTAACACCCTTCCTCAAGTTTTATGGGGACATGACCAAAAGCTTGTTGAGAAGAAAGATGAATCGAGGAGCAGCAAGAGCTTTGGTGAAGAAGTCCGCCAACTGGTACTCAGATGTAACGTACGACAATGCTACAGTTCCTCTTAGATATTCATTACGAATATAGTGGCAGTCCATCTCAATATGTTTAGTACGCTCATGGAAGGTGTGGTTGCTTGCGATATAAATTGCGCTTTTATTGTCACAACACATCTTCGAAGGTGTAGAGATGATTATGCTCGAGGAAACTCCAAAGCCACACAAGCTACATGGTTGTAGTGACTATTGCACGATATTCAGCTTCCATTGAGGATAATGATACTTTGTGCTGCTTCTTGCATCTCCAGAAAATCATAGAAACCTAAGAATACACAGAAACCAATAGTTGAGACTTTATCATTAGGATTTCCTCCCCAATCAGCATCAGTATAAGCAATTAGATCAAGTGATGAAGATGAGAAAAGAAAAACTCCCTTAGTTATAGTATTTTCAATGTATCTGATGATTCTTAAGACTGCACTCATGTGTACTGTTGTAGGTGCATGTTGAAACTGACTGACTGAGTGAACTGCATGAGCTATGTCTGGCCGAGTGATTGATAAGTATGTCAAAGACCCAACAAGTTGGCGGTAGGGAGTGGGATCTTCAAGAAGAGTTCCATCTTGCAGCCTCAACTTTGCATTGATAACTTCAGGGATTTCTGTCTTTTTGTCATTTGTGATGCCAGACTTTGAACAAATGTTAACTGCAAGTTTCATCTGAGGAATCTACCGTCTGAGAGAGTACGCCACTTCAATACCTAAAAAATATCTTAAGAAACCAAGATTAGACATGTCAAAATTTTCTTTCAAAACCTTCTTAATATCATTAATTCCCTGCTCATCACTTCCAGTGATGATCATATCATTAACATAAAGCATGAGAATAACTACTGAAGATCTTACTGTAACGCCCCAAAATTTTAACCCATATTGTTAGAAGAATTTTTTTTATAACAGTGGAAACAATAAATACTATAGGGTTAAACATCCCGGAACATTACAGTGGAGAGCGAACCAAACCATTCATTTCATTCCAATATCGATGAAAATTAACATCAGAGTTTTAAATGACATGAACAAATAAATTACAATGAACCCAAACAATCCCGAGAACAGTAAATCCAAAAATCTCAATCCGATGCTTCATCCCGCAGCCGCTCATAAACCCTATTCTTTACCTGAAAAATAGTAAATTTATAGGAATTAGATTACAACTCTCTAAGTAGGAGTTACTGTAAATTTTCTTTCAGGTATATCATGTGTCAAATATGTGATGTGGGTGCCGTGTGTGATTTTCAACATATACAGGATCAAGTAAAGAAACTATACAACAACAGTAACATGTATATCATTTAGCTACCAACCACAACATTAACATGGATAACATTTAGCTAATAGATACACAACAACAAGATTCAATTATGTTACAATTTTTAAAGTATGCTAAAAGTAAAGAGATACCGTCTGAAATGATTGTTTAACTGTGAAACTGCAAATCTAGTAATTCTACTTAGTGAATACCTAAAATGTTCTAATTAGTATTTATCTTTTCTTATCCCGTGGGTACACATGGGCCAAATCACCCGTAACGGAAGAGAACATTTAAGGGTTTATTATTCATGGATGTTTTATTAACCCAAACGTTTTAGCCGAAACTGTAAATCCTTAGGGAGCGACCAGTGACCGAGAGAACCTCCCAAAGGCCAAAACCAAAATAGGATGCATCCCTAACTTCTGCAGAAGAACAAAGAGCTACCACCTAGGACACATTGGTAGTCTGGGTCCCCCCAACTCCGAGGACTGGGGACCAACGAGTCACTTTAGCTCGAAACAGTAAAACACATGTCCCTAGAGTTTTGTACCACCTACCCTCTTCAAGGTAAGCCCGAATCTGAGTGGGTTAATCTTTTCATTTATTTAAATTACCCAAAGTATAGGGGCATTTCCCCAACTACCTCCTACTATCATAGTAGTAGACTCCCAACCTTAGTCATTTTAAGGCATACACATCCCAATTCTTTTCATATTTGATTGTACAAACTCACTCAGAGTGATCTGGTGCCTTTAAACCAGTCAAACACGAATGCCCCGGTGTCTTTAAACCAGTCAGGCCACAAAATTTAAATTTATGTTTCTCATCAATGTTATGGTTATTACTCAGAGTGCTTCGGTACCTTTAAACCGGCAAGCACCGATGCCCCGGTGCCTTTAAACCAGTTGGACACACAACATTATATTCTCATTTTCATGTGAATTCACATCATAATTTCGATGGTCTATGCATGACCCTCAACACATTAGCTTGACACTCATATGTCCACAACAAACCGACCCATAGGTTCGGTTACCAGATCATTATTCATCATCATTATTATTATTTATTTATTCCTCAATAGCAAATTGCCACAACGTACCATTAGGTTTTGACTTGTGACATCCCAACACATGGTGGCATGCACTAAAAGCTCTGCCAAACAAGCAGAGACACTGTTGGTGTCCTTTATTGAGCATGCAGTGTAATCTTAGAGATTTGGTAATACAACTATATACCTTTCTCCCAACACATTCGCATTTGAACATTTTAAAAAATATACACTTAATGGGCATTTTGAACATTTTAAGAAATATGCATTTGAACATACTAAATTATGCAGCTTAGTATATAAAATTGAATATCATTTTACCATGCAGCTAAATATGCATTTATCATCAGAGAATGTGTAGTTTAAGAAATTATGCAGTTTAAGAAAAATGCAGACCATTCACATGGTAATAAACCCATTTTCTTTTTTTTTCCAGATCTATACTTTCATGACTAAATATTACAGAATAGAAATCAAACTTTCACACCAGTTACATTCGAGTTGACTCGTGGTAACTCAACCAATTCAATATAAACATAACATACTTGTTATTAAGATCACATTGGTATTTTATTTTATTTTTCGATACATATTATCATCATCCAAATCATCTATAACTGAGTATCAAATTTTAAGAATACTTCTAGGAATACCCTTTTCAGGGCTGTTCCCAATAAAAATTGGCTGCTTATACAATGAATAAACATTTATTACAACCGATTCACCATTTTCAATATGAACAAATCAACCAACATAAGGTTCAATCATAAGGTTGAAAATCGATAAAGGGTACCACAATTTAGACAGACCCCTAATTTCATCACCGGATTTATATATATATAGCTATAAAAAACAAGAGAGTAATATGTGTGAACACGAGTTTGAAATTAGAACTCCAAGACCTTCGAAACAGATTAGATATAAATAAACAAATAATCGAATCAAGGCTGTCTTCTCTTTCTTTCTTTCTTTTTTCAAATCGCAACCAATACCCTGTATACCAATTGTCATGTTGTATAAATAGATTTGACAACTATCTGTTCTTTCACAACAATATGATAGACTCATCTCCTGGTACCATCGATTTCACGAGGATATATGTAAACAAAATGTAGTAAGATAAACCGACCAAAAAAATATTAATCTTATTCATCTAATCAGGAATTCTGGGTGAAACGTAACACAGAACCCTTTCAAAAACCATGGTTTCTGCACAGATCAAAACCTCAAATACGAGAATAGAACGCAACAGAAAAATCCTACTCTAACAATCCACTGATATATATATATATATATATATATATATATATATATATATATAAATCATTAGATACATTCTTCAAAACAGTAACCACGCTGGTCAATTAAATTTTTCCAAACTAGATAGATAGGTCAAAAACCCGCATATCAAGTGGTCTGTGAACACACTGCGCACAAGACCAAAAGATTTTCGGGGATTTACCCAAATTTGGTCACACGAAGATGTTATAGCACAAACATTGCATAATTTGGAACAAAATACACAACAACCACAGTGAAACTCCTACCTTGAACCGAAAATCCCCAAAATTTATTTGATTTCTTTACACGAAAGGACCATCGTTGTATCCTTATGGAAACTCCTCAAAATTTTTGAAACTCCTTGATTTGAGACACAATGCAAACTTTGGAACACGATACACACACAAAATCATAGTAAAACCCTACTATCTGAAACCTGAACCCATTTAGATTTAATAAACCCCCAAATCCCCCTTTCATTATTCGAAAACCCTCTTTTTTTCAATCAATTTAGAGCCTCACCGTAACCCCATCAATGCTCGGACACCTGACACACCAAAACAAGAAAAAAACAGTAACCCCTACCTTTTTCTGGCGAGATGGGGGCTGCTGCCGCGAAAGGGAAGTTCTGCCGGTGTCGCCACTGCTTCTTCCGACGAGAGAAGGGAGAGGTGATTGTCGTGGGTGGGTCGCGTGAGGAGTCGAGAGGAGGAAAGGGAGACCGAGAGAGTGAAAGAGGGAGGGAGGCGAGAAGACAGAGACGGGGAGATAGGGAGGAGAAGGCAGAGAGAGAGGAGAGATGAGAGGCAGAGGAGAGTGAGGGAGGAAGCGGGATTCGGGACCCCCTTTAGTAGGAGGGTGGCCTCCCGAAAAGGGAGGAGGCCATTACTCGCTCCCCGGTGGCTGTGCTTCGGCCCACCCCCTCCCATGCGCTATCAATTAGGGTTCACGTTGAACCCTAACTTTCATTTTTTTTTTTCTGTTTTATCGGGCCTTCTTAAGCCCCTCACTTAAAATCCCTTATATATATATATATTTTTTACACAACCACAGTGAAACTCCTACCTTGAACCGAAAATCCCCAAAATTTATTTGATTTCTTTACACAAAAGGACCATCGTTGTATCCTTATGGAAACTCCTCAAAATTTTTGAAACTCCTTGATTTGAGACACAATGCAAACTTTGGAACACGATACACACACAAAATCATAGTAAAACCCTACTATCCGAAACCCGAACCCATTTAGATTTAATAAACCCCCAAATCCCCCTTTCATTATTCGAAAACCCTCTTTTTTTTTCAATCGATTTAGAGCCTCACCGTAACCCCATCAATGCCCGGACACCTGACACACCAAAACAAGAAAAAAAAACAGTAACCCCTACCTTTTTTCTGGCGAGATGGGGGCTGCTGCCACGAAAGGGAAGTTCTGTCGGTGTCGCCACTGCTTCTTCCGACGAGAGAAGGGAGAGGTGACTGCCGTGGGTAGGTCGCGCGAGGAGTCGAGAGGAGGAAGGGGAGACCGAGAGAGTGAAAGAGGGAGGGAGGCGAGAAGACAGAGACGGGGAGATAGGGAGGAGAAGGCAGAGAGAGAGAAGAGATGAGAGGCAGAGGAGAGTGAGGGAGGAAGAGGGATTCAGGACCCCCTTTAGTAGGAGGGTGGCCTCCCGAAAAGGGAGGAGGCCCTTACTCCCTCCCCGGCGGCTGTGCTTCGGCCCACCCCCTCCCATGCGCTATCAGTTAGGGTTCACGTTGAACCCTAACTTTCATTTTTTTTCTGTTTTATCGGGCCTTCTTAAGCCCCTCACTTAAAATCCCTTTTATATATATTTTTTTTCTACAGGGCACGGCCCGGGTCCGGACCCGAAACCCGAAAGCCCTTTGAGTTGGATCTGCGCCACCCCCTTGTGATGTGGATCCACAATTTAGATCCAAATGGATCCAACTGTGGATCCTCGAGTTCGTTGTGTATATACCTTTATTATATGCACGTTTATATATGGATCCTGGATCCGAAATACGGATCCCAAGCCCAATTTAAAATATATATATGTTTTTACAGTAAAATTTAAGTAAATAATAATTAAAAAAATGAGGTTATTACACCTGCACTTTTCACAAACAAAGCAGTGTCAATATAACATGAGCGAAAATTTAAACTTGTCATTACGTTACTAAATTTATCATGCCAAGCCTTTGAAGCTTGTTTTAATCCATATAAAGCTTTGTTAAGTTTAAGAATTTTATTATTACCAATACATACTCCTGGCAGAGGATCCATGTAAACCTCTTCATTTAGTTCTCCATTTAAGAATGCATTCTTAACATCTAATTGATAAATAGGTCATTTTTTAACAGAAGCAACAACAATAAGAATCCTAACACTAGTCATTCTAGATACGGGAGTGAAAGTTTCCTCATAGTCAATATCGTATTCTTGAGCGTATCATTTTGCTACCAGTCGAGCTTTGTAGTGTTCCAATGATCCATCGCTCTTAGTTTTGACTTTGTAGACCCATCTACATCCAATAGATTTCTTTCCACTAGGTAATGAGGTTATTTCCTAAGTTTTTGCCTTTTCAAGGGCACTAAGTTCTAAGTTCAGGGCTTTTGATCCACTAGAAAATATTTTTGGCTTCATTATAATGAGATGGTTCATAGAATGAGTGTAACACAATTAGGCATGACCTATATTTTGGTGTTAGAGACTCATATGAAACAAACCTATTAGGAGGATTGGAGACTCGACCGGATCTTCTCAAACAGGTTTCTTCTATGTTGGAACCTTGGAAGTATTTTTCCAAAGCATTTATGGGAACTTGTTGACCATGCCGAACATAGGTTTGAATTGGTCTACTATCAATGACATCATTCTCATTTTCATTTTCAACATTGTTAAGAGGAATGTCCTCTTGGTCATTCAACAAATTATCATTAGAAATCACCTCTTATTGAGGAGTCACTCCTTCGTGAGGAAGAAGATCAAACAAGAAAGCATATTCACTTTCATCAATATTTTTAGTTTTCTCAAACCCATTTTCATTTTCTAAGAAGGTTGCGTCCTTAGAAACATACAATTTGTTACTTTTGAGGTCGAAACATCTAAATCCTTTTTTATTTTCTCCATAGCCTAAGAATACACATTCAATAGCCCTTGGAGATAATTTATCTCTTTTATGTGAAAGAACAAAACATTTGCACCAAAAAATTCTTAATCTATTAAAATCAAGTGTTCTTTCAAATAGTTTTTCATATGGAGATGTATTTTGTAAGGATGAAGATATCATTCTATTTATCAAGTAAGTTGATGTTAAAGCGACTTCGGTCCAATAACTTTTTGGAATTTCTTTAGAAATAAGAAGTCTCCTAGTGGTTTCCAAAATATGTCTATGTTTTCTTTCGGCTAGACCATTTTGTTGAGGAGTTCTTGGACATGATTTTTGATGGCAAATTCCATTTGTTTCTAAATAATTTTGAAATTCATTTGATAAGTACTCTCCACCCAAATCGGATCTAAGTATAGAGATATTACTTAAAAATTGAATTTTGACAATCATATGAAATTTCTTAAAAAAGGCAAAAAGACATCTGATTTTAAGTTAAGAAAATAAATTCATACATATCTAGTAAAATCATCAATGAAGGTAACATAATAGGAGTATCCACCTTTCGATATGACCAGAGAAGGGCCCCAAACATCCGAATGAACTAACTCAAATGGTCTTTTGGACACAAAAGTTCTATTTGAAAAAGGAGTAGATTTCATCTTTCCAAAAATATAGTTTTTGCAAACAAAATGTTTCTCATTACAAAATTTCTTTCCAAAAGGAAAAGAGTATATTTTTGAGAAACTTAGATGTCAAGTCTTTGGTGCCAAGTTTCAATATTTTTATCTTGGACATAGTTACAAAAAAAGTTGGTGGGAAGTTTCAAGTGGCTCATGTAATAGAGATCTCCCCTCATATGGTCTTGCCCAATCTGCTTTCCGGACTGAAGATTCTGTATAGAGCAATCCTTAGTTGAGAAGGAGATTTCACATCTATGATCACATATTTAAGAAACGAAAAGAAGATTTAAATTTCGTTGAGGTACCACCCTCACATTTGGCACAAAGAAATTTTTGGAAAAACTTAAAGTTCCAAAACTTTTGACTTGTAGAGATGTGCCATCAACAGTTGAAACATAAGAGGTTTTTGAATTAGGACATAAGTCAGATAACCCATTCTTATGAGGTGTCATATGAAAGGAAGCCCCAGAATCAAGGATCCAAGAGGACATACTTGGAGGAGAAGATGAGGCAATGGTGGCACCCGAAGTAGATGGAGATTTGAGCAACAATTGAAGTGCCTCAGATAGTTGAGCAAGAGACAAGAAATCCTTTCTTTTGTTTAATCTTCCTTGGTGTGCTTTCTTCAATGGAAGCAACTCTTGGCTTGGGAGCTTCATTTATCTTTGGGCAATTGGGCCTTATGTGCCCCGGTTCTTGACAATGATGACATATGGCTTTTTTTTAGTAACCATTATAGCCATTTTGCCTCCAAAAATGAGGAGGCTTATAAGTCTTAACATGATTTTCAGGTTTGGAAATGACTAAGACTTCATCTCCCCCTTTTACCATGCCAAGACGAGTTTCTTCTTGGCATATTTCGGCAACCGCATTTTCTAGGGAAAAAAGCTTAGATCTATGGAGGAGAGAAGATCTAACTTGCTCATACTCAGGTCTAAGCCCATGAAAAAATTAGAAAAAGTGTTCTTTTTCCATTTGTTGCCTTCTAAGTTCAACATCCTCACTATCTACCCATTTGAGTTCTAAGAGGGATAGCTCATCCCATAAGGGACTAAGAGAGCTAAAGTAGTCACGGACACTCATGTCCCCTTGTTTAATGGTGTGAATCTTTTCTTGGAGAAAAAATTGTCTAGTGAGGTCCTTTTGAGTGTACATACCTTTCATGAAGAACCATGCCTCGTTAGCTTTGCGAAATTTGGCAATATTTGCACAAATTTTTAGCTCCACGTTATTCATAAACCATGCAAGTATTTTTGCATGCTTACTTTCCCAATCTTCAATAAAAAATTGATGATCTTCAATGGCTTTAATTCATGCTCCTTCCAATGTTTTTTCTTGGCCTCCTTCCATTTTGGTGGAGTTGTAGTTGAGGTTCCGGAATAGTGCCCATCACATAGCCCAAAAGCTTTTTGCCTTTGAGGTTGTTTTCCATAGCGGATGCCCATACCAAGTAATTGGTACCATTTACCTTGAAGGTGAGGTCAATCTTTTGTTCACCTTCCATGGTGAAACTAGAGATAGGAGAAGCTAGAAGAGAGATGCCAACTTACAAGGAAACACAAGTATGATCTTCAATGGCTTTAATTCATGCCCAGCACAACCTTGCTATGATGCCATGTAATGAAATAAGCGAAAATAAACATAATGTCCTACAATGGACATTCACAAACAAGATGCAAAGAACAAGTCCACAATGGACAAATACAAAGCCAACAAGGGCTTGCTAAAAAAAAGAATCTTATAAAGCAAAAGAGGTTTGAAAAAGCCACACATTACAAAGGGGTTTACCCCTCTATTTATAAGCAAAAGAGTGAGAGAGGGGCATTGGGGGGCCCAACAAGGAGTCGTTGGGCCCCCAACGGTCATATTTATGACCGTTGGGGGTCCAACCACTCTTAGTTGGGACCCCCAATGCTTATGCATTAATTGCATTTACAATTAAGAAAAGAAAAATAAAAATAAGAAAAAGGAAAAAGAAGAAGGAAAATAAAGACTAAAATGCTCCTATTGAGCAGAATTACAGAAATACCCTTTATCAGGTATGATTGGATATACATACATACGTACGTACGTACGTGAATACATGTATTTTAACAAACACACTCTTAGAATGTTGTGGCTCAGAACCCCTAAACAGGCTATGTAACAGACTCATCTCCTTTCCCTTATTGAAATACACAATGCATCTAAACTGTGAAATTCACAAGAGCAAATGCCATCCTAGCAAACATTTCCAAGATTTTGAAACTTGTTTGATGCTATTGTGAAGTGAGACTTCATTGACATTTCAAACTGCTTGCAAGAGTTGAAAATTACATAATAATAACTTAATATGATACTGATGACTAATTTCATTAGGTTCTCTTCAGACATTCTCAAAGTTGCAATTAAATGGGAATAATTTCTTTTTCTTATTCATCTTCTTCTAATTTTCTAAACTTAGCAACTCTTTTGCAGGAAAGACAATGATTAGAGCAACACCCAAGACATTCTCTTTCTGGAAATTTCATGCAAAAGATTTGTTGATATGTATGCATGTTTGTGCATATATATACCTGTAGACACATCACTTTTCACAATTTGGCAAATTTGCAACCTTTATGAAAGCAAAACCAAACTCAAGCAAATCAATTTAACCGACCTCTGTCTCTTCGTAGGGTAGAAACATCTTGGATGGCTGTAAAAACTTCAGGTGTAAAAATATAAACACCACAATTTATTAGATCACTGACCTATAGAAAACAAAAGAGTGACCATCAGAAATTGAAATAAGCATGAATAACTTCATTCATATAAATTTTAACAGTAAAGTTGAGTAATTTTTACATCTAATTTTTACATACAAAAGTCTCAGGTTTCTCTGTGTAGTGCAATAGTTCATTGGTCGCTGGATCTGCCACTAACTCACCAAACTGGTTGGCTGACTCACTAGATACCTGCATATAATTGACAACTACCATAGTACAGTCGCTTGGACACAAGGAAATTTTACAACAGTAATTCATAAAACAAAAACCGGAGTTAACACACTTCAGAGACCATATGTAGCATTGCTCATGCCACGATCCAGACAGTGGTAATACAGCAAGCAAATAGAAAAACTTTTCAATATAGGTTTTGAGTCAAGCAATTGATACATCTTTTCTTGCCCCCACATTTAACAATCCAACTTGGTGTTTAAGAATTCAACCAAGTCTAAGCTGATGGCAGAGCTGAGCTCTGACTCCAGGATAGAGTCAAGGACTGCTCACACCATGTATATGTACTGCCAAGCTGATAGAAAATCAATCTTCATTCTGATTAAAGGTATGCTATTTAATCTTTTAATCGCTGGAATCCTGCACACTTCTTCACAGATCCATCAAGCTTTTCTTTCTTCCCCATCAAGATTTGGCAGGTAGACGCCTTCTAGTTTACAAGGAACACACACATACACATATACACACTTGCACGCCTGCCCTATTTAGAGTTTTGATCATGCTTCTCAATTCAATTACTGCAACCCTCTTGCGTGTCTAGAAATTGTAATCTGGAACTTTGCACCAAAAGGTAAGAGCACTTATTGCAGTTAACAGCTAGCTTACCTTGATCACTAGAATTGTTCCCATACCACCATATCTTTTATGAGCCGCTGCAGTCATCAATGACAAATAACCATAAGTTTGTGAATATAAGATAGAGAAGAAGTTGAAATGAAATGGGGATCTAACAAGGGCAAGTGTCAAGAATGACACTAAAGCATAACCCTTAAAAAGGGTATAACTGGAAACAAAATAAAAATGTATTCTTTATTGATATGAAAAACCAATTGCTTAAGAAGCATTGAAGTTAAATACAAGAGGGGCTGCACCCCTTTATATACACAGCTGAAAGAGGACTCAATAGAGCTGTTGGGCACAGTCCAACAACTCTATTAAGAGTTGTTGGACTGCGTCAGTCCAACAGCTCTATTGCTAGTCAAGTCTGGACATGACTTGACTAGCAACAGTCATTCTAGTTCAAACTGAACTAGATGACATAAAGACAAAAAATAAAAATTAAGGAAAAAAATTACAGAAAAGAAAGAAATGAAAAATGTATTTATATATATATAATAATATAATATTATTATATATACATATATGTATAGTTTTACATTTTAACACTCCCCCTCAAACTTACGGTACAATGAGCGAAAGTTTGTCTAAGAGAAAGTGAAATCGGGAAGCAGCGAGAGGCTTTGTAAAGAAGTCTGCTAACTGATATTCTGAAGTGACATATGGCAGATCAATTATCCCGTGTAGATATTCCTCTCTTACGTAGTGACAATCCATTTCGATGTGTTTGGTGCGTTCGTGGAATGTTCTGTTACTGGCAATGTAGATCGCACTTTTGTTGTCACAACACATTTGTGAAGCCTTTGTTGCTTCAGCTCCCATGTCAGCAAGCAGTCGTCGGAGCCAAACTACTTCCATGGTCATGGTTGCCATGACTCTGTATTCAGCTTCGGTGGATAAGAGAGATACCTTCTGCTGCTTTTTACACTTCCACGAGATTAATGATTCCCCTAAAAAGACACAAAAGCCAGTGGTTGAGTGTCTGTTATTAGGATCACCTCCCCAATCAGCATCAGTATATGCAATTAAATCAAGAGAAGAGGAGGAAGATAAGAAAAGTCCTCGTGAAAGAGAGGACTTGATGTATCTGATAATACGCATGACTGCTCCCATATGAACAGAAGTAGGAGCATGTTGAAATTGACTTGCTGTATGAACAACATGTGCTATATCTGGTTTGGTAATGGATAGATAGGAAAGTGCCCCGACAAACTGTCTGTAAGGAGTAGGGTCTGCAAGAAGTTTTCCATCATCAATCTTCATTTTAACATTAACAACTTCTGGAGTGTCAACTTTCTTATCATCAGTAATACCAGACCTGAAAACAATATCAAAAGCAAATTTAGTCTGAGATAATAAATATCCTCTAGGAGAATAAGCAACTTCAATGCCTAAAAAATATCTCAACAAGCCCAAATCAGTCATTTCAAAATGAGATTTAAGAAGTGTTTTGATTGTTTCAACTCCCTGTTTATCGCTTTCGGTGATGATCATATCATCCACATAGAGAAGAAGCACAATGATCCCTGCATCAGAATTCTTAATAAACAAAGTAGTGTCAGTTAAACAGAATTGAAAACCAATATCAATCATAACACGACTAAACCTATCATACCAAGCTTTTGGTGCTTGTTTAAGTCCATAAAGAGCTTTTTCTAAGCGAAGGACTTTACCCTTAGGAATACTTAGACCAGGAGGGGGTTCCATATATACTTCTTCAACTAGCTTTCCATTTAAAAAAGCATTTTTGACATCCATTTGAAAAATAGACCATTTTTTTATAGAAGCTAAGGCAATTAAGGTTCGGACAGTAGTCATACGAGCCACCGGAGCAAAGGTTTCTTCATAATCAATCCCATATTCTTGGGCATAACCTTTGGCTACTAAACGGGCTTTATATCTTTCAAGAGTACCATCACTCTTGGTTTTAATTTTATAAACCCATCGACATCCTATAGTTTTCTTCCTTGGAGGAAGATCTTGAATATTCCATGTAGAAGCCTTTTCAAGTGCATCTAATTCAGCTTTCATGACTTCTATCCATATGATATCATTTTTTGCTTGAAAATATGTGGATGGTTCTTCATATGAGTGAATTAATGCAATAACTGCCCTATATGTGGGTGAGAAAGACTCGTATGATACAAACTTTCTTGGAGGCCTCGAGATTCGGGATGATTGTCTAGTTGGAATGTTAGAATATTTCTCAAGTGCACATGGAGGATTAGACTCTTGTCGCCTGGAATATTGAATACTAGTATCTCTATGAACTTCTTCATTTTCAACATTAAGATCAATAATTCTTTGATCATCATCAAAGTTACAGTCAAGGTCATATTCATCAGATGTTGATGTTAGATCTAGCAAAAAGGAGTACTCAGTGACGTCTTTTAATTTTCTAAAATCAAAGAAGCTCTCCTTTTCAAGAAAGGAAACATTTCTAGACACATATAGTTTATTATTTTTGAAGTCAAAACATCTATAACCTTTTTGGTTTTCAGCATATCCTAAAAAGGCACAGAGAATCACACGAGGGGAAAGTTTATCATTTTTGTCAGTAAATATGAAACATTTGCACCCAAATATTCTTAGTCTAGAGAAATGTTCATAAGTTTTTCAATGGGAGTGATATTTTGTAACGAAGAAGATGACATCCTATTAATGAGATAGGTGGCAGTTAAGGCAGCTTCTGCCCAAAAGTCTTTCGGAACTTGATTTGCTATTAATAAAGTCCTAGTGGTTTCTATAATATGGCGATGTTTTCGTTCTGCCAGTCCATTTTGTTGAGGTGTATAAGGATAAGATCTTTGATGTGTGATGCCATGCAATTTAAGATAATTTTGAAAATCTGTGGATAAAAACTCTCCCCCTGAATCTGTGCGAAAAATAGTAATATCATTTTGAAACTTGTTTCTAACCATATTATGAAAAGTTTGAAAGTATGAAAATACTTCAGACTTATGTTTGAGAAAGTACATCCACGTATGTCGGGAGAAATCATCGACAAAAATAACATAGTAAATAAATCCTCCTTTAGAAATTATTGGTGCAGGACCCCAAACATCCGAGTGTATTAATTCAAGTGGTCTTGAAGAGAAAAAGGTTCTGTTCTGAAATGGTAATATTTTCATTTTGCCGAGAATACAATCTTTACAATCAAATGATTCAGAGTTACAAAATTTCCCTAGATTTGGAAAATGTTGGATTTTGGCTATATGTGGGTGACCAAGTCTCTTATGCCACAGTTCCAACTCTATTTTTTGAATATTATAACAAAAAGCTTTCTTCGGCATTTCTAAAAAATCCATGTAATAGAGTCCTCCTTCTCTATGGCCTTCCCTAATCAGCTTGCCTGACTGACGATCCTGTACCCAACAACCATGAGAAGAAAAAAAAATATTACACCCATAATCAGAAATTTGAGATACAGATAAAAGATTTAAATTTAATTTGGGAACATGTCTAATTTCTGGAATAAAAAAAAATTGTTTTATAATTTTTTTCAAAATTTCCTATTCCTTCTATTTCAAGAGAAGTTCCATCAGCAGTAAAGACCTTTGACACACTTGTTTTATTTTTAACACATTTGGATAGACTTTGATTATTTGGGGTCATATGAAAAGATGCACCAGAGTCAAGAAGCCAAGAAATTTTACCTAGATTAGAAAAAGATGAGGCTGCTGCGCCGGTTGAAGCTTCAGATGAGGAAGAGACACCTTTGATGAGAGGCTGAAGAATCTCCATTAGTTGGGCCAGGGAAACTGGTGCATCCTGATCTTTAGGCTCCGATCCAGCAATTGCAGCTCTTTTTTCTCTCAGCTCCTTAAGTTTGGGACATTGTGGCCTGTAGTGTCCTGGTTCATGACAATGATGACAAATAACTTTCTTCTTATCATAGTCACCATTTTGTCGGTTAAAGTGAGGAGGCCTATATGATTGAACATGATTCCCTGGTCTAGACACGGCTAAAACGGAATCATCTTCAATTTTTAAAGAACCTTTCCGGAGACGATTTTCTTCCATTGTTAACTCTTCAATAGTTTCAACAATAGAAGGAATTTTTCCCCGATGAAGTATGGCCGATTTAGTGGTTTCAAATTCCGGCCTTAATCCAGTGATAAACTGGTAAAAATGTTCAGCATCGAGTTGTTTCTGACGAAGCTCGATGTCTTCGGCACAATGCCACTTTGGTTCTAAAAGGGAAAGTTCTTCCCAAAGTTCGGACAACCCATTGTAATATTCACGAATAGTTTTGTCTCCTTGTGTCATCATTCGAACTTTTTCTTGGAGGTTGCACACGTGTGCAATATCTTTAAGGGAATACATATTCTTAAGGTATTCCCATGCCTTATCGGCATGATCAAATTTGGCAAGACTTGAGCATTTTTTAATGTCAACGCTATTGATAAGCCATGACATTATCTTCGCATGAGATATTCTCCATTCTTTCCATTTCTTCTCGTATGAGGCAATAGCTTTGATTTTCTCTTCTTCCGATAGAGGGACCTCTTTATCTCCCTCCTTTTTAGTAAGAGATAGCTTAGGTTTCGAATCGGAATCATCCACAATCCCCCATAAGCCTTTTCCCCATATATGGTGCTTCATGATTGAAGCCCATGTTACATAGTTCATATCGCTTAGTTTCATAGGCATGATGGTGACTTTATCATTGTCATTCACCGATTACAAGGAGAGAAAGAATAGGGATAGAAGAGAAACAAGAAGGAAAATAAAAAAGAAAGAAAAAAAAACAATACAACAAGATGTGAAATCTTCTCCAATGAAGTGATAAAACACTTCTCTTCAAGTGGCGAACACTTTTGCAAATGGGCACGGAAACCGAGGCAGCTTTTCCTCAAGATTTAGTACTTCCGCGGCTCTGATACCATGAAATGAAATGGAGATCTTCGAAACACGAGCTTAGATTAACAAGGGCAAGTGTCAAGAATGACACTAAAGCATAACCCTTAAAAAGGGTATAACTGGAAACAAAATAAAAATGTATTCTTTATTGATATGAAAAATCAATTGCTTAAGAAGCATTGGAGTTAAATACAAGAGGGGCTGCACCCCTTTATATACACAGCTAAAAGAGGACTCAATAGAGCTGTTGGACACAGTCCAACAGCTCTATTTCAGTCCAACAGCTCTATTAAGAGTTGTTGGACTGTGTCAGTCAGTCATTCTAGTTCAAACTGAACTAGATGACATAAAGACAAAAAATAAAAATAAAGGAAAAAAATTACAGAAAAGAAAGAAATGAAAAATGTATTTATATATATATAATAATATAATATTATTATATATACATATATGTACAGTTTTACATTTTAACAGAAGTGATATTTAATAAGGGTGCAACAAACAATTGATTAGCTCAAGTCAGCATAAAAGATGAGCCAGAAATGGATCAAAGAAAGACAATTTTGAAATCTGAGAAAGGAAGATTGCTCTCAAATGAAATTGTTATCTGAGTTGCGGAGGCTTACCCAGCATGTCCGGCAATGGGAAACTACAGCAGACGTCACAATTTAACAAAACTATGTGCGACTGTTGCGAATAAAAAACCCAGAAAAGAAACATCATGTCAATGCCAAAATTAAATCTAATTGATCAATCTGATGAAGAAAAGCTACAGATTTCTAAACTACAAACTCATATGAAGAAACATAATTCTCTAGAGAACTGAGCGCAGTCCATAAATAAAATGACACTAAATTAGATATAAGAAAGATGATAACCGGATTATCTTCCAAGATCAAATCTCTAAAGTTGTAAAGGCCGCCTGCCGATCCGCGTGGTTTATCTTCTCTTAGGTACCTAATTCACAGACCACAGGAACTCAAACCCACTATAGTTCAACAATCAGACCCAATCTCAACAAATGATTCACCATTAACATGCAATGCTGAAAACAAATCCAAATCTACAGCATTACCTAACAGGAACTTTCAATTCACTAGAGACCGAAGAGACGAAAAGTGCAAACTCACGCTCATCATAAAAGCCTATAAGATAGATTTGTGCTAAGTTGGGGATCTGCCAATTCAATCAAATCCAAGTCTTTCTTAGAAATTTTAAAGATTTCATGCATGAATTAATCAAGAAAAATGCGAACTAAAAGAACAAAGAATGCACCATTTTACAAGCAGAAATGGGATGGTAGACCATCGGTTGCCCGGCAAGAGGAAACAGAGGCTTTGGTATGTTGAATGACAAGGGTCTGAAACGCGTTCCTGAAATTCACAGCAATACCAACTAGAAAGAATTAATAATTTCAATAAAATAACCAACACCAACAAAAGTTGCAGCTAAAAAAATTGATGAATCAAATCGAGATTCGGATATCGGTGAAGATAAAAAAGAATCTACTCACCCTTAGTTGGCCCACCAACCAGGATCACGGCTACCACCCTCTCTTCCGAGCAACTCATCTCATGGAACAAAAAGGAAATATGGAGAAAAGGAAAGAAAGATATAGATTCTGTGGTTCAAGAATTAATGTTGAGTACCCACTTAATGGTTTTGCAGAATTCAGCAGGAACAAGGAGCCCCCGGTTATCTACAAGCCAAGAGCTGTGCATTGGGGAAGGTTTAAATTTATTCTCCATTATGGAACAATGTGCTATGAAAAAGGTCGGTTGTATCCTTGATATTTTATGAATATTGGTGACTTTGGTGCATGTGATTTTCAGTCCCCTAACACGTTCCTTCATTTTTGCTAGTAGCTGTGACCCTGTGATATAGCATAAAGGACACAGAGCTTTTTTATTTTTTTAGATATTTACACCGAGAAACCGCCCCAAGGATCCATAGACGTAGCCCTGGTGGGTCTTATTGCCGTACTTAGGATCACAGTTCTGGCAGCGTAGAACTTACCCTTGCCCCAGGGACCGGTGAGTCTGGAAAGGCCTTGGGACACCGGACATGATTTATGACAATTTCTCAAGGATTAGCAATGTTGTCAGAATCGGTCCCTGAATCCAATCGGTATCCAAAGCCCCCGAATCAGTTTGAATTGAATAGCTTTGAACCGCTTTGGAGAAAGAATGATTCTTTAAAAGAAAAAAAAAAGTAAAAAGTAAACCTATGCTACAAAGAAAAAAATGGTTAATTTAGCATTGAATCCATTATTAGGCGATTCGATTCAAATCGGCATGTTCGATTTTAGCAATTTTTTTTTTTTAAAGAGGTCAGGCAGACCTCTACCAGAAAACAGCCGCCCCATGTGGCAGAGGGATTCGAGACACGGGACCCCGCTTATCACATGGGATACCACCTCGGTGGTATGATTTTAACAAGTTGTCACAGGATAAATTAGAAGTCTGTGCCAATGTTATCAGTAATGGGCCTGCATCAGCCGATACGATACGCTGCAAGCCTGAATCGGCTATTTTATAATAATTATAAAAATACCAAAAAATACCTTTTAAACATTATTTTAAATTTATTTTAATGGTTTTGACACATGTCACGTTATGATTGATAGGTTATAATTTTTTATTATTTTTTGGCCAATATAGAACGATTCAGTTGAGTATCTGTCGGGCCGATTCAGCAGCTGAATCGGTGGCCCAACGATTCATGGCCCGATACTGCTCAACAAGCTTTGATCAGGGGTGTGGAACTGAACGAGTCTCGAAAAAGAGAGACAACGTGCGGTGCATAGTGAGCGAGCACTGAAGAGCAAAAGTTAATTGACAAATAGTTGAGATATAAGTCCATCATCGAGAAGCGGATGTCCAATCAGTGCTAGTGTGTTTGAGAGGTTCAACAATGTGTGGAACTGACAGTGAAGCGAAGATGGATGAAAGTAGAATCCAAGGTTAGAAGGGAAGGATCCCAGATCTTGTGATTAGTACACTACAGTTTTTGTAGAATTCAAGTGGATAGAATTTCTCTGACATGAATTGTTGGGCTAGTTATCTAGCCATGCTAGCTAGATCGGGGGTGATGATGCCATGGAAAGATCACCCCTCTGACTCTGACTGGTGTGTCCCAAGGTGAGGAGCATAGTGTTTTGTATAGTTTCTTTAATCCTCAATAAACCAGTAATGGTTCGCCAAACCCCAGCTTGTAAAAAAAATTTTGGCTACGCCTCGTCCCAGTGTCGTCAGTATCAATGTGAATATAGGCCGATTCCGATCGTATCAGGCCAAAATAGATTAGATAAGGGCTGATTCAGCCCTAAGTTGTTTTTTAATATTTAAAATTTTTAAAACATTTGATAATTTTAAAATATTTAATAAACTTTTTTAGTTTTTAATGATTTTTTGATATTAAAAAGAAGAAAATTACCAATTCAGCTTGATTCAGTTGGACTCCCCGAATCAGCCGATTCTCTAAAACCGATTTATAAATCGATTTCCCAGTTCTATAAAAAAACAGTTGCTAGTCCTCTCTTATAGTGTGCCACCCTCTAGAAGGGTGTAACTACCTAAAAGACACTTGCTTCAGTCGGCACATTGTGATAGGTAAAGAATTGTTTGAGCTTAAAGATCCACTCATGCACATTTTCTTTCAAAAATAAAGGGACCTCAAAACTAAGTTTCATACCTTAATGTTGATCATATGGTGGTTCACTTAGAAGAGACTCATTCTGGCACTCAAATCGGTCACCCTGAAAATTGACTCTTTGGTCTGAGCCATATCTGGGAGTGCAAAGGTTCTCTATTTGATCGACTACGGTTAAGAAAATCCTCTTGATGCACTCAAGCTTAGTGTTCTTTTCGCAAGTCTCTTAACACTGCCAAAAAAGTTTGGCTTGCTTCTCCTCATAAAAAGTCTTAGCCTGTTCTGCATGCCTGCGAGCTTTCTCGCTCTTATCAACTCATGGGGTTTATAGTATATCCATATGAAAAACATCACTCTATACCAACTTGTTGCACCCAGTTGATTCGGTTTGGAGCTTATACTAGAAGAGAACCCCGAGCTAGCAACAGATGAAAACTCTAGTTTGAGCCCCACAAAAAGTGAGATGATCGTGTCTGTAGTTCTTAAACATATTTAGTTGGGATGGACGTGTCGAGAGTGCTGACCCTTACTGGACACAATACGATAGAGGGCTAAGGGTAATTACATTGTAGGATTTAAGTGGTTTTAAGAAAAGATTAAGAAAACAAAAAAATTAGGTAGACTAAAAATGACTCAGAAGGCTAATCAGAAATGGAGTTCAGTTCAAATCTGGTATAAATTGAACTAAGAGATTGCTAGATACCTAGGGATGTGTGTCAAGGTTAGGATAGGTTGATAGAGGTCAAGGTTCACTAAAAGGTCATTAGGTGGCTGAGATGCTCAAACGATAAAAACAAGGTTTTTCAGGTTAATAGGGTAGATGCAGTTTTAGTTCTAAGGCCATGAAAAATAAGACAATAAAAGTTTATAGGTCTAGGATGTTATTATCAAAAGTTTAGAGGGCTGATTACCTGAGTTGGACTTCAGAGAAGGTAGTCCAAAAAAACTACAACTTTCGAACGGTTTTCCTAGGTAGTGCAACCTTCTTAAATCTTTAAAAGGAACTCATGAAGGACTTGAGCCCTTACTTAGGCTGAATCCACCACTACATATGTTTAGGGATGGCCCTAGACTAGGGCGGGAGACAAGGTCTCCACCCCCACCCCGTTTCAAAATCTGAACCTTCATCCCCGCCTCCATCCCCGCACGGGGATGGATTTTAACCTCCACCCCCACCTCCATCCCCGTTTCATGTCCTCCATCTCCGGTCCAAATGGGGGTGAGGCGGGGCCCCATTTCTCCTTAGTCTATAGTCATTCCTTAAAGGATTGAGGACAGGGCGGGGCAGGGAAAAGCGTAAGTCCATCCCTGCCTCCATGCATCCCCGCACGGGGATAGATTTTAACCTTCATCCCCGGCTCCATCCCCGTTTCATGCCCTTCATCCCCGATCTAAACGTGGCGAGGCGGGGCGGCACCCCGTTGTCCCCCGGTCCACTACCATCCCTACATATGTTGTGTGAGGTGAAATCAGATATATATAGAGAGAGAGAAGAGAAGAAGACATTAGAGGAGGAAGGGACATTTATGGGGAATAAGAGAGGAAGGAGAGAGATGAGAGAGAGGGGGGATGGCTAGGCTTTGAAGGAAATTTCAATTCAATATTCAATTGTCAATATGGCTCTCCACGACCTCCTTATATAGGTGGAGCTTGTGTTGAATCCTAAATATATAAAGAAATCCACTAGACTAGGATGCCTACTTAACTAAAAACTTTTTAAAAGAATAACCTAATTAAAATACCCATCCATAATAATTAACTAACTTAATTAACTTATAGAACTAGGAGATGTTTCATAAGACTCTGTAGCATTACACGCCCCTTAAGTGAACCCCACTCATTAATTGTCATGCCTTCGGGGCTTGACATGTATCCTACTTCTCCTTCTCTTGACTTGGACTTTGGATTTTTAACTTGTTAACCATTAGAGAAGCCATGTCAGTTGCTACATCATCAACTTGGGATCCACATTATGCTGGTCGACCCCAAAGGGTTCTGAAAGTGATGTTTGGATCTTGAGCACTGGATCTGAATCTAGATCTTCTACTATACTCTAGACCATAACTGATCTAATTTTAGTAGACCTGTGGATATAGTTGGGTCTCAAATGTAGGCTTGTAATGAAAATGGGTAGAGTCGAGTATTGTAAATGAAGACCCAAACCTCTTTAGAATCGACCCGTGTTTTGTAACAACCCAAATGGTTCCATATAATGTAAATCCAAACCAACCCAAGACTGATTTGATTATGTACCCAAACTTGTTTTATTTTTCAGCTGAGCTTTGTACCCAAATCAAACCCCTTGAAACCCAACCCACTATTAGAACCCAAACCCATTTTTTAATATGATATATAATTGATGTTTTTTTCATTTCAACTTGAAATAATTTGCTGGTATTGAGATATTCTTTTTATATTTAGATTTTAGCATTATTTAGAATAGTTATAAATTTCTCATTTGTAAGCATATAATCATTAAAGTAGTTGAGCTATTAATTTGCATACTTTTTTGTATTGGCTTGTAATTAAGTCTAGAATACCAACAAGGCCCAAGCTAAAACATGAACCCGTTAATACTCAAATAGATCACACTCGAGCCCGTTAACCTATATGGTTCTATATTTTTTAACCATACCTAGATCAGAACTCAAACCTGAATCAAAATCGGTCAACTCTGTGTCTAATTCTTAGAATCGATTTAAAAAATGCGTCTATTGAAGGCACAACCTGATTATACCTGAACGAACCCGTTAACCTATATGAATCCACAATTTTCAGCCATACCCAAACCCGAACCCGAAAATGGATTAGATTGGGTCAGGTTTGGGTCTAATTCTTCAACCTGATTTGGAATCGGTGCACCCATATCACAATGAATGTCTTTAGTCACACTGCTCGATAACAAATGGAGTAGTTTCCCAAGAAGCAGCCAACTTATCAGCTATCTACAAAAAGAGACCCAATGTTTTGATTATTACATTTAGCTACCTAATTTATTTGAATGCATTTCAAATACTAGCCTGAAGTCTAAAATGACATGTTTGTCCTTTTCCTGATCAAAACAACTCAGCTTATGCTACTTTCTAATTAAATAAGGGTCAATTTACTGATTCTAGGACCAAATGTGTCTTGAAACATAAATAGAAGAAGCATGTGGAAAAATGTAATAATTGAAACATTGGGCAGCTTTTTATAAATAGCTGACAAGTTAGGCCGCTTTTGTAACTCTTAACAAAACTGATCCACTAGGTCCATGGGTGACAATATCCTCACTCTCTTTCCAAAAGTTCGATTCACTGTTTAGAAACATAATGCAGCTGTAGCTTGAATTGCACCTACTTATCACTCTAGAAAAGTTAGATCTCAACATCCAGGTCATGCTAGTGCTGTGGACGCATGCAATTTACTCCTTAGTGGGACTGTATTGTCTTCTTGCTTAATTTTGAAGGGAAGATTGGACTCATAAGTGAGTTGTAACCCACATGTGAAACAGAGTTGCTTGGATGTTTATGTTTTGCTTTTGGGGGATTGTTATGTAGACAAATAAGAAGGCATGTAGGTGATTTAGGAAGTCATCAAGACAAGATAGTATCTCCTCATGCACGTCACTATCTTTAAGATTTATAGTTGGCATGCTACCACCGAAGCGCACAGTTACGCAGTGACGAAGATGACCCGAACTTTATTAATTTTCAGTTTGTGAAAATGGTAGGAGAGCAGAACACTCGACGATTTAGAATCACTTTGTTCAAGAAGTAGCAGGAGGCCGGCTGCTACGTACTAGTAGAGAAACCACGTATTTCATGAACCATGCCTGGCAGACTCGCCCGTTCAAACCAACTGTCTCGGTAGCTCGCTCCGATTAACCGTTCGTGACCGGCTGTGACTCCTGTGTTTCTCGTCCATTTCACCCAACCCGTCCTCTTGAGTCTGCACGGATACAAAGGAACTTCATATCCCTATAGGTTCTTTTACTCAAAATGTTCATTACCTTAAAACGGGCTTTATGCCATCACCACAGGTGTATCTTTATTGTTATTTGGCTCAAAATTATGCTTATGTGGAACTAAGGTTTTTGGCAAAATAACCTCTTCTTTTGCCTAGTTATTTGGAAAAGCTTTTTGAAGAGAAAAAAATCACTTTATGAAAATTGTTTAGCTCTATGTCTATCATTTTTGAAAAACTGCTACCGTTTATATCAAGGAGAGTTGTCTTAGAGAGCATGGCCCTCAAGGGGCATTAGATCTTTGGCTTGTCAAATGGATATTGATTATTGATATAGAGAAAAGGTTTTAAATTTACAACAATTCAAAAGTGACATCCTAAGCTCGATGGCATCTACCATGAAGATCGAAAACCAAAAGATTCTCAAACTATCTCAGGTTGATGGAACGAACTTCAAACACTGGCAGAACAAGGTTATAATTTTCCTGACCATGGCCAAGGTGGTGTACATGCTCTTTCAAGGTTGTCCTCCTGAACGAGAAGAATATGCCATTGTTGAGAACAGGAAGCACTAAAAATGGATGGAAGATGACTTTGTGTGTCAATGACACATCCTGAATGCATTGTCTAACCCATTGTTTGACATCTACTATGAAGTAGACTCTGCGAAAAAGCTCTCAGAAGCTCTTCAGAATAAATACAATACAAAGAATGCAGGTAACTATAAATTCCTTGTTAGTAGATATATAGATTTCAAATTTGGTGATGATAAATCACTTCTACACCAAATCGATGAGATGTAGTTGTTGGTTCACCAACTTAGGATAGAAGGCATGAATCTTGATAAGTTTTTTCAAGTAATTGTTATAATTGAGAAGTTGCCCAATTCGTGGAAATACTATCATAACATGTTGTAGATCCTTTCCCATCTTCGTATTCAAGAGGAAGCTCATCATAAAGACAGAAAAATAGGAAGTAAAAGAAGTTGACACCAAAGTGAATTTTGTGGAATGTAAGTAAAGATTCAAGCCCAATTTGAAATCTAAGTGTAATGCTCCAAAAAAATTTCCCCCAAAAAATAAAGCCAATTGTTTTTACCTTTATCAAGAAAATAGAAATACAACAAAAATATTTATTTTTTGTTTCATTTATAATTTTCAGCGGGTTATAGATATTTAACCCAACACTACCATTTCATAAACCAAATTGAATCATTCATAAAATTAATAAATCGTTTACAAAATGAGTCTTAATAATAATAATTAAATATTCAAAGCAACATCCCAAGAACACAAAATTAGTGGTTCTTGGTGCCACTCAAAGCATTCCACAACCGCTCCAGTAAGTTTACTCATTGAGTCTTAGTAGGAAAACAATAACAATGCATGTGTTTACGATATACATCTATTGAAACATATGTAATGGAATTTCATATCATATCATGATGCAATGCAGTGGACAAATATGACAATTAAATCCGTGCAACAATAATCCAGAAAATATAAATACTCACAATACAACATTTACATCACCCTAGCACATTTGAGTACAAATTCAACATAAAGTAAATATGCTCATGCATAATACTTGTTTCTTTATTTATTCTCCTGTGGGTACTCGCAGGCCAAGGCAACTATGACAGAAGAAACCACTCAGAGTTTATTATGCTATATAAATCAATAACCAAAGTGACTAACTGAAACTAAAATCCAAAAGGGTGGTATAATAACCGAGAGAAAACCCTAGAGGCCAAACCAAAACAGAATGCATCACAAACTTCTACAGAAGAACATGAATATACCACCTAAGGCAAATTGGTAGTCTGACCCCTTAACTTCAAGGACTAGAGACCTACAAAGTCATTGTCATTCAAAGCATGATAACATCACAAAGGTCCAACAGAGTTTTGTACCACCTATCCTCTACAAGGTAAGCTCGAGTCTAAATGAGTTCTCAGTTATTATTATTAGAGGGTTTATTGCATTGCCTCATATGTGCCTAAATAATCTAGCACCCATGGCTCAATAGCCCAAGTACCCATCAAAGGTAACTTACCACACTGCCTTCTTGGCATGAGTCCCATACTACATATTTGCGGTAGTTACATAATTTTATTAGCTCATTTAGATTGAACCATTCAGTATGCTCTGGTGCTTTTAAACCAGTCAACCATTAAATTAAGTTATGTGTGCATGTATATCAATATTATAACTTGATGCACTTACAACACCACATTGGTCTATTTCAACCATGTGCCGAGTCCTGGGTGATCCAATGTTCATGCATATTATTCACTCTTTACAACACAATTACATCGCATGCCACACCGCATAACTCATGCACTTATGGCACCAAAATAATTCTTTGAACCACAAGCTTACTTATGAGCATAAACCTATCTATGCATTATTTTTTTCATTACAAGTATATATATCAACCCACATGTTGCATATTATTATCATGTCATTGGTATGTTGCAAATATAAATAGCATGCAACACCTATCATTAACATGGTGCACATGTGACTTGCATGACACATATAACATTAACATGCACAAATCATTAGCAAACATATGCACCCCACATCATGGTTGGATTTCACATTATAATCATGGCCTTATATGCATATTATCATATGCATAATATCAACATATATAACATCTCAAAATAATATAGATATTCATGTATTCCAACACATCCAAACCAAAACACTTTATGTAATAACCACACTTTTTGTACCACACTTTTGTAATAGTCACATGTGGCACCAAAATAATTCTTTGAACCACAAGCTGACTTATGAGCGTAAACCTATCTATGCATTATTTTTTTCATTACAGGTATATATATCAACCCACATGTTGCATATTATTACCATGTCATTGGTATGTTGCAAATATAAATAGCATGCAACACCTATCATTAACATGGTGCACATGTGACTTGCATGACACATATAACATTAACATGCACAAATCATTAGCAAACATATGCACCCCACATCATGGTTGGATTTCACATTATAATCATGGTCTTATATGCATATTATCATATGCATAATATCAACATATATAACATCTCAAAATAATATAGATATTCATGTATTCCAACACATCCAAACCAAAACACTTTATGTAATAACCACACTTTTTGTACCCTTTTTTGTGATAAAATAAATAAATAAAATTTTCTTAGTTAAATTTTATATAAAAAACATGTTTAATATGATTTTTCTAAAAACCATGTTCAGTTATGAGAAATAAAAGAGGGTTAAGGGAAAAAGCATAATTTTAAAAGCATATTTTATAATTTTAAACATGTGGTTGCATTCGTATTGAAAAATCAAGAAAGGTGGTGTTTATTTCATTAAAAACAGAGTTAAAACTGATTCAGAACTCGCTTGACAAAGTTTAAGGGTAAAATGGTTATTTCAAAAAGGTTTTAGGGTGACCTAAGGGTCATATTGGTCCAGTTCAATGTTGACTGAATTAGGGTTATAATGTTATTATTTTTTACTTTAGGATATATTAGTAAATCCTTAATTTGGCTAGGATTTAACTAAATAAAGATAACTTAGACTTAGTTACATTAACTAGACTAGAGTCTAGTTAATATAACTAAGTACCCTAACTAAAATTAAACTAGTTTGGATCTGGATTGTGTCACATGGGACCCAACCCAAGCCCAAAACCCACAATACATGAGCCATAACACGTATTTCTTTTTTTTTTACCATGTGTTGACTTATGTTAGTCATTTGGTGAATGAGGTTCACCAAATGTTGCATAACTTGCAATATTTGGCACCACATATGACCTCTCCTTGTACTATAAAAACCCCTCAACTCCTCTTACACTCTCGTTCAACTCCTGTACGAAGTCCCTTTCTCTCCCTCTCTAGTTTTCTCTCTCACTCTCTCTTAAACTATCTCACTCCCTATCTTGTTGTTTGCCTTAGCCACTAATTTCAACCACCTCTAGTGGCTGCCATTTCCACCAACCACTACATCTAACTAGCTGCAATTACCCTTTTTGTCTCCTTGCACATCCATCTTAAAGCACACACCCGATTTTTAGCATGAGCCTCGAGAAAACTACACGCAATCACCCTTGTTTACGCTCATCAAGGTAGTTTTTTATACCCAAAAGCTTGTAAATTGCATGTTTTTCATAAATTATGTTTTAAATATATATTTCTATAAATATATTGAGTTTTGTCTTGCTCAAAGGGTCAACTCATGTCATGCAATGAGTCAATTTCCTGTTTATCGCCTTGTTCCTCGTTGTACTTGGTCTGGTAGGGTTAACTTATGCTCTGCAAAGGGTCAACCCCTACTGCCCTTACACTCTGGAGGGTCGACTCCTGTAAAGAAAGTTGACCCCTAGCATTTGTTAGGTTCTGCAGGTGTTGAACCCTGATCTACAAGTGTCGACTCCTGCTCTATAGGTATCGACTTCTGATCTGCAAGTGTTGACTCCTGATCTGCAAGTGTCAATTCCTGAGTTGTTATAACAACTCTTGTGACTCTAGTTGCGGATTTATGATGGTTTAAACCAGGTAAATATTTTTTAACTTGTAACAAGGAACTCGAGGCATTCTCTAAGCTTCAACCTTGGATCATTGGCAAACATACCTTGCACATCTCAAGGTAGGGATTTTCATACGCTATTTGCATGTGATTACACGATATTAAAATATATAATTATGTTTGGAGTTTTGGTTTCAACATCAGTTTGAAGGTGGATACATGAACTATTTGGAGTAGGAGTCTACCCTTATTTCTTAAAGGTCAACCCCTACAACTTGTTGTATAGTATTGGTTGTGGAGACCCATGAGGATTGACCCTTTTCACTAAGGGTCGACTCTTCCAAGATTTTGTTTTGATCCTTATGATGGTTTGAGTCGACTTTTCTTAAGAAGAGTCAAGCCTTCTTCATAACAAGTTGACTCTTCTGACTATAAGTCAACCCTTGTGCCTTGATAATCAATTCTTCTGCACCAGAGCCGACCCCGAAACTTGGTGAGTCGACTCCTAAGTTGGGAGAGTTACCTCTTAAGTTGGAATTGTATCTCCTTTAACTCTAGCTATATGTTTGTGATGTTTGAGCCCAGATAAAAGGCAATTATAATAGTACATGTAGAACACACACACACACACACACACACACACACACACATATATATATATATATGAGATTAGACATGCATACTATATAATTCGAATTATGTAGAAATTATGTATGCTCAAGATTTAGTCATTGTGTATTATGAGATACGCTTGTTCGCGTATGCATGCATGGAACTTCATACTTCAAGGTTCAATTTATGAACATATGGATGTTTATGTGATGTGACATATGGCTATGATTCTATCTTAATATGTCACATGATGTGATACATGATATATGATGTGACATATATTTTGATAATATGTGGTTTCTTGTAATTTGGTGTATATTCCTGCCAGGCTTTCATAAGTTTGCCCTCGTTTTATGGGAACCAAATTTATCAGAGTTGCACAACATAACAAATGCAAGATGTTGTGGCGCTATTGACAAGCCAATCATTTTTCTTTCTTAAGCACTAAATTTTTAGTATTGTTATCCACTTTAAATTTAGTATAATTGTTGTTGAGTAGAATATAACCTACCTGAGGTTTCAAACCTGAATTAAAAGATGCTTCTGCTAATGATTTCAAATGATAAAAAAAAGTTTTATTTTTTATGTAATTTTAAAAAAGGGTTAAAATTTTGGGGCATTATAGTTTACATTGCAAAACAGTTATTTTCAGAACTTTATTTGACATTTAAAAATTAGTCATAGTTCATCCATAACAGGCTAAATTCTAGGATTTTTACTGGATATTCATAAATTTTCTAATGATATATAAAAGAAAACTTGACCCTAAACGCCTTGCAGATTAGAAATTAAAAATAACACAAGTTCCCACTGATTTTTGTTCTCAGAATAGACTTGTCAAATCTGTCCCTCCAAATAGAACGTCAATTAGGAATTATGCAGAACAGATACAATTTTCTAATTTTTATAATGAGTATATTGATATGTCTAGTGTCAATCCACAAAAAAACTAGACTTAATTTCAATCAGCCGAGAATTAAAAATATTGTCACCTCTACTGGTTATTGTCATTTAAGAGGTAAAATTCAAAAACTTTTAGGTTCTGAACTCGACTTCCAAGATTTTTCACTTTTAAAGCATAAAGGTTTGAACTATAATATTTTTATGGTGTATTTTCGTATAATAAAACTAACTCTCATAAAAATCTCAACCCTAAATCGTGAATCTCTTGGCGGATATGATTTTCACAAGACTTTAGTTGTCCCAAATGGTTCATAGTCAATAGAAAAACTGTATACTTGATTGTAGAGTGTATATTTCCTAATCCAGAATAGTTTTAGCCACAATTTTCTTTTTGAAGCTTTATCAATGTGTCCACAATCACTCCATAAAATCTCAAAATTTTATGGCTCCCGATTTATGAGAACCAGATTTTTCTTTGAGTTTGGTCGAATAGAAACACTATATGTGCTTTTTCAAAATCAACAAATCATGCAAGGAAGCAATCCAACAAATATTGGTTGCATGAATATACATAAAAATCATGTATAGGCATTGTAATCATGTTATTCATAATCTAAACACCACTCGTAGCATGTTGATCACACAAAAAATCTACATATAGCATGAAACATTATTCTACATTAAGTGTTTCTTTCAAGAATCCATCAAGAACATTATATTCTTTATCAAAAGCATTAAAAAATATATCCATTATATACAACATAAATATGATTTCAAACATGTTATACATTCATTGATTAACATATAACATGTTGTATACACAAAGTTTCAAATGTCATGCATAGCATAAACCATTTTTCCCAAAAGAAAGCATGCATAAACCCAAAATCAATGTTTTCATCCATGGCTTTTGGATATTGAATCATTCATAAATAACTAATATCATATTCAACATGGATATGATTAAATACATATAGATCATACATAAAATAAACACATAATATCAATTTGTACATTAAAACATTTTTCAAAAAATCACATAGATTGGTTTCACCAAAACTAATTTTCCCAAAAGTCGTTTTGGAGTCTAATACCACCATGATCAATATCATATCAAACTTGTTATGTCATTGGACTGATATAATATATAGGTCATATATAGACTTCACATAATATAAATCTCAAACACTCATCAAAACATTTTTCAAGAAAGAACTTGGTTTCTCCAGAAATGATTTTTTCAAAAATCATTTTGGAATCCATACACCTCCAAAATCAATATAATATCAGTTTGTCATCTTATATAACTGATATATGTATATTAATGTATGCATATGCACCTTAACACTAGGCACATACACTATGTTAGAATGTCTCTACTTCAATGTTGGAACAAGAATACCAAAATTTTTGGATTGATGGGATCAGTTGGATCAAAGCATCCTCCAAATTGTTAGAACTTCCATCCAACTAGCTATTGTAGCTCCAATGGATTGACAACAACCTTTGAGATCAATGGAGTCTCCTACCCAATGGGAGAGAGAGAGAGAGAGAGAGAGAGAGAGAGAGGCCAATAAGGGGAGCATGTGAGGGTCTTCTTTTAGAGATCAACACCAAACCTCAAAAAGGAAATATGAAGTTAAATAACAACCTTATCTCTTGATTAAGATTATTTACATTTAGGCAAGTCTCTCTAAAAACATGTGGGAGTCTCAAGACCTTCTTTATTCCTTTCTCCTTTATTTAGAGTCCCATTCCAATATGGTCTCTCTCGAAAACATGTGGGAGGGAGGGGGTTTTCACACTTACTTTAACCAAAAATACTCATTTAAGTAGGTTACTAATATAAATGTAACCCTAGATTAGTTAATTATAATTAATTAAAATTTCTAATTAACATAGCTAATTAGGACCCCAAATAAATTAACCAATTTAATAATGTAAAGAAGGAATGTGAGGCATCTTGGCTTGGGCATGAGCCCCACTTTCCATTTATTTTCATTTGTCTCCCCTCCTCTTGGATTCTTATTCCAAGAGGATCCAAATCCAATGGAGCATCCCACCCTTGGGTTCCACTAGATCCAATAACCACTTTAGATCCAAATTTTCAAATGTAAATTCAAATTCATGTTACAATTAAATCCCAAATTCCATTTCAAATTGAAGTTTAAATTCAAATTAACTTGAGATTCAAACTTAAATGAAATTCAACTCTTGATGAAATTCAACTCTTGATGAAATTAAATTCTAAATTGGAATTCAAACCAATATGAGACATAAATTTTATTCTTTTATTCGTCAAATATTAGGAAAAAAATCACAAGTGTTTCACTAAGAATAAGATACCTAAATATTTTAAAAAACCAAAACATGTGGTGGTTTTATGTTTTGTTTATGGCAAACCAAGACACTATGCAAGAGAGTATCATCACCGCTAGAGACAAGACACCAAGGCAAAGCTCCTGAATAAAATCTAGTGGTTGTAGTAAGCTTTGTTTTTATGGTTCAAATAGACAAAGGGTAGTGTGTGAATTCTGAGTCTACAATTCATATTTGTAATGATCGGAGTATGTTTGATACATACGATCTTGTGGGGGTAGACAATGAAATCTACATGGGAAACTATTATTTTGCAAAGGTTGAAGAAAAAAGAATTGTGAAACTGAATTTCAAGTTCGAAAAATGTCTTAACCTCATGAATGTGCACCATGTACCCATCATGACAAAGAACCAACCATCCTAAGCAAACATGGTTTTACGTTAGTGTTTAAATCCGATAATTTAGTATTGTCAAATAACTGTGTATTCATTGGAAATTGTTTTTTTATGATAGAATGTTTAAACTAAATGTGATAAATGATAATATCTAAGTTTCCGTTTACTTGCTTAACTTTTTTAATATATTACATGCTAGACTTTGTCATGTGCATTATGGTTTCATTAAGAAAATAGGTAATTTAGGATTAATTCATGTTTTCAAGCATGATCATTATAATAAATGCAATGTGTGTATTCAAGTAAAGTTTTCCAAGAAACCTTTTCATGGAATGAACAAAAGTACTAAATTTTTTTAACTCATACATACTGATGTTTATGATTTGAAAAACATTTCAATTCGTGGGGGTAATATGTATTTCATAATTTTCATTAATGATTTCTTTAAATTTGCTTATGTTTATCTTATGAAAAGCAAAGATGAGTCTTTTGAGAAATTTAAGATATTTAAGGCTGAAGTTGAGAATTTTCATATGACAAAATTGTTTCATTTATGTCAAACAGAGGTGGAGAATATTTATCTCATGAATTTATTAAATTTATGAAGAACATGGCATACATAGACAGAATATTATACCTTACACTCTCGAGCATAATGGTGTTGTAGAATGAAAAGTTAGTTTAATGCCCCCAAAATTTAACCTTTTAAAACTTTTATATTTGAGAATTTTGAGAATTTTTTTTATTGTATTGATTAGTTAAAACTTCTCAAAAGTAATTAATCAATTAGTTTAATAATAGATAAGTTTCAACTACACTAAATGCTAGAGGCATCGCATGAGCGCAAGCACAAACATATACTTATGATACTAGCATCAAGTCTAGTATGAAATCATCTGTAATCTAACCCAATTAGTTTTATTACACAAGGAAAGTCATAACAAAAACAAGGTCATAAAAATAATGCAAAAACAAATTATTCTAAAAACAGTTAAGATCTTGGGTAGGGTCATGAGAGAAACAATTAAAAAAGTAAGCTGCATAGAAATTTTCAAACCATATACAAAAATAAGAAAATGAACATCCATAAAGTTATATTATTCCCAAACCTACAAGTATATTAGTCTTTACAAGTTCTTTTTAAAGAGAGAAAACAAATAAACAAAGACTGAACTCCCATGGATCGTAATAGCTAATAGTGAAGCCTCTGAGGATGCAACTCGACACGTCCTTCATGTTAATCATCCAGAATGATATCTGTAAATATTGTTGGGTATTAATTCAACTTGCTTAGTAGAAAATTCCAATACCCAACTTGAACAAAACATATCAAGCATTCACAAATAATAACATGATGCATCATTTAATGAGTGATAGACAAGGAACACATCCCATAATTCATGCATTCAAGCAGCTATATAACATGCACACAATAGGCATTTTATCATAAATGTATCATTCCACAAAAATCACCTTTCAACATAAGCATATTCAATGCATCATAAAGTATATACAATATACATACACGACATACAAGTCCATAACAAATCATATCGTACAAGTCATGTCATTTTGTAATCAGGTTCATTCAAGACATTCAAGTCCAATACATTTCATCTCTTATGAAATCAACACATACATGTTATGACATTCCCTATTTATATAAATTCAACACATGCAAATCCATAACATGATTTCATATGCGTTCATTCATTTGCATATTCCAAGAAATAGGTCATTCATATGACCAAGTAGTGTAACTTATACGCACATGCATCTCAATGCATTACAGCCACATCAATGGCACCAATGTCAAGTCTCTCACTTGACCAATCCAGCGTGCCTTACACGTATTTGCATAGCAATGCAAAATAGCCATAACCATTGGATCAATAAACAAGTCACCAACATGTGACCACACAACATATCTTTCTCATTCATATGCATTAGCATTCAATAACATAAATATAACACAATTTTATATCATGACATTTATGCATATGACTAATGTGTTTCTAAACATCTAATGCTTTGTTTCTCTTGATTAAACAAAAAACCCACCAGATATAAAGTGGGTATTCACAACCAATACAACCATTCAGGTTGTTTATTATTCTATATATTTTATTTTGCCCCAAAGGCTTACTAGAGCACAATCCCCTACGATCAGCACAATATGAATACTTACACTTGGCTGGGAGAAGAGTCTAAAGCTACAATGTCCTTTCAGGGCCGAACCCAAACACATTGCATGATGTCACACAAACACAATATGCATATCAAACTCTCTGCAGTGATATAAGCACTAGCAACTAGGGGTGGCAAAATCTGACATGACCCGTCAACCCGCTTCTTAGCTTGGTTCGGGTTTGGCTTAAACGGGTTTATGTCATAAATGGGTCAACCCGCCTAACCCGTTTATTAAATGGGTCAGGTTCGTGTTAGGGGTATGCCAACCCGCCAACCCAGCTGACCCATTTAATAAATGCGTTAGGCGGGCGGGTCAACCCGTTTACCCGAACCCGACCTGCCAACCCGCCCGCCAACCTGTTTACTCGTACCCGATCTGCCAACCCGTTTACCCGTCCTCGACCCGCCAACCCGCCCACCAACCCGTTTACCCGACCCAACCCATTTATTAAATGGGTTAACCACGTCGTGTCGGGTTACCCATTTAATAAATGGGTCGGGTTCGTGTTTGCCACAACTGACCTGTTTAATAAACGGGTTGGGTTCGTGTTGAGGTATGTTGACCCGCCAACTCGCCGACACAACCCGCCAACCCGACCCGATCGCCACCCCTACTACCAACTAGTATGCAATGATAGTCTAGTCCCCTAACCTATGTGGAATTGGGACAAAGGCACCTCTAACCCTGTAAAACAATATTGTTCCACGAAGCTTGGACCACCCACTTCTTCAAGTGGATAAGGTCGGTCGTCAGAACAACTCATAGGGATACCGACCAAGCCCTCAAGTAGGTTGTCAAAATAGCTCCAAGAGGAATACCAACCATACCCAAGCCGACCATAAAAACAACACGGGGATATCGATCAGACCATAGTGGTTTCTATGTACAACTCTTACTTTTAAGGAAGTACCACCACTCAAACTAGGCTATCTTTATTATTATGGCTATAGGTCATTATTATAATTTTCACGAAGTCCCTAACCCTCATGGTCTTCTCCAAGAGACCAAACTATCCCAAAAACTCTATGTCATTTATTTGTGCATAGATTGCTACATACATTGAGCATTAACACCCTAATCGTAGACATGCACCATATAACTCATGATTTCAAGCATGTCACAAATCATTCAATATAATGCTCTTATCAAAATTTGCATGTATATGAAATGCATCTCATGCAATCATGCTTCTAACTAAGCATATGCCATGTTCATAAACATAGCATTCATAGCATGCATCAACATAGAAAATAATTCATGAGTCATACATACATTCATATCATGCTTCGATCATTCATGCACATCATGATTTTAAACATAATATGCATTGAACATATTACAAATCTCTATGTGACATGCTCCACACATTCAAGCATAACATAAGTTCAAACATAACATGCTTCGAGCATTTCACAGTTTTATACATAGCATGCTATGAACATTTCACAATTTCATACACATCAAGATTCAATCATACAAGCATATATAAATTCTCACAAAATATGTCATACAGAACATCAAAACAAATTCATGCATATGCATGGTCCATTACATTGTGTACTTGCAACAAAACACTCATTATCTCCATTGCACCAAAGTCAAGCACCTATGCTCTGTGCATTGATTATCCATCACGGGCATTGATGGACAATTAACATGGGAAAAGAATTGCATAAAAACCCTTTACTGGTGCACTAAAAGTGCTAGTAAAGATCCTGCTAATGGTCTGACTGGCGCTTTTAGTGTGCCACTAGAGACCTTTTTCAAAAAATATGTTTGGCTATTAGTGGCACACTAAAAGCACCAATAAAGGTCCCAAACCTTTAGGGGGGACATTTACTGGTGCTTTTAGTGCGCCACTGAAGGTCTTTTTGCCCTTTTATGCATTGATCATTCATCAACGTGTGTGATGGATGGTGAGTGCACTTTAGCTCCGATTTAGCACCAATGTGGTTTAGCACAGACTCATTACTCTCTCTCACACACTCTCTCTCTCTCTCTCTCTCTCTATATATATATATATATATATATATATATATATATATATATATATATATATATATATATATATACAACAACAACAACAACAACAACAACAACTATGCCTTCATCCCAAAACAATTGGGGTCGGCAACATGAACCAAAAAAGAAATTCATTTTGGGTCTTCCACATGAATCCTTCTCCTCCAATCATTTCTATCCAATGCCATGTCCTCGGTGAGGTTCAAAGCATTCATATTCTTTTCTATCATATCCATCCAAGTCTTCCTAGGCCTACCCCGACCTCTTTTAACTAATATATTTTCCCATTTCTCCATCCTTCTAACTGAAGTATCATTAGGCCTTCGCCAAATATGTCCAAACCACCGTAAATGATTCTCTCTCATCTTATTTTCAATGGGTGAAACGCCTACCTTTTTACATATCTCCTTGTTCTGAATCTTATCTTTTATTGTATTTCCACACATCGATCTAAGCATCTGTATCTCAGCTACACTCATTTTTTGAATATGATGTCTCTTGGCAGCCCAACATTCTGTACCATATAGTAAAGCGGGCCTAATAGTCGTCCTATAAAACTTTCCTTTCAACCGCAATGGCATTCTACGATCGCACAACACTCCAGTTGCACTTTTTCATTTCATCCACCCAACCTTTATCCTATGATTTACATCTCCATCAATTTCTCCATACTTTTGAATGATGGATCCCAAATATTTGAAATAATCATCCACCAGTATTTCTTGCTCACCAAGCCTCACTACACTCCTATCACTACTTCGTTGCTTACTAAACCGACATTCCATATATTCAGTCTTACTCTTACTCAACTTAAAACCTCTATCTTCCAATGTCTGTCTCCATAATTCTAACTTAGCATTAACCCAACTCTAGACTCATCAATCAAAATAATATCATCAACAAACAACATACACCATGATACATTTTCTTGAATTGATCTCATAAGCTCATCCATCACTATAGCAAATAGGAAAGGGCTTAAAGCAGATCCTTCATGTAACCCAACCGTTATCAGAAAATTGGTTGTCACCCCTCCACAAGTGCGGACATTGGTTACTACTCCTTCATACATATCTTTAATTATATTAATGTACTTGAGAGAAACACCTTTCTTCATCATTGTCCACTAGAGAACGTCCCTAGGTACTTTATCGTATGCCTTCTTCAAAACAATAAAAACCATGTGCAAATCTTTGTTCCTCTCTCTATATCTTTCAATAAGTTGTCTAAGATGATGTATAGATTCCATAGTTGATCTTCCAGACATAAAACCAAATTGATTCTCCGATATCATGACAACCTTCCTCAACCTAGACTCAATCACCCTCTCCCAAAGTTTCATAGTATGACTCATGAGTTTTATACCATGATAGTTTGTGCAATCTTGTATATCACCCTTATTCTTATATAGAGGCATCAAAGTACTCTTCCTCCACTCATTAGGCATCTTATTTGTCCGCCAAATCTTGTTAAAAAGATTTTTCAACCATTCTAAACCTTTCTCTCCCAAGCATTTTCAACTCTCGATAGGTATACCATCTGGGCCAACTGCCCTTCTTGATATATATATATATATATATATATATATATATATATATATATTAGTAATGATAAGATGCTCCCTGAATACCTACTCTCACCTAATAAAAGCTATAGATTTTCATGGGACCCTATGGATATAATCTACAAGCATTATTTAGTAGAAAACAATACATGTAGGTTTTTTAAGACCTTTAAAAATCAACAACTTACAATGTATTAAAATTTTATGACTTAAAAAAACTATTTTTATGTTTAAAAAATATGATCTGAAGCATGATTCCTATCAAATAAACTATGTTGAAAACATATATAAGGTCTGATTAAGAACATAAAACCTACAACTATGATTTCTAGTACGTGGGAGTAGGTGTAGCATTACTCTCTCTCTCTCTCTCTCTCCCTCTCTCTCTCTCTCTCTCTATATATATATATATATATATATATATATATATATATATATATATATCATAAACCAAAAGTTTTCACTTTGATGCAAACTTTACCGCACAAGGTGGAAAACACATGGTTAGTGTGAGGAGTTGATCAAGTAGCTTGCATGAGAGTCATGTGCATGTCATGATTTATCCCATTCTTATCTAACATGGTATTGAACTAGTAATTCTATATCTGGTTATGCAGTCATAAATATAAAAGACTTTACTGTATACTTTACCACATGAGGTGGAAAACACCTAAGAATGGTAAGACGAGTTGATTAAGTAGATTGCTAACCATTGTTTTTATTAGGAAAGGTTACTAACTTTTGGTAAATGAGCTTTCCTCACTTTAATACAGGGCAGGTTGGCCTGATTCGTCTTAGAGTAGCTTGTAATGTGGACTCATTTAACATGACATTAATGTATCATATTTGTGCTTTCTGTTTTGAGTTGTTTGTCCATGAAATATGTTTCCAGCCATGTATGAAAAACATAGTTTTTCAATTCAAGGGTGGGTTCAAGCTAATTGTCAGTCCTTAGCTGCTCGCAGCTCAATCAGATCTGGAAGCAAGCCTAACCCAAGATAATGGAAGTGGATCTGCCTCTGCCTGAACCTGGATCTTGTTCCTGCATTTCTGACCAGGTTCTTGATCTGAACTGAGCAGCTGGGCACAACCTACACTCTGTGCACAGCATTGGGAACAAAAGGCATGATGGACTAAGCTCCACTTAACTGGTACAAAATTGGATCAAGTTGATCATTCTAGACCTGCTAGCTGTTCGAGTTGAAGGACAGACAGGATATGGATCGGTTCACCCATGCCTGACCCATCAAAAACTCTGGCTCAAGCATCCATTGATGTACATAAGACATGTTCATAATCATGGGAGAGGATGGAAACTTCCAAGACCTCATTTTTTGCTTATTAGGTGGGCAATAACTTCTAAAGACTGGCAACAACCATTTTAAAAGCATATCATTTGTATTTATAGATTCCTAATGAACATATGATAACCCTTCTCATAGTCAAATGTACATCATCCTATGTTTACCATAAGCTTACACGCGGACCATTCGGATTCCCAAAGAAACCCATATCCGTCAAGTATTTTTTTTTTCATATGAGGAACCCATTAGGATCAAGCCCTAATTGGCCCCAACAGTGGTAAATCCTGAGAGAGTAGTAGGCCCAACTGTGCTACTATCTCTTGATGATGTGCATCAAGCCTGCTAAAACGTTTTATATCAAGTATGTGTCACTCAATAGACCCGAGTCAAAATAAGTAGACTGCATGCAGTTGCGTTGCACCTCAATCAGCTTTAAGTAGGGCCGACAGTAAGCAGCGCTAGCTTGGGCTTGGCCGGTTTAAGCTTGTGTCAAACTCCTCTAAGAAAATAAATGAGCCAAGCTTGAGGAAAGGCTCAGCCTCACATAAAGGAGCCAAGTTTAAAGAAGCTATCAAGCTCGATTAAGATTGGTTCATATAGTTATGTAAGGCATCTATTTTTCATGTATGTACATATTTGTTAACTAAAAGAAGGGTGTTAGCCTGACGAGCAGTCACTACAGAAATGAGGGTCGATAGCGGCGACATAAAAGTCACTGCTATTGACTGATTAATAAGGGCGACTTTAGATGTCCCCGTGAATACCTTGCCCCCAAACAAATGTCGCCATTATGGACATGTCTATAACGGTGTCTTAAGGTATCGCCGTTATAGGTATGTTTATAACGGCGACATTATATGGCCATTAACTATGTCACCGTTATAAACATACATACACCGATGACCTTAGCTATTGCCATTGGATGTATATTTATAACGGTTACATTATATGGCCACTACGAGGATGAGGGTCAATAGCGGTGACGCTTTAACGGCGATAATAAAAGTCACCATGATTGATCAACTATGGCACACATGTCGTTATAAACATACCTACAACGACTTTATATATCTCATTAAAGATATGCCTTTACTCGCGACATTATTGGGCCATTAAATATTGTTGTTAAAAACACTTTAATGATAATATTTAATTGCCGATAATCTCACTATTAAACATCAATAACAACAATATATAAATGCCATTGTTATAAGGTTTTACTATGTAACGAGAACCTTATATATCATTGTTATATGGTATACTTATAGACTCTATAATAGTGATATAAATGTCACCATTATTGAGTCTATAATTAGGACCCGACAGACCCTTTTGAACTCTCTCTCTCTCTCTCTCTCTCTCTCTCTCTCTCTCTCTCTCTCTCTCTCTCTCTCCTCCTTGCTCGGGTGACCCTGCCAGACCTCAGCCTCCCTACTTGGGTGATGCTACCGGACCCCGGCCTCTCTCTCGAAGGTATCTTTCTCTCTCTTCTTCATCCTCCTTCTCTTCTCTTCTTCTTCTCCTCTCCTCATTGTTGTAGGTGTCGAAACCCAGCCCCTGCTGGGTTCGGCTCTATAAGAAGAGGGAGTTTGCAGGTTGTTTGATGCATCTGCGGTATACTATTGTCATTTTCAACTAGTTTTTTGTTAAATATTTTTAGAATTAAGTTTGATTTGATCTTGAATATTTATATTTTAGGATTTGGTATGGTAATGATGTGTATTACTTCTATCTTTTCTCTTCTTCTTGGTTAGTATTCTTTTTTTTATTTTCTTTGTAATTCTTTGATCCTTAGTTGATTTGATCAAGGTTTTAGATTATCTACTTAAGGTGAGTTAGTTTTTATTGCATTGATATGGTTGATTTGTTAGACATTAGTTAAATTTTCATTTTGTGAATTTAGGGCACCATGATAGCTCCATGTTATCAAATGAGATTTGATGTTATGAATGTTGATTATGATTTTACCTTGTTGATATAAGACCCATTTAGTTTTACTTATTTTGGGCTTTAAAATTAATAGTGGTACTTTTCTTTCACTTTGTATTGATATAGTGTTATTGAATATTGTGAAACATGGAGATGTTGTTGCTTTCTCATTTTAAATGTTTGTCAATGTATTTGTATTCATGCTTCCATGGCCATACTCATAATATAGTACTTGTAAATGTGATCAACTTAGTAAGAACAAAGTTTCATTGTTAGAGAACTTGCATGAGCAGTATTGCAACATAAACCAAAAAATAAAAAACATAAAAGAAAGAAGTCTTTCAAAGCAGTATTCAACATCCAACTTTATCATAAGATGAAATGTAGAATTAAAATTATCATAATGTGCAAACAACTATAGATATGAAAAATATTTAGGGATCCTATTTGGAAATTTAACACACTAAATTTCTTTGATAAGTACTGGAGTTTGTCACCCAACAATTAATTTTTTCTTTCATAGAGTTAGGTTAAGCAATCAAATCAAATTTATTTTGTTGTTTCATATAAATAGGTTAAGAAAAAACCCAATCCGCATCCAAGCTGTCTAAATTTGTGAGATTTTATCAATTAGAATGCCTAAAGTCTATGATAATAAAGGAAAAAAAATATAGCATAACAAACTTTTGTTATTAGAGGACAAGTCTCTTATAATTCTATAAATAAGGATTATGAAAACATCAACAAGGAAATATAAGTTAAAAAGGGACAAAGTATGTTCAAGTATTTTACATGCAAGAGAATTGAAGACACAAGGATTCAACCACTCCTCTAGCTTTCATTTTCTATTCTCTCTCATGCTTATGTGGTCATATGATTGCAAGTGATTTGAGGTCATATGGTTGTAAATCACACAAGGTGAAATATGTCATATATACTATTATAATGAATATCTATAAAGTAACACACAACACACTTAAATTGGTTTATAAAGTAAAAGTGACACATTTAAATAAAAGTATCTATTTTTAAAATAAATCAATTAATAACATGCAATATATACAATGCTTATATTAATTTGTCATATTTTTAATGTCTTTTATGTAATTCATTTAACTTTATATAAGATAGATGGTTGTTAAGAACCATATAGGGAATTAGAATTTAGAATGAATTTGAGTAAATAAAATGTATGTAAGAATAGAACCTTGACCACCTAAATGTATATCGGTTACTGCAACATGTCTGCATCACAAGTGAAGAAGGAAGACCCTGTATTGCCATAAAGTTTTAATTGGTTGATGGATTCGTGGCTAGACTTAGAATTTGATATAAATGTAATTGAATATCTACATGTTGAAGTGTTGGCAAAGCATCTAGGGTCACAAAGGAAGTGTATTGTAAGTGCATATGTTTTTCTTCTATCTTATGCCTTTGTGTTCTTTTTTCCTGTTGAAAATGAATTCAAAAATATATATTGGTTCTTCATAATATATATCAAATTTAGTGTTATTATTGTTTAAAAGTGAATATTCTTGTATAATTCAATTTTGTACAGTATAGTCTGATCTAATATTGTTCGCATGCAACTAATAGATATCGATATATAGTCGTTCATAACAAGGACATGCATATTCTTCCTCCTCATGGAATGGTTCACCACCTGCCAGCCAAGGTGAACACCTAGACTAGATTCACTTCATATCACATGTGGGTGATACTTAAATGGAGGAAGAGATGCTCCCCCCAAACACTTGTAAAACCTGAGATTTTTCTCTAACAATTGCATTGAAAAAATGATGAATTTTTATGTGTATGTATGACATGAATGCAAATTCTTGATTTCCTTGATTTTCTTAAAATTCTTGAATTTCTTGGCTTTCTTTATTTTGACTAAATATGAAATTCAGTCTCAAGTTATGAAAAATATTGCAAGAATAATTATAAAATTCAAAATATGTAGATTAAACAAGAAGTTAAACAATTTGAGTACTTTTAGATTTTGGACATTGGATTTGGATCTAAATTCTAGCATTTGAATCCAATATGAATTTAAAGTAATAAAATGGATTGAGTCTAATTTAAAATGTTAATTGGATTCAATACCAATGGATTGGACCCTCATATGAGATGGCTTATGTGGACCCCAATTGGATCCAAGAGTCCTTGTAGTTTGAATCTCAATTTCATTTGGTTTGATTAGAAATTAATTAGGATTTTATTGGAGAAATTAGAATTTCTTAATTAATCAATTTGTTAATTAGGTAATTAGAAGATCAAAGAGGGTGAAATGTCCCCCGCCTCTTAGAACATTAGATAACTTAGCTAATCGTTAGTGGTTAGTATGGTGAAAAAGTCAAAATAAAAAGAGTCCTAATTAAGTAAGAGTTTTAAAGAATATATAATAATAATAATAATAATAATAATAATAATAATAAATTGGTAGTTGCTCTAGGCTAGGACTCTTTCCCTCCCACACATTTTTGGAGGAGAGAGTTTTGGGTTTCTTGCAAAAAATCAGGAACAAACACATGCATTTACTACAAAAAAAATCAGATTTTATAAAAGAAAATTCCCGCATGAAATAACAACTAGACTACGCACCTGGAATGAAAACTATATACTATCAATGACACCTTAATGAAACCAAAGCAAACAACGAATCTACCTAAACATGATACTTGGTTTATGCATTTAATCATGAAAAATATTAAAAAAAAAGGAAAGAAACAAAGAGGATCAAGGAGGATGAACCATGCTTAATTTATGTTGATGCAAAAGGAGGGGTCTGATCCATCATTCGGATGGATCCCTCTACTTACAGTTTTAATATGGGATATATGTTTATAAGAGGAAGAGAAACAGAAAAATAAAAAATAAGAGGTGTTAGAGGAAGAGTCTACCTTGGAAAGGAGCTTGAATCGGCTGGTGAGAAGGCCTGAAACAATGATTGGATGTGCTGGAGATGCTGCGCCGGTTGGAGCAAGGAAGTTGGGGCTGTGGTAGCTGTGGCACCAAGTTGAAGATGATGGAGGGCGTGCAGCTATGGTTGAGAGGCTGGAGCAATGATGAAGGCTTGGAGCAAAGTTGCTGAAGCCAAGGGAGTTGGAGGCTGCAGCTGCTGGACGTCCATGAGAGGGAGAGAAAGAGAGAGGGGAATTAGAGAGTTAGGGTTGAGAGGGAGCTCCTCAATGCACCAGCCGTGGGATGCCTTGCTTGAATGGGCCAACTGTGGGATAGAGAGAGGGAGATAGGGTGTTAGGGCTTTTACAAGGAGAAGGGAAAGATGCTAGGGTTGAATGAGAAGCTAAGGGAGATGCCCAGCCGTATGGTGTGTGTCTTGGCATTTGGAAAGAGAAAGGGAGTTATAAGGTGGGCTGGATCAAGGAGGGAAAGAAAAGGAAGAAAGAAAAAGGAAAGAAGGAAGAAAGAAGGAAAAGGAAGAAAAGGGAAGAGAAGGAGGGAATGGGGCTGTCGACCAAGGAGAAAGAGTGAGGAAGGAGAAGGAAGAAAGGAAAGAGAAGAAAGAAAGAAAAGGAAAGAAAGAAGAAGAAGAAGGAAAGAAGAAAGGAAGGAAAAAGAGGAGGGAAAAGAAGGGAAATTTGGATTTTTTTATTTATTTATTTTTACATGTGGCACCACCTTGGAGTGGGCCCACACGGTTTTTCAAAAAAGGTTTTCAAAGTGGGCACCACATTGGAGTGGGCCCACACGATTTCTAGAAAAGATATTTTAAAATAAATAAAACCCGAAAAGATTTCAGTGTGGCACCACTTAGAGTGGGTCCTGCTTATGACAAAAAAAAAAGGGGTAAAATGATATTGTAAAATTCTTCAGGAAGATTTTTGGCTATTTTTGGCAAATTTGAAATAAAGCTCAAAATTTGAAATCTTATACCTCTTTGCAGAGCAAATCCAATTTGAAAATTTAAAAATCGAGCTTGAAAAGAATCCAGATTATTTTATCGGGAAAATATTTCCAAATTTAGAGTCCTGGGGGCAAAAATATCAATTTTAGAAGCCCAGGGTTTGAAATTGATTTTGAAAAGCTTTTGAAACTCAAATCTGGATTAGAATTTTCAAAATTAGAGTTCTGGATCTCGAAAATGAAATGAAATGTAATGAAATGATATGAAATGATGAAAATTGATGAGAAATGATATGAAATGTAATGCAAAATGCAGACCCTGGATGAAGAATTTTAAATATTGGACCCTGATTGATAGTTGTACCAGTTCAGAAAGTGGTAAAATTGATAAAAACGGGCAAAATGGTTCAAGAAATAGTTTTTGTCCCTGCCGGGCCGGGAGTGACACTGAAAATTAGGGTTTTAGCTAGTTTGAATTGGAATGAACTGAGTTCTAGGGTTTTAGAACTCAAATGGGCTGACAAGACACTGACTCAACTAAACTTCTAGACTGAATTGTCAAGAAATGCTGCCATTTTTAGAGAAATGGTCACTAGAGTGAAGTGAGCTATGGACAAGAACTGAGTTTGAGCTAGAACAAAGGTCAGTAATACTGAGATGAACTAAAACTAAAGCTCAAACACTACCTCAACTGACTAGACTTAGCTCAATTTCAGCTAAAATGAGCTAAAATGGGCTAAAATGGGCTCCTAGACACTGGAAAATGGATTTGAACTGAAACTGAAGCACTTGAGCTCCTGGTGAGCTCAAGCTAGACTGAGAGGAATAAAATTGACTGGGAATGACTGACTCGAAGACAATTGGCTTGGATTTGAATTAGAAATAAGCTCATTTCTGAGAAAATGAACCCATTTTGGCAGAAATGACCAGAAATGAACATGACCTGCTCACTGTGAGCTCAAGTGAGCTAGAAATGATTGACATTCTAACTATTCTGAGCTTAAGAATGAGCTCCGTCGACTCTGACTGACAAGATTCTAGGATGACATAGGGGTAAAATTGTAATTTTCCAGGTAAAAATAGGGAAAATAGTAATTTTCCGAAACAAACTCAAGGTTGGACTCTTGTACTAACCTACCAGGGTTGGCATTTGCATTAGGGAGAATGTATGAGAATAGAAGAGGAAAATTTGGGGTATTTACAGATGCTCTTCTTTGCTACTAAGTTGGTTTAGGGTCGAGCTTAGTGACAAAGAAAAACACACCTAATTTGTGTTATATATAAAAAAATGCCCAGTTAGAAGAATCTGACTGGGTATGAAGAAATTAGCCCTAATGAATATGGTAGGTATGAAATGAAGAATGAAGAAGAAAGACTCACTTCATAGAAGTGAGATTCAGGTTTTGCCCTTAACCTGGATGGGATGAAAAATACCTCGTGTAGAGACGAGGGATCATAAACAAGGCAATGAAAATGTTTTCCCTAAAAGCTTTGGAAAAGGGAGTGATTTTGGGTGCCTCATTGTTGAGACTAAATAACTTTTGAAATTGATGACCTTTTGCGAGAAAATGATTGGTAGCTCAACCTCGAACCAAAATTGGACTGTTTATGGTGGGATAATGGGGACACAGGGAAGTGTGTTAATCTAAGATCCCAGTCGCTCAGATTATACAAAAGAAGGGAAGGATGATGTCTTCTGTCACCAGAGGCACCGAAGGGGCATTTGCCCTCTTCGATTTCTTCTCTGGCCGACCATCCGATAGTCGTCACCGGAAAGCATGGGGGGATCTCTTTCCCAGGCTATCGTCGTTTTGTCAGAAGCATCGTCGTTGCCGATTCACCGACATCACCAACGTCTTTTTTCTGCAATGTGGAGGCCAAAGGTGTATTTGCCTTCTTCGGTGACGACCGAATCAGGGTGGTTTCCACCAGGGTTGTCGTCAGAGACCATAAGGCACGGTGGTGGCCGCCGTCGCCGACAGACCTTTCGGTCACCGAGGGCTAACGCCGGACAACGATGTGTGGTGTGAGTTTTATAAAAATGCTTTTTAAAATAATCTTTTTAATTAAAATCAAGTGAAAGTCAGACACCAAAATTAATAAAAACTGGCTCGCATGAGTAGTGGAGTCTGGGTCGATCTCAAGGAACGAGAAGTACTTTGTATTCAACACATAATCTAAACTATGCTTTATTGCCAAAAATAAAAAAACTTAATTAAATAAATAACTAAGAGAGTGTTGCCCCTGCAGAGGGTTTAAACATATAATTAAAGTGTCTTATTACAAACTCAATTGAATTAAATAAATGAAAGAAATAAAATCCTAATCTAAAAAGAAAAGAGAAAAAGTCTTCAGTGTTTCAAGCTTTAGTCCCTTCTTGAGTTGATTTGCTTCCCTTTTTCCTTTCCTCTTTTTGTTCCCTTAATGGAACATGTAATGCATGTTTTCGTTTGCCCTCTGAGGGCTCCCTGAGGCCTTGAAGGGACCTTAGAGGACATGAAAAGGGGTCTACTACACGTTTCAACACTTTTCTGCAAGACACAAAAATAAAACACACAACAAAAAAAGAAATCTAAGAAGAATCAAAGGTAAATATGCACAAAAATCACAAAAACATGGACTAATTAACATGAACTAAACTAATAACATGAACTAACTACGAACTAACTTGAAACAACCTACACTAAAAGACAAAATAACAAAACCACCTAACTAACAATCAAGAAACTAAATTGCAACAAGCTAATGACTAACTAATTCAAGAAATCAAGAATTCATGAAACTAAAGGAAACTAAAGATCAAGAAAGCACTCAGTTGAACTAATTGATTAATTAAAATTAACAAGTGATAAAGAAAAACAATTAGCAAGAATTAAAGAGAAATCGGCTAAATGAAACTATGCTCTAAATAAAAAAAACGATAATTGCATAAAACAACTATTTCTAATTTAATCTATGAAAAAATAATTTTTGGAATTATAAGGAACTAATTATTTAACTAATAAAATAAACAAACTTTATTCTACACTACTCTAAAAAAAACTCTAATTGAATGAAAGAAAGCATATCGGCTAGATGATAAAAACACTATTTGATGAATCTACAAAAATGAAATAAAAGAAAACTTCCAGCAAGTTATTCTAACCGAAATCTATCCTAAAACTAATCTCAATCTAACCAATAATCAAGAAAGTATACTAAAACCTTATGCTAAAACTAAAGAACTAAAGATCTATTTAAATCAAGATTATCTAATGTTTAAATCATGAAATGGCTAAACTATAAAAAACAAAATCTATTATTTTTTTGTTTTATTTTTCAGATGCAATAAAACTAAACTAATCTAAATATGCAGATGATGTGATGATCTAATAAAACTATATGTGATGCTATGCTTTATGAGATGCAAAATTAAAACTATGACGAAAAAGAGGGAGAAGAAACGACTTGTCGTGGATCGCCTCCGATAGATGGGTTGAGAAGAAGATGGTTGATCCCAGCTGCATACACGCCTCCCCGACGAAGAAGAAGAAGTTGCCAACAATGATAAGGGTTTGAAGCAAGAAGAAAAAGCAGAAGAAGAAGAAGAAGAAGAAGAAGAAAGAGGAGAAGAGGTAGAGAAAGAAATCAACAAAAGGGAAAGAGAGAGAACAAGGGGGAGAGAGAGAGGCAGAAGAGAGGAGGGTTTGAGGCTGCTGAAAAAAAGTCCTCTCAGCCCTCAAAACTACTAATTATAATCCCTAATTAGGTTAAAATTTAAAATTTCAAAAAGAGTATGATATTTTTTCTCAATTTCCAAAACAGGGTCTCTTTCTGAAAAATGTGTTTTTCAAAGGGATATTTTTCTAAAACTCATTCAAAACAATTAAGTAAGTCCTACTCTAATTAAATTATAATTAAGAAAATTCTAAAACTAATAAAAATACTGAAAAATGTAGGCCTGAATTAAAAAATATGATTTTCCCAAAAATTCGATTTCAAAGCAAATACTCGAAAACAATGATAAAGATGGGTTTTTAATGCGATTTTATCATAGATCATGCATAAATAAAGATGAATAAAATGCAAATATTATGCATGATCAAATACCCCCATGCTTATCGTTTGCTTGTCCTTGAGCAAACAGAAGAGAAAATCACAAATACTAAACTAATCAAAACAAAACCCTAACTCATTTTCGTAGGAATCACGGTTATATTTAGCGTATGCAATAAGCCCTTTAAACCCCTGGGTTACTCCATTGGATGAGTAAGGTCTCGTGAGGGTTTGCAGTGATGCTACCCACAAACATCTCTATCATGTCTGCATAAAAATTTCAAAACACAAAGCATTAAGTAGTTAAGGAGTTGGTTTTCACAAATATTTCATGCCATTATATTTTCAAAACATAATTAGAGGCTTTTACAGGCCACCATAGAATAAACCATTTCTTTTACTTTTCTAAGAAAACTATAATCACTTATGCTTTATTCTCAGAAAATCAAATATATATACATGTTATTATTTATTAATCTTCACTCATATGTTTTCTGCACAGGTTTTTTCAATATTTGCTTCTAAGTAGTGAACTTTTTCTTTTATGCTCTTTTTTTTCTTGATTTTCAATTTTTTACATTTTTTCTTTCTTTCTTTTGTTGAGCACTATTTTAAATTTTCAGTTTTTGTGACCCATGTAACGAGCTTTGGGTCAGTGACTCTCAGGCCAGACGACCTTAGGGTACCAGATACAAAGTATCCCTCAGACTTAATTGCTCGAGTCACTAGATCTTCAATTTTCATAGTTTTATATATAGTCTACTTCTTGTCATGTGCAATGACAATATCTATTATGCTCTCTATAAAGTCTATGTAATGGGTTTTCGGGCCTGTAGCTCCTAAGGCAGATGGCTTTAGGGCACCAGGTGTAAACACCCCTCAGGCTCTACTTGTTCCAACCAAAATAGGCAACAAATATCAACTTAGACAAAGAAGAAATTTTCTTCGTTATCCTTTTCGACATAGGAATTAAACACTTCAACTTATGTCTAAGACCAACTACTAGGGAATATAACAATATCAAACAACTAAACGTATGCTCTTTTTTACTTTTTTTAGCTCTTATTTTTCATATTGTTCATTTGCTTAGTTTTTCAAAAATAAAACAGTGCATATTCATACTTGTAATTCAAAACAAACTCTGACATGCATCTATCGCAATTTCTTTGAAATCCACATAAACAACCATGTTTTTCTATATCAGTGTCAGAAAAAAAAATTGTGAGGCTTAAAAAAATTCTCTAAAAATATTAGATTTTGCAAAGCATTCATATAAGGTCAAACTCATTCCTTAAAAGCCCATTTTTTATGAGTTGACATCAAAAGTGCAAATACAAAGACAAAAAAATCTGGGTGTGCAAACTACACCATCCCCCATACTTGAATGACACTGTCCTCTGTGACACTCCCCCATGCTTGTATGAAACTATATGAATGCACATGAGAACAAAAGAAATAGGAGGAAAGGAGTAGAAGTCACTTAATCCACATTGTGAAACATTACCTAATATGGCATGTGAATGGCTCTGCATAAAATCCACATGTCTTAATGTATATAACTCATAAAAATTGCACAAAAATGCAATGCATGCATGCTCTATCATTTATGCTCACGAAAGAAGAAAACTAACTAAAAGTAAAAAACTACTAAGACTTCTAATAGTACATCACAAACATGGACTGCCTCCCATAAAGTGCTAAGTTTTATGTCCTCAGCTAGATGGATCTCTGGAGATCCTTTATTGTTCATAAGATCAATGGACGTGAAGTCATGCTCAATCAGAGGTTCTAAGAAAAATAGTGTCATCTATGACACTGCACACCATGTTTCCTCCAACTCTACCCTTATGCACCCTACGATAACTCTCTAGACTAAAAGGAAGGAGTTTAGTCTCCACGTGGAGACTATTCTCAAATGGTGGAGAGTCAAGAACCAAACATCTATCAATATAAGCAACGTCAGGCAAGGGGGGGGGGGGGGGGTTGATGTGAACCTGCTTGAATATATCAAGCATTTCGTGCATGCATGCCTTCTGCTTGCCAAAATCATGCGATTTGGCCAAGGCTTGAGGAAAAGAGGTTGAGGAATATACGAAGAAGGCATAGGCTGTGGGCCCTGTCCATTCTCCGTGGGCCTGGTGGAGGAGATCAATTGTGCAATGGGTGTGGCGGTGGGTTCGCCAGTCGACTTCTAAGTAGGGTGAAATGCCTTCCCACATAGAAGGGTCATAATAGAGTTGACCTACTCATGGTGGTACTCTGTGAGGTGCAGGCCGTGATACATGGGTTACTTACCCTTCGGGTTAACGACAGCCTGACTCGAGAGGCTTCCCTTGCTTTGCCTGCTCAAGGCTTCAACCAATTATCACATCTGAGTCTCTAGCTTCACTATCAACTGCGTATGAGAGTTGAGAGTGGCCTTGATGTTAGAGAAGGCCTCAAGAAGTTTCTCCTGAAAAGATGGGATCGACGTGGGCTCATGAGGAGAAGGCAAGCTAAGCTGGGGGTAGGCTTGAGGAAATGTGGGACGCGATTAACCTTGTGGGAGGTTACCCTGTCTGTGCTATGTCTGGGAAGGCAAATGGAGCGACTCTTGTGGATTTCTCCACGCAAAGTTGGGATGATTTTGCCATCCTGGGTTATAGGTGAGTGCATAAGGATCGTGCACCGATCTAGCAAAACCTTGGGTAGCATTCACTTGCTCCTAACGAATTCAGGATAGAATGGTATTGTCGAACACTCAGAAACAAAGTTTGCAGGGCTAGCGCATAGCTCACATACTTTTTCTACTGAATTGATCGAAGTTGGGTTGGCCAATAATTGATCTACTTTCCTGGTCAACTCGTCCATTTTTATTTGCAAATCATGCTCAAACCCAACTTCGTAAATCCCTCCCTTCTTAAGACCACTAGGAACATGTGTGGTCCTATCAAGTCGCGAGGATAGGGCATGATGCATGGCATTCTCACTCAATGTATCGAATAAGGTCCATACCTCATCCTCGCTCTTGAGCATAAACGTGCCCCCACATGAAGAGTCAACCATTTGCCTATCCTTCTCGGTCAGACCATCGTAAAGGTATTGCACCAATTGCCAATGAGGCACTTGGTGGTGGGGGCACCTACAGAGAAGATCTTTCAACCTCTCCCAGGTCTCATGAAACTGTTCTCCCTCAATCTGAGAGAACTGGTAATAGCTTTAAGAAACTGGTTTATCTTACCAATTGGAAAATACTTCTTGAGGAACTCACACTGCATGTGTTTCCAAGTGGTAATCTGAATCGTATCAAAGCCCTTCAGTCAGTGCTTGGCTTTGTCCTTGAGAGAGAACAGGAACAATGTCAACCTCAATGCTTCATTCCCAAAATTGTTGATCTGCATCGTAGAGTAGATCTCAAGAAACTCATCGACATGATGGTAGGGGTTTTCGTTGTTCAGACTATAAAAAGATAGAAGCATCTGGATTATGCTGGCCTTAATCTCAAACTGCGATACTTCTATAGTGGGTCTCGGAATGCAGGAGGTCAGAGTGTAAGTATTGAGAGTGAAGTACTCTCTAAGAGGATGGGTCAAATGCTGATCTTGGGTCATGGGGCCGGATCAACGAGCTTTCCTAATAAGGAACTCAGAGTTCTCGATTATCTCTGCAAGCTCGGGATCAAGCGAGGGTCGCCCTTGCATGCACTAGAGAGTAGACCGGTGCAGCAACCGTCCTACGTAAAAGGTTTTCTAACTACCTAACGTGCAGAGTGACCAAACCACAACAAACCACAAAGAAGATAAAAGAAAAATAATATGAAAAAACAGTAAACAAGCACCACGCACTTGCACCCAAACAAACATTATACAAAAAATAAACTATGAGTACAATACCAATCGTGCACAGTCACTTCTAAGAGTATCCTAATCAGTGGGTTGTGCAGAAAAGGTAAGTTGATATCTAGGGTTTGCAAACAACATGGCTCTAAACCTAAATGTAGAAAAGAAACTAAACAATCCTAATTAACGAACAAGGAAAAAGAAACTAAACAGTCCTAAGTAAAAACAGAAAAGAAACTAACAACCTATCAAAACGCGAACAAACACTGGCAATAAAATGAATACTCGTATTAATCGTTGTTCCCTGGCAATGGTGCCAAAAATTTGGTGTGAGTTTTATGAAAACGCTTTTTAAAATAATCTTTTTAATCAAAATCAAGTGAAAGCTAGACACTAAAATTAATAAAAACTGGCTTGCATGAGTGGTGGAGTTCGGGTTGATTTCAGAGAACGGAAAATACTTTGAATTCAATGCACAATCTAAACTACGCTTTATTGCCAAAAATAAAAAGACTTAATTAAATAAATAACTAAGAGAGTGCAGCCCCTGCAGAGGGCTTAAACAAATAATTAAAGTGCCTTATTACAAACCCAGTTGAATTAAATAAATGAAAGAAATAAAATCCTAATCTAAAAAGAAAAGAAAAAAAAGTCTTCATTGCTTGAGGCTTTAGTCCCTTCTTGAGTTGATTTGCTTCCCTTTGTCCTTCCCTCTTTTTGTTTCCTCAATGAAATAGGTAATGCATGTTTTCTTTGGCCCTCTGAAGGCTCCCTGAGGGCACTTTTGAGGGTCTGAAGGGACCTCAGAGGGCACTTCGAGAGTACGAAAAGGGATCTACTGCACATTCCAACGCTTCCCTACAAGACACAAAAATAAAACACACAACATAAAAAGAAATCTACGAGGAAATCAAAGGTAAATATGCACAAAAACCACAAAAACATGAACTAAACTAATAACATGAACTAACTTGTAACAACCTACACTAAAAGACAAAATAGAAAAATCACCTAACTAACAATCAAGAAACTAAATCGCAACAAGCTAATGACTAACTAATTCAAGAAATCAAGAATTCATGAAACTAAAGAAAACTAAAGATCAAGAAAGTACTCAGTTGAACTAATTGATTAATTAAAATTAACAAGTGATAAAGAAAAACAATTAGCAAGAACTAAAGAGAAATCGACCAAATGAAACTATGCTCTAAATAAATAAAAAAATGATAATTACATAAAATGACTATTTCTAATTTAATCTATGAAAAGATTTTTTTTTGGAATTACAAGGAACTAATTATTTAACTAATAAAATAAACTAACTTTAATCTACGCTACTCTAAAAAAAACTCTAATTGAATGAAAGAAAGCATATCGGCTAGATGATAAAAACACTATTTGATGAATCTATAAAAGCAAAATAAATGAAAACTTGCAGCCAATTATTCTAACTGAAATCTATCCTAAAACTAATCTCAATCTAACCAATAATCAAGAAAGTATACTAAAACCTTATGCTAAAACTAAAGATCTATTTAAATCATGATGATCTAATGTTTAAATTAAGAAACGACTAAACTATCAAAAACAAATTTTATTATTTTTTTTCATTTTATTTTTAGATGCAATAAAACTAAACTAAACTAATCTAAACATGCAGATAATGTGATGATCTAATAAAACTACATGCAATGCTATGCTTTATGAAATGCAAAATTAAAACTATGACGAAAAAGAGGGAGAGGAAATGACATGTCGCGGAACACCTCCGATAGATGGGTTGAGAAGAAGATGGTTGATCCTAGATGCACACACACCTCCCCGATGAAGAAGAAGAAGTTGCCGACGACGATAAGGGTTTGAAGCAAGAAGAAGAAGAAAAAAGAGGAGAAGAGGTAGAGAAAGAAATCAACAAAAGGGAAAGAGAGAGAGCAAGGGAGAGAGATAGGCAGAAGAGAGGAGGGTTTGAGTCTGCTGAAAAAAATGTCCTCTTAGCCCTCAAAACCACTATTTATAATCCCTAATTAGGTTAAAATTTAAAAATTTTAAAAGAGTGAGATAATTTTTCTTAATTTCCAAAACAGGGTCTCTTTTTGAAAAATGTGTTTTTCAAAGGGATATTTTTCTAAAACTCATTCAAAATAATTATTTAAGTCCTACTCTAACTAAATTATAATTAATAAAATTCTAAAACTAATAAAAATACTAAAAAGCGCAGGACTGAATTGAAAAATGTGATTTTTCCCGAAAAATCGATTTCAAAGCAAATACTTGAAAACAATGATAAAGATGGGGTTTTAATGCGATTTTATCATAGATCATGCATAAATAAAGATGAATAAAATGTGAATAATATGCATGATCAACGTGGCTTTCAGTTTATGAGAAAAACTGAAAGTCCTTTCAGTTTTCTCAGAAACCCAAACTGAGGACTCTCTTTACAAAAATGGTAACTCTGGTCGGACCAGGTATTTTGACCCAGTGGCGGGCCCGATCCATACCCATTTCAGGTGGATCGGGTCTGCTGGTACATTGGGTCAGTCCTGACCTTGGATCGGACCTAGACCCATTAGGGTTTCGAGTCTGGGTCTGATCCGGAGAGCCCAAATCCTGTTTGGACTGGGTCAAACCCAGATCCTATTTGGATTTAGTCACACCCGAGTCCTGTCTGGATTGGGTTAGACCCGAATCTTGTTTGGACCGGGTTCTGTTTGGATCAACTCAGACCCAAATCCTATTTGGATTGGGTGAGAATCCTCTTTGAACCGGGTCAAACCCGGGTCCTGTATAGACCAGGTTTGCCCTGGGTCCTATTTGGACCAGGTTCGCCTGGGTCTTGTTTGTACTGGGTATGACTCGAGTCCTGTTAGGACTGCATCCGGGTTTAGTCTGAATCTAGTTTCTCAGATCTGACTTGGTTCCTGTTGTGGAACGGATCTGGATATGGGATGGGACCGATGTTTGGATCATAGCTCGGATCCAATTTGAGTTTCAATTATGGATCAGATCTAGATCCGAATTGAATCAGTTAGGATCGGTAACAGGGTTCAAACACTATTTACACCTGAACCGGATCAGTGACCAATACAACCCTTTTTTAGACAGGCTCAAAGCTATTTTTGATCGGTTCCTTTCAATTTTTCACCGGTTTTGAGATATAGAGACCCTATTTTCAAGAATCCATGAAAAGACAGGGATTTTCTTATTCAGTTATAGGGTTTTGTGAGCTTTTGTTCATGTTTTACACTGGTTTATTAGGTCAAGAACCAGTTCAGACCCTTAGATGACTGGTTCAGGGCCGTTTCAGACCGATTTGGGGTATTTTTAGACCAGTTCCAGCTTGAGGACCCCAGGTTTTAGCCATATGAACTTGTTTTTGTTATTTTTCATGCTTTATAAGTGTTAATTGTTAAGAAATCATGACTTATTCATGTGTTTTATATTGATTAAGTTATACATAATGTTTTTAAGCATGAATTATGACTAAATTCATGATATTTTATCATTAAAATTAGTTTATGCATATAAGTTGAAACATAAACTTGTATTTTGACTATATAATATATATTTTGTCTTGAATATACATGCACTAACATGTGTGCATGGGTATGCTCCATAATTTGAATATGTTTTCGGTAAAAGATCTTGATTGAGTGACTCATGCAATCACCAAAGTGATATGAGTTGCATTAATTGATGATTCTTTGAACCTAATTAAGATTTGTTATTATGATTGTGTATGACTTTATGAAACAACAATTCTACCCAAAGTTAAGTCGTTGTGTTCCAAATTCACATAGGGTGTAAAAATATATGTGTATTTTAGCCCATAAAGTATGTCTGTACCCAAAGGTACACTGCTAAATTGCCTTTGGTTACATGATCTGCTAGTTTCACCTACTAAAGTCAATTCCTTGTGAATTGAAGAGACAAAACAACTATGAATATTGTTGTTTTCATCAAAGTGGAACAATAATGGCTCAACTATCCTTGTCAGTTTTTACTTTTTCATCACGAGTCACGTCTGAGCAATAATAAGGTCTTTTCTTTTGTTCCTTGTTGTATAAGGTTCTTTCCATATCGACAGTTATAGTAATATTTTTCTTTTAAACGGATCTAATTTCTCGAATTGAAAAAAAAAACAGTATTATTCACTCTCGATTATATGGACTTGGATTTGGCTCTTAGAACTGACGAACCTACCGCTCTTACAGAGCAGAGTACAGCAACAAAAGGATGTCTTTGAGAAGTGGAAGCGCTCGAACAGACTTAGCCTATTGCTTTTGCAATCTCGAGTGGCTAAAAATATTCAAGGCGGCATTCCTCATTGCAGAACAGTGAAGAAATTTTTTAAAGCCACTAAATCTCAATTTGTCAGTTCTAATAAGGGAAGGGCTAGTACATTGATGTCCAAACTGGTATCTATGAAATATACTAGTGACAATCAAATCCAATAACACATTTTGAAAATGAGGATCATTGCATTTCAACTGAATGACATGAAGTTCGCTATTTTTTATTCTTTCTTAATCCATTTGATTTTGACCTCATTGCCTACTGAATATGAACCCTTCAAAATCTCCTATAATACACATAATGATGAATGATCTTTTAATAACCTCTTAACCAAGTGTGTTGAAGATGAGGAGAGACTGAAGGGTGAAAGGGTGGAGAGTGCACATATGACCTCTTATAAGGAAAAACAAAGGCCAGAGCCAAAGAAAAGCTCCTTTAAAAGAAAAAACAAGAAGAAAGCCTTTGGAAAAAGTTTTAACTCTCACGCGAAAGCCAAATATCAGGCAAAAGGCTCTTCTATAAAGTATTTTTTTTGCAAGAAGGGGCATAAGAAGGTAGACTACTTGAAGCATAAGAAATGACTCAAAAATGAAGGTAATAAGTCATTTGTTTCTCATGAGTTCAATTTGATTCATATTACATTAAATAGTTGGTGGATTGATTCGGTTGTCACGATGCACATTGTCAACTCTTTGCAAGCATTTCTGAACAAAAGAGAATCAACAAAGAGTATGGAAGAAGCATCTTCTCAGAAAATAAGATGCATTCACATGTCAAGAACGTTGGGACCTACAGAATTATATTGAAATCGAGATTTATTTTAGATTTGGTTGATACATTTTATCTTTCATCCTATAATCGAAACCTAATTTCAATTTCGAAACTTGATAAGTTTGATTTTAGTTTTAAATTTGAAAACTCCAAGCTTGTTATTGTCAAAAATTGTATTAATGTAGGTTTTGCATATGTGTGTGATGGTTTGTATCGGTTAAAAACCAAATTTTAAATTCAGGAATCTCACTTTGTTGAGAACACAATGATTGACAATAAATGTGCCCTAAAGGATGATCAATCTTATTTGCTTTGGCATCAAAGGTTAGGACACATCTCGAAAGAGAAAGTCCAAAGGCATGTGAAAGAAGAAATCCTTGGATCCCTTGATTTCACTGATATAGAGACATGTGTTGACTGCATAAAGGCTACGCAGTCTAACACATATAAAAAAGATGCCAAGTATAACAATGCAAAGTTGAAGATATTGCATACAGATGTTTGAGGTCCTTTTTTACCGTGCTATACAGGTGAAAAGTATTTTGTCACCTTTATAAACGATTACTCACGATATATGTATCTCTACTTATTTAAAAAATCAAAAGTCTTTCAGGTTTTTAAGGACTTCAAGAAAGAAATAGAGAAATAAATCAGTGAAGTTATTAAGGTAGTCAGGTCTGATAGAGGTGACAAATATTATGGTCGTTTCACTGAGATGAGACAAAAGAAAGGGTCATTAGCACGATTTCTAAAAGAGGAAGGCATTGTACCTCAGTATACCATGCTTGGTAGTTCTTACCAGAATGGTATAGCTCGAACCATTTTTTTAAGCATATAATTTTTTTTTTCAACTACACCATTATGGTAAGCACTACCAGGCATTGTACCTTAGTATACCATATTTGGTAGTGCTTACCAGAATAGTGTAGCTGAAAGAAGAAATTGTACGCTTAAAAAAATGGTTCGAGCGATGTTAAATCACTCAAACATTTCCTTGACCTTGTGGGGTAGAGCTCTTAGGACAATAATGCATATTTTGAATAAGATTCCTACAAAGGCTATTCAGAAGACTCCTTACGAGTTATGGACATATATGAAACCTTCTCTATTATATATGTATATGTGGGGGATGTCCAACAAAAGTTAAATTGTATAACCTATATATAAAAGCCTTTGATCATAGGACGACTCATGGGTTTTTCATTGGTTATCCAAAAAGGTCAAAGAGTTTTATGTTTTATTGTCCATCTCATACACCATAGATAATGGAAACAGATAAAGCAAATTTTTTTGAAAATGATTCTATTAGGATAGATGCATCTTAAAGTATTAAATTTGAAGAAATGCATGATTCATGTTCTATACCTGCGAATGATAAAGACCCAGTTTTTCCTGTCATTGTTCACTTGGACAATGTCAGGGAAAGTCCGGTCAATAAACATCAATCCTAAATAGAGCAAATTGTTGATGAAAATATATAACAACATGATACAAAAGTTTATTTTGAACCACTTATAGCACCTGTATGGAGGTCTACGAGGACCAAGAAATCTTCTATCCATTCGGACTGTGTAGTGTATTTGCAAGAGTCCAATAATTTCATAAATATTGATGATGATATTTTCACCTTTACAGAAGTCATTGAAAGTGAAAGATCAAAACATTGGATCAATGCCTTGAAAGAAGAGCTTGACTCTATGACAAAGAACCAAGTGTGAGATCTTGTACCTTGAGCTGATGGAGTTAGACATGTTCGTTGTAAGTGGGTCTATAAGACCAAAACAACCTCTAAAGGTCAAGTGGAGAGGTACAAGGCTAGGCTTGTTGTAGAAGGTTTCACACAGATAGAGGGCATTGATTATAATGAGACCTCTTCTCCTATCTCAACTAAAAAATCATTGGGGATAATCATGGCCCTCGTAGCTCATTTTGATTTAGAGTTATATCAAATAGATGTGAAAATTGCCTTCCTGAATAAGGATCTAGAAGAGGAGATATATATGCAGCAACCTCCTGGTTTCAATATAGATAACTCGAATCATTTAGCTTGCAATTTGAAGAAGTCAAATTATGGACTTAAACAGGTCTTCCACCAGTGGTATAAAAAGTTCAATGAGATAATTATGAACTTTGATTTCACTGAAAACATTGCTGATCAGTGTATATACATTAAGACTAGTGGGATTAAGTTCATAATTTTGGTTTTATATATTAATGATATTCTTCTTGCAACTAATGATTTGAGTCTACTACATAAGACAAAAGTTTTTTTCCCTCTCATTTCGATATAAAAAATATAGATGAGGCCACATATGTCCTTGAAATCGAGATCCGTCATGACAGAACTAAGGGTGTCCTTAGCCTCTCAGAAATCCTATAACTATAAGGTTCTTAAAAGATATGCGATAGAGAACTATTCTCCTAGTTCGGCACCCACAGTGAAAGAGGATAAATTGAGCTTAAAGGAGTGTCCTAAAGATGATAATGAAAAGGCTCAGATGACAATTGTATCATATGATTCAGCGGTTGGGAGTTTGCAGTATACGCAGACCTACACATGACATGATATAGCATTTGTTATTAGAATGCTTCGTATATCTCAGTCAAATCCAGGCATTGTGCACTCGAAGACAACGAAGAAGGTCATGTGTTATTCGGAAGGAACAAATGACTACATGTTGACCTACAGAAAAGTTGACCACCTAGAGGTTATTGGATACTCTGATGTAGAATTAGAAGGATGTTTCAACAGTAGAAAATCCACTACTAGATATATCGCCCTACTAGCAGGTGGTGTTGTCTCATGAAGAAGTGGAAAGCAGTTTACAACTGCTGCTTATACCATGAAGGCAAAATTTATTTCTCTATATAAGACTTCGTCTCAGACCATTTGGATAAGAAACTTTATTATGGGTCTTGGTATTGTGGACTCTATTGAGAGACCAGTAAAGATCTTTTGTGATAATAAAGCATCTGTGTCCTTTTTAAATAACAACAAGAACTCAACCTCGTGTCGACACATGGAGTTAAAATACTTTGTTAAAGAAATGATTGAAAATCATCTGATATGTAATGATACAATTGGTACAAATAAAATGACTGCAAATCTCTTTACTAAAGGGATAGCACAGGGATTGTATTTCCATCATGTAAAAGAGATGAGTCTTTTTTTTATTCTTTCTGATGTATGACAATACATTATGTGATCACATTTGTGAAAATGAATTGATTCTCTATGACTTTGTGTATTGTTGATTTTGCATAAATGATCTCTCATTTGGTTAGAGAGAATATCATAATAACAATATTAAAGGACCAATAGAATGGGTTAGAGACCAACCTATTCATAAAGGTAATCTTAACATATTAAATCACTGAAAATTAATTATATTGTAGTACATGAAAATATGACATTTCAGAAAGAGGTGTTTATCTTCATGACTCATATGATTCATTCTTGTGATACAAGATAACATGTGAACCTACATGAAAAATTAGGTTGAGATAACGATATAAACCTCAATTTAGTACATTTTTAGTGTCAATGGATCAAGTGGAAGAATGTTGGACATTTCGGGTTTGGGTCCAACCCATAGGGTGACCCAGTTTGACACTATGATTAGTGGGTTGTTAATGGACAGTTAATGGGTATTAGTGGGGTGGAGGTTACGTGAATGTGGAGAGACCATATTTAATAACCACCCCTATCCCCCATTATAAAAGGAAAGCTAAGTTGTGTGATGAGTGCAGCCAACAGCCAAAAACTTAGCCGATTGCCCATATCTTTGTAATTCCCAATTGGGTTCAGGGTTATGCTCATCATCGACTTGAAGGTCTGGGCTCATTGTGGGCGTCGATAGGCTGAGGAGAACGCCGAGCACCTGTATGTCACATCATGGCATCTATCGGTACATATTTGCATTCCGGTTTTGATTTTGCGAATACACCAACAAGACCATGAAGCAAAATAAATAACAATATACTGATCATCCTCCATCGTAAACTAATCTGCAATGATTCTACTTTTGGAAAAAAGATATATCGGATCAGGAAGCCTAGTAGGCCAATCTATGTGAGGGTGGTGTGTGTTCTCCCCCAAAGACGACTGTTAGCTACATCACATGTTCGGGGGGTCTCAATGAGCTCCACGTATGTAAGCACATGGGGCTCGTATCCCCTTGTTTGTCAACATCAGTTAGCGTCAGAGTCCAGTGCGGTTGCAAAGACTTAAGTACCCTTTCTTGCTATTCTTGCCATGAAACGACGATTCAAGAAAATGACAAAAATGTCCTCCATTCAAAAAAAGGAAAACAACGGTTTGAAAAAAGGATAAAAATATTCTCCATCCAGAAAGTCGAGGATGATGTTAACTCTTCAAAGTCCAAACAACAAGACAAACCTGAAACGCTCTCTCTTTCTTTTTCGTTTAAACTTTCCATCGTCATCTTCTTCTTCTTCCTTCTCCGTGAAACACTGTATTAAGGAAGGCAAAGAGTCGGCGATCTAATGGTGATCGTCGTCCTCTTTCTGCTAGCAGTGCCCGGAATGCTGCCCTCGTCCAGCGGGCAACCGACTGTGGCGACCCCTCCGCCGCCTTCGAGGGACACCTATAACGAAATCTTCCTCCAGTACACCTACAACAGAGTCTTTCAAAGTATAATTTGTCTACCCCTATATCGACAATACTTTCGATCAGGGATATGCCTTTCAGACCACCCTGACGCTGCTCAACACGGGCGTTCGCACCCTCAAGTATTGGTGGGCATTCATCAGGTTTTGGCACCGCGAGGTCCTCATCTCAACCTCTGATGTCGTGCTCTTTGACATGACCCACCTCCCTGCCAAATCAATGGCAAATCGTTATGCGATTTTCGTAAATCGCTATATCGAGTAGCGATTTACAAAAATTGCATAGTGAAAATAAATGGCAAATCACTATGCGAAAATAGAAAATTGCTAAATCGAGTAGCGATTTACGAAAATTGCATAGCAAAAAAAAACAGAAAATCACTAAATCGAGTAGCGATTTACGAAAATTGCCTAGCAGAAAAAAAAACAAAAAATCATGGGAAAGGGTGTTACGAAAACCTCGAGCAAGAAACAACCGAAGGAAACATATGAGCATCACGATCAAACAAAACACTTTATTGCTCTTTTTTGACAGTTACAAGAGGGAAAGAAAAGAAAGAATTTATACAAGACCCCAAAAAAATTGTTCTGGGGGGCGCTGCCCCCCCCCAGAGACTCCCGCCTGCTGACCGCGCAGCGGGACCTGGGGGGGGGGGGGGGGGGGTTGCCCCCGGACCCCCCCTCCTGTAAGGGCAAAAACTCTGAATCAGGTTTCATAACTCATCAAGTTGAACCATGCTACAGTATAGGATCGTCTGCTGGATGTAAACAGAGGCAGTGTGGAGATCAGTCGGTGCTTGATGGAGCACTGTAGGATCGTCTGCTGGATGTGCACAGAGGCAGAAAGAGAAGGGAGAGAGTGAGAGAGGGTTGATGTTCATGGCCTCCTTCAGGGGGATTCCTTTCTCAGATAATCCTGCAGTGTAGGGACTGAGTCTTAAATAACCATCTTCGGGGTACTTAAGTTTTTGCAACCACTCTTTTTCTAGATTCATCGTCTTTATGGCACCAATGGAAGAAAGGGTACTTAAGTCTTTGCAACCGCACCAGACTCTGACACTAACTAATGCTGACAAACATGGGGATACGAGCCACACGTGCTTACATACGTGGGCGCTCATTGGGACCCCCGAACATGCAATGTAGCTAACGACCGGGGGGGGGGGGGACATATAACCTGCTTCGCCAATCTATCACCGCAAATACGTCTTTGCAAGATGACCAAATAACTTCTGGAATGACCTGACGTCCAGGGAGGACATCTTCCTGATAAGCTGAATTGCGTATGGTCCATAATTTTCAGCAGATAACGTGGAAAACTAACTGCCAACAACCCTTTAAGCCATGGAATCTTGAAGCTCACCGACAACCACCATTTCAATTCAGCAACCGACTCACGATGTGAAATACGTTTCTTACCAAACAATACACAAACATATTTCCAAATACTGATAGAGATGGGGCAGGAAAAAAAAAACAAATGACCAGGAGATTCTTCACATTTAAGGCAGTAAAATGTTGGGCGTTTACAACCACAAAACCCACCCCTCTCACAGGGGTGGGTGAGAGGGGTGGGGTTTGTGGTTGTAAACGCTGGGTCTCACCGACTGGTTTAACCAAAGTTTCACTTAATAAGAAGGCAGCCCCATTAAGTGACTCACACCCCTAAAAAGGTTCCTAGTTGGGATCAAGTGACTTGATTTTTAATATCCACCACACATCATGTATGAAGGGCATGTTCGTACCACAAAAAATGCCTTGATGATACAAAAATACCCTAAGGAGCTCAAAAGGACTTTCTCATGGTGGTGCTAACGTAGGGTAAAATATTAAAAAAATCACCATTGATGATGATGGCAATTTTCAATATCACTTGATATCAACACGAATCCTCGTCATCATGGTTTAAAAAACTCGCCCGAGTCAACTCAGTGACTCAGTTTGACTCGATCATTTGCTGGGTCAACCCAGTGAATGACTCAGAAATGAACAAAACTCAGTCCAGTCATACATGTATATTATATTTTTTTAATAATTATATATTATATAAAACATAATATAAATATTATATTATATATAAAAATATAGTTATACATGTATTAATAAAATTATACATTAAACATATTATAAAAATATCATATAATACATATTATATAAAATATATTGATAATATACTATAATATATATATATATATATATATATATATATATATATATATATATATATATATATATATATATATATATATATATTATAAAATATAAAGTTAACATGACCCAAATGAGTCACCAGTCAATCAAGAACGAGCCCAGTAACTGGGTAATAAACTGCTAGTCATAGGAGGAAAAAAAACTACTGACTACGAAGTTGGAGTTAAAGATGAGACATCAAGCCGTCTCGAGAATCCAGAAAAGAGAAGTCTCTTCACAAAATTAGAGGGGAAAGATAGGTCTGTACCAAGGTTGTTAAATGCGATGAGGCGAAGCGAGGCGTTGAGCCTGTGCTTCGCCTCTGAGGCATACGCCTCAGGTACTGAGGCGTTCGCCTCTCACAACGTGAGACTCTCAAGCAAGGTTGTAAATGCGATGAGGCGAAGCGAGGCGTTGAGCCTGCGCTTCGCCTCTGAGGCATACGCCTCAGGTACTGAGGCGTGTCTGTACATGAAAATTCCGCAATAAAAAAAAACAGCTCGAAGTGGGACTCTCACAACACTGGTCTGCACATGAGAATGGACGATAGCACTCATTTGTAAGAATCCTCGACTCTAGTCTAAATAGCCTCCATGCATCTCTGCACCTTGGGCGGTTTCTCCGAGTAAAAATAAATAAAAAGCCTCCATGCAACTTGCAAGTTCAACTACTTCACAGCATTTTGCCTTCACGGTTACGTTTGGATAACACCCAAGACCAGGTTAAAAAACTTGGTTTTGGGGGTAAAACCAGGATTTTCTTTGAAAACTTGGTTTGATAGTTGTTTAGGAGACACCAAACGAAGTTAGAGGAAAATCTAGTTTTTCCAAAACCCTGCCCCCACCTTATTTTTTCACCAGGAAAACCTAGTTTATAAGGCGGGGCTAGGAGAGGAGGGAGAGCCCATGTCTCTAAACCCCTCCATTTCTCATTTAGAAACCGACCACTGTCCATGCTAGACGGCGCCATTCTGGCTGTTTTACTACTGGCTGCCTGCTGAAAATGGTAAAATAAATGTGCTTTTTTTTTAAAACTTCACAGGCCATTTTCCAACCAGAAAATGCATGAGTTGGTGCTAACCTGGCCGATGGCTGGCTCTTTTTTTTTCTTTTGTTTTGTAGGTTTCTGGCCATTCCATAACCAGAAAATGGCCAGCCATTTTTTTCTCTTTTTTTTGGTTGTCTGGCCATCCACTTGTTTTTTTTGTTTTTGTCTTTTAGTTGTCCAGCCAATATTTCCGGACAGCCACGAGCCAGAAATTGGCCGAGCTGGGGTCACTAGGGAAAGGCAGCACCAACCTGACCATTCTTTGGCTGGTGACTGGCCAGAAAAATGGGCCTCTTATTTTTCTTTTGTTTTTTGTTTTTTTAAGTTTTCCCAAAACTTAGTTTTTCAGGTTTTAGGTCATTCAATTTACAAACATCAACAAAACCTGGTTTTTGGCAAACCAAGTTTGTCAAAGCAAACCGGATTTTACCTCGCGTCATCCAAAACAGAACCTAAATTTGCTCTATCAGAATAAAGATCTGACAGTTTTTATTCAATTTTATCATCCTGATAGTGTGGCTGGTAGGAACAACCTGTGAATGACACCAAGCTGAAGGAATGTCAAATTCTCCAGTGGGCAAAAGACACCTCAAGGGTCTTACCAACCGCAAGCATGCCAATATGCAGATGAAAATGGAGGGTTTCCCTTGTACACAGGTGAAAGCATCAACCGGCCAAGCGTTAGGAAACCAAGTTCGTATAAAGCCCATGGCAGAAAAGCAGTGCTGTCGCCACTCTTTCGAACACCATAACTCCCTATCTGGTTTTACATGTCCAAGGTTTCAAATGGAATAATTTATTTTCAGGGTTTGAATGGAATCCTGTTTCCTTTGAAAATAACCAGTCTGGGTACGCCAACGGCCTGTTTGGCATGAAACATTGTAGGCCCCATGCCTCGATTATCTGTTTCACCATCCATGGGAAAAAAAGGGCCTCAACCCCACCTTTCAGGGGAAACAAACGCCCACGTAAAATCAAATAGAACTTGCTACCAAGGCCCACACATTAAATCCGTAAACATACCTAAGCAAGAGCATAAATAGGCAGGAAAGGGACAAGTTGTTTGATAGGATAGTGAGCAGGTGAAGCCAGAAACTGTCTCGATGTAGAGAAGATAGATACCCGTGCATTCTCAGAATTGGGCCACATGACATGTTTTTCAAGATTTTAATTTATCCTTTTCATAACCAAATAATTGGAAAATCCCATTCTTCCTAAGCAGGCAACCTGGCCAATGTAACAGTATAGGCTGACAATAGTACCCCAAAATCAGAGATGCAGGGAACTGGCTGACTACGGCTATTGCCAGCCCTATCAGAATGCAAATAGCCTGCTTCCGGGCATTGGCAATACCGATGAACCATGGGGTTGATGCAATGCAGCCCTTCTAAACATTCAAATGGGATATGAATCGATTTCTTATAAACCCTAGTTTACAACAACTATGATATATATCTGTGCTACTATCTACCCTTGTGAGAAGGGGGTCATATGATTGCTGGGTGCAGTCTTGCACATGAATGTCCCCATGTTAAATGCCTGCCTTCGATCTCTTGCACAAACAATATAATAATGAATCATAGACAGGTAAGTAAGAGTGGTCTGGATCTATTTACATGTCTATGTATTACAATTGATAGCAAGGCAGATCTACAGATTGAGACTGCTTTGCTAGATATTAACGTAAATAAAATGAGAGAACACCACACCACGTGAAGGAATGATATGGCCATGCTTCGGATTCAACAACTTACAGGTCTCTTGTAGGTTGGTGGCAAGGAAGGGCAGTTCTCGTTCATGCGCGCATATGGCTCAATGGTGTTATACCCAGGAAACTCCATGTGGTACTCTCCCAAGATCTGGCAGAAAGGTTCCCCATCTTTGGCATTACACCAGCTTGGCAAGCGGCTGCTGTTATTCTCAAATATTTTCAGCATGTATGCATCGCGGATCTACAAAACCAGAAACAGGTTCAAGCCATGATATCCGTTTTGAATGTTACATGAAAAGTAATCTACTAATCAAAGAGGGCATGTACGCTTACGGTGAATTCTGTAACCTGAACGGAGCTGGAAATGGGTTCAAATAGGCCTGCTTCTTTGTACATTTCAAGAATGAATGCAACACAAGTTGTCGACTTGCCATCACTATATACCCACTCATCTTGTTCAGGAACGGTAAGCAATTCATCAAAGGTTATGCCTCTCTGTTCACACTCAGTAAGTATTCCACGTAAATCTAAATCCTGAGGCAAGAACAGTAGAATTATTCAAGTCACTGTGAATATAGCGGCCAGATAATTTTACAGGGCTGTATGGACAAATGCCGTGAAATTCCTAAAACAGATTTTAAAAGCTAATTACTTCTTTTTTTATGCCGTCCACCTGCATGATGCATCATGTAACCATTGAATCAAATATTTCCATCTTTTGCTACGTGCCATATTTCAAGTCTTCAAAGTTTGTCTTGCAATCTTATAATAGAAAGACAGTTCCCAAATATTTTCTTTTCCCTTTTTTCTAATGCTTACATTTCAATAGTGGTAAAGAGCAGGTGCTAGTCAAGATTAATGTAATCCTCAGCAAGGAACTTGTCTGGCATTATGCACCAGAGCTGCTGGTTCCCCATGCATCGAACTAATGTCATATGCAACAGGTTTGGGGGCAATATTCTTTAGCAAAATATTGGGTGAATATGGTTCAGCTTTTAACTTGAGTTTTGCAACTAGATTGGCTCAGATTGCCGAAATCTCAAGTTATCAGGGTATAATCGTGATTGAAAAAATGTAGGCATAAAGGTTCTCTCTGAGCATACCTAGCACACCTCTCTTTCCAAGATTAACCACCAAGCCAAACAGTAAAGAATCACCTGCAAACCCTTACGAGAAGAAATTGAAGCCACCCTACTCATGCATAATGTCAATACTTTTACAGAAATCAACATTATCATCAATACTTTTACAGAAATCAACATTATCATCTTTTTTGCCTGCAGGAGAGCCCTCAGAGATGCACAAAATAAGGCAAATGATGAACGTTTAAGCTTATGTTTCAAAACTGACTGATTCTGTTTTCAACCAGAGGGACTACCTAATGTACCAATCAGTGTTTTAAAACTCGCCGAGTCAACTCGTTGACTCGGCTGACTCGGCTCGGCCCTCCAGCGAGTCAACCCGGCAAGGCAAACTCGGTTTGCCAAAACTCGGGCTTGACTCGGCCTGACTCGGGCGAGTTCTGGGATGTTTGAAATTTGTTTTTTGAGTTTCAAATGGTAATGATATATATACATATATGCAGTCTACTGTTTACTGTCTGTACAATCTAGTTGAAAAATCATAGGTGCAAGTTGTATCTAAGCAATCTGACCTCATATATGTGTTCAACATGGTTCATTTGCTAGGAATCACACCTTTATCATATTTTTTTATGTAAAAATATGTTTTTTTGAGTCATGAAATTTTGGCATATTGTAGGCCATTGATTTGTGAAGCCCTTGAGAAACTTGCTTACATGTTGACAAACTATTTGAAAAAAAAATTTGTGTTCTAATAGATTGTATGTACAATTGACTGTGTAAAAACATACATTGAAAAACTTACTCTATTGGCAAAACCAGGAGATTTTTGTATGTATTTGCTTTTGTCAAATAAAAAATGGTCTATTTTGCAGTTTCAGACCTTGTTTACCTCAAAATTGGGATTGATATGAAAAATCAGATAAACTGTTGAAATGGAGAACCAGGTCTTGAGTAAGGCTAAAATAGTCTAGTACTTTCTGCAAACTGATGAAATGGTTTGGGAGTCGGGACTTAAACTAGCAAAATTAATGAATTTTTGCTTGTCGTGACCAACTGTTCTACATCTAATAAACTTTTAATCTTTAAACTCCCAGATTTCTGTGGCACATGACAAATTGACTGTCAAAGTGCTTGTATAGATATCAAATTCAATTATTCAAGCAAACCTCTATAGCTCTTTGCAGTTGTTTTTATATTCTTACATACATTTGGAGACTATGTTTACTCAAAAACATGGTTTCAGACAAATTATATATTGTTTTTCTTTTAAAATCAAAAGTTAACAAAACCCGGTCCGAGTCACCGAGTTGACCCGCCGAGTCACGAGTCAATAAAGAACGAGTTGAGTTCCGAGTCACGGGTTTTAAAACCTTGGTACCAATAACCAACAGGCTAATATAGGAGTTGCGATATCATAATCAAGCGTGTTATATTGTTAATTCAAGAATAACATTGATTGTGGTCACTATGTTCTCAACCAATCCTAGATTCTGTTTGCCAACTATGGTACCCGAACACTCCCAGACATGCCATTTTATCCTCCAACATACAAGTTTGTACTCAATTTATAATTTATAATTATATTTTCAGTTTATAACTTCATATTTTCAGTATATAATATATATTTTAGATATAGCACATATATTTAGATTATATTCAGTTTATTTTGAGTTTATTTTGCATTTATGCGATATATATATATATATAGCCGTGTTCCTGTACCCACAATTTTTGGAATTGCCGTGTTGTAACCTGATACCCGCACCCAGGTGACATAATTTGCCAAGAACTTCTCATCAGAAACATAATTGATTTACATATGACAGCTAAAGGTATGTTGGTTATTGCACCTGATGTTTATATGAGGGATAATCAGTTCACTTATTCCTATCATGTATGGCATAGGAATCATGTTAAGCAAAACGTTTGGTAAAATAAGTATCCCTTGAGGATACATCCCTGAAAACTAATTTATTCAGTATCCATATTAATATGGTCTTTTTTTTAATACCATTTTTCTCAACCTTGCAAAAGCATCCCAGGAGGAACGGCTGTGGTAGCACATTTGTCACAGTTCAGTAACCTAGGATTGTCATACCCCCATGTCCTCTGGGGTAGATTCTTCACTACACCCCAACCTCAACCCTCCCCACAAAAATTGAAAAAATGGGTTTTAATGAGCCCAATTCTATCTTGGCTGCTACAAGGTTGTTCTTTTCTTCTTCTTTTTACAGTTTGCAAACAACATAACTCATTCCTTATTCAACTGTGTCTCTTCATTCTTACTCGTAACGGATGCAGAAACTAACACCTCTAGAGAGAAGATGATTTTCCCTAATATTTACCTCAGTGCCCAGACGCTTGTTTAGTGCTTCGTTCCACATGTTTGCAGCATAAGCTGGTTGCAACCTAGTCCACATGGACATGAAAGAAATGACCTGAAAGGAAATATAATACCATAGTTATCAGCAAAAGAGGCCCTCACATTGCAGAAGTGGTAAATTTATGAGTGACTAACCACCTGATTTAGATACCTATTAAGAATGTACTAAGATGTTAAAAATTAGTACCCAAAAAATATAGAATTAACTCCATCCTGGATAAGTTTCTACGATGAGGGATAAAACATGTAAAAACAGATACAACTTAACTATGAGAAACCAAAATCTAGAAGAACAAACTACAACAAATTGAAGTAATGAAATGACCAGCATGTCATAGATATACAAACCAAGTGAGAATCTAGAGGGGGAGGGTAGTTGTTGGCTATGGTATCGATCCAGCTGAATATCATGTTATGATACCCATATGGCTTTCCAGACATGCTTCGTGCATATTCCCATGCTGCAGTGGAATTAAATTTTGCCTGCAAGTCAGGATGCAGAGGAAGCAGAGCAATCTGAGGATTTGAACTATCTTTAAGAGCCAACTCCCACCATTCATCCCATGGGATTACTACAATAATTTCTTCCCCCTGTATGCAGAAAAGATCAAATTAACACAGCAGTTACCAGATTTTGTTTAAACAATAAATGTTTCATACAGCACATCTAACAGACTTTGTTTAAACAAGAAATATTTCAAAGCTACTGATTAAAAAGGAAAGATCCATAAGAAACTCTGGTGTTAAGAATGGTTAAATGGAGAACCGTAGGTTGCAATCCAAGCACCAGTATAAAGGAACAATTTTTTATAGTGGAGAACCTTGTCAGCAAAAGATAATATCACAGACAAACAACCAGATTCTCTCTAGGCTGTTAAAGCTCACAAGTCAAAAGAAAACAAATTACAGAAGTAGCACACATTAAGCGGACAGTACATACCTTTTCATTTTCATGCCCAGATTCACCCACCCAAAGATTTCCCTTTTCATCCTTCAAGCAAACAGCTGTATGTCCAGCAAATGCCCCGGTCACCCATTTTTCTAGAGTCTCAAACCCACCCCAACGACCACGAATCTTCGACACTGCTAAAAAGTCTCCAGAATGAACATCCTCAGCACGAATGTTTGTGATCCAAGGCTGAGGTCGCTTCTCAAATGTTGCCCCCATGTGCTTTTTTAGGAACTCTAAGTTTGCATTCTGGCCCCAGCCAGAGTTTGAAAATAAGGGCACCACGTCTAAGAGGGATAGCAAAGTTCCAAGCATCCCTGATGGCATAAGAAATACTGATATACCATTCTTCTTTACCTGTAAAGACAAAGATCAACATGAAATCATATTGGGAGAATAAAAAAATAAAGTTAAAAAAAAACATGGGATCAGGAACAAACATATTCTAGTTCTGCAGGTTCTTCCCATGATTTGATATCCAACTTATGCTCTCTGGAGGTAAAATAATAGTCCCATGTCACCCTGTACGGTGTTGCAAATACATAAAGATCCATGCATGTCCAGCTGTGGGCAGCATCAGTCTACAAAAAGAAAAAAGGGGATCAAAAGTCACATTATATCAAGAGGTACAAAAAGGATTAAGGCTCTGCTTTAGAGCCTTGAGTCGGAGGTGTGTTGTGGTTTCCCCATACTGCTCACAAGCTCTCTGACTGTCATTTATGGACCTGCCACCCATTTCTTCATCCTTTATTTGAATGTCACCAAAAACTTTCAACCTAATATGGCATCATATAATTCCACTCTTTGCAAAAACGTCTATAGCCTCAAGAAGAAATTGCTATGCAACATTCCAGGATAGACAACAAATCATTAAATAGGAAATAAAAGGTTAACTTTCCACAATAAGAACTCACACAATGCCGGGTTTGAGTATGCCTTCTCCGTGACACTATCCTCATTTCAGTTACTTCCATCTTTTGAATTAGAAGTAGAAGCAAGTTCACATAACCACACTAAACTGAAATTCAACATCTCCCAGGTAATAACCTAGCTCTAGCATGTCGCTGATTGATATCAACAGCACATTAGAACCTACAAAAGAGAGCGCTACAAACAACCAACAACAGCCATCTCTGCATGTTGTATACTCGGAGAGCCTATTATCGAGAGCAGAACAATGCGAGACAATAAAAAGAACCTAAAAATTTGGATTCGTATGAAGAGAACGACCAATTAAATCGTTCTGGAGCAAAGGATTACGATAACTTGAGCTTATTAAAGAGTTCGAATCATTCAAAAACACAAAATAACATTACGGATATGATCTTTATCGTGTAAACATATTAAATCATCAACTTGTGAATGGATCTTCTCTAATGCCAAACCAAACTTCTACAGCAACACAAGCCAATACCAAACACAATTCATTCAACAAACAAATTCACAGAGTGGTCACCTTCAAAGAAACTCCCTTAATCGAATTCGAAGAATCACCGAAACTACCAATTATACCAAAAAAAGAAAGAAGGAAAAATTTAGAGCACAAATACCAACCCCAATTAAAGGAAAATCAAACACTAAAACATCAAAACAACAACATCAAACGGATCCGAAACCGAGGAACCCTCACCTTAATATAAACAACGCCACCGCCCAATTCGTCGTCACCAGTGAGCTCAAACCGAGCCCTGTTGCCGTAAAAGCACGCACCCTTCCATTCAAGGGCATCATCCTGGCGGATCGCCCCGACGAAGAAGGGCAAGAGGTCGACAGCGCTGTGGAGATTGTTGAGGACCGGCCAGGAAACCTGCCGCGGCAGGACGGGCAGCACGTCCTTCACCCTAAACGGCACCTTTAGGGCATCGCCCATCCCAAACCCCAAGACCAAACAGAACAAGAACCAGGAAGAGAACCAATTCCTAACAGAGGACGCCATGGGGAAAACTCTAACCCTAATAATTTCTTCGTCGTCGCCTTCTAAGGAAGAAGGGAAGGGCGATTCTTCCCCTCTCTGGGGTGGTGTAAACGGCGGGGCAACTTTTATATTTCCGAGCACATGCACTTTGTTCCAGGTCGTCGTTGATGAAGATCATGCCACGTGGTCCTCCAATGAAGATCTACGGCGAAACGTGGCAGAAATGAGTAGTTCCCCGTCGTTATATGCCAGGTGTTTCTCCTTGATTTGGGCTAAGCGTCAAAACGGGTCCGATGAGATACGGATCTGAATTATGATCCATAGATTCGAATCCGGGTCTGAATCAGAATGAGATTCGATCGACTTGGATTGAATTTTGATCCTAACTATGTATCATAATTTTGGATCTGGTGAAAAAAGAATGAAGGCAACTCCTTTTTTTTACATGTAAAATGTACAACTGCAATGGTTTCAGACGTCTAACCAAATCCGATCCAATTGCAAAGGGTACTCGGGGTACTACTGCCATGGTTTCAGGTACGGATCTGTTTGTAATAAGCCAAACCAGGTCCGAAACCAGTTGCTGTTCTGATCTTATAGACCCAACCCATAAGCGTATTTTTAGTCGGATTATTACGAAGTCAAGTATCGGGTCAGTTCCGGTGAAACCCGACTCATTGACCTGGATCGTATGTCAGAGAGCAGCTTCCTGGTCACTGCCCTTGGTTGGACCAAAGAACAATTCAAATGCATTTCCAAATCTTATAACGAGGATCTATATCTGGAAATAATGTGTGCAGCAAAATTCAAATATGAAATCGGATCACAATGATATCAGATGAGGTAAGGTTGATTTCGCATCTGAAATATATGATAATATTGGATCTAATAAAAGAACGTAGAGAGTTTTTTTCACGTAAAGTACAAACATATCTGATTCCATCCAAGTTGGACATAAAAGACTGATCTAAATATGAAAAGCAATTGAATCCAGCAAACCAAACGGAATCCATATACACTTTCGAATCTTATTTTAAGGATCCGTATCTGGAAACAAAGTGTTGAATCCAGATTGAAGGTCCAGCCAAACTCAATTTATTTGCAATTCTACCATCATAAATAAGGCTGATAAACGAGCCCAACAAACCGAACGTAGGCTGTTTAGACTCGGCTCATTTGTAGCCAAGCTTTCTTCAGGCCATAAAAAAAAGGAATTCATTGACCTCATATTTATGTGCATATATCCATCCAATCAATTGAGCGAGCTTAATTTTTTTGACATGTAAGATACATAAACTTTATATAAACTCATCTGGATGAGCTTAGACGAGCTGAGCCAAGATGAACATCCATTCTTCATGCTCGGCTGGCTTACACTATATGAGCTGCTTCTAGCTTGGCTGGCCGAGTTTATTTGATGAGTTCAAATGAGCTTTAGGCGAGCCGACCTGAGCCGAGCTATGCATAGCTCGATTCATTTACAAGCGCTAAATTGGTAATGATCTATTAATCATAGTGCCACCCAACACTGTTATTGTATTTTTTTTTTTTTTGAAAGACAAGCTGAGGTTAGGCGGACCCCTACCAGAACAAGAGCCGCCCCATATGGCAAGAGGGATTCGATCCTGGGCCTTCAGCTTGACACAGGACCCCGCTTACCACATGGGATACAACCTCGGTGGTAACTCTGTTATGTTACTCTAAAGTTCTTAGCTCCACAGAGCATGTAAAAAGATATGATATTATAATCTGAGTGCCCTCCACATTAGAACGGATAATTAAAGCAAGACCTGCTTTGGCAATTGACATTAGGAAGCCATTATGTCTTAAATCCACTAGTAGAACAACCAATGAAACTACAGTCCTATTGCTATCTATGGTGATTAGGGAAAAAAAACAAAAGAAAAGATGCATCTTTTGATCATATCACATCCAAAGTGTGGGTTGGCTACTTGCAGCTGTTTTTTCTTTGGAGGGGGTTGTCACTTGTTAGAAGCCATTATGCTACTCTGTTAGCAATATTGAAATCCACTAAGAGAAGAACCAACCAACCAATTCTCTTTTTCCTTAGAACAAGAAAGTTCAAGTTTCTGTTAACAAATAGAGCTGCTGAGATTTTGGATATGAAGGAACCTAGTTATGTACCCAGGCTTGGGATCCAGCCTTTAAGGCTGGTCATGCACTCAGTTATCTAGAAATAGTAAGAGAATCTAGTAACTTGCACCCAAGTTTTCATTACAATCTCTGTATTATCCTGTTTTTCTAGATAAACAGTGTATGTAAATGCCCCTAAGCAAGCTTGCCATGACCAGGTCCCAGTGGATTTGAGCATGCGAACGTCAAGGACTGTCCTTACAAGAACCGCTCCAGGTCCATCACTAGCATACACGGAGGCAGGGTTTGAAGCAAGTCGGACTAGGCAAGAATCAAACTGCACTGTATCAAAGGGCTGTCAACTCGGATATCTGAGCCATTAGGGTGCACCTGTATCTGCACAGACAACATTTAGTTGGTTTTTGGTTAATGTTAGGTTAAGAAAACGGGAGCAAAAATCCCAACCCAAACAATTTACAGTGTTTAGAATATGTAGTTTTAATAAAATGCTCTTTAAATGTTAATGATCGGGAAGGAAGAATTATGCCACAAAATTGCTCAACGGATTATCATAAACACAAACATACACAGACCAAATAACAGAATATGTGAAGTATGCTTTGGTTAGGCCAAGGAAAAACCCCATCACTGACCGCCCATTAACAGGCCCCTAGTTGGTAACACCTTTGAAGTCCCCCCGCCCACCAGAGTATCGCCTGCTTCAACCTTGCTGGAAGGGACACTCGCTCTAGGTTTTGAACCATGGTTATCCTATGCCAAGTAACAAACAATGGTCACCCTTAGACAGGAAGGCAGAGCCACTGTGAGCAAAAATATGAAATGATGTTGCAAACCCATAAAAACTCCAATGCATAAGATTTGAATCTTGAAATGCATACCAATTATCTAACATCAAAGAAAAATGGTATGGAGAATATCAATCAAGTTTTCTGGCACTGTTTGGGAGTTTTGCATTTCAGAGGGGAAATACTGCTTCAATGTGTTGCCAAGTTATAGTTTGGCTAAAATGTGGCGCTAGAGATGGAGCTGCCAAAAACATCCTACTGTGAATTGCATTCAGATATGGTGTTGAGTTGCAAACACCTACACTGTTTTGGCAACACTACTACTTCCAAGGAAAAAAAACATAGTGGAAACGCAACACACTGCTCCCAAACAGCAGTGTGTTAGGGAAAATGCAATGAACCTCCCATTTCAAGGCTCCCAAACAGAAATCTTCTTTGTGATGCAGGAGGAACCCACTGAATTTATTCCTACAACAGTAAAAAATGTCTATGAATAAAGTAATCTCATGATGCCATGACTTGTATGCCAGCACTTTATCATCATATTGTTGAATCTGAATGATGGATGATGAGATTAGCTCCATGAAGAATGCTGAACGGGAAATGTTCAGTATATATATATATATATATATAGAGAGAGAGAGAGAGAGAGAGAGAGAGAGAGAGAGATTTGACTGACTTGTTGCCTCGCGCTTGGGTCTCGAAAAAGAAAAAAGGAGATTTAACCAGTATTCAATTATTACAACTCAGGTTTAAAGGTCCATCTCTTAATGATTGTAGAGACAAACAATTTGTATAGAACCATCATAAACTTGTTTCTAAAGCAAATCTTTAAGGGGTCAAATCTAGAGGTCCTTTGCTCCTTGGAAATTTTCCATTATAAATTTTGAGTTCATCTGGCAAGCAGCTTTTATTATTTTTCTTGTAGCAGTAGCCGCTATCGCAGCAGCAACAGAAACTGCAATAATAATAGTTGTTATTTTCCTTTGTAAAACCATCATAAACTTGTATGTAAAGTAAATCGTTATGGGATCGAATCAAGAGGACCTTCCCTTAAAAATCTCCATACTAATCTTGAGTTCATCTGGCAAGCGTCTATTATGATCGTTCTCGTAGCAGCAGCAGCAGCAGCAGCAGTGCTATAAGCAGCAGCGTCAGCAATAGCAACTGCAATTATAGTTATTATCTTTCTTGCATTGTCTTGTTTTGATTCACACATAAAAGAGGGGAAATGATTCTTTATCTTCCTTTCTTGCATTGCTTGTTTTGAATCACACATAAAGAGGGGAAATGATTCTTGGTGATCAGGTAAAGTAGGAAGAAATAGTATTCCCACTGCTTTATTTAATTCACCTATAAACAGAACAATTGGTGAAGTTCGATCAAGCTGCCTGCAAGAGAAACAACATGGGCATACGGCATACCCATTGTAAGTAAAAGGCTTGCAGGTTTGCCTATAGAGTATAAGGTTCTTAACAAGTGCCCATAACATTCAAAGCCAAACAAAATGTGGATTAAGGTCATTGACTTCTGTTTACATGTGTTACATGTAATTGATCGAAATCAAATTCTAGTGTCATTCACAGCCCAATTATCGCAAGATCCATGTTGAATTCTATCCATTCCCCATTATGGAGCTCAGATTACCACAGTATCAGAACATCTCAGCAAAAAATATCTTCAAAGTACTCCAGTGCTTCTTTCTTTGCCTCATTAACTTCTTCGTATTCATTGCACCTAGATTCACCAAACGCTTAAACATCAAAGATGTCATACTCATACACTACACTCAGACATTCATTCTGTTAACTAGCATTTCTGCAAAAAATAATTCAGTTTCCATAATCATGATACTATATGGAGGCTAAAACATCAGTTTTCTGTTGGAAAACCTGTCCCATAGGATCAAACATGGCAACTTGAAGAAAGAAAAGGCACTCAGAGCCACACATTAGATGTGTTGTCTTTAAAATTAGTTGCCCAACTACGAATGATTTTCATTGGTGCAAGTGGGTTCAACGCAACTTTGTTTGTACCATGAACCTATCGCACCCAAATCACATAATTTAGCTTGAGCATTTCACTACTAAATACCATAGATCATGACAAAATCACCTTGAATAGCCAGAGTAAAAATGCACGAATGAGGAAGAAAAATCAGAAAAAAAAGCTTATTGTTAAAATCTATTATCGGTGAGCTTCCTTCCCATCAGTGGTGTCACTTCCAAAGATTGAGTGGAGCTCTGGATGAAGTTCCATGATATACATTGAACTTGACCCTGAAGAACCATCACTTAATATGCCTGTACATGAAAGCAGACTAACCCCTCTTTACTTGTCTCTCATTTTCTAATGGGCTTTCCCTTTTTTTCATGTTTGATAAATGATCCTGGATTTGGGGAGGATGTTGTCATATTACAGTTTGTAAAAAAGGAGTTAAACTAGAGCTTTCTTGGATTGAAGCATATGTAGACATTAGATATTACATCATTTCCCATTTTATTGCTGGGTTTTTCATATTAGCATTGAGATAAACAATGAGTAGTTCCAAAACTTTGGAGAGGCATTAGAAGAGATGAATTTTCGAGTGGTTTGGGCATTGGGGGTTTACCCAAAAAGGGCTATCTCATACATATGATTCGATCTGTATGCAACTTTTCAAGAAAAGACCACATATTAGAAACGTGTTTTAGCTCACATGAAATAGTGGACTCGTCATAAACAACAAATAAGATGGGTAGGATGAATAGTATAGAAACCCCACCATAAGAATGAGAGAAGAAAAGTTAACCATGATGGATGTGACAAAAAAAAAGACCATTTGCCCTAATAGCATAAATGTCAAGTGGGTTTCCAAATATTTAAGGAGATGGTTTTTTGTCTTTGGCAGGCAAGGAACAGAAGTCATTTACCCGTTGCACACACACACACTCTTCCACACTTTGTGATGAATATAGTATTTGTCACCGTTGAAATATTTAAATATTTTCAGTATTCTCAAAATAACTAAAACAAGTTTCAACACAGTTAAGTGTAAAGTTAGATATATCTAAACATTACAGGGATGCTGCCTTAAACTTTTCAGGAAGAACTTCATTCAATCATAACTCCGTTCCCACTACATTCAAACCAACCAAGAATTGGATATATCGACAGCAGAACATGCAGCAGTTTGAAGCAGTAGTTAGTTGGTTCCAGGGACAACAAAATCAAATGTTGTGGCTATGATTCTCAGGTTGGACAATGTAAGAAAATAGGCGAAAATACAAATAACAAGTGAAAACACCAAGTGCAAATACATAAACCCACAAAGGGGTAATGTCATAAGGCAAAAAGGAATAATTTTATTAAGAGAGTGTAAGAACACCTACAAGAATGAGGGGTAACACCCCTTTATATACAAGATGAAAGAGAGAGAGAGGGAGCCATTAGGGCTCCCACTAGATAGACGTTGGGGACCCCAATGGTTCCAAACAAGGGAAAAAAAAAGGAAGAAAAATCCTAAATAAGTTGTACACAACTTATATTATGTTGTGAAAAGACCAAAATACCTTTATCAAGTATTTTGGATAAAACAAATACACACACACAGATATATATATATATATATATATATATATATATATATATATATATATATATATATATATATAACACGCCCCCTCAAACTTTATGGGTGGAGGACAGAAAGTTTAGAAATTCGAAAGGATTCCAAGTTTTCAGGAGTCTTCAATGAAAAATCGCCATCTTTATAGCATATCAGAGAATTTTGCAATTGTCAGCCTTCAGCTGTCTTTAATGGTGATCATCCCCAAGCACCTTCATTGACTATCTCCATGATGTATCAAAAGTACTCTTATATATCATCTTTAATAACCTCTGAAACAAACCAGAGAGCTTCAAGTATACAAGAAAAATATCTTAAAAACAAGAATAAAAGTTTTCAAATAAGATATATTGAATCAACAAATTTTTCACGAAACCATAATATTGATCATGAGAAATGGTGGTCTTCCACAAAAGCACTTGAATCTCTCAACAGAGTGTCTATTAAAGACACTTCAAACAAAACTCATAAAAGGGTATAAATGAAAAAACACCAAATGAAATAATAAATCTTTATTTATAACCAAAATGCTTACGAAGCATTGATCATGAAAAAATTTGATTATTTAAAGAGCATATGATTCATCAAAAAGAGATAAAGCAATGACACATAAAAAATATTCTACGCATTTAAATCAAGCATCATGTGAAAATGTCGTCAAAAGGATCAAGCTCAAAGACGACTTAATAAACCTACTATATTCTTTAAAGAAAGATATGTGAACAAAGGTACAAGAGATTGCTCACAAAGGAGCGAACATGCACAAAGGCATAAAAAGAAGATCTTTATTAAAAGAGTAAGCATCACAAAAGATTTAGAAAGAGCTAATTAACTTTATGCATACAATTATGTGAAACTATATATGCATCATGCAATTAAAGCATTCTTAATGCACATAAAAGGATAACTATTTGTATCAATAAAAATGCATATAACAAGCATGAATTTAATATAATGCATCAAGTTCCTTTAATTATGAACCAATCATCTCTATCATAACAATACACAAGTGTTTATGTAAGGGACATACTTACAAAACCCTCAAGGGGATACACAAAGACCCATAATATAAAGAATAATATTATCATGAGTATGCGAAAGAGCTTTATCTATAAACATCTTTCATAGAAACAAGTAGTAAAAGTTTAGAAATTTCAAAGAGAGATTTTAAAAATCTTATATAATAAAGAAAATTTGATATTTGCAAATCAATACCAATTTTGCGAAAAATTACATTCTCATAAATATCAAGAGCAACTTCAATAATACAATGCAAGATGTATGAAATTATTTTAACAATCATTTCCCATAAAAGAGAAGATGGGTTTAGACATTTTTTCAAATTAGAACATCGGTTTAACCATCACAAGCAATCACCTCATAGTCCTCCAAACGTTAAATATTAAGTGTATCAATGACTAAACCAAAAGCATAAACAACATGCCACTAAAGGGCCAAAGACACACACGAAGATGTGTAAAAACACCTCTTGTCTACATATAATGACACTTGAAATGAGTGTATCAGCGATTAGAACAATATCATAATGCCAACGAAGGGCAAAAAATCACACACGAAGGTGTAATTAAACAAATCTGTGAAAGTATCATCAACGAGATACTATGATCAAAACCTTAATATTCTTGATATAAAAAACATGCACAATAAGAACACTTAGAACACTTGTGCACAAAAGCACAAATCAATCTCACAAATGCACTAAAAGAATAAATAGCTTTATTGAATGCTTGAGCTTTGACCCAAAGCCATAAAAAAATACAAGGAGAGGGGCCCTTATTTATAGGGCAAGAGAGAGCCTTGGGAGGGGCTCCACACATAGTCGTTGGAGCCCCTCCAACGGTCACAAGGGGGTCCAACGACTAGTGTGTTGGCCCCCCCAAGGTAAGGTACATTGTACAAATTAATAATAAAAAAAAGATTTAAGAAAAAAAGAAATTGCAAAAATAAATTACAATCATATTCAAGAAATTGAATATGCGTAAAAAGACTAAGCTACCCCTACGACTACTATTAAAAAGTATGTATATTATATATATAATAAGTAGATACATATACATATATTATAATATAAGTATATGTATTACCTTATATATATAAAATATATATATATATATTGGTTTACATGATTGATTACATAATTTAACACCCCCCTCAAACTTAGGGCAAGATGATCGATGGTTTGCCAAAGAGGAAGTTGAATCGCAGAGCGCATAATGCTTTAGTGAAAAAGTCTACCAACTGATATTCTGACGTTACATATAGAAGATCTATTACTCCTTTTAGATACGCCTCACGAACATAGTGACAGTCCATCTCGATGTGTTTAGTCCACTCATGAAAAGTGTGATTTTTAGCAATATAGATTGCGCTCTTGTTGTCACAACACAGCTTGGTGGGCCCTTCTACTGTGATCCCCATGTCTTCTAACAACTGATGGATCCATACAATTTTCATGGTAGTAGTTTGTTAAATTATGTATATATAAATATATATATATACATATACTTATATATATATATAAGTATATATATACATATATGTATATATATACATATTTCCTTTTTTTTGTTTTCTTATTCTCCAGATATCCGATAGGGGTATTTTGGTAAATCCCCATGTAATCCTTCCCCTTTTTCTTTTCTCTCTTTTTTTACTTTTTCTTTTTCTTTTTTTCTTTTTTGTTTTGCATATTGTAAGACTACAAGGGGGCCCACTCATCTTGTCGTTGGGGCCCCAACGGTCATATTTATGACCGTTGGGGCTCCCAACGACTAGATGGGAGCCCCCTTTTGGTCCCTCCTCTTTGGTTTCCTCCTCTATAAATAGAGGAGACTTTCTCTTGTATTAGTAAGGGTTTTTTACCCTCTTCTTTCTTTCTTCAATAATATCCAACTTATGACTTTTAGTCATTTTTCCCTTTAGTGGGTTTTTGTATACACTTTTAGTGTTTGTGTTCTTGGCTCTTGAGATCACTCTTCAAGAGTGGTTTGTTTTATTGGTGCTTCCGCCTTTTTTTATTACATGGTATCAGAGAAAGGTTGGTGATCGGGCTTCTCTTCTTTTTGGTGTCTATTCGGTACCTATGGAGCGCGAATCTAAAGTAGAGCTCTCTTTTAAGCTCAATGGATCCAATTACCTTATGTGGGCCTCCGCTATGAAAAATCATCTAAGAGGTAAGAAACTTTGGGGTTTTGTTATGGGAACTACTCTCGAATCCTCTCTTGTTCTCACTAAAATTGAAAGTGGGATTGAAAAAGCTTTAGATGACGATGAGCGCATCAAAGCTATCAATGATCATCAATCCAAAGTTGAGGATTGGGAAAATAATCATGCCAAAACTTTGGCATGGTTTATGAACAATGTAGACCTCAAAAATTGTGCCAACATTGCTAAATTTAGAAGAGCCAATGAGGCATGGTTCTTTCTTAAGGGTATGTATACCCAAAAAGATCTAGCTAGACAATTTTTTTGTCAAGAAGAAATTTGTTCTACTAGACAAGCGGATATGAGTGTCCGTGATTACTTTAGTTCTTTAACCCCTCTTTGGGATGAACTTGTTCTTCTTGAGCCCAAATGGGTGGCTCTGAAAGATATTGAGTTGAGAAGAGAATAAATTAAAAATGAGCATTTTTTTCAATTCCTCCATGGTCTTCGACCGAAATTTGAACAAGTTAGGGCATCCCTTCTCTATAGAAGTAAAGCCTTACCCATTGAAGACGCTCTTGCCGAAGTATGCCAAGAAGAAACTCGTCTTGACATAAGTATTAAGAGTGATGAAGTTTTGGCCGTTACTAGGCCCGGATCAAATGTAAAAGCATATAGACCTCCCCACTTTAACAAAAATAATGGATATAGAAATGGAGTGATTTGTCACTATTGTAATGAACCGGGACATATCAAGCCGGTTTGCCCAAAGCTTAAAGAAAATGTGGCCGTGGTTGGAGAAAATTCTCCAAAGAAGGAAAAAGAAAGTGTCAAAGAAGGAGATATCAAAGAAACTCTTAATCATATCTCTGAAGTTCTCCAACATCTTCTCAAGACTTCTTCATCTTCAACATCAGGAGCCACCATCGCCTATTCTTCATCACCTCCAAGTATGTGGATACTAGACTCCGGTGCTTCTTTTCATATGACATCTCATAAAAACTCTCTTTCTAATGTTTCTTCCGAACCCATATCTTCTTATGTTTCAACGGTCGATGGGACAACTTTAAAAATTGAAAGTATTGAAACACTTGATTTCAAATCTTCTCAAAACTTTTTTATTCCTAAAGTAAGAGTCATTCCAGAAATTAATCTAAATCTTTTTTCCGTTTCCCAAACCACCGATCATGGATGCCAAGTCTCTTTCTCACCTAAAGATTGTACCGTGCAGGATCTCCAGTCAAGAAAGCTGATTGGGCAAGGCCATAGAAGGGGTGATCTTTATTTTATGGACTTTTTGACTCTTCCATCGAAGTCATTTTGTAATCTTATAAAGGACAAAAGTATTGGAATTTGGCATGAGAGACTTGGTCATCCAAATTTTGTAAAGATGTCTTTTTTTCCTTTTTTAAACAATACTTGTAAAGACAAACACATGACTCGTAAAGATTGCATTTTTGGGAAATCTAAAGCTATTTCATTTCTTCAAAGAAATTATGTCACCACTCGGCCTTTTGAACTTGTTCATTCCGATGTATGGGACCTTCCCCTATTTTATCCAAAGGATGATTTTCGTACTATGTGGTCTTTATTGATGACTTCACTCAATTTACATGGATTTACTTCTTAAGTCGCAAATCCGAAGTTTTCTCCTTCTTTAAAGAATTTCATGCAATGGTTAAAAATCAATTTTTAGGAAATCTATCCATTCTTATATCCAATTCAGGAGGCGAATATATGTCCAATGAATTTCAAATCTATTTAAAAGAAAATGGTATTTGCTATCAACGTTCTTATCCAAACTCTCCGCAACAAAATGGTCTTGCGGAAAGAAAGCATAGACACATAATAGAAACCACAAGAACTTTATTAATTTCAAAAAACATTCCAAAATCCTTTTGGGCCGAAAAGGTTCTAACCTCAACATATCTTATCAATAGAACCCCTTCATCTTCTTTGAAAAATCTTTCTCCATTTGAAAAACTTTACAATATGTCTTCCGATTATAAAAGACTAAGAATTTTCGGATGTAAATGCTTTGTTCTAACTCACAAAAATTATAAACTTTCTTCAAGTGCAATTGAATGTATTTTCTTAGAATATGGCAAAAAACAAAAAGGCTATTGATGTTTTGACATATTAAAAAACAAACTTTATATCTCAAAAGATGTCACATTTTTAGAAGAAAATGGTTTTTCACATAAACCAAATGAAAATATTGATTACTCCTTTTTATTTGACTTGTTACCTCAAGAAAAGGTCATAGATGATCATGTTGAATCTAGTGAAACTCTCGTAGAGGATCATTTTGAACCTCCAAATGATGACCAAAATTTAGAAGAAAATATACCAAGGCAAACACAAGTCTACTATAGAAGGAATGAAAGTAATCCTCCTTGTGCCCTTGAAAAGTTCTCTCAAAATGAGTCGATTAAAGAATCCTCTCAAAGAAGATCAAATCGTATTTCTAAAATACCAAATAGATTTGTATCTTATGATTCTTTTTCTCCAAATTTTCGAGCATGTCTGCTAGCCCTTCACTTATTTCATGAACTGTCTTATTATAATGATGTTAAACAATATGCTCATTGGAATGAAGCAATGAAACTGAAACTTAATGCACTTAAAAGGGCACAAACTTGGAAAATCATTGATCCACCCAATGGCAAGAAACCCATTGAACGTAGATGAATTTTTAAAGTAAAAACTAAGAGTGATGGCTCTTTAGAAAGATATAAGGCTAGGTTAGTAGCCAAAGGGTATGCTCAAGAATATGGGGTGGATTATGATGAAACTTTTGCCCCAGTTGCTCGAATGACTAATGTTCGAGCTCTTATTGCAATAGCCTCTATTAAAAAATAGCCAATTTTTCAACTTGATGTTAAAAATGCCTTTTTAAATGGAAGCTTGAGTGAAGAAGTTTATATGGAACCACCTCCGGGTATAAATTTAAATGGTAAAATTTTAAAATTAAAAAAAGCCTTATATGGACTTAAGCAAGCTCCTAAAGCTTGGTATGATAAGTTTAGTAATGTATTAATCAATTTGGGATTTACTTCTTGTTATACTGACACTGCTCTTTTTGTTAAGAAAACAGGTGATTTCATTGTTATTCTACTGTTGTATATTGATGATATGATCATCACTGAAAGTGACAAAAAGGGGGTAAATGATGTGAAGTCTATGTTAAAGGAAGCTTTTGATATGTCTGACCTTGGATTCTTGAGATATTTTTTAGGAATTGAAGTGGCTTACTCCTCCCGAGGATACATTCTATCTCAAATGAAATTAGCAACAGACATTTGTACCAAGTCAGGAGTATCTGATGAAAAGAAAGTTGAGACTCCTGAAGTTATCAATGCAAAACTGAGACTTGAGGATGGTGTTCTACTTGAGGATCCAACCCCCTATCGTCAATTAATTGGATCCCTTACCTATTTATCCATCACCCGTCCAGATATAGCTCATGTGGTTCATGCTGCAAGCCAGTTTCAGCATGCACCTACTTCAGTTCATATGGCGGTCATGATGCGAATTGTGCGATACATCAAAAATACCATCTCCAAAGGGCTTTTCTTATCATCTTCCTCGTCTCTTGAATTAACTGTTTTTACTGATGCTGACTGGGGAGGAAATCCCAATGATCGTATCTCAACTACTGGTCTTTGCATTTTTTAGGTGAATCTCTCATTTCGTGGAAATGCAAGAAGCAGCAAAATGTCTCACTATCATCCACTGAAGCTGAATATCGGGCCATGGCAATGACAACTATGAAAATCGTATGGCTTAGAAGTCTCTTTGGTGACATGGGCGTCCTCATTTCCTCTCCCACCAAGCTCTGCTGTGATAACAAAAGTGCGACCTACATTGCAAGCAATCATACTTTTCACGATCGGACAAAGCATATCGAAATGGATTGTCATTATGTTCAAGACAAATATCTCAGAAGAACTATCACATTACCATACGTTACTTCAGAATATCAACTGACTGGCTTCTTCACCAAAGCGCTCCCAACTCTACAATTTATGTTTCTTCTTAGCAAACTTTCGGCCTTCTCCCCGTAAAGTTTGAGGGGGTGTGTTAAATTATGTATATATAAATATATATATACACATATATGTATGTATATACATATTTTTTTTTTCTTATTCGCCCAGATGGTATACCTATCGAGGCTTGGAAATGCTTGGGAGAGAAAGGTTTAGAATGGTTGACAAATCTTTTTAACAAAATTTGGCGGACAAAAAAGATGCCTAATGAGTAGAGGAAGAGTACTTTGGTGCCTTTAATATAAGAATAAGGGTGATATACAAGATTGCACAAACTATCGTGGTATAAAACTCATGAGTCATACTATGAAACTTTGGGAGAGGGTGATTGAGTCTAGGTTGAGAAAGGTTGTCATGATATCAGAGAATCAATTTGGTTTTATGCCTGGAAGATCAACTATGGAAGCTATACATCTTCTTAGACAACTTATTGAGAGAAATATAGAGAGGAACAAAGATTTGCATATGGTTTTTATTGATTTGGAGAAGGCATACGATAGAGTACCTAGGGACGTTCTCTGGTGGACAATGATGAAGAAAGGTGTTTCTCTCAAGTACATTAGTATAATTAAGGATATGTATGAAGGAGTAGTAACCAATGTCCGCACTTGTGGAGGGGTGACAACCAATTTTCCTACAATGGTTGGGTTACATCAAGGATCTGCTTTAAGCCCTTTCCTATTTGCTATAGTGATGGATGAGCTTACAAGATCAATTCAAGAAAATGTGCCGTGGTGTAAGTTGTTTGCTGATGATATTGTTTTGATTGATGAGTCTAGAGTTGGGGTTAATGCTAAGTTAGAATTATGGAGACAGACATTGGAAGCAAGAGGTTTTAAGTTAAGAGTAAGACAAAATATATGGAATGCTGGTTTAGTAAGCAACGAAGTAGTGATGGGAGTGTAGTGAAGCTTGGTGAGAAAGAAATACCGGTGGATGACCGTTTCAAATATTTGGGATCTATCATTCAAAAGTATGGAGAAATTGATGGAGATGTAAATCATAAGATAAAGGTTGGGTGAATGAAATGGAAAAGTGCAACTGGAGTGTTGTGCGATCGTAGAATGCCATTGCGGTTGAAAGGAAAGTTTTATAGGACGACTATTAGGCCCGCTTTACTATATGGTACGAAATGTTGGGCTGCCAAGAGACATCATATTCAAAAAATGAGTATAGCTGAGATGCGTATGCTTAGATGGATGTGTGGAAATACAATAAAAGATAAGATTCAGAACGAGGAGATACGTAAGAAGGTAGGCGTTGCACCCATTGTAAATAAGATGAGAGAGAATCGTTTACGGTCGTTTGAACATATTCGGCGAAGGCCTAATGATGCTCCAGTTAGAAGGATGGAGAAATGGGAAAATACATTAGTTAAAAGAGGTCGGGGTAGGCCTAGGAAGACTTGGATGAAGATGATAGGAAAGGATATGAAGGCTTTGAACCTCACCGAGGACATGGCATTGGATAGAAATGATTGGAGGAGAAGGATTCATATGGAAGACCCAAAATGATTTTCTTTGTTGGTTCATATCGCTGACTCCAATTGTTTTGGGATGAAGGCGTAGTTATTGTTGTTGTACTCTCTAAATACCCAATAGGGGTATTTTGGTAAATCCCCATGTAATCCTTCCCCTTTTTCTTTTCTCTCCTTTTTTATTTTTCTTTTTCTTTTTTTCTTTTTTGTTTTGCATATTGTAAGACTACAAGGGGACCCACTCATCTTGTCATTGGGGCCCCAACGATCATATTTATGACCGTTGGGGCTCCCAACGACTAGATGGGAGCCCCCTTGTGGTCCCTCCTCTTTGGTTTCCTCCTCTATAAATAGAGGAGACTTTCTCTTGTATTAGTAAGGGTTTTTTACCCACTTCTTTCTTTCTTCAATAATATCCAACTTATGACTTTTAGTCATTTTTCCCTTTAGTGGGTTTTTGTATACACTTTTAGTATTTGTGTTCTTGGCTCTTGAGATCACTCTTCAAGAGTGGTTTGCTTTATTGGTAATTCAGTCCTTTTTCATTACAGTAGTTGTCATGGCACGATATTCGACTTCAGTCGATGATAGAAACACTTTTTGTTGCTTCTTACATCTCCATGAGATCAGCGAATCTCCTAAAAGCACACAAAAGCCAGTGGTGGAGTGACGGTTATTTAGGTCACCTCCTCAGTCAGAGTCAGTATAAGCAATTAATTTTAAATCAGAAAAAAAGGACAAAAAAACTCTCTTATTTAGAGTACCCTTTATGTATCTTACGACTCGCAAGATGGCACTCATGTGGACTGATGTTGGTGCATGCTGAAACTGACTTGCAATATGCACTGCATGCGAGATATCTGGTCTGGTAATACTCAGATACATCAATGATCTTACAAGTTATCTGTAGGGAGTAGGATCTGAAAGAAGAACACCATCATCAATCTTCATTTTAGCACCTACTATAGCAGGAGTTTCACAAACCTTTTCATCTGTGATACCTGACATGTCAATGATCTCAGAAGCAAGCTTAGTTTGCGATAAGAAATACCCTCTATGAGAGTATGCTACTTCAATGCCCAAAAAATAAGACATTTCAAACTTATCTTTCAAAATTGTTTTTATGCTCTTAACCCCGTTAGAATCACTACTCGTTATGAGCATATCATCCACATATAACAGCAAGATCACAATTCCTGCATTGGATTTTCTAACAAACAAAGCAGTGTCAGTAAAACAGAAAGAAAAGCCATTTTCTAACATTACAGAATTAAACTTATTATACCAAGCCTTGGGGGCTTGTTTTAAACCATAAAGTGTTTTTCAAAGGTGAAACACTTTTCCTTTGGGAGTCTCTATTCCTGTTGGATCATCCATATAGACTTCTTCATTTAGATCATTATTTAGAAAGGCATTTTTAACATCCATTTGATAAATGTTTCACTTGTTGATTGAGGCAACAATTATCAGACATCTGACAGTGACCATTCGAGGTACATGAGCAAAGGTTTCCTCATAGTCAATCTCATATTCCTGACTATACCCCTTTGCAAGCAACCGATCCTTATATCTCTCAAGAGATCCATCACTCTTAGTTTTAACTTTAAAGACCCATCTAGACCCTATTGTTTTCTTACCCTTAGGAATGTCTTGAAATTCCCACGTCTTGACTCTTTTCAGAACTCCGAGTTCATTTTCCATTGCTACTATCCATTCAGGACACTTTCGTGCTTCCTCAAAATTTCTCGATTTTATGTATGAATGAATGACACTAAGACATGCTCTATATTTAGGTGAAAAAGAATCATATGAGATAAACCTAGAGGGAGCTTTTCTATGTCTTTTGGTTCTACGAAGGTTCTCCTCACTTTGAGGAACAGTCCTACTAGCATCATCATATCTTTCAAGAGCACTTCTAAAGGTGTTTCTATCTCTATGAGTATAGGTGATGGGATCTCTAGGTGGTACTACATCAATATGTTGATGAGATGGGAAGAGCTGAGGAGTGATTTCCTCGGTTTCAATATCACTTGAGTCATTCTGATTTGACTCATAATCACTAGAATCATCGTCTTCAGCCAGAAGATCAAATAGAAAGGAATAATATATATTCTCATCATGAGATTCAAGACTTTCGAAACCACTAAGATTTTCCAAAAAACTCACATTTCTGGAAACATACAATTTGTCATTTTTAACATCATAACATCGAAAACCCTTTCGGGTTTCAGAATCAAGAAAGACACAAGGAATGACGTTTGGAGAAAGTTTGTCATTCTTATCAGTAAGGACAAAACACTTACATCCAAAAACCCTTAACCTGTTATAATCAGGTTCTTTCTCGTATAATTTTTCAAATGAGAAAATCTTGTTTAAATTTTTTGATGGAAGTCTATTTATGAGATAGACTAAAGTAAGAGTTGTCTCAGCCCAGAGTTTCTTTGGAATATTTTGTGAAATAAGCAAAGTTCTAGTCATTTTAATGATATGCCTATGCTTTCGTTCAGCTAACCCATTTTGTTGAGAGGTTTTTGGACAAGACTTTCAAGATAACTCTTGAATTCGTTTGAAAGGGAATACCAAAACTTTCAAGATAACTCTTGAATTCGTTTGAAAGGTATTCACATCCAGAGTCGAACCTAAGAATTTTTAAATTTCCATTGAATTGATTTAAAACTATCATATGAAAGGTTTTAAATGTTGAAAAAACTTCATGTTTATGTTTAAGAAAGTATATCCAACAAAACCTAGTGTAATCATCCACAAAAATCACATAATATGAGAATCCTTCTTTAGATATCACAGGAGCCGGACCCCATACATCGGAATGAACAATTTCATGCCCCATTCTTATTTTCTGGTAGCCCCCCCCCCTCCCTGTATCCTCTGCTCGCAGAAGAGGGGCTCGGCCCCTCCCTGTGCCTCCGATTCACAGAGAAAGGGCTCGGCCCCTCCTCGTTTCCCTTCTGTCCGGCGACCAAGTCTAGGCTCGGCCTGTCAGCCGAGCCCCCTCCTTCCCCCACTCCTCCCCTCTTCGTCCACTGCCGACAAGCAGGGCCTGCCGACCCTCCTTTTTGCAGGACAGGCAGGGGCGAAGCCCTTGCCGCCTCTGCTTTTCCAGCAAGGGCCTTCGCCCCTTGCCTTCCCGTCTTCTTCGCCAGGCAGGGGCATTTCCCCTCCTGCCTTTGGCTTTTTGGCAAGGGCGAAGCCCCTGCCACTGATAAGGTTCGACAGGAGATTGCCCTGCCCCTCCTTTTTGCGTCAGTGAACAAACCCTCTCTCTGCATCATCCCCTCGCAGAGAAGGGCCTGGTTTGCATAGAGGGAACGAACATGGAGCTCTTATAACTATTATTTTGAAGTGTTTATTAACTTTATTTTATTTACTTATTTTCTTTTCAGTTTTCAGATATAATGGCGAGTTCTAGCGGTAGTGTCAATACATTTGGTTCAAGTTCTAACCCTGAATTAGAAGTTTCTCAATCACTTTGAAGTCTTGTGACAAAAGGGATAAAAGATAGTGGTGGTGGTGGTGGGAATATGCAGTTTCATTGTAATTTATGTAAGACTGTTTTCACGGGTTCATATACGCGTGTGAAAGCACATCTTTTGCATATTCGTGGTCAAGGAATTAAGGCATCTTCTGGGGTTAACAAAGACTTGTTAAAGCAATTAAAGAAAGAACAAGAGGAAGCTAAAAAGAAGAAAATTGCAGAGATGAAAAGCGATTCGATTAATTTGTGTTTTCCTATTGCTAGTGATGTACAAGAAGAGCTTTTGAAGAAAAGAAATATGGAAAGCAATAAAACAATACAAGCGTCATTCAAAAACATGACAAGAGCAGAAATTGATAAAAAGATTGGTCGATTCTTTTACTCAAGCTCAATTCCTTTTAATGTAACTAGAAGTCCATGCTGAAAAGATATGATTACACCTTTGGCTAATTATAATTTGAGTAGTTATGTGCCTCCTAGTTTAGAAAAACTAGGAACAATATTCTTGCAGAGGAAAAAAATAGAATTGAAGACTTGTTAGAGACCCAAAAATTTGCATGGAAACGACATGGAGTGTCTATTGTTTCTGATGGGTGGACTGAAATACAAACGCGACCACTGATAAACTTCATTGCTTACTCACTTAATGGGCCAATCTTTTTTAAGACCGTTGACGCATCTGAAGAGTATAAATATGTTGAATATTTAAAGAGATTATTTGTCGAAGTGATAAAAGAAGTGGGTGAAGAAAGTGTGGTGCAAATCATTACTGACAATGCTCTAGTTTGCAGTCGTGCAGGAATGAATTTGGAAAGTGAAGATACATATTCACATATTTTTTAGACTCCTTGTGCAGCACACAGTTTAAATTTCGCACTTAAAAGTATATATAATCCATCAAAAGATGATGCACATGCACGTGAAATGTGTTTATGAACTGAGAAAATAGAGCATGATGTTCGAAATATTAGAAATTTAGTTGTAAACCATCATCATGCCCTTTCCATATTTAATAGGCATTCTGATCTCAACTGACTGAAAGTTGTTGAAACTCATTTTGCTTCTCTAATTGTTATGATGAAAAGAATTAAACAACTCAAGAATGCATTGATGATGATGGTGACCGATCAAGATTGGAATTTTTATCGTACTGAAGATGATGTCAAGGCTCAAGCTATCATGATGATTTTTGGTGGAATAAAATTACATATTTTATTGAATTTACATAGCCTATTTGGAAAATGTTGAGAGAAGTTGACAGATGTACCCATGTTTCATAGAATTTATGAAATGTGGGACAATATAATAGAAAAAGTTCAAAGTATCATTTTTAAACATGAAAAGAAAGATATTGCACTTGATGATTCAGAATTTTACAATCATGTACATTCAGTTTTAGTGAGAAGATGGGATAAAAGCAATACACCTTTGCATTGCATGACACACTCTATCAATCCAAAATACTATGCAAAAAAATGGTTGATAGCAGGTGTTGGTCGTGTTTCTCCAAATGAAGATCCTAAGATATCAAGAAATAGAATGATATGTTTGGGAAGACTTTTTAATGATCCTCACATGTTTAAGGTTGTAAATAGTGAGTTTCACAAGTTTTCTACTGGGAGATTTTATTCTTTAGTAGAACTCGTGGCAAGGGACGAGGAAGATCCCCTTAATTGGTGGACAACATATGGATCAGAGACACCAAATCTGCAATGTCTTGCAAAGAAGTTGTTATCCTAACCTGCTAGATCATCTTGTTGTGAAAGAAATTGAAATATATATGCTCAAATTTACAACATTAAAAGAAACAAACTCACTAGTAAAAGAGCAGAGGATTTGGTTTATGCTAATTCTAATCTACGATTAATTTTTCGCCGCACCAAAGAAGAGTATAGGTACTTTTTTTTCTTTGTATTCAAAGTTCCTATTTAAATATTTGTATTCAAAGTTTAAAGTTAGATACTAATATAGTCATTTTTTTATGCAGTTCTGGACCATCCAAGAATTGGGATGTAAATCCAAAAGATTTTGACTTGGAGGGAGAACATAATTTGCATACTCTCAACATGGACTATCTCGATCATGTTCTTCCCTCTAATTCAGACGATGAGGCAGATTTATGATAAGTTTTGTTGTTTATCACACTCACAAGCTTCCTTATTATGTGTTATATTTTGGTAAGTTTGTGTTGTTAAGAATTACTTCTTTTTTTTTGCTTTAAAATTTACAATCTTTATGTGTTAATTTATTGTTATATATATAATTATATATATATTTAATATATATATATATATATATATATATTTTTTAATATATATATAGCAGAGTCCCCGTGTCCCAATTTTTTGAAATTGCGCCGCACCCATGTCGCAGCCGCACCCGCACCCATGTGACATAGCCCACGTCAAATAGTTGCTTTCGTTGAGCTTGTAGGAGATGACGGAGGCGGATTTTTTTTCTTCCATAATGGAAAAGGCTTGCGTTTAAAGACTAAAGATTGAAGAGCACCACCACAAAGAGAGCAATCCCAATATAACTTTCGACACTTCAAGAACCCTAAGCTCAGATACCATGTAATAAAACAAGATGTGCATAATCACAATGCCAACAAAGGGCTACACAAGTGTACAAATGCAATATGGTCTCTAATGGACCGATAACAATCTCATAAAAGAGATATACAAAAACACAAATTCCACAAGAGCACAATGGCACAAATTTCACACAAGCACAATGTAAAAACTGAATTTTATATAATAGCCAATAAGTTTAGAAAAGCTTGTATTACATAGTGTAGTGAGGCTCTATTTATAGAGCCTCACATATAGTGAGAGGGAGGCAGTCCAACGACTGTTGGACTGTCCTCCAACAGTCATATTTGACTGAGTACAAAAAAACAGAAAAACAAAAAACAAAAAAGTCTCAACAGTCCCTATTTGACTGTACTATATTACATGCCATTAAATGACGGAAATACCTATATCAGTTAGGTATACAAATATATACACTGTATTTTAAGTGTTCACTTGAATAGATGGTGAAAATTTTCATCTTTGATCTTACTAGCCATAGATCAAATCAATGGTTTTCATCAGTAATTTGTATATCAGCATACAAACCTTCCAGAAATATTACAACCAAACCCACCAACGGTATATTCCAAGATAATGAAAACATCTAGATACGAGGGATGAGGATAAAATGCTTATATGTTTTACGATAAACCAGGACCAGCTACTGCTTCCACTACCTTGATGATGCAGAGGATATGCAATGCTTAGCAACATCATGCTGCATTTTCTGTATACACTTGTTTCCATACATGTAAACAGTAGATTTCGCTTCTCCAATATAAAGCCTCAATAAACTGCTTAGGGTTCCAATACCATGATGTTATTCGTCCACATTATCAGATGTTTACTATTTGAGCCATGCTCAGCATCAGCAAATTTATGTTTATTTTCAATCAAACTCAGGATCAATTCTCTGATTCAGAACAAACTCAAAACCAGCAAATGATCAGAACCCAACTAAAAGCTAAGGTACAAAAAAGGTCCTGCTTATACCATTAAATGGGTATAGTCGCTACCACGAGGACTAAAGTTTGCCAAGAAATACCACAAACTCTCCAAAATTCTAGCACATTGGCAGAAGGAGGCTGTCATGGAGTCTACTCTAAAGCCATATCAGCACATGCTTATCATTAAGAGCTAAGCTACAGCATAGATGTGACAGTTTTCATCCTTGCACAAACAAACTTCACTCACTTATACGAAGAATACATAATCTTAACAAACAAAAATTCAAATATAGTTTTGTTTTTTCGCATTAAGAACATCACCGCAATAAATTTCATCGATCCATCACTGCCCAAAAAACAAGCTCTAACCTCATTTCATTCATCTTCCTCAGAACTAGCCTCGTCGCTACTGTACTCGCTGCTATACTCGTCCTGATCGGGATTTATATCAAGCTGCACGAACCTCACTTGTATAGGCTCTTGGGCAGCCGCTGCCCCAACTGCAGCCATTGGCCTTTGTGGCATCTGGGCAACTTCCTCTGGCTTTGGAAGCACAACCGCATCGCCTGGCTTCCATCCAGGAGGAACCTCCACCACTGGTGGCAGAGGAACAGGATCCCCGGGCTTCCATCCTGGGGGTACGATCGGGATGTCGTTCGGCAAATCGATGGGCATTCCCGGACGCCATCCGGAAGGAATTGGCGGGATCAACATATTGGGCAATGCAGACAATGAAGGAGGTGGGGGCGGTGGCGCCTCAATGAGAGCTTCAACCTTCTTCTCTGCCGCCTCAGACTCTGGTGGAAGGCCAACATCAAGATTGGCGAAATGGTAGAGCTGTGAAGCCCGCATCTGCTCCTCCTGGGGTGCTGGAGGGAGCGCCCCACGGAGAGGCGCCTGCCCGGCGCCGAACTCCGGCGGGGCGAACGTGGTGTAGCTGATCCGATGAGCATAAGAAAGTATGCCCGACAGTTTCACGGAAGGAAACACCAATTCGCCGTCTTCCGAGCCCGACCTGAACCTCTTCGCAGGCTTGCGGAGGTCTTCATAATCCTCGGCGATGAGCTCCAGAACCTGTTCGGCCGATTTCACCTTCTTGGTGAAAGCGAGGATCGCCGAGTCGGCGAGTTGGGATTCTTGGGCGATCCGGCGCTTCGATTCCCCGAGGCCGAGGATCTCCTGCAGCTCGGAGATCGCCTCGAAGAGCTGGGTCTGAAGGGAGGTGAGGAGGGTGAGGACCTGCTTGGTGGTGGAAGCAGAGGAGGCCTCCTGGGAGAGGAATTGAGACGCAAGGAACGTGGGCAGGGTCCCTCTGTACGACGATAGCCAAGTCGACTTGTGACCTGCAACACCACAAAGAACGAATTTGGGGTCAGGCAAAAGGGGAAGAAGAGAGGACAAGGATTGGGGGCAGAAACCTGAGACTTGGAAGAGCTTGGTGGTGAGGGCGGCCATCTGGTTGAGGAGGGTGAGAGCCCTCGTGTGAGGGGGCAAGAGGGAGAGGAGGGTGGTCGTCTGCTTCTGTTGGGAGGTGGAGGTGAGGGCCCTTGTTGTTGCTGTTGTTGATGATGTTGATGTTGTTGGTGGTGGTGATGGGTTGGTGGTGGTGGTTGGAGGAGAGAGGATTGATGGGGAGTGGGGGTTGGAGAGGCCGAGCCTCGCCGGAGACGGTGCCACCACCTGAGTGGGGTTCTGCATCATCATCTTCCTCCTTCCTACCGCCCGAAAGAGGTTCGGTTTTCAGGCGAGATTGAGAGCTGCAGATGCTTTTGAGAACCAAGGCGATGGAGAGTAGGCTCGGGTATTCGGGTACCCGGCCCGATAAATTATCGGGTCATACTAATATATTTTTATTAAAAATATGTTTTATTCTTATTATATATGTATTATGGGTCATATGACGAGTCAGCAAAATCAACCTCAAAACCCGACCCATTGTTGTATGTCGTTGGGAGGGAGAGGTTCGTGCTTTTATAACCGATAGAGGGCGCTCCGCCCTTTCTTCTTGATGATACGGGACTAGTCTTCCTATCATCATCAAGAAGTTTATTACAAAAGTGCATGATAAAATATGCTGTGAGGATATGTCCATTATTTTTTCTCTTGACTCATATTCAGATTCCGGTCATCCTCCTTTTCACCCCCTGATGCCCCAGATGTTGCTCTATGAAATGGTAGATGATGCCGATCTTTCATATTTTTTTAAAAATGCATGCTGACCTTTTGGCTCTCTTGAATCAAGATAGATTTACTTAGTGCAGGACTGCAGTAGGTGACTCCTCCATTTTCAACATTAGAAGCAGAGGTTCAAGTTGAATATATGAGGATCTTGGTTACTCCATGGACATTGCTTAAGGTCCAGGTCATAAGATTGATGACTAACATGAGCATGGGTACGACAATGTTGCATATTTTTTTAGCAAATTTTGAGTTGTCTTGAAGAATCTCATTATCAGAACTTTATTTTTCTTCAAAAGAAACATGAAGAATTCAGATTTTGAAGAAATATCCATGACATGATCTAGACATTTCATCTGAGCACGATTATTTGAGTCTATCGATTTGGATGAATCAAAATCTTCTCTCGCATCAGCATATTTAGGATCTTACTCTTCAATAGGATTCTCAAATACCTTTTCTTCCTCCATAATGAAAGAGCTAGTGGTCGATTCAAGCATAGTATGAGCTTTTTTTATATAATCATGGGAGAACTTTCATTTGTTGAAGCCATGACAAAGCCTTTATCTTCCTCTTTTATAATGATAGTCTTAGTGGATGACTATGACATAATTGTTTGTTTTAGGACTTGGTCAAAATCATTTTCTTCATTCTCCTCGACTTGAGTCTCCCAACAATGGATCAAAGGATAGGCAGACTCTGGTGATTCTGATAGTTGTGAGGCTCCATTCTAATAAACTAAGTCAATGTAAACACTGAGAATTATGACAAAAAAATTCAATATTGGTTCAACTTTGCTAATCATATGTAGTTTCTCATTCTCAACACAACTTGGATCCTCTTAAGCTTCTTCATTTTCCAAGATCAGTTCAGCTTTATCGACGTGGTCTTGGATTATATGCTTAAGAGAAATACATTCTTTGATGTCATAACCCAGGGCTTGATGATATTTATAGAATTTTGTGTGGTCCCTTCTTTTTTTTTTTAAGAAAATTTGACACTTTAGGCAATTTAAATTCTTCATTTTATAGCAAAATGTCTATTACTCGAGATTGAGTCTGCTAGATCTTGGTGAACTCTCTATCGCTGAGTCATCTTGGATTTTGGGCTTGCCTTTGGTTTTGCTTAGAATACTTTGACTTTTTCCTTTTTTTTCGAGGAGTGGTCGCACTAACTTGGATCTTAGGTGGCTCTTCTCTTTTAGATCTATCATTTTCAGACCTAGTATTTACCAGAATCTCATCGTACATGCCTCTTTTAAGGTTAGACTCTATCCAACTGGTTGCATCCATAAACTCCACGAAGGTGTCATACTTTTGAGTATCAAAGAGTCCCTTCAATGATTTGTTGAAGTTATTCATGATTAGAGTGATAGCATGCATCTCAGTAATCAAATCTTTCATATGATGGTATATGAATCTCTATCGGTTTATGAAGTCTTGTGCATCATCGTTTTTCTTTTGTCTAAGATCATATAGTTGGTTGATTGTTGGCAGAGCATCCACTTTGAATCTGAATATCTCGATAAACATATTCATTAGAGTCTGGAATTATCAGATATGATGTACATTCAGGGTGGAGAACTAAGACAAAGCCTCTCCTTCCAAGCTTCTCAAAACCCATCTTATCAATGCTCAATTATTGTGCAGACAATTAGAATAGGCATCCAGGAACAATGTGATGTGGGTCTGGGGGTTTTCAGTTTCGATGAACTTCACAAACTTTCTAGAGATGAGATCCAAAGGTTCAGTATCATGACCCAATATGAAGTCTTGGATCTCATATGGTCTTCTTTCACCTTTGGTTCTTTTCATCAATTGGCATGACTAGATTAGGGATCTGAACTGACCGGACCTTTCGAATCGGCACCTGTTGTGCCTTACGCTTCTGCCTTTGTTTGAAGCTTTTCAATTTAGCTTCATTTCTAGAATTGTTATTATAGACCTTGTATTATAATTCTCAAATCCTCATAGGAAATTTTGACTTCTTCCAAGATGGATTGTTCCAAGAACTCATCTGCTACACCCTTACCCTTATTTGGTTCCTTATACTACACTTCTTGTTTGTCCTCTTCTTCTGCTTCTAGTTCTTATTTTGATTGATTCAGGTCTTCCCTGACGATTTCATTGATGGATATCCCACCAGACAGAAGTCCCCCTAGATCTTGGAGTGAAATCCTAGCTAACAAAGCTCTTAACCCTTGGGTGCCTTTGGGTAGTTTCCCTGGATTCTTAGTTGAATTTCAGGTCAAATACTCAAGTTGGTTAGGCTTCTGGGAACTCTGACTCAAATCCAAAATCAAGTTTCTTGGAGGATCGGTGGGATCCTTTTATAGAACCATGATTTAGGATCTAGTACAAACAATAGTCCAGATAAGTCAAACGACATGCATATCAAGATTTCAAAAACAAGATTCATAGTTCTCCTTTAATGCTTCACGGATCCATGAGGTCTGCTCCAAATAAGTTCTATTAGGATAGACTTTTTTCGTACTGGACCTTTTGCGATATACCAAAACTAAGGTTTTTAGTACTATGAGCAGGTTACCGAACTCCTTGGTTCACCATTGATATACCCAAGTTAAAGGCTTATGGTACTAGTGGAGGGATCTGAAGATCCAAAATATAGGACAGGTTGAGGGTTTTTTGAAAATCCAAGCAGAAAGTAGAGTCTTTACAATTAAAGTCCTAAGAAAAAGGATAAAACATTACGAACACACGTAAATCAAGCAATCTTCAAACAAAGTGATTTTTATTCTAGTTGGAGGTTCAAAATTTTTCTAAGAATTTTAAAATGTCATGCAAGTCTTCAACAAGTTTTTCTAAGTTATTTTCCTAAATCTAAAACAGTAAAGCAAACACACAATCTACCTATTGTTTTTACTTAGAAAAAATAGAAAATGCACACAAGAAAATGAAAAATGAAATGGACTAAATCATTGGATCCAGATATGGACCTTATCCAAAAGGAATATTTGGGTCCAAATGCTACACACAACACAAAAGACAAGATGCAGATATGGGTCAGAGGATCTGAGGGCTCTAAAACCCCAAAAAATGCTATCCAATCCAAAAATGGGGTATTTTACCAAAAAAAATTAGTCAAAAAATAATAGCAGATGTTGCTATTGATTTTTAACTTTGAAAATGACAAAATTTGAAAAAACTCTAAACAAAAACAAGAAAGCAAATAAAAATACCTTTCCAACTGTGTATGGCACGCTGGAAACCGACATACTGGTACCGAGATATAGCTCTAGAAGTTTTCTTAAAAATATATTATTTTGACTATTCCAACCTAATTTTCGGCCACCTATGCCAGAAATCTAGAAAAATATAAGAAAGAATAAATAAAGAGAAGAGTTTGTTATCTTTCTAATGACACCAAAATCATAGTGATCTGATAGGTGATTAGGGAGATAAGCCTTTAGGAATGCTATACTAGTACTAGATTTTAAATTTAAAAAATAAGTACTCTAGAGGAGTTTTCGACTTTGGCTCAAAACTAGACAAGTTTATATTTGAGTCTCAGCTTTCCAACAAGTTTAAAAATGCAAGATTTTGTCAGCAGAATGTTGAAATATAGATAAAAGAACAAGTATTTCTAGCAAAAATAGTCACCAAAATGTCCATTTCTTACTGTTCGTGCTGATTTTCAGAGACTATAGATACAAAATCTGAAAATGAGCCAAACATGTGAAACATAGCCATGTTTGTCATCTTTCCGTCGAGCTTAAGAACTTAAAAATGTAAGCTATGAGCATAGAGATATGCCTCTGTCACTCTGATGGTACGAGAAACAAAAAAAAATATATGGTGGATCAAAGGTGAATTCATATCCAAAAAACATTAAAATGGGTACCAACCTTGCAACGCTACCCAAAAAACTTTGATTCTCAGATAAGGTGAATGGTCTCATTGTGATCGCCATTATGTGGATCCTGAATTTTCAAAAAAACTAAAAGCACAAGTTTTCCATAAAGAATTATTTAGAAAATGGATCTAAGATCTGAATCTGAGTATTATAATAAAATGATAACCGTTCTTCAAGATCTCGCACTTTTCCTCCTCCGTTGAGCATAGATCAGTCATATCAAAAATGTTGAATTGTTATTGTTGGAGCCTTGTTGCATAGAGGAAGCATACCCTCAATACAGAAACCGAGAAGAAGCAAGTTCAGTGATGAAAACCACCAAAACTTGAGAAAAACAAGAAAATGATAAATATACAAACATTTGACAAATCTAAGCTTATAAAAATACATAAAATAATTGAAATAACTGTAAAATTATAACTAAACTTACCACGGGCTTAGGTATCCCTATCTACGATTGTCGAGCACGGAAGAGCACAAATGACACTTCGCCTTGGTTCGAACTCCAAACATGGGTAAGTTGGGTGATTTGTACCCTGTGCTAGGCTAGATAAGCTAGGTATGCTAGACTAAGCTAGACTTGACCGTACAAGAATTTATGTAGAGTAAGGTTGCTCGGGCTTTTGCTTCCAGATACTCTTGAAATAAGGAGAAGGCCCCATATTTATAGGATTTGAGTGAATTTGGATATATTTCCTACATATCTGAGATCCAAAGGAAGATATAGGGTTGTGGTTAAAGGATTTAAATAAAAGGTTGAGATTTGATCTTGGAGAGGAGATTTGGTGATAGAATATTGGTTTTAGGATGTAAAAAATGAACAAGGGTAGGATATGACACACATTTTTTATGCTACCAACATCCAAAATGTGGGACATTTCAAAAAGGCTTTAATGACAATTGAGTGAGTTATAATGATAAATGATTTGTTGTTATAACTCTACTAATGATAAATAATTTATTGTTATATCTAGATATAACGACAGATGTTAAAAAGAAAATTATAACGATGGATGTTGGAAAAAAAGTTCTAACGACACATTCAATTATCGTTATAAGAGAATAACGATAATTCAAAAGGTAATAATGACAAATGATTTGTTCTTAGAAAATTGGACAAAATAGGCCTGACAGGTTAACTCATTTCGACCATACTTCCTATTTAGATGTTAGTTTGAGGTGATTTTTGATGAGTTGAAAAGCTTATATTTTGAGTGTGAAACCAAATTCGATTATTTTGATGGTTAAAAATTCACTCAAAATGAGCCCTACCTGGAAATAGGGTTTTTACTAAACAAGTCACCTTATTTGGTCATAACTTTCTACTTTGGTGTTCACTAACCTAATTTTTGGCTTGCTAAAAAGTTAAAAACCTCTAGTGCAATTGATCTTTTGGAAAAAAACCTTGAGGATATTGTTTTGGAGGCCAAAAACATAGTTGAAGTTAACAGAACTTTGAAATGTGTTGAAAACATTGAATTTTTGGTATGAAAAATATCTTAGTCCAAAAGTAAGTGTTTACACATGCAAACCCCCTTTAACTAAAAACTTGCATAAAGTCTATGCCTGCATCTGCAAATGTGTGTTCTGACTTTCTCAAACATGTGTTATGAACCTCCTTACCTTTTCATATTTTTTATTGTAGGTTCACGTCACACATTTGCGGATGTTCAGACCTTCGCACATATAATGTGTGAACCTTTTTTTACTAAAATTGCATAATGCAATGAATGTCACAAATATTGTATGTGAATCTCCTATTAATGCAATGTCATTTTGCAAATGTTCTTACCTTCGCATGCTTTCTGATTCATACATAAATTCATTGGTTGATCATGGTTTTATTTTTTTTTCTTATTAGAACCCTAACCCTTTTTCCTTTATAACCCTGATCATTTTCCCTCTATCCTTGCGATGATTCTTGTATAATTCTTCTTGCTATATTTTGGTGAGGTTTGGTAAAATTTTAGTCAACTTCCCCATCTTTCGGTCCCCAAAAACTTAGGACAAAAAGTGAGTTATATATGTTTTCTTGCATTCATAAGTTTTTTTAGATATATATAAATTTGTTGGCCTTGTAGTATTTGTGTTTGGTTTTTGTCATTGATGATTAGTGTTTGTTTGCTTGTGTTTTATTTAATATTTGACATTGGATTATACATTTAGGGTTGACTATTTTTAAGTCATCTTTATATATATATATATATATATATATATATATATATATATATATATATATATATATATTGGCCTTGTATTATTTATGTTTAGTTGTTGTCGTGGATGATTTATGTTTATTTGTTTTTTTTTCATTTAATATTTGGTTATTTTATTTTTGTTAGAAACTCGCCCATAGGGAGGGATGGTTTCTATAAATTCGGCTTCAACAACGTTCTAGCATAGGTAAAAGCTAGGAAAGGCTTTGCATCAAATAAGTTTAGCAACAGAGCAGAGGGAGAATATTGATTCCTCTGGGTGGGCTGCTGCTAAGGGAAAATATGAAAGAGTAGAGTGAGAAAGGACTTTCATTATGAGGAACATGAATTCTAAAATAGGGTGAATTAAGAATACCTCATGGGCCAAAATACTTCATTAAAAAAATAGCTAGGCTAGTATATCTATATATAAACTTTACAAGGGACAAGAAAATAAATATACAAACACAATCACACCTTAGATAGGAGTCTAGGAGGGATGTCCCACTTGAGTCTCAGCCTGGGTAGGATTGTAGGCTGGGCGGGTTTCCCTAGATTGGATCTTAGGGCTGGGTGGCTCCTTCAGATTGGATCTGAGCTAGGGTGGATCCAGTGCTGGCGAAAATTCTCTGGGTCAGACTTGGAGCATAAAAGGGTATGTAACAATTCACCCCTCTAAAAGATGCCTTGTGTTCAAGGCTGGAATTTTGAACACTGCGCAACTATCTGGTCTTCCTCTTTTTAAGTCACTTCGTCAACTCCACTTTAGGTCCATTAAACTAATACCTCTGTGATTAGGCAACCATCATTTCTTCACATTCTCTTTCAAAGGACCCTGATTGGCTGGGGTGAGGTATCGCCAAAGTTAGGTAGGGTCAGACACCTATCGTGCGGTTCACCTTTATGAACTGCAGCATGACCTAAATTCATGCCACTCGAATAAAAAATGGTTTGCTCTTTTGTTGATGGAGGCCACACCTTCCCTCCATTCTAGTGTCTAGTAGCTTCCTGCTACTTCGAGATGTCAAATGCAGTCATGCAACACATAGCATTCCCATAGCCAAGGGTTGCATGAATTTGAGTTTCCACCACCTTCCTTATGCCCTTTGAACAGGGCAAGGGCATTTGGTGGTATGAAACACTTGCAACGAAAATTCAGATTCACTATGGGCTTGTGCATGTCTTTGTTGATTATAATTTCTTCTGAACGAGATACAGTTAATGACCACACCAAACAATATTCTCTCGAGCATTTGGCATAATTTTAAATCTGCAGAGTTCTCTTGTTACAAAGACATCCTCAATCAATTGGGTTGCCTGCATGGTTATGCATGCTTCTTCGAACAATGATGCAAGATTCACATCATGGAGAACTATATTTATTTTATGATAATCTTCACATGGTTCCACAAAGAATGACAGAAGATCTGCAAAATAAATGATCCAGTCTATATCCATTTTTTTCCTTCCCTCAACATATTCACATAGTCATTTTGCCAAATCTTGCAAGGCATTGTCTATCTTGCACTACGATGAATCCATCTTGACTGCACCCTCCAAGTCAAGTGTTGCCTGCCTACACGACATAATGTTGTTGGTTCAAAGTTCTAGTAGTGCAAAGGGGTATGCTAGGGTTTAAGGGAATCTGGGTTTGGTTAACTGGTCTGAGGTATCAGGTATATAAAAATACATTTTTTGAGATTTCTTAGGGTTTTTAAGGTTGAGATTAATTTATTTCTAGGTTAGGTCAAGACGTTACAAGTTTAGTCCATTTTCTGGGTTCTAACAAGTTTCAAAGATCAGACCAAATCTCAACGATCTGGATAATTTTTTGAGATTTGTAAATTAGGTTTGAAAGCTAACAAATGTGTTATCAGGGCAAAAATTTCAAGATTTATGAATCTAGGATCAAGCCTATGTAGGTTTTTAAACTTTAATATGTTAGGTTATCAAGATCCAAACACTAGATCTAACATGCTTCAATAAAACAATGATATCTACAGATCGAGATGTGTTTTTTTTATTTGTAAATTTGGTTAGGTTTAGGACAGATAAGGATAACTAAGGTGATTTTTTGGATATTTTTAGGACTGTCAAAGCACTAAAATGAATTTTTAAAACACGAACTTAGATATAGACCTATATTGATCCTTCCTAAGAATATACAAAAGTTTGGCTAGACTTTTGGAAGTTGGATCAGGGTTGATGATGCATGAAATACATATCATTTTTATACTATATTCATGCGTTTAAATGTAATTTAATGAATAAGAACTCATGTATTGATGTATTTATATGCAAATGAGCTACAGTTTGAATTTCACTCGAATCAGAGTTAACATGAAGAAAATAGAGCACTTTTAAGGTTTTAGAGTGGTTTTTGAGGCCATTTGGATCCAGATCTGACCCAAAAGCTTAAGTTTGGATCATGGACTAGATTTAAATCTAAAAGATCCATAAACCATGTGATTTAATGATTAATGCTTGAATGTTTTCCAAAAACTCCCTTGTTATCAAACATTTAGGCACTTAGTTGCAAATAATAAAGAATCTAGCTTGTAATTAGAATTACTTTTGCATTTAGGTAGCTTTTAGAATTAGGACATAGTTTAGAGGTTTAAACAGTTCAGAAAAAACCTAGCTACACATTTCTGCTGTTTTGGAAAAATTGCCCAACCCCCTCTCTTTCTCTCTCTCTCTCTCACACACACGCCCTCCCTTGCGTGTTCTTCTTCTTCCTCTTTTCTTTTCCTCCTTTTTCTATTTCTTGTTTTTGTCTTTCTTTGGTGTGTTGTGTTTTCTTTATAGGTGTTGCAGATCGTGTGGGAGTCTTCCTCGGTTCAATATGTCGTCTGCATCAATGAGGATCGACCGTGCTTCTTTCCAGATCAGCTCTCTTCCTTCTCTTTACCAACGTCTTCCTCTTCGCAACTCGGCTCTTAAATGAGTGCATCAACTTGAAGGACATTGCAGACCATCAAAGAATGTGCTGGGCATGCTTTCCGAACAACATTAACCACTCTTTCTCCCTCCAAATTGTCAGACAGCCCTAGAGGTTGACAAGCATACTGCAAGTCGAAAGACATATATATGTTGAGAGTGTGAATGATATAGTTTGTGAAAGAATGAGAATACCCTTTCAGACTTAAAGGAGTGTTTGAGCAGCGTAGTTAGATTTTCATAGTTCGTAATTAATTATATTCATAGTTAGTGTCTGAATTAACTTGTAATTTTAGTATAGTTGTTTTATTTATTAATAAATTGAAATATTTAGATTTAATCTTGAATATTGTCTCATTCCCTGTGGATTCGACCCATACTCGCCACGATTGTGGAAAGTCGATTTTTATATATTTGGTTGTTGATTTTCTAGATTTTCATTGAAAACATATTTTAAAAAATATCATTGCAAAAAGTACAACCAAATTTTTGGTGCAATTGTCGGGAACGACGATTTATTATTCATTATTTTTAATATTTTATTTTATTAATATTTATTTATTGTTCTTTTCTCTTTTTAGTTAGTAGGATTAGTAAGTAAATATAGGATTTAACTTAGTTAGTATATATAGAATTCACTTACTATTTTTCTAGGATTCGCTGAATTGCATGAACAAAGGAGCAAATAGACAAGTGAGTTTTAGAGAACATAGTTTGTGATTTCCTGTATTTGCTAATTGTGTGAATTAGATTAGATTTTTACTTACGAAAGTGAGTTAGAAAGTGTATATTACTTGTTTCATTACATGTATTATTTTTTTATAGTTTTTAGCATGTTAGTTTTTCGTTATTAGTTTGTTAAGGGACTAACAAACATTCAAGCATGGGGGTATTTAATGATGCATAAAATACACATAATTTTTATACTATATTCATGTATTTTATGTACTTTAAAGGATAAAAACTCATGTATTGGTGTATTTAGGCGCAAAAGAGCTACAATTCAAATTTCACTCGAATCAGAGTTAAATTGAGAAAAATAGAGCACTTTTAAGGTTTTGGAGCGGTTTTTGAGGCCATTTAGATCCAGATCTGACCCAAAATCTTAAGTTTGAATCATGGACTAGATCCAAATCTAAAAGATTCATAACCCACGTGATCCGGTGTTTAATCCTTGAATGTTTTCCAAAAACTCCCTTGTTATCAAGCATTTAGGCACTTAGTTGCAAATAATAAAGAATCTAGCTTGTAATTAGATTTAATTTTGCATTTAGGTAGATTTTAGAATTAGGACATAGTTTAGAGGTTTAAATAGTTCATAAAAAACCTAGCTACATGTTTATGTTGTTTTAGAAAAATTGCCCAACCCCCCTCTCTCTCTCTCACATGCCCTCCCTTGCGTGTTCTTCTTTTTCCTCTTTTCTTTTCCGCCTTTTTCTATTTCTTGTTTTTGTCTTTCTTTGGTGTGCTGTTGTGTTTTCTTTATAGGTACTGCAAATCGTGTGGGAGTCTTCCTTGATTCAATGTGTTGTCTACATCAATGAGGATCGACCGTGCTTCTTCCTCGATCGACTCTCTTCCTTCTCTTTACCAACATCTTCCTCTTCGCAACCCGACTCCTAGATGAGTGCAACAACTTGAAGGACATTGCAGACCATCAAAGAATGTGCTGGGCGTGCTTTCCGAACAACATTAACTACTCTTTCGCCCTCAGAATTGTCGGACAGCCCTAGAGGTTGACAAGCATACTACAGGTCGAAAGGCGTATTTATGCTGAGAGTGTGAATGCTATAGTTTGTGAAAGGATGAGAATACCCTTTCAGACTTGAAGGAATGTTTGAGCAGCGTAGTTAGATTTTCATAGTTCGTAGTTAATTATATTCATAGTTAGTGTCTGAATTAACTTGTAATTTTTAGCGTAATGTTTTAAAATATTAATAAATTGAAATATTTAGATTTAATCTTGAATAGTGTCCTGTTCCTTGTGGATTCGACCCGTACTTGCCATGATTGTGGAAAGTCGGTTTTTATATATTTGGTTGTCGATTTTCCATATTTTCATTGAAAATATCTTTTTAAAAATATCATTGCAAAAAGTATAACTAGGGGTCACCAGAGGTCAGATTCTAACATTTCAAAAATAATTTGGAAGTACGATAATTGAAGAACCCGATGTCGATGTGAACTCCTTGAAACAATCAGAGGAGAGATCTTGGGGTGCAAATCATCATTGGTTGTGGTTGGATTTGTCGTGCAAAGTCGTGAAGGGCTTGAGCCCTTATTGCATCATCCCAAAACAATGACTGGGGGCATAACTCTTGGGAATGATGCTCTGATATCACTCTTAGAAACCTTACCCTAAGGAAGGGATGATTTCTAGAAATTCAGCCTTGAGAAGGCTCTAGTGGAGGAAATAGTTGAGAAAGAGAGAAATGTATTTTCGATTTGGCTAGGCTTTGTATTAGATAAGGTCAATAGCATAGCATAGGGAGAATAATGTTCCCTTTGGGTGGGCTGTTGCTAAAAAAAATATAGAAGAGTAGAGGGAGAAAGGGCTTTCCCTCTAAGGAACAGAAATTCTGAAATAGGGTGAATAAAGAAAACCTCATGGGCCAAAATACTTTATTAAGAAAATAGCTAGGCTAGTATATTTATATATATATATATATATATATATATATATTTGCAAGGGGCAATAAAGTAAATATATAAACACAATCCCACCCTAGATGAGAGTATATGGGGGATGTCCCACCAGAGTCCTAGCCTGGGTAGTATCCCAAGCTAGGCGGGTTTTCTTAGATTGGATCCCGGAGCTAGGTGACTCCTCCAAACCAGATCCTGGTTGGGGAGAATATTTGGGTTGGGGCTGATCTGGGTCAGACTTGGAGCAAAAAATGATCTGCAATAATTTTGGGATAATGGGGTTAGGGTTGACTATGTACAAGCATTCAATTGGGGTAATGGGGTTAAGGCTTAAGTGATTGGTTTTTAGTGTGAGACAACAATCGTGGTTGATATAGAAGTTGTGTTAATTAAATATATGAACACTATATGGATGGTATTTTCTTACATGTTATTTTCATTTGATGCATGATATATTGTGTTGTTGGTATAGGCAGTTAATGATCTCAGAAAAAGTTAAAGTTTATTACCATCTCAGTAATTATTTTCATTGAAGATCTATAATGGTGTAAAAAAACAGTAGCTTTAAGGAATTTATGTCTCATAAGACTGGATATGCCAAAGAATATCCAAACTTTTTAGTATGGATATTCTTCAGACATAGAAAGCCAAGAAAGATTGATACTCATTTTGGATGATGATGATGTAGATTGTATGTTATGTAGTAGTGATGTTTACTTAATTATTTTCATTATACAACATGATACAGTTATACAAGAAGTAGTTGGAAGTGATATTAAAAAAGTAGTGGATTTATTATCTCAGGCAATATCTATTGAGAGAAATCATGAGGCAAACATTCAACTCTCCCAAGCAATTGGCAATATTAATGTTCGTAACATGCACATGGAGGACATGCAGTTGCCCCAACCAATTAAGGATATAGATGGTGTACGTGCATAAAATGAACAACTTGCACCAACAAATAATTTTGTACATGATCAGATGATGTTTGCAGAGAATGTGATGTTATGTCAGCAAACCAATGTTATTGATGTTCATTGCAATAATGTGAATATCCAACCTTTTAGGGCATATGACATAACTAGCTACAAGTTATTGGGCAGTGTAATTTATGCTTGAGATACATGTGTTATGATGAAGGTGTTATTTATATGGTTAATCATGAAATTTGGAAATGTAGAATGATGCCTACATTCAAGCAAATGAAGAGATAAATATGCCTTATGATTTAGTTTACGCATTTGAACAACCAATTAGTGGTAATGATGATCATGTAGACAACGAAAAATTGGATGATGATAATGGCTATATCATGTCGAATGAAGGTGACTCTGAAATGATAGGAGAGGACATGGGATAATTAATGGCAGATGCAAACGATGCATAAATGGCAATTAAAAAGTTGAACTCTTAGTATGTTGTATAAGTTATATGAGTATTTATTGGTAATAGAATTTTTTATACTAATAAGACATGGTTGAATAGGTTACTGTTAAGCAGATTCTTATACAATAAAGAGCAATTAAAAATTATTGAAGTTGAGACATCTAAAATAATTGATGTGACGCCCCAAACCCCGACCTTGTAAAAATCTTTGGTTTTTGAGCAAATTTTTTTTTTTTGATATAAGATTTTAAAACAAATAATGGAAGTGCAAAGGGGTAAGCAAAGGCCGCAAGTCTGAGCGGGCCACAGTAAAAGATACAAACCACATGTCTATTTCAATTACATATAATATCAGAGTTTTACAGAATGAGACTGAAAACACCCATACAATGAGTCTCTCCCAAAACGAGAGGAAAACTCCCCTCAAACCCCCAAAACAAGACAAGGACCAAGATCTGCAGCTAAGTGTGGGTCTCAAGTCTCCAACCGTACGCCGTTGCACCGCCACTGCGCCTACTCATTACCTGTATCCCCATAAAATGGGGTCAGAACTCTTGCGAGTTGGTGAAGAACAACAATATTGTATATCTATTTTATAAAGGAAAAGGCACATATCATGAAACAGGTAAAGTGACAAATATATATGCAAGTGTCAGGTAAGTGTTTGTGCTAAAAGACTGTAAAACTACAAGTAACAGTGCAACAACTGAAACAGAGCAGGAACTAACCAACCAAGTACAACTGTTAAATAGAAGTACAAGCAGTGCTAAAGTAAGTAAGTAACCCACTACTGTACGTCAGTCTGTTGGGTTAGTCTTTATGTTCTTCTTTTTAACCTCATTTGGGTATGCGAAGGAAAGACCCTCGAGTTCTGTGAGACATGCACCCGACGTCTGTTATTCAATTTCTAGTGTGGTAACCGGGAATGCTACAGAACGAGAAAACCACCTGCGGGCGACACGCAACCAGGAGAAACCTTTCACAGGGGCAAAGGATTGCAATCCGTACTACTGCAGTAGCAAAGGTCCCTATAGAGGGCAACCTTGACCTCCCTAACTCCGAGTGACTGGAGGTCAGATGATACATCGGCTCCTCAAAAGAACAGGTCGTAGTAACGACACGTCACTCGGGGCTGTACCATTCACCCTCTCTCTGGGTGACTAAATTTGTGAATGGGGCGTGACAGGTTTATCTTATTTAGGCACATTCTTCAAGTCATACCTACCCTCGAGGTAGTTGTGCCTCGTGGTCCCCGCGGGGTACGCAAACGAGGACTTGGCCTGCTCATCCACGTTCTCAACCTCTCACGACCACCACGAGCACATCGCCTGTGAAGACGATAATATAACATTTTCATTTTATGCCTACGGTGACACAATGTGTGAGCTCACTCTCACGAACCCGGGCCACTGCCCGAAGACTCCAACCGAGTCCCAAACCTCAATAGGTCGAAAGTGTCATACCCTACAGTGCTTTCAGTTCTTTCCAGGTGTATGTCACATCGAGTGCAAAGCACGCCTCTGGTGCGTCATATATTCATTGATATACGAAAGTGAGCCAAACAAAGAAGTACTCGACAAATCCAAACGAGTGACGTATGTGTCATGATGTGCCACGTGCGTAAACCGCCCATTATCAAGATTTATAAGGCACAATTCTGAGCGATACCAGGCTCAATATATATATATCATGATTGTACGACAACAAGTGTCCAAAGCTTTAAGCACGAATTTCCCAAATATACATATTTCCGCCGCCCTACGTCTGCTCCAACGCTTAGCGAAGCCATTCGCTTAGGGAAAATCGTAGCGTCGACACTTATGAGTGTAGAGAATGATTCTTAAAGTAACCCCATGCGTACAGGGATTACGCCAACACATCCAAGTGTGTCATCGTATTAGCGGAACTCAAAAAGGCCAAATTGCTGAAAATGTAAAAAAACCCAATACTTAGGAATCACAATAAGGTACGTGGGCAGCGTACTGCTCGCCTCACTATACCCCCTTCAATACTCACCACGATGTGGCAACGAAGGCTATGGTGGTCATTCTGGACCACTGACGTAACGTGCAAGGGTAAACGGCACAACATGTGCCAAAATGCCAAAAAGGCTAACTGTAGCCCACCAGGCTCTATAGGCAGTTCCGAACCATGCACCGTTGGTGCCAAGTGTACTAAACGGGCTGTTTGGACATCATACACATGCCGCAAGGATTCCATTAGTAACTTTCCATCGGTTTGTTTTCATACGTGCATTTTCGTGCCTTTTGAATTGGCGGCGAGGTGGAGATCGTATAAGTAGGTGGTATAGGCATTTCGTACCAGACTCATCGGGCTGCGACAACCACCAAAATGAGCTTCTCTAAGCTCTACAACGAGGCTACCGGGTGGGTGCAACAGGACGCGTAACCACCTAGTGGTTGGCCAAGTCTTGCGGGCGTGCTTAGCACCCACCGCCACCGTAGGGATCCAACCAGGGTCTTTTGGGCAGCCTAGTCTGCTGGACCAGACCTGGCCCCACCTTGGTCTGACCCATGTGTCAGACCCCAGGCTGCTAAGGCAGCAGCCCGCAATGGGCCACATGCAGCCTGCACCATGGGGTGCAGCTAAGGTGCCGTTGGAAGGCAAACTTGCCAGCGACTAGCTGGTCTGGTCCACGTTGGACCAGACCCTGTCGGGTCTAGGAGGAAACCTCCTTGGCCTTGGGACTGCCAGCAGCAAGGCTGCAGCCTGCTGACTGCTGGGGCGTGTCCCAACAAGAGGGTGCTCTGGGTGCAATGCGCACCCGGTTACCCAAAACCGTGGGGCATCCCATGTGGCACCCCTTCCCCACGTGATTAGGGGAATACCCTATGGGTGGGTCCAAACCCCGAGGTGGGTCAGACCACTCTGTCATGCACGACGCTGCAGAGGTTGCAGCGGGATACGGCGAGTCTCAACCATCTTTTTTTTATATACATATATATAGTTATATACATAGCCCAGAAATGGCCTGAAAAATGACCCGATTCGGGGTCCGTCCGCACCGAATCAGCTAAGATTTTCAACACAAAACTTGTAGATCCATGTCTCAGCTTCGCACAGATACCAAGATCACTCGGATCCGATCAGTGGTCTGGGAAGTGGCGCTGGGTTACCAGACAGTGTCTGGAACTTCTGGGACCATTGTCGGAGACCCATCAGTCCGCTAAAAAGGAACTGTTTGAGGGGTTTACAAAATGAATCAGACAAAATAGTCAACACCGAAGTCGTAGCTAATGGTCTTACCTTTCCAAAAAGTCATAGAGTAAAAAATTCCAGCTATCGGTCTGAGAGATACCATTGGATTACCAGACATTGTCCAGGACTTCCTGGACACTGACAGAAATACCTGGACGTCAGCTAAAACGGGGATTTTTAGAGAGGTTTGCAGACCTAACCAGAAAAAACTGTAAACATAGCTGTAAGGAGTGAGTGTGGGGTGTAAGAGGCTGGTAAGGGTGGTGCGTACGTGGTAAAAGCCGGAACCTCAACTCCTTCCTCTTTCCAGAACCTCAAGATGAAGGATTTCAACCTTTTCGTCCGTTTTATTTTAAAAAATACATGTTGTATGATATGCATGATGCCAAATGGTTTGTTTTTATGGGTTATTCTGTCCCATGACGAAATGTGTATCACCTAAGCATGAACACACACACACCGGACGTTCTACACAAGGGAGTTGTCCTTAGGCATTTTTGGAGTTCTGGAGCTTCGGAGTACGCTCTGCTAAAAGACCGTATCTCACTGGGTACTGGTCCAAATGAGACAATCTTGGACTTTTCTGAAAGGGGAGACAATTCTCTCCAACATCTATGTTTACTGATTTTGCTGGTTAGGTATAAAAACCTCTCTAAAAATCCCCGTTTTAGCAGACGTCCAGGGATTTCTGTCAATGTCCAGGAAGTCCCAAACACTGTCTGGTAATCTGGTAGTATCTCTCAGACCGATCGCCGGAATTTTTTACTCTATGACTTTTTGCAAAGGTAAGACCATTAGCTACGACTTCGATGTTGATTATTTTGTCTGATTCGTTTTGTAAACCCCTCAAAAAGTTCCTTTTTAGCAGACTGACGGGTCTCCGACAGTGGTCCCAGAAGTTCCAGACATTGTCTGGTAACCTGGCTCCACTTCCCAGACCGCTGACCGGATCTAAGTGATCTTGGTCTCTTTGCGAAGCTGAGAGATGGATCTACGAGTTTTGTGTTGAAAATCTTAGCTGATTCGGTGCGGACGGACCCCAAATCGGGTAATCTTTCAGGCCATTTGTAGGCTATGTATATAACTATATAACTATATATATATGTATATAAAAAAAAAGATGGTTGGGACTCGCCGTGTCCCGCTGCAACCTCTGCAGCGTCGTGCATGGCAGGGTGGTCTGACCCACCTCGGGGTTCGGACCCACCCGTAGAGTCTTCCCCTAATCACGTGGGGAAGGGGCGCCACATGGGATGCCCCACGGTTTTGGGTAACCGGGTGCGCATTGCACCCAGAGCACCCTCTTGTTGGGACACACCCCAGCAGTCAGCAGGCTGCAGCCTTGCTGCTGGCAGTCCCTAGGCCAAGGATGTTTCCTCCTAGACCCAGCAGGGTCTGGTCCAACGTGGACCAGACCAGCTGGTCGCTGACAAGTTTGCCTTCCAACGGCACCTTAGCCGCACCCCATGGTGCAGGCTGCATGTGGCCCATTGCGGGCTGCTGCCTTAGCAGCCTGGGGTCTGACACATGGGTCAGACCAAGGTGGGGCCAGGTCTGGTCCAGCAGACTAGGCTGCCCAAAAGACCCCGGTTGGAGCCCTACGGTGGCGGCGGGTGCTAAGCACGCCTGCAAGACTTGGCCAACCACTAGGTGGTTACGCGTCCTGCTGCACCCACCCGGTAGCCTCATTGTAGAGCTTAGAGAAGATCATTTTGGTGGTTGTCGCAGCCCAATGAGTCTGGTACGAAATGCCCATACCACCTACTTATACGATCTCCACCTCGCCGCCAATTCAAAAGGCACGAAAATGCACGTATGTAGGCAAACCGATGGAAAGTCAATAATGGAATCCTTGCGGCATGTGTATGATGTCCAAACAGCCCGTTTAGTACACTTGGCACCAACGGTGCATGGTTCAGAATTGATTATAGGGCCTAGTGGGCTACAATTAACCTTTTTGGCATTTTGGCACATGCTGTGCCGTTTTACCCTTGCACGTTACGTCAGTGGTCCATAATGACCACCATAGCCTTCGTTGCCACATCATGGTGAGTATTGAAGGGGGTATAGTGAGGCAAGCAGTATGCTGCCCACGTACCTTATTGTGATTCCTAAGTATTGGGTTTTTCGACGTTTTCAGCATAAAACCATCATTTTGGCTTTTTTGAGTTCCGCTAGTACGATGACACACTTGAATGTGTTGGCGTAATCCCCGTATGCATGGGCTTACTTTAAGAATCATTCTCGACACTTATAAGTGTCAACGCTACGATTTTCCCTAAGCGAATGGCTTTGCTAAGCATTGGAGCCGACGTAGGGCAGCAAAAATATGTATATTTGGGAAATTCGTGCTTAAAGCTTTGAACACTTGTTGTCGTACAATCATGATGATATATATATATTTTGAGCCTGGTATCACTGAGAATTGTGCCTTATAAATCTTGATAATGGGCGATTTACGCATGTGGCACATCATGACACGTACGTCACTCGTTTGGATTTGTTGAGTACTTCTTTATTTGGCTCACTTTCGTATATCAATGGATATACGACGCACCAGAGGCGTGCTTTGCACTCGATGTGACATACACCTGGAAAGAACTGAAAGCACTATAGGGTATGACACTTTCGACCTGTTGAGGTTTGGGACTCGGTTGGAGTCTTCGGACAGTGGCCCAGGTTCGTGAGAGTGTGCTCACACATTGTGTCACCCTAGGCATAAAATGAAAATGTTATATTATCATCTTCACAGGCGATGTGCTCGTGGTGGTCGTGAGAGGCTAAGCACGTGGATGGGCAGGCCAAGTCCTCGTTTGCGTACCCCGCGGGGACCACGAGGCACAACTACCTCGAGGGTAGGTATGATTTGAAGAATGTGCCTAAATAAGATAAACCTGTCGCGCCCCATTCACAAATTTAGTCACCCAGAGAGAGGGTGAATGGTACAGCCCCGAGTGACGTGTTGTTACTACGACCTGTTCTTTTGAGGAGCCGATGTATCATCTGACCTCCAGTCACTCAGAGTTAGGGAGGTCAAGGTTGCCCTCTATAGGGACCTTTGCTACTGCAGTAGTACGGATTGCAATCCTTTGCCCCTGCGAAAGGTTTCTCCTGGCTGCGTGTCGCCCGCAGGTGGTTTTCTCGTTCTGTAGCATCCCCGGTTACCACACTAGAAATTGAATAACAGACGTCAGGTGCATGTCTCACAAAACTCGAGGGTCTTTCCTTCGCGTACCCGAAGGAGGTTAAAAAGAAGAACATAAAGACTAACCCAACAGACTGACGTACAGTAGTTGGTTACTTGCTTACTTTAGCACTGCTTGTACTTTTATTTAACGGTTGTACTTGGTTGGTTAGTTTCTGCTCTGTTTCAGTTGTTGCACTGTTACTTACTTGTAGTTTTACAGTCTTTTAGAACAAGCACTTACATGACACTTGCACATATATCTGTCACTTTACCAGTTTCATGATATGTGCCTTTTCCTTGATAAAACGGATATACAATGTTGTTGTTCTTCACCAACTCGCAAGAGTTCTGACCCCATTTTATGGGGATACAGGTAATGAGTAGGCGCAGTGGCGGTGCAACGACGTACGGTTGGAGACTTGAGACCCACACTTAGCTGCAGATCTTGGTCCTTGTCTTGTTTTGGGGGTTTAAGGGGAGTTTTCCTCTCGTTTTGGGAGAGACTCGTTGTGTGGGTGTTTTCAGTCTCATTTTGTAAAACTCTGATATTATATGTAATTGAAATGGACATGTGGTTTATATCTTTTACTGTGGCCCGCTCAGGCTTGCGGCCTTTGCTTACCCCTTTGCACTTCCGCTATTTGTTTTAAACTCTTACATAAAAAAAAAATTGCTCAAAAACCAAAGGTTTTTACAAGGTCGGGGTTTGGGGCGTCACAGAGATTGGCATCAGAGCAACTTTAAGTGTGGTCCAAGACTTCGGCGTGCATCGTCCATCGCACTGTAAGTATGTTTGGTTCAGTTAATTCAGTTGATTATTGTTGTGCTACTTAGTTTATATATATGCATGTTTCAAAATGTGGTTTGATAGATGTCGTCGGACACGAGGTATGAAATGATCCTAGAAGCACTACGTGACCTAGGTCAAGGCGTAAGATCCTTAGATCATGCTGTGAAGCATTTGGCGCGCGGTGTTCAAATGATGGCACCTCCGGCACCTCCGTGTGCGAGATGTAAAGTCTGTCATGAGGGACAAATTTGTCCATGTGAATGGTGTCATTGCTGTTGCTGTGGCCTTAAAGGGCATATTAAGGCTGAGTGTCAGCGTAGGCTACATGACCTAGCAGCTGACCCAGTGGGAGATTCACATACTCCGTCAGATTTACCAAAGTACACACCTTCTTCTCCTCCTCGTCCAAAGCGAAGATGGTGCGGGAACCGGAACAGCTACCGCAACCTCTACACTAGTAGAAAGTGAGAGCGGTCGCACTGATATAAATGTTTTGTTAGGACACTAAGTCAGTGCCTGCGATTGTTACGGAGGAGTGTATCTTGTAACCCTGTTATAGAGGGTAATTTTGGCTTGTACTAAATATATGTATGCATCTTTAATCGTATAATGAAATCTTGTTTTGGTATCTACTCTTTGCTTATACGAGTCTCCTTGTTGTTAAGATGGCTTGGCGTGAACGCTGCAACAACATCATGGACACCTTGAACAACCTGATTGAGGTTGTAGGCAGGCAGGCCGAGGCCATGCGTGCCATGGAGGAGAATATGCAAGCCTCTCAGGGATGAGAGACTCCTGTTCCTACTCCTTCACCTGTGTTAGTAGCGACAGCCGTGCCCTACAAGCAGTTCATGGCTATGAACCCTCCGTCGTTCGATGAGAAGTCTTCTTCTGAGGCAGTCGAGGACTGGATACGAGAGATTGAGCGGATCTTTCGTGTGCTGCAGGTCAGTGATGACTGGAAGGTGGACTTTGGCTCATATTGGCTCCGGAAGGATGTCGAAAGGTGGTGGGCGACCACCTTGGATGTCAGGTTTGCAGGCGGAGCCGTTGCGTGGGAGCAGTTCGTAGATGTTTTCTACGCGACTTACTTCCTGACCCATGAGCGCAGTCGGAAGATGCAGGAGTTCCTCGACCTTCAGCAGGGGAACTCTACTTTGGCGGACTACATCACGAAGTTTAGAAGCCTGAAGCGCTTCTGTTCGCATGTATACGTGACTGAAAAGGAACGAGCGATGAAGTTCGCTCGTGGTTTGAAGTTAGCACTGCATTTGAGAGTGATCACGCGTGCTCCCTCGACTCTTGAGGAAGCCCTGAAGACGGCTACACTCATGGAGCAGGAATGGATAGAATCTCAGAAGACTCCACAGTCTAGAGGGAAACAACAGCAGATAGGCCAAAAGAGTTGGCCTAAGAAGAGATCCTATCAGCAGAACTCGGGTGGAAAGAAGTTTGCCCCGCCAGCGAAGAGGAACAATCAAAACAACAACCGTCAGCGACAGAATCGTCAGCCCCAGCAGCAGCAGAATCATGTAGTGGCAACATCGGGATGCTCGAAGTGTCGTATGGATCATCCGGGCCGACCTTGTCCTCGTGACGTCGAAGGATGTATCTATTGTGGCAAGATGAGCCACTATATCAGGGATTGTCAGAAGAAGCAGTCCAATGATCTAAGGAGGAACACACCAGGAACGTCACAACCAGCACCTCAGCGACCTCCTCAACAGCAGCATCAACAATCTTACCCGCCACAACAATCTTCCCAGCAGAAGACGGTTAACCAGAAGACAGTGGCAGGGCGTGCCTACGCAACCACTATCGAGCAAGTGACCAAAGAAAAGTTGGTCCAATGTACTATTCCAGTCGCTGGTCATGCAACTTTTACTCTATTCGACTGTGGTGCTTCACATTGATTTATAGCTTCTAGATTTGTTAGTTCTTTGCCTATGACTGCTATGTTGTTGAATTGTCCATTGGAAGTTCGTACATCGATTGGTGATCAGTTCTTGTGTACTTTGTACATTCCGAGCGTAGAGGTGTCAGTGGCAAGTCAGAGCTTGCTAGCTAACTTAATCCTGCTAGACATGACAGAGTTTGATGTCATTCTAGGCATGGATTGGTTATTTGAGTATCATGCTCAAGTTTTATGCAGAGAGATCAAGGTGGTTTTGTACCCTCCTGATCGTCCAGTTTTGAAGATCAGCCTTGCTCGACCTATTCGAGACAGTCGTATGATTTCGTCATTTAAAGTTCAGAAGTATTTGCGAAATGGGGGTACTGCTTTCTTGGTCAGTATCGCCCCAGTTGACTCGGTGTTGACCCCTATCGAGGATCTTGACGTAGTTCGGGAGTTCCCCGATGTGTTTTATGAGGAACTGCCTGGATTACCTCCGAAGCGTGAGATCGAGTTTTGTATTGAGTTGTTACCTGGAACAACTCTGATCTCAAAGGCACCGTAATGTAGGGCTCCAGCAGAACTCGAAGAACTGAAGTGTCAGTTGGGAGAGTTGATGGAGCAATGGTTTATAAGAAATAGTGTATCGCCGTGGGGTGCACCTGTTTTGTTCGTAAAGAAGAAAGACGGATCCCTGAGGTTGTGCATTGACTACAGAATGCTCAACCAAGCGACAATTAAGAACAAGTATCCATTGCCGAGAATAGAAGATCTCTTTGATTAATTGCAAAGAGCGAAGATATTCTCGAAGATGGACCTCAGATCGGGTTATCATCAACTCCGGATCAGAGAAGAAGATGTCTCGAAGATAGCTTTTTGAACTAGGTACGGGTTATACGAGTTCGTTGTGATGCCTTTTGGGCTCACGAATGCACGAGTAACATTCATGGATCTGATGAATCATATTTTCCGTCCGTTTGTGGATACGTTCGTGATTGTGTTCATCGATGACATCTTGATCTACTCAAAGACCCCTGAGCAGCACCAAGAGCATCTGCGTATCGTGTTGGGAGTACTTCGGGAGCACAGATTGTTCGCCAAGTTCTCCAAGTGCGAGTTTTGGCTTCGACGAGTTATGTTTTTGGGTCATGTGATATCTAGTGAGGGTGTGTCAGTAGATCCAGCGAAGATCGAAGCAGTGTTGGACTGGAAGCAACCCCAGTCTGTTACAAATATCTGCAGTTTTCTCGGGTTAGCTGGTTACTACTGGCGTTTCATTCAGGACTTCTCCAGGATTGCGCTTCCATTGACGAAGCTTTTGCATAAGGGAGTCAAGTTTGAGTGGACTGACTCTTGTGAAGAGAGTTTCTAGATCCTGAAGACGAAGCTGACTACCTCTTCGGTGTTAGCTTTACCTTCTGGTAGAGGCGGTTTTGTGGTGTACACGGACACCTCAGGTACATGATTGGGATGCGTGCTTATGCAGCACGATCGTGTTATTGCGTATGCTTTGCGACAACTGAAGATTCACGAAAAGAATTATCCGACTCATGACTTGGAGTTAGCAGCTGTGGTGTTCGCCTTGAAGTCATGGCAACATTATCTGTACGAAGATACATTCGAGGTCTTTTCTGACCATAAGAGTCTCAAGTATTTATTTTCCCAAAAGGAATTGAATATGAGACAACATCGTTGGCTCGAGTTTATCAAAGATTATGAGTTTACGTTGTCTTACCACCATGGTAAGGCGAACGTCGTGGCAGATGCGCTTAGTCGCAAATCGAGTAGTGTTCTGGCTAGTCTTGTGTGGAGCTAGAAGTTGATCGAAGATTTCGTGGCTTGAAAGCCATTTGCGATCTTAGGCAGAATGATCAGATTGTCTGGGTTGGCCATTCGATCAGAGTTCTTGCCTAAGGTTATTGAGGCGCAGAAGCGAAACACTCAGTATAAGAAGTTTGTTGACCGAGCTCGTGAGGAGGGCTCAGTCTTTCGCATTAATGACTGTGGTTGTATCCGCATGAAGGATCGACTTTGGGTGCCAAATGACCCTGAGTTGAGGAAGGAGATTCTTGATAAGGCACATCTGTCGAAGTACACCGTCCATCCTGGTGGTACTAAGATGTTTAAGGATCTTCAATGAAGGTATTGGTGGAACGGGATGAAGCGTGAAGTCGCAGCATATGTTTCGAGGTGTTTGACTTGTCAGCAAATCAAGATCGAGCACCAACGTCCCAGTGGTTTCATGCAGAGGATTGAGATTCCTCAATGGAAATGGGAGGATATCACGATGGATTTTGTGGTAGGTTTACCGCGAACCAGGCGAAAGCATGATGCGATATGGGTGATTGTGGACAGACTCACCAAGTCTGCTCACTTCTTACCTATCCGGGTCAGTGAGCCGCTTGAGAGCTTAGCAGACTTGTATATCCGAGAGATTGTACGGTTACATGGTGTACCTACGTCTATCATTTCGGATCATGATCCCAGATTCACGTCGCGACTGTGGGGACAGTTGCAGTCAGCTTTGGGAACAAAGTTAAAGTTCAGTACTGCCTTTCACCCTCAGACTGATGGCCAATCAGAGAGACGATTCAGACGTTAGAAGATATGTTGCGAGCTTGTATGCTCGACTGAAAGTGTGATTGGGATTCACACTTGTGCTTGGTCGAGTTTGCCTATAACAATAGTTATCACGCTAGTATCGGTATGGCTCCGTACGAGGCTTTGTATGGGAGACATTGTCGATCACTGTCATATTGGGACGATATCAGCAATCGATCCAGTGAATCACCGATTGTTCTTCAGCGCTACACTCAGCAAGTGCAAAAGATCCGAGAGCGTCTGAAGGCAGCCCAGGACAGACAAAAGAGTTACGCCGATAAGAGGCGGTGAGAGCTTCAGTTTGATGTGGATGACATGGTTTTCATGAAAGTATCACCAACGAAGAGCGTCTTTCATTTCAGAAAGAAAGGAAAGTTGAGTTCTAGATATGTTGGGCCGTTCAGGATCCTTGAGAGGATCGGTGGAGCAGCCTGTCGGATTAAGCTACCGCAACAATTTGCTTAAATTCATAACGTTTTTCACGTGTCGATGCTGAGGAAGTACATTCCGGACCCATCACACGTCATCCGATACGAAGATGTCGAGGTACAAGAGGACTTAACTGTGGCCAAGAGACCCGTTGAGATCGTCGATCGTTGTAATCAAGTTCTGCGTACCAAAACCATTCCGTTGGTTAAGGTACGGTGGCAACACCATGGCATTGAAGAATGCACATGGGAGTCTGAGGCCAGCATGAGGAAGAAATACCCTGATCTTTTTGTGGCCTAGCGTTCGTGATTTCGCGGACGAAATCCCTTTTTAGGAGGGAAGGATGTAAGATCCACTACATTTCTAAAGAAAATTTATATGAAGTATGCTTTAGTTTTGAAAAATTCGTGTTCTAAGCGAGAATTGCTCATAAATTTGGCGTATATTATTTTCTGAGGTCCTGAATCGCGTAAATTCGCTTTACGAGGTGATTCAAGGCTAATCACGATGAATTTAGCCTTGATATTTCTAGAGTATATTTATATTATACTAAATTAGTTTAACCCCAAATTCAGGATCTAAGCGAGAAAGATACCTCGTTATTTCATCGAATTGGCGAAAAACGGGTATATCGGTAAATACGAGTCACAACGAGAGCAAATTTTTGTCAGAATAGAAAACCTAAATGATTAAACTTAAAACTTAGGTTTTAATTTACCAAGGATAAGGTTTGAAATGAAATTGTTTAAATGATTAAAACCTAGCTTTTAAATGAAAAATTTACTAAGGTTTTATGAGATATTAAAATTGGATTTTTGTAAAGTTAAAAGAGACTTTTTCAAAAATCTCCAAGACTTGATTTGGAATTTGGAAAAAGTAGTTAGAATGGGGCCCACGTGAGCATGAGCTCAGCCCATGCTACTTTTCAAAAAAATAAAACAATAATAAAAAAAATGGTATTTAATAGGCATTTTTGAAAAGGTTGAAAATTTTCAAAAAAGGTGGTTGGTTTTTGGAAATTATAGAAGTGGGTGGCTAAGCCCCCATAGGCTGGACGCCCCTTAGGGGGTAGCTCCAGCCCATCAAGTCAAAAAAAAAAATATTTGAATTTAAAAAGGGTTTGACCTTTGGGTCAAAAGGTGGTCTATGGAGAGACCTACTCTCCCTAATTTAGGGAGAGTGGTTGGGAGCTAGGCTCAAGGGTTGTACACCCTTGAGCTAGACCCATCAATAGGGGGTCAAACCCTTGGACCTAGCCCCTATAGCACCATAGAGGGAGGGGGGGGGGGTGTGGGAGGAGAGCCCTCCATCTCCTCCCCTCTCATCCCAGCCCTCCATCATGGAGGGGGGTTATTTAAGGGAGTGAGGAGAGAGAAATTCATTTCTCTCTTCCTCCTCCTCCACCGTCTCCCTCCATTCTTCTTTTTCTCAAGTGTGAGAGTGAAGAGGGTGAGAGAGAGAGGCCTTGTCCAGGGCTTGTGTGATGTCAAATTCTGATTTTACAGCCCTAAGGTGTTTAACAACATGTCATTATGCCTCATACTGCATTTCATCATCATTTGGTTCAATTCGAATTTCAAAATCTCAATTTTACCAAAATTTCCTTAAAAAAACCCTGATTTTAAAGGTGTAACTTCAATATCAGGGGTATTTTGGTCATTTTGACCACAATTTTGAATTTCAAACTATTTCTTACTGAATTTCTTGCATTTACATCATTTCAAATATCAAGAAAGCATGATAATAGGGTTTATATCCAATTAAGTCCAATAATTTCAGAATATTATTGGAAATCTTGGGAAAACCCACATATTTGAGCTAACCCCATTTCAAGTTTGGCAGGGACATTCAAAGGAAGGAGTTGAAGTCTGCAATTTCCTTTTATTTCATTTAATTAGTGATGTAATAATGTAAATTTTGGAGTAAGAAATTTTATTTTCTGCTTAGATTAGGATGCATATCATATAGTTTGAATTTCTGCAATATCCTGTTTATGTGATTCATGCATTTTATTTCAAAAGCACTATGGATGTACACGAATGACACGTGCACCAACTCTTAGGGAGTTGATGAACTCGGTGGAGTCCATATTTACGGCCCTAGTCGGAATATGGACGAGACCCAGATCCATCATCTTTCTACCAGTCACACTGAGCCTACACTCTTAGGCTATCTTCCAAAATTCCATTGCATATTTCTAATTCTACAAAATATTTTAGAATGGACTAAGTAAATTATAAACATATTAACGGCCATAGTCGGAATATGCGACAATTCTACTTAGTTTAATCCTAAGATAGCATATTTTCTGAAAAAAGATTTTTACAAAATGACATTCATTCATATCACTTGCATCATGAAATCACTAGTCTCTTCCAAGATTTTCTCAAGAAAATTTCATTCTCCAGAAAATCGATTTATCAAGAAACTCTGAAAACTTTCAAAGTTGGATTTTCCAAATCAAGTTTCCCATGATTTTCCCTGAAAAATATTCCTTGCTTAAAATTCATTTCCAAAAGGAATTTCTCATCTTTCTCAAAATCGATTTCAAGGATAAGATTCTCAGGATTTCAGTTTCTCGAGTTTTGATTTTCCATCTCCAAAGAATTTTCCAATGAATCTCAACCATTTTTCAAAGAAAGCTTTCGAAACTTGAAGTTTTCTGACAGATATTTTTCCTTCAAAGGTTCACCCTTTTCTCAAGAATTCTTTCCATTTTCTCAAAATTTTCTCACATCTTCATAAACTTTCTGGTGATTTCCAAATACTTTTATCTAAGTTTCCTGTGAGATTGATTTCCCTCTTTTTTCTGAGAAATGATTACTTCATTTTTGTCACTTTTTTTTGAAAGGAAAATCCACTGGATTGGCTACCCTCTTCAAGTGATATTTTTTAATTGACATATTATTTCTTTAATAGATTTTGGGGGTTACCCCAACATTTTTTCTTTAAAAAAAGTATATTTTTATCCTTTCGTATATGCATCGATGGCTTTTTAAAAAGGTGTCTTCTAGTTCTTATTATAGATGACATATTCCTAAAAGAAAAATACATGTGTATATTATCGTCAGTGCATAGTATTAATCATTCTGGTGTGATGTTTCTTATAGCATTTACAATTGTATATAACTATGATGAGTTTAGAGAAAAATAATTGACAGTTATATCATATAGCCTCTTAAGGTTCTTGTATGTTGTCTCTCACACATGGCTTAATTGTCATGTTAAATATTGCATAAAAACCAATGTTTTGGGCTATATCTCACTTTTCAAGAAAAGATATGAGTGTTTAACATCTAATGTAGTAAAAAACTTCAATTCATGGATTATTCTCATATGTGTTGATCTCCTAGTGCCTCTGCTTGAGATGCTTCATGTAATATTGATGATACTATTCAAGAAAAGAAAGAATATCTGACAAAACATGTCAGGCGTTGTTGTACTTGAGGTAAAAGAAAAGGCAAAGATACTAAAAAAAGACAAAACAACTACATTTGTTGTCATACATTGCCATCAACGTCAGTATGAGGCTCACAACCAATCTCGCGATTGTATCATTGATATGGATAAGGAAGAATAATCTTGTAACCTTTGGCAAGTGAGTGAGATTTCATGCAAATATGCAATTACATGTATTCTATATGAGGGCAAGCTACAAAAGATTTGGTTCACATATAGTTGCATATCATATTTTTTTTTTTGCAATTGGTGGATAATGTTCCATACAACCCTCCAATCACTCTTATTCCCTTATATTCAACAAAGGTGACATGTAAACCAGGGCAACCTAAGGTGAAGAGACGGATAACAATACCAAAGGATGTGAGATTGTAAGTGTAGTATATGTGGTGAAATTGTTCACAATAGGCAGAAGCACACATAACAATATATTTAAGTACTTATTGCTAAATATGTGTGTGTTTGTAATACCAACAATTTTTGGCAATTATTAAATCAATAAAATAAAATTTTTATGTCTAAATTATGGATTTGAGTTGATTTAAATTTGAATTTAGTATGCATGTCGAGCATGAGTAAAATTGGTTTTCAATTAAAATTTAAAATAATTTAGATTGAATTTAACATGAATTTAAAATTGAATTTAATTAGAATATGAATTTGAATTTGGATCTAATTAAGTGTCAATTAGGATCCAACATGTGAATTTGGATCAGGAATTGATTTAGAAGAAAGGTGGATTTGGATTTAGAAATGTGGATTTAATCCAAATTGAATTTGAGTTAATTAATTAGAAAGGATATCCCAAGATGGTGGGATGCCCCGCCTTGTGGTCCCATCCTACTTGGATAAAATTTTTCACTTTTTAAGGTTTCTAAAACACCTAGAAAATTACCTTGAGAAAAGTCAAGGATAGTTACAGAGTTACCTAATTCAAAATGGTAGTTTAATTAATTAAGGAGTTAGTATTAGTTGATTTCTTTTAGAAACTTGGACTGTTGGGTAGGACGCCCCAAGTGGGAGGGAGTCCATATAGAATGGACTCCCCCCATATATAAAGGAGTTTCATAGAAGGTGGGATGTTCCCACCTATTTATTTAACTAAAAATTAAATTAAAAAAATTAGGTAATTATCTATATGTGTATCATCAGGGGGTTGAAAGTTTCAAATGGATGAGATTTCCCAATCCAACTAAAATTTTCAGCAAAGAGAGTTGAGTTACTTAATGGGTTTGTAAAACCCAAGAGGAACTTATAAAAGGGAGGCGTTTGCGCCCCCCATTATTCCCTTTTTCGTATATTTTTCTCCCTATCTTTCTCTCCCTTATTTTTTCTTCTTCTCCAAAACTCATTCCCCCTTGAAGGAGCTTTGTAGGTGTGGTGTGACTTTCATTAGAGATTCACATATAGAAAGAGGGTCTACAATGAAGAGAAGAGACTCTTCACGATTGCGGAATCTCATTTTGGAGTTCAGTTTTGTATTTTTTAGCTTTTTGAGGTAGGTACATGTATTTGAGCTTGTGTACATTATATTAGGTTGCATGTACATGTTGTGCATGGTCCACATTTGCTCATCAACATATGTATATCAGCAAATCGCATTGATGGGGCTGGTATCATAGGTTTCTTGGTAGAACGATTTTCCTAGAAACGATTTTGAAAAAAAAAACTGATTATGGAGAAAATTAGGTCTCTTTCTTGGTTTCAAACTTGAGTGGAATGGTTAACATGCATGAATATATGATAAATTTGTGTTTGACCCATGCTTAGATTAAAATGTAGATTTGATTCAACCTCTAACCCACAATTTTTATAAAAGAAAAACTGATTCTTGAATTTTTAATAATTTATTTTTAGTAAATAGATTTTTGGGAGATTCTTGATTTTTTATTATGAATTATTTATTGATCTATGTTATGTTATGATTGTATGTAGTTTCAACATGCTTAAGGGATTCGTTTATGTATGCAATGATGATAAGATGGATCAAACTCTATTAAGTGTATGAATTCAAGATTTTTATTAAAATATGCCTATGTATGGTGTATCTTTTATGTTATTTTCATGCATGTGTATTATGGGTAAAACTCCAATGGGGTATTGGTATGTTATCAACCATTGTTTAATGCCTGGACTGATATTATGTCATGATTCAAGGTTTAATGAGTTCTTATCAATTTTTTTACTGAAAAGGCTTTTAGAAAAACCCCTATTTCGTGATTATTGATTGTGAAAATCATGTTGATGCATTAAATGATTGTTGACTGTTATATTAGAATGTGATTAGCATATATGATGTTAGAACTATGTTTAGTTCGATAATGATGGTATGCTCTTGATCAATATGAAAAAAATACAAACCCTAAACTTGGAATACAATTTTTGGGTTTCAGGTCTCTTTTTAGAATTTACAAATTTATGGGTTTTTATGTTATTGTGTAATATGTTATTGTTCATGTACAATTTTATTAGAATCATATTCATGTGTATTCTAAATGAAGTATGCATGACTAAATGACATGTGCATAAATAAATTTGTGTATGCTAGTACCGATTAGGGTTTATTGAAGCCTTTTTCAGAAAATTTGTTTATATGAATTTATTTATGTTTTTGCCCAAATTAATTAGTGATCAACTAGTGTTAATTCAAGTTTACATATGTCTGATAATATATGTGCATGACTGATATAACATTCAAACTTAAATTTCAATCAACAAAATATAGATTTGTTGTTCAGAAGCCTTGTTTTAAAAATATGATAATTATGTGATTAAAAAACTCTTTTATGAATTTAATTGAGTATGAACAACATGAATTGAGTTTGTTTTCATTGTTGAACTCGTGTTTAATGTGTATCATTGAACATTTGAAATTAATTATGAGGAATGGTTTTTGGCTTAAAGAAGTACTCTTTTGGAAAATCAGATGTTATTTGGTAAATATGAATAAATTCCGGTATTGCTTTGATAACCTGGTATGAAACTCTTTTTGAACATGTTAGATATCTTGGATTAATGTATTTTGAGATGGTTATGAATCTGAAATTCAATGGGCGAATTCCTAAGCTTGCTCGGTAAACTCTTGCGAAGCTACGTGCATTCTTGAGGAATTTTATCCTGAAAGACTGAAAGAATTTATTGTTTCTCCCAAATGTCAAACCCTAAAAATATGAGATTTTGGAGAGTGATTCCAGACCTCTAGAAGGGTTGACAAAATTATTTTTGGGTCTGAAATCGACTGCCAAAAGGCTTGGATGCTTGGCCAATTATATGTGAAATTCGAGAAAATTTTGGTTTTTGGGAAAAAACAAATTTGGTGAATGTACTTATTATTAAGAAAATATGGTTATATATGCATGCTCATGATGATTTAATATTCATCATATGATTATATTATAGTGCATGCATATATAACCCAGATGTACTTGATATAATGGGCTATTCATGTGAGATAGCTGCATTGACTTATGGCCTAATGAAAATAACCCTATTTCAGAATTCTGGGTATGCCTCAAAAGGGTACGTTGAACCGAAAGACCCAAGTCTATCTTGGAAAGGGTAAGTGGTATAAACTTTCTAAATCCATGAATTGTTAAAAATGCTTTGAGTGACGATGACTTGGTTGGTCCTCAGGTCTAGGAGAGTTAGGGGGGGTGAACTACCCATATTAGTCCTAGGTGATATGTTCATGTCTTCTACAGAAGTTAGAATTGATCATGTTTGGTCGTAGCCACTAAGGAAGCTTCCCTCGGTATGTGACAACCCCATGTATTCGACTCAGTCAGTCAATTGAGAAAAAAAGTAAAACATAGTATAATAAACACCCGAGTGGTTTTGTATGTTTTGTGTGACACCCTTCATATATACCTGATAGGGTTGGTAATTAAGAAAAACAATGCATTAGTTGAATATGAACACTTTTAATTATGCAATTGTAATACTATCATATCTGTTATTGAAATCATGCATAGGATGTGGTTGATGTTCAATTGATGACATGCCCTGATAAACTGTTGTAAATATCATGATCTTGTTTTGAATTAATTTTGTTTACATGCATACTTAATATTATGTATATATGATTAGATAATGTGTAACCTACTGAGAATGGTTGAAGTTTGACCCCTATTTTTAAATAATTATAGGTAATGAGTGATCAAGCAAGAGCGAGTGCAAGATGTTGCAAGAGTGCCATGTGAATCAATAATTTGGATCTCGGGAACATTCTTTGATTATTTGAATTATTAAATTTTAAGACTAGATGTATGAATGGTCTATATTTATGTTGAACCATTTAACTTTAATTTAATTTAATTTATGGTTGAATGTGATGTATTTAAATATTTGTAACCCGTCTAAAATGTTTAACTGATTTTAAATTTGTAATTTATGTTGTGTTTTCTAAATTATTTAAAAGAGGTTTTGTTAATATAAGGCAATGCTATAGATAAGACTCGTTTAAAAAAATCATACTTTTTGGGTTAAAATTTTGGGGTGTTACAGTGCTTATGTGTGTATTTATAAAAAAATATTAAATGAATTGCTTCTATGTCTTTATCAAGAGTTTTTAATGAATTTTTTCATTAAGAGATGATGATTTTACTGCTTTTATGTCTTTTATGTATATCTTAGGTCTTTGACGATATGAATATATCACATAAAAGGATACGTGACAGCAAAAGAAAGGCTACAATCAAGTCACCACATATAAAAACACAAGCAATGTAAGATGTATAAGGAAACAAATGTGTTTATACATTTATTTGTAGTACATATACTTGTTTATATTCAATTGTAATTGATCATGAAAACATGTGAATGACAACCAGCCAGAATAACAAGAGCACAAATATGATTTTGGCATGGACACATTATTGACTAGATGTAAGTATTAGCATGTTTGTTAGGTCTGTATGGAGATTGATTTAAATCCAACATGAATATATAACAAATGTTGATTATGTAGCATCTAAAAACATTCATTACCAAAATTGAACGCATCCATATATGGGATGAGATAACAAGAACACGTAGTTCTCGGTGAGTTCTGATAGCAATATTCTTGTTTTTTTCTCTCTAACTCACATAAATGAACTGCTTAACGTTATTGTTTACAATAAATGATTGCCAATCCTGAAGAGCGATTTAAAGCTCATTCTTTTTTGGATAACCATAACTTGTGATATATTTTTACATGATGTGATAAGGTATCTATCATAGTATATTGGTTCTATGTTATATTGCATAATTATATTTACATTTACACTACATATGATGTGTTCTTATATATTCAACCCAATTTATGTTGCAGATCTTAATTCCTTTCAACTGGGGCAATCAATACTAGGTTCTTTGAGAGATGGATATGAAAGCAAGAGAGCTCAAGTTGTATAATTTCATGAGGACCACAATGCATGCAGACAAGGATGCCTTGGATCTAAACTGTTAACTTATTCAATAATATATTTAGTTTGCTCTCATTAAATAAGATTAATATTGGGTTTTAGGTTTATTATTTTACATAGTAGTTTGGCTATGAGGTTTACCTAATTGGGAAGTATGTCTCATGCAAGAGATTTCTCAACAAAATAAAGAGTAATTACTTTCGTATATAATTTTTAACCAATGAATATTGTTTCTAAAAAAAATAATATTGAAGAGAGGATAACTTTAGTATATTATACAAGGTTTATGGTATAGAGACCAAATTCAAATGGCCTTTTTGTACTCAATTTTTCTTTGATCCTAAAGTAGGTGTTGGTGCCTCCATGATAGATAGTTTCTGCCTCCATGACATTTTTTCACTCATCTTTATAATAAAGGATGAACAATCTCCTACACAACCAAATTCGAGGATACATGTAAATAAGTGGGCAAAAGAGACTCACATGAAATCAAATTAAAAAAAGAGGTTTGCATGGTATCTATGCGAAGGTCACGACATTCACAAATATGTGATGTGAACCTGTAATCAGTCAGTAAACATGCAAAATTTAAAGACATTCACAATAAATATTTGTTAATGTCATGCGTCCATTTGCCGAGATACATCTTGACTTTAAGCGAGTGTTTAGTTAAAGGAGGTTCGCATGGCGTCTGAACGAATGTCAACACTATAAAAAATGTATGGAACAAACCTACTGAGGTAAAACTTTTAAATTCTAGAAGGTTCACATAAGGCTTATGAACCTCAAAAGATACACACATTTGATATGCAAATTTCCTTTTGTTAGGATTCAACTTAGCCAAGTTCACATATCCTTTTATGCGGATTTCATCAAGCCTGCAAAATGTTCATATGAATCTTCTTGTTATTGAGATGTTGCGAGCTTCATATGACACACGTATCTATTGCACGAACACCAGTAGGTTCGCTTGTGCGGAGTGTAAAATGTCTTAAAAAAAGTCTAAGAATCAAAATTTTGGAAAATTGTGAGGCATTTTGGATATCGTGCCATTTTATAAGGACAATACGGTCATTTTTTATACATTTAATGTTGTAAATACTTGTCATTTATGTTTTTTCGTACTTTTCAAAGAAAAAGTAATCTAAGTTGTTTATTACTTAAAGTTGGAAGAAAAAGTAACATAACTTATTATTTGAAGGGGGGTTAGTCCCACATCATTGGGGAGAGAATAGAGAGCACCACCCACAAACTACAAATAGGGCTCATCCGTCATATGTTGCACGGTTCACGGTTTGGCTTCCTTAAGTTTGACCCGATCCAATATATATTTTGTCCGTTCTCGGTTCTTGGGTATGTCTTTTAAACCCGAGCTAAAAAAATGTCGGTCCCAACCTGACCCGATTGGGTCAGGCTTTCAGCGGGCATGATCTCTTGTCAGGTCGGTCGGGCCCTAACAGGCAGTGAATCGAGCCGGCCCTGCCCGATGGCCACCCCTATGAGTAGCCAAGCATTAAGAAATGAAGAAGCTAAATGGTATGAGAGAGAGATTGCCAGCTTCCCCCCTTCAGTTTACCTCCACCTTTTTTTTTAAAGGCAAGCTCGGTTTAGGCTGATCCCCACCTGTTATTATTCAACGTACCACTGGGTTTTGAACATGCAACGTCCCACCACAAGGAGACGTGCACTGACAGCTCCTACTAACCACGCGGAGCCTCCATTGGTCACATCCACCTTCTTTCGTTTCCCCTTTTCTACACCACAATATTTTCTTTCGGTAATGGACCAATTAAGCCAAAAGTTAGTCATGTTTTTGTAATTTGTTAAATTATAATCTAGCTTCTAAACATGAACAGATGAAAGGAAAAAATACCCACTAACTTTTGGTTTATTTACAACACGAGTATAACTTTTGAGATTTTACAAAGATTTGTGCGTGTTAGAAAATAATTCAGAAACAACCGCCTTTTATAACTCAGCTGGGTTTAGATTGGTTAGGGATTTCAATGAATTGGATTTTATCCCATAGCTGACGGAATTCGAATCCATTTAGTTGCATTTGGTAAGACAAAACGATATAAGGTTATAATCAGATGAGGGTATGGTTTTGTTTTTTTTTGCTACAGAATCCGACAGATATTCGAATTTGATGGATATCCGAATTTGATGGATATCCGAATTTGTTTACATGTAAAATAGCAGATCTTGTATAAGCTATTCACAGCCTGAATTAGAATCCGTTTAGCCAACATCCGATTAGTTGAATATGGTATTGGCCATCTGAATCATTTATATCCCTAAGATTGGTGGATATGAACCATTGGTGGCAGTCTTTCTATGGATTTGGTGAATCAAGGTTTTGTGCTAATGATTGCTTTTGAATTCTTTACATGGAGTCATTTGCTGCTTCTTTTAATTATTTAACTTGTTTGATTAGTATCGGTGCTGTTGGTGAAGATTTCAATGATAGGTTGCTTTGGTTTTTAGTCTCTTCATAAGGTGCCAAAATTTCACTGAAAATTTCATTTTTGTTATGTAACCTTTTAGGTAGATTTTCTGGCAAAACTTTCAACAAAACATATGGAAAAAATTTGAGAATCCCTTTAAATGATCTCTGCATTGTTGGGGAAGAAGGAAAAGTAATTCCTTTAATGGATAGTAAAAGAATTTGTTGATTTTGCTTTCTGTTCCTTCAGATGTGAATAGATGCTTATCTTTTTGCATTTTCTATTTAATAAGCTTGTGTTAAACCTTCATCGAGAAAAAAGAAGAAGAAAAATATGTGCTAAACCCTGCTCTATGTATTTACGATAGGTAGCACTAGTAAGATCTCTTACTGCTCCATGTTGATCGATCTTTTGTTGCTTACCTAGTGTGTGTAGTAATTTCTTGTGGACTTGTTGCGTTGCCTTGAAATTCCAGGTCATATATTTATCAAACTAATTTTAAGTGCTAAATTTTAGAGCCTAAATAAGTTCATTTGAACTTGTTGCAGCCCTGAAATGTAAAGTCATCATCTTTATTAAGAGTTGTGCTAGATTCTGTAGCTTAAAATTCAGTCTCAACTGATATGGTGCCTGCTCTCTGTGCTCTGTGGCTACTTTGCATATCCTCACTGATCTGTCAAAGTGTAATCAACTTTAGTAAATTCAGGTAATGGTTAGTATTCCCAACATCATCTTTAAATGGAAATTGTGGAACCAGTTCCCACATCATGTCTTTATGCAAATTGAAATTGAGCCCAAACATTCCAATATCAAAAGCAATTACAACACTCCCGCCAAAAGGGGGGTTGGCGTAGTCCTATAACGCTCACCAAAGAATTGTAGATGTGAAAGTCCATAAGCAAATGATTTTATAAAAGATTTTTCTTTAGAAAACTTGCCTTCGATTTTTGAAAAATATGAGAACCCTGCTGGTACGAGATCCGGCCATTCCTCTTCAAGTGGCGATGGATAACTCTATCAAGATTGAGTTTTTTCCTGGGATTAACTTATTTTGGTTTTTCGACAAAGTTTCACCAGCACATGTGAAAAAGATGGGCATCGCCCCTCTGCGAAAGCCAACACATAGCATAGGCCCTGGGGGCAGGGGTCCTAGCCTCAGAGTTTTATGCTGCTGGCATGACGACCTTAGGTATGGCAGGCTGAACCAGCGCGACCAGGTCCTCGTCCCGGGTGCAGTTTCTTCTATTATAAATCCAAAAAATTACAACACTTCTGCCATGTATTTTGCTTAAAGAAAGACAGTCCACTAAAAAAAAGTATAACAATGATTTAACATATATGGTTTGTTGAGAAATAAGATGCAAACAACCAAAGAGCACACACGCTATATCCAAAATTTTATCAGAGAGAGAGAGAGAGAGAGAGGTAATCCAGCAATTTTTTTATGACTAACCATGTTTTGGCTATGGCAAACCTAGCTAAATTAAGGGAGGTGGGTGTTTGTGAATTATTTTCTTATGGCAAACCTAGCTAAGTTAAGGGAGGTGGGTGTTTGTGAATTATTTTCTTAACCCAGGCAGGCATTCCTAAAATACCTAACGTTAGCTGCAGTTTTGTAGATAGGTCCAAAGTTAAGTGGGTTTTTGTGAATTTTTCTAAATGAAACAGTGGAAGATAATTATTTGGAACCAGTGAGCAGCTGCCAAACCAAACTTCAATTCTTAGTTTGCATTTGAAAATGTTAGAATACCGTTAAGTTGGAGTTGGTTATAAGCAATATCCAATCCCCTTTTCAGTTCTATAATCAAAGGTAGTAGCACTAGAGTCTGCTGTAGATTGACTTGAATTGAATTGCAGTGACATGAATGGTTTTCACAAGACTTTGGTTTTTGGGATCAAGTCAGATATCCAAGTAGCTTGAAAATAGCTGGGCTTAGTTTCACTAGAGTATAAAATAGTAAGTTAGATCTGATTTAAATTGTCCTAATTCATGTCCATGTCCTGACTACAAGTCAAGTTCCTTTGGCTCTCTCCTTAAACCTAGATTTGGGCTTGTTTGGCCCTTCTACACCCTTAATGGAAGCTTAGTTGGGTTCTTTAGATTCAAAATCCAAATTGGTGAATTAATGGTGATCAAATCCGGGGCTATTCCCCAACTTGCCTATACAAACAAAACAAAAAGAAAAAAGAATAGTGTCTATGCAAATGGTGTAGCACAAGTCATCCAAGCATGGCTGCACAGGTAAACTTTGCAGGTTTCAAGCCATCTGCAACTTGCTAAGGTCTGTTCTCCTCATAATGGGAAGCATTCTCCACAGTGTGCCTTGTGCCTGAAGTAGAATAGATGCTGTGACACATTTGAAAGTGGGAAAATGATAGAAAAAATATGAGTGGAAAAGAAAAAGGTACAGTTCTCTCAAATGTTCCAAATAAGAGAATTTTTCGATGATTTTTTTTCTAAAAAACATCCTTTCATATGAAAATTTTCTCCATATCTGGTGATAGAGAATTCTTTCGTATGTCAAGCTTCTCTCGCTCAATTTAATTTTTACATATCAGACAAACAAAAGAATATTGTTCGTATGTAAAAAATTTCACTTGAGAACTTTTCATATCAAATTTCCTTTTCACAAGAATTTAATCCCACTTCCAAACGTGAAGAGGGACACTTAAATATCATACATCGGATGGGATTCATGAGCATTTGCCACCAGGGCGTCAGAATATACAGGCAACAACAGCCAGTTTTTGCACAAACTGGCCTACTAGAGGTCCTAATGAACCAACCATCAAACCACAAATAAAACTCAGTAATAGAAGCCATTACTAGGTATCGTTGTCAACATCTGGCTCGGTATTTTACATCTTGCTTTCAAGTTTTTAATTTCCACGAAGAAATATTTTCCTTAACCAATTGGTATCGCAACATTCATTCACGCAAAGCCAGAAGAAATCTCAGGAGACAATCTACAAAGCAACGTCGTTTGTAAAAGCTGTGAACTCGGAAGCAGCAGCGTAGGTTTTACTAAATTCATTCATAATATGCATGCGTGAAGGCATAAGTGCATACACATGAACAAAGCCAATATGTGGCAGTCAAATCAGCTAAGCTCAAACAGTTTGACACTTTTCTAAAGAGCTTAACCAAATATTACAGAACTTTGTTGAAGAAACCTTTATCTGATCAACCCCAGTTTCGATTGGTGTTGTTTAAATATCAAAGAAGCTGGTCTAGCACTCTTACAACTTGCCTTTCAATACCGATAAGCAACACAATTTACCACCACATTAGGCAATGATCCGAATATCATTCTGAAAACCCAAAAAAAAGAAAAAGAAAAAGTAAAACATTTACAGGATGGGAATAAACAGCTCAAAAACCTTGGAAATACAAGCTGGTCAAACCATGGGCAAAAAACTGTTCTCTGGAACTGTGAGTAAATGGCTCTTACTGGCTCAGGGCCCATGAAAGTATGATGGCCTTCGATCCCCGCAAATGTTGTTCATAGTGCCAGCTATTCGTGTTTATCAATGTCGGAATGAATGTAGAATGAATGAAATAGACATCTGAATGCAATCAAAAGTTGAAACGATACTACTTTTGCTTTATAGGCACAAAAAAACAAATAACACTTTACAGGTTCCTGCTCGAATACTACATTTCCTGACAATGTCCGATGAATCAAGATATAAAAATATACTGGAAAAGGTTGTACCACCAGATCAGTGTGGATGTCTCAATTCGATGGTGAAGAATGTACAGACTAATCCTCCTCCCTTTACAATATCCCAACCACGCAGCTTAAGTGAAGTCTGTACTCCAATCCCCTCATATGGTGACCCAAAAGCATACACCTGCAATCACCACAAGTACGATGGTTTCATATACACATGCATTTGTTCACTTGGCATAAATATATGCGAATGTTAAGTTGCACAAAGTATGAAACATAATCCACAAGTTTAATGAAGATGGAAGATGAAAAGAGTACGCAAAATTGTTGCTCAGGCAACATTAGGCTACTGTAGGTAGAAGTACATCATAACCTGAAGTTGAGGATGATGAAACAACTATAGAACATGATGCTAATCCATCCAATTATAGATTCAAACCACAAGAACCTGTCTGTCAAATTTTGTACAGCAAAGAATTAACTTGTAGAAAATGTTTGCCGCTCGATGCTGACATTGTCTAGCCAATGGAAGCTCAAAATTTGTCATGCAAACTGACTTCTGTTTTCAACTTTTTACACAAGAAATTTAAGTTCTTTTCTTTTGATAGGCATGCTTGGGGAATAATCCCCATGGAATTTGAATCTGAGATCCCTCAGTTAAGATATTGAGGCCTAACCATCCAGCTATCTTATTTGACCCCAAAAATTGAAGAATTACATACCAGATAGGGTGCATTTCATTAAATGTAGCTCACGAAGATGAGAAAGCAAACATGATTTAACTTGGCATCCTAAGCTAAATTGAGAACATCAGATGTGAAGTATCTGATGGGAATGTTTGCTTCTGAATTTTCCATTATAATAAAATGGACATTTAAAAGTAAAACTAATATCTAAAGCTTTGCTTGCATGTATGCTTACACAACCGCACACACACACACAGAGTGGACATACCATAATATAATGGTCACATTGTGTTTCTCAAATTTACGTCAATTTTCTGTTCTGCATCATGTGCAAAATCCATGGAACTATTGTTGGAAAGCTTGGAGTTTGTATGGGAGTATATGATTGATTCTGTAATAAAGGATTGGAAATTTTAAGGCATAATAAGTATTCAAGCCTTGTCTTTCTGGGAATCTCTAACAACATTTGCTTTACAGACAGATTATCACAAGGTCAGTGTCCAGATCTTGGTCCACCAACAGCCACAGGTTTCCCCCATAAAACAATAGCGAAAACTTCCAGAACTTCACAAAAACCCACTCATCAAAACTTAGGCCCCTTTTGAATGATATCATTGAAAAAATTGTTTTCCAAAATTTATTTTTGATATTTTCGTTGGTAATCTAATCACCCTTCCCCTTGACATCTTGTCACACAACATGTTTCACACAACGCCTCCCAAGTCAAATAGCCAATACATAATCACTCACACTGTTGGCCATAGTTCACATTCTTCCTGTCAGGAAGATGCATAGGCCAAATCATGCTACAGGAAAACCGATGAGCATGTCATTCTGCCCATCAAATCGGCCTCCAAAAGCATAAAAGGCATAGGCCAAGTCACAGGAAGACACATAGGCTGAATCTAAACTTTAATCATCCTAATATGGTTCACCTACTTTGCCATCTTTAGATATAGACTAAAAGTACATTATGCATGAATCTTGCTCTAAAAAGTACACAAGCTAAAGATATTACTGAGACGTGCCTTCACCAACTCTATACTCAGAAAACATAGCTATTACCATGTGAAGTCTACATGAAGCTTTAATAGTGTGCAAATCTGTTCCTTCAACCGGCCTCCTAAATCTCAAAGATATGTGTACCAAGTCAATATGAAGATAGATATGCTAAACCTAAACTGAGAAGGCAATCATTCTAAAATGGTTGATCTATACTGTGCCTCTGTAGGACAATCAAGAATATTATTCATAACAGGCAATTACGTACAGAGACATGACAAGAAACAGTGGGTATTCATTCACTTTTTGATATTTTCTTATGATTCTAGACAAAAATAAAATCAATCTTAGTAACTATAGTTGGTAATCTTTGCAGGACAATTACTAGAATACAGAGTACAGGCAGAACTAGCCCAGTTAAAGCAAATAACACTGTAACAGATATATCCAGAATTATACACTGGGTCATACAGTCAAACCTGAAGTTGATTTTGATAAGAGCATGGAAACAGTTATTTCATCACCATAGGATAACAAGTGTGGATTATAAACATGTTTGAATCATTCATATGTTCCTTTTGGTCAAAGAAAAAAGTGCATGTGAGATAGATCAACCATAGTCACCTATATCGTTCATGATATTTTCTCGGCAAGGGTATTTCTCAGAGAGATTTTCAAAAGTTGGAATTAAAAATATTGAAACATATAAATAATAAGAAAAAAGATAAGAAAATAATAGTCTTGCATGATTTTTCTTGCAAAAACATAAAGAAACAAGAACGTTTTGAAATATAAAAGAAACAAAAAAAGAAAAGAAAAAGTATGCTTAAAATATAAAATAAACTGAGATTTTTCCCAAAATATTGTGATATTATGGTGATATTTTGAAAATATCGCAATAAATTGCGGATAATATCGGCTGACTTGATATTGCGGATATTATCGTGATATTTTCAAAATATCACCGATATAGGTGACACTGAGATTATCATTAGAGAAGGGGAAATATTGATAAACTGATAGCAGAGAAGAGAAAATAGTGTCAAGGCAAATCTAATGGATGAGTGGGCTAGGTGCAGGGTAATTAAGGTGAGTTTAACAGCTGAAGCAATGCAAGCATGATTATACTATGTTAAACAAAAGTTTATACAGATTATACTAGATTGTAATGCAAATACAAACTATAAAATCCTATTGGTTTCCCATGCATTGCTTACAAGCAAACTTCCCCCCGATAAAGCCAACAGAAAGTAAAAAACCAGTCATAAATTTGCATACAACTTATCACCGAAATAGTAGAAGCAAGGCAAGCATGATTATACTATGTTAAACAAAAGTTTATACAGATCATACTAGCTCGTAATGCAAACACAAACTTTCAATCCTACTGGTTTCCCATGCATTGCTTATATACCTGTTACAAGCAAACTTCCCCCGATAAAGCCAACAGAAAGTACAAAACCAGTTATAAATTTGCATACAACTTATCACTGAAATCAGTACCTAAAGTGGAACAGCTTAGTGGAATAATAACGTGAAACATAAGTAATACAAACCAGAAAATCAATTTAGCAAGGTAATCCCGGGAAGTTCCTATGGTGCTGCCATGCCCAACCTCATCTTCTGCATAACTATCAACTTTTTCTGCATTTGAACCTTTCAAGCAGTCTGAAGGGTTGTCATCCTTGAAGAATCTCTGTAGGATGTTCTGAACAAGTTGCTGAATAATTTCCTCCACCTCAGGTGATGATGGACGAGATAATTCCGTCACCTGTTATGCAGGTGCAGTAAGCAAAGATCAAATGAAAGGTAAGTATGGTGTAAAACTCACAAAAATTACTGCAAACATGATACAAAATAAAAAGAACAAATCGATTACCATTTCAGGTTCTAGAGACCTTAGGTAATCTAACAAGTCGTTGCTCTCTCCATTCTTTTCAAAAAACATATTTTCCTGCTTTTCGACATCTAGCTCCTGAGAGAACTTCAATGAGTCAGTTTGCTAGTTGATAAAAACTAGAAAGAACAAGGAAAATACACTGTTGGGAACTCCAAAATAAAGGTTGTCAAACTTAATTCAAGCATTTAGGGATGTCAAGCATTTTTCTACTACATGCACAATTTGTTTGCATATATTAGAATGCTTCAACTATTCTTAAGTTTTCACATAGTAGAACAGGATCTTACACAATAATTCAAGCATGAGTCACCATGCAGAGTTGCCATCCAAGATTAGGTTTTCATGTAATACAAATGGATTGTTACACAATAATTCAAGCATGAATTGTACATCCAAAGTTACAACTTGTGCAATTTCATTGTGATTGATGAATCATGACAAATTCAGTTAAACATAAATCTTCCACTTACCTAAGCATTTGTCATAGATCAAATTGAACACAACCAGAAAACCCTAGAGGAACACATTATAAACCACGACATGCCCATCAGCCATGTATATGACTAGAAATTTACAGTACAAACTAGAAAAAACGACACAGTAGGAGCAAGAGAAACAAAAGACTAGATCAATTTCCATATAAATTATTCGTTAAGTTGTATGAAGACAAGACACGGTTTCATAGCATCAAAGAAGCGCTTGCAGTCATTACCTTCTCTACCGTAGACAATGCTGACTCTAATTCTTGGATATAAGTCAGAGCTTCGTGTGACAAGTTACCAATAGCATCAGGAATCCCTAGCCCACGTTCACTCGTCGCGTCATTCCTAAAGTAAACACTAACACCATCATTTTGCTCATCATCCAAATTCTCCATGAAATTGGATTCTTGGGATGCGACTTCCAACTCTCGTTCATGAGGGATATTGAAATTTCCCATCAATGAAACACGGTATTCTGCATTCCATAATGTATACCTGGAAAACGAAAGGGAAAAACAAAAAAGATGATTTATATATGCATTAAATTGATGAAATATCATATGAAATCCTTACTAGCAAACACTTTTTCACATTTTTCTTTTTTATCTGCAAGAGAATCATATTAAATTTAGCTGTATAAACCCAAATACATCCAATAGGTTAGAAACCCCTCAGTTCAATTACTCGGAGAATCCAACTCTACTCAGAAAACCAAATCTGTCATAAGCTTGGCTATATTTTTCTTTTGCATGGAAGCGAATTACATAGAGTTAGATTACAGTCCTGAGTAATGAGGAAAAACTCGACTTAATTACTCGAAGACGCAAAATGTATTAAAAAAGAATAAAATTTATGATGAATTTGGCGGAATTTTATTTTGTTGACAAAATCCATATAATATTTCGTTGTCTAAGCCTCAATTCCTGAAAAATCAAGCAGAAGTACTCGAATTCAATGACTCGATGTGTGAAAACCTACCAAAAACGATGAAGAAAATAGAAGTTTTGAGGGAATTCAGAAGAACCCGCACCCGGTGATTATCGAAGAGGTGAGAAGCCGAGCCATCGGATGCCGCAAAACCCTAACAGTGACCGAGAACTGGTCCGACGGCAGCAGCCCGAGCATCGTGGAGATCGTCCTCTTCATCGACTCCTTGGCCGCGGCCGAGACGCCCTCACCGATGACCGACGTATCGAACGGATCGATCTGCTTCAAGATGTTCGCAAGCACGGCGAATTCTCGATGGAACCTCACCCTCCGCGTGGAGACGCAATCGTCCCCGTCGTCGCCGCAGTCCGCCTCGTCGCCACCGCCGGCGGTCTCCCAGAAACCACCATCGACGCCGGGAAACAGGCAACTGAGGGACGAGGGGGAGCTAGTGGTGCGCCTCGTCCGGGAGACGTCGATCGTCCTCGGCGTGGCGGGGATGGACGGCCGGAAATCCCGGGGCAGGGAGAGGGAGGGCCGGGGGAAGAGGAAGTCGGAGTGAGAGGCCGAGAGGGCGAAGGCGAGCACCCTTGCCGGAGAGGAGACGGCCATCAAAGAGACGGAGACGACGAGAAACTCAAGGGTTTCGTCTCTCCCCGTCGCTCCCTTTTGTGGCAGACCGGCAGACTCCTCACCTCCACCACCTCTAGATCTCTTTCGTTTTTCCTCCTCTTTTCTCCGTTCCGGTTTCCGTAACATCATGTTTGCCTAAAAATCAAGCCCTCAGTGAACTGCTGCCACTTTTGCTAAAGACAGCTGCTGAATACATGCACACGAGCCGAGTTAGAGCTGAGCATGGGCTGTTCGAAACCGGCTGGTTTCAAAATGCATGTTCAAACTGGGTAGTTTAAAAAAACAGGTATCTTTCACTTTTGAAAATGTGTTAAACCCCAACCTCTTCAAAAGGTGTATACATGTCTCACCATTTCATCAAGCTGACCATATTTCACTATTACTACGAAAAGTAGTCTATATTCTAAAGCTATACTGACAGCAGATTCGATACCGTGATCCAAAGTCTGCTCGTTAGAGAAATAGTAACTATTGTTTATACTTTTGCAAACATATTTTATGTATACTATTTTTAAGAGCTTTTCGAGTTTTGTCAGTCTAGTGGCTTGATCAAGCTCGACTCATTTATGTAGATCGAGCTTGGATTTGTGTATAAGCTCGGCTTATTTATTTTCACGAATAAGCTTAAACAGGTCGAGCCTGAGTTAGCTCAGCTGGTTGTGCATCCCTAATTATGGCTGCATTGGCCTGGTGCTAACACAAATATCAAAGCCAGAGTTGAGTCCTAACGAATCGGGTGTAGTTAAGTATGTAATCCGAACCTGGCATACCACACTACCTTCGCCCCAAGAGGGGTTGGCACGTTGGGGAAGGGCCGTGGAGGCTAGATGGGTGTCAAGGTTTTGTTCTCATGGGCATCTTCTCTATGCGCGAACCGACACTTAGCATAGACCACTTATGACGGAGGTCCTAGCTAGCTTCAGAGTTTTAAAACTATGAGTAAGTATGGTAGGCTGAGCCAGCACCATCAAATTTTAGGGTGCGGGTTTTTAGGTTGTAAAAAAAAAAAAAATCTTTCACTGAAATAGTAATAATAATAAAAAAAAAATGCCACGTGTCACTAAGTTGACTTGGGACTTTTTCACAACATGTTTTCCAAATTCACGTAAGAGAAAAGAAAATAAGTAGGAATTCTTTTTCTTTGAAAGGAGGGGTGTGGGGCTTGTTCTTCAACCTCAAACCCTCTTTCGTGAATATCAATATTTCTTTTGTTTCGTTTGTCAGTAGTCTATTTTGACTCATTGGAGTCTGGTGGGCACTTAGCAGTCCGTTAATGCCCCTTGTATGACAAGGGCATGACAAGTGAATTCGGGTACATCTTCATGGTGGTTTCGAGAGATACTGAGCATATTTTTCTTTTCGAACACCCTAATTGCTGGACTTTCTGCCGGGCAGGAATGCACACGGTTGTCAAGAGTAATTCTTGCAATGTGTTCGGCGCTCATATATTGACATTTTACAAAAAGGCACCTAATTTATCAGCTATTTACAAAACAGGGCTTAACGTTTCAGTTATTACATTCTGCTGTTAAAACTTGTTTTTCAAAGACATGGTCCTGAATTCATTCAATAAAAAAAATAACTAAAATACCCAGGTTTATCCAGACTCTGACTTAATTTTTACTGAATTCATTCAATAACTAAAAATAACTGAATTCATTCTACCATCACCATTTGCTTTAATTTTTAATAGGAGTGTCAACGTGTCAGGTTTATCCAGACTCTGACTTGGACCAAACCCTATAGGGTACGGGTATAGTGACATAAGAAAACCCGGGTTCGAACCAATACATTTACCCGGGTATAGTTTGTAAAATTTTATACAGACTTAGGACTGGACTGATTTTCGATTAAGACCTGCAATTTTTTTAATATAAAAATGATAAAAAATATTATTTTATCAAGTATGGTTCAAGTCTGGTTCATGTAGTTCTTATCAAGTCCAGGTATAATTTCTCTTATAGTAGACCCTAGTGTGAAAATCTTGTCCAAGTTTTGTTCCACCTAGCTAGGTTCGAACCAAACTTGACCCATTGACACCCTTAATTTTTAGAGAGAGAGAGAGACAGCCACCATTTCTCTCATTTGAGAGAGAGAAAGAGAGTGGTTATCTTTCTCAGGTGTTTTTGAAAATGAGGGTGGTTATTTTCTTGTTTTTAAGTCAAGGACAATTGATTGAATTCTAGAGTAAACCTGTTTTTGAAATATAAGTTTTAAAAGGTCATTGAATGTAATAATTGAAATATTCTGTGCTTATCTGTAAATAGCTCATAAGTTAAGCAATATTTTTGTAAATTATTCTTTAAGTTCAGTTGACCATCCAAACTTCAAACAACATCACGAGTCTGGTGAAGAAAAATCTACGTTAAAAAGAGACCATTTTGTTAAAAAGAGGAAAGGTTGTACAAACATATTGTGTGCTCTTGACTGGCCAAGTGTTAAATAGTAAAGAAATTCAAATGTATGCCTTGTTAGGGATCATTTCAGTTAATTTTTGTTTGGATCCTTCTCTTACTTCTCTCCTCTTTGCTTCCAGCAACTTTAGATGAAATGATCTTGTATCCTTTTGTATCCTTGGAGGCATGCTCTAATAATAAATTTATTGTTATCGGTGGGTTCAAAAAGCTGTGTTCCAGAGAGTTATTAGAAGAAGCTTGTGTTAAGGCTCTCACAAAAGTCCAGAGGAACTGTAAGGTGGCAGTTATCTCTTAACTCCAAGAGGTGGTGAAGATGCATATCGGCAGCTTTAGAAGGATGTCAGAGTTCGGCTTCGGTATATACCATGGTCCATCATTTTTCTATTGATAGGGTTCTCTGTAAAAAGCCAATGTTGGCAATGGAGCGGGTTATTTTTATGTTAGGAACTACCAATGACCTATTGTGGAAAGATAAGCCACTTGATTGGCCAACCCTTATCGGGTGATCGTATGTAAATTTTTATCGTGTTTTTATCTTTGATTTATAGAATTTCGGGGTAACCCTTAACGTCTTTCCTTAAAAGAAGCTCATTCTTTTGATTTTTTTTTTATGCTTTTCTGCTATTAAACAAAATAAAATGGCGAGCCTACCCACTTTCACCCCGGGATGGGGGCTATGGAAGTTTTGCCATATTTCCAATCAAGATCCAGAAGAATTCATTGAGCCAGTCGAAAATGTCGGTGCACATTGAGCTTGTTTGATGCCAGAGGCATTTTGACAATACACGTTTTCATATATATATATATATATGATTTTACATATTTTGATACTTTTCAAGTTTTCAAAGAAAATAGTTTATGGTGAGATTTTAGTTGCCAACAATAATAACATAATGAAATACATATATATGACTGACAAAATTAGAGCAAATCATCGCCATAGCTACAGATGCCAACTTGATTTCTTCTTGAAATTGGATTGACAGATCATCTTTTAGTGAAATTTAACTAGTATGTATTTTCAGATCCAATTAGCCAAATAAACTGAATGAAGATATAGTTTTTCACATTTAAATCTAGAAAATGTCACTACAAGAAATAACACTTTTACAGGCACGCCCCCGGTGCCTTTTCCCTGGTGTTATTTTGCTTACTGCTAGTGAAAAACTGAATTTTACTGCAAAATTATGCACTACGCCAGCAAATTTCATTTTTTGTGGTGCACTGCAAAAGTGCGCACGTGAAGACCCATTTTTTCTAGCACACTAAAGCAAGTCAAAAATTTTCTATCACAATAAAGTTGTCCCGGGCCGATCTTTCGGAATGGGGCATGTGCAGTGCAGAGCTCTACTGAGTGAAAAATGCATCGAGCGTAAAAATGCCCGGTATGCATTGGCTTGATTGGTGACGTGCGGTGGTAGCATGGCATGCGATAGGTGTCAGTATCATCGTTAGTGCATCGCTGTGTGGCGGCACAGACGTTGAGCATTGTTAGGTTAAACAATGCCAGCAGATCATAGGATGTTGCCTTTGGAGATTCGATTAAGGACCTCTCGGCTTGCAAGAGTGCTTTTCACACGTAGCGGTTGGACACACGTATGTGTGTGTGGGTTAGAGCTAATTCTCCCAGAAATTACTTTAGGTGGTTTCAACCGAGTATGGTGACTCGAGGCTATGCGAGTGAATGCCTAGTCACCGACGAATGAGTCTGGGTGGTGCTCTTCGGACTGGAGGCCTCAAGGCCTTGTTCCTTCAGTGGTGAGGTTTTGCTATGTCGTGCACGCAAGGCTAAGGCAAAGTTTGTGCCTCTTTCAGAAGTGATAGCTGGTGTGGGACGACTATGCACTAAGCAACATGGACTACATGGAATGCGCATTTAAAATTTTGCTTGATCAGCTTCCGCTAGGCAGCTGCGCAAGAGGTGGTGCGCAGGGCCAATGAAAATGATTCAACACATGGAAACATGTTGGTACGCGACCTTTGGCTGTTAGGCTGGCCAGCTTGGCGCATCGCGGATTTGCGAAGCATTCTATGCCCGTGACAGAGCGATAAGTAGGCTTGTTGCGGTAAGAAAGTATCATCGCGCCGCACTAGCTTATTGAAAAAAGTAAGCCCGTGACAAATTGGCATCAGAGTAGAAAGATTCACGGAGACCTTGTTCTTCATTGTGTGCGACACTGAAGAAAACAACAATGATTTATCTTGGTTACATAATTTTGCACAGCTGAAGTATGGTTGGCCGAGCACAGAAGCAAGATGTTGGCAGAATGGTATGGGACATCTTGTCGATGAAAAGCAAAAGTGTAAGGTTGTTGTTCAGTTAGCTAAGGGAACATAGATAAGCTAAAAGATTCCTACCAGTTGTGCGTTAAGCTCACAAATGGAGCATGGCATTTGCCTTGTGCATGCAGAGAATACACGTTGAATTCAGCTGAATGAATTTGAACCTTTGGGCATGGGAGACTCGACTAAACTTCTAGATACTCTCCCAAGATTGTGGGTTAGCAGTGTCCCCACGTTGAGCAGAAGGCTCATTGTTTTGGTCCCTTAATTTGGCAGATCCTCAATGGATTGTGTGTGTAGAAAAAGTTGTTGTTCGTAGCTTGTTGGTTCCTACAATAACGTTTTGCTGACTCTGAGAGAGAGTACAATGTGCTGACTTTAGGAGTGGAGTGCAGCATTGAGGCAAAGTGCCCTTGTGAGGATGAGTGCCTAGGAAGACACTTTGAAGGACCGTATTGGGGTGATACGTAAGCAGGCGTCCCTCACTTGAGAACTAGTTTGTACTATTGAAAAACCGCAAGTTGGTGCTTAAGAGAGTTGATATCCCTGCGGCACGCATTGGTGGTCGTCTGTGAGGACTACAAAGGGCTTGGACTTTCCCTTGTTGGGGTTGGAAGGCACCCCAGCTATGAGCATCAAGACGACAAGTTTGTCGTGCGGGCGAGGATGACCTGTTTGTGTTTGAGACTGCACTTGGGTCTCACGAGCGAGCGAGGATGACCCATTTATGTTTGAGACTGCACTGGGGTTTCACAAGCAGAGAATGCTCAATGTTGATAAAGCAGAAGACCGCTGTCTAAGTGATCAGAGATGCATTAAAGGTATGAGACTTGGCGTGTTAAAGGTTGCGGTGATGGTGGATGTAAACAAAAACAAGTTGACTAGGCTGAAGAAAAAGAGTAAACCAAAGATAAGTACAAAGGAAAACTGACATATCAGTGAAGACTGTGTTCTTACCTACATCAGCATTGTCGAGGACGACAATGCTTTTGGGTGGGGAAGAATGTCCTAGGCCGATCTTTCAGAATGGGGCATGTGTAGTGCAAAGCTCTACTGAGTGGAAAATGCATCGAGCGTAAGAACATACGGTATATGTTGGCTTGATCGGTGACATGCGGTGGTAGCATGACATGCAATAGGCATCCGTATCGTCGTTAGTGCATCATTGTGCAATGGCACAAACGTGGAGCATTGTTCGGTTAAGTAGTGCCAACGGATCAGAGGATGTTGCCTTTGGAGATTCGGTTAAGGACCTCTCAGCTTGCAAGAGTATTTCCCACGCGTAGCGGTTGGACGCACGGGGGTACATGGGGGTTAGGGCTAATTCTCCTAGAAATCACCTTAGGTGGTTCCAACCGAGTATAGTGTCTCGGGGCTAGCGAGTGAATGCCTAGGCACCGACGAATGAGTCTGGGTGGTTCTTTTCGCTATGGTGTTCAATCATCAACTGATCTTTGGACTGGGGGCTGCAAGGCCTTGTTTCTTCAGTGGCGAGGTTTTGCTATGTCGTGCGCATGGAGTCGCAATATGCTCCATGGCACACAAGGCTAAGGCAAAGTTTGTGCCTCTTTCGAAAGTGATAGTTGGTATGGGATGACTATGCACTAAGATGCATGGACTACATGGAATGCACATTTGGAAATGCGCTTGATCAGCTTCTGCTAGACAGCTGCGCACGGGGTGGTGCGTAGGGCCAATGAAAATGATTCAGCACATGGAAACATCTGGTCAGCTTGGGCAGCTTGGCGCATCGCGGGTTTGCGAAGCATTCTATGCCTGTGACAGAGCGATAAGTAGGAATGCGGTAGTAAGAAAGGATCATCGCGCCACACTAGCTTATTGAAAAAAGTATGCAGGAGAGTCATCCGATTGCATATGAGAGTCGCAAGCTGAAGGATGCAGAGAGGCGTTACACGGTGTATGAACGTGAGATGACCGCCATTATGTATTGCCTCAAGACCTGGCGGCACTACCTCTTGAGTGCCCAGTTCGTCGTCAAGACAAACAATGTTGCCACAAGCTATTTTAAGACACAAAAGAAATTGACGCCCAAGCAAGCTCGGTGGCAGATATTTTTGACGGAGTTTGACTTTGCCTTGGAGTACAAGGTTGAAAAGACCAATGTTGTGGCGAATGCCTTGAGCCGCAGGGCTAAACTGGTAGCTGCACGCGCGGAGCCTTCTGAAGTGCATTTGGAGGGTGCATTGCTGAGCTGTATCCGTGAGGGTACGCAACAGGATCCGACAGCACAATACCTTGTTTCTCTAGCATAGGCAGGGAAGACTCAATGATTTTGGCTACAGGACGACTTCCTTGTGACAAAAGGGGGATGCGTCGTCGTGCCACAGTGGGGAAGCCTTCACCGAGAACTGCTTAAGAAGTGCCATGATACACTATAAGCCGACCATCCTGGTCAGGAGCGAACCTTAGCACTCCTTGAGCATGGTTACTACTGGCCGCAGATGAGGGATGACGTGGAGGGGTATATGCAAACATGCCTCATCTGCCAACAAGATAAGGGGATAAACCAAAAAATTGTCGGTCTCTTTGAGCCTCTACCAATTCTAGAACGTCCTTGGGATAGCATCTCCATGAACTTCATTGTTAGTCTGCCAAAGGTAGAGGGCCTCAGTTTCATCCTGGTTGTGGTAGATCATTTCTCAAAGTATGCCACCTTCATCTCAGCTTCAAAGGAGTGCCCTGCAGAGAAGACTATAGAGTTGTTTGTAAAGCATGTGGTGAAGCACTGAGGCATACCAAAGAGCATTGTGAGTGATTGTGATGCTCGTTTCACGAGCAATTTCTGGCATGAAGTGTTTCAGCTACTTGGCTCTAATTTGTTGTTTTCAACAAGCTTTCATTCGCAGACAGATATGCAAACAGAGCGTATCAACGAGATACTTGAGAAATATCTTAGGCACTTTGTTAGTGTCAATAAAAAAAAATGGGTGAAGCTCATTGACGTGACATAATTCTGTTATAATCTGCAGAAGCGCGAGTCTTCAGGCCACATCCCGTTTGAGATAGCCACGAGACAGCAACCACTGACCCCACAAAAGAAAAGAGAAGGCCATCCTTCGCCTATCAATTTGTTTGAGACTGACACAAGCAAAATGAGTTGACGAAGACATTCTTACACAAGGCGGCAAAGAGAATGAAGAAGTGGGCAGCCAAGCATCGTCGGCCCGTTGGGTTCCAAGTTGGGGACCAAGTGTTGGTGAAGTTATATCCTGGTCGCACAGGCATCTTCCGCGGGCAGCACCACAGATTGCTTAGAAAGTATGAAAGACCCTTCATCATCACAAAGAAGGTGGGCAAGCTGGCATACAAGTTGGAGTTGCCCCCAGACTTTAAGGTGCACCCGATGTTCCACGTGTACAACCTCAAGCAATTCCATCCAAACGATGGAGATCCAGAATGCAGCGTGCCACAACGCGCTCCCATCATGCAGAGGGTCCCGACAGCATAACAGGCCGAGAAACACCTCAGTAAGATCCTTTGTCACAAGATCAACTACTTAGGCAAAGCGAAGAAATACCTAGTGCAGTGGGAGGAAACAACAGAACCAATGTGGGAAACTGCATTCTGAATGAACAACCGCTACCCAGCTGAAGTCAGGGCTTATCATGAAACAGATGGCGCCGAGGACGACACATGATTTGAAGGGGGGAGCATGTTTCCTTGTAACTTGCATTGTAAAGTTGTGTCTAGAGTCTGTTTTGCTTTTGTTGAGTCTGATCTAAGCTGCTCGGTTCAGGTGAATCAATACCCTAAAGGGGCAGCCCGTATACTTGAACTGTAATAGCCTGCGAGCAAAATTGTGAATGAATTAAATGCGTTGAGCTTTCTTTGGTTCACCCTCGTTGTGATTGCTTCTTGTAATTACAATTCTTTTCCCTCTATTCTCTCTTGCTCTCTTGCACTCTGATTACAAGCTTTCGCGACTAGCAAGCGAGAGACAAGTAGGCTTGCAGCGGTGAGGAAGGACCATCGCGTCGCGCTGGCCTATTGAAGGAAATAGGCCCGTGACAAAAGTAGTGTGCCAATAAAAAGTTTTTTTTTTTGCACACTGCAAAAGTGCACCAGTAAAAACCCACACTTGAACCCTTCTCTCTCTCTCTCTCTCTCTTAGTCTAACTTTACTAGCACAGTCCAAATGTGCATTAGTAAAAACAATTATTTAAAAGACCACTTTTTAGGCCCTTTTTTTCCATTCTCTATCTCTTTGTCTCTCTCTCGGTATTTGCCACCTCTGTCCAGCACCATCCACCTACGAGGCTTGATGACATCCAGCCACCATCACTATACACCGACAATCATTGACTGTACTCTCTCTCTCTCTTCGCATTCGACAGGCTGGATCTGCCAGCCACTGCCTCTCTTTCTCTCATCAATATTTTTTTCTTCGATTAACCATGTTTTTCTTGAAAGGCAAGCTGGGGTTAGGCAGACCCCCACTAGTAACATAACATACCATTGGGTTTTGAACATGGAACATCCCAACACATGGTGACATGCACTAATAGCTTATACCAAACAATCAGACCACGTCTACTGGTGCTATTTTAGCGCTACTGACAACACTTTTACTGGCACAACTAGTGACATTTTGCCTACTTTTAATAATGCTAATTTAGCACAGTAAAGGTCTGATTTCTTATAGTGCATGTTAAAATGCAATTACCACCTAAAGTTCAAATACATAGAAAAGCGCATAGAAAGATTAAACTAGGGCCCAACTGAAACCACCCAAGGGGACAACCAGACCAACAAAACCTGTAGAGTTGTTTGGTTTCTTAGGCTACATTTGGCACCCCATATTGTGGATATGCTTATGTAAAAGTTAGTTTTGGGGATGACATAGTTTAGAAGTTCATCTGCAAGATAAAGAAATTGTTTGGAAACTAACTTGAAAGAACTTTTAAACATTAATGGTGTGTTTGGGGCATTAGTTAAGAAGGCCTTCTAAAGCACTGTTTTTTGTAGTAAAGGACCAAATTACACTAACCTTCTAAAATAGGTCAGGTCTGGTCATGGGTTGGGTTAACCTGAACCCAACTCGAGGTAGGTCGAGTCTGGTCATGGGTCGGGCCAACTTGAACCAAACTCGAGGTGGGTCAGGTTTGGGTTGGGTATAGGTTAAACCCACCCAGCCCAATCTGAACCCAACTCGAGGTGGGTTGGGTCTGGTCATGGGTTGGCTACCCTTGACAATACTTTCCAACCATATGTGAATGTTCCTATAAAGATCAATTTTTGGCCACCCTTGGAACATTTCAACTCTAATCTGGGCAGTGAAAACACCTGGGTACATTTGTACATTGTCATTCTTCTGAACTTTGGTCATCACATGAAGAGTATAACTACAACTAAATTCTGTTAGTGCAACACAACAGGAAATCCTTGTTACTGATCTTGCAATGCATCTGGTGAGTTGCAACACTCTATCCAAATAGAGCATCATAATCAAGATAGCTATATGATGACATATCCTCAATTCAATATACATCCTTCAACAAAAACTCTCTCCAGCTCAGCATGAGTCAGACTTCAAAATATTTTGTATGTTTAGAATCATAATCTGAAGGGAACGAAACATACCCTTTTCGTTGTTGAAGCGGAAGCGGAAAACAGTGGATCATTGATGCTCGCTTTTGCTCAATGGATGCTTGCCCTCACTTGGAGAGAATGACGATTCCACGAGTCCAAGTGCCCCATGACTCTCAAACGTCACCCTCTTCTTCTTGTTTCTTTTCACTGTGCATACACTGAGCACACTTTTCTTTTTCTGATGATGGGGTCCCTTTTTCTTAAGCACACACACAGTCCATCCCTCACTGTGTATTTTCCCCTTTCTTCCCTTTTGTGCCTCTCCTAGACTCATCTCATTTTGCCTATCTTTTTCTGTATGCATATCAAAGAGAGTCCTCAAAAAATGAGAAGGTGGGCGGTTTCCAAACCGCCCTCTCCTCAAATGGTGGGACGGGTTCGGATCTCGCCCATCATAGGCGGACCCAGTACCCAACCCAACATTCTCCCACTCGCACATGATGGGAAGAGATCTCAGAAGAAGGAATACTAAACGTGTTCATATGGTGAATAAGATCGAGTATCCATACTGGCAAATGGACCGTGCGACTTGTGAGCTTAGGGAGTGGAGGCATATTATGTACCGATTAGTGTAACATAATAGCCTAAACCTGCAAATAATAAGATGACACAAAGTATACCTGCACAAGCCAGGTAAGAAGCTCACTGTGTTCTAGATCAAATACATTTTTCATATTCTAGCATATTGAATCCCTCTGCACATATCATAGTGCTAAGCTATGCTAGACAAAGCCTTCCATTATGTCACATGTTTTATCACAAACCCAAACATCCCCAGGATGTGGAAAAAATAAGCTAGCTTTTAACATGTGCATAATCTGAAAATGTCAAATGATCTTCCTTTCCAACTCTTATTCTTTGAATCAAGATAAGTTGCTTTCCAAGACATGTTCTTTTAGACCGAATCATACATGGCTTAAGCAACATGCTAAAATAGCAACATTCATCTTTCTCCTTAAAATATGGTCAAAAGTCAATAAGGACACCAATATATATATATATATATATATATATATATATATATATATATATATATCAAGGACTCATACAATGAAGAAGTAGGGATCATTCTTCATTTCCTTTTATGGTCAACTTAAAGTTATGGTGCGACATATGTGGTATGACTCACGTATTACGGCAAGACTTTCTCACTCCATTGAGTGTATGCATACACCATTAATTCTTTATCGTACAGATCTTTACTAGTTCAGTTCCTCCCTGAGAAACTAACTTAAGTCCTTCAGGATGCACATTCCCATGCAATGTCTATCCAAGTCCTCAGATTTGGTCAACCAGGTTACCCTTGACATTTAGATAACAAGGTCGGTCTCTCCATATAGTTAAATATACATGAGACCTCATCCTAACCCAGTTAGGGCAATGTATCCCATATATGTATATATGGCAGATATCATAACTCATTGTACTCCCACTCTTTTGAGTTATTATCACATGATATCCCCAAAATCCGACATGCTTCTTAATTCAGCAACCTTGGATTTTGTTACATCTCATCTCAGCCCGCCCACAAGTAGCGTCTGAGGCGATAAATCTGTGTGAGAAGATTTATCTCAAACCTGGTAGCATACTCATATAGATGTGCAACATGCTATACATAGATCATAGAAAAAAATATGAATAACATTAGCATATCAAATCTTACAAATACTCATAGATTTTACATGTTTAACATAAGAATCCCTATTGATTGGCTTAGTAAAGGGATCTGCCACCATATCTTGGGTATTAATATATACCAATGCAACCTTGCCTTTAGATACAATATCACACATATACTTGCATCTCGTATCAATATGTTTGGTTCTATTGTGAAACTTGAGATCCTTAGCAAACACAATTGCCGCTTGATTATCACAAAATAAAGTCACTGGCAGTATTGCTTCAGAAGAGAGTCCCAAATATTTGATGAATCTCCTTAACCAAACACATTCCTGCATTGCAAACGAGCCTGCAACAAATTCAGCTTCCATTGTGGATAAGGCTACACATGTCTTCTTCTTGCTACACCAAGATATAGCACCATTGTTCATCAAGAACACATAGCCAGACGTAGACTTACGCTCATCAGGGTCCCCACCCCAATCTGCGTCAGTATAGCCTACCACACACATGTTACCACCATGGTAACAAAGAACTGAATCTAATGTACCTTTAAGATATCTCATAATCCTCTTAACAACCTTCCAATGAGATTGTCCTGGATTAGCTTGATATCTACTCACCAACCCTACTGCATAACATATGTCAGGTCGGGTGCACATCATAAGGTACATGAGGCTGCCTACTGCACTGGAGTAAGGGACTTTGGACATAGCTTCTATTTCTTTAGATTCCTTTGGACACATCTTAAGACTTAAATCATTTCCTTTTGCAACAGGAGTATCTATGGGTTTATAATCTTGCATATGAAATCATTCTAAAACCTTCTTTATATATGACTCTTGTGAAAGAGAAAGAAGTCTTCTTGAACGATCTCTTTTAATCTCTATGCCCAACATAAAGCATGCTTCACCCATGTCTTTCATTTCAAAATGAATAGAGAACCATTCTTTAATGTTTTTTAGAAACTCCAAATGATTAATAGCCAATAAAATATCATCCACATATAGAGTTAGAATCACAAATTTTGGACCTTGACGCTTAAGATAAACACAGTGGTCCTTATCAATCATAGCAAAGTCATTGCTCATGATGGTCTCATGAAACCTTAAATACCACTGTCTGAATGACTGATTTAATCCATAAATGGATCATTTGAGCTTGCACAATTTGCGCTCAAAGCCAGCAGTAACAAACCCCTTGGGTTGTTCCCTATATATTTCTTCATCCAATTTTCTATTAAGGAATGCAGTCTTAACGTCCATCTGATGTAATTCTAAATCTATATGTGACACTATGGCTAACAAAAGGTGAATAGAGGTCAATTTGACCATAGATGAGAATGTTTCATCATAGTCTATCACTGCCATCTGTGTGTATCATTTAGAAACCAAACGAGCTTTATATCGCTCGATAGATCCATCAGCATTCCTCTTAATATTAAGAACTCATTTGCTCCTAATAAGTTTTTTTTCTTTTGGAAGATTAACAAGATCCTAGACCTCGTTGAATGCTATAGATTTCATTTCATCTTCCATTGCCTTGCGTCATTCATCCTTTTTAGTACAAGATAGAGTATCTCTAACACTCTTAGGTATCTCATCATATTGGGGTAAAACCACAAATGCTTCCCCTTCGATTTGGAATCTCTGACGAGGAATTTTCTTCCTCAAACTCTTTTGAGTTACCAGATCTTCATCAAAATCAATATCTACTTGAGTGTTACTCCCACTATCTAATAGTGGTATAGACACATTCTCTTGTTTATCTAAAACATGATGATCAATCTCTTTAGATTGATCTTCATCATCCAATTCATAGAACTGGAAGTGACACACTATCTCTCGTCTTTTAGGAAAGTCACTTTCAATAAATATGGCATCTCTAGAATCTATTTCAGAAACACTCCCATCTGTATTCTCTCCTAAGAACACATATCCTTTTGAATGTTCACAGTATCTTATAAAGATACACTTCTTTCCCCTAGGACCCAATTTTCTATATTGATGGGAAAGATTATGGACATATGAGCAGACCCCCAAGGTCTGAGATAAGCCAAATCTGACTTTCTGCCTTTCCACAATTCATAGGGAGTTGAAGAAATAGATTTAGATGGTACACGATTTAATACATGAGCAGCAGTCAACAAGCAATCACCCTAAAAGAAAATGGGTAAATTTGCCTGCACCATCATGGACCTGACCATCTCTAAGAGGGTCCTATTCCTCCTTTCTGCAATACCATTTTGTTGCGGAGTTCGAGGAGTAGTTAATTGTCTATCTATCCCTTTATCATCACACAATTCCTTGAATTATTTGGATAGATATTCACGTCCACGATTTGTTCTCAAGGCCTTGATCCTACGATCAAGTTGATTCTCCACCATGTTCATAAAGGATCTAAAGCAATCCAATGCTTCAGATTTATGTGTAATTAAATATACATAGCTAAATCGTGTATAATCATCAATAAAAGTGATGAAATAAGAAGTTCCATGCCTCATTGCCACATTCATTGGCCCACATATATCTGAATGAATTAATTGAAGAGGATAGGTTGCTCTAATTGCCTTTCCAAAAGGCAATCGAGTTGCTTTTTCAGCAAGGAAATGCTCACATATAGGCATTTCAATTTTTGCATGGGATTCCAAAAGACCCTCTCGTGCGAGCCTATCCATTCTCTTTTGCCCTATATGTCCAAGTCAAGCATGCCATATAGATACATCCACATTCATATTACTAGCAGTAGAAACAAGAGAAAAACATTCATTACCCATATTTAAATTTTTAAGTTCAGTGTCCAACACATAGAAACCATTCATCAAGAAACCAAAAGCAACTAAAGTATGTCCACAAAAGATGTCAACATTGACATCTCCAAACACAAGTTTATAGTTTAACATAGACAAAGCAGAAACTGAAATCAAATTTCGTCGAATCTCTGGAACATGCAGAACATCATATAATAATAAAGATCGCCCTTCTCGCAAATCCAATTTGCAAGTCTCGATCCCTTTGACTTCTGCTTTAGTGTTGTTCCCCAGTAACAACCACTTCGAACCAGATGACATCTTCCTGTATTCGACGAGGTTTGTGTGGTCTTTGGTCACATGGTCGGTGGCTCCTAAATCTAGGATCCACATAGGATTAGATTCAATAATTAGTGCACAACTACAAATATTTGCACGTAACATAGGAGTTTTAAGAGAATGTGCCTTCTCCTGCTCATGACATTCACGAGCATAGTGACCCAAATTGCCACACTTAAAACATTTCATATTTGCCTTATCTTTCTTACTTCCACGCTTCCCAGAGCGCTGATAAGGCTTCTTTTCTTACTCTTTGTCTTGTCCCTTCTTGTTACCCTTCTTGAACCTCTTTGGTCCATAAAATTTCTTCTTAAAAGATTTTGGCCTTTTAGAGCTTTCTGCCACATATGCCCTCATGCTAGATGATTGAGTCGCTTCAAGACAATTATTTTCTAGCTCTATATGACGAGCGATATCATCGAAAGTCTTAATACTTTCGTTATGAGTCATATTTATTTTCATATGCTCCGAACTATGTGGCAGAGACCGAATCACAGCTTGGACCTGTTGTTCATCTGTAAGGGTATGCCTTGCACTATTGAGCTCTCTAATCATGTTTGCCATCTTTCTGAGATGCTGGCTCATAGTGTGCTGAGGGGACTTTCTGTATGAATCGAACCTGATGGTCAGCCTCCTTATCTTTGTGGTTGATGTTCCCTCAAACTTATCTTTAAGGGTCATCCACATCTTTTGAGCAGTCTTATAATGCTCAAATTGGCACATTACTTCATCCTGCATAGAACATAGCATGGTGACACACACAACAATATTCATGCGCTTCCATTTCTCATAGGTCTCCATGTCCCTACGAGATTGTGCCCCATTACCAATTTCAGGTCGATCCATAGTATGGTTGAGAGCCTCCAAGGCCTCAGCCTCCTCCAGTGTAAACTAAATCTTTCTATGCCATATGTCATAGTTATCACCATTCAGTTTCTCAATCCTTGCTAAATCCATTATAGATTTACTTGGTGCAGCCATGTCCTTATAAAATAAGAGCAAAACAATGCACAAATATGTTATTCAAGCATGTTATGATCTAATCATTAGCACATTTATATGCAGTCATAATCACACGATTAGATAACATATAATTTTCACAGGGTGTGGAATCGAAAGCTCAATACGTTCACAATCATCTCCCACCTTCCCTAAGATAATTATATTTACCTAAACTGTATTATGACTGTTTAAACAAGATATCAACATATAGAGTAAGTACTTCCAAAGTACTTTGAATTCTTCATCAAATCAACATGATTACATCATTTTCATTCACATTCATGAATAAAATATATATAATAAATTAGATTCAGGAATCCCTAGTCCATCCGTGGCTTAATCAAAATTTTTTTATGGCTCCAGCCATTAGCCAATTTGCCTTGACCCACATGGACCCTGGCCTTGCCAGGATTCATCCAAAAAAAATTTTCTCAGCCCGTGTCGCAGTTCCAGGAACTCGGCTTGTGGCCTATGCCGCAAGGCCGGTTAGGTCGGGCTAGGCCTGCGGCCTATGCTGCAAGGCAGGGAGCATAAAAGCCTGCAGCCTGAGCCGCAGGGCCGGATGACTAAGCCTGCGGCCTGTGCCGCAAGGATGGAAGCATAAAAGCCTACGGCTTGTGCTACAGGGCCATGTCAGGCCGGATGACTAAGCCCCTATGCCGCAAGACTGGAAGCATAAAAAATATTTGTGGCCAGTGCCGCAATGTCTGGCCCATGGTCGGGCCTGCTCCGCAACAGGGCTTGCTGCAGCCCAGGTCTGCGACCTAGTTGCAGAACCTGCGGCTGCAGCAGACCGCCTGGTCGGAGGCCAAACCAACGTCCTAGCCGCAGGGCTGGCAGCAAAAACAAGCCCGCTGACCAGGCCAGCGATCTGGCTACAGCAAGGTCGGCAAACAAAAATAAAAGTGGATCTGGCCCGAACATTAGAACCAGACGATCCCATGCCCACTCAATCAATTTTTTTTTATCGTATGACGCCCTGCCGCAAGCGTCCACCATGAACGCTTATAGACCCGGCCTAGAACAACGAAGGGGATATTTCCGCAAGCAAAAACAACATAAAAAATGCTTTGATACCAATGAAGGGAACGAAACATACCCTTTTCGTTGTTGAAGCAGAAGCAGAAAACAACGGATCGTTGATCCTCTCTTTTGCTCAACAGATGCGTGCCCTCACTTGGAGAGAACGACGATTCCACGAGTCCAAGTGCCCCACGACTCTCAAACATCACCCTCCCTTTTTCTTAAGCACACACACAGTCCATCCCTCATTGTGTATTTCTCCCTTTCTTCTCTTTTGTGCCTGTCCTGGACTCACCTCATTTTGCCTATCTTTTTCTGTACGCATATCAGAGAGAGTCCTCAAAAAATGGGAAGGTGGGCGGTTTCCAAACCGCCCTTTCCTCAAATAGTGGGACAAGTTTGGATCTCGCCCATCATGGGTGGACCCGGTACCCAACCCAACATAATCATTTCTCAATATAAAGCCAACCTCTCTCTCTTTCTCTCTCTTATACACACACAAAACCACATATATTACATTGAAATCCATGTATGATGCATTCTTTACTAGCCATTGTGCATCTATAACCACAAAAGCAATGCAATAAAGCAAGTCAAATGCTCATTCATCCTCTGAAAACATACAACAAGAATATGTTCAAGTGAGTAGGATATCTGCCACCTTTCCAATTTTTTATAGCATGCTATATTAGGCATTTGTAATGGAAACTGAAATTAATGCTAAAATGAGTTTCACAAATGACCTAAAAACATTTGCATGAAGACTGCACTGATCAATGTACTTGGCTTTGCTACAAACACATGAAAAAACTTAAGACCATAATAAAATTCTGCTATCAGTCTAAATTCTATTTGGCAGTGAAACAAAAGCATATAGTAAAGTTTATTGTAATAAATTCTACATGTAGCTTATAGTCACACATAGTAATGCAAATCCACTATTATAGTAAAGTTTACAGGAATTTTCCTCTTCTCTGTAGACTTAAACAAACTTCAATTTGTGATCAATTCAGTCTAGATACACCAATAACTATTAAATTGAAATATATGTTAGAACATGTATCTTTACCAGGATCAAAACCTGCCTATAGGGAATGGACATAAAAGCAACCTTTTGGAATTCAACATCAAAATATCTTGCAAACTTGAGATAAGTCAATCATCACTCAGAAATATGTTAGTTTATGAATACATGAATGGGTGACAAATCCAATAAGGAGTAATAAAATTAAAAGAACACTTAAAAACCAACAAAGGGGAAAAATGATAAGGCACACATATTCATGCAAGATGAAAACTGAAAAAGCAGAAAGCAAATGCTTTAATACAAATGCAATCCTACAAATACAAATTCTTCAATACAAATACAATCCTATAAATAGTTTTTCCTCCTTTTTTCAGGTTGGGGACTAGCATTGGTTGACATGCCAATGGCAGAGTTAAAAACTTTTTTGTTTTAAATTTATAGCAATTCATAATAAGTTATGCAATGAGAAGTGATCAACTAATACAGATGCAATCCTACAAATACAAATGCTTCAATGCTGAAATACAAGTTTAGAGTAAATTCACTAATGAGAAGCATTGTACAAGAAGCAAATACAGACTATCTACTATAAAAAAAGGAATATCGATCACGACATAGACAAAAAAGGTTCTGACATTGATCCATATCAAATATAGTTCCTACAAATACATATATCTAATATAACTAGATAAAAAATACGATGAGAAGTATGAGACAAATAGAGATCCTACGACATTTCTTCGACTTTGGTATTTTTTCACTTGTCATTTCTGCCCTCTCCACATATAAACTGTCAACTTTTCCTTCCAACAATTTCACTCTTGACTTAAGGGATTCCAACATATGCTCATGTTGGCTCCCCGTATTAGTAGTGGATGAAATGTAACTACTATTTTCTCCAGTACTATCTACCAACTCAATAAACTTGCATTTTGGGTGTCACCCATTTTTGCGCTATAGTCCAAACCCATAAAACTGTACACTCTAGTGTGGTCCCTTTTTTGCCATATTCAAATATGATCGTGTACTATAGTAGTAAAAAACTACTGTCTTGTTCTATTTTGCTTCAAATACTATATAGTTCCTGCAATGTTTATAAGAGGAGATTTAACAAAATATGACAAAATTAACAAGACAACTTCATAATCAATTAATCAATAAGCCAAGGAAGATAGCTCCATAAAAGTTATTATATGTTAATAAAAAAAAAGACAGACAAAGAAAAAAATAGACAAAACAGGAAAGACAACTCAAGCAATCCCCTTATCACGAGCAATCTCATCTGCAATTGCTTCTCGAATATTATACATTTCCAATTCCTCCATTGAGGACACGTCCACTTGGACCTCCTTGCACCCTGGTCTAGAGCCTCATCCATATAGGGTACGACCTTATAAAAGTTAATATATGTTCATAAAAAAAACCCCATAAGACAGACAGATCCAAAAATAGACAAAACAAGAAAGACTATAAAGGCATCAAAGCGATTACATGCCCATAAATCAATGAGCGTGAAGAGCCACAAATCAAAGTATCAATGCATCAAAGCATTAAAATGTCAAAGTATCAAGGGTATAATAAATACAAACTATAAAAGTATCAATGTATCAAAGTTATTACAAGCTCATGAATCAATGTGTCAATGGTTGTCATATTCATTCTTCAACTATATAAGCCTACTTTCGTCATTCTGAAGTAGCAAGAATACTTCGGCTTTCTCCCTGGTACTAAGGAGTCCATATAGCCAAATAAGTGAAGAGCATTGTTTCTCCAAAGCCTCCATCATCTCCAGAAGCTCGATTGCTTGACCTATAAAGCTGAATTTTGTATTACTTCGTCTATCATTGATCACCTCATACATTTTATGAAACCTCTCAATTAGTTGATTTGTACTAGACCTCCTCTTACGACGTGTGTTGTTCTCAGAATCATCTAAATTTGATACCTCCACAAACTTTCCATGATATTGTGCAGATAACACACTATTGGTAGGAGTATCAGCGTTGGCAGCATTCTCCTCCTCCTAGAGTTCATCTAATCCTATGCTTGCACAAGTGTTGCTTTGAGTAGTAGGAACCTCCACTCTTAGAAAAGGAACTTTAGATGGGGTCAAGATATCTTCACTCATAGCGATGGTTCCCCCAAAGAGAACATCACATTCATTAGAAAAATCAAGTCCTCTCAACCTAAATTTATCGCCATCTTTAAACTTCTACAAAACATAAAGCATGTATATACAACAAATCAGCCCAAAATTTAAGACTTTTTCATATAAAAAAATATGTTTCAAGTTTACCTTTGCAAACTCAACCCAAAATTCAGCTGATTCAGTGTACGTATGTCGGATGTAGTCCCAACCCAGCCCAGTTTGTTTAGAAAGGTACGCCCATGCTTTCCAATTATTTTTCATATTAACCCACTAGTTCTATAATTGCTTGGATGTGTAAGCAAAGCAAGTTGATTCAACAAATTTTTTTCCATGATCACACAAGCTGCCTTAGTTAAGTGTTTTCCTGCTCTATTGCCTTTATGAACCTCTTCTAGAGAGATTTCAACAAAAACTCTATGTGTGTGGTCATCCCAATATACCTTTTTTACAGGCACTGATTTTTTTTTATTCTCGTTGTCCATAGCCTGATACACATATTAAACATTGAAAACAAGGTGATGCAATATCCCGATGTGGACTCGGTACGCACCGATCCACGACCCAAGATCCAAATGGATCTTGACATGCGTGGAAGCTTGTACGATAATGAGTTTGAATAGGACTCTGAGAAACAGAATTTCGGGATCCATGCACTCTACTTCGAAAGATGCAGTCTAAATAAAAAAACTTTCCAACGAATCCAAAAACACTGGATTCGGATCAACGATGTCCATTCCACAAACTCAGGACTGGGACAGACGAACAAGGTTGTGACAGACTTTCAAATTCTGTGAATAGTATGTTCGAAGGGGTTTTTAACCCTGCAAACAGTGAAGTTTGCAAAAACTCTCAACTAAGAAATCGAAGGTCAGATCCAGACCTTTCCAACGAATTAAAACTTGATTTTTTTTTGAGTTTTCTATGAGTCGCTACGAATCTTTGAATTCTGGAAATGGTGTGAGTTATTGATAAAAGAACTAAATTTTTCACTATTCGATAGCAACAAAGATTGAGATTTTTGAGGCACTTAAATGAAAAATCAATTAAAACTCAAAGCATGAAAATTTTAGATCTAGGTTCTAGCTTTCCACATAATCAAACAAAATAAATTTTTATGCAGGGAATCTCTAGATAATTAAAAATTACCGAACACCACTAGGAGTGTTCTTAAACAAACAAGTGACAGTGGATTCCTGTCAGTCCAAGACTTTGACAACACTTTTCAGGGACTCAAATGGCCGATTCACGAAATGGTCTCAACTAAAAAGTTGTAGAAAAATGCCTTAGGTTTATAGGAAGTTAAAGAACGCTGAAAACCAACCAGTATCAAGTATGATATGTTCATTTCTTTAGAGACATTTTTGACAACTCAAGATTCGAGAATCTGAGTTTTGACAGACAATTCGAGAAAATACTTTGAGCCAATAATCACTTCTTAACATAAAAATATACTAAACATGTATTCAAGACTAACAAGTATCATGCTGGACTTACAACAACATGCAAGTGATGAACAAGATACATATGAATAGAAAATATGCCAAGAAAGTTAAGAGAACCAGAAAATACTATAACCGGGTGAATGTAGCAATGGATGTCGCTGGGAAGCAGCCGACACCGGGAAGAAAGCCTTCAATCTGCAGCTCGAACCAGTAGCCAGCACCACCAAGGATGTTGCTCAACCACAAGGTCGGTCTAGACGAGACCACCTTCACGACCAAGAAGGACGAACACTCCAATGAATCTCTCCACCTAATTTTCAGCCACACACCAAACTATTTTTATTCAAAATGAAGCATCCCCCCTCCCACCTTGGTCGACCTCCCCTTCATAAAAGTCTTGGAGCTTGGGGAAGAGCCACCATAAAGGAGGTGTGGCCTTCCCAAGCCTTGCCTTAAATTTTGAATTTGACTAGCCTATTTTTGGCCATGAGCATTAAAAGGCCCAACAACTATTTTTGACTTGGAATAGTCAAAGCTGAATTTTGAATGAGGGCTATAAAGGTCCATACTAAGTGGCGCCAACTAGTGCCCCTTGGGTATGGATCTTGATCCAGATCCAAAACATGCAGCCAATTGGATCCTGCATAAAAATATATTAGAAAATGCAAATACGAAAAAAAAGCTACCCACATTCCCCATACACCCTCTAGTACCACAAAAGAGATCCTATAGGGCACCAAAACTATCTGGATTCGTAGAATCCGGCTCCTTTTTTTTTTTTTAAAAGACTACATGATATAAATATTATCGATACAATATCCAAAAATACGATTCCACGAAGACACACTAGGACAAGGAATGTCCTGCAAGCGTGTGGATCGCCTTGGATATCGATGCCCAGATCGAGTCTGAAGAGTTACATTGAGATCCAACTCTGCTTCTGAACTCTGAATCTCTGGATGCTCTGCATCATCCCCCTCAAGTTGAAAAGGCTTTGTCCTCGAAGTCGACTCCTCTCCTTCAACATCACCACGGTACCACTCCAAGTGTTTGACGTTGAACACATTCGAAGTTATGAATTGAGGCGGTAACTGAAACCTGTAAGCATAAGAATTAATAATGTCAGTAACTGCACAATGACCAATGCGCTTAGGCGCCAACTTACCATGTAATTCAGGAGGTAAACGTTCTTTAGTAAGAGTAACCCATACCAGATCTCCAAGTTCAAACAATACCTGTCGATGCTTCTTATCATAGCTTGCTTTATACTTACTGATGTTGTCTTGAAGATTCAGATGTACCTGTTCATGAATATCTTGCAACAAAAAAACACGATCTTGAAAAAAATTTAAAATAGGATCAACAACAGGAATATGAGCCAAGTCAACAGGAGAACAAGGATTAAATCCATACAAAACAGTAAAAGGGCTAAATTAAGTAGAACAATTCACAAATTTATTGAAAGCAAATTCAGCTTGTGCAATTATTTGAAACCAAGACATTGGTTTATCATTAATTAAAGTTCACAATAAATTTCCTAAAGACCGATTAACAACTTCAGTTTGATCGTTGGTCTGAGGATGATGCACAATGCTAAACTGTAGATTGGTTCCTAACTTCTTCCATAATTGTTGCCAAAAATGTTCTACAAATTTAACATCTCTATCTGAAGTGATAGTTTTCGAAATGCCATGCAATTTATAAATTTCCTTGAAAAACAAATCCGTAATATGAGTTGTATCCATGGTTTTTCTACACGAAACAAATCAGGCCATTTTTGTGTATCGATCGACGACCACAAAGATAGAATCAAGACCATGACAGGTCTTAGGCAACTCTAAAACAAAATCCATTGTTATATCTTGCCACGGTTTCTCAAGAATAGGCAAAGGCAAATATAACCCTGCATTTGTGACATTTTCTTTCACGATATCACATGTATGACATTTCTCCACGAATCTATTCATATCCTTTCACATGTGAGGCCAAAAATATGTTGAAGACACTAAATGCATAGCTTGTCTCGACCAAAGTGTCCTTTATTATGTATCTCAGAAATCAAACGCTGTCTATACAAAGCAAATTGCCCTTAAATAAAAATCCATCAACCAGGGAGAAATTGTCATGAGGATGACTATTCACTTTATTAATAATTTTTGAGAAATAACTATCTGACTCATATAATGATGCAAATTCCTCAAAACCCCAAACGGATAACTTCATAGTAGACAAAAGAATGGTTTTTCTGCTTAAAGCATCAACAACAACATTATCCTTTCCTGCCTTATGTTTCAGAATGAATGTGAATTCTTGCAGATATTCTACCCATTTGGCTCTACTGGCATTCAATTTATGCTGACCATTGATGTATTTGAGAGTCTCATGGTCAGTATGGAGAATAAATTCTTGATGCACCAAATAATGTCTTCAGTGTATTAATGCCCTAACGATAGCATAAAATTCCTTATCGTAGGTGTTGTATTTCAGTTTGGCTTCATTCAACTTCTCACTAAAGTAAGCAACATGCTTACCTTCCTGACTCGAGATAGCACCTTTATCTACTCCAGATGCGTCACACGACAATTCAAAAGCAAATTCGAAATTGGGTAAGGCTAACACAGATGTTGAACAAAGATAGGATTTCAAATGCTTAAATGATTGTTGATCTTCTGGATTCCATTGAAAGGTCTTTCCTTTGATATAATCAGTCAATGGAGCAACAATATTGCTAAAATGCGGAATGAATCTCCTATAGAAGGAAGCTAATCCATGGAAACTATGAATAATAGTAATGTAATTTGGCACAAGCCAATCTCGAATTGACTCGACCTTTGAAGGATCAACGGATATACCCGTTGTCGAGACCACATAACCGAGGAACAAAACTTCAATGGCTCAGAAGACACACTTATCTATAGAGGCATAAAATTATTCCTTTTTTAGGATATCAAACACTAAACGTAAATGTTCAAGATTCTCAGGCTCGGTTCGACTATATATGAGAATGTCATCAAAATAAACGACCAAGAATTTGTCGATGTAAGGTCAATAAATTTGATTCATGATTCTCATGAAGGTAGATGGAGCATTGGATAGACTAAATGGCATTACGAGTCATTCATAGAGACCATCACGAGTTTTGAATGCAGTTTTTCAATCATTGCCAGGCCTAACTCGTATTTGATGATATCCGCTATACAGATCTAACTTAGAAAATATTTTTGAACCAGTCAGTTGGACCAACAGATCATCCAATCTTGGAATAGGGAACCTATACTTGATGGTTATTTTATTGATAGCTATCAATGCACATCCGCCACATTTCATTCTTCTTTGGCACAAGAAGAGCAAGAACCACACATGGACTGAGACTTTCACGAATGTGACCCTTAGTCAACAATTCTTCAACCTGTCTACAAAGTTCTTCATACTTCATAGGAATCATGCGATAATGCGAGGCATGGGGCAATACTGCGTTAGGATGTAAATCGATATGATGTTGGACTTCCCGTAGAGGGGGTAATTTATCTGGTAATTCTTCAAGAAAGACTTCACGAAATTCCTCTAATAGGGGTGTGACTCTAGAATCTATGGTGTTAGACTTTGACTCACCATGTGATGAATTAGAATCAACTAAAAACAGAAAATAACACATGTCAGATTGACTTAGAGCCTCTTGGAGTTGATGTCTGGCAATAAAAGCACTTGAAAGTTTAACTTTTGAAGAAGCAAGTTTGGATGAAGTGGGGTAGAAAATTTGGGTGGTAGAAGGAGTGCGAGATGATGAAGCAGATGAAGATGATGAAGATAAATATGGTAAATCTTTGGACGGCTTCAAATGAATCTTTTGTCCTTTGAAGGTGAATGCGTATGAGTTAGATCGACCATTATGAATAACAGAACGATCATACTGCCATGGTTTTCTGAGAATGATATGACCAGCATCCATGGGGAGCACATCACGCCAGACTTGATCAAAATAGATGTTTCCAATAGAGAATTTGACCAAGCATTGCTGGTTGACACAGACATCAACACTCTTTTGGAGCCAAGACATCTAATAGGGACGGGGATGAGTCTTACAACTCAATCCTAACTTGGTCATGGCTTCGACCGAAATCATGTTCTCACAACAACCGAAATCTATGATGACCTGCATACTTTCCCATTGATGGTACAAGCAGACTCAAAGATGTGACTTCTTAGCCATCGGTCATTCATTTCTTGCCGCGGGGCTAAACAAATCCACCTAGAAATAAGTGCTTCACCTCTATCAGGCACTAACACTTCTTCCACATACTCTTTTTCGGGATTTTTCTCAAAATCTTCTTGTTCTTCATCATAAACAGGATTGGATTCTGGATCCAATCTCGAATCATCATCAATTTGCAATCCTTTGATGAAGAGGGCCTTGCCACGACACTCTGTGGACTTATGACTGGGTTTCCCATAAGTATAACACTTGATGAGGGTGCTCGAACTCGAGGTCCTACCCTAATTTCCTACTGGGCCATTTTGGCTCTTAACTCTAGGTGGGTTTGACGCATTGAGGTGACGATAGAGTGGGGCAACTTTTCTACTTGAGACTATTGGAGCCCGCACTGGGGGTCTAGTAGTTTGACTAGATTTTGCCAAGGTCTTTCGCTGAGTAGACCTTTTCCATTGACGCGCTTTCTGATGAGCCTCGAACACAGTCAAACACTCAACGAAGTTAAGCATATCCTGTAATTGAAAGTTTAGACCTCCAATATATTTTGATACCAACTGTTCTTCGCTTTCACGAATGTCATTTTGAGCAATGAGATCATGAAAATCTTCGGTGTATTGATCCACAGAATGGGTTCCTTGTTTCAGACTTTGATATTTCTGATAAAGTTCTCGGTGATAGTTTAAAGGAAGGAACTGAGCACGAAGTTTCTGCTCCATGTGCTCCCAACGCTCAATCGGGGCATGACCCTGATGTCTGCGCATTTGCTTGAGCTGTCACCACCAAGCTGCAGCTCGACCCTTGAATTTGAGGGAGATTAATCACACACATCGATCCTTAGAAAATTCCTTAAATTCAAGGATTTCACCGACTTCGCTAATCCAATCTAAGAATTCTTTAGGAGTTTCAGTCCCCTTGAATTCTAGGATATTGTTATCATTGCAAAATTTTACTTTTGTAAGTCAAACTGACCTCTAAAAAAGATTTTAAAAATAACTCACCTCCGTTTTAAAATGCAGGATAATTTTGAAGAATGGGACTCGCCTGTCGGTACGAGGTTCAACCATTCCAGACACTATAATCAGGGGTAATCGAACTAAGGATCAATCATACGCTTTGCTTTGCTCAACTGTTTAAATCAATATTCTATTCCTAAATGCATAAAGAATCAGGCATGTGTTATGACTTAGAAAGATTTTGACTTGAAAAACATGATGTATGCTTGAAATACTTTGAAATATTTGGAAAAGGGGACACCTTGAAAATCGTGAACCATGATAAGAGAACATTTCTGAAAAAAAGAAAATCGATTTCTGAAAAAATCTTGATATGTTGTAAAAATTGACTTCTGAGAAAAATCTAGCACCTTTGGGAAAATCGATTTCTCTGAGATGAATTTGTGAAGTAAACCAGAAGAAGGGGCATGTGGCCCTATGAAATATTTTCATGATGCAATCTAAACCTAGGTAATGCATGAATGTTATTTTGGAAAAAAATGTTTTCTGAAGAACTTTTGAGAAAATTATTTGAAAAAGGAAGTTTATGTGCCTTATAGAATTTTAATAAAGTAGATTCGCTTCATACCCCTGACTATGGCCACAGATATGGATTGAATCTAATCCATTTGATTCTAAAAGGAGAAAAGTATTTAGAAAAGATTGAAATATGCATTGGTTTTCTAAGATAGCCTAAGAGTGTAAGCTGTTTGTGGCTTAGAAGAAGATAAATCTGGATTTTGTTCGTATTCTGACTATGACCATGAATACAAAACCCACCGAGTTTATCAACTCCTTAGAAGTGAGTGCACGTGCCATTCATGTAGGCCATGGTGAGTTCGAATATGCATGAATCATCATCCATCACAGATTAACATTTATATAAAGAAATAAACTATATGTAATGCAACCCTATTCTAAGAATAAAATTAAATTCTTATTCCAAATGTTTACAATTATAATTTACATAAAAAGGTAAAATAAAATAAAAAAAATACACTCTTGAATGTCCCTGCAAAACTAGAAAACTTGTTAGTGAAAATATGTTGGCTTCTGTGGATTTATCCAATAATATCTGGAAATCACTAGATTTATCTAGATATAAGTCTTTCCCCATGTCTTCTGAGATAAACATAATAAAATATGATATAATATTGAATAAATAATAAAAATAAACAAATTTGAAATTCAGAATTTTAAAGAAAATGACAAAAATACCTTCAAAAAGAAGACTATGGCCTTGAAATCAGGGTTTTCAGAAAAGATTTTGTAAAACTTTGGATTTAAGGAACAAATAGATTCAAATAAACACCAAATCGGGTGTGAAGCACCCTAGCATGATTATAAACATGATTAAACATTAAAAATATAATTTTTTTTATAAAAATCAAAATATCACAAAAATAGTGATTTTCGCTAGTGTTTTACTCGAATCGGGACTCCACGGGCACCCTATTTTCATGATTTAATCAAATAATATATCAAATAAATTAAAAAATCTATAAAAATTGAAATGGATAGTTACTATAGCCCTAAAATTAAACTTTATTCAAAAAAATATATTTTTGATATTATTTTAATATAATAATTGAATAAAAATATGAAATACGCAATTTTGCATGCAGGCACGTACCTATCATAGTGTCAGACCTAAATTAGGTATCCAACCACTATAGAAATTTTTAAAAATTTACAGAGAGATACTAGACAGATAAAAAAAAATTCCATTTTACGTATCAGAAAAATCATCTTCGGTTAGGGAGATATCGCTTTAGCAATATACGATTGATTCCGACTTATATGTAGCGAGTTGAAATAAACACATCCGGTTTCGGGTATAGGTTAATATAGTAATTAGTGTTCAAAAATTATAAAATTTTAGTAAATGATAGTATATACACATGTGAAGATACTCTTTTTTACGGATCATCGATCGGATCTTTAGTGAGGGAGATACAATCCACACAAGTCGATCTAGAGTTTAGATAATGCATACGGGCTCTGTAAAACCAATTCTGATTTTTGACAGAGGAAAAATAGCAAAAAGATATATAAAATTTTGAAAATTTTAAAAAAAATACTAGATAAAATAACAAAGACACTAAAACTTAAGGATCGTCGATCGAATCTCCGACGAGGGAGATATCACCTCGGCAAGTCATTCCAGAATCCATATAGCGTTTTCACAGTTCAAAAAATAGGGTTCGGTTTTTTATATTTTTTTGATAGAGTTACAGAACCCAAAATAATCCAATTTTTTATAAAAAATCACTGATAAATGCATGGATCAACCCTAAAAAAATTATATCTTTTGACAGAAAATCAAACATAAAATAACATGGTTCCCACATGCTCAGGATTGAGATCCACAGATTATCGATAAATGCATAAATAACCTAATCTAAGCATGAAAAATAATAAAGAAAAAGCAATAAATAATATAACGAATTTAGATTTGATGCTTGAATTAGTAAAATAAACATTAACATGATGAAATAAAATAAAAAATTAGGGAAAACATGGTTGGGTTTTGATTTAGCCTCTAAAAGAGGGATTCGACCCATCGAACGGTCGAATCTCGATCCTTTTCAGGCGTTTAACATAATAAGCGAAAAATAAATATTATAAATGGATCAAAAATGTGTGAGAGACCATCAAACATCAACTGATCATCATCTTGAGGTCTTCACATGATTTTTTTGAAATAAAAAAAAGGAAAAGCATGCTAAAAGGGGCGGCAATGTAAAAAATATATAAAAAATAAAAATAAAAAGGAGAAAAGAAAGAAGAAGGAAGACTTACCTTGGCTGCACTAATGAGGTAAGAAAGAAGGCTAAGGGAGAGGAGAGAACCATGAAATTTTGAAGAGAGAGAGAGTGAGTGAAAAAAAACATGGGTTGACCTCCCCTAGAGTCCCCTATTTATAGTTTTTCAAAACCTCCTTAATTAGTGTTAATTAAGGAGTTTTTATCTTTTAAAACTCTTTCTAATTAAATCAATTAAGGTGGATGACTTTTTTGAAGAATCCTAACCTAATCCAACTCTAGCTAACCTAGTTGAGTCCTAATTAAACCCTAAAACCAATCTAAATGTGGCGCCAACCCCTGTGGGCCCACATTTGGTTTTTTAAAAGATTAAATTTAAAAGTTAAAAATGAGGTTTGAAAACACTAAAGTAAAATAAAGTTTTAAAATCAATTTATACTTTTTCAAACTCCTAACCTAATTAAGACACTAACTAATCCGAACACTCTCAAATGTGCCGCCACTCAGAGTGGGCCCCATTTGGTTTTTCAGAAAACGATTTTAAAAACTTGAAAATAAAGGTTTTCAAAAGAAGGTAAAGATGAATTTGAAATCGAAAGTTTTGAATCAACTAGAGTCCTAAATAGATTGAAACTCTTTCAGATGTGGCACCAACTGTGTGGGCCCCACACTAGGGTTTTGAAAAAGTTAAAATAAAGACTGAAACAGGTTTTAAAACAAAGTTAAAATCATCAAGTGAAAATCAGAAGTTTTGAAAACAGAGTCCTAAACTAACTGAAATTCTAGACTAGAGTCCTAAACCAACTGAAACTCTGAAATTTAGGTGTTTAAAAGACAAAATGAAAAGATTTTTGAAAGATTTTTTCAAAACTGGTAAAAATATGTTAGAAAATGCAGTCGGGGTTGGAGTCCGGAATTAACCAAAACTCTGAAATAGAATCCTGAATCAACTGGGACCTCTGCAAATGGATTAATTTTTAAAGGATAGATGAAAAGGTTTTCAAAACAAGTGGAATTGAAAGTGGAAATAAGGTTCAGAATAGAGTCCTAACCCGATTAGGACTCTGGGACAAAGTCCTAAAATTTTGAAACTCTTTATTTTTTGGGTTTTTGAAAGACAAACGAAGAGGTTTTGAAAGACCTTCTCAGGGAATAGTGAAAATGAACAAAATACAAGATCAGGGCCAGAGTCCTAATCAACTGGGACTCTAAATTAGAGTCTTAGAATTTTGAAACTCTCAAAACTGAATCTGTTTTCAAAATACAAGTGAAAAAAAAGTAAAAAGATGAAATCATAGTAGAGTTTTGAATCAATTGAAACACTAGGGTAGAGTCCTAAAATTTTGAAACTCTATAATAAAGTCCTGGAATTTTGAAATTTGATTGTTTGAAGGATAAATAAAGAAGTATATAAAAGATTCTCTTCAAAAATGAAATCAGGGTTAGAGTCCTGATCTAACTGAAACTCTAGAACAGAGTTCTGATCCGACTAAAACTCTAAAATTTTGACTTCTTTCAAAAGATTTTGAAAGATTTTATTGAAAACAAGTAAAAATAAAGATGGAAGACAGAGTCCTACTCCAACTGAAACTCGGTGATAGAGTCCTAGTTTGACTAAAACACTAAGATTTTGTCTTTTTGAAAGTCAGATGAGAAGGTTTTTGAAAACAAGTGAAAAACGAGAATAAAGGATAAAATCGGGATGGAGTCTTAATTTGACTAAAACTCTAGGACAAAGTCCTAATCCGACTGAAACTCTGAGATTTTGGACAAAATGAAGAAAATAGACTAGGGATAATGTAACACCCCAATTTTTTTATAACCCGAAAATGGTGGATTTTTTTTTTTGGAATACATTTAAATCTTTTAGCAGTTAACAGCGGAAAAACACATTGGGCATAAAACTTGGCATGCTACTTCAAACGAATGCTTGCAAACATGTAATTATAGAATTTAAACATTAACAACTAATTAACTATGCATGAAATAAAATTCAAATTTTACAATATCCAAAATTAATCACATTTGTCCTTGAATTGAATTAAAGTAAAATCAGAGTTCAGAATTCATGAAGCAGAGGAAAGGTAGGCTCAGTTCCCATCGCAACCTTCCGCCTTCGCACGTAAGTACCTACTCATTACCTGAATTTTTTAAACCATATAGGGTCAGACAACATGTCTCAGTAGAGTAAATATGCTAAACTTGTAAGACAGAATAACAAGACAAAGATTTCAATAGAAATTTCATGATTTAACATTTAATTTAACTTAAACAATCATACAACAACTCATGCATGTTTAGAATTTTCATATATAACAGAAAAACATAAATCTATACATTCAAAATACAAAATGCGTGAACCATTAAAATGCATGACTTACCATATGCAGAAGCCCTTTAATGCATGCATATATTCTTATCTTTAATTACATTTTCTTAATTAGATGATGCATGCGATGTCAACTTAATACACACACCATTTAAGTTATCACTTTTTAGCTCTGCTGATACGACACAGACATACATTCTCAGATCAAGACCATGACACAGGACGTGTTTTACATACAGGGGTGACTTTAGCCTGGCAAGGTCCATTCACTAAGACGGGGTGAGGGACGTTAATACGAGAGAGATTCCCAACACCTTTCAACCCAATGCATCAGTTTTTTCTCATGAGTACTATAACCTCTACGATGCAGTCTAATGCAGAGGTTTTTCTGCTAAAATCATAGGAAAGGAGGAACAACCTTTCGTGCTCGTAACAGAACTTGTCCCATGAAGTTTTGTATCACCTGCTACTCTCCAAGCAAGTATCTTGAGTTTAATGTCACATGATTACTTGATTACAGTCATACTTTTTATGCAACATCAAACTTAAACTACTTTATGGTCATGAATGCATTCTTATAAAGCATTGGACAAAGTCATATAATTAAACTTGTAACAGACACTTGAGCACATGCGTAGCATAAACATCTTATTCATTTTCACACATCATAATGCATATGCATGTACATGGCCAATACAACAAGGAGAATATATATGAACATCCATATCAATGAAACAATCCTATCATCACAATATCATGGACATACATGTAGTCAACACATTTTTAGAATTTAAAACATAAACTTGTATTCATTGGACCTTTTGATCCTAAATCTTTAATGTGTAACCTTTCATTTACAATTCATGCCATAATCATATAAGATTGCATAAAATCAGACCTGCATAATCATTCACATAATGCATACTAATTCTATAAAGAAATTGAATAAAAACATATATACTATGCACCCTTTGAGCCTTGATTTATGAATTTGCCCTAAATTTTTCCAATTTCTTAACTCTGTCTGACTGGTACATAGCTCACAGAAAATTTTTGGCTCCATGAACAGAGCTGAAATTTTACAGTATATAGGAATTGTTGTTAGCTATCCTTAGCCACAAAGCGTTTGTAAAAACTTCTTTGTATGAGGGAGTTATGCATGTTTTATTACAAACCTATCAATTTTTGTTTCGACTATCACATAGACATGCTCGTTCCATGAACAAAACCCAAATTTCTACAGTAGATGCACAACGGAGTTAGCTTTGCAACGCAATAATTCATTTGTCAAAACTTCTCCGGACGAGGGAGAAACAACCATTTTAATAAACGGAGGTCAAGTGGAAAACCTGGAATTCCGAGATTTGCATTTGGGTGAAATCAAACCGAGTCACCCGAATCCCAAGAAAAATTAAAAGAAATAGGAAATACGCATGAAGTAAAATTCCAAAAATTCTAAAATATTCACAGTAGATGGAACACTTCATAATCTATCAATCCAAACTAATATTTGCATAAAAATCATGGAATAAATCAAATACAAATATATTTTACAAATCTATTTCTAAGAAACTGATTTTTATGATAAAACCGATTTCAAAAATGGTTGTCTTTAGGGGAAAACGTGTTTTTACTATGGATCATTAGATCTGAGTCAAACCCACAGTTAGGAGGGTTTGATCATGATCTAAACTCATGAAAAAGCATCAAAATCCATGCCAAGAACTCCGTTTTTGCAAGAAAAGCATAAAAACCCTACCTTTTGTTGAAAAAAATGTATTTCTTGATGGATGAACATTCCTTTTTGCTCGATCCACCAATCAGCCCTTCCTTCCAGCAAAGTGAGGACCTTAGATCTCCTCACCACACCCCTTGAGGTCTGGATCTTGCACTCAAGAACCAAAAGAAACTCTAAAAAGAAGAGAATAGGGAAGGGAAAGAGAGGAGAGAGAGAGAGTTTTGGGGGGAGAGAGAAGCTCTCCTTTTTTTTCCAGCCCAAATGAGGGGGGTGTGGGCTATGGGAGGGTTTTATAACCCTTCTTAAATTAGGTTATGGGCTGGAATTAATTCCAGCCCTTGATCTCATTAATGAAATTCATTTGGAGCCCTTGATCTCCACTTTGACTTTTCAAACTTTAAATAACCTTGAAAATCACTATACCTTTATTTTCAATTTGAATTTGAAGTAAGATGGTACATAGGATGGGACGGCCCACCTATGGGCTCCTACTAAACTAATAAAAATGGATTTTAATTTATAAAAAAGAAAACTATTATATTAAACTATTATTGAATAATCATAAAATTCCAATTAAAAAGCATTTTTATTTTATATAACCACAACTCAAGTGAAAATGTAAAGGAATTGAATATAAGCTAATTCCATCTTATTAAGCATATTAATATGTATATTTTTAAAATCTACTTTTGTTAATTCACATTATTTAATTAACTTTACTTAAGAAAATTCAACATTTTCTTTTTAAGAGAGATATTTTCAAGTAGGCATCACTTAGGGTTTTCTCAAATATCCAAACCATGTAGGGTTTATATTTACTACAATTCAATATAATTAAACCCCTTAATCCTTACAAATATACTCAAACATTCATTTTTAAAGAAATTAGGATTTTATATTGGCACGAATTTCAAGAAATTCCACAATGCTAATAAAAAAAGAACATAGAAATTTTCGGATATTACATCCAATCTCCCTAAAAAAATTTCGTCCTCGAAATTTAGTTTACATTACGTACCGAACAAGTGTGGATATTTAGCTCTCATATCGGCCTCGGGCTCCCAAGAACACTCCTCAAGTCCGTGGTGCTGCCATCGTACTTTAACAAGTGGAATCGACTTATGTCGCAACACTTGTTCTCGTCGATCTACTATCTCTACCGACCGTTCCTCAAACGTGAGGTCTCTCTGAACCTCAACTTCGTCATACTGAATAACATGAGTAGGATCTGGTACATATTTTCTCAACATTGACACATGGAAAACATCATGGATGTTGGAAAACTGAAGGAGAAGTGCCAATCTATACGCGGTGCCTCCTATCCTCTCGAGGATGAGAAACGGTCCTACATACCTCAGACTCAATTTTCCTTTCTTGCCAAACCGAAATACGCTCTTCGTTGGCGATACCCTGACAAACACATGATTACCAACCTCAAAAGAAACCTCTCGCCTCTTTGGATCTGCATAACTCTTCTGACGGCTCTGCGCTGTCAAAAGCCTCTTACGAATCAAGTGTACTTGATCTGTATAATGCTGCAAAACTATAGGCGATTCAACAGTTCGATCACCTACCTCACTCCAACAAACAGGGGACCTATAGGGTCGCCCGTACAATGCCTCATATGGATCCATGTCGATACTCGAATGATAACTTTTATTGTAGGCAAACTCAGCTAACTTTAGGTGCTTACTTCAGTCACCTTTCCACTCCAATGCACACGCTTGCAACATATCCTCGAGTGTTTAAATAGTCCTCTCTGACTGACCATCCGTCTCGGGGTGAAAAGTTGTGCTAAACTTAAGCTTTGTCCCCAAAGCTTTTTGAAGTTGTCCCCAAAACTTTGACGTGAATCTAGGATCCCTGTCTGAGATAATCGAAACAGGTATCCCATGTAATCTGACAATCTCGTCGACATATAAATTCGCCAACTCCTGATTCCCTTTTTTTTATTCTTCTTCATTCTTCTTCTTCTTCTTCTCCTGATATCTACTGTCTTCTTCACAAGCAAGCCGAAGGGGGTCGGCTAACCCCGCAAGGATCTCAAGCAACTGCTTCTTTTCCAGCAACCAGCGAAAAAGTCTTCAGCCGATTGAATCAAGGAGGAGCTTCCTCCTTCAAAATCTCTGCAAGCAAGTCCGATATCTGGCTACCCTCGGTCTATTTCATCTCGAGTGCCATATGCATCAATTCATTGTGGAGGTCCTCTGATTCTTCCCCAAATAATCTATAAAAGATCGACCATCCCTGCACTAACAGGAAGCCGACCATCTGGGTAGCAAGGCTATGATCGATCAAATCCTCCAATAACCCAGATTAATCCTGCAACAAAAAAAAGAAAGAAAGTCAAGGTAAGAATCATCCCTTCTGTTTTCTAAATTTTACCTTCTGTTCTTTCTCTCTTAACGCAACTGTCGTAGTGTCGAGTTGCTTATTGCAAACTCAACCTATGTACATGCAACATCAACAGAATGTGTACATTCCAACATTTTTTATCCCGTCTCTGCAATTTATCTATGATTTTATTTCTTTCAATACCCGCTTACACTATTACACATCGGATTCAATGATTCCTTATCATTTTTTTTCTCTTTTCTTTTACTTCTTTTGTTCTTCTCTATCGGTAGTGAAGTTATTTCATAGATCCTTATTCGTATTTTTCTTTACAGTACCCTATTTTGAAATGTTTATGCTACGTGGTTTATCTCTTGTATATTTGAGCATTCCCTGTTTCATTATCATCAGATTATTGATTATCCGCCACTAATAACTTGTTTATTGTATTCATCTAATGACTTTTCATAATTTGTAGGGTGTTCTGTCTCATTTTGAACATCTCATTCCATCTATATTACATTCATTTTATTATTTAGGGGCTGAATCATATTCATCTAATAGTTTTTTTTTTTAATTTGTGGTTGATGTGTAACCATTGATTGGGTTTTAGAGTTATTTCTTTCATCCAATCGATATTTTCGTTTATATTTCAGAAGATTTTCAATATGCATTTTATCTCTGGCTCATTCCATGGCATCGACTGAGCTATTATGTTCATAGACTCAAATGTTGCATCTAACTTTAGATCTGTTTTGGTTTGTTGCTCTGCGCATTCCCCTTTTGTTATATCACGCCTGCCTCTTTTAGATTCAGAGCAACTCGATTTCATCATGATTCATGTTCCTTACTAATGTTTTGCAAACTCCATTTATTGCATGCTCTTTCGTTGCGTCTTATATCATTTTTCTAATTACCATACGTGTAACATCCTTTAATCTGATGTGTTTTCTTTTGATCCGGCAATCCATCAGTAGCAATGCCACATTTTATTTAGCATCCTTGATAATGCTATATATCTTTGCCAATATCACTGTGATTATTGGTGTAATCTATCTTATCACTGACTTTTTTTTTTTTGAAGTAACACTTGCCTCTTTGAGGTGAGTAATCTCGACCACCAGGATATCCCACTTCACTATGTCTCATCCCCATAGTATCCCGACATTTCACTCCTGGTGACTCCAACCAATAGGGGGACTCATCTGGATAAACTCTCCTGAAGATGCAAGAAAGAAAGTTAATCCTCTCAGTTTTTAGCAGGGGATTTTCTTGTGAGCATTGTGGATCCCTTGAAGGAATCATCTCTTGTCACCAGCAAGAATAGTCTTGCCCATTCTGGTTGAGAACCATCCTACAGGCAAATTCCTCTATCATGTTTCTGATAATGGTGCTGCAACGCTGACTTTTGAAGCATTAACAAATACACCATAGTTTGCAGGAAAACCATGGACATTAGAATAGCATTTGTTCAGAAATTTAATCATCCAAAAGGATGAGGCCTTTAACAAAACATTTCCGATCTGCCCGGGTTTTCACCAAAGGAACTCCCTCAGGGAAGGAATAGCTTATCTTGTTTTTTAGGTGTGCTTGAGGAGCATCGAATACTGATGAATCCCTTTGGTAGAAATAGCTTTGAGTCACCTACCTAAGTTTGTAATCTGGCAGGCTATCGGTGATGGAAGCAAATGGATTGGTTCCTCATCTAAGTCTTGATGCAGAATTCAGTCTCAAGAAGGAAAATCATGGCTTTAGTGAAAACTTTCAAGCATTTGATCTTACAAGGAGGATTTCATGGGAAACGACCAGATAATAATATCCAAGCTTGAAATTTGAAACAGTAGCCTTTTTAGATTGCCTTAACCGAACCACTGTGTGTGTTCCTACGACATTCATTTGGGATAACCCTCGTTTGTTGTCCTAACTGTGGGCTTTCATCTGTATTGATCATAAATGCCTCTTGCTCTATCTCTCAAGGGCTTAAAGGGGGAAATAACACTTCCCCTAGAAGAAGTTACCTACTTGTCTATTAATGGATTTTTTTTTTACTTCATTTCTGAAAATGCTAATTCTTATTATATTTGCTAGGAGGAGTTAAGAATTCCTAGTATTCGGCCTCCGAAGGCTCTAGGTACTTTCTTTTCTTGTTTTTACAGTATTACCTTTCACCATTTGCCAATGACCACTCCTACTACAGTAGCATGCCATAGCACCAGCTGCATCTATATCACTTCCCGTACCCCTTATGCTTCCAGTTTATTCCCTGCATTACAAATACCCCATCTTTATTAGAAATGAGCACTATAAGAGCATTATATATATATATATATATATATATATATATATATATATATATATATATATATATTTTCTGCACTTGCATAGATGTAACATATTAGGCATACCTTTTATATGCAAAATCATGAACATTGATCCCCTTTTATTTCAATTTTACCTTGTGACCATTTTCAACAAAGTGACACACCTCTGTACATAATATCCATGGCGATCTCTTGTGCATTCCTGCAGTACAACCTACCGGCATACTTTCCTTCGTCATTAGTCATCCTTTAAACTGTGGTTTCCTGTGCAGCAGCCCAATGGGACACTGTAATATCCCAACTTAGGGCAAAGTAAATCAATCTCACCACAACAGGGTCTGATATGGACCCTGTTTTTCCACAACAGCCTTCCTAGCCTGTATTTCTTCCAGCCGCTAGAGTTTGCAGCCCAGATGTAGTAAAAGCAATCCCAACTCCAATACCCATATCATTTGTCATCATTTCCCTTGTCACCCATCACTACATTCATCACATTTTTGTTTTAGCATATTCCACTAAATTATGAACCACATAGGTCATCTTCTATTGCACTTTAATACACCTGCAACACTGTCTTGCATCTTATCTACACTTCAGCACTCACATACACCCTGCATTTCCACACATATATACTGCTCAGCACAGCGTGTCATCTTTATTCCTTCATTATTTCTATTGTATATACATTAGCACCACACCTATGCATTTGCAGGTCAGTAAATGCATTTCAATTCACATGATCCCATATGAAATTCAAGTGCCCTGCACTGATTTCCCTGCACTTACCTACTGCAACACATGCAGTCATACCACCTACTTCATTTTCTTCACATCACACACCTTCCACTTCAATACCAGCATCTCCCAGCCGCACATCCTGGAACATCATATGCCACTGCCTTCACTGCCATTGCAGTGACAACAGTATATCACCTATTTTTTGTGTTGTTTCGTATTCACCACAATATTTATACATCACCTATCATCATATATAATACCTTCCCATAGTGGCATGCCTTCATTTGCATCATTCTCATCATCTCTCATAGCTCCATCATGCATTTGCTGAAGCACTTCCCTAATAAAAGGCCCATTTCTAATGTATATGCACAACATTCTTAATACATTACATGTCTCTCTCCTTCTTATAGATACTCATGTATGTTTTAACACTCATTCCTTGCCAAACTTAGGGTAGCATACATATTTTCCATGTATATTTTGATGTATGCCCTCTTATATACCTATTGGGTTGTCAATATGACACTTTCTTACATACTGCCTATTGTATTTTTATTTCATACTGACTATGTTTTTGCAGATATATATAGAAAATACTGCTTTCTTTCATAGTTTAAGAATCTTAGCATTTCAATCCAATTCCCAAATTGTAATAGATAGAGTATAATGAGAAAATTTACATTTCTGCACTAGATAGAATGAATGAGCATATAAATGTCATAAATCGCTTGTTTTCATATCATTTTTATCTTATTTCTCAAAGACTTCATAAATGGGACCACGAATGACACATGCACCATTTTTGTGAAAGGTGATTAATCCTAAGTTGATGATTTACATCAATGGCCATAGTCAGGATGTAAACAAAATTTAGGATTTTCATCTTTTACGGAATAACACTGGATCCTTTTCAAAATTCATCATATTTTCTTTAAATATTTTCCTCTTTTATCAGAGTTTAGTTTAAAATTAATTCAATACATATACCAATGGCCATAGTCAGGGTATATTGAGAGTTAATTTCATTTTAAGCTCTATAAAAGCACCAAAATATATTTCATTCTTCACTTGAATTTAAATATGATTATTATATAATATGTTCAATGACCATAGTCAAGGATGTATTATATCTTTAATCTTATTTTAATTCACTTAAAGAATGAAATGTGTTTTTTTTTTCAAATCCAATTTCAAAATTCTATAAATTCATTCATCATTTAAGATAGAATCACATCATATTTTCAAAAATTCACTTTCAAAACTCCAAGTGGTTTTGAGTATCCTCTTCAAATCAATCCCTATGTACAAATTCAGATTCAAATTCTATCTCATTTTCAAAATTCAAAGTCCAAATTGACTTTGAAATTAATTTCTATATTCAAAATTCAACTTCCAATTCAGAACCAAATTCAAATTCAATTCAATATCTTCAAATTCAAAATCAAAGTTTGAGATTGATCCTGACTCTCAAAATTTGACTCTTCCTAAATTTTAAATTCAATCTGGGTTTTCAAAACCCAGACCCATCTTCAAAAGTCCCATCTGGACTTTTAAAATCCAAATCCAAATTCAAAGTTAGAACACAATCCCAACTTAGATCCAGATTTCTTAAAAGCAATCTCCACTTTTGGATCTCAGACTTCAGATTCAAAATTCCATTTAGGATCCAGAATTCAACTCCATCTTGGATCTCAGACTTTAGATCCAAAATCCATTTTAGGATCCAGAATCCAATTTCATCCTGAATCTCAGACTTCAGATCCAAATTCCATCTTGGATTCCAGATCTTGGATCCAATTCCATTTAGGATCTAGAACCCAACTCCATCTTGGATCTCAGACTTCAGATCTAAAAATCCATTTTAGGATCCAGAATCCAATTCTATCTTGGATCTCAAACTTTGGATCCAATTCCATTTTTAGGATTCAGACTTTGAATTCAAATTCTATCTTGATTTCCGGATTTCAAATCCAAAAACCAACTCTCATATCCCATATTAATCTCTCATACCCAATTCTATTTTTCAAACTCAATTTGGAGTTCTCGAATCTCATTCTGATTTTAAATTTCGAATCTAGAATTCAATTCCCTTTTCAAACTTCATTTCCTCTCCTAAATCCAGATTCAAAGTCCAAATTTTGACTTTGAAACTTCCTTTCCTTTTATCTCAGCTTCAAAATCATTTCCTTCAAAACCGAGATTTATCTTCCCAACTCTGATTACTTTAAAGACTTAGAACTTCAAACATCTGTCCAAGATCTATCTCAAGTTCTAAGTTAGAAACCATTTCTTCACTCTATTATCAAATTCATCTCAGAAATACTTGGAGATTTTCAAATCATTTTTTTCAAAAAGAGCATACATCCTTGCATTGCACAAGCATGATTCTTTGTGCATTTAGACTTAGAATAAATTCTTAGATAATCTTTTAGCAAAGCAAAAAAGCATGAATTCGATCCTTGGTTCGATTACCTCTGGTAAAGGCACCAGGAACGGTCGAACCTCGTACCGACGAGCGAGCCTCGTCTCCCAATTTTTCTGCAATATTTTTAAAATGGAGGCGAGTAATCTTCTAAATATTTTCAAATCAAGGTCAAGTGAGACCCCGCAAAAGAGTTCCTCTCTCTCTCTTCTCTTCTTTTCTCTCCTCTCCTCTTTTCTTTCTTTTATTTTCTCCCATCAAAAAGGAGGAAATAGGGATTAGAAAGAAAAAAAGAAGGAAGAGAGAGAAATACCAAGAGAGGAAAAATTTTGCGATGATCACACATGCATATCTATGTGCTAAGTTTTATATGATCCGGTTAGGATGCTTTTGTATGTGTTTTATTTGATCAAATCATGACCATAAAAGTACACGTGAGTGTTCTAAAACATGGATTATGAAAGTATGCATGTGAATGTTCAAAATTTGGACCGAATAAGCGTGTGTATGGTTATATTTTGTTTCATAAAAGCTTGTGATTATAAAAATGATTTGTGGTTGAGTATGGATCACGTGAATATGCCTATTTGACTTTGATGAAGTTTGATAGCATGTATGAATGGGCATGCAGATTCTATGAAGTTAGGATTTTGATTGAATTGTGTATGAAATTTTCTACAAGAGCATGGGGCACCAAAAATATGGTTTTTGTTGTCTTACTATTATCGAATGCATGCTTGAGCATAGCATGGCCATAAAACCTTGTTGAACATTGCTCATGTTGTTATGAGACGTGACATGACATTAAGGTTATAGGAATACATCAAAAAATTTATGATGTTTTGATACATAATTTCTATGTGTGGCATGATGCTATGCTTTCTTATTCGTACTGTAAGCCATATTGAGCATGCATGTACTTGTGGTAGCTAAATGCATACATCCACTCAATAACTCAGAATGGAGTAGTCTGTTTAAGAAAATTGATGATGCTTTGATACATATCTATTGTGTGTAGCATGAGAATTATGTTCTTTTGTAATCCTATTCTAAAAGTGGCCTTTATGAGATTTATTCTCGATCATAGACCACCTTCTCTAGATATGTGGTCAGTTAGACACTTTGGGAAATACAAAAATACATTGCATAATAAACATTTGTTGTAGTCACAACTGTTTTCAATGATGGACCCCCTCGAATACCCAAGATTGGTAATTAAGAGAAACTAAAGCTTATTGGCACAACTTTGATAATAGTTATTGAATGATGAGTTACATGTTTAATATTTATTCTGTTTAAGTTATCTCATGATATGTCCTTTGTTGAATTATGATATCATGAATGTGCTGTACCTGAATGTGATATACATGAATGTGATATACCTGAATGTGATATACATATATGTGATATACATGAATGTTATATACTTAAATGTGATGCACCTTGAGAGATAAACATCTCCCTTAAACACGGATTTTCTTTCCTTAAATGGGCATTTTTTACATCCGCCTCGGTAGCACTTGTTGTAGCCCCAACTTCTTCTTGCATGTGGACCCTATCTTCCTCTTCATCCCTTTGTACATTAGCCATAAATTCCTTGTTGATGTTTTCCCCACAGTTATATTAGTCTTTCAATTCATATTCAAGTAGAGTGGGGTAATCCTTCTTCTTATCTTTCATTGTGCAATGAATTATTTTACTAACTACTCTAGGGCAATAAAGTGTTTGTTGAACAAAGCCAAACTGCCAAAACCACTCAACTAGTTAGTTGCCGCTCAACTTCATTCATATTGTACAACCAAATGTCATTCCTTGTAAAGTCTTTCACATGCACAACCACATCCGCACAGTCCTCATCCATCATATCTACGTAGGGCACCATGTTACCTAAAACCTAGCAAACATCATGAATGACTCCAACAACAAAATGAACACTTCCAAAATATTATTTAAAGAAAACTTATATGTGCTTATGTTCATGAATTAATCTTACACACACACAAAAACATCTACGTAGGGCACCACGTTACCTAAAACCTAACCAATATCATGAATGACTCCAACAACAAAATGAACACTTCCAAAATATTATTTGAAGAAAACTTATATGTACTTATGTTCATGAATTAATCTTACACACACACACAAAGACATCAAGTGGTTCCTTAATGCTTACAAACATTATGATAGTTATATACAAAATAAATGTAAAAAACTACTTGTCCCTCAGCACCAGACATTATTTAATATTGCAACCTCCTACTTAAAGGAGGGGGAGAAGGAACCTCCTATGCACTATATAGTATCATATTGCTCTCCTCTGCCTGAGGACCCTCACTCTGCTCTACCTTCAGAGCCATAATCACATCTTCTGTCTGAGGACCCTTCATAATTACCCCAACACTAGCCTCACTCTCCTCTACATTTGGGTGACTACTCTCCTTCAATTCAGAGACATCCTGAAGAATTGTTTTCATCTCCATCTTGCCACTGCCACTAAAAGTGGTCATGTCTCTATTTTGTTCAAGCCTGGTATCGAGGTTGGCAACAACCTCACCTTAAGCCACTGGCTTAAACTCCACCAATGAGTCTTCTTGTAATGGCCTGACAGATTTCAACCCAAAAATACTAGAATTTTTTTTTCAAAGTTAACATATTATTGATTTTCTTTTTCTTTTGTAATATGTAATAATGTAACAGTCTCACCAATGGACACATTTCAACTGTACCAAGTACTAGACGGCCCATGTGAGCGCAAGTACAAGCATGTCTTAGCCTCCTAGTACCAGATACAATACAAAACCACCATTAACAAATCTGATTGAACCACTGCATAAAAGAAGTTTATTAATTTAAGTATTTCGTCATTGACATTGCCTTAACTGAAATAAGCTCTAAGGAGTAAGCCTACGCATGCATAGGCGTTTAATAGCTCCTTAAAACAAAGTTCGAGAATAAAGTATCCAAATGACAAATTCCTTATACTATTATTTATGTGAGTAAACACAACGGAAAATATTGATTTTTTCAAATCAATTTAATAAGCTGAATTTTTTGTTAAACCTCCCGAACACATTACATTTAAAAACATTGTCATTCAATCACCCATAAGAGAAATTAATTAAAATATGAAATAGTCTCATTTAAATATTAAACCATTCAAGCAATTGTTAAAAAATAGACAATTAAATAGTCAATGAATATTGAGTTAAAGTAAGACAAGTAGCCTCTGGGATCTCAAAAACATCAGCCACTCATAACCCCTCTAGTATCCTACATTCGCTCCATTGATCACATATTACTTAAAAAATATTTTATTTTGAAAGCATGAGATTTTGAAGTCTCAGTAAGATTCACACAGTTAGTGCAAGATATAATGCATAAAGCTTGCATAATATGTATCAATCACCAAAGAACTCCATTCAACATCTAATAGGTAGATAAATGATTTAACAAAAAATTCATGCATTCAAAATTCTAGAAATGTACACGAACATGATATAATAATTTCAAACATGCATAACTGCAATTAAAACCAAATCAAGACATTCAATAATATGCAGAAATTCACTAATCATGCATATATTTTAGGGATATTTCATATAAAAATATGCATGATTTCATGAGAAAATGATTTAAAAACCCAATTTTATGTTAGTTTCGAGTAAATGTGCTAAAATAATATAAGAATAGAAAATGCATGAAAAATAGTGTTATTTTACATTTTAATGCCTATTTTAGTGTTTGTCATAATTGTAGTTGTTTAGTTTTTGAAAATCATAAAAAAAATTAGATTTAGAATAGACTTAGTTTTTGTATTTTCTAAAACATAGTCATTTTGAGTTGCTTTGTAAATAACTTTTTGAAGAGAGGTTTTGAAATGGAATTCTTTGAAATAAGATGGACTTATGGAAAAACTTTCAAAATTATAAATACCATACGTAGGGGGAAGAGAGGCTTGTCTTCTCTTTTATGCTTTTGCCTTCTCTTCTAACCCTTCCCCTTCACCTTGTTTCTTTCCTCCTTCTTCTCCTTCTCCCTTGATCTCTCTTCTTTCTCAATCCGGTGGAGGCATCCAGCTACGGTAATGGCATATAGGAGGATTCCAACTCTTTTCTAATCCCTCCGGTAAGTGTTTCTTCTTCTTCTTCTTCTTCCTATTCTTCTCCTTTTCTTCTTTGAATTGTTGTTTTCATGTTTAGAACTCAAATTCCATTAGAGAAAAATAAAAAAAAAACATGTTGTTTTAGATTTAGAAATTTCCAGTTTGTAAACATTCTCAAAATTTGTGAATCGTTGAAGTGTTTTTATTGTATTTGAATTGTTTTTTTTTTAGTTTACTGTATTAGGAATCGTGTCGTCTTTGCTATATTAGCATCAAATCATCAGAAAATCAAAAATATGATCAATTAAATTCATGCTTTGCTCTTTGATTTGTTAGAAATTTATTAGATCAAGCATTGAGAATCTAGATAGATCTGCATTTCTTCTAGCAATTATGTTTTTTTTAAGATCATTTGAGGAAAATTGCTGGCATTGATCGGATAATCATTGAATCTGATCAATGATTCTGATAAAGGCTTTGATTCTACCAGCAATCTGACTGCTGAAAATATTAATTGATTCCATGGATTTCAAATGCTTATCATCAGCTGTAAAAAATTTCAACATCTAGCCGCCGGAAATTTCTATCGTGAAATTTTGTCAAGATATATAGTTGCCGGAATTTTCTTATTCAGATCGTGAAATCTTGTCACGATTGGCATCTGACAGAGGGATAATGCTGTGTATGTTGATAATAGTGAAACATTTACTGAAATCCAGGAATCTGAGTAATGATGTTACTGTTCTGGTAAAAATTTGAGAATCCGATAGATTTCAATTTGAAATTCCGGTGGATTTAAATGTGAGAATCCGGCGATAATTTGATTATCGAATTAGTGTTTGTTTGTGTGAAAAATCAGCACGATCATTTGATCTGCTGAGATCTGGTGTTGTTCGGTGTGCTGGATTGAGTTTCTTCCATTAAAATTCAGAGTTATCATTGTGAATAAGAATCTGGTGGCACTCTGATTATCGGATAACATTTTTAAATGGGATTCCTGTTTTCCGGTGAGGTTCTTGATTTCTGATCGCCGGTGTTTTCTTCTTTTGCAAATAACTGTTTGATTGCTGATCTCTGGTGGGAAATATTGCGGTGAACCAAGATTGATCAGAAATCATTTGTGATGCCGTGGAGATTCATTTTGCTGTTATGGAAATCCACTGTGCTTCACCGAAATATTTGTTTACCGGTAAATGCTGTTCACGGTGAAATAAAATCTTATGAATGTTGCTGATTAAAAATTAGTCTGTGTGAAAATTAATGAATCGTTTGATCGATCTTCTGAGTTTGTTTTGGCTTGATTGAACACAGATCGATTGAGTTTTCAGCTTAATCAATTGTTATCTACTGTGATATTTGGTGAATATTGATCGATTGAATAACATGATTTCTGGATTGGGGTTGAATAACCATATACTGATTGTTGGATTAGTTGTATTGGATTTTTAGCAATATAAAACATCAGGTGTTCGGGTATCATTTACTGAGTTTTTGCTTAGCTATTAGTTATTTGCCAGTAATTGATTTGATTAATTGAATTGATTAGTTGTTAAAATGATTTGTTAGTGTTTAGTTTTCAATCAATTACATTAGTGTTTAGCATTTAGGTTAAGAGTATTTTATTTCATTAGTGTAAGTTCAATTTAGCATAAAAATTTCATTTAGTAAACAATGCATGCCTAGTCATAATTACATTCATTTAGTATTATCATTGCTTATTTCAATATAATTTTCAACATTCATTTCGTACATTTTAGATAGCATCATTCTAGTTTTATTCTTGTATTGTGTACTGCTCGTGTTTCGTTGGACTTGTGCAGGATCGCAAAGGAGCAGAATTGATTACGTGACACGAAGCACATAAAGATAGAAGATTTCTTTTCTTTTAGAATTTAGGCAATTTAATTGGGTTTGTAAATACTGCACTTTACGCCCTCTGCGAAGGGTATTCATTTGTTGTAATAGTTAGTTGTTTTTAATTTTCTCATACATTTTACATTTCAAATAATTCGGCAATAAAGAATAGTTTAGAATTGTGTGCTTGAATACAAAATATTCCCGTTCCCTGAGTTCGACCCGGTCTCATCCACTAGTGAGAACCGGTTTTTATTATTTGATGTCTGGTTTTCACATGTTTTACATTTAAAAATCTTTTCAAAATTACAACGATTTAAAAGAAGACATCAAATTTTTGGCGCCGTTGCCGGGGAACGGCGTAATATTAGTATTCGCTTTATTGCCTAGTGTTTGTGTTGCATTTAGGTTTAAAACCACGTATGTGCATATCTTAGAGAAGAGCTTATTTTTCTGCACAGCCCACCTACTAGGACCCCCTTAGAGGTGACTGTGTACGATTGGTACCATACACATAGATTTTATATTTCTCATGCATAATCTCTGTTATGTGTAACTGCGTGGTGTTTGTTTAATTTTTTTTGTTTTTAGTTTACTCGCTTTGTGGTTTGCGTGGTTTGGCCGCTTAGTGCGTTAGTTAGGTAGAAAACCCAGAGTTAGGACGTGTGCTACACCGGTCTACTCTAAGGTGTAAGCAATGGCTGACGATCATCAATTGATCCGTCCTTTGAGGGAGTACTTCATGCCAAATACGTATACTCCCGCCTCCTGCATCATGAGACCTGATGTAGGAGCGAGCCATTTTGAGATTAAGGCCAGTGTGATTCAAATGTTCCCGTCATTTTATGGCCTTAGCAATGAAGACCCATATCGTCATCTCGACGAATTCCTTGAGATTTGCTCGACTGTGCGAATCAATAACTTTGGAGATGATGCTATGCGGTTGACTTTGTTTCCGTTCTCTCTCAAAGATAAAGCCAAGCACTGGTTAAAATCTCTTGAGACGGTTCGTATTACTACTTGGGAAGGAATGCAGAGAGAATTTTTAAAAAAATATTTCCCAATTGGCAAGACGAACCAGTTTCGTAAAGCTATAACTAGTTTTTCTCAAATTGAGGGAGAACAATTTCACGAGTCTTGGGAGAGATTGAAAGATCTTCTCCGCAAGTGTCCCCATCACCAGGTGCCTCGTTGGCAGTTGGTGCAGTATTTTTATGACGGGCTTACTGAAAAGCATCGTCAAATGGTTGATTTGTCTTGTGGGGGCACTTTTATGCTCAAGAGTGAGGACAAGGCGTGGTCTTTATTTGAGACCTTGAGTGAAAACACGATGCATCATACCTTGTCTTCACGGCTCGATAGGACTACATCTCTGTCTAGTGGTCCTAGGAAGGTTGGGATTTCCGAAGTTGGGTCCGAGTTAGAATTACGTACCAAGGTTGACCAGTTGGCTAGGAAGTTAGATCAATTCCTAGCCAATTCCTCGAGAAATCCAATAGAAAGAGTGTGCGAGCTATGTGCTAGCCCTGCACACTGTGTTTCAGATTGTCCGGCAGCGCCATTATATCCTGAATTCGTTCATGAGCAGGTGAATGTTGCCCAAGGTTTCGCTAAACCCATAATTGATTCATTTACATCATCATATAACCCAGGTTGGCGAAACCAGTCTATTTTTCCATCCCATCAGCCCTCCCAGACACAGTATAGACCCAGTAACTCTTCACAAGGTTACTCGCACCCCATTTTTCCACAGGTTCATCCCCTAGCCCAACCTCTATATACTCAACCCCATCCTCATGAGCCTTCATTTAGTCAATCCTTCCAAGATAGGATATTACAAGTTTTGAGCTCCCATACGCAGTCAATAGCCAAGCTAGAGACTCAAATGGGACAATTGGTTGAGACCTTCAGTAGGCAAAGAGAGGGGAACCCATCTAGTCAGTCTGTTGTCACATCCAAGGGAGAGGATTCCATGTCATTTGACTTGCAACCTACTTCACATCATGAGCTAGTCAAATCTGTTACATCCCTTCAGTATGGGAAGGCGTGTCACTCCACTCAGGAATCGACTCATGAACCTCATATCATTTCTACTGACGAGTCGATCTCTATGATACCTCAACAGAAGGGGCTTTACTCACAGCATACATTTTCATCATATAAAGCCCCATTTTCTCAGCCTTTAGGATCACCAATCGTTTTGAGTAAGCAAGAGGTGCAGATGCAGAAGGTGCTTGACCAAGTCAAGCCTGATCATATTCACCACTTGTTTGAAGTAGCATTCATTGATACTCGGTCGGTCCTAGACTCTCGATTCTTGACCAGTCTCTCAGATGAGACTAATCTCTGTTCTTCACGTCGAGAGAGTTATGATCCTACAGTTAGAGGTAGACGGGATGGAAACACAGTGCGTAGTGTCACAGATGACACTCTTTTCTATATAGAGCCCGGTTGAGTCTGACTTCATGTCCATTGATGTCATGAACGATGAAGGTTTTTCCAGGGATCCATCTGGCTGGGGACGTGAAACTTAGCGCTTTATGGGAGGCAACCCATATCTTGTATATTATTAGATTTGCTTAGAATTTATAGATTTTATTTTGTTTTTACTTCTTCATGAGTTTTTCATATTCTTTTTGTTTCATTCATGGTTTCATGTTTTGTCATATATACATTGCATTTATTATATTCATAGAACGTGTATTTTTAATTCATGTCAGGTCATTCTACTCTTTTCCCTCATTTATTTCCTCTCGTGCATTCACGTAGTTTCATATAAGCATGGGGGAGTGCCACTGGGACAGTGTCATTCAAGCATGGGGGAGGGTGTAGAGTGCACACCTTGATATTTCTGTTTACGTTCTTGCACGTGTTTACACATATCTCATGAAAAGTAGATTTTTAAAGAAAGAGTTTGAACTTATATGAATGTTATTTCAAATCTGATGTTTTTAGAGGATTTTTAAGCTCCACGAAAATTTTTTCTGACATAAATCTAAAAATTATGGTTGTTTATGCGGATTTCGAGGAAATGATGATAGATACATGTTAGAGTTTATTTTGAATCATAAACATGAATATGCACAGTTTTATTTTTGAAAAAAACTAAGCAAATGAACAAAAGCGTAAAAATGAGCTCAAAAGAAAAAATAGCATGCGTTAGGTTGTTTGGATAATTCCACAATCCTTAGTACATGGAACTTAGATGTAAGTTGAAACTTTTAATTCCATTTTCGAAAAGGAGAGTGGAAAACTTCGTGATCCTAAGTAACTGAGAACATATACAAGTTGAAATGTTTGATTCTCATGTTATAAAGGTGAATGAAGGAAGTCACTTTTATGTCTTAGTTGATATCTTTTTGTATGTATTGAAAAAGTATAAAAGATATTGACATTGCACAAGGCATAAAAGCAGACCACACGCAAGCTATAAGAGAAGAATAAGTGCGCAAAAAGAAAAAGCGTGAAAAAATGAAAAAATCGAGAAAAGAGCTGAAAAAGAGAGAAAAGTTCAGTGCTTAGAAGAGATTGAGAAAACCTGTGCAGAAAACATATGAGTGAGGATAAGTAAATAATAATATGTTTTTATTGGATTTTCTAAGAATTAAACATAAATAATTGTGATATTTAGAAAAGTGAAAGAAATTCTTTTTCTGTGGTGGTATATAAAAGACTCTAATTATGTTTTGATTTTGAAATAATAGGAAATATTTGTGAAAATAAAGTCTTTAATTACCTACTGCTTATGAGGATGTGTAATATTATGCATACATGACAGAGATGTTTGTGGGTAGCATCACTGCAAACCCTCACGAGACCTTACTCGTCCACTGGGGTAACCCAGTGGTTGAAAGGGCTTGTTGCATGAGCTAAATGCAACCGTGATTCCTACGAAAGTGAGTTAGGTGATAGTTTAATTTCGTGCATTTTTCTAGTTTGCTCGAGGACTAGCAAAACATAAGCATGGGGGTATTTGACCATGCATATATTTTAGGGATATTTCATATAAAAATATGCATGATTTCATGAGAAAATGATTTAAAAACCCAATTTTATGTTAGTTTCAAGTAAATGTGCTAAAATAATATAAAAATAGAAAATGCATGAAAAATAGTGTTATTTTACATTTTAATGCCTATTTTAGTGTTTGTCATAATTGTAGTTGTTTAGTTTTTGAAAATCATAAAAAAAAATTAGATTTAGAATAGACTTAGTTTTTGTATTTTCTAAAACATAGTCATTTTGAGTTGCTTTGTAAATAACTTTTTGAAGAGAGGTTTTGAAATGGAATTCTTTGAAATAAGATGGACTTATGGAAAAACTTTCAAAATTATAAATACCATACGTAGGGGGAAGAGAGGCTTGTCTTCTCTTTTATGCTTTTGCCTTCTCTTCTAACCCTTCCCCTTCACCTTGTTTCTTTCCTCCTTCTTCTCCTTCTCCCTTGATCTCTCTTCTTTCTCAATTCGGTGGAGGCATCCAGCTACGGTAATGGCATATAGGAGGATTCCAACTCTTTTCTAATCCCTCCGGTAAGTGTTTCTTCTTCTTCTTCTTCCTATTCTTCTCCTTTTCTTCTTTGAATTGTTGTTTTCATGTTTAGAACTCAAATTCCATTAGAGAAAAATAAAAAAAAACATGTTTTAGATTTAGAAATTTCCAGTTTGTAAACATTCTCAAAATTTGTGAATCGTTGAAGTGTTTTTACTGTATTTGAATTGTTTTTTTTTTAGTTTACTGTATTAGGAATCGTGTCTTCTTTGCTATATTAGCATCAAATCATCAAAAAATCAAAAATATGATCAATTAAATTCATGCTTTGCTCTTTGATCTGTTAGAAATTTATTAGATCAAGCATTGAGAATCTAGATAGATCTGCATTTCTTCCAGCAATTATGTTTTTTTTAAGATCATTTGAGGAAAATTGCTGGCATTGATCGGATAATCATTGAATCCGATCAATGATTCTGATAAAGGCTTTGATTCTACCAGCAATCTGACTGTTGAAAATATTAATTGATTCCATGGATTTCAAATGCTTATCATCAGCTGTAAAAAATTTCAACATCTAGCCGCCGAAAATTTCTATCGTGAAATTTTGTCAAGATATATAGTTGCCGGAATTTTCTTATTCAGATCGTGAAATCTTGTCACGATTGGCATCTGACAGAGGGATAATGCTGTGTATGTTGATAATAGTGAACCATTTACTGAAATACAGGAATCTGAGTAATGATGTTACTGTTCTGGTAAAAATTTGAGAATCCGATAGATTTCAATTTGAAATTCCGGTGGATTTAAATGTGAGAATCCGGCGATAATTTGATTATCGGATTAGTGTTTGTTTGTGTGAAAAATCAGCACGATCATTTGATCTGCTGAGATCTGGTGTTGTTCGGTGTGCTGGATTGAGTTTCTTCCATTAAAATTCAGAGTTATCATTGTGAATAAGAATCTGGCGGCACTCTGATTATCGGATAACATTTTTAAATGGGATTCCTGTTTTCCGGTGAGGTTCTTGATTTCTGATCGCCGGTGTTTTCTTCTTTTGCAAATAACTGTTTGATTGCTGATCTCTGGTGGGAAATATTGCGGTGAACCAAGATTGATCAGAAATCATTTGTGATGCCGTGGAGATTCATTTTGCTGTTATGGAAATCCACTGTGCTTCACCGAAATATTTGTTTACCGGTAAATGCTGTTCACGGTGAAATAAAATCTTATGAATGTTGCTGATTAAAAATTAGTCTGTGTGAAAATTAATGAATCGTTTGATCGATCTTCTGAGTTTGTTTTGGCTTGATTGAACACAGATTGATTGAGTTTTCAGCTTAATCAATTGTTATCTACTGTGATATTTGGTGAATATTGATCGATTGAATAACATGATTTCTGGATTGGGGTTGAATAACCATATACTGATTGTTGGATTAGTTGTATTGGATTTTTAGCAATATAAAACATCAGGTGTTCGGGTATCATTTACTGAGTTTTTGCTTAGCTATTAGTTAATTGCCAGTAATTGATTTGATTAATTGAATTGATTAGTTGTTAAAATGATTTGTTAGTGTTTAGTTTTCAATCAATTACATTAGTGTTTAGCATTTAGGTTAATAGTATTTTATTTCATTAGTGTAAGTTCAATTTAGCATAAAAATTTCATTTAGTAAACAATGCATGCCTAGTCATAATTACATTCATTTAGTATTATCATTGCTTATTTCAATATAATTTTCAACATTCATTTCGTACATTTTAGATAGCATCATTCTAGTTTTATTCTTGTATTGTGTACTGCTCGTGTTTCGTTGGACTTGTGCAGGATCGCAAAGGAGCAGAATTGATTACGTGACACGAAGCACATAAAGATAGAAGATTTCTTTTCTTTTCTTTTAGAATTTAGGCAATTTAATTGGGTTTGTAAATATTGCACTTTACGCCCTCTGCGAAGGGTATTCATTTATTGTAATAGTTAGTTGTTTTTAATTTTCTCATACATTTTACATTTCAAATAATTCGGCAATAAAGAATAGTTTAGAATTGTGTGCTTGAATACAAAATATTCCCGTTCCCTGAGTTCGACCCGGTCTCATCCACTAGTGAGAACCGGTTTTTATTATTTGATGTCTGGTTTTCACATGTTTTACATTTAAAAATCTTTTCAAAATTACAACTATTTAAAAGAAGACATCATTCACATAATCATATGAGTATAAATAAAAGTGCAGAAAGTATAGTGAGCAAGTATTTTAAGTTCCACTTGATTTCCAAAAGCCTATCAGGTATGCGTAGGATCACTACAAAATAGTCTAGTCTAGTAGGGTGTTTATTATGCTATGTATTTTAATTTCTTGAGTAGCTGACTGAGTCATTTTCCAAAGAGTGGAGTCAGGCTGTGAGAAGTAGCGGCGTGCTCAGAGAGAATCTACCTGGGGGCATGGCTTCATGCCTCACAATGATCAGGATCACTCACTTCTATAGAAGTCCTAGGGACGTGCCCACCTAAGATATAAGAGACAGTCCTAGTCCCCCTAAATTCTCTGGATTAGGGGACCGCCGAGGCATTTTTCTTTATAGCATAATATGAAAGAAAAGGCCCACAAAGTTTCATACCGCCTACCCTCTCTAAGGTAGACCACAAGCCATTCTGGTTCAACATACCACAGTAAAGGTATACCCGAAAATCCTGCTCAAGGTTATTTTATTAATTAGTCCATATGTAAATGCATCTACCATTTAGGCTGGTGCATTGTCATCTAATTGTTCCCTCTTTGAAACCATACATTAGCATTTTATTGAGCACCCAAATGCCATGCAACCTTGTGAGATTTCTATCATCCTACATGCCTTTTACAAATATTGTATCTCAAAGCATTACATGCATTCTCGTAAATAATGAATCATGTAAACATGTTATTCAACAATTTAATCATGCAGTATCATATAATTTCAATAATTAGAAATAAAAATGTATCACCATCACAAATATGAATAAATCTGAGAACCACAGTTCTAACATTAGTGTCAAATTATTTAGGATAGAGTAACCTGAAACCGCACAACTAAAACACATTGACAAATCATAATGCTATTGCAAATAGAAACATGCTGAATTTATCATAAAAATAAACACATTTAAGCTGTCATAAATGGATTTACTCATAAATTTCAATATAATTTATATAGGAGCCTATTTTTGAAAAACAAAGCATCTTTACACCAAAACCATAACTTACCAATTGTGATCGAACTCACATCTATCTCTATCATAAATATTCATATCAGATCTGACATAATTCAAAACTAAATTTATGAAATTTTTAAAAAAAATATCAAAACATAACTAGAGCCACAAACCGCGACTTTCTCGATAAGAGCTCCCATAAACCCTCACCAAGCAAATCGACATGACTTTGATTGAGGTCTTGATTTTATAGTACTCAAATCATATCAGACCTAATTCAAACATCTATGATAACAGATTGAATCAATAAATCCATTACAACTAACCTATCTCTAAAAACACATAAGTCGATTTTCCCGGTCCAAGCCCCCATAAGCCCAAATTAGAAAGGCGTATACATTTTTTAATTATGTTGAGTTATAGTCGTGCTTACATAAGGTAAAAACACACAATTTAATTCATAACTTGAAAAAATCAGATTTCAACAACAAATACATTTATAAGAAATGAATTCTAAGAAAGAGCCCAAAACCCTAAATCGATTTCTAAGAAATTTGAAAGTTTGATTCTCTCAAATACAAACAATTCAAATTTCATTAAGTCTAGTATGAATTCAGATATTTAGCAAGCTAAACATGCTGAACATATACATATAAACTAAAATAATCTTCTTTAAAATCAACCAAAATAATTAATTTGCATGACAATCAAGATTTGGTAATATCTTTTAATTAGAACTTGCATAAATTCTTATTTAGTTCTTTTTCAATGTTTGACCTTTTATGTATGATTTAATAGGGTTTCTTAACACTGATAATATGCATAATATAATAGAAAAATAGTAAAATAATAAGATCTAAACACAATACTATCTAATCCCAAACACAAGTCATTACAAAAATTTGGATCCCTGATAACCCATTTTTACAAAATCTGTCAAAAATAACAGATCACATCATATTTGTATTGTGTCTGCCTGTACTTGTCAAGAATATAACCCAACAAACCGATCTTCAGAATATGTGTAGAAAAATTGTTAAAAATCTTTTACGGAACCCTATTCTAATAGAGTTTCAATCCAAAATCTGTAAACGACAAGATTTTTATTAGATTAATGTTTTTCTTAGAATTTATATAAAATGTTTTTGACAAAACCCTTTTTACACAATCTCTTATTATATGTTAGACTTCACTCAATTTTTTTATAAAATATTTGAAGTGATTTTGCTTGGGAATTTATACCTTTCATCAGAATTAGGTCGAAACCGTCCTATAACTAGAACAAAAAACTGAAGCTCTATTAGAACGAATATTTCTTGCTTAATATGAATCCAAATAAAGTAAAACAAGATTATAAAATTAAGTTCAAGATGCATAAATTTACCCAATATTTTTATTTAGATTTTTTAAACTGATATTCAAAGTGATACCGAATTATTTCTGAAGCTAGTCAGGAATAATTTATTAGTCATGTCAAACTTAGGTTTCTCAGAAAATGTTTTTGTTAAAAATCTTCTTGAGACCATAAAACCTTTAAAATCTTAGTATTTTAGATTTAACCAGATCTAATAAGGTTAACTTATTAATATCATCAACAATAAACACGTTATACATGAATCTAACCCAAATCAACACAGAAACCTATTTAGGCATGTTTTTTTCAAAATCATTTTTATGAAAAACCCATGATTCATCTCTTGTAAATCCAAATAACGATTTTTTCAAAATTGAAAATGTGTATAACAGATTCAGACCTGTAAATATACTTCTAAAATAAAATATGATTCATATCTGCATGCTTAATATATGTATAAAGCATCTACTACGTAAATCTTACTTGAAAAATCGATAGATCCTTTAGATAAAGAAGAATATCAGGTAGTCTGATCTCAAAACCAGCACAACCACCAAAGTTTGTGCAGGTTTAATGGCTGCACACCATAACTCCAGACCTCCTAGATGTTTTTAGGAGAAGAGGAAGAATAAAAACGAAAAGGGAAAAGTGGAGAGAGAGAAAAAGAGTTTCTGAAAAATGAGAGGGGCGTGTGAAAGAGTGCATAAATTGCTCTCTCTACAATCCCTAACCCACTTGATAAAAGACTATTCCCCTCTAAAATTGTGTGAAAAGAGAGAAGAGTCCTTTCTAAAAAAAAGGCCTAGAGTGTTTTATACTGCCTACCCTCTCTAAGGTAGACCACAAACCATTCTAGTTTAGCATACCTCGATAAAGGTATACCCGAAAATCTGGCTAAGAGTTATCTTATTAGTTAAGCCATATGTAAATTCACCTACCATTTAGGCTAGTGTATTGCCATATCACTGTTCCCTCTTTGAAACCAAACATTAGCATTTTATTAAACACCTAAATGCCCATGCAATCTTGTGGGATTTCTATCATCTTGCATGCCTTTTACAAACACTGCATCTCAAAGCATTAAATTTATTCTCATAAACAATGAATCATGTAAACATGCTATTCAACAATTTAATCATGCAATATCACATAATTTCAATAATTAGAAATAATCAAGCATCATCATCACAAATATGAATCAATTTGAGGACCACAGTTTTAACATTAATGTCAAATTATTTAGGTTATGTAGCTAGAGTAGCCCGAAACTGCACAACTAAAATATGTTGCCAACTCACAATGCAATCAACATGTCCATATACATCTTTGCACATGCTTTGCAAATACAATCACACTCATGCACAATTTATCATGAAAATAAACACATTTAAGCTGTCATAAATGGATTTACTCATAAATTTCGATACAATTTGTGTAGGAGCCTATTTCTTAGAAATAGGGCATCCTTACACCAAAATCATAACCTACCAATTATGATCAAACTCACCTCTATATCTATCATAAATATTCATATCAGATCTGATATAATTCAAAACTGAATTTATGAAAATTTTAAAGAAAACATTAAAACATAACTAGAGCCACAAACCATGACATTTTCGTTAAGAGCTCTCATAAATCCTCACCGAGCAAATCAACATGACTCTGATTAATGTCTTGATTTTACTGTACTTAAATCATATCAAACCTAATTAAATATCCATGATAATAGATTAAATCAATGAATCAATTACAACTAACCCATCACCAAAAACACATAAGTCAATTTTCCAAGTTCATGCCCCCATAAGCCCAAATCGGAAAGGCTTATATGTTTTTTAATTATGTTCAGTTATAGCCATGCTTACACAAGGTAAAAACACATAATTTAATTTAGTTCATATTGTATATAACTTGAAAAAATCATATCTCAGCAAAATAAGCATTTATAAGAATCAAATTTTAAGAAAGAGCCCAAAACCCTAAATTGATTTTTGGGAAATTTAGGAGTTTAATTTTCTCAAATACAGGCAATTCAAATTTCATTAAGTCCAGTATGAATTCAGATATTTAACAAGCTAAACATACTGAACAGAAATATATAAACATAAATACTCTTCTTTAGAATCAACCAAAACAATTAATTTGCATGACAATCAAGATTTAGTAATATCTTTAAATTACAACTTGCATAAATTCCAATTTAGTTCTTTCTCAATGTTTGACCCATTATGTATGCTTCAATAAGGTTTTTTAACATGGATAATATAATAGAAAAATAGTAAAACAATAAGATCTAAACATGCTAATATCCAATCCCAAACACAAGTCGTTAGGAAAATTCAGATCTGATAATCTGTGTTGATAAAATTTGCCAGAAATAACAGATCACATATAAAATCATCATCTTTTTATTGTGGTTGCCTGTTCTGTCAAAAATATAACCCAATAAACCGATCATAAAAATAATGAGTATAAAATTAGTTAAAAATATTTTACAGAACCCTATTCCGACAGAGTTTCAATCCAGAATTTATAAACAATAATATTTTTATCAGATTAATGTTTTTCTTGGAATTTATATAAAATGTTTTTGACAAAACTATTTTTACATAGTCTCTTAATATATGTTAGACTTCACCTAAAAATTTTATAAAATATTTGAAGTGATTTTGCTTGGTCGTTTATACCTTTCATCAAAATGGGCATTAAAATGGGCATTTCTTCCTCAATACGAATTCAAATAAAGTAAAACAAGATTCTAAAATAGAGATCAAGATGCGTAGATTAACCCAATATTTTTATTTAAATTTTTTTTGACATATATTCAAAGGGATACCGAATTATTTCTAAAACTAGTTGGGAATAATTTATTAGTTATCTCAAACTTAGGTTTCTCATAAAACATTTTTGTTAAAAATCTTCTTGAGATCATAAAACCTTTAAAATCTCAATATTTTAGATTTAACCAGATCAAATAAGGTTTAACTTATGAATATCATCAACAATAAACATGTTATGACTAAATCTAACCCAAATCAACAAAGAAACCTATTTAGGCATGTTTTTTTTAAATCGTTTTCATGAAAAACTCATGAGTCATCTCTTGCAACTCCAAATAACGATTTTTTTATAATTGAAAATGTGTATAACAGATCCATACATGTAAATATACATCTAAAATAAAATATGGTTCATATATGCATGCATAATGTATGTATAAAGCATCTACTACGTAAATCTTACATGAAAAATCAATAGATCCTTTAGACAAAAAATGAAATTGGGTAGTTTGATCTCAAAACCACTACAACCACCAAAGTTTATGTAGGTTTAATGGATGCACACCACAACTCTAGACCTTTTAGACGTTTTTAGGAGAAGAAGAAGAAGAAAAACAAAAAGTGAAGAGGAGAGAGAGAGAGAGAGAGAGAGAGAGAGAGAGAGAGAGAGAGAGAGAGAGAGAGAGTTTCTGAAAAATGAGAGGGGCATGTGAGAGGGGGTATAAATAACCCTCTCCACAATCCCTAACCCACTTGATAAAGGTCTCTCCCCTTCAAAATCATGTGGAGGGAGAGAGGAGTCCTTTCTAGAAAAAAAAACTATCTTCTAGACTCCTTCTTTACATGCTATTTGATTTTTCTCAAATTTTGTTTAATTAGGATTATTAAGTGTGACTATTCAACAACTAACCATTATCAATTCTAACTAATATTATCTCAGGTTTTACACCCCTCCCCCTCCTTCGATGCTTTCAAGATAGGAGATAAATATTTGACCGTAATATCATCAACTTTTTTTTTTCAAATTCAGCAACACTTTTCGGCTAGTTTGAAAATTTTAGCAGCTCACTTGTTGGAATTGCATACAACAAATTGGATGAGTGGAGATCATTGAGGCTGTATTTTTTCTGGACAAGATCTAAAGCTAGATTTTTGATGTTGGAGTAGGATCCCTATCTATCAGAGTTGCAAGATTATTGTACATGTCAAGATATGTGTCATGAAACAACATGTAACCATCAAATGCAAAAGGTTCTTCAGGTTTATTCTGCATGTTAGGTTGATTCTGCCTTTATTTTTCTTCTTTGTGTTGGTAGGTGTAACTTGTTTATTTTTTCTCTTCTTTGGTGCCATCTCATAATAAAAAAATTAATTCCTACGATATCAATAATAAACTAGATAATATACCTGCAAAAACCAAAACAATAGTAAACTAGATAATATACATGAAACAAACTTTGATGCCATCTCGTAATAAAAAACGCTAACAACAGTAAACTAGATAATAGACGTAAATGACACATACAATAATTTAAAAAAATATGTTTTTACCAGAAAAACAATAGTAAAAAACTATTCACTAGAAAACCTAGTTGTCGGTAATCTTACCGAAAAAGTACTCGGTTGAGGGTCTTTAATGAAGTCATTGTCGATGGTTTTACCAGAATATTTGAAAGAGATTCGTAAAAAGACTCACTGTAGAAAGGCCAAAATTTGAGGTTTTCCACCACCGATGAACTACTGTTGATGAGGGATTTTCTCAAAGTCACTGCGCATCAAATTATTCATGTAAATGTCATTAGAATGTTGCTAAAACATCACTGAAAGAATTTGGGACCACAAAATAAAGGGTTGCAAAAATAGGGCATCTGGATAAAAAGATAGGGATTACAAAAAGAAGCGTCATTTATATGGGACAAAATTTTGCAAAAAAAAGTAATTTTTCAATATGAGTGTGATTCAATTAAGAGATTTCACAATACCAGACTTTCACAAATATTTTATAATTTTGCAATACTTCATGAAATACTCATCAGTAATTTCACAATTATCCGAATTTCACAAATTTTATGGGTGTAGTTGGTGATTGTGCGAAGCTCGTCACAAGTTTCATAAATTGTTTGGAATCTCATAATCTATTTTGTAATATCACAACCTCCGATGTGATGTTGATGAGTTCTATGGGTGTATTAATTTAGTGTCATAATGTGCAAAAATAAAAAATTCGTACCTGCGAGAGGTAAAAGCAACAAGAGAAAATTGAGAACCTTGGATATTGTCTATTAAGTGGATTTGGTAAATTGTGAGGCATTTTAGGAAATGCACCATTTTTTCCATACAATATGATTATTTTTCGTGTATATATATATATTGGATTTTCATGAATTTTTGGTGTTTTAGAAAACCTATAAAATACAAAACCGATTAAATGAAACATACTATTGGATTTTCATGAATTTCTAGTGTTTTTTGAAACTCTGACCGTACATACGTGATCTATATGTTTGTTTTTTATGAATCACTTTTTTGAACATTTGATTTTGATGCATGGATAAGTTTTTATAAGGTTTCAAAAATCAACAACCTACAATTTTCAATGAAGTTTTGAGGTTTCAAATACCATTTTTTATACAAAATACATGATCCAAGTGTCGATTTCTAGTAAATCAATTGTGATGAACACATCTATGGGGTCAGAATTTTGAAAAAAACAAAGAAAATCCACTATCATGTTTCATTTAGTAGGTTTCCATTTTCTTGTATAGGTATATATATACATATATATGTGAGTGATGCATAGGGGCACAACCATAGTGCAATGCTATTGAATGTTCATCAGGCAAGTGATGGATGTTTAGTGTCATTTTTGCACAAAATCGTGCTGTAGCAGTAGTTTGTGCCCGCCACTAAAAAGCCTTTTTAATAATGTCGGACACATCCCCCTGGGTGTTGGCAATGGTTTCAACAGCTGCTAAAGGTCCCAGCAGAACTGCGACCTTTAGTGACACTTCAGAACTGCTGATAAAGCCTAGAAAACGTGCAAAAATACATTTTCAGCATTTTTTGGGTGCTTTTCGCATGCTAGCCATCCATCACACGTGATGATGGACGGCCAGTGGCATTCCACCTGTAGCTGCACACCTAAGGGTTGCACAGCTACCACTTATATATATATGTGTGTGTGTGTGTGTGTGTGTGCTAAATCAAACCTATTGAATAAGTTTTTCGGCATTTTCATTATTTTTTTACGGTTCTGACCTCATAAATGTGTTGGGCATGGTCGGTTTACTAGAAATCCACTCCTGGATCATGTGTTTTTGTTGAAAAAAACTGATAATTGGTGCATCAAAAATTTACAAAGAATTTTTTTGACAAGAAAATCTACAAAGATTTTGGACCTTTGAATTTTCAAACCTTATAAAAACCCACCCATGTGTCCGAATTGAATGCTTCAAGATCTGAACTATAAAATCAAGTACATAGACCACATATGTATGACCAGAATTTCAAAATAAACCGTAAAAAGCCCAAAAAACTCATTTATCATGTTTAATTTAACATACATATTTCATTTAGCATGGATGTATTATATCTATATATCTATATATATATATATATATATATATATATATATATATATATATATATATATATATTGGCAGTGTTTAGATGAGTTACTGGTCAAGTGATTATACCATACATCTAAAATTGAAACCTTCATGAGGTCTTACACTTCCTGAATTTAATATCTTTTGGTGGCTATGGATAAGTATGGAACATAAAAGTAAATTGTGCAGTGCACAAAGTTCAGCATTTTCCATTTATTTAAATTTGGCAGAAAGCCAATTCATCACCACACCTTTTCTTTTTGGTCTAGTCTGGCTGACCAAACACTTCTGAACAATGGGAGAAACAGAAAGGAAAAGCATATTCACACTATCACACTCATTCACACCCACACAACAAATGCTGAAGCATTTCTCAATAATAATTATTCACTTCCCTGCAGTTCATCCTTATCTCTCCACTGGACCCTGTTAGTGGTTTGATGTCTCCCATTTTGATCATGGCTGCGATGAAGTCTGCATTGAACGCGTCTGTTTTTTCGCTGTAGGTTCGAACTATGGAGTCTGTGGAGCCACCATTGAACAATTGCTGATCATAATGGAGGAGGCCCTTGTAGGCAAGGAGGTTCTTGTAGTAGTAGTTGTCAAAGGATGTTGGGGTCTGTACATCAAGAGGTGCCAAATTGTTGTCCTCTGAGCCACTAGTGCTTGGGCAGCTCTCTTGCCTTGTCTTGGCAAAATAACCTTCTATGTTTTTCTCATTATATATGCGGTTTCTGAAGCTGGTGCACCGTGCCTGGCCAATGGTGTGGGCTCCTGCTTTCACAGAAAATGAGAGAGAGAGAGAGAGAGAGAGAGAGAGAGAGAGAGAGAGAGAGAGAGAGAGAGAGAGAGAGAGAGAGAGAGAGAGAGAGAGAGAGAGAGAGAGAGAGAGAGATGATACCTGATAAAGCAACCATATCTTGGACAGAGAGGCCTTGTGCATAAAAGCTAGAGATGAGTTGATCAAGATTGCTGGTGGGAGGTGGGATGCTGGTGTTGGCAGCAGCTTGGCTTGCTGTTCTGGCATCCCTTCTTCCCAATTTCACATCCCAACTAGGCCCTCCTAACTGTTTCAAAACATATATGAACAATTATGCAATTAGGAGTTTATATGTAAGCTTTGAAAATATTCATGACTTCTTTTTTTATTTTTAATGAATTTTTGGTGTTGACGACGGGGGAACTATTTGGATTAAAATTGCTTAACCAAAAAATGGGGAAGAAAGATTTGAGGTATAAGAAACAAGGAGAAATAAACTCTTAATATCTAATGAGCTCACCTCAACAACGGAATCTCTAGCAACAATGGCGAGTATGTCAGCACAGGAGACAACACCAGGGCATACCTCCTCTACTGCATATTTGATATCATCAATCACCTCAAAACCTCTGAGAGAGTTAGCATTTGGAGCAGCATTTTTTTCTCCAATAAATGCATGTGTGTCGTCTAAGAGAATAGAAGCATCGCATCCCTGAGACAGAACATAGAACACGGTCAAGCATAAACCATGTGTCCCACCCATTGCCCTAATGATCCTCAGATTCAAGGAAATGGATATGCCGAGCCCAATCAATTTGCATAAAGAAAGCAGAAAAACAAAACTTTGGTCAAAGAATTCAAGAAAAAAAGAAAGATGGGCTACAACAAGAACAGAAGTGAAACAAGTCATGAGTGGGACACACGCCCACCCATCGAACTAGATCCCTTCTTCTAGGGGACTATGAATATCCTTAAGACAAATGAGGCGTTTGATTGGCAGGACGTCCCAAGCCATATGGGGCCCACAGTGTAAGCAAACACGGAACAAAAAGTTGGGACTGTTGTATCCCTTGCATCCCTATATATTTTTCTGGCCAAAAGAGTCGCACCTCTAGGAGCGTGCAACTCTTGTTCAGAACAATTCGTTCAGAAGCAGGTCCCTGCCCCAAAAATCCAAATACTGTCGTATCCAAGAATTTGGTTAGCAACTGATCCAAATTCAACAAAAACAATGAATGGTGGTCACCAGTGTACCCATATGACCTGACTATGGAACCATCAATTTCTTTGTATTATTTAAAAAAAAATCAATTTCTTTGTAACGGTAAGACAGATTGCACGAATGACTTGTTGTTTTGTATGTGTGTGTGTGTGTGTGTGTGTGTGAGAGAGAGAGAGAGAGAGAGAGAGAGAGAGAGAGAGAGAGAGAGAGAGAGATGACAATCATACATTGACAAAACAGTCATGGAAGGAGAGACGAAGAAGGGATGCCCCCATCATTTTCTCTTGGGCCACTGCTAAGTGGACCTTATACTGAATCGTGGGGAAGAGGTTGGGGCAAGTCTCACAGTAGAAGTCAGGGACGAGTTGAGCATAGGAGCACCCCAGGAAGAGTGCAAAAACGGAGAGTGTAGCCACAAGTGTATGGTAGGAAGCCATTATGAGTGTGACTATCTAACGTTCACCAAGGCACAAGAAGCTTGACAATTAAAGGAGTGCCATTCCTTATTTATAACAAGTAGGCATCTTAGCATGCCAATGACATTGACCTCATCCCACCTGCACACCTCTCTCTCTCACTCTATACCTAAACATGTGACTAGTTCCTGGTTCTAAACACGCCTAGGGGAGTGTACATCTGTCAAATTGTCAGTGTTTTCTTTTGCTTCTCCTCCAAGGAGTAGTATCTTACTCAGAAGAGAGTTCAATCAGTAATTTTTCTTTTTATGATCAAGCAGGGGGATTAAAGCTAGCCCCCTCCTTTCCAGTGGACAAGTCCTACTGATGGCTATACAACCAGGTACTTGTTCAACTACCCAAACCAGTGGTGCTGGAACTTACAACGTCCCATCACATTGTGACTTGCACAAACTGCTCCTACCAAACAGCCCCCGTTGGTTACTCATGACTATGTTGGAACAAAACTAACGCACAAGTCAATAGCGATCAAGTCCACTTAACTACACCTTCAGGTTAATAGAAGAATAACTAATCCAAGAATATCTACTGATCCATGTGTTTTCTTGGCACACTTCCACAAGTGGATGTCCTTCAATAATAGCATTTGAAGCCAACCATCTAGAAATGGATAACATAGATATAGACTTTTAGCAATTTATGTTAGATGATATAAACCACACCTAATTCATCTATAAAACCGAGTTAGTAGCAGTAGTTGTCCTGTTGAATCTGTCAATGATAACCTTTTTTTTGCCAATTCCTGTTTAAGTTATTTCATTGCTGGTGTACGTCTCTTTATGAAGATAAGAAGTTTTAGTTACACTCTGATATATAGTTAAAATAATATGATCGAATAAGAAGAAAAGTCAAATCAATACGTATTGAAAGCAAGCATATGCAATGCATTTGCAACGACCCCATTGAGTTGAGCCTGCCTCAAGCATTAGGTTCATTTATGTTAAAAAAAAAGGAAGCGTAGATTAAATCTTAGGCATACTAATTCTACCGTTTCAATGTGGTAAGCACTTGGAGTTTTACACTGCCAGGACAGCGACAGTAAGAACGGTACAGAGCCAGCGCGACTAAGTCTATGATCCTGGGGTGGTTTTTCCGAGTAAAAAAAACTAGTCGCCTGATTGCCAAGTCAATTTTAAATACCTCTCTCTCTCATTGAGTAGAGCACGGGGACGGGATCCAGTCATCCTTAACATCATGCCCTATATACACACCCTGGGACACCCTGGGATCTCATTGTTTTGACTTGTTTTGATCAAATCTGAACCCATAGAAATCAACAGCTGTAAAAACACCAAAAATTCGATGATTTAAAAAATATAACATTATTTTCATAAAAAAAAAGAATCCATGCAAGGGTCGCTTCCTATCAAATTGGCCATGTTTAATTCATAAACAGGGTCAGATTTATTGAAAAACGATCAACAATGAGATCTCAGTGTGGGTATGACCGTAGAGTATGATGGTAGGGATGATTGGATCTCGCTCCATGGAGCATGTGCTTACAAGTGCAAAAGAAACAAAAACAAGCAATAAAGAGAAGAAGGCATGCAATTTAAGGCTCCATTAGGGAATCTTGTCTTATGATGGAATGGGGTTACTCTATATATATATATATATATATATATATATATATATATATATATATATATATATATATATATATACATATATATATATATATGTGGAAAATCCATTTCCTAGGACACTATTGTAGAAACCAAAAATCTTGCATTTCTAAAACTTGTGGAACCTATGAAAATGTATGAGAAACCCGTTTCACCCTGTATCATGCAAAATTTTACTTTTGTAAGTCAACTGACCTTTTGAAAAAGTTTTTTAGAAAACTCGCCTCCATTTTAAAAAATATAGAAAAAACTTGAGAGAGGGGACTCGACTGTTGGTACGAGGTTCAGTCGTTCCTGGTGCCTTAACTAGGGATAATCGAACCAAGGATTGAATCATATGCCTTGCTTTGTTTAAATGCCTAAAATATTATTCTAAATCCTTGAATGCAGAAAGAATCAAACACACATATGATATGATTTTAAAAAAAAGAATTGTTGAAAACATGATGCACGCCTTAAATTGTTGAAAAAACACTTTTTGAAAAAATATTTTGAAATATTCTAAAATTGAATTTCTGAAAGATCAAACAATTGAGCATGTGGCCTTGTGGGTCCATGCATGATGCAACCTAATCTAAATGATGCATGGATAAAATTTCTTTTAAGAAGAAAAATTGAGAAAAACCATTAATAAATCCCCTTATTTTTTAAAATTCTTTTGATGAAAGGGGTTTTTTGTGCCTTATAGAATTTAGATGAAATAAATTCGCCAAATATTTATGACTATGACCACAAATATGTTTTAAATATATTTTATTTAAATCATAAGAGAAAAGTTTTAAAAAATATTTTGAAAGCATGCAATGATTTTAAAAATAACATAAGTGTTTAGGCTTTTGTAACTTAAAAGAGATTAATAAAACTTGAATTTTATTCGTATTCTGACTATGACCACAAATACGAATTCTACTAAGTTTATTATTTTTTTAGAAGAAGGTGCATGTGCCATTCATGTTTCACCATTGTGGACATAGAAAAATGCATATGCATGACAAAAAAACAGTAATTAATATTAAGAAAAACAAACTATATGCAAATTCAATCCTAAACTATGTAGCAAAGTAAATTTTTACTATTTTTGGTATTTGATTACAATTTACATTGATAAATTGAGTAATAAAATAAATAAAGAAAAAGAGAAATAAAAGCCTTGAACTTTTCAGCAAGATCAGCAAACATGTTACCATCCGAGTGGGGTGCCACGTGGCCACAACAGGGCCCACAGGGGTTGTGGAGATGGCCAAGGGTATAGTGGTCTTTTATATTGTCCCTATGCTAAGTGGTGAGTCCTTAATGCATAGAGAATTTTCATATGGGTCTCATAACTTTTAAAATTATAAATAATTATCTAAATAAATATAATTAGGAGGTTAAGTAAAATAGAAAAGTTACCAGAGTTTGGTAACTCTCTCTTTTACTTAGTAGGTAAATGAAATTCAAATAAATGATAATAATAATACTTACCAGTGTAAGGAATCATCTACTCTCTCTCTTCCACTAAGTCACTAAACAATAAATAGGATTTTACTTGGAAGGTTGAACACTTGGTAAAAATGAAACCAAGGAATTACCATAGTAAATATAGGATAGGGTAACTTTTGGAGGTGGTTGGATGAGATTTATCCTGCTCACACGATTTTAGGGAGAAAAAAGAATCCTGTCCATCTAAGATAAAAAGAAGGTTGTTGATCTGTAACCCCCTCGTATGTAGGAGAGAGGTAAATCCCACTTTCCAACCATAAAACTCATAGGAGGTTGCCAAGTGGCATTTTCCTCCCCAAAAATTTAGTAAAAATCTAGTAAATAGTAACTACACTAGGTAAGTGGGGGGAAAATAAATCAAATAAGGGGATTTAAGATTGAATGCCACATGCTCATGTTCATTGCATTGCTAGAAAGATTCATACATAGAAGAAGATTGGTTCCTAGTCCCTATATACACCAATGTAGGGTTTTTCTAATACTGGACTCATGTATGGCCTAACTTACATGATCCATGTAGGGGAACCTACTTTCTATGCATCCTACGAATGTTAAATGGTCCAGATCTGAGTTAGATATGAGATTGAATGCTTTTCAAAATATTTTTAAGGTTTCAAAACCCGTAATTTTTTTTGAGAAATCAATTTTTGAAAGATCCATGTTTCATACAAATTTTTATGTATGTTATGGTTGATTCTATGAAATGATGCTTGGATCTGTGTTAAAATCATGTTAGGATGTTATTATGCATGATTTAATATTGATTTGATGATTCAAAGTCATTTTAGAATATTTGAACGTCAGATCTTGTTAAATGATATATTCTTGATTTAGATCACAATGAATGTGTTGTTTTTTTGTATTCTTGAATTCGACCCATGACTTGGTAAAATAGATCCAGCCAAATCTAGCCATTAGATAAATCTAAAATTTGGGGAGAATCTTCTACTCTTTGAGATGAAGATTTTGGCTTAAACCTTGCATCTATCCAAGATCGGATGAGAAATTTATGCCTTCTACCAGATGAAACAATGATTATGTTTGAGACAGTATTCCTATTCAGACAGATCTGTATTTGAAAATTCATAATCCCATGAATACTATGTTGTTTTGCTTCAGTTTTGTTGTGGATGAAAGCTAACATGATAGAGAATCTGAGATAAAAAACATGTGCACTGGTTCAATATATTCTATGAATTAAAAATTGGGCAATAGGCCCTAAAAATAGTTCTATCCTGAAACCTGGGTTGTCGAGGAACAAAAACTGGTTATGGTATATAATATTTAATTAAATATTGACAATGATTTCAATTTTGGATATGATTACTGTAGATATGTTAAGATATGTTGAAAATAATTTTTGAATTTTTGTTTCATATTTATGATACCCTAATGGGCTGCCCAATCGATGGACATACCAACCAAAACCTGTCTAGTAACAAAAAAATAGGTTTTAATGTTCGATTTACTATAATTCATTTTTAATGATTTTGGTATATGGATTGATTTTGTGTTTAGCTAACACAGAGGGCTATGTCTTGATTTTTTATTTTATTTAAATTCATTATATTTGCTTTACTACAGGTTTTACAAAACAAGAAACATATGTCCATGCAGTTCTGAAAGTAGGAACACTTGCTTGTTTGTGTGTTTGGGTACCGAAAGTGAAACCCAAGGTCATGAAATGGTTCCAGACTTGGACCAGCCCTGTTATTGACATATTTTAGTACAGTGTGCGAGCCTAATATGTGTCTTAAAGCTGTACATAGTTTGTTAGGATGTTAGATTGTTAAAGAAAAACCATTGCATGATTTTTTGTGATATTGCATGAATGCATGTGAATGGATATGGTGCATTTTGACTTGCATGATGAAATTACATATAACATGAAATGATGAATGCATCGTGAATTGAATATATGCTATGATGATGTTGTAAGACATAGGAGAGATGCATGCACATGTATTAGCGGTTATGTGGAAACCATGTAGTGCCAGCAGACACGAATTATAAATGGTGTTGTGTTGTATGTTTTATGCTATAGGACATATGAAAGACACACACTTGAATGCTTTTGCTACGGGCAATGGGTGCCAAGTGCACTAAGCTAATGAAATATACACATGCACATAACACAAATAATGAACTTAAGGAAGGTTTACCTCAAAGAAGGTATGATGGACATCCAGTTTAAAGGTACCGAGGCACCAAGAATGAGTTATTGTTTATGAGTTTGTGTGAAACTACCAAAGAGCACATAGTTGGGCTCATACCAGTGGCATGGTACCGTATAGAGGTACTAGGGCTAATACACTCTTTTTTTTTTATGTCGAGTGATTAGGCACTTGTGTTTAAATGCAGTGAACTTGTAATAACAACTCCCATAACCCATTCTGACATGTCTTACCTGGAGAGGGTAAGAGGTACAAACTCTATGGGACACAATTGTAACCTTGAGAGCCATGGGCATCTCATTGTCCCCAGTCCTCGAAGTGAGGGGACTAAAACTACTTAAATAAATCTATGGTAGTATGTTCTAAGACACTACAATCATCATAGATTGTACAACATAGGCCATCCATGGTAGGTCACTTAACATTGACTAGTATGGGGTATTTAAAATACATAGCATAATAAACCCCCATGTGACCTTCTGTTGCTAATAGGTTGGTTAATTGAAAGAGAAAAAAAAAGCCTTAAACTTGCACATATTGGTTGTTGAACATGCATGAATACATGCCCTAATATGAGAAACAAATTAAGGTTCATGTTCATGTTCTAAATGTTCATGCTTTGAGTTGTTTGTGTGCTTTAAATTAGTGTATGCTATGGACTTGTATGGTAGATTGCAATTGTTATATTGTGTTACATGTAAATTATAACTGCTACACCGAATTACATGTAGATTGTAACTACTACATTGAATTACATGTAGATTGTTTTGGTTTCTTTGGATATGATATTAATTATGAATGGCTTAATTAAATGCTTTTTGATAGCATGTTTATTGTTTAAGTGTAATGTTAACAAATGCATGTATCATGTATGTTAGATTATATATGTCTTCTTTGTTAGCCTTACCCTACTCAGGCTTGGAATGAGTATGGATGCAATATTTTTACACAGATGCAGAATATCATACTGGCGAATGATGGGATGTTGTTGGCCACTGACTTGACCTTAGCCCTGAAAAAATTCATTTTGTTTATCCTAAATATTTTGAACATGGATATAGTTATTATTAATGACTTGTTAATTTAATTTATGAATGGTTTGTTAACTCTGATTCATATTTGTAATAATAGATCCGTAGTTATGGTAGAACTGGACTCAATGTTCAGTATAAGAATCAGTGTCAGTCACGAGCCAATTCAACTTGCTTGTAACTCGCCCAAAGTTTCTATCCAAACTTTATGTCTTTAAATTTTGTTGTGATTTTGATTTAGAAATAAAGTCCTTTCTTTATAAGTGGTTTAAAAAAAAACGGTCGTATTTTTGGGTTAGATTTTTGGGGCTTTACAATAATATCTTTTAGCTGGTATGGAAAAATAGTAAAACACCATCATGTTATTATTCAAAATTGAAATTGTTTAATAATACCTTTTAGCTTTAACTTTGTGATTGTAGTATCGTTGCAACCATTTCCTCAAACTCAGTCAGCCTAGCTTTCATATTAACCACCGTACCCCTCAAGGTGCCCAACTCTTTGTTGGTGGTTGCCAATTCTTCCTGAGTTGATTTAAGCACATGCCTAAGGGTGTTGTTCGATGTACTAGTAGAAGAGCATGCTGGGGTAGGAATGACACAACTCCCCATGCCTCTGACATATTTAGGTCGTGTACTAAGGATCTCTTTAAGTATTGCAAAATCTTCCATATTGGAGTCTTGCAGTGCCAACTGTGCCATCTCATTCTGTAACACAAATATATATTTGAATTAGTTATAGTTAAAACACATATTTACATATACAAGACCATGGAATGATTCAATTACTTACATAAAATCAAAGCTATATAGTCTTTCATACAGATCATGACATCTACTTTCAAAGTTCTAGCACACAATTCTTTGAAGAGTATGCTCAACTCAGATAAAGTTGTGAAAATTTGTTTATTGGTAAATTCATGAATTACAACAGGCAATAAGCGTTGAACGAAGACATGACAATCATATCTATTCATTCTCACCATCTTACCATCGTTAATGTTCACACAATGACCAATGTTAGATGTGTAGCCATTAGAAAATTTTACCCTTTTCAGCCAACAAAGGTAGGAGTCTTCTCGACTCCTACCAATGTGAATGCTGCCACTGACATATATATAGATGTACTACGGCTCTGTAGATGCAAATTTTGATGTATGCTTATTGCATGTAGATATTTTTATGTATTTTTATTGTCTTTTGTTTTAAGATCTAGCAGTATATTTAACACATTGTTGCATATATTTTTTTAATATGCATGACATTAAAGTTGTGCCATAACTTCAATGTTGACCAGTAAGGCAATTCCCATAAAATACATCTCTTGGTCAAATTCAACTTGACCTCGCTATGATTTAGCCTTCTTGTATCCTTCTTAAATGACCTATGTGGAAGTTGCGCCAACTATATAATTAATACCTCATCTCCAGATAATTCTTTTGGTGCTATACTACTCTCGGCAATGCTATCAAATAAATCCTTTTGCCTTCACCATGTAGGCCATTGATTTTTTAAGCTCTTGGAAAACCAACTTACATGTTGCAAAAACATGATTGAATGCCTGTTTTGTACTAAAAAAACTAAGCAAATAACCTATATATGGTTAGATTTACAAAATTTACAAAAAAATATTAATTTAAAAAAAATAGTGTTTTCTACTGGATTACATATACAACGATAGTAGCAAATTTAAATCCTCTTATATATAGCATAAACAAGGGAAGATTGGGTTAACATCTACTTTCCACTGTACGGAATAGCAATAAGAAAATCTCTTTTGATATTTTATTGTTAAATATGACGGGGCATTTTCATACATCAAATTTTAGGCTATATTTGGGAGCCTTGAATTGGTAGCACTTTGCAGTTTTCGAAAACTCTCAATTGTTTGAGTGAAGTATGTTGCAGTTTCTCCAACACCCTCTGTTGTTTGGGACTGTATTGGAGATGGAGGTGATAATTCCAATGCCACATTTCACCACCATTCACAAGACATGTTTTTGGAAATTCCATACCCAGCTCTACATTTTGGCAACATGATATTTTCCCAACACTATATTTTGGAAAGCCATATTTTGGCAATACGTAGTGGAAACAATATTTCATTCCAAGGTTGCCAAGAAGGGAAGCAGAAACACGAAATATAATGATAATGAAAATGGAAAAGAGACTTCTTTAAGTGGATGAGAAACATGAAACAAGCATATATCATAGCAAAAGTGCAAATATTGGTGATATCACTATAAGAAAACAGGTCATTATCGTCGTCAATAATAATTTAATCCTGACGGCATATAATGTTGTGAAAATTTTTATTGCCAACAATAAATATCATCACTTGTATCTTGTCGGTAATATGAATAGGAAGATGCAGAAGATGGCCAGAAAAAGATATTGCCGATGATATCATCATCGATTTTAAATTACGATGATAATTAATCATCGCCAAAAATCTTTTATCATTACGACGATAATTAATCATCACCAATGACAAGACGATGATAATTATCATCGATTTTAATCAATAGCCGATTATACTTATCGTTGGCTTAAAATCATATAGTTGACGATATTTATCGTTAGTGTTAAACTAACATAGTTGACGATACTTTATCGTCGGTATTAGCAATATAGCCAACGATTTTTGTCATCGATTATGTCCATTTTTTTAATTTTGAAACTAGCATAGCCGACAATAAATTATTGCCGCTATAAGAAAAATAGTCGATGATTTTTATTGTCGATTATATCTCTTTTTTTATTTTAAAACTAACATAGCTGACAATAAATTATTATTGGTATAAGAAAAATAGCCAACGATTTTTATCGTCAGATATGTTAGTTTCAAAATAAAAAAAAACAAAAATTGGATACAACTGAAGATAAAAATCATCGACTACATTGCTTTTATCAATAATAATTAATCATCGACTATGTTAGTTTTAAAATTAAAAAAAAGTGGATATAACCGATGATAAAAATCATATAGTCGACAATATTTATTGTTGGTTTTAAACTAGCATAGTCGTCCATAGATTACAAATAATTAGCATATCCCTTACGATTTTTGCACATATAGTACTAAAATCATGACATTTAGCGATTTCCATAAATATTTATCGTTAATAAGATGATTATTTGTAATCTATTGACGACGATAGCACATATAATACAAAAATTGTGACAATCCTTATGAAAATCCCCTACATGTGAATTTCATCAAGAGTTTTGCATCAGTAGTTGTGAAAGTGTAGTTTCGATGTAGAAATCGTGAAAAGTTTATAGAATTGATGGACTTTTGCATGACTGACTTTAAGATATGCAAGATTCGGTTTTTGCATTTTAGTGTGCAAATTTACTTATATAATGAATTGTGCATCGTTATAAGTCGACAATATGCAAAAATCTTGACAATTTTCATAGAAATTGTTTTAAGAAAGAAAACGACGCACTTAATGCTTGCAAATTTTTTATGAAGAAAATGAATTTCGCATCAACTCATGCAACATTTAGCGATTTTTGCAAACATTCATTGTTAATAAGTTGATTATTTGCAATCTATTGATGATGATAATTATCGTCATCAATATGTTGATTATTTCTGAGGCATTGAGTTTTAAGTGTTAAAAGATCCTTCTTATACATCATAATTGAATGATCCAAGAGTATGTTTCTATAAAACCATGCATCTAGATTTCATTCGTACAATGAAATTTTAGGAAAAAAAACTATGAAAATCTCGGTGCATACTAGTTTACATATTTGACTATTTTACATATTTTAGTTACTCGGAATAAAAGGAAACTGAAACATGTAAACTGATATGAACCAAGATTTTCTCTCAAAAACCCTGCAGATGCATTTGGCATGGTACACTTTCTTAGAATCGACTATTGGATCACTGTAATCGAACCAAAAAATGTTACTTTTTATGCTTGCATATTTACAAAAATTCTGAGCCATTGATTTTCAACCCTTAAAAGATCCTTCTTATACATTGTAATCAGATGATCCAAGAGTTTGTTTCTATAAAACCATGCATCTAGATTGCATCTGTATGGTGAAATTTTAGAAAAAAAAACTATAAAAATCTCAGTGCATGCTAGTTTACATATTTTAGTTACCCTGGATCAACGAAAACTAGAATATGTAAACTAACAACATATGTAAGGTGGTATAAACTGAGATTTTCATAGGTTTTTTTGTAAATACAACCCTGCAGATGCATCCTACATGGTCCACTTGTTTGGAATCAACTATTGGATCATCATAATTAGGTCAAGAAATATGAAATTTATGCTTGCATATTTACAAAAATTCTGAGCCATTGATTTTCAAGTCTTAAAAGATTCTTCTTATACATCGTAATCGGATAATCCAAGAGTCTGTTTCTATAAAACCATGCATCTAGTTCACATTAGTATGGTAAAATTTTAGAAAAAAACAAAAAAAAAACTATAAAAATCTTTGTGCATGCCAGTTTACATATTTTAGTTACCCTAGAACAAGGAAAACTAGAATATGTAAACTAACAAAATATGTAAACTGGTATGAACCGAGATTTTCATAGTTTTTTTTAAAAATCTAACCTTGCAGATGCATTTAACGTGGTCCACTTGCTTGGAATCGACTATTGAATCACCAAAATTGGATAAAAAAATATGATTTTTTATGTTTACATATTTACAAAAATTCTAAGCCATTGATTTTCAAGACTTAAAAGATCCTTCTTATACATCATAATCGAATGCTCCAAGAGTCTGCTTCTATAAAACCATGCATCTAGATCACATCCATATGGTGAAATTTTAGAAAAAAATAAAAAAATGTATAAAAATCTCGGTGATTGCCAATTTATATATTTTAGTTACCTTGGATCTAGGAAAACTGAAATAAGTAAACTGTTATGAACAAATATTTTCATAGGATGTTTTGTAAATCTATCCCTGCAGATGCATTTGGCATGGTCCACTTGCTTGGAATCGACTATTGGATTATCGTAATCTGATCAAGAAATGTGATTTTTTATGCTTGCATATTTACAAAAATTCTGAGTCATTGATTTTCAAGCCTTAAAAGGTCCTTCTTATACATCATAATCTGATGTTCCAAGAGTCTATTTCTATAAAACCATGCATCTAGATCACATCCATACAGTGAAATTTTATAAAAAAAAACTATGAAAATGCATAATAATTATAAAGCTAAAACCGATGATAATTATTGTTGTTAATATAAATCTAAAACCGATGATAATTATCATCGTTCTTAATAAACAATCGACGATAAATATCATTGTTAATGTTAAAATTTTAGATTTTTGCGGGAGGCCTCCCTCCCTTTTTCTTTTCATTCCCTCCTGAAAACCTCGCATCCCTCTTCTCACCGCCCTCTCAATGGCCACCACTGTCGAAGGCCCCAAAACTACCTCTCAAACGAGCTCTCTCTCTCTCAACGGAGTCCACCACCATCGTAGCCCCTGATCTATCTCTTAGCTCAAGCCCTTTATTGTTCTAGAGGACCTATTCTCTACCCTCAATCACCATATCCACAACTCAGATTTTGAGCAATTCATTAACTCTGCCGATGAGAGTAAGGGTTTCACCCCCTTCTTCTCCTGTGATTTCTCATGATTCTATTTTTTCTTTTTCTTTTTTTGGATTTTTCGTGCTCATTGTGCCTAAGGAATGTGATATCTACATTTTTCTTCTATTATTCTATGTTCATCAGATCTTTTGAGGTCATCTCTACTCTGAATCTCTGTAGACTGAGCAGAGAAACATGAATTTTAATGCACATCATTATAGCACAAAAATGGAGAACCAGCAGCATTCACATGTACCTAGACCCTGTCCTTGAACTAAAACTTGATGCAAAATTAATTTCCTGAGCATTTTGCAGCAAAGAGTTCACAGAAGAAGATTTATAGATAGATTAGGTATTATAAATGAGGTAGTTCACTACAACTTAAATGATTTATTACTAAAGTAGAAAATGAAAAAAAGAACAAAAGATAATGAACACCATGTTCCCATGGTTTAAGCGAAGATAGCCTAGGCAAAGCCTAAATGGAAAAATAGGGCCTTACCACCTAGACCCATAAGCCTAAGTGGTAGCTCTGCGCTCAACCCACCTGCCTAGGCATCACTTTTGATAACTAAGTCTAATACAAACATGTGATGATTTTTTCAACACTAATTTTACACTAGCACATATGTAAAATATGTTTAGACTTTAGATGCTAAAAAGCAAGGGAATTTCAAAAAGTAGATTAGTTATAACATAATCTCATTAACACATTAATCATCCAAATGTGATGGCGCTACACCACTAAAATGAGAGTCATCAATTTACTTAGACTATGAAAGATGGAACAAAGAAGAACCTGATCTATTGTTCGAATGTCTAGAGAGAGACCACCATGCACACAAAGAACCTAAAATGGTAAAAAAATCCTAAATGAATAACGAGTGAACTCAAACAAAGCTGCTAACTTCAAAAAAGCTAACTTTCTAACTATTTCAAACCATTCATTAAGAAAGTATAACTGTATAAAATGTTGGACTCAAAAGCCCGCAACATCTCCAAAATAAAATTGATAGTCTTAATAACATAACAAATTTCTAAAACAAATCTCGAGAACTAAAATTGATTGTGTGTCATTATATTTGTTTCAAAGTTTGTTAACGACAAATTGAAGTGTCATTAGACCTTTCTTTTACTGACATATCTTGCTTTTCGAGCCTCTTCTTTGAGAAGTTGCCTACTATGATAATGACAATTCCTGATGTTGCTTCTTCTGATAACGACACGTGATAGGCAATAATGATAAATGGATTTGTCGTCATATTTTTTTCTGATGCTTTTTTCAAGGCCGAGAGGAAGCTTATTTTACAAGATATTGCTAAGAAAAGGGAATATACCACTAAATTTGAAATATATATTGCTTTTAGTGATAAAATTATAATACTTTTATTTGATTTTTAACCTTTGCAAAATATATAGTATTGTGATATTTTTGAAATATCATGATTTTTTTCAAAATCCATACGATTATAAGGAGCTGAACTTCCCATCAGAACAAAGATTGAATGACATCATGCAACACGAAGCCATTAATCGAATCTGAAGCTCTTGGTTCATGAGGGCTTCATCAGAATACTCATTGGCTTGCTACTAAACAATCCTATAAAGCATCAACCAACAAAAGTATTTCAAAAGCCAAGTCATCACTTAGTGGTCTCATATCCAATGATGTTGCTTGCAGGATCAATACATTATTGGATGTTACTAATTTATGGAAGATCATCATAAAAGATCAATAATATGATATATCATTATACAATTGACAAGATTTTTTAATCTTTGTTGTTTTATAGTGTGCTGCAAGCTTTTATGTTTTTGTATTTCATGAAGTAACTATGATATACACCGACAATAAAAATAGTAATCCCATCTTCTTAATAGTATCATTGCATTTTGTGGTTAAAAAAAGTAGGATTTCTTTCCTTACTCTTTCTTCTCTTTTCATGTCAAGCGTGCCTGTTTATTATAAAATGACGCTTTTTCTTTGCCTTAAGGCTTGAAAATAGTGACTTCATTCATTTGTTTAATGCTTGTGTACTAGCTAGGGGTTACAGGATGGATAAGAGCTAGAATTTTTATAGCAATAGACATGGGCTCAAATACATAAATAGATTTCGGGTATTTTGTAACCTAGCCCATAATCTCATGGATCGACATGGTAGGATCAAGTGTCCATGAGTGAATTTCAAGAACAAATTGTACTGAGGGCTAGGTACGAACATGACAAAAATGATGATGTGATCAAGGGCACTATGGATGTTGATGATGATGTGGATGAATTGTTGGATGACATTTACATAGGGACACACGTGTTTTCTAACCTCAGCCAATCTTCTACTACACCGGGTGCACCAAACAATGATAACAAAGAGAGATTGTTTGACAATTTGTGGGACTTGTCTCAGTGTGAACTTTATTCAAGATATAAGAAGTTTTGAAAACTCTATTTCATCATTAGGCTACTTCATTTGAAGACACTTGATAATTAAAGTGACAAGTCATTTGATATATTGATTGACTTGTTAAGGGATAAGTTTCCTAAGTTTGTCAGCTTGCCAAAGTTGTTTTACGAAGAAAATAGGTACAAAAAAGACTTGAGTTTTAGCTACAAGAAAATATGTGCCTGCAAAAATGATTGTGTGTTGATTTGAAAAGAAAATGCTAATGTTGATGAATGCCCAAAGTGCCACAGTGCAAGATGGTACTATGAAAAGCATCATGATGACAAGCATAAGAGGTTACCTCAAAAGGTTTTGCGATTCTTTTCGATTAATCTCAAGTTGAGACAGTTGTTTATGTCAAAAGATACAACAAAGGCAATGAGGTGGCAAAAAGAAGGATGTGTAGATGATGGGATTTACATAAGGCATCCAACTGATCTTATAGTTTGGAAAGAGTTCAACAAAGAATATAGTACTTTCACGGCAGATCCTCGTAATGTACGACTTGGCTTGGCAAGTGATGACTTTAACTCATTCAAAATTATGAGCACATCGTATAACATATGGCCTGTAGTGTTAATTCTGTATAATTTTCCTCTCTGGAGGTGTATGAAATCACCATTCATGATGTTTTCCCTACTTATTCCAAGACTTAGGGCACCTGGTAATGAAATAGATGTCTATTTGCGGCCGCTCATTGAATATATGAAAGAATTATGGTGACATGACTTGCATATGTATGATTCATCCAGATATCAAACATTTTAGTTGATGACTTGCATATGTATGATTCATCCAGATATAAATGATTTCCCTACATATGCAAAACTATTTGGGTGGTCGCCCTAAAGATAAACTTGTGTGTCTCATATGTAACAAGGATACAAAATACAAATGGTTCAAGTTTGACAAAAACATATGTTACATGGGACATCGGCGATACTTACCTCGAGATCATGTATCAAAACTTCATAATTTAAAAAATCATATTTTCACATCAAAGAAAGATGAATCAAAATATGATCCCTAGCAAACTATACCTATGAGGTCAGATTGAATGGATGAAACCTGTACCTATAATTATCCAGCTAGATTACACATACAGTGGATAGTAGCAAATGTATGTCCTACATAAGAGGCCAAAAGCATATATAGGCAGCCTGACGTAATTAAACTAGTAAAATGACTACCTACAAAAAACAAATGATTCGTGGAAACAGTCTGCCCTTTACGTGGCTAGGAAAGTTTCCACCTTACCAAATGTGACAGATGAGATCTGGACAGGGTTGATCTCCAAGAAGATGGTGTAATGGATATAGTTGAGGAAATTCTTCACTTGCATCAGTATATCTTCTTTTCAATCAAAATGTTGACTTTCTTTGAAAAGATGATGCCTATGTTCAAGATACATAGTAGGAGCATAGTTGCAAATATTGATATCTGGAATCATCTTAATGATGCCAATTCTAGAAGTATTTTTTTTCAGGAACCTTAGGAAAAAAAGAAGTTTTGAAAAAATAGAAAAATATAGAAAAAAAGTGAAAAGAAGTTTTGGAATTATATTTTATAAGGGAAACATATAAAAGAAGTGAAAAGAAATCTGTCATATGGAAAAGGAAAGAAATCAATAAAATTACTTTTTAAAATATAAAAAATCCTTGTATTTTTCCAACTTTCTTCGAGATTCAAGACAATTTTCTATATATTTGCAATATTATCACAATTTTAATGTGACATTCTGGTGTTCAAGAAAACATTTTCAAGATATCCAAAAAATTGAAGGGAACTTATTTTTAGTTTTCTTAATAACATCCAGCTATACTTATGCTTACTTTTCCTAAAAGCAATTACTGCTAAATGTTCCTTTGCCTTTCTGAACGATACTGCTATATTTTCAAATATCATCAATATTTGTGATTATAAATAAGAGTTGACACTTCTATAGTAAGACTGAAAATAAGGAATGACATGAACCATGAATGTGTGCACTACAAGGACGAAATTCAATAGCTGTGACTTATTTTCAGTGAAAAAAAATCTTGCCGTTATTGATAAAGAAATAACGACGATATTTTTATCTTCACTATTAGGTTCATCAATAATGGTGAACTGGATATCCCCTGGAATGCTTTGCCCCTACACACATCTCACCATTAAAGACACATGTATAACAACGAGATTCTCTGGCCGTTAGATATTGCCGTTAAAATACTTTAACAACTATAGCCAGAACAAATAGCGCGACATCCATTAATTTATTATTTTTTTGAAGTTTATAGCCTATAATGGCGAGAACCCTATATCACTGTTATATGTGATACCCTTATCTTGCCATTATAGCCTATAATGGTGAGTCAATTTTTCAGGTTATAGCCTATAACAACAAGATAAGGATCTCACCGTTATAGTGGCGAGCCAGAGATCTCGTTGTTTTATGCTATCTTGCTGTTAAAGATTGTCACACCACTATTGGTGTTCTCAGTTCCAGCGAGATTTGCCACCGGTGTTGGTTCATCCTTTAACAACGAGTTATAAATGTCGCTGCTATTACTCAACAAAGGCTAATTTTTTTCGATGACTTGTTAGTGAGAATTCTCGCTGTTATAGGCCTACAACGACGAGAAATAGGGCAATAGCGGCGAGATATATCACCACTATTGACCTGCATCCTTATAGTGGTGATTCTAAAAGAGCTAATGGACATTTTTAAGACAGGTCCAGTAAGGCTGGTGGTAAACGAGACTTAAGTATTCAAGAATTGGCTCATTCTTGTGATGAGCAAAGCTGACTTCAAGCTCATAATTAGCCCTAGTTAAACTAGCCAAGTTCGAGGTGGCTTATTTATTAAAAAAATACATTGTTTTTAGAGCTGAAAAAATAGGATTATAAAAAAATACAGGTACATAATGAACTTTTGTGAATGGAACTCCGCCGAGTGCCTTTATAAAAAAAAAATACATTGTTTTAAAGCTAAAAAAATACAGGTTCGTAATGAACTTTTGTGAATGGAACTGCACCGAGTGCCTATTTTTTTATATTCAGCTTGATGAGAGGCTATTTTACGAATTCGAAAGAGCTCTGTACGTTAAGTGCAGACAAACATGAGCAGAGCCATTAGCGGCTCAGCGGCACCCATCTCATGCAGTGACACCTATCTAATTCATCCTGAAGACGCCTGCAAATCGGGCAGGTGTTTTTTTAGAATCATTGCACCTGATCCCTCGTCGTCATCGGGGAGAGTTGTTGCTACCAATTGCCAATTCATGGATTTGACATCCTTTGAGACCCCCACGCCCTATTCCACAAAGTTGGTGGCAATGTTCTGTTGATGATGATGGTGTAATGGGTATCGGTAGCCTGTTTTTACAAACAGCGCTTAATGTGAGCCATTCCTTTCTTTTCCAACAACTCTGCTCCTCTTCGTTGTATGCTATGTCACAAGGACATGGCTGAAATTTTAGCTGAATTCAGCTAGCTTAAAATCCAACATTTAAGATTTGGATTTTATCGGATCAGGATCATAGTCACATTCAGACTTAGACTCTAGGATGCAAGATTCAACAGTCAACCCTGAATCTAGATCCCAATTTGTGTACTGAATCCGATTAAATGGATTCAGATTCGGATTAGATCCCAACCATTGACATCCCTAATCTGCCCTCTTTTGTTTTCCCAACATAGGTGGTGGGTCTTAGTATTATTAAATTCTTTCATCAGAAAAAAAGATGTTAAATTCATTCATTAAAGGGATTGTATACTGTTTTAACAATCTGTGAATGCTAGTGGCCTAACATGGCAACGTTTGGAAGTAGAAGCTCGTTAAGCCACTTTAGATCTATGGATTGTTACGGCCAAACAAGAAGGAAAGGCAGAAGGGTATGGTCTTTAGACTCTTTACTATGGTTGGTTAAAGCAGAACCAGAAGACACGTTGATTATATAACAATTTCTAACATACAGAACACAACGAACTATGTGCATCTTGCCAGTAGCTTTACTAATGTAACATTGTACATTTTTGTTACCCCTCCCAAAAAAAAAGACTGCAAGACCTGTTCATCTGGTAGGGATGTCATGTGTGGTAACATCTAGGCAAGAGTTGGCTTTCCTTGGCTTGAAAAAAAGAAAAAGAAAATTAGCAGGAGCTTTGTCCATGTTGTTCCCCGTATTTGTGTTGGTAAATATTTGCTATAATCTACTATATATACAGTCTAGTTGAAAACACCATGTTTTTTCACTTCTATTTCTGTATTTTTTTGTAAACCTAACCCTACAGTTGTAATTAAGTTACTGAAAACACTCACAGCTCAAGGAAGAAGACACGAATTTACGTTGTTCGGTGTATCTCACACCTATGTCCACGGAACCACCGAAAAACGTCTCACCTCTTCAATGGAGGAGTTTATTATTTTTTGAGTTACATATACATCCAATAGGAAATCCCCTTTCAACGTTTTTTCAGGGGTAATTTCTTAGTCTTGCCTTGGTGAGACTTTCCTTGCTGCAGAGGTGCTGGTAATCCCTTCCATTTCCGTGAGAGGACTCCTTTCCTTCTGTAGATCATAGATCCATCTTGCCTTATTCTTTCTTTCCTTTTGTGAGAAGAATCCTGCTTACTAACTTTGTGATCCTCCTTACCATCAATATCACCTGAATGACAGTCGCCAGAATGGATTTTTGATTGAGCAATATGGTAAGTGCGCACCCACTATGCCCACTATGGAAATCACGTCCAGCAAGAGACGTATCCTTATCATACCCCTCAAACTTGATGTGGATGGATCCCACAGGTCAAGTTTGTATCTCATACTAACCAGGTCCTGCCTGGGAACAACTTGGGCGAAGATATCAGCAGCCTGATTATGAGAGGGCAGATATTTGGTCTCTAAGTTTCCTAGAGCATCTTTCTCCCAAACAAAATGAGTTTTTTTTAGAGAAAGGATAAATGTATTTAAAACATCCATAGAATACAGTACATGATTACGAAAGGGTGGTGTGTGTTCTCCCCCGAAGACGCACTGAATGCCACAATGTGTGTTCGGGGGTCCGAATGAGTGCCATGTATGTAAGCACATGGGGCTCGTATTCCCGTGTGTGTCAGCATCACATAGCATCGGAGTCCGGTGCGGTTGCAAAGACTTAAGTACCCTTTCTTGCTATTCTTGCCATGAAACGATGGTTCGAGAAAATGACAAAAATATCCTCCATTCAAAAAAAGGAAAACAACGATTCGAAAAAAAAACAAAAATATCCTCCATCCAGAAAGTCGAGGTTGATGTTGACTCTTCAAAGTCTAAACAGTGAAACGAACCTGAAGTGCTCTCTCTTTCTTTTCTGTTTGAACTTTTTGTCGTCATCTTCTTCTTCTTCTTTCTTTGTGAACTCTCTCTCTAGAGAAGAAATTAAGGGAGGCAAAGAGCCGGCGTTCCGATGGTGATCATCATCCTCTTTTTGCTAGCAGTGGCCGGAATGCTGCCCTCGTTCAGCGGACAACCGACCGCGACGGCCCCTCTGTCGCCTTTGAGGGACACCTACAACATAATCTTCCTCTAGTACACCTATAACAGAGTCTTTCAAAGTATAATCTGTCTACCCCCTAAATCGACAATACTTTCGATCAAAGCTATGCCTTCTAGGCCACCCTGACGTTGCTCAATACAGGCATCAAGAATGGCACGTTCCTCTCTGACTTTCCCATCACAAACCTCAAGACTGCCATCAGGACGGTTGGCGACTACAGCCTGATCACGGCGAAGATCGTGCTCAAAGGAGCGGTGTTCGGCATGGATGGCTATTATGAAAATCGCATAGCAAAAAAAAAAATGGCAAATCGCAAAAGTGAGTAGCGATTTATAAAAATCACGTAGCGAAAATAAATAAATAAATGGCTAATCGCTATGCGATGCTCAACAAACGACGTGACTCCCCCACAAGTAATATGATATACACAGATTTGTAACAGATTTTATATATTGTGTATACAAATTTTGTAAGACTTTATATACAAATTATGTAAATCTTTTTTGGTTGAAATAAAAATTCAACAATTACCCCGATTTGACCAAATACGTCAATAGGTTAGACTGTTATTTGTAGAAAACAAAAATTATTGTCATGCAACACAGACGTCATATCTGATTTATATTGTAAATTGCTACTCTCTGATCTGATCTCTATTATAAATCGCTACTTTATGATCTGATCTCTACTGTAAATCACTACTCTCTGATCTGATCTCTACTTTCGCTACTCTCTGATCTGATTTCTACTATAAATTGCTACTTTCTGATCTGATTTCTATTGTAAATCGCTACTCTCTGATCTGATTTATACTGTAAATCGTTACTCGCTGTCTACTCAGTTCGATATTGCCACCATTATCTCTGCTGTAAATCATTGCAGACAACGACAAAGGGTGCATCGTCAAATGGAGCTCCTGTTACAGCAGATGGTGCGTTATCAAAGGGTGATCCAGAACATATACTCGCGGGAATGTGAAAAGCTATTTATGGGAGGACATTTCCATCAAACACATATCTATCTTTTAGATACTCTCATTTTTATAGAAGAGATCATCAAAATATCCATACTGTTCATCGTCGAGTTCATTTCCTGCTACAAAGCGATTCTATGTGCAGTTGAGGATACATCCAAATAGTGATGTTCTTCTAATGCAATCCAGGTGTGCATGAAATACAACTTGCTTATACAGAAAGCTTTGAGGCATAGCTGACGAAGTTGTAGAATGTATGGGATACAAACACATAAAGAAGATAAAGCTTGCATGACTGTAGCATATTTGTCATGAAGTATATCGAAGATTAGACAAATATTTTTCCAAGTGTGAAGTATGGTTTGTGAACGATGGAGGGTTCAACAGTAGGAATAGATCAAATAGATGGCCATCAACATGACCCCCTGTTTATGATTGATTTGCTTTTTATGGTCTTCCTATCGCGATTTACACAATGAGTGATAAAGGTTTGAAACAATTTGTACATATGAAGGCTACGTGCTATTACAATTTGCTTTTATGGGCTATGTCTATGTGAATGATATTTCCTATCACGATTTATAAAATGACTGCTTTAACGGTACAAATCGACATCCCGTTTAGAATTAGTAAAGTACAAATCGAGGTAACTTCAACGATACAAATCAAGTTAACTTCTTAAATACAAATCAATGTCGTTCACAAAGACATATCATTTTTGTGGTAACTTCTTAAATACAAATCTACATGATTTACAACCACATTCATTTACAAAAAATATTAGTATTTAGTTGCAATACATCATGACCAATGGTTTGGCTTAGATACGATACATGACCATCATCATCAAAGAAAATAGATATCATCACCAATATCAAACCCACGTCTAAATAGTGATGTACTTCAAATGCAATCCAAGTGCGCATGAAATACAGATTGCTAGTGCAGAAAGCTTCGAAGCTGCAGATTGTATGGGATACCAACACGTGGAGAAGATGACGCTCACACGACTGCAACATATTTGTCTTGAAGTATATTGAAATTAGGCAGATATTTTTTCAACTGCGAAGTATGGTTTTCGAATGATGGAGGGTCCGACAGTAGGAATAGATCAAATAGATGATCATCAACATCACCCCCTGTCTATCATGGAGAATATTTGTGCTTGCTCTGATATGGAGGCAATGATTGAGGATGATTATGGTCATTATATTCTACGTAAACTTTGATATACTTCACAACAAATACGCCACAGTTGTATGTGTCATGAATATATCGATGTATACACAAAAGATAACCACCATAATGATCATCGAAGATTATACAGATCTTTCCACATGACGTGAAATAACTACGTTATCAACATCAAACCCCATCTATCAAGCACATGTATAAAGAACACAGAAGAACAAAGAAGAAAAAAAATACAAGGAAGAAGAAGGAGAAGAAGATGACGAAGGTGGATGAGAAAAAAGAAGAAGAAGAAGTTGCGCTGCCACAGAAAAAAGGAAAAGAGGTTAAATAGATTAGGGTTTTAGACTTCGACAATGGGTTGGGTCGGGTAGGGTTTTACATAGAATAAGGTTCTACATATATCTATATTAAGGTTTTACATATACTAGGGTTTTACACACGTATACACAAATCAACACAATGTTTAAACCTAGTAAAGTAAAAATTAATTTATGTAATAGCTGCAAATCAATATCACTGTTTCGTTCACAATATTTTAGTAACAGTTACAAGCCGATATGAGTAAATCACAATATTATATATCGATATCATTCACAAAGATATATCATTGTCGTAGATGATGATGGTCATTTATTTTATCTAAGCCAAACCATTGGTCATGATGTATTTTAACTAAATACTAATATTTTTTATAAATGAATATGGTTGTAAATCACGTTGATTTGTACTTAAATAGCTTTGTCTATGTGAATAATATATTGTATCACAATTTACACAATGATTGATTCATAAAAGGTGAAAAGGAAAAACAATAAACAAATCAACATGATGTTTAGACATAGTACACTATAAATCGAGGTAAATTCATAAATACAAATCAATATCACTTCACAAAGACATCATTGTCACGATAACTTTATAACTACAAATTGTTGTGATTTACAACTACATTCATTTACAAAAAATATGAGTATTTAGTTACAATACATCATGACCAATGGTTTGACTTAGGTACAACCATCATGGATATGAAAAGAGTTTAGACTCAGATCAAGGATTGAACCAGACCTATAAGATATTTGGATCCACTTAAGACCCAAATAAATCTAATCTAATGTAAAAAGTATTTTAGATCCATTTAGAGACCAAATTGGATCCCACTAAGAAAATAAGATATCTAATCTACTTGAAGACTCAATTGAATCTCATTTTATAAATGAACATTTGGACCCATTTGGAGATCTAATTGGATTCCAATAAGTAAATAAGGTTTTTGGATCTACTTGAGACCTAAATGGATCTTATGAAGGTAAAATGAATTTGTTTGGATCTGAATTCAATTCGAGACCCAAATAGATCCTACTTAAGAAAAAAAGATTCAGATTCACTTATCATCTAAATGAATCTTTTTAGTATAGTGTGAACTGAATTCAATTCAAGACCCAAATAGATCCTATTAGAATATAATAAGTTTTGGATCCATTTAAATTCCAAATGGATCCTACTTAAATATAATAACTTTTGGGTTCATTTGAGACTCAAATAAATTCAATCGAATGCATCCCATCTCACAAAATCCATTTGAATATCCTATTGTGATTTGCCTTTACGAGCTTTGTCTATATTAATGATATGTCGAATTACGATTTACACAAGTACCACTGAATAAATCGTTATAATGTTTGGCCTTCATAGATAAAAATTGAAGAAGCGTTTAGCATTGTGTAATGTGAAAATTATGACTTGCAACCAATTATAATTCTTTGTTGTAATATAACATTCTATAATTATATAGAAAGTGTCTTATCACGACAACAATTAAAGAAGAAGAAGATAAATACAAGAAATAAAAAGAAGAAGAAGAAGCAGAAGATGAAGGCGGAGGAGAAAAAAGAAGAAGAAGAAGTTGTGTTGCCGCAGAAAAGAGGTTAAATATATTAAGGTTTTAGACCTCGATAACGGGTCGAGTCGGTGATGATGATGATCATGTATTGTATCTAAGTCAAACCATTGGTCAAGATGTATCTATGAAACGTTTGTGGTTGTAAATCATGATAGGACATCTATAAATGTATAATTCATTTTTTAATAAGTGTAAAACACTAGTGCCACTAAACAAATCTTTATAATGTTCGGCCTTTGTAAATAAAAATCGTAAAAGAGATTAGTGTTGTGTACAGTGGAAATTATGATTTGCTTTTACGGTCTTCCTATCGTGATTTACATAATGATTGATAAAAGGTTGAAACGATTTGTACGTATGAAGGCTACGTGCTATCGCGATTTGCTTTTATGGGCTATGTCTATGTCAACGATATTTCCTATCGCTATTTACATAATGACTGCTTCAATGGTACAAATTGACGTCCCATTTAAAATTAGTAAAGTACAAATTGAGGTAACTTCAACAATACAAATCGTGTTAACTTCTTAAATACAAATCAATTTCATTCACAAAGATAAACAAAGACATATTGTTGTCACGGTAACTTTTTAACTACAAATCTACATGATTTATAACCACATTCATTTATAAAAAATATTAGCATGTGTAAATCGTGATAGGACACTACATGGTATAACGATTTATATACCAAATATATCACCATAGAGGCGATTTAATAATAATATAAAAATTAAGCTACAACAATTTAACAACGATAATGCATAGGTAGTAAATGTAAAACCTTTTTACTTTTAAGATAGTTTATTTACAAAACTTTTTGTGCAATGATTGAACTATAATATATATATAACGATTTGTATATATGAAGGCTAGATGAGACAACAATTTTTACTAATGGTATAAGCACTGAACAACAACGATTTACATACAATATCAAAATTATAGCTCTATAGGCTAGATGAGAAAATGATTTATACATGTGAAGAATACATATTACAATGATTTATACATGTGAAAGATATATTATTAAACAGAATTCACAAGTGATTCCTGTGTTCCATAGCTCACTTTTGAATTGAATTGAGCCTGTCATGAAACAAAATAATATAAGACACTGCAAAGTTTCATAAAAAATGCAAACATCCTCTCAACATTGATTACATACCAAAAAACTTATAAAACTGATGCTATCATTCTACTCAAACTAGTCGGGAGGATTGAAGATTTCAACGTTGTAGTGCACATCTGTAGGGTATTGTTGCATGTTGAAAATTACACAAGTTAGATATTGATAAGTTGCACGTAATGCAATTTACATGGAAAGCAATATAATGTATTGCATACCTGTTCATGCGAAGAGCTTGGTTGCTTTTGCTTAGGGGTTGGTTGTTTCTTAGACCTTTTCTTGCCAACCAATTCTAGTGCACCCTTTGTTCTCCTCCGACTGCGTTCAGAGGCAGTTTTTTTTATACCCTTCGCTAGGCGAATTTTTTCATCATAATTTACAATGTTGACTCCTGACTTGTTGAAGATGATGTTTACGCTTTGAGATAACTTCTCATGAGTGTCAAGGGAAACATGACTTTCACCTCAGTTGTTCGCTCTCATTTTCTTGGACTAGTCTTCATGAGCTGCAACAGACTGATGGTGGATTAACTGCAGATTTTCAAGTAACTCCCTTGACACTTTTCTCATTCATACATAGGTTTCTTCACTTTTCGATGTCGAATCTGCAAAATACATAAGTGACCTACATAGTTGTTGGTAATGGGAGGCTATATGGAACTTCTCATCAACACCAGATTGATTGACATTATTTGTATCCAGTAGTTCAATCTTTGCTTGTCTCATCCATCTTCGTATTAAATATGACTTAGGTATTTCTTGTATCTTTTCTTGATTAAGTACCTTTAATGCATAACGACATAAAATATATTTGAATTCATACATTTTACACGTACATTCAACTGTTTTGTTGTCAACATTGTATGTAACATGTGCTTCTTGCCTTTTGGAATGCTCTTTGCCCTCCCAAACAATATGATATTTGTGCATATTCTTGATTTGCACACGTCCTTCTATGTTACAATTCATGATCTCTATAACCTCCTTCTTAATCCATTCAAATACAGTTAGTGTATACAGATCTGTAGGTCACATTATATTTTCATGCCCAAAGTTATAGGGCGTGTATTGAAGTATTTCACATCTTGTTCAAGCTCATTCTGTCGAAGACCGTCTACAAATAATTCATATTATTTCATGAAGCGAAACATTGTTAAACATGAATACAAGGTTTTCTTTAGTGTGACATGCATAGATTCAACTCTTTGTGTGCTTATCATACCTGTACAAAAGTATTATTTTTCATATGTCAATGCCCACTTCTCCTTGTCTGCATATAAATTTTGTAACCACACACAGTCTTCAAGGTCGTACATCTGAATCATTTCCTCCCAATCAGATATAAAGGTGACCTTGTCTATGCTCTCAAGTACACAACTTATAAACTTTTTGTCAAACCCTATTTTCTGATTAAATATGTGTCCTATGTTCTTTGCTGCATTTTGAAAGATATGCCATAAACATAGGCGATGATGTGCATCTGGCCATACATGAGACACTGCAGTCGTAATTGTGTGATCGCCATATGTAAGTGATGATGCATAAATATTATGTTTTATTAATACATTTTCACTGCAAAAATGCATCATCTATAGGTTTAAAGTATACACTTAGGTGCATAATGATGTTATAGAGCTTTGATTCGAATTTCATCAAAATCGAACTTAAAATGAAGGAATTAATGCATTTATAGTGTAGCGGGTCAAACCTCGGAGCAAATTTAAGAGATTTGGATCTAGATGCCCATTTGGATCTTGGATTTGGGTCAAAATACATAGATTCAACCCAGCTCCAGCCCACTTAAGTCTTGTAAAACTATTTTCTAAAAACCCCCTCCTACATGAGGCGCCCATCAATTATTTTCTTTTTAACAGCTTTTCTGAAAATAACTCAAAAGAGCCCAAAACGTTAAAAAAGAAGGTGACGCCCCTTTGTTCTTGTCTTTGCTTTGGTTTTTGTGCCTTAGGGGCACAAATCTTACTCCAGCCCCTTCTCTTCCCTCACCTCATTCCATCTCCATTGAAGACATGAAGAAAAGCTTGAGATCCAAGCCTTCTACCTTGTCTCTCTTTCACACCTTCTCAGTTCTTCTTCATCCTTGTTGGCTAATCATCGTTGTGGCTGTGTTTTGCAGGTGCAGCAGAGGTGGGAAACACTTTTCTTGCATGAAAGTGTGAGACACTCCAACAAGAAGGGCCGACTCTATCTCCATCCGGTCTTCTAAGCCCCCCGATCGAGAATCGGTTCATCCTCCATCTTCGGTGGATTTCCAACGTGTTGCAGCTGTATGACATGGTTCCATGGTGTATTTCAATCATCAACGAGGTCCCTCGCGGTGCGAAGCCAAGCAAAGTCCGCTCTCTTCTTCCCCTTAGTCGTCGGATCGCCCTGGAGGTGGGTCTTCTCATCCATTGCTTCTAGTTAGAACCCATCTTGTGCGTGAGTTGTGTGTGCAGTGGTTTTCTATATTTCGTCAGCCATAACATAGATATTGTTTGTGCATAGACCAGCACGTAGAGTGTTTAGGTGTTTGGGTTATTTAATTGTTTGGTTTTCAATCCAACGTTGGAGGTTTTTGGTATCTTGTGGGTGTATGCATGTGCTTTTAAATATGTTGTTGTATGTCTGCGTCTTATTCGTGTTATCATATCAGTAGGTAGGTCTGAGTAGGTTTTTATTAGTAGTAGATTATGTAGATCCTTCTCTAGTAGATGTCATTTTTAGTTTCTTGATCTTAAGAGTAATTTTTGTAGATAGCGTGTTATGTAGTTTGTCTTAATTCATTAGTTAAATTAGCTGTAGTATTTCCTGTAGATCATTAGTGTAGATAGGTTAGTTTAACGTGTTCTATTTGCTGAGTAAATTTAAGGAATGTTAATATTGTATTAGGCTTAGTCGATTGATGAATTTTTATGTTTTTTTAATAGTCGAGTGTAGTAGAATCTTGTTTTAACATTTTTCTATTTTTGAATTCGGTTTCAGCGTGTCATGTTTTAATTAATTAGTTCATATCATAGTAGATAGATTATTTTAGTGATTCATAGTTTTAATATTCCAGTTTTAATCGTGATTTAATGTAATGTAATTTAGGTCTTGATTATAGTTAGCCGTTTTATGTAGTGTAGTTGATATTTTAGTATAGCTTTAACATAATATTTTGTGTAGTTTTTGTTTGATTAAAATTCTATAGGTAATGTTATGAGATTTAATTTTAGATTTGTTTGATATTATTTCTAGGCATAGGTTCAGTAGAATAGTATAACTTTGAATTTTCGTTTTAGCTAAGGTAGTATTAACTTAGTATTGTGATTTGCGTGTAGTAGTTAATATAGATAGATTATGATTTTCGTTTTCCTTCCTTGTATGCCCTTTGATTGACATGTATATACTTTAATGTAGTGAGATGAATTTTATTTTAGCTTAGGTAGTTAATTAATGTAGAATGTAGATAGAGGGCAATGTGGTAATTAAGGTTGAGAAAACATTTTTGGTAAAGGTTTTTTCTCCTCTAAATTCATGGAGTGAACTTTAGGAAAGCATTGATACATTGTATCCAGCCAATTTGTAAAAGAGTTACATTTTCAAATAAGGAAAACCCTTTGGAAATTCAAATGACTTTCCAAAACATGCTTACACGATTTTGGTAATAATTGCAATGCTATATTCTATTTTAAAGCCAACCAAAATCGTGCATAGTGTTTTAGAAAAGGTTTTCAAAAAAATTTATTGCTTTTAAAGAAAAGGGATTGAAAACGTATGGGTCCCAATGTGCTGGACGGTTTTTGGAGGTTGAAGACTTTCCTAAAGTGCTATTAAGGCAAGCATGAGAAAGGAGTTGGCCCCTACCAAATGCGTGTTCTACCTTTTATAAGCCCTAGTTATGACTTGCTTAGTTAGGAATTAGCATTGATTTAGTCTTAGTTAATTTAGTAAGATGTGCCTTAGCTTAGGTTTTAAAAAAAAAACGTGTATGTTCATTTAGGTAGGTTCCATTAATGTTAGTAATATTTTATTAGCCATTTAAATTAGTTATAGTAGTTAGTAATTAGTATATATTAACCTTAGTTATATTTCATGTAGGGATGTTAATTAGATAGATTAATTAGGTGTTGATCCTTTTTGGTAGGTATTAATTTTAGTTTATATTTAATTTAGGAATTGACTATTAGTGTAATTAGTCTAACCTAAGGTGGCGTGAACCCACTTGAATTCCATATCATAAAACTGCCACCTAGATAAACCCTAACTCTAGTTAATGTTAATTAGCCTAACCTTAGGTATTTAACCGTAATTAATTGTTTACCCTTAGTCGACTTTAGCTAACCCTAGGTACTAACCTTACTTAGTGACCGATCCTAATTAGTAAACCTTTAGCTAACCCGAGTTATTAGGTTAATAATAGTTAGTAACTAACCTTAGAATCTAACTTAGTAGACCCTAGTTAGTTAAAACCTTAGTTAACCCCCATCTACCCTAACCAACCCTTGTCAACCATAATAAACCCTATTCGACCCTAGTTTAATCTAAGTTAGTAGCCAACCCTAGTATCCCATTGACCCTAGTCAACCTTAGTTAGAAATTAACATTAGTTAATTATTAACCGTAGGTAGCTAACCACCTTAGTTAACCCTATTAATCCTAACCGTACCCTAGACCTAGTTAGACTAATTCTTAGATAGTGAGTTAACTTTGTTAGTGGCTAACCCTAGTTGTAGTATTAGGTTAATATTTATTTTAATTAGGTTTTAGAATTAACAATAGTTTAGTTAGTTAGTTAGTGAGTTTAGGTTAGATTAGAATTAACGATAGCTTTATATTAGATTTAATCTTAGTTGTGTAGGTTATTTATTAATTTTATAATTAGCTTAATTGTTGCTCTATTTCTGTAGTTTAGCACTAGTTTAAAATAGCTTAAGACTGTCTTTGTTCGTGGTTTGATGTAGAAATGTGATTTGTGGATTTAAATAAGTGAATAGTGCATTGAACATAAACCATGATTTTTACCTTATCGTGCACTCATCATTTCATGTGGATTTTTCTCGAGTTTTCTGGAAATTATTTTTCTATTCTCCACATCTGCGTGTTAACTGTCTGCAAACCAAATTTCAGTTCGATCCAAGTTGATTTGGTCTGGTTTTTAAGTGTTTTGTGAAAACACCTTTTTCGGATTTAAAAACTCCGGGTCCAGCGATTTCCAAGATTATCCTGATTTTGAAACGCTTATATCTGAAGATCCAGAATGTATTTTTCAAATATGTAAAATGTGTCAGATTTTTGGATATGTCATTTACATAACATAAGTGATTTCAGAAAAATTGGAATTTGTTTGACTCCTCAAATCTTCGTTTTGCAAAAAGCTGTTAGAGTCCACCTTTGCATTCTTTAGGGACAGAACAGTCATTTATTTATTTGTTTGGTTTAATGTAGTTTTAGTGTTTTCTAGTATTGTAGTTAGTTAATTAACAGTAGTTAGAGTAGTTAGCATGCATTTTCTTAGTTAGTTTAGTTAGAAGTGTTAATTCTAGTTTTCTTTAGTTATTTAACTGTAGTTTAATTTCAGAAATAGTTTAGAATTAGTTGTAGTTTGTAATTTAGATTTAAATATTATTTGTGTACTAACTTTGTGTTTTCATTGTGTAGGTTGATAAGTTAGAACAAGTTTACAGGTGTAATTCCAAGATGAAGTGCACTATGCACATGTGGTGAAAAGACAGTTTTGCCCCTAGAGATCTGCAGAAGACTTAACCTCCTATTTTAGTTCGTTTTCATAGTTAGAGTGTTATTTCATTGAATTTGTAATATTGACATAGATTGTAAACTTTGTTATATTAATAAATTGTTATTTTAGAATTATTTCAGATTATATCCTGTTCCCTGTGGATTCGACCCGTACTCGCCACTTTTGTGGAAAGTCGGTTTTTATATCTTTGGTTGACGATTTTCCCAAGTATTTCATTGAAAAATATCTTTTAAAAATATGCATTCCAAAAGTACCAACCAGTAAGTATAGCTTCAGGTTGCTTCCCATTTATTGCCTCTATAAATACTCTGAACAACTACTCAAAGTATTCCTTGGTCTGGTCATACAAAAAAGCACCTCCTAATATACAACTTTGTAAGTGATGGTTCACTCCAACAAACTGTGCAAATGGTCACTGTTCAATATTAATCTTCATTGTCGTATAAAAAACAAGCACATCATTGAAGCATTCATAATTTACTCTTGACTTTGAATCTGCCCAAAACATATTCACAGCATATCTATCTTCATCCAGTTGCATTGCGCTAAAGAAACTAGGGTCATTGCTTGATTTCTTTTGTAAGTAATTAACCAAATAACATATTTCTCCATTCTTCATATTATCCGTTCTCTTCCTTCTTAAGTGGTTTCTTAGATCCATAGGTGTGAATAACACATTATTGCAACCACCATCTATGTGCGTGCACAAATTGTATGTCTTTCTTAGTGCAATGCCGACGCTATCAACTATTTCAACAATTGCAGCATGGACTTCAGTTACTTTACGATGTGACCTTAACATAGGAGTCATAAATGAAGCTGCTAATTCATGGTTATGATCACTGATTAAAGTACAAACTACATATTTCTCATTCGTAGGTCTTCTTAACACCATTCTTGTTGAACATCCACATCTTGAATTTGGCTTTCTCCTTGTTGGATTTCCACTTGACTTCTTCCAACCTTTCTTAAAATAAATATATGTTTTTCTCACGACGATACCCTGTGCATTTTTTGACCAAGAATACCTTCTAATACTAAAGCCAAGTTTTAAGGCATAATCATTATAAAATTTATATGCAGCTTCCTCATTATTAAACTATATTCCTTCTACGGAAACAGAGTCAAGTGTACTATCATGTACATTCTCGGTGCTTGCACATTTATCAAGTATACTGTCATGATCGTCTACCTCATTATCGAATTGCATTTCTTCTATTGGAACATTCAAGTCAAGAGTGAATCCAATATCTGCACCCTTCTTATCATGTGCATCATTAGTGCACATGTTCACTTCTTCATGTGCGTCATTAGTACAAATGTTCACTTCTCCATAACTTTTCAATGATTGAGATACATCATCTTCATTGCAACCAGATGATAAGCTCACCACTGTCATAAGCAAGATATCAATTTGCGTTAGCCAGCGTATATGTTTACTACGATTTATTCAAGATGCATTTAACAACGGATACCGATAAGGTTAAGTAAGTCAAAGAAACAATTGAATGAATCACAATATAAAAGCAACAATGATTTGTTATTTGCTTATACTATGCATCAAGTTGTTATTTATCATGCAAATAAAAGAAACAATTTATCGTATATGTGTGTTGATGATAGCGATTCACGTGACAGTGATTTAATTATATCTACGATACTGTGAAGCGATTTCAATAAAAAATGCTAAATGAGCAACAATTTGAATATGCAAAACACCACCGCAAGCGTGCAACAATGTGTTTTCGCATGCACACATTTTAAAATCATACTACAAATATCTTATAAATCGATACTAGAAAACATATAATATCTTACAAATTGATATACATATCGCATGATATATTATAAATCGATACAACAATTCAGCATAATAGCTTAAAAATCGATACTACAACATACATAATAACTTACAAATCAATATACATATCAGATAATATATTACAAATCGATAAAAAAATTCAGCATAATAACTTACAAATCGATATTAACAAACAAAACAATATCTGACAAATCGGTAGTATGTTACTAGAACCGTGATTTGTGTTACATTGTATATACTGAGTGAATGGACAATACCGAATGGGGTAGAGGCCCTTCCTCGCATCTGTAAACAAGCATTCTTGTCAACAGGTCCTAGCGTCTTACAAATATCTTTAATTTTCCAACCATCAAAAAGACATCCACCTGCAATAACAAAATAATGTCTTAATGGCACTCACGATGACATACGTTCTTTAACAATAGCATGATGACATGGAAAGGTACTCACAATGCCTTAATGGCACTTTTTGAAATGTTTGTGCATCATTGTTTTTTTCCATAGTGCCTAACGAAAATAAAGAAGAAGAGAAGACTGTAAAAAGATATGGCCGACAAATGCCCCTATGATGCCCACCAATGATCGAACCAGTCGATTGATTTATAGTTATCTCCGTGAGGTAGGAACAAACCCGGAAATGTTTTGTAACATAAGGCAAAAATGAGAAGGCGACAATGTGTGGTAACACAAGCTAAAAACCAAGGTAGAAACCTGGACTCAAGATGATGGCAAAGGGTTTTCCAGTGAGAGAAGACGACAGTAAAGGGTGTGTCATCAAAGGGAGCTCCTGTTACAGCAGATGGTGTGTGGTCAAAGAATGATCTGCTGACAGCATTGAAGTTTATTGCTCAGGGCAACAATAGAACGTTTGGACTTTTTGAAGAGTTAAGATCATCCTCCCTTTTCTAGATGGAGGATATTTTATCCTTTTCTCAAACTATCATTTCATGGCAATAATGGCGGGAAAGGGTACTTAAGTCTTTGCAATCGCACCAGACTCTGACGCTAAGTGATGTCGACACACACAGGGATACAAGCCCCACGTGCTTATATACATGGCGCTCATTCAGGCCCCGAACATGCATTGTAGCAAACCTTCATCTTCGGGGGAGAACACACAACACCCTCCCACTGAACTTTGGTACTGATTTTTGTACTTGCTATTTTATTTACCAATTATTTCTTCAATTGAAGGAAAGAAAGGAAATTTACTTATCTTATTCCAAAGGATGTCAGTTGGGGTGTTTTGGGTGGTGAGCAAATCCAATGATCGTAGTTGAACACTGTTGGGCCCCAACCACTAGATGCCACATAATGCCTGCCTCCCTCCTTTAAGAGAGGTTCCACAGGACCATGCCTCTCAACTTAGTCTGTCTCAGGCAGAAGGGAGCTTTGCAGCAACACTCGCTATGGAGCTTCTTTTTACTGAAACAATGTCCTCATCCCACACCCACCCAAAATGAAGTGGTAAAACCAATGCCAAAGAAGTTTTCATCTCCATGTGGTAGCTAGTGAACAGGTTCACTATACCCAATGCGGAAAATAAGAATCTTTCGGCCATATCTCCATGATGCTTTGCCATTATATCTCTGCAAACCAGAAACCTACACCATCGTGTTCAAATTTTAGCATAGAAGACCTTTCCCAAAATGATGGTAAAATTGTGTTCAACTTAGAACCATAATAAGGAGGTTCATGGATGGCTAACTGCCAAAGAATATGCTTGAGTAGAAAAGTACTTGGCCTAGTAATTAGAGGTACTACGTAAAAGAAATTTTAAGTGAACTAATGGACCCATAATAAATGGTTTAGAAAATGGACAAGAGAAAGGCCTACACTCAATTACCAACTTTCAGAGGCAAGTTGAAAATTGGTCAGCTCATGTAGCCACATGCAATATTAAAGATTGCTTTCTTTTTATTATTAATTTGATAGTCAATGTGAGTCATCCATCTGGTACTAATATAATATAATGGTGCATATTGTAGGATTTTGTCAATGTTGCGAACATGATTTTCAGTCAGTGGTAGGAGCATTTGCTTCTTTATTTTCAAAAGAAAATGGCATCAACGGAGGCTTCGCTTGTATGGTAGGGGCTATTAGTGCACGTTAGGGATGTTGCAAGTTCAAAACCCAATGGTATGTTGTGTAACTGGTGGGGTCTGCCTAACCCAACTTGCCTTTAAAAAAAAAAGAAAAAAGAAAATGGCCTATTGCACATGGAAGTTTTCAATGACAAAACAAGGTTGATGAGAAGTGTCTTTGTCAATCTCTACCAATCTTTCCATCAAGTAACAAGCTATTTTTCTTTTCAAATGATCATGCTAATGATTATGCATTTTGAGGGCAAAATATGTAGCTTGCCTAATCCCAAAAAAAGAAAAAAGAAAAAGATGGCACAATCTGCACATATAGATGGCCAAATGGAAAAATCCAAGTTGTAAATGGATTATCAGACAGAGGTGGAGCCATGAACTCCATGAGTACTCTCCAATTGGTTTCATAAGAAAGAATATTCAGTACTGGGGGCTGGTAGAATGGCACCACGTGCCGTGGTGCTGGGGCCACTGAGGTAAAAAACAAAGGTCAACTAGCTGAAGTGTAAAATCCAAGAATTTTTTGTGATTTTTTCATCAATAAAAATAGAATTTTTGCTAAAATATGGTTTGCAATTTTAATTTAGATTTAAATTGCCTTTAAATTAGTAGATGATAATTAATTAAACATGTAATTGCTAAATTTTAATTAAACTAGTAATAGTAAATTAATTAATATTTAATTAAGAATTTAGATGGAAATTAAATAATAAAAAAAAATTTATATCGATTAGGGTTTGAAGGAATTATCAAAATGGTTACTGGATTTATCCAATTCATAGTGGAACTTTTGGACCAAGCCAATTCACGTTAGATTGATTAGATCGACCCACACGGGGTTGGATCTACTTGGATCTATCTAGAAGAACCTTGAGTTGGCACATTTAATAAAGGCCATGTTGTAGCCATGTGTCTAAGCAAGTGGAAAGCCATGTAGCCATGTGAGACATGTGGCACATGTGGCTATGTAGCCAAGTTAGTAGCAAATTCATATAGAACATGTGGAAAGCTTAGAAATAAAGAAGTTAGAAGTAGAAGTCATATGAGATAAGTGTCAAGCTTAGACTAAAGGAGATAAGCAAGTGAGAAACCTACTTGACCAACCACTTAGACAAGTTGATCACCAAGTGGGAGGAAGGCTTTAGAAGTCTCTCTCTCCCTTGGTCGACCTCCGTAGAGGAGGAAAGTGGGACCCACACCCCCATGTAATTTCAAGATAGTTGAAATCAAGAAATTTAGAGAAGCTTTTTGACCCTTAGGTGGCATGATCTTAGCCATTCAATACTATTGCATCTCAACCCTCCACTTATCAACATGAGAAGGAACCCTAATAATTAATTTAATCATCACCCATCACTTGTCCAAATCCTAAACAATTCTACCAACCACCTTGGGCTATAAATAACCCCTAACTCTTAACTCTTTTCATCTCTCATTTAAAGTAAGGTTACTCTCTCTCACAAGCCCCTCCACGAGTTTGGAGTGTCACTCCCTCTCTCTCTTGGTCGAATTGGAGAAGGAAAAAGGCTCTCCCCTTTTAAATGATTTTGGAGAAGGAGATGCTCTCACATATTTTTAAAGAGGGCCATCACCTACATGATTTTGGTGAAACTCCCTCTCACCTCATATGGTTTTGGTGGACCTCTTTCCTCACCTACATGAGTTTGAAGAAAGAGGAGGCTCTTTCTCTAATTCTTATATATTTCAGAAATTCTCCCTAAATATATTGGGAGATTTCATCTTCTAAAAACGTAGGAGTCTTAATCCTTGTATATATAGAGAGAGAATTTAAGTATGCTATACTATAGTAATTAGGATTTTTTACTAATTTATAGTTTAATTTTATAATAGAATAGTGTAACATATTTAATTGAATTTTAATTTCATGTTTGATTAGTAATTTATAAAATTGATATGCAATTCATATGTTATATTTGAGAATTTTTCCTAATTCATACTCTAATCTCATATTAGAGTGATGATTCATGTTTAAATGCATTTTAGTTTACTAATTCATGTATCATGCTTAATTAAAATTAAATTGCATGTTAGAATGATCATTCATGCAATTTAGACTCAATTCTTACATTAGAATTATGATTTTTCTTTAATTGGCACTCTAATCACTTGATTGAGTGTTATATTATGCTTAATTAAAATTAAAGTGCATGTATCATTCTTAATTAAAGGTGAATTGCATGTTAGAACGATAATATTTATAATTTAGATTCGATTATTATGTTAGAATTAGGGGTTTTTCCTAATTGATACTTTAATCACTTGATTGAGTATTGTACCATGCTTAATTGAAATTGAAGTGCATGTACTATGATTAATTGAAATTGAATTAAATGTTGAAATGATAATTTAAGAAATTTAGATTCAATTTTTATGTTAAAATTAGTAGTTTTTTCTAATTGATACTCTAATCACTTGATTGAGTATTGTATTGTACTGAATTAAAATTTAATTGCATGCATCATGCTTAATTGAAAGTGAATTGCATGTTGAAATGATAATTCATCCAATTCAGATTCAATTCTTATGTTAGAATTAGGGTTTTTCCCTAATTGGCACTCTAATCACTTGATTGAGTGTTGTATCATGCTTAATTAAAATTGAAAAGCAAGTGTCATGCTTAATTGAAATTGAATTGCATGTTGAAATAATGATTTGTGCAATTTAGACTCATTTTTTATGTTAGAATTTTATAGTTTTCCTAATTTGCACTCTAATCACTTGATTGAGTATTGTAACATGCTTGAATAAAAATTGAATTGCATGTACTATGCTTAATTGAAATTGAATTGCATGTTAAAATGATAATTCATGCAATTTAGATTCAATTCTTATGTTAGAATTGAGAGTTTTTCTTAATTTACACTATAATCACTTGTTAGAGTGTTGAATTATGCTTGATTGAATTTGAATAACATGTTGGAATATTTATTCATGCAAATCATAATTAATTCATGTAATATAATTGAGGGTTTTTCCTAATTTGCACTATAATCACTTGTTAGTGTGTTGAATCATGTTTGGTTAAATTTAATAGCATGTTTGAATATTTATTCATTCAAATCATAATTAATTCATGTAATTAAATTAGCAGTTTTTCCTAATTTATACTATAATCAGTTGTTAGAGTGATGATTCATGCTTAATTAAATATCAATATCATATTGTAATATTAATTCATGTAAATTATAATTGGTTCATGTATTAGAATTAAGGTTTTTGCCTAATTTATACCCTAATCACTTGTTAGAGTATTGATTACTATTTAATTGAATGATAATAGCATGTTGGAATGTTAATTCATACAAATTATAATTGGTTCATGTATTTAAATCAGGGGTTTTCTTTAATTTGCACTCTAATCACTTATTAATGTGTTAATTCATACTTAATTGAATGTCAATAACATGTTGAAATGTCAATTTATGCAAATCATAATTGATTCATGTATTCAAATTAAGATTTTATTTATTTATGTTCACCCTAAACATTTGTTAGAGTATTGATTCATGCTTAATTGAATGCCAATAATATGTTAGAATGTTAATTCATACAAATCATAATTGGCCCAAGTTAAAACTATGGGTTTTCTCTAATTTATACTCCAATCACTTGTTGGAGTGTTAATTCATGCTTAATTGAAATGTCAATAGCATGTTGGAATGTGAATTTGCATGTTTGAGATATAATTGATGTTATGGAGTTTGAGGTTTTTCCAAATCTGACCTGTGAACAATTGTATAGACGCAATTATGATATGCAAAGTTGAAATAAAGATGGGCTATGCAAATCTGAAATTTTGTGTATATGGAAGGCTTATACTATAACAAATTTGGATTTTTAAAAGATGACCATATGCATATAAAATTATATTTGTATTTATGAGTGATGTTATGTGCATGAGTGTTCAAAATGATTTTTCATGATGTATGATTAATACTATGTATATTATCACTAAAATCGGATGTGTGACATATGATAAGTGCTTTGTGAATAAGCACTATAAATCAATTTTATGACATTATGCTAAGTGCCTAGTAGAATGATGTCTAGCATGAGCATGATGAGTGTTACTGGTGGTCATGACCTTGAATGATGATTGTATTGATAATCATGATGTATAAGAAACCATGTATGTTTGAATGAAGGATGTTACATGATGTTCTATAAGGCATGCAAGGCATTCACGGACATGATATTATGATGTTACATGTTATTGTCCTGTAGGGCATATAAGGCATGCATTAACATGATATTGTTCATATTTTAACTTGTAGTTCATGTAACTATACAATACCTAAATGTTTGTGGATATATGATGTATGTTGATACTATAAGGCGTGCAAGGCATTGTGATCATCGCAAAATTTTTCCTCACATGTGGTTTCTCTCTCTTCCTTCTCTTTTCCTTTTCTAGCCTCTATTTTCCTCCTTTTTGAAGGGAAAAAAAATAAAAGAGAGAAAAAGAAGAGAGAAGAGAAAGAAAAAGAAAGAGAGAAGAGAAACTCTTTTGCGGGGTCTCACTTGACCTTGATTTGAAAATATTTAGAAAAATTACTCGCCTCCGTTTTGAAAATATTGCAGGAAAAATGGAGAGACGGGATTCGCTCGTCGGTACGAGGTTCGACCATTCCTAGCGCCTTTACCAGGGGTAATCGAACCAAGGATCGAATTTATGCCTTTTGCTTTGCCTAAATACTATCTAAGGATTTATCCTAAGTCTAAATGCACAAAGAGTCATGCTTGTTCAATGCAAGGATTTATGCTCTTTTGAAAGATGTTTTTGAAAACTTCCAAGTATTCTGAGATGGACTTGATAATGGAGTGAAGAATTGGTTTCTAAATGGTAAAATCATAACTTAGGACTTGAGATAGATCAGAGAAGTTCTAAGTCTTTGAAGTAAATCAGAGTTGGAAGAATAAATCTTGATTTTGAGAAAGAATGATTTGAAGCTTGAAATGAAAGGAAACAAAGTTTCAAAGTCAGAAATGGACTTTGAATTTGGATTTTAAACTTGGATTTAGGAAAGGAAATGAATATTTTAAATGGAATTTGAATTTCAATTTTGAAATCAGAATGGACTTTGAGAAATCCAAATGATATTAAAAATAGAAATGAATTTAAGAAGTGCAGATGAGATCTGAAAATGGATTTGTATTTAAAATCCAGAATTTAAGATGGAATTTGAATTCTGGATCCTAAATAGAATTTGGATCTAAGATCTGAAATCCTAAAGTGAAATTGGATCTGAAGTTTGAGATCCAAAGTAGAATTGGGTTCTGGATCCTAAAATGGAATTGGATCTGAAGTCTGAGATCCAAAGTAGAATTGGGTTCTGGATCCTAAATGGATTATGGATCTGAAGCCTGAGATCCAAAAGGTGGAATTGGGTTCTGGACCCTAAGATGGATTTTGGATCTGAAGTTTGAGATCCAAAGTGGAAGTTAAATTCTAGATCCTAAATGGATTATGGATCTGAAGCCTGAGATCCAAAAGGTGAAGATTGTACTTGAAAATCTGGATCCAAGTTGGGATTAAAATCTAACTTTAGATTTGGATTCTGAAAGTCCAAATGGGACTTTTGAAGATGGATCTAGGTTTCGAAAACCCAGATTAAATTTACAATTTAGAAAGAGACATGAATTTGGAATCAATCTCAAAACTTGGATTTTGAAGATAAGAGAATAAACTTGATTTTGAACTTGAAATCAGAAGATGAATCAGAGGTTTCAAAGTTAAATCAAACTTTGAAATTTGATTTGAATTAGAATTTGAATTTTTGGATATACAAATGAATCTCAAAGTCAAATTGGACTTTGAATTTAAAGTTTAGAATCTGAAAATGATATTTGAATTTACAAGAATTGAAAATTGATTCGAGAAGTGAAGAAGATATCTGAAGGAAATCACTTGGATTTCTGAAAAGAATTTTGAAAATATGATGCAATTCTATCCTAAATGATGAATGAATTTAAATAATTTTGAAATTGGATTTTGAAAAGCTATTTCATTCTTTAAATGAATTAAAAATGAGATTGAAGATATAATACATCCCTGACTATGGTCATTGAATGTATTATATAATAATCTATATTTAAATTCAAAAGAAGAATAAAATACATTTTTGGTACTTTTATAGAAATTAAAATAAAACTAACTCTCAACATACCCTGACTATGGCCATTGGTATATATATTGAGTTAATTTTAGATTAAACCCTGATAAAAGAGGAAAATATTTAAAGAAAACATAATGAATTTTTGAAAAGGATCCAGTGTGGATCCAGTGTTATTTTGTAAAAGATAAAAATACTAAGTTTTGCTTACATCCTGACTATGACCATTGATGTAAATCATCAACTTAGGATTAATTACCTCTTACGAAATGGTGTACGTGCCATTCGTGTTTCACCATTGTGAGATTTCAGAAAATAAAGATGAAAAGCATGAAAACAAGGAATTTATGACATTTACAATGCTCATTCATTCTATCTAATGCAGAAAACGTAGATTCTCATTTAAGATCTAACTTATTACAACATTTTAAAATATAAATCCCAAATAATGACATTTTTTACATATTTCCTGCAAAACAACTGGTTAGTATAAAAAGAGAAGAGAAATGGCACATGTCATATAGATGTCAATAGTAACATGCTTATGTACTAAGATATACATGATGAAGGGATGAAAAATGACATACATGCCTATATGCATATATACATGCATTGCCTATATACATATACATACATACGAATATATACATACATATATATATATATATATATACATTACCTAATGACATGCACTCAATGCAGGTGGATGAGAGTGCTATAGTGAAATGATGCTGGAAGCATGGCCATAGGGGCAACATTTAATGAGAGAGATGGGTATGCACAAGGTAAGATTTGCAAAAGGTAAAAAGAAACGAAATAAACTATGCTGGAGATGTGTGATCATATATCTAGGTTAGTAATAAAAATATGGATGAGAATATGGGACTCATGGAGGAGAGAAAAATAAAATATAGATCTACTGTGAAATGCAAGAACTATATATATGTACAACTGAAATTATGTTAGGAGTTTTTATGAAAGGATCCAGATGCATAGACTATTGAGACCATAAAAGGGTATTACATGACATACGAACATGTGTAGATGATTGATGGTGATAATGACATGGTGGAAAATGTAAATGTTATTGATGAAAATGCAGGAAACAAGGGGAAGGTGAATGATAGGCAATAAGTAAACAGGTGATGGTCAGTGTAGTGGAGAAGGTAAGTACTAATGGTGGCTAGACAATGGGAGTACTGTAGGCAGGGGAAAAATGAAGGTGCTGACTATTGTGAAGGAACATGTTATGCTCAGGCTGCTGCAAGCAGCGCTGTAGCATACAGATGGGTAAGGTGTTGGAGTGCAAAGCACAATAGCGGGCTGGGAATGGAATTGATGGGCAAACATGTTATGCTCAGACTGCTGCAAAACAGCACTGTAGCCGTGAGAGGTGTGCTGTTGTAAAAGGTAAGTGGGTGTTGCCAAGTGTACCGATTACAGTATGTGAGTGAAAACAACAAGACATGCTGTGGAAAATAGTGAGCTATGCTATAGACAATGTTGTGAAAACAGCAAATGATGCCACAGGCAATCCTGAGAAGACAACTAATAATGTGATGAGAACACTACTGAAGGTACTAACCGACATATGTTTAAACTACATATTAATGTGGAAGCACTAATGAAAGGATACATGGAGCGATGATGTCAATCGTGTATCCAAGGAATAAACAGAACGATTTAAATGGTATTGAGTGAACAGATCTTAAACAATTTAACAGTATGATGAACCCGAAAATGGGAGGGAATATTGAGACAGAAAATGAACTGATTCCTGTCATGACCATGGATGTAGATATTTACAAGGTGGCTAAAAACAGTGGATTTTCTAGGGAAATGGCTGAGACTGATGTTATAAAGTGGACTGAAGGGGATGCTAGCCACAAAGGGTGACCATAGTGTTGCTAAAATGGGCAACACTTGGGTTGTTGAAAAGGTAAATTACAGCAACTGTGAGCTTACAGTAAAACTCATAATTGAAGGAGGGCTGATGGTGACAGGTGGGTTTCAGCAATGCCCAACATTGCTGCAGGTAAACGAATGTTGCAACAATGCGTGGCATTGTATGATCATCGCAAAATTTTTCCTCTCGTAATATTCCCTCTCTTCCTTCTCTTTTCCTTTTCTAACCTCTATTTTCCTCCTTTTTGAAGGGAGAAGAATAAAAGAAAGAAAAGAGAAAGAGAAGAGAAAAGAAAGAAGAGAGAAGAGAGAAGAGAGAGGAATTCTTTTGTGGGTTTTCACTTGACCTTGATTTGAAAAATATTTAGAAATTTAACTCACCTCCGTTTTGAAAATTATTGCGGGAAAATGGAGAGACGGGATTCGCTCGTCGGTACGAGGTTTGACCGTTCCTGGCGCCTTTACCAAAGGTAATCTAACCAAGGATCGAATCTATGCCTTTTGCTTTGCCTAAATATAATCTAAGAATTTATTCTAACTCTAAATGCACAAAGAATCATGCTTGTGCAATGCAAGGATGTATGTTCTTTTGAAAATTGATTTAGAAATTTCCAAGTATTCTAAGATGAACTTGGTAAAGGAGTGAAGAAATGATCTAACTTAGAACTTGAGATAGATCAGAGAAATTCTAAGTCTTTGAAGTAAATCAGAGTTTGGAAGAGTAAATGAGAAGGAATGACTTGAAGCTTTAAAATGAAAGGAAATGAAGTTTCAAAGTCAGAAATGGACTTTGAATTTGAACTTTGAATTTAGGAAAGGAAATGAATACTTGATATGGAATTGAATTTAGATTTTGAAGTTTGAAATTTAGAAAGGATCTGGGAAAATTAAATGGTATTTAAGAACAGAAATGGATTTAGGAAGTTCAAATGAGATCTGGAAAGGGCTTTGGGTTTGAAATCTAGAATTGGGAATGAGATTGGATCTTTAAAAATGAATTTGGATTTTGGAATCTGAGATCCAAAGTGAAATTGGATTCTGGATCCTAAAATGGAATTGGATCTGAAGTCTGAGATCCAAAGTAGAACTGGGTTCTGGATCCTAGAATGGATTTGGATATGAAATCTTAGACCTAAATACAGAATTGGGTTCTGGATCCTAAGATAGGTTTTGGATCTGAAATCTGAGATCCAAATGTAGAATTGGATTCTGGATCCTAAAATGGATTTGAATCTGAGGCCTGAGATCCAATGTGGAAGTTGGGTTCTTGATCCTAAAATAGATTTGGATCTGAAGTCTGAGATTCAAATATAGAGTTAGACTCTGGATCCTAAGATGGATTTGGATCTGAAGTCTGAGATCTGATATGAATGTTGAATCCTGGATCCTAAAATGAGTTTGGAGTTTGTTAAATTCAGAAGATGAATCAAGAACTTTCAAATTTAAAAAAATGAAATTTAGAATTTGAATCTTGAATATACAAATGAATTTCAAAGTCAAATTAGACCTTCAATTTTGAAGTTTGAATTTGAAATTTAGAAGATGAAGGGAATCTCAAAGTTAAATTGAACTTTGGATTTGATTTGGAGTATTTGAACATAAATGAACTTGGAATTTCAAAGTCAAATTGAGCTTTGAAATCTGTTTTGAATTTGAATATAAAAGGAATTTGAAATCTCAAAGTTAGATTGAACTTTGAGATTTAAAAATGAAATAGAATTTTGGAAATTGAAAGAATGAATTGAATTTGAATAAGATTTAATCTGAGAAATGAAGAAGAAGAATCACTTGGAATATTGAAAAGGAAAATTTGAAAATATGATGCAATTCTATCCTATATGATGAATGAATTTAAAGATTTTGAAATTGGATTTTTGAAAAGCTATTTCATTCTTTAGATAAATTAAAATAAGATTGAAGATATAATACATCCTTGACTATGGTCATTGAATATATTATATAATAATCTATATTTAAATTCAGGTGAAGAATGAAACACATTTTTGTTTTTTTATAGAGTTTTAAAATAAAATTAATTCTCAATATACCCTGACTATGGCCATTGATACATATATTGAATTAATTTTAAGTTAAACTCTGATAAAAGATGAAATATTTGAAAATATGATGATTTTTTAAAACGGATCCAGTGTGGATCCAGTGTTATTTTATAAATGATAAAAAACCTAAGTCTTGTTTACATCCTGACTATGGCCATTGATGTAAATCATCAACTTAGGATTAATTACCTCTTACGAAGTGGTGCACGTGCCATTCGTGTTTCACCATTTGTGAGAATTTGAAAAATAAAGGTAAAAAGCATGAAAACAAGCAATTCATGGTATTTACAATGCTCATTCATTCTATCTAAAACTGGAAATATAAATTCTCATTTAAAATCTAACTATTACATCATATAAAATCGAATTCACAACTCCAAGTAATGATATTTTCCATATATTCCCTGCAAAACACTCAGTTAGTATGAAAACAGAGGAGAATTCACATATATCGTATTTAATTTCAAAGATACGAATTATGAAACATTCATATACTTACCTTGTGCTTAATACCTCAACAAAATAATGTAGGTGATGCAAGGCATGGAAGGGTAGCCATTCAGTGTATTTGTATATATATACGTATGTATATATATATACCTGTATATACATGTATATATATATATTTACATGTATATATGTTTACATATATATATATATATACATGTATATATATATGTATGTATATATACATATAATATGAATGTAGAATAGGTGATTGATGAAATGATGAGGATATATGTTGTGGTAGTGGCAAGGGATGGAGGAATATGTAAATGAAGCCACTGGGGATATGTTGTAACAATGCAAGATGAGGTGCAAATGTAGCAAATGAAGTTTAGGTGCAGAAGTGCTAATTACAGGAAAACACAAGATACTAGTGCAGTGGTGTGGTAAGTGAATAAATGGTGTTATGTGAGTAAAGGTGGTTTATAAGAAATGCAAATGTGAAAGCATGTGTGGCTGAAAGGAGGGTACAGTGGATATATGATGTCACTATAACTAGTGCCAAGAGGCGGCTGGTGGATGTGGAAGCATACGGATGGGAAGGTGAATGCAGTGGCAAAATGTTGCATAGCTGGAGCTATGGGTTGTGTACAGGGGAAGTGCAGGAATACAGCAATAGCTGTACAGGTGAATAGCAGCATAGCTGCCAGAAGGTGGGATGTAAAGTAAGCAAAAGGTAATGGACAGCTGGGGTGCAGAGCATGTGGGTATTGGGGAGGCTGATATTGAATAGTGTGTTTTGCAGTGAATGCTTACAACATATGCAGATGTGGCTAACAGGTGAGTGGAAATGTGCAGGGAAACTGAATGCAAGAGATATGTATATGCAGCAGTGGACAATGTACATGATGAAACTGCGGAAATGAGACACAATTAATTAAACAAAGTATAAATACACAGAAACTAATCTATCATGGTATATGAAAGAGTAGATTGATGTTTAATGAATGTCATAATAAATGCAAATTACAATATATGATGTGGCCAATATGCGAAAGACTAACCTATGTAATGTATTTAATATGTAAAACTAAACATATGTAATATATAACTAACACATGAGATATATCCATTATGCACAAACCAACACATATGCAATGGGGCGAATCATGATGGGTGAATCAAGGTGATTTTGTCATTTGCCCTTTTTAGAATGGTGTTTTCAAGATCCCATATACAACAAGATTATACCCACTTAAATTTCTACTAACCTTAGGCTGTCCAGTATGAGCTTCCTTGTTATTATATGCTTGTTTGGATTAGGGACCCTTTCCAGGACAATAACACGAATCTCTAATTTACCTGAGTTTGGCTGAAAGCAAATGGTATTGAATTCCTTGGTCTCTGGAAAGCTCAATATGTATGGTACACAGGCAGTGATGAGAGTCTTGGCGCATGACATTGTTCTTTTTGTCAGCTCTATGACACTCCTGCTTTTTATCTGTTGTAGCTAATGTTTGCCTGAGCCATTTCCATATCTTGGTAACTGTTTTGTAGATGTGGTAAATCGATAACAGCTTGATTTCAATATGCCGGTTCCTGTGAAATGGTCCTTACTGACAAAACAGGAAAACCCTTTACTGGTGCGCCATCTTAGTGCTTGCAGTAAATAAACTTGGATTCACATTGATGCGAATTTTAGGCCCATAAGAATCAGTATCATGAAGATAAAGAAGAAAAAAAAATTTGTACATTATCTAACAAGAGATGTCATACTATAGCAGGGTGAATGATTCAAGCTTAAATTTACAGCTCTCCAAACGATTAGCTCCCAATAACATCATATAAACACGTCAATTTTCAGAAGCATGATCCCAGGTTCAGAAAATGCAATAGACATAGAGGTGATTGGGTTACATCATATGGGCGATCTGCATAAAACCAACGAGTTGAAAACAAAACATCTTTTCAGCAAGTCCAGTAAATAGAACCAGCTCTGCATTTTGCCACAACTCCAGTCTTGGTTTTTGAAGTGGCAGGTAAATGGTAAATCAAGGACCTGATCTAAAAAAAAAGAAAAATCCATTTGCACTAATCGAAAATCTATTGGGCAAACAGAGAACATTCAGAAACACAAGGTTAATGAAGAAATTTTCTGCAGAAAGGCCATGCACCGGACCTTGTACCGTGCTTTATGGTATCCTCACAGCGATTCAAGAATGAAATCCACGAGTTAGGCATTGTTGCTGCAAAATTCCCTGAATGAAAATGGAATTGGCCTCCTGCAATCCACTACTATTGATGCCCCACAATCCCAGATCGAATTGACTTCTGATCTCAGGAAGCCGAGGGCATAGTGTTGCATGAAATCGATAAACATGGGAAACCAATACAATATCTATTAGCCTGGATATGGTTTTCGATCCTTCCCTTGAGTTACCCCTAGATGGCTGCTGCGTAACGCAAGTCAGACATTTCTGATTTATCACTTATACTCTGAACACCAGATGGTGGAGAACCAACAGAAACGACTTGCTTATACGATGGGGATGGATGTCCAGCAAGCAACGGCATTGATGAATGAGTCAATCCAAGACACAATGGCACCGATAGTGATGCAGTGACACTAATACTAATCTACCATGCTTAGTGTGATGTATGAGATGAAGCCTAGAATATAAATCTAAAGCTAGAATGAGTATATAAGTTCAGAAATGGAAATTGAAAGTTATGTATATAAAAAAAAAAATTAGATATAACAAATGCTTAGGGACGAAGGGATTCAGAGATAATTAGCAAAAGGGGAAGAACATGATGTTGGAAAAATACTGAATCTAATATGCAATGAATGCAAATGAATACAGGGAGCTCGGCAATCAATGAAAAGAAAAGAAGAAGGGGAAAAAAATACAAAATAGAATAAGATCAGAAAGAAACTGTGGGAACATGAACGTTCCATTTAATGTTGCACAGGGATGGGTCAAGATTGCATAAGCAATTGGACACCACCATTGGTGCGTAAATGGGACCAAGATCAGAAGAAAAAAAAACTGAAAGGAAAATAAAACGTAAGAGATGAATGCTTACCAGATTCGTTGATCGAAGGAGGAACTGATTGCTGCAGGGAGTTTGGAAGAGGGAGGATAGCTCTCTTCAGCAGCTTCAGGAAAGACCAAGGAGATGCACTAGAGGAAAAGGGTCGATTGATAAAATGGAAGAAACCAGAAAATGAAAGAAGAAGAAAGAGATCCGAAAGGAATCGTCAAGTGGTGAGGTAAGGATACGATGGAGACGGATCCCTAATCCTCCTGCATGCTCTTTCTTTTAAAGGAGAAGCAGAGGATTCCAGAGAAGAATATGGTTGGAGATGGAGGGCCATCCAACAAGGAAGATGGTGATGGAGGGTGAGAACGGGAGTGGCCGTTGCAGTTTTTTTTTCAAATTCCCAAGAAGGGTCGCCTTTTCAGAACTTTTCTAAAAAAAAGATTTTCATTTTCAAAAGGAGGTTTTAAAAGAGGGTTTTAACAAAAATAGTTTTCAAGAAAAGGTTTCAATTTGCATATTTTTCTGAATTTTTGGAATTTTTCTATTGTTTCCTTTTTTTATTTTCTTATTTTTTGTTCTTTTCTTTTTAAACATATATTTGTAAAAACAAAACTCTAAAACTAAGAAAATTAATGCTAATTTTACAAAATTTTAAAATATTCATAAAAGAAAGGTTTTTCTGAAAAATCAGGGTTATCTTGAGGAAAATTTCTTTAGAAGAATGGGTTTTGACCCAAGTATTGAGGAAATGTTAAAGTTTTGACACTCGAATAGAGAAATACAATGTGATGGATCCAAACAGATGTCAGATGAATTATCTGAGCTATATAAAAAAACTATTTTTGGTATTTTCTGTAATTTTAATTTAAAATTTGGACGATGAGACTCAGATTTGGATATGGACAATGGATCCAGATCCGAAATCAATTTAAACATATAAAATGAATTTAATTTCAGTAAAACTTGAGAAATGAACTGAAATTTAGATTTAAAAGTGGCTCAATTGCTCAGAAAATGATGTCAGGGGCAAAAAGGGGATATTTAAAAGATTTTGAAAAATTTGGGGTGTTCACAGATGCCCCTCTTTGCTACTAAGCCGGTTGAAAGCCGAGCTTAGTGGCAAAGATAACACTCCAAATTTTGAAAATGCCCCAGTCAGCAGATCTGAACTGGGTGTGGAAGAATTTATTTGAAAGACATGGTTTTTCAGGTTTTAATACTTTATCCTTGAATGGCTTGAGGGGGACGAAATCCTCGAAAATGATATGACTGAATAGATAGAAATGAGGAAATCGTGATGGGACTTTAAGTAAAGGTCCTGAAAATGGTGAAGGATTTTGATCAAGTCACATGAGCGAGGCGAGATCAATCTTTTGGAACGACGCAGGTTTAGCCCTTAACCTGGATGGGACGAAGATATCTCAAGATAATCTGAATGGAGAAAGGAATATATGGGGACTTTGATGGGACATTTTTAGCAAATGTCTCATGAGATGAAACTCGAATGGGGTCCTGTCCTGAATGGATATACAAAGCATGGATTCCTCGATGGGAAGAGCCATGATGGGACTGGAGGAAGACACCTCGTCGAAACGAGACTCAGGTTTAACCCAAACCTGAAAAAGGAAGATACCTCGATGCACGAAGTTCAGGCTTAACCCTTAACCTGAAGGGGACGACCATATGGAATCCTCGAGTGAAGAGACCATGATGAGACCTTCGGAGTTTGGACAAACAAATCCAAAAGGGGTTTGCGAAAGGAGGAAGGAAATGGGGTTCCCTAAAGCTTTGAAAAAGAGGATGAACTTGGGCGTCTCATTGCTGAGACTGAAAATAGCTTTTGAATTTAATGACCTTTCGCAGAAAATACAGGTTTTGACCCTTAACCTGAGTGGGAACAACCATACGGATTTCTCGAAACCGTGATGGGACAGGAGAGATACTTCAGCTGAATGAGGCAACTCTTCTGGAATGTGAGAGATGGAAAATAAGGAGATGTGAGGAAAAATGAATGATGAATAAGGTAACAGGAGGCGAATCTTTCGATGGAGTAAAAGATGAATAAGGCGAACCTCTTATCAAGGAGACGAATCTCTTGACAAGGCGAAAGATGGAACAAGACAAATCCTTTGGACAGGAGAAGGTGAGAGCGAAAATATGAAGATGGCAATCCTTTTAGCAAGGAGAAGGTAAAATATGAAGATATGAAGATGGCAATAGTAAGGAGAAGGCGAAATGTGAAATATGAAGAAGGCAATCCTTTTAAAAAGGAGAAGGCAAGATATGAAATATGAAGGAGGCAATCCTTTTGGTAAGGAGAAGGCGAAATGTGAAATATGAAGAAGGCAATCCTTTTAATAAGGAGAAGGCAAAATGTAAGATATGAAGAAGGCAATCCTTTTGTTAAGGAGAAGGCAAAATGTAAGATATGAAGAAGGCAATCCTTTTAACAAGGGGAAGGCAAAATGTAAGATATGAAGAAGGCAATCCTTTTAACAAGGAGAAGGCAAGTCTCTTCGACAAAGCGAAAGACGAGGAAGGCAATCATTTAATCAAGGAGAAAGGCAAATCTTTTGACAACGCAAAAGACGGGAAAGGCGATCCTTTTATCAAGGAGAAGACGAGTCTCTCGACAAAGAGAAAGACGAAGAAGGCAATCCTTTTATCAAGGAGAAGGCGAGTCTCTCGACAAAGCGAAAGACGAGGAAGGCAATCCTTTTATCAAGGAGAAGGCGAGTCTCTCGACAAAGCGAAAGACGAGGAAGGCAATCCTTTTATCAAGGAGAAGGCGAGTCTCTCGACAAAGCGAAAGACGAGGAAGGCAATCCTTTTATCAAGGAGAAGGCGAGTCTCTCGACAAAGCGAAAGACGAGGAAGACAATCCTTTTATCAAGGAGAAGGCGAGTCTTTCGACAAAGCGAAAGACGGAGAAGGCAATCCTTTCATCAAGGAGAAGGCGAGTCTGAAGAAGGCGATCCTCTTATCGAGGAGAAGGCGAATCTCTCGACAAAGCGAAAGACGGAGAAGGCAATCCTTTTATCAAGGAGAAGGCGAGTCTCTTGACAAAGCGAAAGACGGAGAAGGCAATCCTTTTATCAAGGAGAAGGCAAGTCTCTCGACAAAGCGAAAGACGAGGAAGGCAATCCTTTTATCAAGGAGAAGGCGAGTCTCTCGACAAAGCGAAAGACGGAGAAGACAACACCAAGATGTATCAAAACAGATGTTAAGTTCTTTATTTCTTTATCAGGAAAGCTGGAAAATTTTGCCAAAATGATAACATTTATAGTTGTTTCAAGGTAATTGAAGGTAAGCACTTTTGAAAGATGTTTCCTCTTCCACCTAGAGTATTACCCCCAATTAGGTTAACTCTATAGAATTCAGAATCAAAGTCAAATTTTGTTGTTGGTTTTTCTTCAAAGATGCTATCCATTTCCTTGTTATAAAAGGAGAGGAGATATTTTTAACTTCATAAAAGCAATTAAATGAAAGGATATTGATAGAAGAATTTCACATAGGTAAAGAAGATTCTTTGCAGTTTGGGCAGTTTGATATCCTGGGCATTTTCCCATGATGATCTTTTTGCACTCTTTTGAGTCACAGGGCTTTCTTGGTTTTTTACATCATCCTTCATTTTGGAGATGTCCTGACTTTTCTCTCTTTTTCGGGGAAGGGTACGTCACAAACTCCTTCATCTTGGAGATGTTTCGATCCTTCTTTTATCTCAGGGATTATATATGATGGTATTGGCTCAAAGGTCTTTAGATGATAGCTGGAATCAAATATCTTTTAGGGTTTGTCGGTAGGTCCATCACATCCGCCTTCATCTCAACGGTGATCCGAACTTTCCCTGGAAGGATCTGTCACAAACTCCGTCATCTTGGAGATGTTTCAAATCTTCTTTGGCCCCGGGGGTCTACTTGCTTAATTCGCCTTCATCTTGACGACAATTGAGAGATCCCTTTTGCGGATATTTGATTGCAACTATGAAGGACTGAGGATATACATGGATTGGGTAGGTCCTTTTCTGACTGCCCAGGATATTTCCACTGTCTTACTGCCAAAGAATAATCTTTAAGAATGTGCCATAGCTACGACCAATATCAGCTAATTTTATGACTCTTCAACATCATTGAATATTTCCTTTACCAGTCATATCAAAGATTTTTCTTCGTCCTCTTGGTTGATCAACAGAAAATTTAAAGTTTTGAGCCTTTCTTCACAGAAGTTTCACCCTTTTGGAAGGAATACTAAGGAGATTTTGAGGAAATTCTTTATGTAATAAAAGTTTGAGATCAACAACTATTTTATGGCAATTTGGCAAGATATTCTTGAAATCCTTGATGACAAAACCTTTGCTTAACATCAAATTTTGACATATCAGTGGGATTCTGGGGAAGAATCCAACATGAGGCTGAATTCTGAAGGTAAATGTAAATTTGAAGTTCTGAAGGTAAGCTTCACATAAAACAGGATTTTGAAGGTAAGCCTTTGAAAGAATATCTGAATCAGGGCTCGGATTCTACAAGGAAAATAGGGAAATTTTAAAACTCGAGTTTTTAAAGGAAAACTGGAAGGTTCGAGTCGGGGCTCAAATCTCAAGGAAAAACTTGAACATTTCATTTATTGAAGGCAAGAAAACTCGAGATAAAACTCAAATCTTCGAAGGAAAGCAGGAAAGTTTGAGTTAGAGCTCGAATCAAAATTTTGAAGTTTCATTTACTGAAGGCAAGAAAACTTGAGATAAAACCCAAATTTTTCGAAGGAAAGCAGGAAAGTTTGAGTCAGGGCTCAAATCGAAATTTTGAAGGTTTATTTATTGAAGGCAAGAAAACTTGAGATAAAACCTAAATGAAGGAAAAGTAGGAAAATTCGAGTCAGGGCTCGAATCTTAAAGGAAGACTTGGAAAGTTCTTTTATTAAAGAAAACTCGAGATAAAACTCAAATTTTCGAAGGGAAGTAGGAAGGTTCGAGTCAGGGCCCGAATCTCAAAGGAATACTTGAAAGTTTTTTTAGATTTTTGAAGGAAAGAAAACTCGAGTTAAGACCCAAATTTTCAAAGGAAAGCTAGAAAATTCGAGTCAGGGCTCGAATCTTAGGGAAAGAGTTGGAAGTTCGAGTCGAAACTCGAATCTAAAAGGAGAATTTGATGAGAAGGGATAGAAATTGATGGAAGATTGACAGAATTTGAGGAAAATTGAGGAAAGATTGTGACCTGAGGGCCAACTGATCGGTCAGCCAAACACTAGCACGAGTGCTAGGCTTACCTGTATGAATTTTTCAAAAATGCCCCAGTGTAAGTACTGGGTTTTCTGATGGAGATTTGAAGAAAAAGGGGACACCGACATTCTTTAAGATACTTGAGATTTGAGCGAGAATGATTGTCGGTGTTTTCAGGATTTTCCCTTATCCTGAAGGGGAAAATGAAATAGACATTTGATGAGAATTTAGAAAGGAATGATTCAGGTTTACCCCTTAACCAGAAAGGGGAGAAGAATAAAATTTATAAAAATGGAGAAGAAGAAAGGAAAGAAATTTTGAAAATTTATTTTAGAAAAGAATTATCACAGGTAGCACTGTTGCTCCTATGAGGGGTTTCAGGATTATCCCTTATCCTGAATAGGAAAAAGAATAAAATTTAAAGAGATTTAATAAAGGAAAATTGATATAAATCTAGAAAATCAATAAAGATTGGCAAAACTTGTATTTACAAAAGAATCCTCATAGGTAGCATTATTGCTCCTATGAGGGGTTTTAGGATTTTCCCTTATCCTGAATGGGAACACCTCGGACAACGAGGGTCAGGTTTATCCCTTAACCTGAGGGGGGAAATGAAATAGACATTTGATGAGAATTTAGAAAGGAATGATTGAGGTTTACCCCTTAACCTGAAAGGGGAGAAGAATAAAATTTATAAAAATGGAGAAGAAGAAAGGAAAGAAATTTTGAAAATTTATTTTGGAAAAGAATTCTCACAGGTAGCACTGTTGCTCCTATGAGGGGTTTCAGGATTATCCCTTATCCTGAATGGGAAAAAGAATAAAATTTAAAGAGATTTAATGAAGGGAAATTGATATAAATCTAGAAAATCAATAAAGATTGACAAAACTTGTATTTACAAAAGAATCCTCATAGGTAGCATTATTGCTCCTACGAAGGGTTTCAGGATTTTCCCTTATCCTGAATGGGAACACCTCGGACAACGAGGGTCAGGTTTATCCCTTAACTTGAGGGAGAAAATAAGAATAAAGGAAATACCTCATGGGAAAGAGGCATCAGGTTTATCCCTTAACCTGAAAGGGTAAAGAATTGATAAAATTTAATAGAATTGAGGAAATATTGCTAAACTTGATAAAACTTGATAAAATTGATGTAAACTTGATAAAAATATGAATAAAATGAGTGAAACTGATGAAGATATCAAAATTAACTGAAAAGTTATAAGATTTAAAAGAAAAAGGAGTTTTTCTGATCCTGCCTGCATATGGGATCTTGAAAGGAAAATTTTTATTTAAAAGATAAATGAGAAATCATTTTGGGAGAAGAAAAATCCACCATAAGAAGAATGATCAGCGCGAGATCTGATCCTTTAAATCAAACATGAGAGATCATCATGAGGGTTAATTTTTGAAGGCAATGGTTTTGAATACCTAATTTTGAAGAAGAAGATCAACAATAGATCTGATTTCTAAAAATAACAGTTCGAAATTGATAATAAGATCAATACAAGGATTGATCTTTGAAGATATTGTTTTAAAACCAATCTTGGAAGATAAGACCAACACAGGGGTTGATCTTTGAATATAATGATTTAAAACCCATTTTTGGCAGATAAGACCAATGCAAGGATCGATCTTTGAATATGATGATTTATAACCCATTTTGGAAGATAAGATCAACGCGGGGGTTGATCTTTAAATATAATGGTTTGAAAAACCACTTTTGGAAAATATGATCAACACAAGTTTTGAGATCTATTTTTGGAAGATAAAACCAACACAAGGGTTGATCCCTCAATGCAATGTTTCAAAACCTATTTTGGAAAACATGATCAACACAAGGGTTGATTTTTCAATGCCATGGCTCGAAAACCTATCTTTGAAAACATGATCAACACGAGGGTTGATTTTTGACAAAGGTTGGACTAATAGAATATTCAAACTCTTTGATCATAAAGAAGACCTTTTGAAATTTCATGATTTTTTTGAAAAAGCCCTCATAGGTAATATCATTTCTCTCATGAAGCCCTCATAGGTAATATCATTTCTCTCATGAATGATGTCAGGATTAGTCCCGCATTCTGAAAAGAATAGGAGTTTAAATGCGGTTTTAACAGAAGCCGATGAAGAGATTTTTGAAATATAGATTTTCAAAAGCAAATGCCCCTATGTGACAGATGAAGAAATTATTGTGATATTAGAGATATAAAGGAAAGTTGACATTTCATTGACGAGCAAAACTGATAACAAAGAACTGAAATATTTACAAGTATTTTGACCAAAAGGTCACAAAAAGGACTGAGCTGACTGACCCCCTACAAGGTGACTGGCAAAAAGGGGAGAAAAGTAGGAGAATTCTGGCATCTTCAGTCTTCTGAGTAGCCGGGGAGAGACTTGGTCATGACGGCTAGGTCATCTTCCTCTTCGTCTTCAACAAAGAGACTCTTGTCGACGCAATCCTGAAAAATATTTTTGAAGACGAAGCAGTGATCGGTGTCATGCCCCACTGCTCGATGGAATTTGCAGAACTGATTTGTGAACCTTCCCATGACCGTGGGAGGATCCGCGACTTTTGGGAGTTTAACCAATCCTTTGGCCAACATGAATTCAAGGGCTTCTTCGAGCGTTTGCTTCAGAGGAGTGAACTCACGATCATTACTCCAACCTTCGCGCTTTATCTTTTCCTTTTGTGGAAAGTTAGGCTGAGACGACTTGTTATTCTGCTTGGAAGACTTTTCCCTTTGAGCTGCGCCGTGGTTCTGACCATTCTTGCTGTCATTTCTGTTTCTTCTGTTGCTATCAAGATCATCGCCAGAGGTATCAACTGCATGAGTGAACTGCGCTTTCTTCTTCTGGCCTTGAATGCTTTTGGCCAGAGGCATGCCCTCGTAAAGCCCGCTTTCTATTCCTGCCTCGAGCCATTCGGCTTGCTCAATCAACTTAATAAAGGATTTTGCCGGAGAAGTGGCAATGAGGCTTCTCAGAGGCTGAGAGAAATTGCTGAGGATTATTTACAATGCATGCTCCTCTAGAATGGGTACTTTCATCTTATTACAGGTGCTTCTCCACCTATGGATGAATTCTCCTGCTCTTTCAGTCTCATTCTGCTTTAAGTTGTAAAGGTGATTGAGCATTGGTGAAACCTCAGTATTGAATAAGAAGCGCTCAATGAACAAATTGACTACCTTATCGAACTCTCGTAGTTCGATAGGATTGATGTGGTCAGCATACCACCTGGCTGCTATACCCTCCAGACTGCGGGGAAACCAGATGAACAATGCTCGATTTTCTTTTCTGAAACGGCTGCATTCTGCATAAAATGTGGCTAAATGGGCTTTAGGGTTTCCAGTCCCGTCAAATTTGAGAAACTTGCGAGGAAGATTCTCCAGGTTATCATCCCCATCTAGACCATCGTAAAAATCCTCGACGGTGTAAGTCTGCTTGCCCTTACCCTTGGCTTGAATGTCCTTGATTGCTCGATTCATATCCTTCATCTGCTTGCTCATCAGATCCTCTGCTGGAGCCTCAGACTTGGGCTTGTTGACGGATTCAGGCTCTTCTGCAGCTATTTTGACAGACTGCCTTGGAAAATTCTGTTTATAGACAATCTGCTCTTCTTCTTCTGATTCTTCCTCGACTGACTCTGATTCTTCCGAAGTAGTGTCCGGTTGTACCTTCTTCCTGATGATTCTGACTTGCTTTTTTACAGGCTTCTTCCTCAGCTTGCTTTTAGGAACTGCCTCTTTCAACTTGGCCTCAGCTTGCTCTGACATCATCCTTGCCATCATCTTTTGGAACATATCATACATAGCGGGGTCAATGTCATCTTTCTTGTTCTGACCCTGTCCCCTGACTGATTTAGGAGAGCTCATCCCTTCTGCCTCACTGTCGCTGTGCTGAGGAATTGTTTCTTTTCCAACTCTAGTCTGAACCATTTTCAGATATCAGCGCTCTCTGTAGAGGAAAGTGGAGGTTTTAGACCAAAGAAACTTTTTTGAGAAGTTTTGACAAAAGGAAGGATTTAGGTTGAGATCTAAAAATTGTATCCCATTACTAGGGATTGAGTCGTCACAAAATTTGTGACAATTGCGTTGTTTACTCCACGAGGGAGAGTAACCAACTAAAAATATGAAAAAGAAAATATTATTTTGAAAAGGATATCTCTTGACGGAAAGAGATTTTTATGAAAATATAAACATGAATATAAAATCAGAAGAAAATAAGAGAAAAAATGAAATTTGAGAATAAATGGTAAAAATTTAAAATTTTGAAGAACTTGCAGGCAGGATCAGAAGAATTTTGAAGAATTTTTTTAGAAGAAGAAGAGAAAGAAAAATACACCTGGGTTTTAAAACAAAAGGAGAAATTTTGAAATATATATACCCAAGGTTTTGGAAAATATAAGGTAGACATATATATAAAATATCATACAATCACAGATATACAAGCAAAAGATGCACAACTAGCACTCCCTAAAGCTGACTCTATATGCAATATTTGAAATGGCTGGTAGGACCTTAATCCTAACTCTAAGATCTATATCATCTGATTCCAATCAAGGTATGCCGATATACTCAAGTCAAAACTCGAAGTACGTGGCATATAAAGATATCTCTTCGGTTCTAAGGTAATGGCTTCAAAACATCCTTGAGCACCTACCGATATACCTCTGACTATGGCCCTTAGGTACGTGGTAGGGGGCGCGAACCCAAATAAGTGGTACAGTTGTGAGGCTCTCTCCCAAACTATGGTTCAGTGAGACAGCCCAGCAACGTGAAGACCGGGACAAATATAGGTAGGGATGTTTTCAAAAACATGATCAACATGCAGAAAAAACCAGAAGGCTCTAATGCAAGTCCTAAAGAGATAGATTTAAATGAGAAGAAGCATACACTTGCATACATTGTTTACATCCAATCCCTAAAATTGAGGAGAGTTGTATTTAAGACCTAAATCTAATGAGAACATGGATAATCTCCTCAATATGGTCCTACCAAACCATACTTAGATCCTATATGCAATGATGTCAGCTTTAGGACAGAGTCTAGGCCCCTAAGGTTTGCATGGAAATAAAGCTAACATATGTTAGAATAAAGACTTAGATTATATAAAAGCAAAGCAAAGGCATAGATCCAACTGGACGAAGACAGGTCCGATCACGGTCGCCAAAACTGTGATCATCGCAAAATTTTTCCTCTCGTAATATTCCCTCTCTTCCTTCTCTTTTCCTTTTCTAACCTCTATTTTCCTCCTTTTTGAAGGGAGAAGAATAAAAGAAAGAAAAGAGAAAGAGAAGAGAAAAGAAAGAAGAGAGAAGAGAGAAGAGAGAGGAATTCTTTTGCGGGTTTTCACTTGACCTTGATTTGAAAAATATTTAGAAATTTAACTCACCTCCGTTTTGAAAATTATTGCGGGAAAATGGAGAGACGGGATTCGCTCGTCGGTACGAGGTTTGACCGTTCCTGGCGCCTTTACCAGGGGAATCGAACCAAGGATCGAATCTATGCCTTTTGCTTTGCCTAAATATAATCTAAGAATTTATTCTAACTCTAAATGCACAAAGAATCATGCTTGTGCAATGCAAGGATGTATGTTCTTTTGAAAATTGATTTAGAAATTTCCAAGTATTCTAAGATGAACTTGGTAAAGGAGTGAAGAAATGATCTAACTTAGAACTTGAGATAGATCAGAGAAATTCTAAGTCTTTGAAGTAAATCAGAGTTTGGAAGAGTAAATGAGAAGGAATGACTTGAAGCTTTAAAATGAAAGGAAATGAAGTTTCAAAGTCAGAAATGGACTTTGAATTTGAACTTTGAATTTAGGAAAGGAAATGAATACTTGATATGGAATTGAATTTAGATTTTGAAGTTTGAAATTTAGAATGGATCTGAGAAAATTAAATGGTATTTAAGAACAAAAATGGATTTAAGAAGTTCAAATGAGATCTGGAAAGGGCTTTGGGTTTGAAATCTAGAATTGGGAATGAGATTGGATCTTTAAAAATGAATTTGGATTTTGAAATTTGAGATCCAAAGTGAAATTGGATTCTGGATCCTAAAATGGAATTGGATCTGAAGTCTGAGATCCAAAGTAGAACTGGGTTCTGGATCCTAGAATGGATTTGGATCTGAAATCTTAGACCTAAATACAGAATTGGGTTCTGGATCCTAAGATAGGTTTTGGATCTAAAATCTGAGATCCAAATGTAGAATTGGATTCTGGATCCTAAAATGGATTTGAATCTGAGGCCTGAGATCCAATGTGGAAGTTGGGTTCTGGATCCTAAAATAGATTTGGATCTGAAGTCTAAGATCCAAATATAGAGTTAGACTCTGGATCCTAAGATGGATTTGGATCTGAAGTCTGAGATCCGATATGAATGTTGAATCCTGGATCCTAAAATGAATTTGGAGTTTGTTAAATTCAGAAGATGAATCAAGAACTTTCAAATTTAAAAAAATGAAATTTAGAATTTGAATCTTGAATATACAAATGAATTTCAAAGTCAAATTAGACCTTGAATTTTGAAGTTTGAATTTGAAATTTAGAAGATGAAGGGAATCTCAAAGTTAAATTGAACTTTGGATTTGATTTGGAGTATTTGAACATGAATGAATTTGGAATTTCAAAGTCAAATTGAGCTTTGAAATCTGTTTTGAATTTGAATATAAAATGAATTTGAAATCTCAAAGTTAGATTGAACTTTGAGATTTAAAAATGAAATAGAATTTTGGAAATTGAAAGAATGAATTGGATTTGAATAAGATTTGATCTGAGAAATGAAGAAGAAGAATCACTTGGAATTTTGAAAAGGAAATTTTGAAAATATGATGCAATTCTATCCTATATGATGAATGAATTTAAAGATTTTGAAATTGGATTTTTGAAAAGCTATTTCATTCTTTAGATAAATTAAAATAAGATTGAAGATATAATACATCCTTGACAATGGTCATTGAATATATTATATAATAATCTATATTTAAATTCAGGTGAAGAATGAAACACATTTTTGTGCTTTTATAGAGTTTTAAAATAAAATTAATTCTCAATATACCCTGACTATGGCCATTGGTACATATATTGAATTAATTTTAAGTTAAACTCTGATAAAAGATGAAATATTTGAAAATATGATGATTTTTTAAAACGGATCCAGTGTGGATCCAGTGTTATTTTGTAAAAGATAAAAATCCTAAGTCTTGTTTACATCCTGCCTATGGCCATTGATGTAAATCATCAACTTAGGATTAATTACCTCTTACGAAGTGGTGCACGTGCCATTCGTGTTTCACCATTTGTGAGAATTTGAAAAATAAAGGTAAAAAGCATGAAAACAAGCAATTCATGGTATTTACAATGCTCACTCATTCTATCTAAAACTGGAAATATAAATTCTCATTTAAAATCTAACTATTACATCATATAAAATCGAATTCACAACTCCAAGTAATGATATTTTCCATATATTCCCTGCAAAACACTCAGTTAGTATGAAAACAGAGGAGAATTCACATATATCGTATTTAATTTCAAAGACACGAATTATGAAACATTCATATACTTACCTTGTGCTTAATACCTCAACAAAATAATGTAGGTGATCCAAGGCATGGAAGGGTAGCCATTCAGTGTATTTGTATATATATATATATACGTATGTATATATATACATGTATATATATATATTTACATGTATATATATGTCTATATATATATATATATATATATATATATATATATATGTATATATACATATAATATGAATGTAGAATAGGTGATTGATGAAATGATGAGGATATATGTTGTGGTAGTGGCAAGGGATGGAGGAATGGGTAAATGAAGCCACTGGGGATATGTTGTAACAATGCAAGATGAGGTGCAAATGTAGCAAATGAAGTTTAGGTGCAGAAGTGCTAATTACAGGAAAACACAAGATACTAGTGCAGTAGTGTGGTAAGTGAATAAATGGTGTTATGTGAGTAAAGGTGGTTTATAAGAAATGCAAATGTGAAAGCATGTGTGGCTGAAAGGAGGGTACAGTGGATATATGATGTCACTATAACTAGTGCCAAGAGGCGGCTGGTGGATGTGGAAGCATACGGATGGGAAGTTGAATGCAGTGGCAAAATGTTGCATAGCTGGAGCTATGGGTTGTGTACAGGGGAAGTGCAGCAATACAGCAATGGTTGTACAGGTGAATAGCAACATAGCTGCCAGAAGGTGGGATGTAAAGTAAGCAAAAGGTAATGGACAGCTGGGGTGCAGAGCATGTGGGTATTGGGGAGGCTGATATTGAATAGTGTGTTTTGCAGTTAATGCTTACAACATATGCAGATGTGGCTAACAGGGAAACTGAATGCAAGAGATATGTATATGCAGCAGTGGACAATGTACATGATGAAACTGCGGAAATGAGACACAATTAATTAAACAAAGTATAAATACACAGAAACTAATCTATCATGGTATATGAAAGAGTAGATTAATGTTTAATGAATGTCATAATACATGCAAATTACAATATATGATGTGGCCAATATGCGAAAGACTAACCTATGTAATGTATTTAATATGTAAAACTAAACATATGTAATATATAACTAACACATGAGATATATCCATTATGCACAAACCAACACATATGCAATGGGGCGAATCATGATGGGCGAATCAAGGTGATTTTGTCATTTGCCCTTTTTAGAATGGTGCTTTCAAGATCCCATATACAACAAGATTATACCCACTTAAATTTCTACTAACCTTAGGCTGTCCAGTATGAGCTTCCTTGTTATTATATGCTTGTTTGGATTAGGGACCCTTTCCAGGACAATAACACGAATCTCTAATTTACCTAAGTTTGGCTGAAAGCAAATGGTATTGAATTCCTTGGTCTATGGAAAGCTCAATATGTATGGTACATATGCATTGATGAGAGTCTTGGCGCATGACATTGTTCCTTTTGTCAGCTCTATGACACTCCTGCTTTTTATCTGTTGTAGCTAATGTTTGCCTGAGCCATTTCCATATCTTGGTAATTGTTTTGCAGATGTGGTAAATCGATAACAGCTTGATTTCAATATGCCGGTTCCTGTGAAATGGTCCTTACTGACAAAACAGGAAGCCCCTTTACTGGTGCGCCATCTTAGTGCTTGCAGTAAATAAACTTGGATTCACATTGATGCGGATTTTAGGCCCATAAGAATCAGTATCATGAAGATAAAAAAGAAAAAAAAAACTGTACATTATCTAACAAGAGATGTCATACTATAGCAGGGTGAATGATTCAAGCTTAAATTTACAGCTCTCCAAACGATTAGCTCCCAATAACATCATATAAACACGTCAATTTTCAGAAGCATGATCCCAGGTTCAGAAAATGCAATAGACACAGAGGTGATTGGGTTACATCATATGGGCGATGTGCATAAAACCAACAAGTTGAAAACAGAACATCTTTTCAGCAAGTCCAGTAAATAGAACCAGCTCTGGATTTTGCCACAACTCCAGTCTTGGTTTTTGAAGTGGCAGGTAAATGGTAAATCAAGGACCTGATCTAAAAAAAAAGAAAAATTCATTTGCACTAATCGGAAATCTATTAGGCAAACAGAGAACTTTCAGAAACACAAGGTTAATGAAGAAATTTCCTGCAGAAAGGACATGCACCGGACGTTGTACCGTGCTTTATGGTATCCTCACAGCAATTCAAGAATGAAATCCACGAGTTAGGCATTGTTGCTGCAAAATTCCCTGAATGAAAATGGAATTGGCCTCTTGCAATCCAGTACTATTGATGCCCCACAATCCCAGATCGAATTGACTTCTGATCTCAGGAAGCCGAGAGCATAGTGTTGCATGAAATCGATAAACATGGGAAACCAATACAGTATCTATTAGCCTGGATATGGTTTTCGATCCTTCCCTTGAGTTACCCCTAGATGGCTGCTGCGTAACGCAAGTCAGACATTTCTGATTTATCACTTATACTCTGAACACTAGATGGTGGAGAACCAACAGAAACGACTTGCTTATACGATGGGGATGGATGTCCAGCGAGCAACGGCATTGATGAATGAGTCAATCCGAGACACAATGGCACCGATAGGGATGCAGTGACACTAATACTAATCTACCATGCTCAGTGTGATGTATGAGATGAAGCCTAGAATATAAATCTAAAGCTAGAATGAGTATATAAGTTCAGAAATGGAAATCGAAAGTTATGTATATAAAAAAAAAAATAGATATAACAAATGCTTAGGGACGAAGGGATTCAGAGATAATTAGCAAAAGGGGAAGAACAGGATGTTAGAAAAATACTGAATCTAATATGCAATGAATGCAAATGAATACAGGGAGCTCGGTAATCAATAAAAAGAAAAGAAGAAGGAAAAAAAAATACAAAATAGAATAAGATCAGAAAGAAACTGTGGGAACATGAACATTCCATTTAATGTTGCACAGGGATGTGTCAAGATTGCATAAGCAATTGGACACCACCATTGGTGCATAAATGGGACCAAGATCAGAAGAAAAAAAAAACTGAAAGGAAAATAAAACGTAAGAGATGAATGCTTACCAGATTCGTTGATCGAAGGAGGAACTGATTGCTGCAGGGAGTTTGGAAGAGCGAGGATAGCTCTCTTCAGCAGCTTCAAGAAAGACCAGAGAGATGCACCAGAGGAAAAGGGTCAATTGATAAAAGGGAAGAAACCAGAAAATGAAAGTAGAAGAAAGAGACCCGAAAGGAATCGTCAAGTGGTGAGGTAAGGATGCGATGGAGAGGTAGGAGATGGATCCCTAATCCTCCTGCATGCTCTCTCTTTTAAAGGAGAAGCAGAGGATTCCAGAGAAGAATATGGTTGGAGATGGAGGCCCATCCAACAAGGAAGATGGTGATGGAGGGTGAGAACGGGAGTGGCCGTTGCAGTTTTTTTTTTAAATTCCCAAGAAGGGTCTCCTTTTCAGAACTTTTCTAAAAAAAAGGTTTTCATTTTCAAAAGGAGGTTTTAAAAGAGGGTTTTAACAAAAATAGTTTCCAAGAAAAGGTTTAATTTGCATATTTTTCTGAATTTTTGGAATTTTTCTATTGTTTCCTTTTTTTATTTTCTTATTTTTTGTTATTTTCTTTTTAAACATATATTTGTAAAAACAAAACTCTAAAACTAAGAAAATTAATGCTAATTTTACAAAATTTTAAAATATTCATAAAAGAAAGGTTTTTCTGAAAAATCAGGGTTATCTTGAGGAAAATTTCTTCAGAAGAATGGGTTTTGACCCAAGTATTGAGGAAATGTTCGAGTTTTGACACTCGAATCGAGAAATACAATGTGATGGATCCAAACAGATGTCGAATGGATTATCTGAGCTATATAAAAAAACTATTTTTGGTATTCTCTGTAATTTTAATTTAAAATTTGGACGATGAGACTCAGATTTGGATCTGGACAATGGATCCAGATCCGAAATCAATTTAAACATATAAAATGAATTTAATTTCAGTAAAACTTGAGAAATAAACTGGAATTTAGATTTAAAAGTGGCTCAATTGCTCAGAAAATGATGTTAGGGGCAAAAAGGGAATATTTAAAAGATTTTGAAAAATTTGGGGTGTTCACACATTGCTGTAAGCGTTTGTTGTGTTACAGCAATGCAAAACATTGTTCTAAGTGATGGGTGGTGTTACAGCAATGCTAAGCATTGCTGTAAGTGACTGGGTGCTGCTGGAGCTGTTACAGCAGGAGGGGCAGCGAGATGATGTGATGTGGGGAATGGGAGTGAACTGGGTGAATGGGATGTAACTTACAGCAGAAGTGCTGCTGTGTGGTGGGTTTGTGCAAAGAAAGCACAGTTAGTGAAGTAATAGGAAGAGAGTCTTAATTAAATGGGTAATATGATGATAAGTGGTTGCAGGTTAGTCATAATAGGGATTAACAGGACCATGGTCGTGAACCATGGGAATGTGAGATTTTAATAGATCCAATAGGGCAGAGATTTGGCAAAGAGGATGACCCTAATGTTGTATTCAACCTAATATGAAAATGCAGTGTTGAATCAAACATAAGGTTTGTAAATTTTGATGTTAAATCAATCCATTAAACAAGGTATATCATAGGATTTAGAGAGAAACAAAAACAACAGTGATGGCATTATATTAGAAGTAGGAAATTGATCCTGCAAAACACAGAAAAGCAAAAAGTGAGCTTCCCATCAAATGTATTTACATGGAAAAGAGAACAATATAATGTGATGGTGATGATATTGCGTCCCCAAAACAGGGAGTTAATCCTGTAGGTGCAAAAACATAAGTAACAATAAAAAACAAAACGCAGGAACATAACAAACTAAAACAAAATGGTGGCAATGTATTCAGAAATGCTGAAAAGTGCAACTGTAGTGGAGACTTATGAGGGGTTATAACAGCTAATGAACACATAGGTACATGATATTTGAAAAATATGATATCAATGAACGTGTATACAGGGCATATGTATGTAACCGGGGATAAGAGAGTTAAAAGACAATATCATAGCAAAAGAAAATGTATACCATCAATATAAGAAAAAATTAAAAAATGATAGAGAGAGAGAGAAAAAAAAAAGGTGTAAATGTAAATGAACACGCCATGCTGTAGGGGTTAAATTTAAGAAATAAGCTAAAAAAAAATACCTCATGAACATTGATATCAATCAAGCTAAATAAATTCGGCAATGCCCAGTTGTCCACTTTAATCCTTCACAGTAGCTAAAACTCCTGGATCGTCAATGACATAGGGATTGCATCCAGCAATGTTCATATTGCAGGGTAATTTGGCTGAACCAGTCATTAGAAGAGTTATCCCAAAGTTGGGGAATAACCAAGGAATCCAATCAATTTGAAGGTGGATTTTCCCTAACATTCTCAAAACACTGGCCATTGATGCAATAAATGAAAATCACGTGATCTGCATCAAATGAAAATCTGGGCCTGAGACCCCTCTTTTCTCCTTTTTTTTTACACAACAGGGAAGTCTCGTGGACAGGATAGCGTCAAAGGGATTTCTACCGACCTGCTTTTTCTCTTACTTACCCTCATCTTTCTCAATTGACTGAATGAATCAAGGGGGGGGGGGGGGGGGGGGGCGTTAGGCCAGTGATATTAGCAATACAATCGGTATACCTGTGCCCTCGATTTAACACAGACCCAGGTCTGATCTTGTTACTGAGATGAAGGCTAACAAACCTATCACAGGATTCATAACGAATGCTATGAACTATAAAAGAGAAAACCAAGTAAAACTACCAGAGGAGTATAAAGATATTGAAGACTAATGAAACCAATATCAAGAGATTTAAAGAACCAACAGAGTTTCAAACCATAAACCAAGAATTGAAAATAAGAAGAAAAATCACACGTCAAGAGGGAGAAACGGAAAGTAAAGCTCTGGAAACACATTAGAATGTGAAGTTCAGAGGAATCAGTGATGTCATTATGAGGCATCACCGATTACCATCATATAAGGCTATATTCTATCAGATGAAGTTGAAGATCTAAAAATCGAAATGAGCATAGGGAACTGAAATACAAATGAGAAATAGATAGCAGGAAAATCGACTGTAAAATCAACAAAAAATTCTCAAGGGAACTGCAAGAGAGGCGGAGAAAAAGGATATTGGAATATGATAATTCCATTTACTGTTGCAAGGGGTGAGCCGATTCTGCTATATGCAGATCGGCTACACCATTTTGCTTTAAAACAAAAGGAAACAGAAGAATAATGCAGAAAGATAAAGCTTAGAAGTATACCAAAAAAAAGAAAGAGAAATCTACGGAGAATAAAAAAGATTAGACACTTACATGTAATCTTGCAGGGAGGAAGGAGGTTGATCGACTTCCTGTAGCTTTGCAGGGGGGGGGGGGGGGAGAGTTGATCTTTCTTGCTGATTGGGGAAGACTAGTAAAGGAGGGGGAAAAGGGGAAATCGAGAAGAGGAAATCTACGATGAAGGGTGAATGGTAGAAATGGATCGAGAGGGGAATCATGAATGATGGATTGTAGTCGATAATTGTGGATGAAAATGGATGATACCTGAGTCAGGAGGGGTGAAGACGGGTCCGAGAAGAAGGAAGAAGGTGCGGGGGTGAGGAAGCGATCTGGTATAAGTCCCCTGCGGGCTTCTCTTAAAGGGAGAGAAGGAGGATGCGGTTGGGGGATGAACGGGAGATGGAGAGGTTGTTAGTGATGAGGGGTTGAGAAAGGGCGTGGCCATGAAGGGGAAGGTTCTGGAGTTCGAGAGAGGGGTTTTCGGGGGCCAGAGAGGTAGAAGACGCCCTCACCCTCTTTTTCTATGAAGGGTTTTCAAAGAAAACCCAAAAAACCTATTTACGAAAGAGGCCCCCTTTACTCTCGGGTTTTTACAAAGAGGGGGTTTTAAAAACTTGATTTTTTAAAAAGGTGTTTTCAAAAAAACCGATTTTTGTGTTTCTTTTCTATATTATATATATATATATATATTTGTTTCATTTTCTATTTTTTTTGTGTTTTTGAGAAAATATTTACAAAAGAAGGTTTTCAAGGCTATTTTGAGAAAATTTCTCCAAAAATGGGTTTTGACCCCGATTTTGAGAAAATATTCGAGTTTTTGAAACTCAAATCGAAAAATACAACGTGATGGGTCCAAACGAATGTCGGATGGACTGTCCGAGCTATTTAAAAACTATTTTTGGTATTTTCTGTAATTTTAATTTAAAAGTTGGACAACGAGACTCAGATTTGGATCTGGACAATGGATCAGGATCCGAAATCAAGTCAGACATATAAAATGAATTTAATTTCAGTAAAACTTGAGAAATGAACTGGAATTTAGATTTTAAAAGTGACTCAATTACCCAGAAAATGGGGGCAGGGGCAAAAAGGAAATATTTACAATATTTTGAAAAATTTGGGGTGTTCACAGATGCCCCTCTTTGCTACTAAGCCAGTTGAAAGCCGAGCTTAGTGGCAAAGAAACACTCCAAATTTTGAAAAATGCCCCAGTCAGCAGATCTGAGCTGGGTGTGGAAGAATTTATTCTGAAAACATGGCTTTCAGGCTTAAAACCTGATCCTGAATGGCTTGGGGGGAGACGAAATCCTCAAAAATGATATGACTGAATAGAAATAAAGAAATTGTGATGGGACTTTGGATGAAAATTCCGAAGTGGTGAAAAAGATAAGAATTTAGATCAAGGCTCGTGGGTGAGACAAGATACTCTTTTTGGAATTATTCAGGTTTAGCCCTTAACCTGGATGGGGCGAAGATATATCAAGATGAATTGGATAAGGAAAGGAATACATGAGAACCTTGATGGGACATTTTTGGAAAATGCCTCGTGAGATAAAGATCAAGTAGGATCCTGTCCTGGATGGATATACAAAGCATGTATTCCTCGATGGGAAGAACCATGATGGGACTGGAAGAAAACACCTCGTCGAAACAAAGGAGACTTGTTGGAACGAGATTCAGGTTTAACCAAAACCTGAAAAAGGAAGATACCTCGAGGGGCGAGGTTCAGGCTTAACCTTTAACCTGAAGGGGACGACCATACGGAATCCTCGAGTGAAGAGACCACGATGGGACAAGAGAGATACTTTAAGTGAATGAGGCAACTCTTCTGGAAAATATAAACAATTCTAGGTTGCATCAAAATAGATATTGAATATTTACTTCATTCTTGGAATAGCTAGAAAATTTTGCCAATAAGATAAAATTGTAGTTGGCTCAAACACTTGAAAATGTGCACGTGTGTGCAAAAGATATTCCCTCTTTTACCTAGAGTATTTCCTCCAACGAGGTTAACTTCTTGGTCTTAAGAGTCAGATTCAAAATTTTAGCGCTGATGATTTTGTTCAAGGAAGTTATCCATTTCCCTGGTATGAGAAGAGAAAAAATATTCTTAATTTCATAAAAAACAAGTAGTGAAAGGATATTGATAAAAGAATTTTGCATAAGAAAAGATGACTTCTGGCAATTTTTGCAGTTTGATATCTGGGTGTTTTTCCCATGATGATCTTTTTGCACTCTTTTTGAGTCATTGAACTTTTTCGGGCTTTTACATCATCCTTTATTTTGGAGATGTCCTGACTTTTCTCTCTTTTTTCAGGAAAGGGTACATCACAAACTCCTTCATCTTGGAGATGTTTTGATCCTTCTTTTTCTTTCTCAGGGATTATATTGATGATACTGGCTCAAAAGATCTTTAGATGATAGCAGAAATCAAATATCTTTTAGGGTTTGTCGGTAGGTTCATTGCACTCGCCTTCATCTCGACGGTGATCTAAACTTTCCCTGGAAGGATCCTTCACAAACTCCTTCATCTCGGAGATGATCCAAATCTTCTTTAGCCCCGGGGGTCTAGCTCACCTACTCGTCTTCATCTTGACGACAGTTGAGAGATCCATTTTGCAGATATTTGATTGCAACTCTAAATGAATAAGGAGATATGGGTCGAGTGGATGCTTATGATATTTCCATTGCCTAATTGCCAGGAAGTCGTCTTTAAACATGCGCCATAGCCATGATCAATATTAATTCACTTCTGACTTTTCAACATCATTGAATATTTCTTTCGCTAATCATACCGAGGATATTCTTTACATCCTTTTGGTTGATCAACATGGAAAAGATTTGAATTTTATCCCTTTTTCGCAAAAAATTTCACCCTTTTTGAAAAGAAATACTAGGGGTAATTTGAGGTGAGTCTTTTGTGCAGTAAGAATATTGGAATCAACAACTATTTTTAGCAAATTGGCAAAGTTTTAGAGAATTCTTCATGAAACAATCACTCAATATAGATTTTAATAGGACCTTTAGCTAAAACTTTTGGGAAGGAATATTTAGATTCTTGTTTTGACCGGCCAGCTCGAAAGCAGGATTTTTTGAAAGTACCAGCTCAAAAGTAGGATTTTGATGGAAGCACCAGCTCAAAAGCAGGATTTTTGGATGGAAGTACCAGCTCGAAAGCAGGATTTGTTTGACCGACCAGCTTGAAAGCAGGATTTGTTGACCAACCAGCTCGAAAGCAGGATTTTGTTGACCGACCAACTCGAAAGCAGGATTTTGATTGACCGACCAGTTTGAAAGCAGAATTTGTTTGACCGACCAGCTCGAAAGCAGTATTTTTGGATGGAAGTACCAGCTCGAACGCAAGATTTGTTTGACCAACCAGCTCGAAAGCAGGATTTTGTTTACCGACTAGCTCGAAAGTAGGATTTGTTTGACCGACCAGCTCGAAAGCAAGATTTATTTGACCGACCAGCTCGAAAATAGGATTTGTTTGACCGACCAGCTCAAAAGCAGGATTTGTTTGACCGACCAGCTCGAAAGCAGGATTTGTTTGACCGACCAGCTCGAAAGCAAGATTTTTGGAAAGAAGTACCAGCTCGAAAGCAGGATTTGTTTGACCGACCAGCTCGAAAGCAGGATTTGATTGACCGACCAGCTCGAAAGCAGGATTTGATTGACCGACCAGCTCTAAAGCAGGATTTGTTTGCCCGACCAGCTCGAAAGCAGAATTTGTTTGACCGACCAGCTCGAAAGCAGGATTTTTGGATGGAAGTACCAGCTTGAAAGCAGGATTTTTGGATGGAAGTACCTGCTCGAAAGCAGGATTTGTTTGACCGACTAGCTCGAAAGCAGGATTTGATTGACCAAGCAGCTCAAAAGCAAGATTTGATTGACCGACCAGCTCGAAAGCACGATTTGTTTGCCCGACTAGCTCGAAAGCAGGATTTGTTTGACCGACCAGCTCGAAAGCAGGATTTGTTTGATCGACCAGCTCGAAAGCAGGATTTGATTGACCGACCAGCTCGAAAGCAGGATTTGTTTGACCGACCAGCTCAAAAGCAGGATTTGTTTGACCGACCAGCTCGAAAGCAGGTTTTTTGGAAGTACCAGCTCGAAAGCAGGATTTTGATGGATCGACCAGCTCGAAAACAGGATTTTTTGGTAAAATGATTGGCATTGATAGAGTTGTGACCCGAAGGTTCGAGAAATAACAGATATTGATGAAATTGTAACTTAAAGGCTTGAACTTGATATACATCAATGAATTTGTAACCCGAAGACTTGAAAAGGATATATATTGATGAAATTGTAACCTGAAGGCTTGAAAATGGTAGACATTGATGAAATTGTAGCCCGAAGGCTTGATAAAGAGACATTTGACAAAATTGATATGCACTTGATGAGAATTTATGATAAACAATGATTCAGGTTTATCCCTTAACCTGAAAGGGAGGAGGGAGATTTTTGAGGATATACTTGAGACTTGAATTTAGAAGGGATATGACAAGATTTATGATTTATGATCTAGGATTTAGATGGACCACACAATTAGTTGTTTGTGGTCCAGTTTTCAGGATTTAACCCCTTATCCTGAATGGGGAAAAGAAAGAATAAAATTTGAGAAGATAAAAAGGAGATAGAATTTAATGAAAGATTGACAAAAATGGAGAAAATTTGAGAAAATTTATGAAAATTGATTTTGTAAAAAGAATTCTCACGAGTAGCATTATTGCTCTTATGAGTGTTCTCAGGATTATCCCTTGTCCTGAGAAAGAATACCTCAAATGTCGAGGTTTAGGTTTATCCCTTAACTTGAAAGGGAACAAAAATAGAATTTAAGGAGAATTTAATGAAGAAAAATTGCTATAAATTTAGAAAAATCAAATAAAGATTGATAAAATTTGTGTTGAAAAAAAAGAATTTTCATAGGGAGCATTATTGCTCCTACGAGAGGTCTCAGGATTATCCCTTATCCTGAGTGGGAACACCTCGGACAAACGAGGGTCAGGTTTATCCCTTAACCTGAGGGGGAATAATAAAAAATAAAAGAATACCTCATGGGAAAGAGGCATCAGGTTTATCCCTTAACCTGAAAGGGTATGTGGAATAATAGAATTTGACCAAAAAATAAAATTGATAAAAAATTAATAAAATTGATGAAATTTAGTAAAAGGTGAAAATTTGACAAGATTGACAAAAGATTAATGAAAATTGATAAAAATTGAGACAAGAAAAGAAAATTTATTTGATCCTGCCTGCATGTGGGATCTTTAAATTTAAAGGAGAATGTTTTAAAAGATAAATGAGAAATCATTTTGAGAAAGAAAAAAAAAATCAACCATAAGAAGAATGATTAATGCGAGAGCTGACCCTTAAAAAAAAGAATCATCATGAGAGATCATCATGAGGGTTAATTTTGAAGATAATGGTTTAAAAACCCATTTTGGAAAAAGGAAAATCAACGTGATAGTTTATTTTGAAGAAGATTTGGACCAAAGTATTGAATTTTTTGGTAAACATGACGAAGATTTTACAGAAATTCTCAAAAATTTTATGATTTTGAAAACCTCTCATAGGTAATATCATTTCTCTCATGATGATGTTTTGGGATTGTCCCTTATTTTTAAAAAGAATAGGAGAAATATAATTTTTTCCAAAATAAATGCCCCATCGTGGCGAAGGATAGAAGTATTTAATATCAATGGATACGAAGAAAACTGACATTTCATTGATAGGAAAAATTGATAACAACGACTGAAATATTTACAAGTTTGTTGACCAAAGGTCACAAAAGACTGGGACTGAGTTGTCCCTATTAAGTGACTGAAAAAGAGAGAAAGCAGAAAAATATTGACATGGTTCGGGAAGCTAGGCCAGGACGGGTAGCTACTCTTCTTCTTGATCTTCCACCAACAACTTTTTATCAATGCAGTCTTGGACAATGTTTTTGAAAACAAAGCAGTGTTCGGTGTCATGACCCATCGACCGATGGAATTTGCAAAACTGATCCTTGAACCTTCCCATAGTCACAGGAGGATCTGCTACCTTGGGAAGTTTAACCATCTCCTTTGTTGTCTTATACTCAAGAACTTCCTCAAATGATTGCTCTAAGGGGGTAAATTCACAGTCGTATCCCCAACCGTCGTGCTTCGGCTTCCCTTGAGGCTTTGATTCTAACTGGATGCTTGAGGGAGGGCTGCCATTCTGCCTGCTGATCCCACTCTTTTGACTGAAGCAATCATTTCTACCCAATATGCTGGTGTGGTTCTTCCTGCCACCCCTTTTGTTTTTGTTGCCTTTGTTGTTGGAGGAACTGGTAGAAAAGGTAAAGTTGGTTCTCTTTCTCGCATCTTGACTGCCTCCTGTCAAGGTGATGTCATGGTAGGTTCCATTCTCTAATCCCATTTCGAGCCATTCGACTCGCTCTATTAATTTGATGAAGGATTTAGACGGAGAAGTGGAGATCAGACTCTTCAGAGGTTGAGAGAAATTGTTCAAAATTATTGAGAGTGTATGCCCCTCTGATATCGGATCCTTCATCCTGTTACAGATAGACCTCCACCTATGAATGAAATCTTTTGCCCTCTCATTGTCATTTTGCTTCAGATTGAACAGGTGGTTGAGGGTAGGCGGAGCCTCAGTATTGAAGAGAAACCTTTCGATGAACAGGTTGATGACTTTGTCAAAGTCTCGCAGTTCAATCAGGTTGATGTGGTTGGCATACCATCTTGCTGCAACTCCCTCCAGACTGCGTGAAAAGCATAGGAATAAAGCCCTATTGTTCTTCCTGAATCGGTTGCACTCAGCGAAAAATGTGGCCAGACGAGCCTTGGGGTTGTCGGTCCCATCAAACTTTATGAATTTACGAGGAAGATCTTCCCAGTTGTCATCCCTTTCTAGGCCGTCATAAAAATCTGCACCGGTGTAGATCTTTTTGCCTTTGTCCTGGGCTTGTAAGTCTTTGATTGCACGAGTCATTTCTCTCATTTGCTCATGCATCGAATCTTCTGTTGGGATCTGAAACTTGGTTTTGTTTGCTGACTCGTGCCCCTCATTGACTTTCTTGGGCCGATACAAGGGATTGTGAAAATATGCCGATTGCTCTTCCTCTGAGTCCTCTGCTGACTCTGAAGTGCTGTCATACTGAACTTGCTTTTTGCTGACCTTTCCCTTGGTTTTGCCTTTAGAAGTCATTTTCACAGGGTTTTCTTCAGCTTGTTCAGACATCATTTTGGCCATCACTTTCTGAAACAACTTGTATGTAGTTGAATCAACATTGCTTTCTGCTTCTTGGCCCTGCTGCTTGGATGACTTGATGGAGTTCATTTCCTCTCCTTCACTGTCACTTTGCTGTGGCACTGTTTCCTTTCCAGTCCTTGTCCGAACCATGATGAAATATCAATGTCCTCTCTGTAGGTTAAAATGGGATATTTAAAAAAATTTTGGAGAAAATTATGATACAGGAAGAAATCAAAATCTGATAATGAAAATATCCCATTACGAGGGATCGGGTTGTCACCAAAAATTTGCGACAACCGCATTGTTTTTCTGTGAAAAAGGATAAAAATATGAACAAATATTTAATTTTTGAAAGGGACATATCCTGACAAAAGAGGGTAAGGAATAAAAAGAATTTGAAAGAGGATATCAAAGAAAAATTTGAAGATTTGCAGGCAGGATCAAAGAATTTGAAGAAATCAGAAGAAGAAAAGGAAAAATACACCTGGGTTTTAAAACAAAAGACGAAATTTTGAATAATATATACCCAGGGTTTTGGAGAATATAAGGAAGATATAAAATATCATATAAAGTTTTTTTACTACCTTATAACACATATAAGCATGATAGAATCACATATACAGTTTTTTTACTGCCTTAGAGCACATATGAGTATAGTAAAATCACATATATAGTTTTTTTATTGCCTTAGAGTATATATGAGCATGATAAAATCACATATACAGTTTTTTACCTGCCTTAGAACACATATGAGCATGGTAGAATCACATATATAGTTTTTTTACTGCCTTAGAGCACATATGAGCATAGTAGAATCACATATATAGTTTTTTTACTGCCTTAGAGCACATATGAGCATGATAGAATCACATATAAAGTTTTTTTACTACCTTAGAGCACATATAAGCATGATAGAATCACATATACAGTTTTTTTACTACTTTATAACACATATGAGCATGATAGAATCATGTATAAAGTTATTTTACTGCTTTAGAACACATATTAGCATGATAGAATCACATATACAGTTTTTTTACTGCCTTAGAGCACATATGAGCATGATAGAATCACATATAAAGTTTTTTTACTACCTTATAACACATATAAGCATGATAGAATCACATATACAATTTTTTTACTGCCTTAGAGCATATATGAGCATAGTAGAATCACATATACAATTTTTTTACTGCCTTAGAGTACATATGAGCATGATAAAATCACATATATAGTTTTTTGCCTGCCTTAGAACACATATGAGCATGGTAGAATCACATATACATTTTTTTTACTACCTTAGAGCACATATGAGCATAATAGAATCACATATACAGTTTTTTTACTGCCTTAGAGTACATATGAGCATGATAAAATCACATATAAAGTTTTTTGCCTGCCTTAGAACACATATGAGCACGGTAGAATCACATATACAATTTTTTTAGTGCCTTAAAGCACATATGAGCATAGTAGAATCACATATAAAGTTTTTTTACTGCCTTAGAGTACACATGAGCATGATAAAATCACATGTACAGTTTTTTGCTTGCCTTAGAACACATATGAGCATGGTAGAATCACATTTACAGCTTTTTGACTGCCTTAGTGCACATATGAGCATGGTAGAATCACATATACCATTTTTTTACTGCCTTAGAACACATATGAGCATGATAGAATCACATATGAAGTTTTTTTACTGCTTTATAACACATATGAGCATGATAAAATCATGTATAAAGTTTTTTTACTGCCTTAGAACACATATGCGCATGATAGAATCACATATAGAGTAAGCTATATTTCAGTATATTTTGTTTATCAATACTGACATTTCTTTTCTCATGTAGGTTGATGGCGATAATCAGCATAGTGGAGCTGAAGGGATAGATAGAGACATTGAACAAGAGGATGCACAAAATCTTGGCGATGATTAGATTTATATGTTGAATTTGTTCTACCTTCTTTTTGTTTAAAAAATGTAAATGTTGAATTGTAAATAATTAGAACTTGCGAATTTTAAAGTGGATCCATTAATTGTTTTAGTTTTCTTTTATATGTATTTTGATGTGTACTTTGTTTTTTATTCACAGAAAATATAAATTGTACAGGAGATATAAATTGTATCATGAGAAATTTTTTCTAGAATATTTAATTTTCAAATATTTTTTTAATTTTTTTTCTTTTTTTGCAACGGATTAGCAACGAATATATTCGTCGCTAATTAGTATGGGCGTTGAATTCAACGACGGATTAGCGACGACAATAAATCCGTCGCCAAACCGAAGCTGTCGTTTAATGAAGACGGACTTGCGACAAATTTTGTCATTCATTATTCCGTCGAAATTTAGCGACAGAACGAGCGACAGATACAGTCTGCCGCTACTTAGCGACGGAATTGGCAACAAATATATGTCGTCGCTTATTAGCGTCGAAAAAATCGCGATGGAAGATATCCATCGCTAATCCGACGCTAATCTGTCTCTAAACAGGTTAGCGACGAATTAGAGTCGGATTAGCGACGGATTTAGGTCGTCGCTAATCCGCTGGTTTATTGTAGTGGTAAAGCAATGCCTTAGACAGAACCTTGCCTTAAATGGTGTATTCAAATAAAAAAAATATCTAAAAAATTTTGTTAAAAATTTTGAGGCGTTATATGAAGACACCCTTGAGTCCTCTTGACTAGGGGTGGCCCAATAGGCCAAGCCGACCTGGCCTGCCATGGCTTGGGTTTGGGCCAAGATTTTAGTCTTGGGCCCATTAGGTACCGGGTCAAAACCTGTCCCGTTACATATGTGGGCCAAGCTCGGGCCCGGATAGGCCTGAGTTATTTATTATTTTTTTAATAATATATATATTTTAAATTAACTATTACTTAGTAACTTGGATAACTATTACTATTTACCTAATTAGTTGAATGTGAAGTTGCTATTTGTTAATTTATTACTATTTACCTAATTAGTTGAACTAATTAGGAATTAGGTTTCCGTGTCCTATCATAAAAAAAAAAGGAAAATAAATGGGTTTGGGCCGGGCAGGACAGGACCCGGCCCGCTTCACATTGGCCTGTTGGGCCAATGGGCTGGGCCATGGGCTTCTCTTCAAGCCCTAGCCCGTTAAGAACCAGGCCAAAACCCTGCCTGTTAGTAACCGGGCCAGTCCAGCTCGGTCCATTAGCGGGGCCGGCCAGATGCCCACCCCTACTCCTGACTGACCTCAGGATGTGTGGCACCAACCAAGGGGCTTAATACTTTGCTAAGTCAGCCCGTCTTGGATCAAGTTAAGTTGTGCACATCCCAGTAAAGGGAAAAAGTAAAAAAAATGAGTGTTTTATTACCTACACTGAATACAAAAAAATGTGTAGAAACAATGCAACCATGATGGTTATGTTATACAAAAAGGTTGAGGTGTTCAGAGAGAGAAGGTATCAGGTCAGGGGAGCTGCTTTGATACTTTCATCCTGTGGATGGATGTCCTCCAAAACATACCGACTGTGTTCATTTTATCTTAAAGGGGTCCCACAAATTTTCTCAGAGCTATTGATATTCTAGTTAAAAAGCAACTTAAAGCATACTAAATGAATGGTTAAAAGACATCTAAAAACATTGTGTTTGAGATACCCACAGGATGAACGGTATCAGAGGCAGCTCTGACATATTACCGTCAGCAGCTCTGGTTTAGAAAGACCCCATAAATAATATTAAAGGGTGACTGTATAACAGCTAAGTTTGGCAGTCATTTGGGACCAAACATTCAATTTTCAAGTAAAAGCAATCATTTTCAAATGATTGCCTTTTTTTCTTTTGACTAGGATAGCCATGCTGGAATGCGATCCTGAGATTTTGCAATTGAGATAGTTTGACTCTATCTACAAGAGGGTTTGCGGCGTATCATCTGTGTTAAACGCATGCCAACTTTTTTGCTTTTGTTTTTTTTGATGTCCAGTAAAGTTCTGGTTTATTTCTTGGGAAAATTTCATATAGGGGACAACGTTTTGCCTTTAATTCTAAAGCCTCGCTTTTCTGAAATTCCTGATACTTGACAGAAAAAGACCTTCCTTTGCTGCGGAAGCTACACCCGCCGGGTAGGCTGAGCCACAGGTTTACTGAAAACTGTCAAATAAAGCCTTAATCTTGGGAAACATAATTCTTTTGAGCTTCATAATATATACTATCATTTACCTCAATTTAAGTGAGATTTAACTTCTGTTAATGTCAACTAAAAGAACAGGTCTCTGTTTCGCAGTTTTAGGGCCCATATCAGGAAATTCAGAAATATGAGAACTTCTGGGATTAAGAGCAAATTATTGGCCCTTAAATGGAAATTTCCCTTATTTATTTGAAAGAAGCTCTGGTTTACACATGGCATACCTGATTTCCCTTTGGTTTAACTGATTAACGTTATTATGTTCTTTTTTATTAGCCCTTTTTCTAAATAATGCATGAGGTTCATTTCTTTAATGAAGACAAAAGATTTTTTTTTTATTAATGTAGTTGGCACAAGCAACTGAGCAAGAACACGGACAGCAAACAATAAATTCAGGAAAAGGAACACAAAAGTGTCACTCACAGCGACACCGCTCATCGACATCCGTACAACCAATACGTTGAGTATACATTCATGCTGATTTTAAGCTTTTCTGGTAAATAAAAAGAACCACCAAGGTCTTCTCAATTCACCGACCTGCAGTTAGTCCTGATCTCACCATCATTGCCGGTGAGAGGCTTGATGTCTCCCATCTTGATCATGGCAGTGACAAAGTCTGCAATGAAGGCAACAGGGTCTTCACTGTAAGCCTGAACTTGGGAGTCTGTGGAGCCACCATTGAACAGTTCTTGGTCAGAGTGAAGCAGACCCCTCTTAGCAACCAGGTTCTTGTAGTAACTGTTGTCAAAGCATGTTGGAGTCTGAATGTCAAGAGGTGCCAGATTATTGTCTCCTGAGCCCGCAGCGCTGGGGCAGTTTGCTCTCCTTGTGTTAGCAAAGAAACCATCTATGTTGGCTTCATTATAGATGTGATTTCTGAAGGTGGTGCATCTTGCCTGGCCAATGGTGTGAGCCCCTGCTTTCACATGGGTGTTAGAGAGAGAGAGAGAGAGAGAGAGAGAGAGAGAGAGAGAGAGAGAGAGAGAGAGAGAGATTTGTTTGGTACCTGATAATGCAACCATATCTTGGACAGAAAGACCCTGGTTTGCATAGCTAGAGATGAGTTGACTGAGGCTGCTAGTTGGAGGTGGGATGCTGGTGTTAGCTGCAGCTTGGCTAGCTGTCCTGGCATCCCTTCTTCCCAGCTTCACATCCCAACTTGGTCCTCCTAACTGATTCAAAAGCATGTCACTCACATGAATACTTTGCCAAAAACAAAAACGTTTGCTTATTGTTAATCTATTATTCATTGGTTTCCCTGGCCTTTGCTTACACGACCAAAGTAAAGAAAGACTAGACAAGAATCAATAGTTTCAATAACACTCACCGACACAACAGAATCTCTAGCAGTGATGGCAAGGATATCCGCACATGAGACAACACCAGGGCAGACCTCCTCCACCGCAAACTTGATGGCATCAATTACCTCAAACCCTCTGACAGAGTTCACATTTGGTCCTGCCCTTTTCTCTCCTGTGAATGTAGGTGTATCATCTAGCAGAATAGAGCCGTCACAGCCCTACAATAGAAAATAAAAATGAAATCATTAAATATTTTAAGACTTACGACATGCTCAATCAGTATCCCATGCATGAAGAAATAAGTTGCTAAAGTTGCCTAGAGTAAGCTTAGAGAGAGAAAGAAAGTCTGGTGCCATGTGCCAATGTATGGATGTAGCATCAAGCTGTGTAATAGCAAAGGAACATGGTTGTGAGGATTATACATTAACAAAGCAATCATGGAAGAATAGACGAAGCAGAGAGGCCCCCATTCGATTCTCGTTGTTAACAGCATTCTCAACCTGAGATTGAATTGTAGAGAAGAGGTCCGGACAAGAGTCATAGTAGAAGTCAGGAGTAAGTTGCGCATAGGAGCTCCCAAGGAGAAGGGCTAAAAGAGAAAGAGTGACTGCAAGTGTAGAGGAAGCCATTGACAATGCCAAAGTAGCGGACTACTTTTGCTTACTGAGGCACAAGGTGTGTTGTGGAAATGCTAATGTTAGTTCCCTATATATAAGAGCCAGGTTTCATAACGTGTGAGTCACATTGACTTAATCCAACTGGGTCCCTCACCCCTCCCCACCTAAGACCTCACCAAGGGCTTCCACTTTCATCCGTTTTTTTTTCTTTTTGAATTTTTGGTGGGAAGTTACACGGGAAGAAGTCAAAAACCAACTTGGGAAACATATGATCTAGTTGGTACCTAACACAAATTAAGTACCGTTCTTTTTTAAATCCAACCATTCACCTAGACCACACCCATGCGCATCAACTATTCCAGTGTTGAAATGGGTGGTCTAGATGCACTGTGCAGCACATTTTAGTAGTTTGACTCGTAACCTTTTTTGTCTTTTCTCCTTTTCTCTTTTGGTTCTTGTATCTTCCCTTGATGGATCGCAATCAATGCTATAATTGTACAGTTGAAAAATGTATGTAAAGATACACGTTTAAATTAGAAAAATGAGTGCGGCATGATGGCTAGAAAAATTTTGCAATGTATTTGAATATTGTCAATACATATAAAAAAGGTGACAAGTGTATGTCTTAGTGACATGCTGCAACTTCAAATCTTCAGTTGACAGTCATAAATTAGTTGCGACGTAATAAAGAACAGAAGATCATTATTAGCCTTTGGGCCATGAGTTGCTAATTAATAAATATTTTGGCATTGTTTTGGTTTTATAAATTCATGATGGACCCTTAGAAGTATCTTGTTTAGAGGTCATCTAATTCGCTGCTTAAAACCTGTGATGACCATCCTAGCCAGAGTGAAGCCTGATTAATGTCTCTAGGGTAGGAGGGGACTGGACTTGAGTAACTTGCCTTGATTTAGACATGATATTAAACCCATCTTGACTCCATTGTATTTGGTAACCAACTCCACAAAAGGCCAACCTCTCTCTCTCTCTCTCTCTCTCTCTCTCTCACCCGTGAATCACGGTGGTGTTTCTAGTGTATGGTAAGTAGAAACCATGGCTGGAAACACAAAGAAGTGAAGAAGTGGACCTAACAGATTATTGATTGCCTTGTGACATTATTTTATAATATCTTATGGATTTTAACAAGTACAAAAGTTGTTTCAATACAACAATGCAATTATCTAAACCTTGAATGCGCCACCTATCCCAAAGATGGACTTATATTGGCTCTTTATATTTTGTTCTGTTAATCGTCCCTTCGCTGTTCCTGCGTGGTTCAACCCTATATTGTTGGTACCACCATGCGGTAGCCTTCACAAAATCCAAAAGTTTTTATGGACATACATTAGAAATGGCTATGGTGTAAACATGAAGAATGGTGACCGTAAGAGCAGTATATTGTTACAAATGTTGGTCGCTTTGAAAATTTGGTATGATGTTAACTAGACACTGGTCCAAACTTGCAAGAGCATGGACATTGATTTTCTGTTGGGTAAGTGTACTTTATCATCTCAACAGTGACATGTTACCAGCACCAACATTACAAATATTGGAAAAGTTACTTGTTTTGACCAAGTTGGTTATTATAATCAAAGCTAGAAAGATAAGCCACTCTAACTCTGATAAACTAGTTAAAACTCTTCAGAACCAACTGATGTTCAAGTGTAGCCTCCCTTATCAGTTCAACAATCAACTGATATTACTTTCCCTCTTTCTCTCTCTCAAAAAAAACGACTGTGTTATCAAAGTATAATTTTTATTGCATATGACTGAACGTTTCAGTACCTAATGCTTGCAAATGAGGTTTGCAATTAATAGCACATCTCCATCGGAGTTGTTATACCTTCTTAAAAAATGCATGAATAATGCTGGAAGATCTTGAAGTTTGAAAAAATGCATGGATCCTTTTCACATTTGATGTACAATTTCCATCAAACAAATATAAATATATATAACCAACTGCAAAACACAGACTCAACTTTGAATATCAGAGAGAAAAAGACATAGGAAAGCAAAGAATGGTTTTTTTATGTTAGCAGTTGATTGAATGATTGATTGATCTATTGCATGCAGAGATTTCAAGTAGAATAATTTCTAAGTTAATTACTATTCATTTTTCCTTCTAAATGATTAACAACAATGACATAGGTAAGGATGTCAACACCCGCAATAACTAAGAGACAAAGGTCGGCAACCTTATCATAACGGCAAGCTGTACTTGGTCAATCTTTTCCACACACGCTGGTTATTTATAACCATTTTAATGGCAACAGGATGACACTTGGTCAGACATCTAGCAGTCACTTATCTAGTGCTGTTTGATTAGACCAAGGTTGTTAAATGCGTTGAGGCAAAGCGAGGCGTTGAGCCTGTTATGAAGCAAGGCGTAAGCCTCGAGGCGTTGAAGCGTAAGCTTCATGATCAAAATAATAAAATATATAATATTAATAAAATAATGAAAATTTTAAATAAAAACTAATAATAAATAATAAATGATAGTATAAAATAAATTGTGTCTTCACAAGATCTATGATGGCAAATGATGGACAGCTGTGGTTGTGAGTAGGATAATCCAAATACAGAACCGACCCATAAACTTCGGATCAAGCATGCCCCACCATATCCAAACCACTTTATCCCGATCTGTACTCTGAAATGGCGTTTCTGTAAATTTTGGAAAACACAGTGTTGTTTGAGAAGCAAGAAACGGGAAAGAGCCAAGTCGCCAACCACCTCTCCGATCCGAAAGCCTCTCAACACGTCGCACTGAAGAACCGCCACCCGAGAAAAAATGCCACCACCGCCATCGGGAAATGCAACCGCACCAGCAAACCCTAGCGCTAACGTCGACCTCGACGAAAGAGGGGAAGCGCCTCCTCTCCACCTCCCTCGCCTCCCTCCTCCTCTTCATCCTCTCCTTCTTCTGCTGCACGCCCTCCTCACTCCCCCCTCTCCGCTCCGCCCACTTCCAACCCAATACTCTGATCCTTAACCCTAACCCAAACTCCGCCTCCATCTCCGCAGTCCTGCACCCTCCCTCCCTCGCCTACTTCATCTCCGGCTCCAACGGCGACTGCGACCGCGTCCTCCGCTTCCTCCACGCCGTCTACACTACAAGAAAATGGTTAATTAGTGACATAAATTTGCGACGGATTTTTTCCGTCGCTAATTAGCGACAGATTAGCTAGAGAAACCTTTCTTCATGAATCTATCGCTAATTCGTGATGGATTAGTGATGAAACAACTTTCACTGCTAATCCGTCGCTAATTAGCGACAGATTAACGACAATAATTTTTTATCGCTAATTCTTAATACAAGAAAACCATTTTAGCGAAGGATTTAGAGAGGGAATTTTGTTGTCGCTAATCCGTCGCTAATTAGCGACGAATTTGGCGACAGAATATATTTCGTCGCTATTTTGGTATTTTGATTTACGACGGCTTAGCGACGAAATTATTCCGTCGCTAAGCCATCGCTAAATGTCGCGTAAATCCCTAATCCCATCCCTCTTTCTCTTTTCCTGTTTCGCTGTCTTGCTCTCGCTCGCCACCCTCTCCCTCTCGCCGCCCGTCGGCCTCTATCCGGCCCCCACCGTCCACCGCTCGCCAGCCGCCGCTCCCCGTCAGCCTCCCGTCACTGCCCGACGACGTGCAGATAATCGCTTCCGTCGGTAGGGGGTCGACCCCCCCCGCGTTTCCGGATGGGGGTCGACCCCCTTACATTATCGGCAGGCAAGGGGTCACCCCCCTTGCGTTTCCGGCAGGCAGGGGGTCGCCCCCCCTGCGTTTTCGGCAGGGGGTCGACCCCCTGCGTTTCCGGCAGGGGGTCGACCCCCCTGCATTTCCGGTAGCAGGGGGTCGACCCCCATGCGTTTCCGGCAGCAGGGGGTCGCCCCCCTTGCATTTCTGGCAGCAGGGGGTCGCCCCCCTGTGTTTTCGGTTGGGGGTCGGCCAACTGCATTTTCGGCAGGGGGTCGACTCCCCTGTATTTCCGGCAGCAGGGGGTCGCTCCCCCTGCATTTTCGATAGGGGGTCGACCCCTTGTGTTTCCGGCAGCAGGGCGTAGGGGGTCGCTCCCCTGCATTTCCGGCAAGGGGTCGACCCCCTGCGTTTTCGGCAGCAGGGGGTCGCATCGCCCCCCTGCGCTTCCGACAGGGGGTCGCCCCCCTGCGTTTTCGGCAGCACATCACAGGGGGTCGCCCCCCCTGCATTTCCGGCAGGCAGGGGGTTGCCCCCCCTGCATTTTCGGCAGGGGGTCGCCCCCTGCGTTTTCGGCAAAGGGGTCACCCCCTGCGTTCTGTGAAACTGCATCAGCCTCTTGTTTTTTTTTCGGCAGGTGGTGACTTCATTTTAACACAATGTTTTTTGCAGATTTCTCAACGGAACTCGCTTGTGCCCTGCTACCCGTGGTAAGTAAGTGACAAAAACAATGCAAATCGGGTAAATACCCGTGGTGAGTAAGTGATGCAAGTGCATCACATGTTATTTAATTTATTGGATGTAACACTTTATTGTTCACACACTCACTTAGTTGTTGATATCTAGGACTACTTTGTTGGAGTTCGGAGATCATGCTGAGCATGATTTTAATGTATGCTAATAGAAGTGTTCTTATTTTTGGAGTACGAATTCCATGCTAGGCATGGTAGTAGTTAGCGGGATATTGAAGTGTGTTTGCTGCAGGTACATGTTTGACATTTGTTTGATATGAATGATTTCGATGTATAGCAATGTTTGATGTAATTGTATCCATGCTTGCATGTAGTTACTTTCAATTTGATTATGTCTTCCATGTAAAATTGTATAATGAAAGCATGCTTCAAATGAATGTATCGTGTCATGAATAGTTTGCACATGAAAATATTAAGTTATCAATGCATGCATCATAATTCTTGTGATTGTATGACATCATATATTGCATGATAAATTTGATATTTTCTTCATCATAGCATTCTGATGGTTCTCTTTTAACTGGTTAAGATACTATTCGTAACATCATACGACAAAATGACTGCAAACCGTGAATGGATGTACCGTAGGATAGTGGACAATGAGTTATCGCATGAATATATGGATGGCGTTGACAGTTTTATTGAATTTGCAATGGCAAATGTCAGTACAATGGATCCCACAGGTCTGATTAGGTGTCCTTGCAAGATTTGTAAGAATAATCGATTTGTAGAACCTCATGGCGTTAGACATCACCTATACAGGAAGGGTTTTGTGAGTGATTATCAAAATTGAATGTTTCATGGAGAAGAATTTAGAAACAATTTTGATGCACGGGTGAATGTGGAGCACGATAATCCATATATGAATTTGATATTTGATATTTGATGCCGCAGGAACAAAACTGGGTTCTGCTATGAGTCCTAGTGATGTAAGAACTACAGTAGATGAAGAATCACCAAACGATGCAGCTAGTAGATTTTATGATTTACTTAGAGATGCTGATGAGCCACTTTGGAACGGTTGTGAGAGTCACACTATCTTGTCTGCAGTTCTTCAACTAATGAATTTAAAGTCCGAGTATAATTTGAGTCAATTATGTTTTGACCGTTTGTGCATGATTGTGAAGAGTATGTTGCCCAAAGATGAGAAATTGCCACAAAATTTTTATCGTGCGAAAGTTATGGTCAACGCTCTAGGTATGGGGTATAAAAAGATAGATGCTTGTCCAAATCACTACATGTTGTATTTCAAGGATCAGGAAAACAACATATCATGCCCGTCATGTGGGCATCCTCGGTTCAAGCCAAAGACAAGAGGCAATGGTAGCATGAGATCAAAGGAAGTTTCATACAAGTCGCTTCGCTATTTTCCTATCACTCCTAGATTGCAACGATTGTATATGTCTTCAAGGACAACTAAACACATGAGATGGCATGCAAATAAAGTTCGACACGATGAAGACAAGATCACGCATCCTGTTGACGCTGAAGCTTGGAAGCACTTTGATCGTACTCATCAGAACTTTGCAATGGATGTGCGAAATGTTAGACTCGGTCTATGTACAGATGGATTTATTCCATTTGGGGGTAGATCAACTCCATACTCATGTTGGCCAGTATTTGTAACTCTATACAACCTTCCACCAAGCTTGTGTATGAAATGTCCAAATCTTTTCTTGTCTCTATTGATCCCTGGTCTGACCTCACCTGGCCAAAATCTTGATGTATATTTAAGGCCATTGATTGATGAACTAAAAGTACTGTGGGATGACGGTGTTACCACGTATGATGCCCACAAAAAACAAAATTTCAACATGAAGGTCGTTGTTCTATGGACAATCAGTGACTTCCCTGCATATGGTATGCTATCTGGTTGGAGCACACATGGGAGGTTGGCTTGTCCGTACTGCATAGAGGATTTCAAAGCTTTTAGATTGAGGCATGGAAAGAAGCCTTACTGGTTTGAGTGCCATCGTCGATTTCTACCCAGCGATCATCCGTTCCGACGACAAAAGAATGTGTTTAAAGCAGGCACAACTGAAACAAAAGGTTCATCCTCAAGATTGTCTGGCATAGAGATTCTAAGAAGATTGCGATACTTTCCAGATGTATTAACAGATGCCCACAGTCCTACACCCTTCCATGAATTTGGGAAGGATCACAATAGGACGAAGAAATCTATTTTTTGGGAACTACCGTATTGGCCGACCCTATTGATACGACATAATTTGGATGTGATGCATGTAGAGAAAAATGTGTTTGATAATGTGTTCAATACAGTAATGAATATTAAAGGAAAAACGAAGGATAATCCGAAGGCTTGTATGGATTTAAAATTAATATGTAAAAGACCAGAATTGAAACTCAAAGAGTATAATGGCAAAGTACTGAAACCAAAGGCAAAGTACATGCTCGGACCTGATCAAATAAAACATGTATGTCAATGGTTGAGACAACTGAGATTTCCAGATGGATATGTCTCTAACATTGCTCGGGCTGTGAAGATTGACGATGGACAGTTATATGGGTTGAAGAGCCATGATTGTCATATCTTTATGCAATGATTGATACCCCTAGCATTCCATGATATGTTAGACAAACCTATATGGGGGGTATTGTCTGAGTTGAGTGGATTTTTCAGAACATTGTGCACATCGAAAGTCGTAGTATCAGATGTAAAGAATTTCGAGGACTCTGTCATCACCACTGTTTGTTTGCTAGAAAAGATATTTCTGCCAGCATTTTTCGATGTTATGGAACATTTGATCATACATCTGCCATATGAACTAAGGGTTAGTGGCCCTGTGCAATATCGATGGATGTACCCATTTAAAAGGTATATGTTTTTTTATATTTGTCTCTTTAATGACAGATATTTAAAATTTGAAATGTATATTTTTGTCAGATGCATGTTCGGCCTAAAAAAAAAGGTTCGTAATAAAGCAAGAGTAGAAGGCTCTATTTGTGAGGCATACACTTTAGAAGAGATTTCAAATTTCTCATCTATGTACTTCGAACCTCATATTCCAACACGTTACACATGCCTGCCCCGTAACGATGATAAAGAACAAGTAACTGTACCTGACAAGCTGTCGATATTTCAACCACTTGGGCATGCATTTGGTAGTTGCCGATCAAGGCTATTGACAGATCAAGAGCAATATGCAGCACACATCTATATTCTTTTTAATTGCTCAGCGATCGACCCATACATCGAGTAAGTATATGTATATGCAACTCAATTATAAATTCTTTTATGTTCTATATGTGGATACATGGCTCGGTAATATAAGTATTTGTGGTTTGCAGACGATTTGATCTGGAGTTGCAAAACAAAGTTTCACATCTCACTGATGCAGAAGTACAAAAAGAACGTGAAACTAAGTTTGTGGAGTGGTTGAAACAGTTGGTAAAGAAGCTAACATAAATTTTGTACTTATAAACAACACTAAGTTACTTAATTGATCGTGATCACAATCATTGTTTATGTCTGTGCGTAGGTTCGCCATGGTGATGTTAAAGATCAAGGAATATGTGATTTAGAAAATGGTCCGACCAAAGTTGTGCAATGCTATAACGGGTATATCGTAAATGGTTATCGATTCCATACAAAAGATTACGGTATAAACAAATCAATGATAAATAGTGGCGTGTGTGTCAAGGGTAGCAGTTACGGTGAAAATGAACATGATTACTACGGTGTTATAGAGGAAATAATGGAGTTGACTTACTTAGGCATGAATAACTGGGTAACTTTATTCAAGTGTCATTGGTTTGATCCAACTGCAACAAGACTCGACAAAGCTTCAGGCATTGTGGAGGTGAATCATAAATCCAGGTTTGAAACATATGAACCATTCATATTAGCCTCACAAGCTCAACAAGTTTATTATACTTCATATCCGAGTATAAAAAAGTCAGATAGAAATGAATGGTGGGCAATTTGTAAGGTGAAGTCCAAACTATACCCCGAGTATGATCAGTTACAGGAAGATAAGTTAGTTGAAGACAACGATTACTATCAATGAGATGATGTCTATGACTTCGCTTATGGTCACGATGTTGCGCATGATATGCATGTCATATCTCCATTGGCCGATAAAACATTCATAGAGGAATGTGATCCAAATGATGTACCAAGTGAATGGGCAAACAATGAAGAAGAAAGTCAAACTAGTGACGAGGAAGAATTCTCAAGCTAGTGAGCAAAATCTTATACTACAAACCTCTATTTAAATGCATTGCATTACTTGATGTGAGTTGTATTGCAATACTTGGTGTGAATGATTAAAAATTTTATTTGAATGTATTGTAATACTTGATACGAATGATTCGAATGCATTGCAATACTTGATGTGAATGATTTGAATTATTTGAATATATTGTAATACTTGATGCAAATGCATGAGTTGTATTGCAACACTTGATGTGAATGATTAAAAATTTTATTTGAATGTATTGTGATACTTGATACGAATTATTTGAATGCATTGTAATACTTGATGTGAATGATTTACATTATTTGAATCTATTGTAATACTTGATACAAATGATTCGAATGCATTGCAATACTTGATGTGAATGATTTCAATTATTTGAATATATTATAATTTATGCAACAAATGATTTGAATTATTGCAATACTTAATGTGAATGATTTGAATTATTTGAATGCATTGTAATACTTGATGCAAATGATTTGAATGCACTGCAATGCTTGATGTGAATGACTTGAATGCATTGCAGTACCTGATATGAATGATTTGAATTATTGTAATACTTGATGCGAATGACTTGAATGTATTGTAATACTTGATGTGAATTATTTGAATGTATTGTATGACATATGTTATTTGTTAGAATATGGTTCGTGGAGGTTACAGTGGTCGCTCATCCAGTAGTAGCCAGGCCCAACCTTCATCTTCACGGGCTCCTGTGATAGGTATATTGATTAACTAATTGGATGCTTGATTAGTTCAATTGCACATTCTGAGAACTTCTAACGTATTTTTTTACATATGATGTTTCGCCTATAGACGACCCACCTACACCAGTTGATCACACAAGTCAGGAGCCAACACAGGAAGCATAGTCTTCTTAGTCTGGCACAAGAAGTCTCATTCGAATAGTGTATATCGATAATCGACCGTAAGTATTTTGTTTTCAATTATTGCATATCTTATAAATATTTTATATTGATATTTACCGTGTAATAATTCATGTGCAGCACGAGGTTTGAGCCACAAGAAGTAGTACGGGAGATTAGGAATTCACTTCTTCAACATCTACCAGGACCGGTTGCTCAATGGAAAGAGTACCCAAAGGAGGTTTAGACAGATTGTGGTCCTCATTCATGGTATACAGTTGTTCATCATAGTTAATGTGTTTCATATTTAATTTATTTAAGTAATGTTTACTAACTTTTTGAAAATATTTGTAGGCTTCGAATCGCTTCGCCACTACGGTGGAAGAAAATGATGCAAGGAAGGTGTGACTGAAGGTGGCTGCCAATCGATTTGTAGACATGCTGCACACTATGAAGACTGCAGCAAAAAAAGCATCTGGCGTAGTAGATGATCCATTACTGTGGAAGGGCCATGGCCCTATTACTATCAAGAAAGATTACTGGGATGAAATGTGCGATAAGTGGGTGGGAGATGCATTTAGAAATCGCTCTGCGAAGGCTGCACAAAATCGATCGAAGATGCCTGAAGCCCATCTACACACAGGTGGATCTAAGACATTTGGGAGCCACCTGAAGAAAATGGTAACTCATCAATATATAATATTAATTTTATAAGTATTGTTGCAAACTTGTGTACTAAATCTTTTGTCATTTAACTTTGCAGGAAGCAGAAAAAGGAGGCAGTGTACCATATAAGGATGTGTTTGTTGAAATACATAAACGGAAGACCATGGGAGTCTTCGTATCAGAGAAGGCGAGAACGACAATGGTATGTATTTATTCTATTAATAATCATTGCAATATATATGCAAGTTATCATAATGTTATCATTAATTATTAATGAATACTTTAAACATTATTTTGTAGGAGGCATATGAGCAACAAATGGTAGAGCGATATGGCGATGACGCTACTCAACATCCATCATTTGATCCTACAGCATGGGTGACTGCAGCAGGTGAACCCAAAAAAGGTCGCGTGTTCGGGTTTGGGAGTAATATGAACATATGAACACTTCACCAGTTATTGCTTCTTCCAGTTACGGCTCACCGACTTCTTGCGCCGATATAAGCTTCAAGCAGCAGACTATTCTTTCCGGTGATGATGTACGCCAGATCGTTACAGAATCACTGAATAACTACTTCAATGACACTGTCGCCCCCTTTCTCTGAAATGAGATCAACAATCTTGTTCTGAACACGGGATCTTCGATTCCAAGTCCCTTTCAGGTATAATCACATATTCAGTTTTTTGTCTGCCTTAGAACACATATGAGCATAATCGAATCACATATATAACTTTTTGCCTGCCTTAGAGCACATATGAGCATGATAGAATCACATACTGCCTTAGAGCACATATGAGCATGCTATAATAACATATAAAGTTTTTTTATTGCCTTAGAGCACATATGAGCATGCTATAATCACATATAAATTTTTTTGCCTGCCTTAGAGCACATATGAGCATGCTATAATCACATATTCAATTTTTTGACTGCCTAAGAACATATATGAGCATGATAGAATCACATATAAACTTTTTTTGACTGCCTTAGAACACATATGGGCATGCTATAATCACATATTCAGTTTTTTAACTGCCTAAGAACACATATGAGCATGTTATAATCACATATTCAGTTTTTTGACTGCCTTAGCACACATATGAGCATGATAGAATCACATATAGAGTTTTTTTATTGCCTTAGAGCACATATGAGCATGCTATAATCACATATAAAGTTTTTTGCCTGCCTTAGAGCACATATGAGCATGCTATAATCACATATTCAGTTTTTTGACTGCCTAAGAACACATTTGAGCATGTTATAATCACATATTCAGTTTTTTGACTACCTTAAAACACATATGAGCATGCACAAATCACATATAGAGTTTTTTTACTGCCTTAGAACATATATCATTTATGATAGAATCACATATAATTTTTTTTGCTTTGCCTAGCTTAGAGCACATATGAGCATGCTATAATCACATATTCAAATTTTTAACTGCCTTAGCACACATACGAGCATGATTGAATCACATATATAGTTTTTTGCCTGCCTTAAAGCACATCTGAGCATGGTAGAATCACATATAAAGTTTTTCTAGCTGCCTTAGAACACATATGAACATGCTTTAATCACATATTCAATTTTTTGACTGCCTTAGCACACATATGAGCATGATAGAATCACATATATAACTTTTTGCCTGCCTTAGCACACACATGAGCACATGATAAAATCACATATAGTGTGTAATTTATTTTATTATATTTTGTTTATCAATACTGACTGTTCTTTTCTTGTGTAGACTGCTAGCGATAATCAGCGTAGCGGAGCTGAAGGGACAGATAAAGGCAATGAATAAGAAGACGCACAAAATCTTGGCGATGATTAGAGAACTGTGTTGAAGAAGTTCTATTTTTTTATGTTTCCTAATTGTAATTGTTGAATTGTAAATAATTAAACTTGTTAATTTTAAGGTGGAACGATTAATTATTGTAGATTCTTTTTATATAGAATTTTTTGTGTGCTTTGTTTTTTATTTACAGGAAATATAAATTGTACAGGAAATATAAATTGTACCATTCTCGGTATTTAATTTTCATTTTTTTTTTATTTTTTTTCGTGTTTGGGACGGAACCATCAGTCGCTATTCATATAAATCTAGCGACGGCATAGCGACGGACGTAAATCCGTTGCCAAGCCGTGGTCGCCGTTTAGTATCGGCGGATTGGCGACGAAATACAGCGCTCGTTAGTCCGTCGCAATTAGCGACAGAATAAATCTGTCGCCAGTTAGCGTCGAAAAATTCGCGATGTAAGCATATCGTCGCCTAGTCGTCGCTAATCTATCGCTACGCCTGTTAGCGACGGAATGTTGTCGTCGCTAATCTACTGCTTTGTTGTAGTGCTACCACCCCAAGAACCGCTACCTCCTCCACCTCGACCTCTCCGCTTCCCAGGACCAGAGGGAGCGCCTTGCTGTATCCGTGCAGTCTGTGCCAGTGTTTCGAGTCGCCAAAAACGTGGATGTCGTCGGAAAGGCGGACACCGTCAACCCGCGGGGATCCTCTATCGTCTCCTCGACGCTCCACAGTGTGGCGATCATGATCCGGTATGCGGAAGGGTGGGACTGGTTCATCAATCTGTCCGCTACGGCATCTCCGGTGTCGTAGGCGAGGTTTTTCATTCCCTCCTCCCGCCTGCTACGACAATAAGTGGGCCACCATCGCCCGCATCTTCTCTGGCCGCACAGACAACGCCATCAAGAACCACTAGAACTCCACGCTCAAGCGCAAGTGCTCCACTGTCGGCAACCCTCCGGCCAAGCGATCCAACAGCTCTGGCGGTGCCAGCCCCTCTTCCGTCACCGCCGGCGTCCTCTGTCTCTGTCCGAGCAGCCCGTCAAGTTCCGATTTGAGCGACTCCAAACATGATGCGCACACCTTAGAAGCGAAGCGCATTTCGACTTGAGGCATGCACTTCACATGAGTGAAGCGTGCGTTTCAAGCCTGAAACGCTTCACTGCAACGCCTCAATACCTTGAGTGTGCGCTTCGCCTTTGAGGCGTACGCTTCAGGTATTGAGGCGTACGCCTCTCACAACAGTGGATTAGACGATTACTTGTAGGGACTTTGGTCAATGTGTGGATTATAAACCATGGATTTTAACAAGTACTCACTAGTGACTGCCACTAACGATATTTATATCTCTTCACTTTGAAAAACATGAAATTCAGATTCATGTCACAGGCCAAGGACCTACAAGAATCACTAATAGAATACCTAATGTAGAGTCTTATTTAGTCTGCAATTTAGACAAAAATGAAATAATGATGCTGGGATCTTCTGCAATGCATGCAAAAAATAAATGTGAATTTTATACCAAGCTATGAATGGATAAATTATACATAAAATAAGGAGGCGCTCTTGAATGAATAGAACCGATAATGATTTGGGTTGGAAACCTTGCATGCGTTGATTACTGCTCTATATATGCTAACTTTAACCTCATCTTTTGAGCAATTTCATTGGCAAAACATTACAAACGGTTTACTTAATTTTCCCCTCTACCAACTAGTGAATCCGTGAGGAGCATCTTTTATTCTATTATGCATTCGACTTACCATTTCATTGTTTGGATGTTTACATATTTGGGCTCAAATCTGAATTGACCAAGACCATCATGGACAAAAATTCATTTGCCTCCCTTGGTTGTAACCTACAGTACATCTTGCTTGTGACACCGGCCCACTCCCCCCGCCCCCAGTAGGTTGCATTATTATGAATAGGATTGGTCAAAACTTTAACTTAGTGGGCAGATTCAAATGACGGGCATTGGCCAAGCTTCGGTAAAATTTTGGATTATGCAGAAAACTCAACTCTATGTGACAAAAAAGGATTCAAATTTAATTCAACTAATTGGGAAGCATCATTATGCATGTCTTTAATTAGAAAAGTCACACGAGTTAAGAGGGTAGGTGATGAAAAAAAACAACCCGTCCAAAAGAGATCTTCCATTCCACCCTCTCATGCAATCTAGTAGAATTAAAGGGCATGATGAATTCTTTAGAAAATTAACATGTTGGTGAGAATTCACTTTTGTTAATGGCAGGATTGTTTTCCTGTCAACATAGAAGTCGATGTATAAAAGTGGGTCAGGACCAGGGTCCAGGAAACCTCTTTGCTTTGAGCTTCTGCATGATCATGGTCCGGAACGAACAAGGAATGCGTCCATGCTAAATGGGTGTGAACCTCTGTTTTTAGTGTTGTTAAAATTGTTGGACCTTCTTTGGATTTGGATCCAGGTCTGGTACCTGACCGCATCCCATACACTAAGGAACGATTGGGCTTGCCACAACAGTCCATTTCTGCGGAATTCTAAAAAACAGTCTGGTTGGGACATAAACCACAAGCTTTCATTGCTAAATAGATTCAGACCAGCCTACAAGGGCTTTGCTTATCTGGTAGGGCCAACTTGTGAACGTGTTAATCAAAATTTTACTACAAATGAGATGCACTGACCTTGATGTCACAAAATCCATTTAAAAATCATTTTGGAGATGTGCCAGTTTCAAGCCTTGGTCTTCCTTCTCCACGAGAAGGTGAAGCGGAAGAAGGTTCAATCTTTGTAGCTCAAAATTTACTATTGAAAAAATATGGATCCAGAGTCCAAACTTTTAATGAAACTATATACAGATCAAGAGAATGTATAAGCACTTATGCAAGAAACTATATATATATATATATAACAACAACAACTACGCCTTCATCCCAAAACAATTGGGGTCAGCGATATGAACCAAAAAAGAAATTCATTTTGGGTCTTCCACATGAATCTTTTTCCTCCAATCATTTCTATCCAATGCCATGTCCTCGGTGAGGTTCAAAGCATTCATATCCTTTCCTATCATCTCCATCCAAGTCTTCCTAGGCCTACCCCGACCTCTTTTAACTAATATATTTTCCCATTTCTCCAACCTTCTAACTGAAGCATCATTAGGCCTTCACCGAATATGTCCAAACCACCGTAAATGATTCTCTCGCATCTTATATTCAATGGGTGCAACACCTACCTTCTTACGTATCTCTTCGTTCCGAATCTTATCTTTTATTGTATTTCCACACATCCATCTAAGCATCCGCATCTCAGCTACACTCATTTTTTGAATATGATGTCTCTTGGCAGCCCAACATTCCGTACCATATAGTAAAGCGGGTCTAATAGTCGTCCTATAAAACTTTCCCTTCAACCGCAATGGCATTCTACGATCGCACAACACTCCAGTTGCACTTTTCCATTTCATCCACCCAACCTTTATCCTATGATTTACATCTCCATCAATTTCTCCATACTTTTGAATGATAGATCCCAAATATTTGAAATAATCATCTCCATATATATATATATATATATAAACAACCTAATAGATCCAAAAATTACCTTTTTCAGACTCCATCTGTTAGTCTTTTAAGCTACAACTTCATGTTTTTTCTAGCCAAAACCTCCTCTTTGGGCATGTGCGACGATCAAAGAGTTGGTTTATCTCAGTTTGACAATAGCTTTGCTTAGGCATGATAGTTTAGAGAATGGATCTAATAGCACTTTTGCACATGGACCCAGGATCAAGACGAGAGATGGATGAAATAAGGACAAGGTTAGGGAGTTCGCTCTTTCTAGGGCCAACACTCAAACTTAAACTTCTCATATGGGAAAACTTTAAGAGAACCCATATTTATAGATGTCATGTACGGAGTATGTAATATAAATTTTTTTGGCTTTGGGTCAGTGACTCCTAGGCCGGCCGACCTTAGGGCACTAGATACAAAGTATCCCTCGGACTTAATTGCTCGAGTCACTAGACCTTCTATTCTAATAGTTTACGTATAATCTTCCTCTAGTCATGTGCAATGTCTCTATCTCTTAGGCTTTCTATGCAGTCCATGTAACAAGCTTTCGAACCGGTGGCTCCCAAACCAGCTGACTTTGGGGCACCAGGTGTAAAACACCCTTCAGATTCTACTTACTCGAACTACAAAGGCCACATATATCAACTAGATAAAAGGATGATCTCCTTCGTTATCCTTTTCGTCAAGAGACCCAAACACTTCATCTCATGTCTGAGTTCCACTACTAGGATTCACGAAGACATCAACAACTAAACGTAGCTCTATTCTTTTAAGCTCATTCTTCTAAAACATCTTTCCATTGCTTATTTCTTTCACAAAACATACTGTGCATACTTATACTAAAGTGATTCAAAATTTTCTAACAATCAAATACTATCTTTTCTTTGAATTTTCTCATAAATAACTACTCTATTTGAATCAGTTCAGAAAAAAAAATTTATGGGGCTTAAAAAATTTCTAACTTGTTAGATTATGCCAAAACAATCATATATGCTACAACATTGTTCTCAGATGCCTACTTTAGCTACCATACATAATTTTTTTTTTTTTTTTGTGCATCTAAACCACCCCCCATGCTTGAATGACACTGTCCCTAGTGGCATACAAAATATGTAAAAATGCAATGCAAATGCACACTAAAAGACAATAAGAATAAATATGGGAGAAATGATAGATACAACCTGATCTGTGATGGGCTTCTGAAATTTAATTGATTTGATTTTTTCATCTGATCAATGAATTCTTTGAAACCTCTGCCCTGTACCTGGTAACTAATTCTCATACACCAAATGTTAGATTCATCCTGCATAAATAAAAAACAAATGTTAGCACATATGAAATGAAATACTAAAATAAAAGCAAGTACTGAAATGAAGAACAAAATTAATGTACATATGATATATCCCTCTGGTCGAATCCTCATGCCTTCGTGAGATGCACTATCTCACACTCACCATTCTGTAAGGAATCTGAAATGAAGGGATTCAGTCTTTGCTCGTTAACCTTGAATGTACCTTGGGTCATAGGATCGAATAATGTAACTGCTCTATGTGGAAACACTTCTTTCACGATGTACGGTCCTGTCCATCTCGATCTCAACTTCCCTGGGAATAAATGCAAACGAGAATTGTATAGTCACACTTTCTGCTCTGGCTCAAACACTTTTCTGACAATGTGCTTATCATGAAATGCTTTAGTGCGAGCTTTGTATAGCTTGGCATTCTCATAAGCATCATTCCTGAGTTCCTCCAATTCTGAGAGCTGCAATGCTCTCGCTTTGCCAGCCTGGGTGAGGTCAAAATTCAACTTCTTGATAGCCCAATACACTCTATGCTCTAGCTCAACAGGAAGATGGCATGTTTTCCCGAATACAAGGCGATACGGGGACATGCCAATGAGAGTCTTAAATGCAGTCCTATATGCCCAAAGTGCATCATCTAAGCGTTGGGACCAATCCTTGCGGTCCGGGCAAGCTGTCTTCTCTAAAATCCTCTTAATCTCCATATTCGACACCTCTACCTGTCCACTGGTCTGTGGATGATACAGAGTGGTGAATCTATGATTGACAGAATATCTTCTCAGTAGAGAAGCTATCTGTACATTCCTAAAATGCTTGCCACCATCGCTAATCATCGCACATGGCACACCAAAACGACTGAAAATGTTGTGCTTAATGAACTTAAGCACCACTCTATGATCATTGGTTTTTGTTGCCACAGCCTCGACCCACTTGGACACATAATCAACCACCACAAGAATGTATAGATTTTCGAATGAAGGCGGAAATGGTCCCATGAAATCAATGCCCCAAACATAAAAAATCTCGACTATCAAGATCGGAAGCAAGGGAATCATGTCCCTCTTGGACATGTTCCCAATCTGCTGACATCTAACGCAACACCTACATAACTCATGGGCATCCCTGTGGAGTGTGGGCCAATAAAATCCGGACTGCAAAACCTTTGCAGCCGTCTTCCTACTGCTAAAATGACCTCCACAAGCTAACGAATGGGAAAAACTAAGAATGGACTCGTACTCCTTCTCCGGCACACATCTTCTAATGATCTGGTCTGCGCAATATCTGAACAATTCTGGTTCATCCCAATAATAGTGTCTTACCTGAGATAGGAATCTTTCACGCTCATTCTTATTCCAATGCTCAGGTATCTGCCTCGAAATCAGATAGTTCACAATATCTGCAAACCAGGGTAACTGCGATGTCCTAACTGACATGATCTGCTTATCGGGGAAAGAATCACTAATCGGCCTCTGATCCTGCGTGGTCTCCACGATCAGTCTAGAAAGGTGGTATGCTACTACATTCTCGCTTCCCTTCTTATCTTGAATCTCGAGGTCAAACTCTTGTAGTAGTGTTACGACAATGAAGCCATACATGATACTTCAAGTACAAGGTTTTGATGATGAGCAAGTGGAATCAACTGCATTTCAGCTAAGGCTATGAAGAAATTGAAGAATTCGATGAAGAATCTTTGAAGACTAGTGTGAAAATGTTTAATTCATTAAAAGTCTTAGATTCTTGTAAGAGCCTTACTTAGAGTGCATATTTAGGTTGCATTTCACCTTAAAAGTCTTTAGAAAAACTTTTCTAAAAGAAACACTTTTGAAAATCTTTTTAGAAAACTCTCTTCTTAAATTTTCATGTTTATTAGTCGACCAATAGACTTACCAGTCGACTAATCCTTTCGCACCATATTTTCTAAAAAGTCATTCTTGTCAAATTAGTCGACCGAAGATTTTATCAGTCGACTGGACAGAATGTCTGTTTTCTGGAAATTTAGCAGCAGTCGACTAATGGTTTTATCAGTCGACTGAACAGAACATGTGTTTTCTGAAAAAAATTTAGCAGCAGTCGACTAATGCTTTTTATTAGTCGACCGAACAGAATGTTTGTTTTTCAGAAGTTTTTAGCAGCAGTCGACTAAAAGGTTTTTCAGTCTACTGATGATATTATCAGTCGACTAACTTTTCTCAAGTCGACTAAGTTTCAAAAATTTAGATTTTCAAAGGCTCGATTAACAGATCAGTCGACCGACGATAACGGTCAGTCTACTAATAACTAACTATTAGTCGACTAACTGATGTTTCAGTCGACTAATTTTGCCGTTTTCCTGAAACTTCAAAAAGGCGTGTCTTTTCATTTTTCAAACGTTTTGATCGTTCGAAATGGACCATTTTGACACCCTTTCATACTCTCAACGTATGGAAAACTTTCAGCTATAAATATGAGTGCATTCTACACTAAAAAACAATCAAATTCAATAGAATTATATTGAATTACTTCTTGCTTTTCACTCCTATTCATTCAAGTATTTGTTTTCTCACTCACGTGATATTTTCACTTCAGTTTTTCACTCAAATCACTTTGAGAGATAGTGAATTCGTGAGTAGAGTGTTTCAACAACCTCAAAAGCCAATTGCATCTCATTTGCATTCAAAAGGAAGGCACATAGGTGTGATCATCGCAAAATTTTTTCTATTCTCTTGTTAGTTTCTCTCTTTTCCTTCTCTTTTCCTTTTCTAACCTCTATTTTCCCCCTTTTTGAAGGGAGAAGAATAAAAGAAAGAAAGGAAAAAGAGAATAGAAAAGAAGAGAAAGAAAGAGAGCGAGAAGAATTCTTTTGCGGGTTTTCACTTGACCTTTATTTGAAAATATTTAGAAAATTACTCGCCTCCGTTTTTTAAATATATTGCGGGAAAAATTGGAGAGACGGAATTCGCTCGTCGGTACGAGGTTCGACCGTTCCTGGCGCCTTTACCAGGGGTAATCAAACCAAGGATCGAATCTATGCCTTTTGCTTTGCCTAAATATAATCTAAGAATTTATTCTAACTCTAAATGCACAAAGAATCATGCTTTGTGCAATGCGAGGATGTATGTTCTTTTTTTTTTAAGACTTTTTTGAAGATTTCCAAGTTATTCTGAGATGAACTTGGTAAAGGAGTGAAGAAGTGATTGAATCTAACTTAGAACTTGAGATAGATCAAAAAAGTTCTAAGTTTTTGAAGTAAATCAGAGTTTGAGAAAATAAATGAGAAGGAATGACTTGAAGCTTTAAAATGAAAGGAAATGAAGTTTCAGAGTGAGAAATGGACTTTGAATTTGATCTTGAATTTAGGAAAGGAAATGAATACTTGAGATGAAATTGAATTTGAGGTTTTGAAATTTAGTATGGATCTGAGATGATCAAATGGCATTTAAGAATAGAAGTGGATTCAGATTAGATCCGAAAATGGAATTTTGAAATCTAGAATTTGGAATTGGATTCCGGATCCGAAATAGAATGGAATCCAAGGTTTGGAATCCAAGATGGACTTGGGTTCTGGATCCTAAAATGGAATGGATCGGAAATCTGAGATCCAAATGTAGATTTGGACTCTGGATCCTAAGATGGATTTGGATCTGAAGTCTGAGATCCAAAAGTGGAATTGGATTCTGGATCCTATAAGGAAATTGGATCTGAAGTCTAAGATCCAAAGTGAAATTGGATTCTGGATCCTATAAGGAAATTGGATCTGAAGTCTGAGATCCAAAGTGAAATTTGGATTCTGGATCCTAAAGGGGAATCAGATCTGAAATCTGAGATCCCAAGTGAAATTTGGATTCTGGATCCTAAAATGAATTTGGAGTTTGTTAAATTCAGAAGATGAATCAAGAACTTCCAAATTTTAAAAAATGAAATTTAGAATTCGAATCTTGAATATACAAATGAATTTCAAAGTCAAATTAGACCTTGAATTTTGAAGTTTGAATTTGAAATTTAGAAGATGAAGGGAATCTCAAAGTTAAATTGAACTTTTGGATTTGATTTGGAGTTTTTGAATATAAAGTCAAATTGAACTTTGAAATATGATTTGAATTTGAATATAAAATGAATTTGAAATCTCAAAGTTAGATTGAACTTTGAGATTTGAAAATGAAATAGAATTTTGAAAATTGAAAAAATGAATTGGATTTGATAAGGATTGAAGATAGATTTGAGGAAAGTATTTACATTACTTGGAGTTTTTGAAGAGGAAATTTCAGAAATATGATGCAATTCTATCCTAAATGATGAATGAATTTAAATTTTTGAAATTGGATTTTGAAAAGCTATTTCATTCTTTAAATGAATTTAACATAAGATTGAAGATATAATACATCCTTGACTATGGTCATTGAATGTATTATATAATAATCTATATTTAAATTCAAGAGAAAAATGAAACACATCTGGTGCTTTTATAAAATTTAAAATGAAATTAACTCTCAATATACCCTGACTATGGCCATTGATATATATTTTGAATTAATTTTAAGTTAAATTCCGATAAAAGAAGAAAATATTTAAGGAAAATATAATGAATTTTGAAAACGGGTCCAGTGTGGATCCAATGTTATTTTGTAAAAGATAAAAATACTAAGTTTTGTCCACACCCTGACTATGGCCATTGATGTGGATCATCAACTTAGGATTAATTTACCTCTTGCAAAATGGTGCACGTGCCATTCGTGTTTCACCAATGTGAGATTTTGAGAAATAAAGACAAAAAGCATGAAAATAAGTAATTCATGGTATTTACTATGCTCATTCATTCTATCTAAAACTGGAAATATAAATTCTCATTTAAAATCTAACTATTACAATCTTTGAACAGAACTTGAAATTGAAATTAACACTCCTAAGTTAAGAGAATACCATTTGCCACCTATTCCATGAAAAATCTAAGTTAATACAGGATGGAAGATACATAGAGAAGGCAAATTACAAAAAGACACCACATTGAGCTTAAAAGGCAATTGATGAAATATTCATACCTGTATTTCATACTAATGAGAAATGTAACGTAGATGACAAATTTCATACTGGAATCCTGTATTTAAATGAGTATATACATGTAGTATCTAGAATAATGATGAACCTGAAGTAAGTTTGTCATGACTGACCTGTTTTGGAATATTTTCTGAGTGTAAATGAAATGCTGGAATGATGCCCCTGAGCTAACAGAAAATTTTATGCCTAATGGGTGGTATGTATTAGTGGTGCTTATACAGAAATGATGTATATACAACAGGGAGCATACACATTGCAACTTGAGTGTTGCAACAGTGAAAACAGGAAGGTGGAAATGCAAGTGGGCATGGGCTGTGAAGAGGTGTAGTTGTGGCAACAGGTGGTTGAGGCAGGGGAATAAATTTGCAGTGAATAGCTGCTGTAGGTGACTTGTAATAGGAAAGGGGTCGGGTATGGAGGTAGGTGTAGGCTTGCCGTGAATCAGTATCATGATGCCATGTGATGGAAGCTGCCAGGTTTGCGGCAAATAGAGGATGTTAAATGAAGGAAAGCAGGGAGTCACAGGGTAAGTAGTGTAATTGGTAGGAAATGTGTGTTAGTGAGGATGACAAAGTGCACCTGTAAAAAAAAAAAAACAAAAGAATGTAGCTGTATTGGAATGCAAGGAGGTTGAATTGATGTGAAGATGGCTGGATGTTGAAGGCATGGCTTTGATGAAGGTGAATGAAGGCAGCAGCTGGTGTTGTGAAGGTTGGAGGTGTATTGATACACTACATCAACGGGTGTACAGTTGTTAAAAAAAATGTGGATTATAGTAATGAAATGGGAATTGAATCAATAAATTAAAACATGAACAATACACGAATTGCCACAATAAAAGAACTAATGCACATGGTAGAAGCAAATGAGAATGTGCCAAGATGTTAAAATGAACAACGTAATAGTGGTTGTATTATGAAACAGGAAGATGGATGAACAATAAATGGGCTGTGGGGTGAAACAGGGAATAAACAGTGGTAATTGCAGGCATTGCATTGTAAATACATATATGAGAATGAATGCAAAAGACTACCTAAGAGAAATGCATATACTAAATAGGGAATCCTACTGAATAATGCTACAACAGGGAAAAATATACTGGAGTTTAAGGACCTGAATGATGCTACATGATAAAACAGAACATAAAGTGATAACCCTAGATGAGGTGGTAGGGTCTTGTGATCATCGCAAAATTTTTTCTATTCTCTTGTGGTTTCTCTCTCTTCCTTCTCTTTTCCTTTTCTGACCTCTATTTTCCTCTTTTTTGAAGGGAGAAAAATAAAAGAAAGAAAAGAAAGAGAGAAGATAAAAGAAAGAAAGAGAGAGAGAGAAGAGAAATTATTTTGCGCGGTCTCACTTGACCTTTATTTGAAAATATTTAGCAAATAACTCGCCTCCGTTTTGAAAATTTGCGGGAAAAATGGAGAGACGGGATTCGCTCGTCGGTACGAGGTTCGACCGTTCCTGGCGCCTTTACCAGGGGTAATCGAACCAAGGATCGAATCTATGTCTTTTGCTTTGCCTAAATATAATCTAAGGATTTAATCTAACTCTAAATGCACGAAGAATCATGCTTGTGCAATGCAAGAATGTATGCTCTTTTGAAAAGAATGTTTTGGAAATTTCCAAGTATTCTGAGATGAACTTGGTAAGGGAATGAAGAAATGTTTGAATTTAACTTTAGAACTTGAGATAGATCAGAGGAGTTCTAAGTTTTTAAAGTAAATCAGGATTGAAAGGATAAATGAAAAAGAATGAAAGGAAATGAAATTTAAAAGTCAGAAAATGGATTTTGAACTTGAAATTGAATTTTAGGAAAGGAAATGAATACTTGAGATGGAATTGAATTTGGATTTTCAAATTTGGAATGGATCTGAGATAATCAAATGGTATTTAAAAATAGAAATGGATTCAGGGAGTTTTGGATGAGATCTGAAAGTGGAATTGGATTTGAAATCTAGAATTGAGAATGGAATTGGATCTAAAGATGGATTTAAGATCTGAGATCCGAGATAAAATTGGGTTCTGGATCCTAAGATGGATTTAGATATGAAGTCTGAGACCCAAATGTAGAATTGGGTTTAAGATGGATTTAGATCTGAAGTCTGAGATCCAAAGTAGGACTGGATTCTGGATCCTAACATGGATTTGGATCTGAAGTCTGAGATCCAAAGTGAAATTGGATTCTGGATCCTAAAGGGGATTTGGATCTAAAGTCTAAGATCCGATGTAGAGTTGGACTCTAGACCCTAAGATAGATTGTGGATCTGAAGTCTGAGATCCAATGTAGACCTGGGTTCTAGATCCTAAGATGGAATTGGATCTGTAATCTAAGATCCAAAGTGAAATTGGGTCCTGGATCCTAAAGGAAATTTTGGATCTGAAGTCTGAGATCCAAGGTGAAATTTGGATTCTGGATCCTAGAATGGATTTTTGGGTTTTTAAAAGTCCAAATGAGACTTTTGAAAATGGATCTGGTTTTTGAAAATCCAGATTGGATTTAAAATTCAGGAATTGAATCTTGAATAAATGAATTTCAAAGTCGATTTAGACCTTGAATTTGAAGTTTGAATTTTGAAATGTAGAAGAGGAAGAGACTCTCAAAGTTAAATTGAACTTTGGATTTGATTTGGAGTATTTGAATATAAATGAATTTGGAATTTCAAAGTCAAATTGAACTTTGAAATCTGATTTGAATAAAAATGAATTTGAAATCTCAGAGTTAGATTGAATTTTGAGATTTAACAATGAAATTGAATCTTGAAAATTGAAAGAATGAATCAGATTTGATAAGGATTGAAGATAGATTCGAAGAAAGATATTTACTTGGAGTTTTTGAAAAATGAATTTTTGAAAATATGATGTAATTCTATCCTAAATGATGAATGAATTTGAAGAATTTGAAATTGGATTTTGAAAAGCTATTTCATTCTTTGGATGAATTAAAACAAGATTGAAAATATAATACATCCTTGACTATGGTCATTGAATGTATTATATAATAATCTATATTTAAATTCAGGTGAAGAATGAAACACATTTGGTGCTTTTGTAGAATTTAAAATGAAATTAACTCTCAATATACCCTGACTATGGCCATTGGTATATATTTTGAGTTAATTTTAAGTTAAATTATGATAAAAGAAAAAAAATATTTAAGGAAAATATGATAAATTTTGAAAATGGATCCAGTGTTATTTCGTAAAAGATAAAAATCCTAAGTCTTGTTTACATCCCGACTATGGTCGTTGATGTAAATCATCAACTTAGGATTAATTTACCTCTTGCGAAATGGTGCACGTGCCATTCGTGTAGCCATTTGTGAGAATTTGAGAAATAAAGGCAAAATACATGAAAAACAAGTAATTCATGATATTTACAATGCTCATTCATTCTATCTAAAACAGGAAATTTAAATTTCTCATTTATACCTAATTTATTACAACTTGGAATTGTAAATATCAGAAATTTCTAATCCAAGAGAGAAATTCAAACTTTTTATATCCTCCTGAAAAACAGAGTTAGCACAGGATATTGGATATTAATAAACAGATGTTGTATTTAAGGATTTGACACATATCTATGTAGGCAATGTACATATGTGGAAGATACATATATATATATATACATATATGTAGGCATATATATATATATATATATATATATATATATATATATATATATATATATCCAAGCATGATATTTATATATATATATATATATATATATATATATATATATATGTGTATATATATACATATATATATATATATATATATATACACTCTCATTAAATATGTGTGACATGAATGAGATTCACTATGTTGAGTGTGAAGGGACTGTGTAAGTGCAGTTTGCAAGTGGAAGATGACAGTGAGTGGATGACGTAGTGTCAAGGTGAACTAATGAAGTGAATACACCAAATGTCATGATCATGGTAATGTACTGCAGCTGGAATTTAGTGGATATTACAGGAAAACCCAGAGATATTGGTGAGGTAAGTATTGGATGAAGCTACAAGGTAGGTAAAAATAGGGACTACCAAGGGGTGATATGAAGCACAATAAAGAGGTATAACATGGCTGACTGATGGTATATGAGGAATCATTGCTGCAGCTACTACAAAGAGATGCAACAGGCTGGATGTATGAGTATGGCGAATGAGCACAGTTGGGGCAACGAGGAGGATGGAGGTTGGGAGGCTTGGTGCTGCGGAGGTAACAAATAGAGAGTAGGTGAATAGTATTTATTCAAGAGTCATGAATACACAACAACTTGTAAGTCACTGTAACAAGATATGAGGAATCACCAAGCAAACTTAGGGAATGAAGGTAATGTGAAGGCACTGTGGGGAATGTAATGATGAAGGTGAGACAGCTGTAAAGGGGTTGTGTGCTTGTAGTACACGTATAGTAGCAGAAAAAGAGGTGGAAGATGATATAATGACATATTTGGTGATGCTATAAGTGATAATGGAGCTGAAACGTGAAGGTTCAGCAGGGTGTAAGGCTACTATGCAACAGATTTTGAGGGAAGATGGTGACATACGGTAGTGAGGGAAAGGCAAGTGAAGGGTGATATGCTGGGAAGGGTGAAATGAAAGGGGAACAATGCATGGCTGGAAGGTGAAAAATCATATGCTGCAGCCAGTGGGACTGCAAGTGGGTACAGTGGTTTGGATATTGCATATATATTGGAGTAGTAAGAGACAATGAGGGTGAGCTGGAGCTGTAATGCACAGCCAGCAAGTGAGTGTTATTCTGCTACAGTGGGTGCTCATTGTGAGTTGCTGCTAAGGAACAAAGGGAAATGCAAAAGGGGCAATAAGCAAGGATTGTGCAGTGCTTATCATCATGATAGGAAGTGTAGGTTATGCAGTAAACAAATAGTAATGAAGGTATAACCACCGGGCAAAGTGTAGATGACAATGATGCTAATTTGCAGAATTTAAGCTAACTTGCAGAAATTCAAGATATCAACAAAAATGGATAATACAAGAAATGCAGTCATGTAAACATACAGTAGATTCATGTAAAACAGAAAATCATATAGAACTACTATATAACAAAACAAGAATTTAAGCAAGAAAAGCTACTAACTGAAGAAACAGAGAAGTTAGTGAATGTAGAAAACAGAAAAAAAAAAAAAAAAACAGGGGCTGTTATGTAGACATTACACAAGGTGTTGCACAACAAATGGTGAGAGTGATGTATAGGTGGTGTTTACAGGAACAAATGACTTACCTGGAGATGGCGTCGGACAGTGCATGTTGACGATGGAGAGAAGGTGCATAGATGCCAAAACTTTAACAGGGAGATATGCTGTATAATACTAGCAATTTATAGCAAAACAGAATCCTATCACTTTTGATAAGTCTCTTACCATGGCATAGCTTGCATGTCACGGCTGTGATTCCGTAATCACAAGAATTCCAATGCTAAACTTCACTACCCATATGTAATCTCAGCATGCTTCGTGAGATTTCTGAATTAGCCGTTAAAAGAACGGATTTGAATTTGAGATTTCTGATCAAAAGTTACAATTTGCTTAGAAGATCAATTTGGCCACCATGCCATGATTTGATTCAGACCAACAAAATTTTCACCTTTCCCTTACTAGGCCAGGGATTTGAATCAAGATGGATCCCTTCCTGAGGAACCTTGAACCAGATGAGATTTTCTTTTACCGCAAACACACACAACTCGTAGGGCTACAGAGATGGCATTGCCCACAAGGATCGGTGAACTGGTGTTAATATTAATGATCCGATGCTGGTGCTTGTGAAAAAGGCACATGATAAAGGATTTATACCTACAGCTTATACAGTATGATTGATATGAGGATAACATTAGATCAAGAAACTAAGACTCATGCTGAAGTGAAGTCAAGAAAAATTGATGTAACTCTATAAAAAAAAAAACTGACTAAAGCCCAACAACCATGTTGCAAGGAAGCCTCTTTCACCATTAAGACACCAGCGATAATTCCAGAACAATTGGAAGCATTACATAGACGAGAAATATCAGCTATAATCATGGCATTGAGCATCTCCTTGATGGGAGCAAAGAAGAAATAAACAAGTATCTAAAAAAAAGAAAAGAAAATGAACGACTTCATGTAGATATATAAGTTCAGACCAAGCATTGGAATGATGGACATAGAAAACGATGAGGATGTAGGGTGGGTATTTAAGCTCTGCAGCTTAGCATTGGCGCAGCAGCGATTTAAGCTCTGCAGCTTAGCATTGGCGCAGCAGCTTATTGCCGTGGTTGATAATCACAATCTTTATGAGGAAATCAGATGCAAATGAGTTGATATCTCATCAGAGAGATGAATCAAAATTCGATTAGCCTTCAGCCAAATCGAATCTGAATTCATTCTTGATCTAAAACAAACATTATATCTACAGGAAACTGATACGAAATTCCTTCATATCAACAGAAAATGAATAAAAAAAAATTTGAAAATGCAACCCAGGATACAAGCAGATTATCACAAATGGAATCCAACATTAGCTGCAAACGAGAGGCAAGACTGAAACAAAATGTGATATATTTAAGCTTTGACCCAAGATAGTCTACCCAATATTGCTGTCCATCACAAATATCATCAGATCCAATTTTCGTTGCTTCAGGAACTTAACACAGCAATCCAATACCATCATTGATGGCATCTATGAGGGATGCATATAAAAAAAAAAAACTTAACAGGGGATCAATAGAGATCGACGTATTAAGACTCCCCCTGGTATAACTGAGGACAAATACGTGAAATGGGGAAAAAGAATGTTAAACGAAATGCCATATTCGGCTTACATTTACCCCAAAAAAAAATATGAGAAGGTAAATTTGGAAGCTAAATGTAAACAGAAATCAGTAGAAAAAAAAAAGAAGAAAGGAAATAAAAGTGGAATAAAATCAGAAGGAGAACGATGTACTACCTGATTATCGAGACAGAGCAAAGCATTTGGGGAACTTAATATAAATGAAAAATGAAAATGTGAAATAATACATAAAATGTGTTGGAACAGGATTGTTCCATTTGTTGTTGCAAAGGAGTGAATCGGTTCTGCTATATGCAGATCGATCGCACAATCTTGCTAAATAAAAATAAAAAAATGAAGAAACAAAAACAAGGGATGAAATTTAGAAAAAGAAATTTCTATGAAGAAAGAAGAAAAAGAAGAAAAGCTCTTACCTGATATGAAGGAGGAGGGAAAAGGATTGCGCCGTGGGGAGGTGGGAGACGGATCCTTTGCTCCTTCTACGAGCTTTCCTCTTAAAGGGGAAGAGGAGCCTTCGAGAGAGGGAGATGGTTGAAGATGAGGGGTTGAAGGAGAAGGAGTTTGTTTGAAGATCAACGGTGGGAATTGAGAGGGGAGAGTGCGCGGGAGATGGCCGTTCGACCTTTCTCAAATTTCCAAAAAAAGGATCCCCTCTTTAAAAAAAATTTTAAAAAAATGGCTCAAGATGAGGTTTTTGGCGAAAAAAACCTTCAAAACCTACTTATTTTTCTCGTAGTTTTTCTGATTTTTTTGCTTTTTGTGTTATTTTTCTATTTTTTTTTATTTTTGGAACAAAAATCTAAGTTTTTACACGAAAACAAAGATTAAACACTAATTTTTTTGTATTTTTCTGAGAAATATTTTCAAAAGTATATTTTTTTCTGAGAATTTCAGACCGATTTGGAGAAATTTCTTCAGAAAGTGGATTTGGACCCAGGTTTTGAGAAAATGTTCGAGTTTTGATGCTCGAATCGAGAAATACAATGGGATGGATCCAAACAGATGTCGAATGGACTATCCGAGCTATTTAAAGGCTATTTTTGGTATTTTCTATAATTTTGATTTAAAATTTAAACAAGGAGATTCAGATTTGGATTTGGACAATGAATCCAGATCCAAAATCAATTTAAACATATGAAATGAATTTAATTTCAATAAAACTTTGAGAAATGAACTGGAATTTAGATTTAAAATGACTTATTTACTCAAAAAATGAATTTAGGGGCAAAAGGGGAATATTCAAAAGATTTTAAAAAAATTGGGGTGTTCACAGATGCCCCTCTTTGCTACTAAGCCGGTTGAAAGCCGAGCTTAGTGGCAAAGAAAACACTCCAAATTTTGAAAAATGCCCCAGTCAGCAGATCTGAACTGGGTGTGGAAGAATTATGGCTTTTCAGGCTTAAAGCTTTGTCCTGAATGGCTTGGGGAGACGAAATCCTCGACAATGATATGACTGAATGATAGAGATGAGGAAATCGTGATGGGACTTTGGGCGAAGATCCCGAAATGGTGAAAGATAAGAATTTTGATCAAGTCTCATGGGTGAGACAAGATCAGTCCTTTGGAATGACTCAGGTTTGGCCCTTAACCTGGATGGGACGAAGATATATCAAAATAACTTTAATGGGGAAAGGAATATATGAGGACTTTGATGGGACAATTTTGAGAAAACGCCTCATGAGATGAAGCTCAAGTAGGATTTTATTCTGGATGGGTATACAAAGCATGAATTCCTCGATGGGAAGAACCATGATGGGACTAGAGGAAGACACCTCGTCGAAACGAGGGAAACTCATTGGAATGAGACTCAGGTTTAACCAAAACCTAAAGGGGACGACCATATGGAATCTCGAGTGAAGAGACCATGATGGGACCTTCGGAGTTTGGACGAACAAATCCGACAGGGGTTTCGCGAAAGGAGGAAGGAAATAGGGTTCCCTAAAGCTTAAAAAGAAGGATGAACTTTGGACGTCTCATTGCTGAGACTAAATCAACTTTTGAATTTAATGACCTCTCGCAGGAAGTACAGGTTTTGACCCTTAACCTGAGTGGGAACAACCATACGGATTTCTCGAAACCGTGATGGGACAGGAGAGATACTTCAATTGAATGGGGTAACTCTTCTGGAAGATATAAACAACGCTAGATTGCATCAAAAATGGATATTGAATATTTATTTCAATCTTAGAATATCTAGAAAATTTTGCCAATAAGATAAATTTATAGTTGACTTCAACGCTTAAAAAAATGTGCATATGTGTGCAAAGATATTCCCTCTTTTACCTAGAGTATTTCCTCCAACGAGGTTAACTTCTCGGTCTTAAGAGTCAAATTCAAAATTTTAGCGCCGATGATTTTCTTCAAGGAAGTTATCTATTTCCCTGATATGAGAAGAGAAGAAATATTCTCAATTTCATAAAAGCAAGTAGTGAAAAGACATTGATAAAAGATATTTTGCATAACAAAAGATGATTTCTGGCAATTTAGGCAGTTTGATATCTGAGTGTTTTCTCATGATGATCTTCTTGCACTCTTTTTGAGTCATTGGGCTTTTTCGGGCTTTTTACATCATCCTTCATTTTGGAGATGTCCTGACTTTTCTCTCTTTTTTCAGGGAAGGGTACGCCACAAACTCCTTCATCTCGGAGATGCTCTGATCCTTCTTTTTCTCAAGGATTATATTGGCTCAAAGGTCTTTAGATGATAGCTGAAATCAAATATCATTTAGGGTTTGTCAGTAGATCCATCACATCCGCCTTCATCTCGACGGTGATCCGAACTTTTCCTAGAAGGATCCGTCACAAACTCCGTCATCTTGGAGATGTTTCAAATCTTTCTTTGGCCCCGAGGGTCTACTCGCTTAATTCGCCTTCATCTTGATGACAATTGAGAGATCCCTTTTGCCGATATTTGATTGCAGCTTTAAACTGGATATGGTGATATGGATTAAGTGGATTTTCTTATGGCTCAGGATACTTCCACTGCCTAATTGCCAGAAAATCGCCTTTAAACATGCCCCATAGCTATGATCAATATAAATTCGTTTCTGGCTTTTCAATGTCATCGAATATTTATTTCACTAATCATACCGAGGATATTTCTTTCATCCTTTTGGTTGATCAAACAGGGAAAATATTTGAATTTTGCCTCTTTTTCGCAAAGAGTTTCACCTTTTATGCAGAAAATACTAGAGGTAATCCGAGGTAATTCTTTTGTGCAGTAAGATTTATTTGGAATCAACAAATAGTTTTAGCAAATTGACAAAGTTTTTATGACTTCTATGTGAAATATTTACTCAATATAGATTTTGATGCGACCTTTTGTTGCAATTTATGATTTTGGGCATTCTGACTAGTAAACTGGGATTTTTCATTTAACGACCAGCGAAGGAGCTGGAACCTTTTATTTAATGACCAGTGAAGTAGCTGGGACATTTCATTTAACGACTAGCGAAGTAGCTGGGACATTTCATTTAATGACCAGAAAAATCTGGGACCTTTCATTTAACGACCAACGAAGGAGTTGGAACATTTCATTTAGCGACCAGCGAAGTAGCTGGAACATTTCATTTAGCGACCAGCGAAGTAGCTGGGACATTTCATTTAGCAACCAACGAAGTAGCTGGGACATTTCATTTAGCGACCAGCGAAGTAGCTGGGACATTTCATTTAGCGACCAGCGAAGTAGCCGGGACATTTCATTTAGCGACCAGCGAAGTAGCCGGGACATTTCATTTAGCGACCAGCAAAGTAGCTGGGACATTTCATTTAACGACCAGCGAAGTAGCTGAGACATTTCATTTAACGACCAGCGAAGTAGCTGGGACATTTCATTTAGCGACCAGCGAAGTAGCTGGGACATTTCATTTAGCGACCAGCGAAGTAGCCGGGACATTTCATTTAGCGACCAGCGAAGTAGCCGGGACATTTCATTTAGCGACCAGCGAAGTAGCTGGGACATTTCATTTAACGACCAGCCAAGTAGCTGGGACATTTCATTTAATGACCAGAAAAATCTGGGACCTTTCGTTTAACGACCAACGAAGGAGTTGAAACATTTCATTTAATGACCAGCGAAGTAGCTGGGACATTTCATTTAACGACCAGTAAAACTGGGACCTTTCATTTAACGACCAGCGAAGTAGCTGGAACCTTTCATTTAACGACCAGCGAAGTAGCTGGGACATTTCATTTAACGACCAGCGAAGTAGCTGGGACATTTCATTTAATCATTTAACGACCAGCAAAGTAGCTGGGACATTTCATTTAATCATTTAGCGACCAGCGAAGTAGCTGGGACATTTCATTTAATCATTTAACGACCAGCGAAGTAGCTGGGACATTTCATTTAATCATTTAACGACCTGATTTAAGATTGAGACTTTTGAAAGACAACCAGTACGAGGACTGAACTTGATCTTTAGATTTAAAACCTTTAGCAAAATAATCAGTGCGAGCACTAGGTTTTCCCACTGAGAGTCGGGAAGGAGATCGGCCTATTTAAAATATTTAGAGATCGAAGCAAGAAGAATGGCCGGGGTTTCAGGATTATCCCTTATTCTAAAGGGGAAATAAAATAGACATTTTTGAAGAGAATTTAGAAAAAGAATGATTCAGGTTTATCCCTTAACCTGAAGGGGAAGTGAAATAGACATTTGATGAGAATTTAGGAAAAGAATGATTCAGGTTTATCCCTTAACCTGAAGGGGAAATATAAGATTTTATGAAGAGATAACCTGAGACTTGAATTTAGAAGGGATATGACAAGATTTAGAATTTATGATCTATGATTTAGATGGACCAGATATGCGGTCCAATTTTCAGGATTTAAACCCTTTATTCTGAACGGAGAATATAGAAAGAATAAACTTTGAGAGGACGGAAGGATATAGAACTTTGAAAAAAATGTAGGACATTTGAGGAAATTGATTTATTTTTGTAAAAAGAATTCTCACAGGTAGCATGGTTGCCCCTATGAGTGATCTGAGGATTATTCCTTATCCTGAATGGGAAAAAGAATAGAACTTTTTAAAGAAAAATTGATATAAATTTAGAAATCAATAAAGATTTGTAAAACTTGTATTTGCAAAAAGAATTCTCATAGGCAGCTTTTTTGCCCCCCACAAGAGGTCTCAGGATTATCCCTTATCCTGAATGGGAATAGGATAGAATTTAAGAAAGTGAAGAGAAATTGATATAAATTTAGAAAATCAATAAAGGTTGACGAAAACTTGTATTTACAAAAGAATTCTCGTAGGTAACATTATTGCTCCTACGAGGGGTCTCAGGATTTTCCCTTATCCTGAATGGGAAAAAGAATAGGATTTAAGAAAATTTAATGAAGGAAAATTGATATAAATCTAGAAAATCAACAAAGATTGACAAAACTTGTATTTACAAAAGAACCCTCATAGGTAGCGTTGTTGCTCCTACAAGGGGTTTCAGGATTTTCCCTTATCCTGAATGGGAGCACCTCGGACAACGAGGGTCAGGTTTTTCCCTTAACCTGAAAGGGGTACACCTCGGATAACGAGGGTCAGGTTTATCCCTTAACCTGAAAGGGGACGATATAAAAAGAATACCTCATTGAAAAGAGGCATCAGGTTTATCCCTTAACCTGAAAGGGTACGATATAAAAAGAATACCTTATTGAAAAGAGGCATCAGGTTTATCCCTTAACCTGAAAGGGTACAAAGATTGATAAAATTTAATGGATTTGAGGAAATATTGATAAACTTGATAAAACTTGATAAAATTGATGTAAACTTGATAAAGATATGAATAAAATGAATGAAACTGATAAAGATATCAAAATTAACTGAAGATTTACAAGATTTGAGAAAAAGGAGTTTTTCTGATCCTGCCTGCATATGGGATCTTTGAAAGGAAAATGTTTATTTTAAAAGATAAGTGAGAAATCATTTTGGGAGAAGAAAATCCACCATAGGAAAAATGATCAACGCGAGATCTGATCCTTTAAACAAAACATGAGGGATCATCATGAGGGTTAATTTTCGAAGGCAGTGGTTTTGAATACCTAATTTTGAAAAAGAAGATCAACAATAGATCTGATTTCTAAAAATAACAGTTCGAAATCAATAATAAGATCAACACAAGGGTTGATCGTTGAAGGTAATGCTTAAAAACCAATCTTGGAAGATAAGACCAACACAGGGTCGATCTTTGAATATAATGATTTAAGACCCATTTTTGGAAGATAAGATCAATGCAATGATTGATCTTTGAATATGATGATTTATAATCCATTTTAAAAGATAAGAACAATGCCAGGGTTGATCTTTGAAAAGCTTTGAGATCAATTTTGGAGGATAAGACCAACGCAAGGGTTGATCTTTGAAAAGCTTTGAGATCAATTTTGGAGGATAAGGCCAACGCAAGGGTTGATCTTTTGAATAAAAAGGTTTGAAAGCCATTTTGGAAGATAAGATCAATACAAGGATTGTTTGAATATAAAGGCTTTGAAATCCACTTTGAAAGATAAGGTTTGATCTATAAAGATTTGAAATTCATTTTGAAAGATAAGATCAACACAAAGATTGATCTTTTAAAATCCATTTTGAAAGATAAGATCAACACAAGGATTGATCTTTGAATATAAAAGTTTAAAATTTATTTTGGAAAATAAGACCAACACAAGGGTTGATCTTTCAATATAAAAGTTAAAAATTCATTTTGGAAGATAAGACCAACACAAGGATTGATCTTTGAATATAAAAGTTAAAAATTCATTTTGGAAGATAGGACCAACACAAGGGTTGATCTTTCAATATAATGGTTTGAAAAACTTATTTTTGAAGATGTGATCAACACGAGGGTTGATTTTTTGTCAAAGGTTAGACCAAGGAATATTTGAACTCCTTGGTCATAACGAAGATTTTTTTTAAAATTTCATGATTTTTGAAAAAACCCTCATAGGTAATATCATTTCTCTCATGAATGATGTCAGGATTGTCTCGCATTCTGAAAAGAACAGGAATTTAAATGCCCCAGTATGGCAAAGAGAAAGGAAGCAACGGATATAAAAGATATAAAGGAAATTGACATTTCATTTGATAAGCAAAGGTTTGATAACAACTGAATATTTACAAGAACTTGAAAAGAAAAAAGACTCATAGAAGATTGGGCTGACTAGCCCCTACAGGACAACTAAAAAAAAGTGACGAAAGCAAACAAAACTTTGGCTTTATCAATTCTTTGAGTGGTCCGGGAATGGTTCTGTCAGGACTGCTGGCTGCTTTTCTTCCTCGTCCTCTATCAGCTCACTTCTGTCAATGCAGTCTTGTATCATGTGTTTGAGGACGAAGCAATGCTCTGTGTCATGCCCCGTTGCTCTATGGAACTTGCAGAATTGATCTTTAAATTTTCCCAAGATTACGGGAGGATCTGCTATTTTAGGGAGCTTGATCATCCTGTGCTTCAAAAGGTAATTCATAATCACCTCTAAACTCTCAGACAACGGAGTGAAGACTCGATCTTTTTCCCATTTGATGTACTTGGGATTCTCTTGAAGATCCCCTTTCTGTTGGATGCCAATTAGAAGCGGCTTGTCATTGTTCTTATACGCTCTCTCCTTCTGCCCCTTGCCTTGATCTACTCTCGGACTGCTGCCACTGTTGTTCTTGCTTCCTTTGCTGCTACTACCAAGATTATTGCAGGAGGCATCAACTGAATGAGCAAACTGCGCCTTCTTCTTTTGGTCTTGGACATTCTTGACCAGAGGCGTGCCCTCGTACAGTCCGCTTTCTATTCCTGCTTCGAGCCATTCAGCTCGCTTAATTAACTTGATGAAGGATTTCGCCGGGGAAGTGGCGATGAGGCTCCTTATGGGCTGAGAGAAATTGTTGAGGATCACCTGCAATGCGTGCTCCTCAGGAATGGGTACCTTCATTTTATTACAAGTGCTTCTCCACCTGTGAATGAAATCACCTGCTCTCTCATTCTCTCCTTGCTTCAGGTTGTAAAGATGATTTAATGTAGGTGAGGCTTCAGTGTTGAATAAGAAGCGCTCGATGAACATATTTACTACCTTATCGAACTCTCGTAATTCGATAGGATTTACGTGGTCAGCATACCACCTAGCTGCTACGCCTTCTAGACTGCGGGGAAAACAGATGAACAGGGCCCTGTTATCTTTCCTAAAACGGCTGCACTCTGCATAAAATGTGGCCAGGTGGGCTTTAGGGTTGCCAGTCCCATCAAATTTGAAAAACTTGCGAGGAAGATTCTCTAGGTTATCGTCCCCATCTAGACCATCGTAAAAATCTTCGCCAGTATAGGTCTGCTTGCCCTTACCCTTGGCTTGAATATCTTTAATAGCTCGATTCATCTCCTTCATCTGTTTACTCATCAGGTCCTCTGCTGGAGCCCCAGACTTGGGCTTGTTGACAGATTCGGGCTCTTCCGCAACTATCTTTACAGACTGTCTCGGAGGATTTTGCTTGTAGACAATCTGCTCTTCCTCTTCTGACTCTTCCTCGACTGACTCTGATTCCTCAGAAGCAGTGTCTGGCTGCACCTTCTTTCTGATGATTCTGACTTGCTTCTTTACAGGCTTCTTCCTCAGCTTGCTTTTAGGAACAGTCTCTTTCAGACTAGCATCGGCTTGCTCTGACATCATCCTTGCCATCATCTTTTGGAACATGTCATACATAGCGGGGTCGATGTCATCCTTCTTGCTCTGACTCTGTCCCCTGACTGATTTAGGAGAGCTTATCTCTTCCGCCTCACTGTCGCTGAGTTGAGGAACTGTTTCTTTTCCCCCTCTTGTAGTGACCATTTTTGAAATATCAGAACTCTCTGTGGAGGAAAAATGGAGGTTTTTAGACCAAAGAAACTTTTTGGAGATATTTTGACAAAGAGGAAGGATTTAGGCGGCTGGTGAAGGGTTGAAGGAACAACATTGGCGTTGTGGATCCAAGTGCGTCCTAGAAGAAGATTGTATGTGGGCGGCTATAAACACCCCAAATTTTCACTCACCTCCCCGACATTTCCACCTCCCATTATCATCCAGCCTCTGAAATCGCTGGAGGGCAAAATGGTCATTTTCTGAGCTCGGACCTTACAGAAGTCTAAATTGCATCTGCAACTCTCAAAATTTCTCTAATTTTAACTCAGATGTTCAAAATTTTATTCCTGACAAGAGACAGACATCTCCAAGTCTTGATTCAAGATTGCATTTCATAAGACATGACATTGCATATCATTGCATAAGCATTTCAAATCACTGCACTGCACAGCATGTCATTTCGAGGTCCAGAACTCTCGATTTCGAAATTTTCAATCCAGATTAGAATTTCAACTCTTCTCAAAATTGATTTCAAAACCCTGGGTCTTCAAAATTATCAATTCTTCCCATTTTACCCCCAGGACTCTGAATGTCAAAATATTTTCTCAGGAAAACGATCTGGATAGTTTTTAATATGGATTTCAGTCACTTCACCTCAGATTTGGCCCTTTTTGACAATTTCAAATATCTTTCTTTTACAAAATCGCCCTACAAGGGCCAACTCTTTCCAAAATTCCTGTTTTGCCCATTAGTCCAGATTTTATGAAAATTCCAAAAAGAAGTTGTTTTATCCTTATTTCAATAAAGAAGCAATGTGGGACCCACACTGAGGTGGTGTCACACAAGCTTTCCTTTTGAAAATTTGAATTTTGAAAAACCCAAAAATATAGGAGCCTTGTCCCCTGGATTGGCGCCACTTGTCTTTTCTCTCTCCTCCCATTTACATGCCATGTGTCAGCATAGGGCTCACCTAGAGTTGGTGCCACATGTCACCTTCCCTCTTCTGCCACGTGTCAGTGTGGGGCTACCTTCAGAAGCCGCCACATGTCATCCCATTTATCTGCCATGTGTCACCCTATCCATCCTGCGCCATGTGTCATTTCAAAGAACACCAGGAGATGCCAAGTGTCATAGGTTGTCCTGTCTAGAAAAGTAGGCTTGTCTCCTCTGAGGTGGCGCCATCTGGAGTGTGTCTCCTGCATAGGACACGTGGCAAGCTCTCATTTTCTCAGAAAAAGCAAGTGCCATGTGTCATTTCCTGCTTTCTTCAGAAAAACTAGAATTCAAAAGTTCAAAACTCCTCATAGGTGGCGCAAATCCTGAACTTCTACCTTTTTCAGGTTGTCTGAGATGGCGCCACATGGCCTGGCCCACCTTCTCTCCCCTCTGCCACATGTCATTCTCTGCTTCTTTCAGAAAAAGTAGAGGACACATGTCTTCTCCCTACTTCTTTCAGAAAAGTAGGAGACACATGTCACTCCTGGCCTTCTTCAGAAAAAGCAAACCATTCAAAATTCAAACAAAGCCTAGGTGGCGCAAATCCTGAGCTCTGATTTTTTTTAGATGGCCTATGAGGGCGCCACATGTCCCTTCCCTTCTTTTCCTCCCTCTTGCCACATGGCATTCTAGGAGCCACCCTGAGGTGGCGCCACATGTCCATCCTCCATTCCTCCAGGGCCAACCTCCATTTGAAATTCGAATTCTCCTCTGAGGTGGCGTCATCTGAAGAACCACTCCAGCAGGCTGACACTTGGAACCATCCTGGACTGCCACATGTCCAGATCTCCTTTCACCAAAAAAAGCAAAATTCAAATTCCTCTGAGGTGGCGCCTTCTGAGCCCACTGCTCTGACCTTCTGACATGTGTCAAACACCTTTTGAGGTGGCGCCATTCCAGGACTCCACTTGGCTCCATTTTTATTTTTTATTTTTATTTTTAATAAAGGTAGCCCACCATGAGGTGGCGCCACCTGAGGACTCCCTACAAAAGGTGAATTTGAAATTCAAACTCCAAGAGAGCACCCTCTGAGGTGGCGCCTCCTGGGAGTTCCCTGCAGAGAGAATCAAGCAAACTTTTGAAAAATTCCAAATCCCCCCTGCTGAGGTGTCTCACCCACAAAATTTCTATTTTTTTATTTTTCTCAAAAAATCAAAATAGCCTTTTGAGGTGGCGCCACTTGAGGGCTCCCTGCAAAAGACAAATTTGAATTTCAAACCCCTCAGATGGCACCCCTTGAGATGGCGCCACATGGAGGGCTCAGATCGAGCCTGTTCGAATTTCAAAAATTTTCAGAAAATTTATAAAAACAAGGGTTCACGCCCAGCCAGAAGGAGATCATTTTTTTTTTAGCTCTGGTGAACTTGGAAAATCCGACCTAGCCTTCCTAACATCTGATTTTGAACCTTGGAAATCATGCCCCCTTTGGCGCATTGAAGAAGGTGGAGTAAAGTTCGTGCCGTGGCCAATCCGATTCCAACAAAGCTCGATTTTGGTGGACCATCCGAAGCTCCGAGTGAAGGACGAAGGAAGCTCGTGATAGCTGACCCTTTCAAGAGATCCTACGCTGCGTAACGAAGCAAGGTGCACTTCTTTTCCCATTGATTTGATTCTATAATTTGAATCGGGAGTCGTTTGAAGAAAGAGCTCATCCGAGGGATGGATTGAGCTATTCTCATAAAACAACATATATCAAATGTTTCATTATGCTTCCTTGATGATTTTTAACATTCATGCATTTATCTAGGTTTAATTTGCATTTTATTTCATTCATTTAGCATATTTCATGAATTAATTAGGATTAATTTAGCATTTATTTCAATTCTGCTTATTTTAAGTAGGTCTCTGTTTTTGTCAGTCAGTCCACACATCTTTTGATGCATTTATTTTTTATTAAAAATCCCAAAAAAATCATGGAATGCGCCCTTAGGTGTTCCTGAAATTTTGCCAAAAATTCGGAGGCATTTGAATTTGTTTACTATGGTAAACATTCAAAATGGCAAGTCGGGTTTTTTTACCCGGGATGCGTTTTGAAAATCATTTGCCGACTTGTAAAATCGATATATCCCTCATGGGAGATCCTATTTTCGATCCAAAAAATTTTATGAACTCGGGAGAATGTCTAGTTTTGAATATGATTGTTTCAGATTTTTATGATTTTTTTTATATCTGACAAAAATCCGAGAGTTAGGGACACGTGTCAGAGCCTAATTTGGGCCTCTGAGATCTTGGATCGACTTAGGGCTATGGTTTCTCTTTGTCTGTTGCTCCAAATACAAAACTGTAAAAAGTGAAAGTGGTTTCCGAAATGTCCTATGTTTGCATCTGAAATTATGTAATTTTTAGAACAGTGTTGACTCCTGATTCGGATTTTTCTTGTCAGTCCCCTGTTTTGCTACATTTGTCTGATCTGTTAGTTTAGGCAGGAATAGTTCTATTTTTATATGTGTTTCCGTTGATCAAATGCCGAAGTCATAAACATGAAAGTTGTTCATGTAGGTGTCGTGCATATCTCTGATTAATTGCATAAATTTCTATGGCTGTTTTATATTTTTTTGGCATTTTACATCAGATTAGTGTAATGTTTACCTCTGTCAAAACTAAATCCCTGTTATTGAACTCACCATGGCTCAAATCCCGAGGCTGTAAAAACCAAAAATGTTCCATTTCGGGTATTTTAGCAGTCTGAAAAATATCAGAAGTTTCCATGGTGTAAATCTTGCATTATCATATTAGGCATTGCATTTGGTTCGGATCCATAGGCAAAATCCATCATTTTAGGACTTTCTTTGAATTTTAGCATTTAAATCATATCATTTCGTGATTTTTAGCATTCTAGGTTGTTTATCAGAGTGTTTAGATGCTTCATACCGAATTTGGTGCAATTTGGAATCCATTTGAGGTTCGGATCATCCATAATACCAAAACGGGGTCCCGCAGGACCCGGATCCAAGCGAAAAACAAGCGAAATTCATTATTTTGGATAAATTGCAAAATGCCAAATTCTGATTTTACAGTCCTAATGTGTTTAGCAGCATGTCATCATGTCCCTTACTGCATTTCATCATTATTTGATTCAATTTGAATTTCGAAATTTCAATTTTACCTAGTTTTCCTTCAAAAAACCCTGATTTTAAAGATGTAACTTTAATTTTAGGGGTATTTTGGTCATTTTAACCTCAATTCCGAATTTCAAATTGTTTTCTACTGAATTTCGAGCATTTTCATCATTTCAAATATCAAGGAAGCATGAGAATAGGGTTTATATCCAATTAAGTCCAATAATTTCATAATATTATTGGAAAATCTTGGAAAAACCCACATATTTGAGCTAACCTTATTTCAAGTTTGGCAGGGACATTCAAAAGAAAGAGCTGAAGCCTGCAAATTTCTTTTACTTCCTTTATTTAGTGATGTAATAATGTAAATTTTGGAATAAGAGAGTTAATTCCCTGCTTAGACTAGGATGCATATCATATAGTTTGAATTTATGCTATATCCTGATTATATGATTCATGCATTTTATTTTAAAAGCACTATGGATGTTCACAAATGGCACGTGCACCAACTCTTAGGGAGTTGATGGACTCGGTGGGATCCATATTTACGGCCCTAGTCGGAATATAGACGAGACCCAGATCCGTCATCTTTCTACTAGTCACATAGAGCCTACACTCTTAGGCTATCTTAAAATGCACATCATATTTCCAAAGTTTTCAAAATCATGTGCATCAAATCAACTAAGTTCTGAACATATTCATGGCCACAGTCAGAATATGTGAAGGACTTATTTGGACTTAATACACATTTTCCAACAAATCTCTTAGAAAATCTTTTCAAAGTGCATTCATTCACTCATGTCATTTGCATCATGAAATCATTGATTTTCTCAAGATTTTCTCAAGAAAACTTCATTCTCAAGAAATCGATTTCTCAAGAAATTCTAAGGATTTTTCAAAATCGGTTTTCCAAAGACAAGTTTTTCCACAGTTTTCCCAGGAAAATGATATTTTCTTAAGATATTCAAAAGAGTTTTCCAATCTTTCTTCAAGATCCAAAATCGATTTCCAAGTATTTCAAAAGGTAAAATTCCCAGGATTTCGATTCCCCAAGTTTTGAATTTCCTTCTCCAATGAGTTTTCCTATAAATCTTCCATCATTTTTCTAAGAAAACTCTCAAAGTCCAAGTTTTCCTAAGAAGTGTTTCCCTTTTCAGAAAGTTCATCTTTTCTCAAGAATCACTTCCATTTTCCCAGGATTTTCAACTATTTCTGATTTTTCCACACCTTTATGAACTTTCTTGTGATTTCAAAAAACCTTTTTTTTTTCACATGAGTTTTCCTGAGAAATTGACTTTCATCTTTTTCCTGAGAGAATCTTTTCAACTCCAAATATTTTCCAAGCATACATCATGTTTTCCCAAGTTGCATTTTCCAAAATCTCATAGCACATGCCTGAATTCTCTGTGCATTTAGGATAGAACATAACTTTGATAATTTCGCTAAGTCAAGCACAATTTTGGTCCTTGGTTCGATTACCCCTGTTAAAGGCGGCAGGAACGGTCGAACCTCGTACCGACAGGTCGAGCCCCATCCCATGGATTTTCCCGCAATTTTCAAAAACAGAGGCGAGTATTTCAAAACAATTTCCAAAATCCGGTCAAAGTTTGAAGCGCGAAAGCGTTTTCCCTCTCTCTCTTCCGCAAGGAAGGGAAGACGGGGGAAAAATTTCGCGACGATAACAGGTTTGGCGACCGTGATGGGACCTGTCCTTGTCTGACCTAAATTATGCTTGGCTTAGTTCAATTATCAAAATTATATTCACAAAATTGTCAGCTCTTTCACTTTCAATATCATGTGAACCTAGGAGCCTAGATTCTGACCTAGCTGACATTGATTGCATATAGACTAGGCATGGTTTGGTAGGACCATATTGAGGAGAAATTTTCATGCTCACATAGACTTAGGTCTAAATACAACTCTCCTCAATTTAGGATCTGAATGCAAACAATGTATGCTTCTTCAAAGTTTTCAAAATCTATCTCTCTAGGACTTAAAACCCTCTATTTCTTGCATGTGATCATTTTTCAAAACCTCAATTACCTATCATTACCGGGTCTTCACGTTGTTGGGCTCTCTTCCAGAACCCTAGTTCGGGACAGAGCCTCACAACTGGGCCACCTATTTGGGTTAACACCCCCCTACTACGTACCGCGGGCCACAGTCCGAAGTATATCGGTAGGCGCTCAAGGATGTTGGAAAACCTTACCCTAGAACCGGAGTTGAAACTCTATGCCACGTACCTCGGATTTCGGTTCGAATATATCGGCATAACTGCATTGGACAAAGATGATCTGAACCTAGAGTTAGGATTAAGGTCCTACAGCTGTTTTCAAATTGATGCATCTAGAGTCAGCCTTTTAGGGAGTGCTGAATGTGCATAAATGTTTGTGCAGGATGTGATTGTATGTATGATTTTCTCAATTCTTTATGTTTCCCAATGTTTCTCAACTTATTAGGCCTTTTTCAAAATATCTTTATTTTCCACGAGATCTTTTCTCAAACCCTGGATGATTTTCTCAAATATCCCATTTCTTTCAAAACTCCAGGTGATTTTCCATTCTCTCGTTCTACTGGATCTCGGATTTCCAGCCTTATTCCAATCCTGCCTGCAAATTTTTGAAATTTCAAATTTTGCTTCAAAAACTTTTCCATATCTCCCAGTATATCTTCCAAATTTTATCCAAATTTTTGACATGTCCTTCCAATTCCATCATTTGTTTTTCCCTCAAGAGTGTTGGTTTCAAAATTCTTTTTTTCATCATGCTAAACATCCCATGTGGTTCTGCAGAGGGCATTGGCATAGTTATGTGATCCTGACGAGATCAAAGACCGCGCTACTTCAGCACATTAGTTACAGACAGTGAGTGAGAAATGGATTCCATAAAGTCTCTCAAAGAGGGAGCTCAGACCATCAAGGAGGAGATTGATCCCGCCATATATCGGTTGTTCAAAAGAATGATGATTGAGATATTATCCGAGCAAGCTGAAGCCAATTTCGGAAAAGTTCCTGTTAAATAAGGGGCATCGATCACCATCCCTATGAGCATCATTGGAGACCACAACAGGGCAACCAGTTCTAAACCCAACAACAACAAAAACAGAGGTAGTCAAAGCAGCAAGTTAGAAGAGTCTAAAGATTTGAAAGGAAAGTATTCTAGAATCCAGAATAGACCTTTTCAATCCAGCCCTCAGCAAAAGGAAAAAAATCAAGGAAAACAAAAGCGCGGAAACTGGAGCGGCGATCGAGATTTCACTCCTATAGACAAGCCACTCGACGAAGTCCTTGAATACATGTTGATTAAGGAATTAGTGAAGCTCCCAAAGGCCACAACTCCTCCCACCATCATGGGAAGGTTCAAGAATCAGTTTTGCAAGTTCCATCGGGCAATGGGGCACGATACTGAACGTTGCTTCGTTCTAAAAAATATTGTACAGGACTACATCGATAAAGAGCTTTTGGTGCCGGAAGAAAGGGAGGGACGAGTTGCAGTCCTGACCAAGCCTCTCCCAAATCACTCTGAAGAATGACAATGCCAATGACAATGCCTTCTCATTTTGTCAGGACGATATAGTCCTAGTGGTTTTCCTTTTTCAAGTCGTCATCCCTTTTTAAGGCATCAATAAAATCATCAACTTTTCTCATTTAATTATGACATTCTTCTTGTGGTTGTTCTGTTTTTGTTATTGTCTCTCCCCATTACACTGGGACATCTTTTTGAAAATTTGTTTTCAAGCATTCTATATGCAGGCAGGATAAACAAATTCCTCATTTCATGCACTTGTGCATTCATATGCATCAACTCATATTCATTTGCATTCAATTGCATTAATAACAATCCGATCGGTATTGGGATTTCAACAAACAGTCCCATCATAATTCCTAATGATCCAAAGATCATCGCCAATACTGAACCAAAACCCAGCGCTCGAACTGGTATTATTTCAAAATCCAGTATTCAAGCTGGCACATTTTCAACTTTTTGGAAAACCGAGTTCCGACTCGTGTTTTTATTCAAATCATTTTCCTTTGTTGATCCGGGTTCCGACTCGTGATCTCTCTACTTTATTCGAGCCTCGACTCGAACTCTTCATTTTCCTTTGTTGATCCGGGTTCCGACTCGTGATCTCTCTACCTTATTCGAGCCTTGACTCGAACTCCTCATTTTCCTTTGTTGATCCGGGTTCTGACTCGTGATCTCTCTACTTTATTCGAGCCTCGACTCGAACTCCTCATTTTCCTTTGTTGATCCGGGTTCCGACTCGTGATCTCTCTACCTTATTCGAGCCTTGACTCGAATTCTTCATTTTCCTTTGTTGATCCGGGTTCCGACTCGTGATCTCTCTACTTTACTCGAGCCTTGACTCGAACTCTTCATTTTCCTTTGTTGATTCGGGTTCCGACTCGTGATCTCTCTACTTTATTCGAGCCTCGACTCGAACTCCTCATTTTCCTTTGTTGATCCGGGTTCCGACTCGTGATCTCTCTACCTTATTCGAGCCTTGACTCGAACTCTTCATTTTCCTTTGTTGATCCGGGTTCTGACTCGTTATCTCTCTACTTTATTCGAGCCTTGACTTGAACTCTCCATTTTCCTTTGTTGATCTGGGTTCCGACTCGTGATCTCTCTAACTTATTCGAGCCTTGACTCGAACTCTTCATTTTCATTTGTTGATCCGGGTTCCGACTCGAGATCTCTTTATTCATTCGAGCTCAGATGCGAGCTCTTCATTTTCTTTATTGATCCGGGTTCCGACTCGAGATCTCCCTATTCATTCGAGCTTTGATTCGAGCTCTTCATTTTCTTTGTTGATCCGGGTTCCGACTCGTGATCTCATTATCTTACTCGAGCCTTGACTCAAGCTCTTCATTTTCTTTATTGATCCGAGTTCCGACTCGTGATCTCTTTATCTTCATTCGAGCTCATATTCGAGCTCTTCATTTTTCTCTGTTGATTCGGGTTCCGACTCGTGATCTCTATTCATTTGAGCTCAGATGCGAGCTCTTCATTTTCTTTTGTTGATCCGGGTTCCGACTCGTGATCTCTGTATCTTATTCGAGCTCTGACTCGAACTCATCATTCTCCTTTGATTAATCCAAGTCATTTCAGTCATTAAAGTCTGTCAATTGCTCGAATTTGACATTTTGACTTCCAAATTCCAATTTAAATCTTCAAATCAGGCAATTCTCCAATTTCGACCTCTGGGTCACCCAATTTTCAATTCTCAATTTCAATTACTAATTTCCAGTTTCCAATTCTCGACCTTCGGGTCAATCAATTTCCAATCTTTGACCTTCATTTCTCAATTTCGACCATTAGGTCACTCAATTCTCAATTTCGACTTTCGAGTCACACAATTTCGACCTTTTTGGTCAAATCAGTTCTCAATTTCGACCGTCAGGTCATCCAATTTCGACCTTTGGGTCATTCAATTCCAGCAACCAATTTTCCAATTTTATATTTCGACCTTTGGGTCAATCAATCTCAATATCCAATTTCAATCATTTTCTCTTGCTAGAGACCCTTTTTAAGGAGAGCACGAGGGAGCTCGTTCTTTTCGCATGTTATCCAATTCGTTCACTTAGCCCCTTTTTAGGGAGAGTTTGAAGGGACTCGCGTCTTTGTGAATCGTTTGCAAAACAATTTCCAATTTCACACGAGGAACCCTTTTAAGGGAGAGGCTCGACGGAGACTCGCTTTTCTTGTGACCCCCCAATTTCATACTAGGCCATTTTTCGTCATGAAGGACCCTCTTTGCAAGGAGAGTGTGATGGACTCATTCCTTTCATGACCCAATTTTCAGACCTCACTATTATCGGCCCCCTTTCCATAAGAGAAGCCTAATATTAGGGAGCTTTGACGAAAGCTCAATTTCTCTTCGAAAGTTCGTTTTGCAAACACCTCCTCTTTAGGGAAGAGAGGAGTATTTCCCAATTCCCATTCAGGTAAGGGCCAAGCCTGAGTCTCTCTTTTTGGGGAAAAAGAGAGGAGAATTTTCGTCACGGATGGGTTGAGCCGGATTTCAAATACTCATTTTCACCAAGGATTTCAAGAAAATTTTGTCAATGTGTCAATCAATTACCTGTTGATTTCAAAAATTTTATTGCATAAATCTTTACCTTAGTTTACCTTCAGCATTACTTCCAAAAGAGTGAAGCTTTTGCGAAAAGAGATTCAATCTTCAAATTCTTTCTATTTGACCAACCAAAAGGAATGAAGGATAAATCCTCGATATGGCCAGAAAAGAAGATTCAATGTTATTGAAAAGCCGTAGATGATCGATATTGATCGCAGTCAATGGCGCATCTTTAAGGTTTATTCTTGTAAAGACAAAGCAGTGGAAATATCCTGAGCGCTAGAAAAGAGAGCATTTACCCAAGCCCCGTTTCCTCAAAATCACCTAAGCTGCAATTTAAGTATCCGCAAAAGGGATCTCTCACCTGTCGTCAAGATGAAGGCGAATTAGGCGAGTAGACCCCCGGGGCCAAAGAAGATTCGAAACATCTCCAAGATGACGGAGTTTGTGACGGATCCTTCCAGAGAAAGTCCAAAGCACTGTCGAGATGAAGGCAGATGCGATGAACCTCTCGACAATTCCTAAAAGATATTTAATTTCAGCTATCAGCCAAAGATCTCCAAACCCATCGTCCAAGAAGGATCGAAACATCTCCAAGTTGAAGAAGTTTGTGACGTACCCTTCCCAAAAGAGAGAAAGAGAGGAAAAAGAAAGAAAGAAAAAGTCAGAACATCTCCAAAATAAAGGAGAATGCAGCCAAAACCCAAAGAGCCAAAAGAGTGCAGAAAGATTATCAAGAGAGAAGCTCTCAGGATATCAAGCTGCCAGATCTATCAAGAATCCTCTTTAATCTTGTGAAATTCTATTATCAATACTCTTTCATCAATTACTTTCCTAACATCAAATTCTCTTTCCTGCTCATATCAAGGAAATTGATAGCTTCCTTGAAGAAGGTCAATTGCGAGCAATTTGGATTTCAAGTCTCGATTCTACGAAGTAAACTTTATTTGGAGGTAATGCTATGGGTAGAAAAGAAAGAATATCTCTGCAACCATGTGCAACATTTTCAAAAATTTCGAATCAACAGCAGAATTTCCAACATTTTGACAATATTTTCTAGTTATCCTGACATGAAGTGAGAGCTTGATGTCCATTTTCAATGCATCCTGACACCAATTTTTAAATCCCTCCTAAGGACTTGATTCCTTCCCTTCTTTGAGAGCATGAACTCTCAGATTGCACACTTCCCTGTGTCCCCACTGTCCCACCATGGACAGTCCCATTTCGGCTTGAGGTTAAGCCACCAATTCCAGCAAAAGGCAATTTCAAAAACTGATTTTAGTCTCAGCAGTGAGACGCCCAAGATCAATCCCTTTTCAAGCTTTAGGGACCCCATTTTCCTTCCTTTTGCAAAACCCCTGTCGGATTTACTGTGCAAAATCCGAAGGTTCCATCATGGTCTCTTCCTTCGAGGATTCCATTCATTTTCCGCCCGATCAGGATAAGGGTATAAACCTGAGCCTCAATCAAAGAGGTATTTCATTTTCCGCCCGATCAGGATAAGGGTATAAACCTGAGCCTCAATCAAAGAGGTATTTCATTTTCTGCCCGATCAGGATAAGGGTACAAACCTGAGCCTCGATCAAAGAGGTATTTCATTTTCCACCCGATCAGGATAAGGGTACAAACCTGAGCCTCAATCAAAGAGGTATTTCATTTTCCGCCCGATCAGGTTAAGGGTACAAACCTGAGTCTCATGTTATGAGATATTCTATCCCCAATCAGGTTAAGGGCCAAACCTGAGCTTCGTTCCATACGAGGTATTTCTGTCCCATCCAGGTTAAGGGCCAAACCTGAGCTTCGTTCCATACGAGGTATTTCTGTCTCATCCAGGTTAAGGGCATAAAAACCTGAATTTCACTCTCACAGAATGAGTATTTCCTCTTCATTCTCCGCTTCATATCTACCATCTTCCTCGGGCTAATTTCTTCATACCCAGTCAGATCCTTCTAATTGGGGCATTTTTTTTATATATATAGCCCAAATTTGGTGTGTTTTTCTTTGCCACTAAGCTCGGCCATGAGCCGGCTTAGTAGCAAAAAGGGGCATCTGTAAACACCCCAAATTTTCACTCACCTCCTCGACATTTCTACCTCCCATCATCATCCAGCCTCTGAAATCGCTGGAGGGCAAAATGGTCATTTTCTGAGCTCGGACCTTACAGAAGTCTAAATTGCATCTGCAACTCTCAAAATTTCTCTAATTTTAACTCAGATGTTCAAAATTTTATTCCTGACAAGAGACAGACATCTCCAAGTCTTGATTCAAGATTGCATTTCATAAGACATGACATTGCATATCATTGCATAAGCATTTCAAATCACTGCACTGCACAGCATGTCATTTCGAGGTCCAGAACTCTCGATTTCGAAATTTTCAATCCAGATTAGAATTTCAACTCTTCTCAAAATTGATTTCAAAACCCTGGGTCTTCAAAATTATCAATTCTTCCCATTTTACCCCCAGGACTCTGAATGTCAAAATATTTTCTCAGGAAAACGATCTGGATAGTTTTTAATATGGATTTCAGTCACTTCACCTCAGATTTGGCCCTTTTTGACAATTTCAAATATCTTTCTTTTACAAAATCGCCCTACAAGGGCCAACTCTTTCCAAAATTCCTGTTTTGCCCATTAGTCCAGATTTTATGAAAATTCCAAAAAGAAGTTGTTGTTTTATCCTTATTTCAATAAATAAGCAATATGGGACCCACACTGAGGTGGTGTCACACAAGCTTTCCTTTTGAAAATTTGAATTTTGAAAAACCCAAAAATATAGGAGCCTTGTCCTCTGGATTGGCGCCACTTGTCTTTTCTCTCTCCTCCCATTTACATGCCATGTGTCAGCATAGGGCTCACCTAGAGTTGGTGCCACATGTCACCTTCCCTCTTCTGCCACGTGTCAGTGTGGGGCTACCTTCAGAAGCCGCCACATGTCATCCCATTTATCTGCCATGTGTCACCCTATCCATCATGCGCCATGTGTCATTTCAAAGAACACCAGGAGATGCCAAGTGTCATAGGTTGTCCTGTCTAGAAAAGTAGGCTTGTCTCCTCTGAGGTGGCGCCATCTGGAGTGTGTCTACTGCAGAGGACACGTGGAAAGCTCTCATTTCCTCAGAAAAAGCAAGTGCCATGTGTCATTTCCTGCTTTCTTCAAAAAAACTAGAATTCAAAAGTTCAAAACTCCTCATAGGTGGCGCAAATCCTGAACTTCTACCTTTTTCAGGTTGTCTGAGATGGCGCCACATGGCCTGGCCCACCTTCTCTCCCCTCTGCCATGTGTCATTCTCTGCTTCTTTCAGAAAAAGTAGTGGACACATGTCTTCTCCCTACTTCTTTCAGAAAAGTAGGAGACACATGTCACTCCTGGCCTTCTTCAGAAAAAGCGAACCATTCAAAATTCAAACAAAGCCTAGGTGGCGCAAATCCTGAGCTCTGATTTTTTTTAGATGGCCTATGAGGGCGCCACATGTCCCTTCCCTTCTTTTCCTCCCTCTTGCCACATGGCATTCTAGGAGCCACCCTGAGGTGGCGCCACATGTCCATCCTCCATTCCTCCAGGGCCAACCTCCATTTGAAATTCGAATTCTCCTCTGAGGTGGCGCCATCTGAAGAACCACTCCAGCAGGCTGACACTTGGAACCATCCTGGACTGCCACATGTCCAGATCTCCTTTCACCAAAAAAAGCAAAATTCAAATTCCTCTGAGGTGGCGCCTTCTGAGCCCACTGCTCTGACCTTCTGACATGTGTCAAACACCTTTTGAGGTGGCGCCATTCCAGGACTCCACTTGGCTCCATTTTTATTTTTTATTTTTATTTTTAATAAAGGTAGCCCACCATGAGGTGGCGCCACCTGAGGACTCCCTACAAAAGGTGAATTTGAAATTCAAACTCCAAGAGAGCACCCTCTGAGGTGGCGCCTCCTGGGAGTTCCCTGCAGAGAGAATCAAGCAAACTTTTGAAAAATTCCAAATCCCCCCTGCTGAGGTGTCTCACCCACAAAATTTCCATTTTTTTATTTTTCTCAAAAAATCAAAATAGCCTTTTGAGGTGGCGCCACTTGAGGGATCCCTGCAAAAGACAAATTTGAATTTCAAACCCCTCAGATGGCACCCCTTGAGATGGCGCCACATGGAGGGCTCAGATCGAGCCTGTTCGAATTTCAAAAATTTTCAGAAAATTTATAAAAACAAGGGTTCACGCCCAGCCAGAAGGAGATCATTTTTTTTTTTAGCTCTGGTGAACTTGGAAAATCCGACCTAGCCTTCCTAACATCTGATTTTGAACCTTGGAAATCGTGCCCCCTTTGGCGCATTGAAGAAGGTGGAGTAAAGTTCGTGCCGTGGCCAATCCGATTCCAACAGAGCTCAATTTTGGTGGACCATCCGAAGCTCCGAGTGAAGGACGAAGGAATCTCGTGATAGCTGCCCCTTTCAAGAGATCCTACGCTGCGTAACGAAGCAAGGTGCACTTCTTTTCCCATTGATTTGATTCTATAATTTGAATCGGGAGTCGTTTGAAGAAAGAGCTCATCCGAGGGATGGATTGAGCTATTCTCATAAAACGACATATATCAAATGTTTCATTATGCTTCCTTGATGATTTTTAACATTCATGCATTTATCTAGGTTTAATTTGCATTTTATTTCATTCATTTAGCATATTTCATGCATTAATTAGGATTAATTTAGCATTTATTTCAATTCTGCTTATTTTAAGTAGGTCTCTGTTTTTGTCAGTCAGTCGACACATCATTTGATGCATTTATTTTTTATTAAAAATCACAAAACAATCCTGTAATGCGACCTTACGTGTCCCTAAAATTTTGCCAAAAATTCGGAGGCATTTGAATTTGTTTACTGCGGTAAACATTCAAAATGGCAAGTCGGGTTTTTTTACCCGGGATGCGTTTTGAAAATCATTTGCCAACTTGTAAAATCGATATATCCCTCATGGGACATTCTATTTTCGATCCGAAAAATGTTATGAACTCGGGAGAATGTCTAGTTTTGAATATGATTTTTTCAGATTTTTATGATTTTTTTTATATCTGACAAAAATCCGAGAGTTAGGGACACGTGTCAGAGCCTAATTTGGGCCTCTGAGATATTGGATCAACTTAGGGCTATGGTTTCTCTTTGTCTGTTGCTCCAAATACGAAACTGTAAAAAATGAAAGTGGTGTTCGAGATGTCCTATATTCGCATCTGAAAGTATGTAATTTTTGGAATAGTGTTGACACCTGATTCGGATTTTTCTTGTCAGTCCCCTGTTTTGCTATATTTGTCTGATCTGTTAGTTTAGGCAGGCATAGTTCTATTTTTATATGTGTTTCCGTTGATCAAATGCCGAAGTAATAAACATGAAAGTTGTTCATGTAGGTGTCTTGCATATCTCTGATTAATTGCATAAATTTCCATGGCTGGTTTCTATTTTTTTGGCATTTTACATCAGATTAGTGTAATTTTTACCTCTGTCAGAACTAAATCCCTGTTATTGAACTCACCATGGCTCAAATCCCGAGGCTGTAAAAACCAAAAATGTTCCATTTTGGGTCTTTTAGCAGTCTGAAAAATATCAGAAGTTTCCATGGTGTAAATCTTGCATTATCATATTAGGCATTGCATTTGGTTCGGATCCATAGGCAAAATCCATCATTTTAGGACTTTCTTTGAATTTTAGCATTTAAATCATATCATTTCGTGATTTTTAGCATTCTAGATTGTTTATCAGAGTGTTTAGATGCTTCATACCGAATTTGGTGCAATTTGGAATCCATTTGAGGTTCGGATCATCCATAATACCAAAACGGGGTCCCGCAGGACCCGGATCCAAGCGAAAAACAAGCGAAATTCGTTATTTTGGATAAATTGCAAAATGCCAAATTCTGATTTTACAGTCCTAATGTGTTTATCAGCATGTCATCATGTCCCTTACTGCATTTCATCATTATTTGATTCAATTTGAATTTCGAAATTTCAATTTTACCTAGTTTTCCTTCAAAAAACCCTGATTTTAAAGATGTAACTTTAATTTTAGGGGTATTTTGGTCATTTTAACCTCAATTCCGAATTTCAAATTGTTTTCTACTGAATTTCGAGCATTTTCATCATTTCAAATATCAAGGAAGCATAAGAATAGGGTTTATATCCAATTAAGTCCAATAATTTCATAATATTATTGGAAAATCTTGGAAAAACCCACATATTTGAGCTAACCTTATTTCAAGTTTGGCAGGGACATTCAAAAGAAAGAGCTGAAGCCTGCAAATTTCTTTTACTTCCTTTTTTTAGTGATGTAATAATGTAAATTTTGGAATAAGAGAGTTAATTCCCTGCTTAGACTAGGATGCATATCATATAGTTTGAATTTATGCTATATCCTGATTATATGATTCATGCATTTTATTTTAAAAGCACTATGGATGTTCACGAATGGCACGTGCACCAACTCTTAGGGAGTTGATGGACTCGGTGGGATCCATATTTACGGCCCTAGTCGGAATATGGACGAGACCCAGATCCGTCATCTTTCTACTAGTCACATAGAGCCTACACTCTTAGGCTATCTTAAAATGCACATCATATTTCCAAAGTTTTCAAAATCATGTGCATCAAATCAACTAAGTTCTGAACATATTCATGGCCACATTCAGAATATGTGAAGGACTTATTTGGACTTAATACACATTTTCCAACAAATCTCTTAGAAAATCTTTTCAAAGTGCATTCATTCACTCATGTCATTTGCATCATGAAATCATTGATTTTCTCAAGATTTTCTCAAGAAAACTTCATTCTCAAGAAATCGATTTCTCAAGAAATTCTAAGGATTTTTCAAAATCGGTTTTCCAAAGACAAGTTTTTCCACAGTTTTCCCAGGAAAATGATATTTTCTTAAGATATTCAAAAGAGTTTTCCAATCTTTCTTCAAGATCCAAAATCGATTTCCAAGTATTTCAAAAGGTAAAATTCCCAGGATTTCGATTCCCCAAGTTTTGAATTTCCTTCTCCAATGAGTTTTCCTATAAATCTTCCATCATTTTTCTAAGAAAACTCTCAAAGTCCAAGTTTTCCTAAGAAGTGTTTCCCTTTTCAGAAAGTTCATCTTTTCTCAAGAATCACTTCCATTTTCCCAGGATTTTCAACTATTTCTGATTTTTCCACACCTTTATGAACTTTCTTGTGATTTCAAAAAACCTTTTTTTTTCACATGAGTTTTCCTGAGAAATTGACTTTCATCTTTTTCCTGAGAGAATCTTTTCAACTCCAAATATTTTCCAAGCATACATCATGTTTTCCCAAGCTGCATTTTCCAAAATCTCATAGCACATGCCTGAATTCTCTGTGCATTTAGGATAGAACATAACTTTGATAATTTCGCTAAGTCAAGCACAATTTTTGTCCTTGGTTCGATTACCCCTGTTAAAGGCGGCAGGAACGGTCGAACCTCGTACCGACAGGTCGAGCCCCATCCCATGGATTTTCTCACAATTTTCAAAAACGGAGGCGAGTATTTCAAAACAATTTCCAAAATCCGGTCAAAGTTTGAAGCGCGAAAGCGTTTCCCCTCTCTCTCTTCCGCAAGGAAGGGAAGACGGGGGAAAAATTTCGCGACGATAACAGCGGCACATTGACCACATGGAAGAGCACAATATGCACCGAGTAGTTGATGAAAATTTTGAGAAAGATCTTTCCCTTGGCTGTCTGCCCATGGTTGTCAAAGTCGTAGATCATGATCAGATCTGGGGTATACTCTTCTTCATTAAGGACCAAGGCTTAGGCCGTCATCTCCAGACAGATGTTTAGGTTGCTGCCTCCGTCAACTAACACATGAGGAACTATCATGCCCCTGGTCCGCACCACTATGTATAAGGCATTGTTATGGAAAGAATGAGGCTTTGGCAGATCCTCATCAGAAAACATAATTGGTGCATTCGTCATGGTCTGGTTGACGATCTGTGCCATATCTTACAGAGTCGTGCTAGGCTTGACTTTGATTTTTCTTAGTAGATCTTCTAGCACTTGCTGATGCTCAGAGGAAGCATGGGTCAGATCCAGGATAGAAATGTTGGATAAAGTAGTAATTGGCTTCTGAAATGACTCTAAGGTTTCACCTTTCTTCGAATCTGCCTTGACGAAGCGCTTCGGAATCCTGAGAGTTAGCTTGGCAATTTTTGTCGTTACTTTTGTTGGTTCCTTGTTTGTTTTCTTGTTGCTGGAAAATGCAGTAATATCCACCCTCTTGGTGGAAGACTGCGCTTGATGGAGGACTAGGACCCGATGTTGATCCTGAATGTCCTGACTGGAACATGGTTGAATGATGCCTTGAAGAGAAAACATTTGTTCTGTAATCACTAAGGTAGAATACTTAGGGAAAGGCTTGGGCAAGATCTCCGGCTGTTCTTCCTCATCTTCGATTAACAAGTTCTTATTAATGCAATCCTGAATGATGTTTTTAAGGACAAAACAGTCCTCGATGTCGTGTCCAACAGTCCGGTGAAATTTGCAGAATTTGTCAGTCCATTTGCTCATAGCGACCGGAAGCTCTGCGACCTAAGGGAGTTTGACCATTCCCTTGGACAACATGTACTCAAGGATGTCCTCGCAGGATTGTTCCAAAGCTGTGAACTCCCAATCATAGCTCCATCCTTCGTGCTTTGGTTTTTCTTGCGGCCTCGCTTCAGGTTGTGGCGCTGCTTGGACAGGTTACGGCTTTACAAATTTTCCTTTTTGAGTTGCCGAATTGGTCCTTTCAGCCTTAGAGGGTCCGGAGTCTTTTCGGCGGTTTCTCTTGCTTTTCTTGCTGTTAGAGCCACTGCCATGATCCGAAAACTTTGTAGAATAGGCGACGTGTGTCTTCTTCTTCTAATCGGGGTTATCTCGGACGAATGGGTACCCTTCGTAGAGGCCGTTATTTAAGCCTGTCTCGATCCACTTAGCTCTCTCAATTAACTTGATGAATGATTTGGCAGAAGAGGTAGAAATGAGGTTCCTCAGGGGCTGAGCAAAGTTGTTCAAGATAATTTATAGGGCGTGTTCCTCTGGGATGGGAACCTTCATTCTGTTATAGGTGCTTATCCACCTGTGGATGAATTCACCAACTCTCTCATTCTCATGTTGCTTCAAATTGTAAAGATGATTAAGAGTTGGTGACGCTTCAACATTGAACATGAAGCGCTCGATGAACAGGTTCACAACTTTATCGAACTCTCGTAGTTCGATGGGGTTGATGTGGTCTGCATACCACTTGGCTGCTACTCCTTCCAGACTGCGGGGAAAACAGATGAACAAGACCCGGTTATCTTTCCTGAAATGGCCGCACTCTGCATAGAATGTAGCCAAATGAGCATTAGGGTTGCCCGTTCCGTCAAACTTGAGGAACTTTCGAGGGAGATTCTCTAGATTGTCATCCCCATCTAGGCCATTGTAAAAATCCTCACCAGAGTAAGTCTGTTTGCCTTTGCTTTTGGCCTGAATATCCTTAATGGCCCGATTCATTTTCTTCATTTGTTCGTGCATTGGATCATTAACTAGAATAAGCTTATTCACAGATTCAGGCTCTGCAATGATCTTTACGAATTGCTGCGGAAGATTCTGATGGTAAACAAACTGCTCTTCTTCCTCTGATTCTTCTTCGGCTGATTTTGATTCCTCAGAAGTGGTGTCAGGCTGAACTTTTTTTCTGACGATCCTGACTGGCTTTTTTACAACTTTCTTCTTTGGTTTGCTTTTCGGAACAACCTTTTTTTGACTGGCCTCAGCTTGTTCTGACATCATTCTGGCCATCATCCTTTGAAACAGGTTGTACATAGCAGGATCAATATCATCGCCTTTACTCTGATTCTGCCCTCTGACCGACTTGGGAGAGTTCGTTGCTTCGACTTCGCTGTCGCTATGCTGAAGAGCAGTCGCTTTTTCATCTCTGGTCTGAACCATCTTGCCAATGCCAATGATTTCTGCAGAATAAAGGAATGGTTAGAGCTCGGAAGAATTTTTGAAAATACGACCTTTTAAGAAAAAGATAAGAAAGGAGGAATTGATAGACAATTAAACAAGTTATCCCATCACCAGGGATCGGGTCACCACAAGTTTTGTGATAATTGCATTACCATTTTGTGATAACGGAAAAATATGCCTTGTTACCTAGGCGAGGTCGTCCATCATGATAAGAGATAATTTGAAGAAGAATATAAGGCAAAGTCTCATCACTAGGGATGAGGTCATCACGGGGATTGTGACCATATAAAACAAAATAAAAGAATAAAATTTTGGCCATAAAGAGCTTTTTAACAGAACACAAGGTTGCATTTTTATTGATGACAAAATTTAAATACAAAGAGAAGGTGGGCAAACAGTTTGCCACCATTCTCGATATTCCGAAGATAAATTAGGACCAGGAAACACAGACAAAGAAATGAAGGAGTCCCAAGTGTATTTGGTTACATGGTATGCCCCAGACCACTAATCTGACTGCAGATCAAACTCTGGCATGTGGCTCGTCGGGAAGCGAGTGTTGACACGAACCTGCCGCTGCGAGAATTGTCTGAGACACTGTTATCGTCGCGAAATTTTCCCCCGTCTTCCCTTCCTTGCGAAAGAGAGAGAGGGAAACGCTTTCGCGCTTCAAACTTGACCGGATTTTGGAATTTGTTTTTGAAATACTCGCCTCCATTTTGAAAATTGCGGGAAAATCCATGGGATGGGGCTCGACCTGTCGGTACGAGGTTCGACCGTTCCTGCCGCCTTTAACAGGGGTAATCGAACCAAGGACCAAAATTGTGCTTGACTTAGTTAAATCATCAAAATCGTGTTCTATCCTATATGCACAGAGAACTCAGGCATGTGCTATGAGATTTGGAAAATGTAAGTTGGAAAACATAATGTATGCTTGGAAAATGCTTTGGGATTGGAAAATATTTCTAAGGAGTGAGATGGAAATTGATTTCTCAGGAAACTCTGATGAAAAGACTTGAAATCTCGAGAAAGTTCATAAAGACTTGGGAAAATCATGAATAGTTGAAAATCCTCAGAAAATAGAAGTGATTTTTGAGAAAAAGGGGAACATTTGAAAGAAAATTGTTTGTCAGGAAAAGCTTCAAGTTTTGAAAAGTTTCTTTGGAAAATGATTGAAATTCATTGGAAAATTCTTTGGAGAGGGAGAATTGAAACTCGAGAAACTGAAATCCTGAGAATCTTGGCCTTGAAACCCTTGGAAATTGAGTTTGATCTTTGAGGAAGATTGGAAACTTCTTTTGGAAATCTTAAGAAAATAACCTTTTCCAGGGAAAACTGTGGAAAAACTTGACTTGGGAAAACCGATTTTGGAAAATCTTCAGAGTTTTTTGAGAAATCGATTTTCTTGAGAATGAAGTTTTCTTAAGAAAATCATGGGAAAACCAAGGATTTCATGATGCAAATGATATGAATGAATGAATGCACTTTGAAAGATTTTCTAAGAAATTTGTTGGAAAAGTGTGCATTAAGCCAAAATAAATCCATCACATATTCTGACTGTGGCCATGAATATGTTCAGAACTTAATTGATTTAATGCACAATGCTTTGAAAATATTGGAAATATGATGTGCATTTTTAAGATAGCCTAAGAGTGTAGGCTCAATGTGACTAGTAGAAAGATGATGGATCTGGGTCTCGTCCATATTCCGACTAGGGCCGTAAATATGGACTCCACCGAGTTCATCAACTCCCTAAGAGTTGGTGCACGTGCCATTCGTGTACATCTATAGTGCTTTTGAAATAAAAATGCATGAATCATATAAGCAGGATATTGCATAAATTTAACTATATGATATGCATCCTAGTCTAAGCAGAAAATTAAATCTCTTATTCCAAAATTTACTTTATTACATCACTAGATAAATGAAAGAAATGGAAATTGCAGACTTCAGCTCCTTCTTTTGAATGTCCCTGCCAAACTTAAAATATGGTTAGCTCAAATATGTGGGTTTTTTCAAGATTTTCTAATAATATTATGAAATTATTGGATTTAATTGGATATAAACCCTATTATCATGCTTCCTTGATATTTGAAATGATGTAAATGCAGGAAATTTAGTAGAAAATAGTTTGAAATTCGGAATGGTGGTCAAAATGACCAAAATACCCCTAATTATAAAGTTATACCTTTAAAATCAGGGTTTTTTGAAGGAAAACTTGGTAAAATTGAGATTTCGAAATTCGAATTGAATCAAATGATGATGAAATGCAGTATGAGACATTATGACATGCTGATAAACACATTAGGACTGTAAAATCAGAATTTGGCATTTTGCAATTTATCCAAAATAACGAATTTCGCTTGTTTTTCGCTTGGGTCCGGGTCCTACGGGACCCTGTTTTGATATTATGGCTAATCCGAACCTTAAATGGATTCCAAATTGCACCAAATTCGGTATGAAGCATCTACTTACTCTGATAAACAGCATAGAATGCTAAAAAATATGAAATGATATGATTTAAATGCTAAAATTTAAAGGAAGTCCTAGAATGGTGGATTTTGCCTATGGATCCGAACCAAATGCAATGCTTAATATAATAATGCAAGATTTACACTATGAAAACTTCTGATATTTTTCAGACTGCTAAAGGACCCGAAATGAAACATTTTTGGTTTTTACAGCCTCAGGATTTGAGCCATGGTGAGTTCAGTAACAGGGATTTAGTTCTGACAGAGATAAAAATCACCCTAATCTGATGTAAAATGCTAAAAAAATAGAAAACGCCATGGAAATTTATGATATTAATCAGAGCTACTCACGACACCTACATGGACAACTTTAATGTTCATGACTTTGGCATTGGATCAACAAAAACATGGATAAAAATATAACTTGTTAATCCTAAATTGACAGAACAGACAAATGTGACAAAACAGAGTACTGACAAGAAAAATCCGAAGCAGGTATCAACACTATTCTAAAAATCACAGACTTTCAGATGCAAATAGAGGACACCTCGGACATAACTTTTACTTTTTACAGTTTTGGATTTAGAGCAACCCACAAAGAGAACCCATCGACCTAAGTCGATCCAAAGTCTTAGAGACCCAAATCAGGCTCTGACACGTGTCCCGAACACTCTGATTTTTGTCAGACATAAAAAACAAAATCATAAAAATCTGAGAAATTTATTTTATAAACTAGACATTCTCTCGAGTTCATAACATCTTTCGGATCGAAAATCGGATCTCCCATGAGGGAGATCTCGATTTTACAAGTCGGAAAATACTTTTTAAAACGCATCCCGGGTAACAAAACCCGACTTGTCATTTTGAATGTTTACCACAGTAAACAAATTCAAATGCTTCCGAATTTTTGGCACAATTCTAGGGACACCTAAGGGCGCATTCCGTGATTTTTTTTGGGATTTTTAATAAAAAATAAATGCATGAAATGACGTGTGGACTGACTGACAAAAACAGAGAACTACTGAAAATGAGCAAAATTGAAATAAATGCTAAATTAATCCTAATTAATTCATGAAACATGCTAAATTCATGAAATAAAATGCAAATTAAATCTAACTAAATGCATGAATGCTAAAAACCATCAAGGAATCATAATCATGTATTTTTATATGTGTTGTTTTATGAGAATAGCTCGATCCATCTCTCGGATGAGCTCTTTCTTCAAACGACTCTCAAATCGAATTATGAAATCAAATCAAGAGGAAAAGAGGTGCACCTTGCTTCGTTAGGCAGCGTTGAAGCTCTTGAAAGGGGCGGCTATCACGGGCTTCGTTCGTCCTTCGATCCGAGCTTCGGATGATTCACCAAAATCGACCCACCGTGCCTTCTTCACTGAGCCAAAGGGGGCGTGAATTCCAAAGTGCAAAAATCGGATTCTCAAGAAGGCTAGGTCGAATTTCCAAGTACAAAAAAAGTTCTCAAAGATGGTCTCCTCATGCTGGGCGTGGAGCCTTGTTTTTATAGATTTTCTGAAAAAATTTGAATTTCAAACAGGCTCAATCTGAGCCCTCCATGTGGCGCCATCTTAGGGGGTGCTATCTGGGGGTTTGAAATTCGAATTTGGCTTTTGCAGGGAGCCCTCAGGTGGCGCCACCTCATGGTGTGCTACTTTTATTAAAAATAAAATAAAAATAAAATTTAAAGCCAAGTGGGACTCTGGATTGGCGCCACCTCAAAAGGTGATTTGAGGTGTAAAGCTGGAAACAATAGGATCATGCCATGTGGCGCCACCTCTGGAGGCTCTTGACATGTGTCAGAAGGACAGGAGTGGAGGAAGCAGGTTGTGCCACCTCAGAGGAATTCAAATTCTACTTTTCTGTAGGAAAGGAGAGGCTGACATGTGGCATTTCCTCATAGTGGCTCCTACGATGCCATGTGGCAGGAGAACATGAATGGAGGAAGCAAAATGCGCCACCTTAGAGGGGGCTTTTCTACTTTTTCTGATGCAGGGAGGTCTGGACATGTGGCAGACAAGTGTCAGCTGTCTGGTGAGGCCTTCTCAAATGGCGCCATCTCAGAAGGTGAATTTGAATTTCAAATGGAGGTTGGCTCTGGAAGAATGAAGGATGGACATGTGGCAGTTCCTCAGAGTGGCTCCTACGATGCCATGTGGCAAGAGGGAGGAAAAGGAGGGAAAGGGACACGTGGCACCATCTAAGACAAAATAGAAAAGGTGAAGTTCAGGATTTGCGCCACTTCAGCCTGGAGTTTGAATATTTGAATTGTTGCTTTTTTTTCTGAAGGAGGCAGAAAATGACATGTGTCCTCTACTTTTTTTAAGAAGAGCAGAGAATGACATGTGTCATTTGCTTTTTCTGAGAAGAGCAGAGAATGACACATGGCATTTGCTTTTTCTGAGGAAATGAGAGATTGACATGTGTCCTCTGTAGGAGACACCCTTCAAATGACGCCACCTCAGAGGAGACAAGCCTACTTTTTCTAGACAGGACAACCTATGACACTTGGCATCTCCTGGTGATCTTTGGAATGACACATGGCGCAGGATGGATAGGGTGACACATGGCAGATAAATGGGATGACATGTGGCGGCTTCTTAAGGTAGCCTCACACTGACACTTGGCATGAAAATGGGAGGAGAGAGAAAAGACAAGTGGCGCCAATCCAGGGGACAAGGCTCCTATATTTTTGGGTTTTTCAAAATTCAATTTTTTCAAAAGAAAAGCTTGTGTGACACCACCTCAGTGTGGGTCCCACATTGCTTCTTTATTGAAATAAGAATAAGACAATAAAACCTCTTTTTGGAATTTTCATACAAGAATTTTTGGAAAGAGTTGGCCCCTGTAGGGCGATTTTGTAAAAGACTGATCGTTGAAATAGCTGACAAAAGGCAAAATCTGAGTTGAAATTTATTGAAAATTATCCAGATTGTTTCTTGAGGAAATATTTTGAAATTTAGAGCCCTGGGGGTAAAATGGGAAGAATTGATAACTTTGAAGACCCAGGGTTTTGAAATCAATTTTGAAAAGAGTTAAAATTCTAATCTGGATTGAAAATTTTGAAATCAAGAGTTCTGAACCTTGAAATGACATGCTGTGCAGTGCAGTGATATGAGATGCTCATGCCTTATGAAATGCAATCTTGAACCAAGACTTGGAGCTGTTTGTCTCCTGTCAGGAATACATTTTTGAACATCTGAGTTAAAATAGAGAAATTTTGAGAGTTCCAGATGAAATTTGGACTTTTGCAAGGTCCGGGCTCAGAAAATGACCATTTTGCCCTCAAGCGATTTCAGAGGCTGGATGATGATGTTTTGGTGAAAATGTCGGGGAGGTGAGTGAAAATTTGGGGTGTTTACAGATGCCCCTCTTTGCTACTAAGCCGGCTCATGGCCGAGCTTAGTGGCAAAGAAAAACACACCAAATTTGGGCTATACATAAAAAATGCCCCAGTTAGAAGGATCTGACTGGGGGTGAAGAAATTAGCCCGAGGAAGATGGTAGATATGGAACGAAGAATGAAGAGGAGAGATTTGCTCTATGAGAGCGAAATTCAGGTTTATGCCCTTAACTTGGATGGGACAGAAATACCTCGCATGGAACGAAGCTCAGGTTTGACCCCTAACCTGATTGGGGAATGGAATATCTCATCGAAATGAGACTCAGGTTTGTACCCTTAACCTGATCGGGCGAAAAATGAAATACCTCTTTGAGTGAGGCTCAGGTTTGTACCCTTATCCTGATCGGGCAGAAAATGAAATACCTCTTTGAGTGAGGCTCAGGTTTGTACCCTTATCCTGATCGGGCGGAAAATGAAATACCTCTTGGAATGAGGCTCAGGTTTGTACCCTTATCCTGATCGGGCGAAAAATGAAATACCTCATCAAATGAGGCTCAGGTTTGTACCCTTATCCTGATCGGGCGGAAAATGAAATACATCATCGAAGGAGGCTCAGGTTTATACCCTTATCCTGATCAGGCGGAAATGGATGGAATCCTCGAAGGAAGAGACCATGATGGAACCTTCGGATTTTGCACAATAAATCCGACAGGGGTTTTGCAAAAGGAAGGAAAATGGGGTCCCTAAAGCTTAAAAATGGATTGATTTTGGGCGCCTCATTTCTGAGACTAAAATCAGCTTTTGAAATTGCCTTTCACGAGAAAATGATTGGTGGTTCGACCTCGAACCGAAATGGGACTATCTATGGTGGGACAGTGGGGACACAGGGAAGTGTGCAATCTGAGAGTTCATGCTCTCAAAGAAGGGAAGGAATCAAGTCCTTAGGAGGGATTTAAAATTGGTGTCAGGATGTGTCAAAAACGGATATCAAGCTCTCACTTCACGACAGGATAGCTAGAAAATATTGTCAAAATATTAAGAATTTTGTTGTTGATTCAAAGTTTTTGAAAATGCTGCACATGGCTGCAAAGATATTCTTTCTTTTCTACCCAAAGCATTACCTCCAAACAAGGTTCACTTCGTAGAATCTAGACTTGAAATCCAAATCGCGTGCAATTGACCTTCTGCAAGGAAGCTATCAATTTCCTTGATATGAACATGAAAGAGAACTTGATATTATGAAAGCAATTGATGAAAGAGTATTGATAATAGAATTTCACAAATTTAGAGAGGATTCTTGATAAATTTGGCAGTTTGATATCCTGAGAGCTTCTCTCATGATAATCTTGCTGCACTCTTTTGGCTCTCTTGAGTTTTTTGCTACATTCTCCTTCATTTTGGAGATGTTCTTACTTTTTCTCTCTTTCTTTTTCCTCTCTTTCTCTCTTTTGAAAGGGTACGTCACAAACTCCTTCAACTTGGAGATGTTTCGATCCTTCTTTGCTCATGGGCTGGGTTTGGAGATCTTTGGATGATAGCTGAAATTAAATATCTTTTAGGGATTGTCGAGAGGTTCATCGCATCTGCCTTCATCTCAACAATGCTTTGGACTTTCTCTGGAAGGATCTGTCACAAACTCCGTCATCTTGGAGATGTTTCAAATCTTCTTTGGCCCCGGGGGTCTACTCGCTTAGTTCGCCTTCATCTTGACGACAAGTGAGAGATCCCTTTTGCGGATATTTAATGGCAGCTTAGGTGATTCTAAGGAGACAGGGCTTGGGTAAACGCTCTCTTTTCTAGCGCTCAGGATATTTCCACTTCCTCGTCTTTACAAGAATAGTCTTTAAAGATGTGCCATTGACTGCGATCAATATCGATCATCTACGGCTTCTCAATAACATTGAATTTTCTTTTCTGGCCATATCGAGGATTTATCCTTCATCCTTTTGGTTGGCCAATAAAAGGAATTTGAATTTTGAATCTCTTTTCGCAAAAGCTTCGCTCTTTCGGAAGTAATGCTAAAGGTGAACTAAGATAGGGATTTGTATAATAAATATTCTGAAATCAACAGATAATTTGATTGACAAATTGACAAAATTTTCTTGAAATCCTTAGTGAAGGAGAGCATTTGAGGTTCGGCTTAACGCATCCGTGACGAAAATTATCCTCTCCTTTCCCCAAAGGAGGCGACTATCAGTTCACTGAGAACAGTATCAGAACACCCATCGGTTCATTGGAAACAATATCAGTTCAGTTAAGAACTCCCATCCGTTCGCTGAGAACAATATCAGTTCAATTAAGAACGACCATCGCTGGAAATAATATCAGTTCAATTAAGAACGATCATCGGTTCGCTGGGAACTATATCAGTTTAATGAAGAACGACTATCAGTTCACTTGGGGGAACAATATCAGTTCGATTAAGAACGACTATCAGTTCACTTGGAACACTATCAGTTCAATGAAGAACGACTATCAGTTCACTTGGAACACTATCAGTTCAATGAAGAATGACTATCAGTTCACTTGGGAACACTATCAGTTCACTGGAACACTATCAGTTCAATGAAGAATGACTATCAGTTCACTTGGGAACACTATCAGTTCAATGAAGAACGACTATCAGTTCACTTGGGAACGCTATCAGTTCAATGAAGAACGACTATCAGTTCACTTGGGAACACTATCAGTTCACTGGAACGACTATCAGTTCAATGAAGAACGACTATCAGTTCACTTGGGAACACTATCAGTTCAATGAAGAACAACTATCAGTTCGCTTGGAACACTATAAGTTCAGTGAAGAACGACTATCAGTTCGTTTGGAACACTATCAGTTTGATGAAGAACGACTATCAGTTCACATAGGAACACTATCAGTTCAATGAAAAACAAGGACCATTATAGAGAGTTGGATTGCTTCTATGAACGGTTTCAGGATTATTCTCTTTTCCTGAACGGGGAATGAAAATTGGATGACCTGACGGTCGAAATTGAGAATTGGTTTGACCAAAAAGGTCGAAATTGAGAATTGAGTGACCCGAAGGTTGAAAATTGGAAATTGATTGACCCGAAGGTCGAAATTGGAAATTTGGGTGACCTGGAGGTCAAAATTGGAATTGGAGGGCGAAATACCAAATTTGAGAAATCGACTGACCCTTGGATCAATGCAGAAGAATGAATGGCTCAAGTCAGAGCTCGAATAAAGTAAAGAGATCACAAGTCGGAACCAGGATCAACAAAAGAAAATAAAGAGCTCGAGTCAGGGCTCGAATAAGTAAAGAGATCTTGAGTCGGAACCCGGATCAACAGAGAAAATGAAGAGCTCGAGTTAGCGCTCAAATAAGGTAAAGAGATCACGAGTCGAAACTCGGATCAATAGAGAAAATGAAGAGCTCGAGTTAGAGCTCGAATAAGGTAAAGAGATCTCGAGTCGGAACCCGGATCAACAAAAGAAAATGAAGTGCTTGAATTAGAGCTTGGATAAGATAAAGACATTTTGAGTCGGAACCCGGATCCATAAAAGAAAGTGAGGATCTCGAGTCAGAGATCGAGTGAGGTAATGAGATCACGAGTCGGAACCAGAATCAACAAAAGAAAAATGAAGAGCTCGAATCTGAGCTCGAATGATGTAGAGATCTCGAGTCGGAACCCGGATCAACAAAAGAAAATGAAGAGCTTGCATCTGAGCTTGAATGAATAAAGAGATCTCGAGTCAGAACTCAGATCAACAAAAGAAAATGAAGAGCTCGAATCTGAGCTCGAACAAGGTATAGAGATCACGAGTCGGAACTCGGATCAACAAAAGAAAATAAAGAGCTCGAGTCAGGGCTCGAACAAGGTATAGAGATCACGAGTCGGAACTCGAATCAACAAAAGAAAGATATGGATCAACTTGAAAGTTGGAGTTTGAAAGAAAAAGAAGCCTGAATCGGAATTCAGATTTTCAAAGGAGAACCTGGTTAGGGGATCAAAATTTTGCAAATCACCATTGTGGGGACTGGATTTTTGAAAAGAGGATTCTATCTGAAGAATTTTGAGGGAAAATCAACAGAGATTGTAAACTGGAGATTGATGATTAAGATGGGAAATCATTCATAGTCTTAGGATTTATCCCTTCTTCTGAATGGGAAGTGAATTGGGTGCATAATTAGTGCAAATGAAATGCACATGCACATGAAATGCAAATGAAGTGCAAATGAATGCAAAATTAATGCAAATGAGTGTATATATATGCAAAATTGGTTTATCCTGCCTGCATACAGGATGTTTTGAGGTAAAGATAAATTTTCAAAAAAAATGCCCCAGTGTAACTAGGGATGTTTTGAATAAAAGAAGGATAATTGATGAATAAGGCAACAAGCTTATTGACTAATAGACATTCTCAAGATCATTCCTCACAAGAGAGACATTGTGAAAAGGAAGAAGAAACAAATAAGATGGCACCAAGCTATTGAAAAATTTGATGATTTTATTGATGATTTGAAATCAAGGAAAGAGAATGGGATTACATTATTCTTTTGAAAAAGCAAGATGGGAAATGGGAAATTGTTGGCATTGTCATCTTCTTGAATGATTGTAGAAAAAATCTTTGTCAGGATGACTAGTCCTCCTTTTCATCTTCAACGAGGAGCTTCTTGTCAATGTAGTCTTGAACAATGTTCTTAAGGACGAAGCAGTTTTCTGTATCGTGCCCTACTGCTCGATGAAATTTGCAAAATTGTTCCTTGGATCTGCCCATAATTGCTGGAGGATCATTGGCTTTAGGCAACCGGACAAGGTCTTTCTCAAGCATATACTCGAGGATACTCTCGAGTGTCTGATCCAGAGGGGTGAATTCTCGATCATTTCTCCAGTCCTTGCGCTTTGATTTTTCCTGATCTTTCTTTTGATGCTGAGGGCTGGATTGAAGAGGTTTATCACTGTTGATGTCCTTCCCCTTTTGCTTTTTGATTCTCTCTAGATTGTTGCCATGATCATTCTTGTCGCCTTTGTTATTATTGAAAGATTTGACCACAAAAGTGAAGTGAGCTTTCTTCTTTTGTTCACCTTGAGGGTTATTCTTGGAAAATGTGAAGCCTTCATAGACTCCATTCTCCACGCTCAGCTCGAGCCATTCTGCTCGCTCAATGAGTTCAACAAAAGATTTGGATGGTGAGGTAGAAATTAATCCTCTCAGAGGTTGCAAAAAATTATTGAGGATCAATGATAAAGCATGCCTTTATGATATAGGATCCCTCATTTTGTTGCAGGTCTCTCTCCATCTGCGAATGAAGTCCCTTGCCTTTTCATTTTCATTCTGCCTTAGATTGTAGAGATGGCTCAATGTTGGGAGCGCTTCAGTATTGAACAGAAATCGCTCAATGAATAGGTTGACCACCTTATCGAATTCTCACAGCTTGATTGGATTGATATGCTCAGAGTACCACTTGGCGGCAGTGCTTTCTAGGCTACGAGGAAAACAGAGAAATAGGTCCCTATTGTCTCTCTTGAATTTGGAGCATTCGGCGAAGAACATGACGAGGTGGGCTTTGGGATCACCAGAACCATCGAATTTGATGAACTTGCGAGGGAGGTTTTCGAGATCATCATCTCCTTCGAGGTCATCATAGAAGTCTTCGCTGGTGAAGACTTTCTTGCCCTTGTCGCGGGCTTGCAGATCTTTTACCACTCTGGTCATTTCCTTGAATTGTGTCTGCAGGGGCTCTTCTGCGACCTGGCTTTTTGATTTGTGACTCCTCCTTTGGCCACGTTTTTGAAATGCCGGAGGCACCTCATATTCTTCATCGGTATCATCTTCGTCTGAAGTATCTTGAACATTCTCCTCAGAGGACTTGGTTGACCTCTTGACCACACGATCTCTAATTCTCTGACTGAATGGATTTTTGTCTAAGTTGGTGCCAGCCTGCTCACTCATCATCCTCTTTATCATTTTCTGAAACATCGCGTACATCTGAGGGTCGATACTGTCATCTTTTGGTTGCTCTTGGTCTTTGTCTGACCTTGGCGAATTCATCTCTCCTTCTGATGTTGATGAGTAGCTGAATTGGTGCGGTCTTCTTCCCTGACCTTGTCTGAACCATCAAATGCTGCGAAGGCTCTCTGCGGGATAAAGTCTTGATTAGACTCTGAGGAAATTTTTAGATTGGGAAGAAAATTATATGGTGAACAATTGGAAGAATATCTCATTACTAGGGATGGAGTCATTGTTGAAATCACGACAATTGTGTTGTCATTCTTTGTAAGAGAAATGAACAACGGAAAATGTGCCTTGTTACCTAGGCGAGGTCGTCAACCACGAGGAAAAACGCCATTTTGAAGGAAAGAGATATCTCTTGGAAAACAATCCACAAACGGGTTTAGAATAAGGAGAAGGCAAGTGAGTAAACAATTTTCACCACAACAATCAAGGTATGCCTGAGGAAAATAAGATGAAGAATTTTGCAAATAGACAAAAGGATTGAAAATCCAATGAGAGAAAACATATGATTTTGAAAAATTGCAGGCAGGATGAAAATGCAGCTGGAAATTCGAGATCCAGTAGAAAGGTAGAATGGGAAAATCACCTGGAGTTTTGAAGGAAATTGGATATTTTGAGAAGTCATCCAGGGTTTGAGAAAAAGACCTTGTGGAAAATAAGGATGTTTTGAAAAAGGCCTAATAAGTTGGGAAAACATTGGGAAATATAAAGAATTGAGAAAATCATACATACAATCACATCCAGCACAAACATTTATGCACATTCAGCACTCCCTAAAAGGCTGACTCTAGATGCATCAATTTGAAAACAGCTGTAGGACCCTAATCCTAACTCTAAGTTCAGATCATCTTTGTCCAATCCAGTTATGCCGATATACTCGAACCGAAATCCGAGGTACGTGGCATAGAATTTTAACTCTGGTTCTAAGGTAAGGTTTTCCAACATCCTTGAGCGCCTACCGATATACTTCGGACTGTGGCCCGCGGTACGTGGTAGGGGGTTGTTAACCCAAATAGTTGGCCCAGTTGTGAGGCTCTGTCTTGAACTAGGGTTCTGGAAAAGAGCCCAACAACGTGAAGACCGGGTAATGATAGGTAATGGAGGTTTGAAAAAATGATCACATGCAAGAAATAGAGGGCTCTAAATCCTAGACAGATAGCTTTTGAAAACTTTGAAGAAGCATACATTGTTTGCATTCAGATCCTAAATTGAGGAGAGTTGTATTTAGACCTAAGTCTATGTGAACATGAAAATTTCTCCTCAATCTGGTCCTACCAAACCATGCCTAAGCTATATATGCAGTCAATGTCAGCTAGGTCAGAATCTAGGCTCCTAGGTTCACATGATATCAGAAAGTAAAGAGCTGACATTTTTAGAACACAGTTTTGATAATTGAACTAAGTCAAGCACACTTTTAGTCAGACAAGGATAGGTCCCATCTCGGTCGCCAAACCTGTTATCGTCGCGAAATTTTTCCCCGTCTTCCCTTCCTTGCGGAAGAGAGAGAGGGAAACACTTTTGCGCTTTAAACTTGACCGGATTTTGGAAATTGTTTTTGAAATACTCGCCTCCGTTTTGAAAATTACGAGAAAATCCATGGGATGGGGCTCGACCTGTCGGTACGAGGTTCGACTGCTCCTGCCACCTTTAACAGGGGTAATCGAACCAAGGACCAAAATTGTGTTTGACTTAGTTAAATCATCAAAATTGTGTTCTATCCTATATGCACAGAGAACTCAGGCATGTGCTATGAGATTTGGAAAATGTAAGTTGGAAAACATAATGTATGCTTGGAAAATGCTTTGGGATTGGAAAATATTTCTAAGGAGCGAGATGGAAATTGATTTCTGAGGAAACTCTGATGAAAAGACTTGAAATCTCGAGAAAGTTCATAAAGACTTGGGAAAATCATGAATAGTTGAAAATCCTGAGAAAATAGAAGTGATTTTTGAGAAAAAGGTGAACATTTGAAAGAAAATTGCTTGTCAGGAAAAGCTTCAAGTTTTGAAAAGTTTCTTTGGAAAATGATTGAAATTCATTGGAAAATTGTTTGGAGAGGGAGAATTGAAACTCAAGAAACTGAAATCCTGAGAATCTTGGCCTTGAAACCCTTGGAAATTGAGTTTGATCTTTGAGGAAGATTAGAAACTTCTTTTGGAAATCTTAAGAAAATAACCTTTTCCAGGGAAAACTGTGGAAAAACTTGACTTGGGAAAATCGATTTTGGAAAATCTTCAGAGTTTCTTGAGAAATCAATTTTCTTGAGAATGAAGTTTTCTTAAGAAAATCATGGGAAAACCAAGGATTTCATGATGCAAATGATATGAATGAATGAATGCACTTTGAAAGATTTTCTAAGAAATTTGTTGGAAAAGTGTGCATTAAGCCAAAATAAATCCATCACATATTCTGACTGTGGCCATGAATATGTTCAGAACTTAATTGATTTAATGCACAATGCTTTGAAAATATTGGAAATATGATGTGCATTTGTTAAGATAGCCTAAGAGTGTAGACTCAATGTGACTAGTAGAAAGATGATGGATCTGGGTCTCGTCCATATTCCGACTAGGGCCATAAATATGGACTCCACCGAGTTCATCAACTCCCTAAGAGTTGGTGCACGTGCCATTCGTGTACATCTATAGTGCTTTTGAAATAAAAATGCATGAATCATATAAGCAGGATATTGCATAAATTTAACTATATGATATGCATCCTAGTCTAAGCAGGAAATTAAATCTCTTATTCCAAAATTTACTTTATTACATCACTAAATAAATGAAAGAAATGGAAATTGCAGACTTCAGCTCCTTCTTTTGAATGTCCCTGCCAAACTTAAAATATGGTTAGCTCAAATATGTGGGTTTTTCCAAGATTTTCCAATAATATTATGAAATTATTGGATTTAATTAGATATAAACTCTATTCTCATGCTTCCTTGATATTTGAAATGATGTAAATGCAGGAAATTTAGTAGAAAATAGTTTGAAATTCGGAATGGTGGTCAAAATGACCAAAATACCCCTAATTATAAAGTTATACCTTTAAAATCAGGGTTTTTTGAAGGAAAACTTGGTAAAATTGAGATTTCGAAATTCGAATTGAATCAAATGATGATGAAATGCAGTATGAGACATTATGACATGCTGCTAAACACATTAGGACTGTAAAATCAGAATTTGGCATTTTGCAATTTATCCAAAATAACGAATTTCGCTTGGGTCCGGGTCCTACGGGACCCTGTTTTGATATTATGGCTAATCTGAACCTCAAATGAATTCCAAATTGCACCAAATTCGGTATGAAGCATCTACTTACTCTGATAAACAGCATAGAATGCTAAAAATCATGAAATGATATGATTTAAATGCTAAAATTTAAAGGAAGTTCTAGAATGGTGGATTTTGCCTATGGATCCGAACCAAATGCAATGCTTAATATAATAATGCAAGATTTACACTATGAAAACTTCTGATATTTTGCAGATTGCTAAAGGACCTGAAATGGAACATTTTTGGTTTTTACAGCCTTAGGATTTGAGCCATGGTGAGTTCAGTAACAGGGATTTAGTTCTGATAGAGGTAAAAATCACCCTAATCTGATGTAAAATGCTAAAAAAATAGAAAACACCATGGAAATTTATGATATTAATCAGAGCTACTCACGACACCTACATGGACAACTTTCATGTTCATGACTTTGGCATTGGATCAACAGAAACATGGATAAAAATATAACTTGTTAATCCTAAATTGACAGAACAGACAAATGTGACAAAACAGAGTACTGACAAGAAAAATCCGAAGCAGGTATCAACACTGTTCTAAAAATCACAGTCTTTCAGATGCAAACAGAGGACACCTCGGAAATAACTTTCACTTTTTTACAGTTTTGGATTTGGAGCAACACACAAAGAGAACCCATCGACCTAAGTCGATCCAAAGTCTCAGAGGCCCAAATCAGGCTCTGACACGTGTCCCAAACTCTAGGATTTTTGTCAGACATAAAACAAAAATCAAAAAAATCGGAGAAAATCAGGTTAAAAACTAGACATTCTTCCGAGTTCATAACATCTTTAGGATCGAAAATCGGATCTCCCATGAGGGAGATCTCGATTTTACAAGTCGGAAAATACTTTTTAAAACGCATCCCGGGTAACAAAACCCTACTTGTCATTTTGAATGTTTACCGCAGTAAACAAATTCAAATGCTTCCGAATTTTTGGCACAATTTTAGGGACACCTAAGGGCGCATTTCGTGATTTTTTGGGGATTTGTTATAAAAAATAAATGCATGAAATGACGTGTGGACTGACTGACAAAAACAGAGAACTACTGAAATGAGCAGAATTGAAATAAATGCTAAATTAATCCTAATTAATTCATGAAACATGCTAAATTAACGAAATAAAATGCAAATTAAATCTAGCTAAATGCATGAATGCTAAAAACCATCAAGGAATCATAATCATGTATTTTTATATGTGTTGTTTTATGAGAATAGCTCGATCCATCTCTCGGATGAGCTCTTTCTTCAAACGACTCTCGAATCGAATTATGAAATCAAATCAAGAGGAAAAGAGGTGCACCTTGCTTCGTTAGGTAGCGTTGAAGCTCTTGAAAGGGGCGGCTATCACGGGCTTCGTTCATCCTTCGATCCGAGCTTCGAATGATTCACCAAAATCGACCCACCGTGCCTTCTTCACTGAGCCAAAGGGGGCGTTAATTTCCAAAGTGCAAAAATCGGATTCTCAAGAAGGCTAGGTCGAATTTCCAAGTCCAAAAAAAGTTCTCAAAGATGGTCTCCTCATGCTGGGCGTGGAGCCTTGTTTTTATAGATTTTCTGAAAAAATTTGAATTTCAAACAGGCTCAATCTGAGCCCTCCATGTGGCGCCATCTCAGGGGGTGCTATCTGGGGGTTTGAAATTCGAATTTGGCTTTTGCAGGGAGCCCTTAGGTGGCGCCACCTCATGGTGTGCTACTTTTATTAAAAATAAAATAAAAATAAAATTTGAAGCAAATTGGGACTCTGGATTGGCGCCACCTCAAAAGGTGATTTGAGGTGTAAAGCTGGAAACAATCGAAGCATGCCATGTGGCGCCACCTCTGGAGGCTCTTGACATGTGTCAGAAGGACAGGAGTGGAGAAAGCAGGCTGTGCCACCTCAGAGGAATTCAAATTCTACTTTTCTGCAGGAAAGGAGAGGCTGACATGTGGCATTTCCTCAGAGTGGCTCCTACGATGCCATGTGGCAGGAGAACATGAATGGAGGAAGCAAAATGCGCCACCTTAGAGGGGGGCTTTTCTACTTTTTCTGATGCAGGGAGGTCTGGACATGTGGCAGACAAGTGTCAGCTGTCTGGTGAGGCCTTCTCAAATGGCACCATCTCAGAAGGTGAATTTAAATTTCAAATGGAGGTTGGCTCTGGAGGAATGAAGGATGGACATGTGGCAGTTCCTCAGAGTGGCTCCTACGATGCCATGTGGCAAGAGGGAGGAAAAGGAGGGAAAGGGACACGTGGCACCATCTAAGACAAAATAGAAAAGGTGAAGTTCAGGATTTGCGCCACCTCACCCTGGAGATTGAATATTTGAATTGTTGCTTTTTTTCTGAAGGAGGCAGAAAATGACATGTGTCCTCTACTTTTTCTAAGAAGAGCAGAGAATGACATGTGTCATTTGCTTTTTCTGAGAAGAGCAGAGAATGACACATGGCATTTGCTTTTTCTGAGGAAATGAGAGATTGACATGTGTACTCTGCAGGAGACACCCTTCAAATGGTGCCACCTCAGAGGAGACAAGCCTACTTTTTCTGGACAGGACAACCTATGACACTTGGCATCTTTTGGTGATCTTTGGAATGACACATGGCGCAGGATGGATAGGGTGACACATGGCAGATAAATGGGATGACATGTGGCGGCTTCTTAAGGTAGCCCCACACTGACACTTGGCATGGAAATGGGAGGAGAGAGAAAAGACAAGTGGCGCCAATCCAGGGGACAAGGCTCCTATATTTTTGGGTTTTTCAAAATTCAAATTTTTCAAAAGAAAAGCTTGTGTGACACCACCTCAGTGTGGGTCCCACATTGCTTCTTTATTGAAATAAGAATAAGACAGTAAAACCTCTTTTTGGAATTTTCATAAAATCTGGACTAATCGGTAAAACAGGAATTTTTGGAAAGAGTTGGCCCCTGTAGGGCAATTTTGTAAAAGACTGGTCATTGAAATAGCTGACAAAAGGCAAAATCTGAGTTGAAATTTATTGAAAATTATCCAGATTGTTTCTTGAGGAAATATTTTGAAATTCAGAGCCCTGGGGGTAAAATGGGAAGAATTGATAACTTTGAAGACCCAGGGTTTTGAAATCAATTTTGAAAAGAGTTAAAATTCTAATCTGGATTGAAATTTTTGAAATCAAGAGTTCTGGACCTCGAAATGACATGTTGTGCAGTGCAGTGATATGAGATGCTCATGCCTTATGAAATGCAATCTTGAACCAAGACTTGGAGCTGTCTGTCTCCTGTCAGGAATACATTTTTGAACATCTGAGTTAAAATAGAGAAATTTTGAGAGTTCCAGATGAAATTTGGACTTTTGCAAGGTCCGGGCTCATAAAATGATCATTTTGCCCTCAAGCGATTTCAGAGGCTGGATGATGATGTTTTGGTGAAAATGTCGGCGAGGTGAGTGAAAATTTGGGGTGTTTACAGACACCTCTCTGGCTGATAGTCGACACAGAAGAAAGGACCAAGCAATCTGTAACGCTTGCTACAAGCATAAGTGTAGCGAGGACTTGACTCTCGTCTGTCGAAATAATCCCAAAGGATCTCTTCCTGATGCAGATTCTCGATCAAAGCTCGATACTAAACAGTAGACTTCGACTTCTTGCTGCTAAATCTGAAAGAACTGGCTTTTGACGGCACATGTCGTAGGAACCACGACTGCAAGGCATAAGTGCATCCTTCCACCAGAATGGTCTCTCCGAGGGCAAAACGAGCTAAGCCTCTGTAGAGAAAGGCTAGAGCTGCCATGAATACTGAAAGCTGACGGGTCTGCTTGCTTCCCCATCTTCGAAAGAGTTGGACGACTCTAACATCGATGAAATTTTGACCGTCTTGAAAGAACGCTAATCCTACTGTGCATAGGACCATGGCGTGTTGTATTCTTTCTTTCGCTGCTCGAGACAAGGTGTCAACTTACTCGTAGGCTTCATACTTGCGATAGAGTTCGAACAGGTCGATGAACTGACTTTCGTTGATCTCGGTGAGAGGCCAAGATCTGCTCCCTGTAGCTCTAGCTAATGCTTCTCGAACGTCTATCCCCTTGACATTGATCAAAAATTGTTGCTCGACCGGATCATCTGGCTGACCAGCTGGCTCTGACAATCCCATGATGTCACTGAACTCATCCATTAACAGAGTCATCTCTCCCCAGAAAACCAAAATATGCAGGTACGTAGATTCCACTGTTCTGCTATAGCTTGAATCGGACTGGCGTTGATGGTTCGCTTGCCCACTGTCGATGCCATCTCTAATCCACAATCATCCAAGTGGTCCGGGAATATACATGAGAAGGTGGCGAACCAAGAATAATACCACCGAGGGAAGAAAGGATGAGACTGGATAACCCGATGATCTGGGGTTCCACTCCTCATTTGATAGAAGACATGATCTCTGGAAAAGACATCATCAAGGGAATTGGACGTCATTGGATTGATACTGAGGCAAAGAAGAAGAGATTTTAGATAGAATGAAGGACTTACGGATAGACTCTCGATGAGAAAGAAGAGGATAAACATAAATCCTGGAAATTTTTGAAAGATTAAGGGATTTTTAGAAAAGGGATTTCCAGGGTTTTTAAAGAAAAGTTTGACACAAAAGAGAAAAGAACGTAGGTAAAGGAAAAATACACACCTGGGGTTTTTGAAAATAAAGGGAAATTTTGAATAATACACCTAGGGTTTCGAAAATGTTTGATATATATAGGAGAATACAAGGAAATATCGCATAATCAAAGCTGCACAAACAAGGATGTGCATACAACATTTCCTAAAAGGCTGACTCTGAATGCAATATTTGAAATGGCTTGTAAGACCTTAATCCTAACTCTATGGTTCAGATTATCTGATTTCAATCAAGGTATGCTGATATACTCAAGCCGAAGCTTGAAGTACGTGGCATAAAAATAATTCTCTGGTTCTAAGGTAATGGCTTCCCAACATCCTTGAGCGTCTACCGATATACCTCGGACTATGGCCCTTAGGTACGTGGTAGGGCGGCGCGAACCCAAATAGGTGGTCCAGTTGTGAGGCTCTCTCCTGAACTATGGTTCAGTGAGACAGCCCAGCAACGTGAAGACCAAGATAATATAGGTAGGGATGTTTTCAAAAACATGTTCAACATGCAGATAAAACATGAAAGCTCTAATGCAAGTCCTAAAGAGATAGAACTTAAATGAATAGAAGCATACACTTGCATACATTGTTTGCATTCAATCCCTAGAATTGAGGAGAGTTGTATTTCAGACCTAAGTCTAATGTGAACATGGAATAATATCCTCAATATGGTCCTACCAAACCATACTTAGATCCTATATGCAATGATGTCAGCTTAGGATAGAGTCTAGGCTCCTAAGGTTTGCATGGAAATGTAGCTGACATAGAAGAATAAAGACTTAGATAATATCAAAGCAAAGCAAAGGCATAGATTCAACCAGACGAAGACGAGTCCCATCACGGTCACCAAAACTGTGATCATCGCAAAATTCTTCCTCTCTTGTATCTTTCTCTCTCTTCCTTCTCTTTTTCCTTTATGACCTCTATTTTCTCCTTTTTGAATGGAGAAAATAAAAGACAGAAAATAAGAGAGAAGAGAAAAAGAAAAGAAAGAAGAGAGAGAGAGGAACTCTTGTGCGGGGTCTCACTTGACCTTGATTTGAAAATATTTAGAAAATTACTCGCCTTCATTTTTGAAATATTTGGGAAAATAGAGAGACGGGATTCGCTCGTCGGTACAAGGTTCAACTATTCCTGGCGCCTTTACCAGGGATAATCGAACCAAGGATCGAATTTATGCCTTTTTGCCTTGCCTAAATATTATCTAAGAATTTATCCTAAATTTAAATGCACAAAGAATCATGCTTGTGCAATGCAAGGATGTATGCTCTTTTAAAAAAAATGGTTTTGGAAATCTCCCAATGTTCTGAGATGAACTTGATAATAGAATAAAGAAATGGTTGAATCTAAATTAGAACTTGAGGTAGATCAAAAAAAGGATGTTTTGAAGTTCTAAGTCTTTGAGAGGATCAGAGTTGGGAAAATAATTTTGAAGATAAGAAAGATGAAGTTTCAAAGTCAGAAATGAACTTTGAATTTGAATTTTGAATTCTGGATTTAAGAGAAGGAGATGAAATTTGAAGTGATATTGAATTCTAGATTTAGAGTTTTTGAAATTAAGATGGATTTGAGAAATCTAAATGATATTTAAAAATAGAAATGGATTTAAGAAGTCCATATGAGATTTGAAAAAATGGAATTGGATTTGAAATCCGGAAATTAAGATAGAATTTGAATCCACAGTCTGAATCCTAAAATGGAATTTGAATCTGAAATCTGAGATCCAAGCTGGAATTGAATTCTGGATCCTAAGTGGAATTTGGATTTGAAGTCTGAGATCCAAGGTGGAACTGGATTCTGGATCCTAAAATGGAATTGGATCTGAAGTCTGAGATCCAAGATGGAATTGAGTTCTGGATCCTAAATGGAATTTTGGATCTGAAGTCTGAGATCCAAGATGGAGTTGGATTTCAGATCCTAAATGGAATTTGGATCTGAAGTCTGAGATCTAAGGTGAAATTGGATTCTGGATTCTAAATAGAATTGGATCCAAGGTCTGGAATCCAAGATGTAATTTGGATTTGAAGTCTAAGATCCAAAAAATGGAAGTTAAATTTTGGATCTAACTTTGGTTTTGGATTCTGAAAGTCCAAATGGGACCTTTGAAGATGGAACTGGGTTTTGAAAACCCAGATTGAATTTTAAAATTTAAAAAGGGTCAAGTTTTGAGATTCAGAATTAATCTCAAACTTTGATTTTGAATTTGAAGATGAGAAGACTTGATTTTGAAACAGAAGATGAATTTAAAGTTAATTTAAATTTTGAAGCTTGGATTTTTTATTTGGAAATTGAAATTAAAATGATTTTGAAATTTTAAAGTCAAATTGGACTTTGAAATTGAATTTTTGAATATTGAAATGAGATAGAATTGAATTTGAATCTATAAAGAAGATTTGATCTGAAGAAAAAGAATCACTTGGAATTTTGAAAAGGGAATTTTGAAAGTATGATGCAATTCTATCCTAAATGATGAATGAATTTAAAGATTTTGAAATTGGATTTTGAAAAACATATTTCATTCTTTAAATGAATTAAGAAGGAGATTAAAGATATAATACATCCCTGACTATGGTCATTGAATGTATTATATAATAACCACCTTTAAATTCAAGTGAAGAATAAAATACACTTTTGGTGCTTTTATAGAGTTTGAAATGAAATTAACTCTCAATATACCTTGACTATGGCCATTGATATATGTATTGAATCAATTTTAAACTAAACTCTGATAAAAGAGGAAAATATTTAAAAGAAATATGATGAATTTTAAAAAGGATTCAGTGTGGATCCAATGTTATTTTATAAAAGATAAAAATCCTAAGTTTTGTTTACATCCTGACTATGGCCATTGATGTAAATCATCAACTTAGGATTAATTACGTCTTACAAAATGGTGCACGTGTCATTCGTGTTCCCATTCGTGAAACTTTGAAATGAAGGAAAACGATGCAACAAAGGATATTTATATGCTCATTCATTCTAATCTAGAGCGGGAAATGTAAATTTTCATTAAGATCTAACTTATTACAACACTTAAAATTTAAAATACAAATGACATTTTCCACATATTTCCTACAAAACGCTTGATTAGTATGAAAATAGAGGAAAATTTGCACATGTCATATGGATGTTAATGGCAAAAATGCTCATATGCCAAGATGTTTAAGATCTAAAGTGTAGGAAGATAAGATGATATGCATATATATATATATATATATATATATATATATATATATATATATATATATATATATATATATATATATATATATATATATATATGTGTGTGTGTATATGTGTCTATATATATGAATATATATATATATACATATGTATATATATGTGGAATAGTGAATGTGAAGGGACTATATAGGTGAATGGTAGGTGCAGCTAATTGTGAGGCAAAAAGTGAAGTGAGGGTTGTGTATAAGGTGTGGTAAAACTGTAAAGACATGGTGTGGGCTATGTGAAGTGTAAAAAGGATATTATAAATGTTGTGTATGAGGAAAATTGCAGGCATAACAGATCAAGGTATAACCTCTACAGTGCATAATGTGAATGTACTGGATTATGACTGGCTCGAACGACTGTTTGATATTGGCAAATGATTGGCTGATGATATAAGAGTGGAGGTTTCCTACTGCTGAACCATGGGGGACTGCACAACACTATTAGCACTCTGGACTGGGCAGGGACATTGCGCCCTAGCTCAAAACTGTTACTGCAATGGTTCATTGGTAAATGTTGTAATTAAGAGGGCACTTTTAATTTCAGATGATTACAAAAGGTTGCTGAAAGGAATCAAATGGTAGTCTGCCCTCTACTGCTTAAGAATGAAGCTGCTGGAAATTTTTATTCTGGAGGTGCAGAAGGCAATGGCCATCGTATAACTGGGGAAAACAGGCCACTAAAGGTAGTGGATGGTGGATTACTGAGATATGATGAACCTAGGCATAAGGCAGTTGTGACTGTAGGAAATTGTTGTAGCAATGGTGACAGGGAGTATTATAATAAGCACCGCAGGTAACGGCTACAAGGGATGTTGTTGAATAACAAAAGTGTAATACACAGGAGAACACAGATGCAACTAGAGGCAGTTGGGTGCTGACGGGTGGATGATAGTGGTAATATGTTGTTGTGAAAAAAAAAAACTAATTTACAAATAGTGCATACAATATAGTTTACTGTTGAGATAATGAGAATATGCATCATACACTTCCTATGCTCACGCCACCTGCACTTATGTTAATGTGCTTATATTTACAAACAACACCATTGATTATTTGCTGAACACACTTACAACATTGAAATTTTGGACAGTGTATGGCCCGAGAAATACTTACCCAGTTGGCCTTACACGCATTCATCTTGGCCAAATAAAATCAAGTTGTATCTTGATGGATGATATACATGGTAACCAGCACACCATGTGTATACTATAGCAAATGCAACATAGTGAATCAATAATGCAAAAGGGGTAAAACATAGTGCAAAATATGTGGGAAGGTGGAGTTAATGGGATTTGATAGATGATTTTGAAGAGAAGACGGATGTGATAGAGAAAAACTAGATGCCTTCAAGAAGCGGTGGAGGCCTCTTCTTAAAGGAGAAATGGAGGATTCGAGAATGGAGACAGTTGCAGATGGAGGGTGAAAATCCACGATGGTTGTTGAAGATGGAGGGTAGAAATGAGAGGGAGGAGTGCGCGGGAACGGGCCGTTGCTTGTTTTCCTCTTATTCCAAATAGGGGATCCCTTTTCAGGATTTTTCTAAAAAATGGTTTTTGATTTTCAAAAAGGGGTTTTAAGAGAGGGTCTTTAATAAAAAGTTTAAAAAGGAGAGTAGACTGCATAGTTTCTGAATTTTTTGGATTTTTTATTTTCTTATTTTTTGTTCTTTTCTTGAATTTCAATATTTTTTGTATTTTTTGAAGACAAAATTCTAAAAACTAAGGAATTTGACTACTTTTTACAAAATTTCAAAATATTTACAAAATAAGAGTTTTTCTAAAAAGTCAGGGTTAGTTTGGGGAAATTTCTTCAAAAGAATGGTTTTGGGGTCCAGGTTTTGAGAAAATGTTAGAGTTTTGAAACTTGAATCGAGAAATACAACATGATGGATCCAAACGGATGCCGGATGGACTGTCCGAGCTATTTAAAAACTATTTTTGGTGTTTTCTGTAATTTTAATTTAAAAGTTGGACAACGAGGCTCAGATTTGGATCTTGACCATGGATCCGGATCCGAAATCGAGTCAGATGTATAAAATGAATTTAATTTCAGTAAAACTTGAGAAATGAACTGGAATTTAGATTTAAAAGTGACTTAATTGCTCATAAAATGAAATCAGGAAAAAAAAGGAATATGTACAACATTTTGAAAATTTTGGGGTGTTCACAACATCCCAACCACCCTCCACTCGAGCATACAGGCTCACAACATGTCTTCTAAGGTTTGAATCATTCTTTATGACCAACCATCAGTCTTAGGGTAAAACACAGTACTGAACTTTAGCTTCGTACCAAAAGATTGTTGTAGCTGTCCTAAAAATTGCGATGTGAACCATGGATCAGGATCTTAAATTATCAAAATTGGTACTCTGTGTAACCTCATGATTTCCTTGATGTACAAATCAGTTAGGCTCTTAAGAGGTTGATTGATCTTGATGGGTAAAAAGTGAGCAGACTCGATGAGTCTGTTGACTATAACCCAAATTACATCATGTTTCTTGCGAGTCCTTGATAGACCTACCACAAAGTTCATGGTAATGTCTTATCATTTATACTGTAGAATCTCAATTCTCTACATTTTTTCACCAGGTCTTTGGTGGTCAATCTTAATTTGCTGACAAGTTAAGCACCTAGAGATGTATGTTGCTACTTCTTGCTTCATGTCATTTCACCAATATCTTCAATGCAGGTCCTTGAACATCTTGGTACCTTCAGGATGAATGATGTATTTGGTCTTATGGGCTTCATCGAGAATTTCTTTCCTCAACTCAGGGTTATCTGGCACCCAGAGTCATCCTTCCATTCGACTACTTTCATCATTGTCAATATAAAAAGATGTACCTTCTTCTTGCGCTCGTGCTTTCAACTTTTCATATTGAGCATCCTATTTATGTTCTGCAATGATTCTTGAGATAATCTTAGATTGTATGGTCAAACTAGACAACTGAATAACTTTATGACCAACTGAAATGGGTTTTCAAACAATAAAATCCTCGATAAGCTGCCAACTTCTCACAAGATTGGACAAAATGCTACTAAACTTACGACTAAGTGTATCTGCCATGACATTTGTCTTTCTTAGGTGGTAGGATAAGGTAAATTTGTAGTCCTTGATAAACTCTAACCAACGTTGTCTCATATTTAGCTCCTTCTAAGAGAATAAATATTTGAGACTCTTATGATCTATAAAGACCTCAAACTTATCTCTATATAAGTAGTGTCGCAAAAGCTTCAATGCAAGCACTATCATTGCTAGCTCCAAATTATGGGTCAGATAGTTTATTTCATGAATTTTTAACTAACAAGATGCATATGCTATAACCTTATTATTCTGCATCAGTACACAACCTAAACATGTTCAAAAGGCGTTTATATACACTACAAAACCACCTTGACCAGAAGGCAAAGCCAAGACAGGAGTTGTCATAAGCTTTGTATTTAGAATTTGGAAACTCTCTTCGCATTTGTTTATCCATTCGAACTTGATTCCTTTGTGTAGGAGCTTCGTCATAGGTGATGTCTTCTTTTAAATCGTTGTAATTTTGAAAAGATTTTTAAATGAAAAACATGTGAAAACCAGACATCAAATAATAAAAACCGGTTCTCACTAGTGGATGAGACCGAGTCGAACTCAGGGAACGGGAATATATCGTATTCAAGTACACAAATCTAAACTAATCTTTATTGCCGAATTATTGAAATGTAGAATGTTTAAGAAAAGTAAAACAACTAACTATTACAACAAATGAATACCCTTCGCAGAGGGCGTAAAGTGCAATAGTTACAAACCTAATTAAATTCCAAATTCTAAACTGAAAAGTAAAAATCTTCTATTCTTGCACTCTTCCGTGTCACGTAATCACTTTCGCTCCACTCCTGTGCTATCCTGCACAATTTAAAGGAACACGAGCAGCACAAGAGAGAAATATAGAAACTAAAACTATACTAAACTAGCTAAATGCTAATTACAAAAGCAATTATGCAAGAAATCTAAATAACAATGCTAATTATTTCAAATGAACTAATTACCTAATAATGGAACAGTAATTAAATCTATTATCAAAATACTAAAGTCATCTAATTTACAAAGATGCTAATTAAATCTAACTACTAAGTAACTAAATCATCTAATTATAATGCAAATCACCACTAACTAACTGCTAAGCTAATACATACCAGCTTACTAAACTAACAGCATTACATCAAGTTCATTGTTAAGCAAGTTCAGTGGGTAATGCATCAATTTTAGACAGAACATTCAGCAACCTTGAAATCCTATATAGCTTCATCAAATTAATCTCTTGTATTAGGCAAATCCACACTCAATCGATCAACAAATTTAATCATCCAATATGCTCCATCAAACAATTAATACAATTCTTTGTATTAAAAGATTAACAGAAAATTGCAGCAAAAATCAAAGACAGCCTTCAACCGGCTATCAGGAACCACTCCCCTCACTTGAAATCAATGAAAATAAGCTGCTGAGATCTAATTGCTTTTATCAGAAAACATTATTTTTCTGATTAAAAAAAATCAGTGCCTCTCAATATCCACATCGGATTCAGCCATCCGATTGAATTTTTTTTTCAAAAATCAATACTGGAATTTCAAAGAACAACAGATATCTACTGGAACTTTCAAATAGCTGCTGGAATAACCAGAACTCAGGAATCTAAACACTCAGATAGAAAAATTCAAACATTTGATCGATCTTTGATAAAATCAATTTATCCCTTAATAAAATTTCAACACTCAGTCAATGCAAACAGTAATAGATTCAAAGTCATTCACGAGTTCGATCATTGATCGGAAACATTAAACCGTGAACTGAATTTCACGGTAGTTCAAGAATGAAAAATGCTTGTTTCCCTCTTTGCGTGCAGTGAATCAGGAGATTCCCATCGGCTGGACTGTATCCATCTCTCTAATTGATGCCAGAAACCTATTTTGAATTACTTTTGAACACATTAATCGCTGGAATCTCAGATCAAAAAGATACAGAGCATCGCCGGAGAACTCATACCGGCAGAAATTCAGTCATTGAACGTCAGACAATCAATCGGATGATTGTTTACAGAATATCCATCTCAATTCAATTGGATCAGAATCTTATGGGATTGAAATCGATCTACATCTCTGATAGATGCTGAAAATCATGTTTAGATTTTGCACAAATACTTACCGGAAATCTAAACGGCATCAATGATAAACGAGTTCTGACAGAATTAAATTTTCTGATCACTTAAAATCAGAGACTAATTATTAATGCTCCATCGATCAACAAATTAAAAACAATCACTCCCTCTAAGTTTAAACAAATTAAGACATGAATCTGTGGGCTGTAATCAATCCAGACAGTATCTAATCAAAAGCTTCACAGGCATATATTTGATCCATTACATTTGAATATTCAACTTCCAGCAATTGATCAGATGATCGATTATCATTTTTTTATCAGATAATCTTGATTATGCTGGATGATCTAAAATGATCTATCAGATTTCAAAATAGAAAATCTCTGCTAATATTGATGCTTTTGCAAGAAGAGCCGAAGTGATGATGCTGCTAATTTGCAACTGCTGTAAACTAATTAAGCTACTGTACTATAACTAAGCAAACTACAGGAATTAAAATGTGATGCATAGATCTAAAATGGAAAATTAACAAATCCTTACCTATTTGAGATCAAAGGAAAGAATGATATGCAAAGAAGAAGAAGAAGAAGATAAGAAGAAGAACTCACCGTAACTGGAGGGATTAGAAGAGAGGTGGAATCCTCTCTCTTGCTTCAGCCGTTTGTTGGAATTCTCCACCGGAAAGAGGATAAGAAAAAGAGGGGAAAATAGGGAGAAGGAGAAGAAGAGGTAAGAAGAGGTGGAGAAGAAGGGGAAGAAGAGAGGGCTTGGGCAAAAGAGAGAAGACAAGCCTCTCTTCCCCCTACGTATGGTATTTATAATTTTGAACTTTTCTCCATAAGTCCCTCTTCTTTGTAAAATTGCATTTCAAAAACCTCTCTTCAAAAAGTTATTTACAAAACAACTCAAAATGACTATGTTTTAGAAAATACAAAACTAAGTCTATTTTAACTCTAATTTTTTATGATTTTCAAAAACTAAACTACTACAATTATGTCAAACACTAAAATAGGCATTAAAATGTAAAATGAAACTATTTTTCATGCATTTTTTATTTTTAAATCATTTTAGCACATTTACTCGAAAGTAACATAAAATTGGGTTTTTAAATCATTTTCTCATGAAATCATGCATATTTTTATATGAAAAATCCCTAAAATATATGCATGATCAATAGGTAAGGCAATTTTGGAAAAATATTGAATAAATCGTCGATAATATCCTGCTAGACCAAGAAAACTCCTGATGTCGTTGACATTCTTTGGTTGCTTCCAATCTAGTATAGCTTCTACTTTAGCTAGATCTACGGACACTCTGTCCTTAGATATCATGTGACCCCAAAATATGACTTCCTCAAGCCAAAATTCGCGCTTGGAGAACTTAGCAAACAATTGGTGCTTCCTAAGGACTCCCAATATGATATGCAAATATTCTCTATATTGTTCTGAACTCTCAGAGTAAATCAAGATATCATCGATGAACATGATCACAAACATATCCACATAAGGTTGGAACTCTCTGTTTATGAGATCTATGAAGGTTGTTGGTGCATTAGTGAGTCTGAAAGGCATCACTACAAATTCTTGATGCCCATACCTCATGGCTAGAGAGGAGCAACCTTCTGTGTTCAAAAATGGTATCCACAAAGCCAGAAGTACCCCTTATTCTCTCATTATAAGCATCAGTATTTAGTGTTACATGTTTAACTTTTTTAATTCATTGATTCTATGCAACATACTATTCAAATCAATTTACAAAATTCAGGCCTCTTCAGGGCGCATGGATACACATGTTTCAAATGCGAGACAATAATCTTACATCAATGCATTTTTAACTTTAACATTCATTCATAAACATGCAGTGGTCATACGCAATTAAAGCATCCATATTCAAATCACAATTTGTGCTCATTTCATCTGGTTCAATAACAATTGGCGACGAAAGCCAATTTGTGCATAAGCACTTTATCTAGTTCATGCTTCATATTGGACACTTAATCCCTGCATAAAAATTATTTTAGCAATACATATGTAGTGTTATATAATTCAAAAAAATCATATTTGAATGCTTTAGAAATATTACACGTATTGCTAACCAGGCCTTTACTCGGTTCAGGATCTGTCAGACCCCAAATTTGCCTAACTGATATGACTATTACAGAGAAGTATATATTCTACGTATAGAGCTAAAATTTTGATAAGTTATAAAAAAATTTGTTAGCTTTCTTATGCCACAAACTTTTTGTAAAAATTCCTTCGTATGAGAGAGATATGACTGGTGTAGTGTATGCCTATACTTTTCTATTCTGACTATCACAATTCAATGCTCACTCTGAGAACAGAGCTCCAAATTTCACAAATTGTGTGAAATGTTAGCTTTCCAATGCAATAAACCATTCATAAAAACTTCTCTTGATGAGAGAGATATGAACGATTTAGCATTCAAGTGTCAGACCAGAATTATGAAATAGTAGAAAATATGCATTTGGGTGAGCAGAAATAGGTCACCTGAATTGATATTTATAAAAATTTTCAACAACAATGCATCTAATATTATTTCAAAAATCTAAATTCATGATATTACCTATTTCATTACAGACAAATCTCATTTTTATAGTAATTAGGCAGAAAAATCGATCTGTCTTCCTGAAAAATATTTTCTCATAAAAGTTTTTGATGTTTTCTCAAATTTAAGCATAGAGTTATATTTTTTTTTCATGGCAAAAATAACAAAATTTCAATTAACAGCATACCACATGAATGAGAACATTAAATCAAGCAATCTAACTAAATTTTTCACAAGAAAACAATATATATTACCCTATTATATTTCGAAAATGGTTTTTATTTATGAAAAATCCATAACACACGACTCGCATCAAATCTTACGTCTTTATTTCAAACAAAACATTTTCTCTAGGGATTGAACCAATTTTCCTTGCAAAAAAACAAATTAAACCCTTCTTCACTAATACATTCAAGGTTTACAAAGGGTCTTCATTTGAACACCCTCAATATTTCAAATCCGGGCTAATCAACTAAGACAGATTTACCCGTATTTGAATCCAATACACATTTTATATATTTTGTTTTTTGTTAGGGCTTAAACCAAAGCTTTCCTCACATATATACATGTGTGTACACCTCTGATTCAAAGTGTATGCACACATATTAGTGTTATAACCAAATTTTAATTAAGATCTAAGAAACTCAATTAAGCAAAAACTGGTTTTTAGAGGGTTTTTCTTTAGAAAACCCTCTCTATTCTAATTTTGATGAATCCAATACCAAATCCTCACATGAGAGGTTTGGTACAAAACTCATCTAATTAGAAATCAGAATAAACTCATGCATATGAGTTATGATCTATGTGTAGAGAATAGAACCCCCTACCTTTTTCGAGAAAACACCCCTTCTAGCCAAAAAATTAGATTTTTCAACTGAATTGGTTTGTTCGCTTCATGCGGTGGTTGTGTTTCAATGTTCAGCTCCCCTCCAATGTATGTGGGTTCACCTCTTTGTTGTGGAAGAGGAAAACCAGAAGAAAAAAAAAAAAAGAACAAGAAGAAATAGAATAGAGAGAGACAAAAATTCAAAAGGGTGTCAAATAGGGGAGGCGTGAGCCTCTCCTCCCTTTTTATAATGTATGGGGCTAGATCAAGGGGCTGAAGCAATTCTCAGCCCTTGATCTAATCCCCTCTAATCTTATCTTTTTTCTACTATTTGGTTTTTCAAATTTCCTTCTATTTTTTTTCCTATTACCTTGTATATTTTTTTTTACCTTCTTAGCTTAGGTTGCTAATTCCTATAATGTACTAGATGTACATTAAATGAAACATAGCCCTCCCATAGACCGGACGTCACCCCTTATGGAATTTCTCTTTCCTATTCTCAAATCTTGTCAAACTTGCTTACTTGGCAAGCAAGTTTGACTAGGTCTATATATATATATATATATATATATATATATATATATATATATATATATATATATATATTCTTCTTTCTTTCCTTATTTCATTTTTTTTATTTTCTTCTTTAACATCCAACTCATCCTAGAAGATTCTAGGATGGGATGTCCCCCGGCTTGGGAGGGTTTCCATGCAATTAAGAAACTTAGACTTTAACCACTATATTTTGGTTTGTTTGTTTTTTTACTTTTTAAAAGTCTTGTATTTAAAGTTTTAAAATTTTTTTTCTCAATTTTAACTTTGAGGTGCCACATAGGATGGGTCCCATAGGGGATGCCCCTCCTATGGACTTCTACTCCATTATTGAATTTGCTTAAATCTTATTTTCCATTCCATATTAATTATTTTACTACTTATCTTTATTGGATATTTTGGATTTCAAATTTTTCAAAACTAAATTTTAAATTTAAATGGAATGACTCTACATGTAAACCAAATTATTTCAAATTCATATGAAATTCTTTTAAATGCTAATTTGTCATAATTATTTAAATTCTCTTATCAAAAATTCTATTTTTACTGAAATTAGTTTTGAGTGCGATTTTTTTCTAGAGTTGGCAGGACAATTTAGTCATTTTTATTTTTTTATAAATTAGATTTTAAACTCATGAAACTAAATTCAAATTTATTAAAATTGCATTACATACATATCAAATTATTTTAAATTCGTCTGAAATTATATTTAACTTTGTTTTGATAAAATTTACCAATTATTTTATTAAAATCTATCTTTTATTAAATTCAATTTTAAATATGAATTTCACTAAAATCAACCTGAATCAATTTTAATTTTTTACAAGATATTTTTTATCATTCATCATAAGCTAATTTGCATTTTTGCACTTTTTTTGGTAAAATTCATCATTAATATTATTTTATTCATTAAAATTACCCTAAATTTCAAATTCAATTTCAACAAAAATTCAAATTATTGTATAATTCAAACTTGAATTGACATTCAATTAAGTCTTGATTTAGATTCGAATCAAACTCAAATCTAATTATAATATTTGAAACATATTTATTAAATCCAAATTAAATCAAAATCTGATTCAAATTAAAATTAAATTCAATTAGAGATCAAAAGTCGTAATTCAGAATAACTTCTGATTAAAAACTCAGAGCCCGATACAGAATAAATTTCTAATTGAATTTCATCCTGAATCCAATTTAAAGCTTGAATTATAATTTAAATTGCATCTTAAGTTCGAATAATATTTTAATATTAGACTTTGTTTCTTGTAAAATATCAAAAATTTGCAGATTTTACAATAAATATCAAAGCATCTATCATGGATATCAAATATGTTTTCTAATAGTCAAATAGATGTGGGTAATACAACATGTGATCCTTAGTATTAAATATTATAACATGAAATATCAAGTAGATAATCATCATGAATCACATAACATGGATATGCAATAATCGAGCTAAACAGTTAGTAGTGTTAATAAACTTTTGTTTGTCTTGATTACACCTTCAAGTATGCAAAGATAGTTGTCATCGTGTCTGCTAGAGCATACTATGGTGTTCATTATGTCATTTATATATTTTTATCGTAGTACCTACAGATCAGATAAACACACCCAGGCGAGTGGTTCGTGATCAAGCAATTGTTTGCACAAGGGTAAATTGGATTGCAATCTCTACTACGAAAGTAGCTGAGGTATACCACTTTTGGGCATAAGTGATTGGAGGTCAAAAGACGCCTTTGCTCATTAATTCAAGTCGGTACTTGACCCTTTGATTGCCCTTTTTATCCTTGAACTTACCCTAACCTTGTCTTTTTCTCTCTCTCTCTCTTGAGTTTCCTAACTCACTCAAGCTTTTTCTTTCTCTAGTACTTTTTCTTTCTCTTACTCTATTGAGTTCAAACCTAAGTTAAGCCTAAGGTTCCAGCCTAAGTTGAGCCTAGGGTCTAAGATTAAATTGAGCTTAGGGTCTAGTTGACCTTTTCAAGAGGCTATCCAATGTGATCTGTGTCGAGTTGTTTGGTCTCACTCAATGCAGGGAATAGGCTGACCTTCGCGAGTAGACGAAAACTCGATTGTATCTTCGGAGCAAAGTTGCATGAATATTCATTACACTATGGACTTGATCCTATATAAGTAGGGCAACTATAACTTAAAAGATAACGCGTCTAATGCGTGCCTCTGAGCACACTTGATTCAAGTTCAGTTGTCATACTCACTGAGTGAATAATTTTTCAACACAGATGGCTAGACAATGTTGTAGGAAACACTACAAAAAAACAGTTGATTAGCGACGGAGTTATATCGTCGCTACTTAGCGACGGATTAACGAGAGAAATGAATTCGTCGCTATATTTGGAGAATTTTACGAAACTAGCGACATATTATATTCCCTCGCAAAATCCGTCGCTACGTAGCGACGGATTGTGCGAGAGAATATTTTGTCGCAATAAATATGGCAGTTAGCGACGGAATTGTGACGACTAAAATTCCGTCGCAAAATAGCGACGGCCTAGGCGACAGAATATTTTTTGTCGCCTTTTTCGTTTTTTGAATTACGATGGCTTAGCGACGGAATTAATCCGTCGCTAAGCCGTCGCGAAATGTCGCATTACCCCTAATCCCAGCCCTCTTTTTTCTTTTTCCTTTCGTTGCTCCCGCCCGCCGCCCTCTCCCTCCTGCCGCCCTCTTCCTTCGACCGCCCTATCCATCCTGTCGACCTCTCTGTCGACCCCCACCGTTCGCCAGAAGTCGATCTCCGTCAACCTTCCGCCGCCGCCGCCGCCCGGAGCAACCACAGGTATTTCCAGGCCCCCACCGTTAAATGGATTGGGGGTCGACCCCCTGCGTTTTCCGACAGGGGGTCGACCCCCTGCGTTTTCCGACAGGGGGTCGACCCCCTGTCGTGTCCGGCCGGGGGTCAACCCCGGCAGGGGGTCAACCCCGGTAGGGGGTCGACCCCCTGCCGTGTCCGGCCGGGGGTCAACCCCTTGCCTTGTCCGGCAGGGGGTCAACCCCTTGTCATGTCCGGCAGGGGGTCGACCCTGGCAGGCACTCGACCCCGTGAGGGGGTCGACCCCGGCAGGCGCTCGACCTCGTCAGGGGGTCGACCCCGGCAAGGAAAAGCCCTTTCCCATTGCACCCTCTCCTTCGTTGCGCTCGAGTTCAACCCTCACACCTCTCTATCCACAGCCTTCTGAGCCTCTCCCATGTCCGTCGGAGCCTCATCGGAGTCACCTACATGTGCCTCCAATCGCCAGAGCCACCTCAACTATTCTTCCACAAGAGCTGAGCCCCGTTGAATGCTCAGCGGGGCCTCTCCACACCTCATTTTTCAAATGGTGCTGCCCATTAGCAAATTTAGTCACAATTCCTACAAATATGATATTCGTGGATCCATATCCGCCCAAGGATGAGTTGGCAGGATCTTATTGTCCTAAGTTTGAAAGGGTTTTTTTTCATGGTGACTTCATTTTAAAACATCATTTCTTTTTTGCAGAATTCTCAACGGAACTCGCTTGTGCCCCGCCACCCGTGGTAAGTAAGTGAAAAAAACAATGCAAATCGGGTAAATACCCATGGTGAGTAAGTGATGCAAGCGCATCACATGTTATTTAATTTATTGAATGTAACACTTTATTGTTCACACACTCACTTAGTTGTTGATATCTAGGACTTCTTTGTTGGAGTTCGGAGATCATGCTGAGCATGGTAGTAGTTAGTGAGATATTGAAGTGTGTTTGCTGCAGGTATATGTTTGAGATTTGTTTAAAATGAATTATTTCGATGTATTGCAATGTTTGATGTGATTGTATCCATGCTTACATGTAGTTACTTTCAATTTGATTATGTCTTCCATGTAAAATTGTATACTGAAAGCATGCTTCAAATGAATGTATCGTGTCATGAATAGTTTGCACATGAAAATATTAAGTTATCAATGCATGCATCATAATTCTTGTGATTGTATGACATCATATATTGCATGATAAATTTGATATTTTCTTCATCATAGCATTCTGATGGTTCTCTTTTAACTGGTTAGGATACTATTCGCAACATCATACGACAAAATGACTGCAAACCGTGAATGGATGTACCGTAGGATAGTGGACAATGAGTTATCGCATGAATATATGGATGGTGTTGACAGTTTTATTGAATTTGCAACGGCAATTGTCAGTACAGTAGATCCCACAGGTCGGATTAGGTGTCCCTGCAAGATTTATAAGAATAATCGATTTGTAGAACCTCATGGCGTTAGACATCACCTATACAGGAAGGGTTTTGTGAGTGATTATCAGAACTGGACGTTTCATGGAGAAGAATTTAGAAACGATTTTGATGCACGGGTGAATGTGGTACACGATAATCCATATACGAATTTGATATTTGATGCCGCAGGAATAGAACTCGGTTCTGCTATGAGTTCTAATGATGTAAGAACTGCCGTAGATGAAGAATCACCAAACGATACAGCTAGTAGATTTTATGATTTACTTAGAGATGCTGATGAGCCACTTTGAAACGGTTGTGAGAGTCACACTATCTTGTCTGCAGTTCTTCAGCTAATGAATTTGAAGTCCGAGTATAATTTGAGTCAATCATGTTTTGACCGTTTGTGCATGATTGTGAAGAGTATGTTGCCCAAAGATGAGAAATTGCCACAAAATTTCTATCGTGCGAAAGTTATGGTCAACGCTCTAGGTATGGGTTACAAAAAGATTGATGCTTGTCCAAATCACTGCATGTTGTATTTCAAGGAGCAGGAAAATGACATATCATGCCCGTCATGTGGGCATCCTCGGTTCAAGCCAAAGACAAGAGGCAATGGTAGTACGAGATCAAAGGAAGTTTCATACAAGTCGCTCTGCTACTTTCCTATCACTCCTAGATTGCAGCGATTGTATATGTCTTCAAGGACAGCTAAACACATGAGATGGCATGCAAATAAAGTTCGACACGATGAAAACAAGATCATGCATCCTGTTGACGCTGAAGCTTGGAAGCACTTTGATCGTACTCATCAGAACTTTGCAATGGAAGTGCGAAATGTTAGACTCGGTCTATGTACAGATGGATTTAATCCATTTGGGGGTAGATCAACTCCATACTCATGCTGGCCAGTATTTGTAACTCCATACAACCTTCCACCAAGCTTGTGTATGAAACGTCCAAATCTTTTCTTGTCTCTGTTGATCCCTGGTCCGACCTCACCTGGCCAAAATCTTGATGTATATCTAAGGCCATTGATTGATGAACTAAAAGTATTGTGGGATGATGGTGTTACCACGTATGATGCCCACAAAAAACAAAATTTCAACATGAAGGCCGTTGTTCTATGGACAATCAGTGACTTCCCTGCATATGGTATGTTATCTGGTTGGAGGACACATGGGAGGTTGGCTTGTCCGTACTGCATGGAGGATTCCAAAGCTTTTAGATTAAGGCATGGAAGGAAGTCTTGCTGGTTTGAGTGCCATCGTCGATTTCTACCCAGCGATCATCCGTTCCGACGTCAAAAGAATGCATTTAAAGCAGGCACAACTGAAACGGAAGGTTCATCCTCAAGATTGTCCGGCATAGAGATTCTAAGAAGATTGCGATACTTTCCAGATGTATTAACAGATGCCCGCAGTCCTATACCCTTCCGTGGATTTGGGAAGGATCACAATTGGACGAAAAAATCTATTTTTTGGGAACTACCGTATTGGCCGACCCTATTGATACGACATAATTTGGATGTGATGCATGTAGAGAAAAATGTGTTTGATAATGTGTTCTAATACAGTAATGAATATTAAAGGAAAAACGAAGGATAATCCGAAGGCCCGTATGGATTTAAAATTAATATGTAAAAGACCAGAATTGGAACTCAAAGAGTATAATGGCAAAGTACTGAAACCAAAGGCGAAGTACGTGCTCAGACCTGATCAAATAAAACATGTATGTCAATGGTTGAGACAACTGAGATTTTCAGATGGATATGTCTCTAACATTGCTCGGGCTGTGAAGATTGACGAGGGACAGTTATATGGGTTGAAGAGCCATGATTGTCATATATTTATGCAACGATTGATACCCCTAGCATTCCATGATATGTTAGACAAACCTATATGGGGGGTATTGTCTGAGTTGAGCGGATTTTTCAGAACATTGTGCGCAGCGGAGGTCGTTGTATCAGATGTAAAGAATCTCGAGGACTCTGTCATCACCACTGTTTGTCTGTTAGAAAAGATATTTCTGCCAGCATTTTTCTATGTTATGGAACATTTGATCATACATCTGCCATATAAACTAAGGGTTGGTGGCCCTGTGCAATATCGATGGATGTACCCATTTGAAAGGTATATGTTTTTTTATATTTGTCTCTTTAATGACAGATATTTAAAATTTGAAATGTATATTCTTGTCAGATGCATGTTCAACCTAAAAAAAAAGGTTCGTAATAAAGCAAGAGTAGAAGGCTCTATTTGTGAGGCGTACACTTTAGAAGAGATTTCAAATTTCTCATCTATGTACTTTGAACCTCATATTCCAACACGTTACACATGCCCGCCCCGTAACAATGATGAAGAACAAGTAACTGTAGCTGATAAGCTGTCGATATTTCAACCACTTGGGCATGCATTTGGTAGTTGCCGATCAAGGCTATTGACAGATCGAGAGCAAGATGCAGCACACATCTATATTCTTTTTAATTGATCAGCGATCGACCCATACATCGAGTAAGTATATGTATATGCAACTCAATTATAAATCCTTTTATGTTCTATATGTGGATACATGGCTCGGTAATATAAGTATTTGTGGTTTGCAGACGATTTGATCTGGAGTTGCAAAGCGAAGTTTCACATCTCACTGATGCAGAAGTACAAAAAGAACGTGAAACTAAGTTTGTGGAGTGGTTGAAACAGTTGGTAAAGAAGCTAACATAAATTTTGTACTTATAAACAACACTAAGTTACTTAATTGATCATGATCACAATCATTGTTTATGTCTGTGCGTAGGTTCGCCATGGTGATGTTAAAGATCAAGGAATATGTGATTTAGAAAATAGTCCGACCAAAGTTGTGCAATGCTACAACGGGTATATCGTAAATGGTTATCGATTCCATACAAAAGACTATGGTATAAACAAATCAATGATAAATAGTGGCGTGTGTGTCAAGGGTAGCAGCTACGGTGAAAATGAACATGATTACTACGGTGTTATAGAGGAAATAATGGAGTTGACTTACTTAGGCATGAATAACACAGTTACGATATTCAAGTGTCATTGGTTTGATCCAACTACAACAAGACTCAACAAAGCTTCAGGCATTGTGGAGGTGAATCATAAATCCAGTTTTGGAACATATGAACCATTCATATTAGCCTCGCAAGCTCAACAAGTTTATTATACTTCATATCCGAGTATAAAAAAGTCAGATAGAAATGAATGGTGGGCAGTTTGCAAGGTGAAATCCAAACTATACCCCGAGTATGATCAGTTACAGGAAGATGAGTTAGCTGAAGACAGTGATTACTATCAATCAGATGATGTCTATGACTTCGCTTATGGTCACGATGTTGCGCATGATATGCATGTCATATCTCCATTGGCCATTGAAACATTCATAGAGGAATGTGATCCAAATGATGTACCAAGTGGATGGGCAAACAATGAAGAAGAAGAAGAAAGTCAAACTAGTGACGAGGAAGAATTCTCAAGCTAGTGAGCAAAATCTTATACTACAAACCTTTATTTAAATGCATTGTAATACTTGATGTGAGTTGTATTCCAATACTTGGTGTGAATGATTAAAAATTTTATTTGAATGTATTGTAATACTTGATACGAATGATTCGAATGCATTGTAATACTTGATGTGAATAATTTCAATTATCTGAATGTATTATAATTTATGCAACGAATGATTTGAATTAGTGCAATACTTGATGTGAATGATTTGAATTATTTGAATGCATTGCAATGCTTGATGTGAATGACTTGAATGCATTGTAATACTTGATGTGAATTATTTGAATGTATTGTATGACATATGTTATTTGTTAGAATATGGTTCGTGGAGGTTATAGTGGTCGCTCATCCAGTAGTAGCCAGGCTCAGCCTTCATCTTCACGGGCTCTTGTGATAGGTATATCATATAACTAATTGGATGCTTGATTAGTTCAAATGCGCATTCTGAGAAGTTCTAATGTATTTTTTTACAGATGATGTTGCGCCTGTACACGACCCACCTACACCAGTTGATCACACAAGTCAACAGTCAACATAGGAAACAGGGTCTTCTCAGGCTGGCACAAGAAGACTCATTCGAATAGTGTATATCGATAATCGACCGTAAGTATTTTGTTTTCAATTATTGCATATCTTTTAAATATTTTATATTGATATTTATTGTGTAACAATTCATGTGCAGCACGAGGTTTGAGCCACAAGAAGTAGTACGAGAGATTAGGAATTCACTTCTTCAATATCTACCAGGACCAGTTGCTCAATGAAAAGAGTACCCAAAGGAGGTGTTAGACAGATTGTGGTCCTCATTCATGGTATACAGTTGTTCCTCATAGTTAATGCGTTTCATATTTAATTTATTTAAGCAATGTCTACTAACTTTCTGAAAATATTTGTAGGCTTCGAATCGCTTCGCAACTACGGTGGAAGAAAATGATGCAAGGAAGGTGTGGCAGAAGGTGGTTGTCAATCGATTTGTAGACATGTTGCACACTATGAAGACTGCAGCAAAAAAAGCATCTGGCGTAGTAGATGATTCATTACTGTGGAAGGGCCATGGTTCTATTACTATCAGGAGAGATTACTGGGATGAAATGTGCGATAAGTGGGCGGGAGATGCATTTAGAAATCGCTCTGCGAAGGCTGCACAAAATCGATCGAAGATGCCCGAAGCCCATCTACACACAGGTGGATCTAAGACATTTGGGAGCCACCTAAAGAAAATAGTAACTCATCAATATAAAATATTAATTTTATAAGTATTGTTGCAAACTTGTGTACTAAATTTTTTGTCATTTAACTTCGCAGGAAGCAGAAAAAGGAGGCAGTGTACCATATAAGGATGTGTTTGTAGAAACACATAAACGGAAGACCACGGGAGTCTTCGTATCAGAGAAGGCGAGAACGACAACGGTATGTATTAATTCTATTAATAATCATTGCAATATATATGCAAGTTATCATAATGTTATCATTAATTATTAATGAATACTTTAAACATTATTTTGTAGGAGGCATATGAGAAATAGATGGTAGAGCGATATGGCGATGACGCTACTCAGCATCCATCATTTGATCCTACAGCATGGGTGACTGCAGCAGGTGAACCCAAAAAAGGTCGCGTGTTCGGGTTTGGGAGTAATATGAACACTTCACCAGTTATTGGTTCTTCCAGTTACGGCTCACCGACTTCTTGCGCAGACATAAGCTCCAAGCAGCCGACTATTCTTTCCGGTGATGATGTACGTCATATCATTAATGAATCACTGAATAACTACTTCCAATACACCATCGCCCCCTTTCTCCGAAATGAGATCAAGGCCGTTGTTCAGGATAGGGGATCTTCGATTCCAGGTCCCTCTCAGGTATAATCACATATTCAGTTTTTTGTCTGCCTTAGAACACATATGAGCATAATCGAATCACATATATAACTTTTTGCCTGCCTAAGAATACATATGAGCATGTTATAATCACATATTCAGTTTTTTGACTGCCTTAGAGCACATATGAGCATGCTATAATAACATATAGAGTTTTTTTATTGCATTAGAGCACATATGAGCATGCTATAATCACATATAAAGTTTTTTTGCCTGCCTAAGAACACATATGAGCATGATAGAATCACATATAAAGTGTTTTTGACTGCATTAGAACATATATGAGCATGCTATAATCACATATTCAGTTTTTTGACTGCCTAAGAACACATATGAGCATGTTATAATCACATATTCAGTTTTTTGACTGCCTTAGAGCACATATGAGCATGCTATAATAACATATAGAGTTTTTTTATTGCATTAGAGCACATATGAGCATGCTATAATCACATATAAAGTTTTTTTGTCTGCCTTAGATCAAATATGAGCATGATAGAATCACATATAAAGTTTTTTTGACTGCATTAGAACACATATGAGCATGCTATAATCACATATTCAGTTTTTTGACTGCCTAAGAACACATATGAGCATGTTATAATCACATATTCAGTTTTTTGACTGCCTTAGAGCACATATGAGCATGCTATAATAACATATAGAGTTTTTTTATTGCATTAGAGCACATATGAGCATGCTATAATCACATATAAAGTTTTTTTGTCTGCCTTAGATCAAATATGAGCATGATAGAATCACATATAAAGTTTTTTTGACTGCATTAGAACACATATGAGCATGCTATAATCACATATTCAGTTTTTTGACTGCCTAAGAACACATATGAGCATGTTATAATCACATATTCAGTTTTTTGACTGCCTTAGAGCACATATGAGCATGCTATAATAACATATAGAGTTTTTTTATTGCATTAGAGCACATATGAGCATGCTATAATCACATATAAAGTTTTGTTGCCTGCCTAAGAACACATATGAGCATGATAGAATCACATATAAAGTTTTTTTGACTGCCTTAGAACACATATGAGCATGCTATAATCACATATTCAGTTTTTTGACTGCCTAAGAACACATATGAGCATATTATAATCACATATTCAGTTTTTTGACTGTCTTAGCACATATATGAGCATGCTATAATAACATATAGAGTTTTTTTACTACCTTAGAACACATATGAACATGCTATATATCATTTATGATAGAATCATATATAAATTTTTTTGCTTTGCCTGCCTTAGAGTATATATGAGCATGCTATATTCACATATTCAATTTTTTGACTGCCTTAGCACACATACGAGCATGATCGAATCACATATATAGTTTTTTGCCTGCCTTAAAGCACATCTGAGCATGGTAGAATCACATATAGAGTTTTTCTAGATGCCTTAGAACATATATGAACATGCTATAATCACATATTCAATTTTTTGACTGTCTTAGCACACATATGAGCATGATAGAATCATATATATATATATATATATATATATATATATATATAACTTTTTGTCTGCCTTAGAGCACATATGAGCATGATAGAATCGCATATAGAGTTTTTTTATTGCCTTAGATCACACATGAGCACATGATAGAATCACATATAGTGTGTAATTTATTTCATTATATTTTGTTTATCAATACTGACTATTCTTTTCTTGTGTAGGCTGCTAGCGATAATCAGCGTAGTGGAGCTGAAGGGACAGATAAAGACAATGAACAAGAAGACGCACAAAATCTTGGCGATGATTAGAGGACTATGTTGAAGAAGTTCTATTTTTTTTATGTTTCCTAATTGTAATTGTTGAATTGTAAATAATTAAACTTTTTAATTTTAAGGTGGAACGATTAATTGTTGTAGATTCTTGTTATATGAAATTTTTTTTGTGGTTTGTTTTTTATTTACAGGAAATATAAATTGTACAGGAAATAGAAATTGCTCTGTATTTAATTTTCAAATAAATTTTTTTAAATTTTTTTTCGTGTTTGCGACGGATTAGCGACGGAACCATCCGTCGCTATTCATATTAATCTAGCGACGGCATAGCGACGGAAGTAAATCCGTCGCCAAGACGTGGTCGCCGTTTAGTATCGGCGGATTGGCGACGGAATATAGCGCCCGTTATTCCGTCGCAATTAGCGACGGAATAATTCTGTCGCCAGTTAGCGTCGAAATATTCGCGACGTAAGCATATTGTCGCCTCGTTGTCGCTAATCCGTCGCTAACCATGTTAGCGACGGATTAGCGACGGAATGTGGTTGTCGCTAATCTACTGCTTTGTTGTAGTGAAAGCAGTTGAATCGAGCACTCAATTTTTTTGAATGCAAGATCAGTAAAAGAATTTGGTGCAGCATCCTGTCTGAAATCAACATGAAGAGTGGTCGTGGCCAGGGAATTCGTCTTACCTAGTTCGGGGATGGGTTTATTTTGCTGACAAGCAAATAGAGGCAAGATGGATTCTTTGTTTGCCATTGGTGATTCGTTATGTTTTAGAGGAAAGCAATCTCATCACAATAGACGTTGTGCTCAAATCGGCAAATTGTGCAATTTAGGATGTCGGCAAATTGTGCAATTTAGGATGTCTTAAATGCTGTTCGAAATCAGATTATGCCCATTCTAAGTCTGGTCATGTAGTAAATTTCAAGTGGTTATATGCTGGTAGATGGACTCCTCCTCCAAATGAAAGGATCAATATATCGACAGCAGATGCACGTGCGTACCATGCAGTGGGTAAGAAGAGATGTGCAGTTCGTCACCGCTTAGGTCATGTTTTGAAGGGTGGACGGCTCAGCCTAAAGCTAGACACATGCATAATGGTGGTGGAAAGAAATTATTTTCGATCTCCTGCATTATGCCACAGGGACACGCTATTTTTAAGTGTGACTTTGGTGACACAACCGGACACATTGACATGGATACTTGTGCAGTCATTATTTCAATATTTTTAAATAATATTTTAATACTTTATATAAAAATAGTTTTTTTAGTATTGAAATTTTAAAAATATATATATTAATTATAAATGTATTCTTGTGTCCTGCATCTAATTCCTGAAATCTTTATGACAGTTGTCAATATAGTTTCTTGGGTGTCGGAGGGTGAAGATCGCATACAACTCATGTTGTCTTATCATCCCCTTTCATAAATTTAAGTCTATGTTTGGGAGTCTTGGAAACGCGGTTTTAGTGCAGAAAACATTAAATGTGGGGTTTGGCCTGCCAACACTAGTCTCAAACTTGTTTTTTCAGCTAGCTACTCCATTGCTACCAAACAGCAAGAGTATGAGAGCGTCGCTAAAACCACAACACAATCAGCGATTCAAGGCTCTCAAACATAGCCCAAATGGCGATGGATCCTTAGGTATTAAAATCATGTTCCTAATGATCTTGTAATGTTAGGGAACCTGAGGTTTTGATCACTGTTGAACGGACAAACTGCCATGTTAGTTTCCTCCTCTTCCTGATATGTGAAGTTGAAAGCTCGATCACGTATTCTGCTGCAAAATCTTTCCTAACCCCCAGCTTGCTACTTAAAAATAAATAAAATAAAATAAAAAGTTGGTAGACAAAAAGTAAAAGCTATCTTATTCTGACAAGTTGGCAGCACTATCTGGTTTGTTCGTATGGAATCCCATAGATTTTCAGCAGATGAAACCATGAGCGCCGTTGTTAGAAGTTACTGAATGCACACTCTCCAATACCACCAGGCAATAGTCCATACTCCGTGGGCTTACACAATGGCATTCGAATCTTATGAGAATAAAGGATATGCTGACGTTACCTCCCTTGGGAAGGCAAAGCAAGGGAGAACTGGCATGTCAGCCCTCGGACGTCCTCGTCAAAGGCAGTCCCAACGCACATAAATAAATAAAGTTTGGTAAAGATGCTTTGGGAAATCTAGTTGCCACACAAACCTGTGAGCTGGCAATTTCAAAGAGTCTTGATCACCTTCCATAAGATCTCGAGTATTGACAACTTCCTTTGATGAATATGGGCATTAGCTAATAAGACCATGTTACGAGTTGGTAGTGAAGAATTGAAAAATGGGGTCCACTAAAACTACTCTAAGGGTACATTTGGTTGTTTTTTAATAAATGAGGAAGGTAAAACTCATGAGACTCACTCTCACGAGATTTCATTTCCCATGTTTGGTTGGTTTGAGAAAAGAAATCTCATTTGTATGAGATCAACTTTTCTTTGTTTGATAAGTTCACTGATTCATTTTCTCATGTTATACATAATTGGATCATGGATGGAATACCAAACATGTAATTATTAGATCAATATTTCTTTTTGTATTTAATGACCATGAATTGGATCTAATGGATCATAAATTGGATCAATAGATTTTTTTGGATTTAATTGATCATGGTCCATAGATTGTATCAGTGGATTTTTTGGATTTAATGGATCATGAATTAGATTTAATGGACCCGTACATGGATTGTTATTGGATCATTATTTGGGTTTATCATATTTGGATCCAATAAAATGGTTTTAAACAAATTATAAATATTCACCCTTGGACCCTGCATCCTGCCTTGCCCTATGTCGCCTTTCCCCTATGCTCTTCTTCATCGTAAAGGAGAGAGCAGAAGACGAGGGAAACAAACTTTGTGGGGAATCCCAACTTTCACCCGTATTTCACGGGTGTGATTTCGAATCGTGTGATTCAAAATCACACCCCAACCCGTGAGATTAGAAATCTTACTGGTGGAGTGATTTTGATGCTCGTGAGAACCAAAATTAGTTCATTGTTCAATTCTCACGTTCAGTTGAACATGAGATTTGATGTGAATGATTATCGTGTGATCAAAACAAATGACGCCTAATAATTGTTGTCTAGGACCTGAGAAATTAGGTAAGTAGTTGCAGCTATGGCTGGAAAACGATCCTCACGAATCAAATAGGGGAATGTTCAAGCTTGGCTTGTTTTTTTATTGAGCCGAGCCAAGGTTTGTTTTTTGTGTTGAGCTGAGCCAAGCTTGAGTACATGAAAAGCCCGAGCTAAATGAGACAACACAAACAAGATCACAAACAAACTCATTTAGAAAAGATATATATAGTGTGTGGCTTCCTGCACAACTCTAAGGGCCGTCCATCACGCCTGTGATGGACAGTCACAAAAGAAAAAATACAAAAAAAAAAAGAGTTTTTTCGTGTGTGTATATATATATATATATATATATATATATATATATAAGTTAAAAACAATAAAATTTAAACCCTAAACCTATAAAGCCAAGTTCTAACTAACTCATTTACAAAACAAAACTTATAAGCAATAGATCTGATCTCTAAACTTATTGCTTGCATGCCAAACACTTCAACCATCTTAATTCTATAATATAAAACATATGTTAAATATATTTATTATTAATAAGCGAGTCTAGACAAACATTGGTTGTTGATGCTCGAGCTCGTTGAGCATATTTCAAATGGACGCTTTAGGAGCCAAACATGAGCCAAAGTCCCAAGCAGCTCATCTTGTTTCCCAGCCCTAGTTGCACAATTCACAATTTGGTGATTGAACCCAAACGCAGAAATGGTAGTATTAGTCAATTGCAAGCACTTGACAACAGCTCCACTCAAAATTGAGTCCGATAACGGCGTAACGAGCAGTCAAACAAACGTAAAACAGTTACCCAATCGGCTTAAGAGTCATTCAGTGTTCTCTGAGATGATTCCAACTTGAGAATAAGAAAGCAGTCAACTCATGCAGGAAAACAAATGTTTGGAAAGAGTTTTGTCTACATGAAAGTTTATTTTTTAATTTATTTTGGGTCGGCGAAGAAACTGTTGATTGAAGGCATGATTTCTGGAGCTCTGTTGCGAAGGAACTTCCTTAGTCCATGTTCAGCATATTTTTCCCCTTCAGCAAAGTTTTCCAGAATTCCAGAAGTCCTGTTTTCCTTATTGACCCTGAATTTAAGTCACAAAATGAAAAAAGTGGATCAGAAATCCAGAAAACACAATGCACTTGCCCGCATACATAAACTTTTCTCTTTACAATCATAATTAGGAAAACACTATCGATATGACACAGCTGGGTAGTTGGATATAAAATCCATATTGAAATCAACATGGCAGATTATAGCTTCAAGGCAGCCATACATTAATGGCACATTTGTTTGGGCCCAAATGAGAATCCACCTCTCATGGCTGTGAGAATGATTCTCATTGGCCCCGTTTCCCACATGCAAGCAAACACGAGAAAATGGGGACAGTGATTCAAAGTGGCATTTGGTGTCATTTTCTCACTTCTCATGAGATTCCAAATCACAACTGTCCACTTCATGATTCGGAATCACATGATTTCAGTTCACAGGAGATGGAATCACATGGGATTAAAATAAACGTGACCCGAAGCCCTTGCCTCCATACAGTAAAAAATGCCTAAATCATTAAAACCCACAACATTTAACTCGGGAAACAGAATAAAAGTGAAAACAAGCTTTACCAGATCATTTGCATGTAAGCACATATGAAATCAAACTCCTAAAACATCCAAGATAGCCAAAAAAAATTCCTTCCAGTCAAAAAAGAAAAACCACTGCAACAGAAAATCCATGACATAGGCAGATTCCTAATATAATGAATTTTATGAACTTTATTTACTGTACAGAAACACATCCCAGTGACATTCACGAAATGTTACTTCAAGCCTCAGCTAAATCAGTTTCTTTAAAATTCAGCAGAATCTTTTATCCTTACACAGTTCCAGGAGAGAACTCAAAAGTAAAAGAAAGTTATAAGCATGCTAGAGCTCAAGGAAGTCTTCAAGCGAAGCAAATTTAATAAGCATAGAAAAGCAATTCACATTGGAGGGGGGAAAAATGTCCACCATGCATCAGTTCATCAAAAATTCAATAAACTCAGCCATCTTACTAGACCTTATATCCCTATGCAATTACAGAAGCAGAGTACCAAAAGCAACAAAAAAAAGGTTACAAACATTTTAGACCTTAATGAATGTTTAAAGGAAGCTGATACTAAGCATCATTAAGGCAAGAAAATTTAATTAGAAATAAAAAAGTCTAACAGAAAGTGTGGCACAAAAGTACAAGGTACATACATGTTTCAGTTAGACCATTAAAAGATTTAAAGTTAAAAAGTATAATTGGGATAAAATTCCCTAGGCTTTCCTAAGTAGCAACTAATTGTTGCACCAATTTATTTTTCAGGCTATAGGATGTTCCAAATCATAAAAGTTGGATTTTGCAAGCAAGTTTTATAGTTGCAGACACAGTAGCAGAGCTTTGAACTATATTCCAGGGACCAAAAGTAAAAAAATTCACAATGCACTGGCAAAATATATGCAGCTCCCGATATCAGAACTGCCAATACAAGCTCATGCCCAATGTTTTATCAAACATCTGACTCAAAGCTCCTTATAGGAAATATTAATTCTGGACCAACAACACAGGAGAATCACAAAGAATACATAACCTAACAAAATAGGGAAAACTGCAGCTCAGTTATGACATAACTGATTACCTCAAGCATGTACTCTACTACAAATCTCACCGAAGGACTATATTATGTTGTGAAGGAAAATTGACGACAAGAGTTTCCTAGTGGTTGGCTGACACATGCTGCAGACTAGGATAACAATTAAAAAAAATGACTGCATAATTTCAGATGATCACAATAACTTGCAATAGGAAATGAACCACCCTCTTTTACCCAAACACTTTATCAAGCAAAGAGACCCGTGCTTCCGGTAGTAGCTAAGCAACAAAATGTACCCTAGGCTTCTAGCAAGGTTGTGCCTAATAGAAAAGGGTCATAAACAAAAGCAAGAGTAAAATCTTCATTTCTTCCAATGCAAAGCTTAAACTGTAAAATAAAGGATGGGCCTTTTAAAGAAAGATGAAAGCAAGTCAAGCCCACCACAAAGCTTGAGAATTTGATCAACTAATTTGATCCAAACACTTTATCAAGCAAAGAGACCCGTGCTTCCGGTAGTAGCTAAGCAACAAAATGTACCCTAGGCTTCTAGCAAGGTTGTGCCTAATAGAAAAGGGTCATAAACAAAAGCAAGAGTAAAATCTTCATTTCTTCCAATGCAAAGCTTAAACTGTAAAATAAAGGATGGGCCTTTTAAAGAAAGATGAAAGCAAGTCAAGCCCACCACAAAGCTTGAGAATTTGATCAACTAATTTGATTCAAATGTACCCTCAGATGCTGGATCACATCTCAAAGTTGTTAGTTCCAATATAGAAAAAAAATTATATTGTACCATGCAGATACCATACAAAACCCACATAACACGCGGCCCCCCCTACCCCGCTGGAAGACCCCATGGGGCAGAGAAAGGGTGATACATGACCTATCATAAGAAACAGCTACTTATTTATTGAAAATTTTAAGAAAAATGAGTAGAGATTTCACCTTTAATGAGGTCACTTCAAATGAACAACTTTAACATGTTAAAAGAAATTGGCAAACCTTTCTTTTTTTAATATTTAATACTCACTAAAACTTGTTATACTTATAAAGTAAATAATTGATGGTTGGTTCTTTATTTACTATTTTATATGGTGTGGCTTATTACTTTAACATTTTGCATTTCTAAATTTTTCATTCTTAGACCCTTTTTTGATACTATAAGAGATATGCTTGTAAAATCTTGTCATTACGACCGTTTGTCAGTTCATGTATTATTTGCTAATTGTTAGATATTTGCTCATATTCTACCTATTCAATAATCAAGCTCACTTAATATTGTATTTGATTACTTAGATTTGCTTTTTTGCTTGTAAATTGCCTTGATTGTGATAATGCCAAATCAACTGTAAACCATTAGAAAACCAATAGCATCCAACACATATAAAATAGCTGCCAATGTACCATAATTTACTCCAAAACATCTTCCTATCCCTCAAAGGATGTTTGATTTGTCAGAGAAAGTTGACAAAGTGGAAAATTTTTACAAAAAGAAGGTGAATCCCATTTTTATCTACAAGAGCTAGCAACCACAAGATAAATGATAAATTTATCTGAGAAAGTTGCCAACTTAAACAACTTTTCTTAGGGGAAAAATAACAAACTAAAGAGGCCAGATTTTTTCTCCAAAAAAAATCCATATGCACTTTTTTCAACACTTGCACCTTCTATTTTAAATCAAACGCATTGAAAAAGTTCCATGGGTAAAAAAAGTGAAAAAGTTTTGTTTCATGGGCAGTTTTTCCTAGGTCCTTTAATTACCTTTCAATTTTGATCCTTAGGAGAAAATTATCCAAGAGATAATTTTCCAATGCTTTTGTAAAATGCTTGATATAAAATAGAAAATGATTTATTGAAAATAGTGCATATTAGACAATTGTCTAGAGAAAAAAGTCTGACTTCTCAAGGTTGAACAATTTTTATCCATGAGATTGGACTTTTTCAACAGAAAATTTGTCCAAAATGATAAGTTTCCCCAAGGGTCTATTAGATTCTTCAGGACAGCTTTCTCTTTAAGAGGAAGCACTTTCACAGGCTTTTTCTCCTAAGGATTAAGGACCTGTTTGTTTCAACAGAAAGGAAGGAAAGTGCTGTTCATATGAAAGACACGGCCCTCAGAAAATATACACAGCTCTGCAGGAAAGTGCTTCCCCAGGGAAGAAGGGGGGGATTGGTTTGTGAGTGAGCGTATGGAGGAATTTTCATAAGAAACATGAGCAGAACCTGCACTCCCTATGGGAGACGTTTGTTAAAATGAGTCATTTTCCTGCAGGATTCAGTGAAACAAACAGGCCCTAAGACAGTTGTCCCCAATAAAAGTTGTCGGTTCTCTCAATGTTTGACAATTATTTTCAAGAAATTGTCTAAAATGACAACCTCCTCCAAGATAAATTCAGTTGGCGTTTGTGAGTCTTAGAGAAGAAAGTGAGCCCCAATTTCTTTTTAGACGAATTTTCTCAACTTTAACAGCTTTCTCTTTGCCATTAAACAGGCCCTAAGATACATTCATCAGTGATTTCTAGGTCACGAACAAAAGAGAGATCTTTCCTTTCTTCCTTTAACAAGTTTCTTCAGCTTTCTTTGGGCGATCAAACAGCATCCAGAGGACAAAAAGTCTGGGTAATCAAATGTCCTCCCTGAGTAATAGGGAAAAAAGACAAAAATATTTACTTTTTCCAAAAACAAACCAGAGGCTTCCCACCCTTTTGTTTCGTCTCCAACAAGGTTTTCCTCTCCTTCCTTTTCAACATCATTCAGTTGCTTCAGTTCCATCTTCGCCTTAAACTTTCTTTTATAGCCCAAAATAACACAAAAACAACTCGAAAAATGATAAAAAAAAAATCTATAACAACTTACCCTTCCATACGTACAGATCAACTATACATTTGAAATTAGATCCCTAAGCGAAAGTCTTCTAAACCAGTTTCCATCAAACTCCATCAACACTCTACAAAATCCATAAAGGAAAATCCAAAACTACGCATCATAGAAGACACATGCATTAACCAAAAGAATGGCATCATCACCAGATTCATGAAAACATATATAACCTAACCAACATTCAAAACCCTTCCAAATTACCCACCCACCACCACCCAGTTCCTCCCTTGTACAGAAATGAAGAGTCAGAAGCGAAAAAAACATCCACGGACAAGGGAAAAAAAAGGATATAACACAACACCATAAATAGGGAAATAATAACACGAACTTAAAACAAACTCGATCTCAATAACCAAAAAAAAATGTGAGAGAGAGAGAGACACCTGACTTCGGGGTTGATGCAAATGTTGCGAACCAACTGGAACCCACAAATGCCAACGGCCACCCCGACGGCAGCAAACAGCGGATACACCTACCACTCACCGACTCATCAAAACAAAAATCTACGAAAGAAGTCCCAGAAACAAAAAAAAGAAAGAAGAAACCGCGGAAACAAAGAAATCACGGAGATGGTAACAAGAATCCTAGAAAGGGAAGACACCCAACTCGGCGAATCGGGTGAAACGAAGAAGAACAAGAAGATGAAGGGATTCAGTGGCAGAAATTATTTTACCTCAGGCCTCAACCATCGGTTAGCGGTGGACGCCATTGACGACGATGATGAGGGGAGGCTGCAACCAAGGAAAACGAAGCGCAGACACAGAGAAAGTGAGCCAAGGACGTCCCTCAAGAGTTCTTCCCTCTCGGAGTTGTTATCTTCTTTTTTATTAATAAAAAGCAGCTGCCTATCAAAAAAATAAAAGCAGTCGCTACTGAGAGGATGGGTGGTTTCCTGGCTGGACCCGCAAATTAACAAAATGCCTCGTTCTTTTTGTCACGGATGATTGATTACAAAAACGTTAAACCTTCTGTTTGGGAACCGTGTTGGATTTGGAGGGAGTTGCAAGGAGTCGGTGAGAATAGAACTACCTAAGTTAGAGAAATAAATTTTGGAGGAGTTGTGGACTCCCTCTTTTATTAGGAAGCATAAATAACTCCATAAAAAAATTCAGGCTTGTGACTGCTGTTGATTTCTTATATATATATATATATATATATATATATATATATATATATATATATATATATATATATATATATATATATATATATATATATATATATATATATATATATATATATATTATCTATGCATATTATATATATAAGGTATGCATTTTGTATGTATATATATATATATTATACATATATATATATATTATGTATACATATATTATCTGTATATATTATGTGTATAGGAATAAAATTGGTTTATTAAATTCTATGATAATTATAAAAGGGTGTTTTTTCAAAGATGTGTTTTAGATCTTGCTAAAAACATGAATTTGATTATGCTCTAATGCTTGTGTTGATTTATATTTCATGTTACAATATCAGGACTGATAAATTATGTGTGTATCATGCTTAGAGATCCATGTTAGATATATTTTCATATAAGTGTTTTCATGCAAATGTTTTAATTAAGAAAATTGGATATATGTTTGTATCTTTCTAACTAAACAATGTCGGTGAAAAAATTCTAGTACTCAAATGAATTAGATTCTAATTAAATTCTTTACGGGGGTCATATAGACATATACATGAAGTCTCATTCAATAAGGTTTGGCCAGAAGGTCCATCGTTTGAGGGTTATTATTTCTGTAACACAAACCAAAAAATCTAGCCTCTGCAGAGATCCAAATCTGGTAAATGTTACAACAAAAAATTCAGTAAATCTATTTTATAGATTTTTTAATTAATTTTGGGATATGTGATATAAGACAATATGCAAAATTTATAAAAAATAAAAGAAATTTTTTAATACTTGTCAGTGAGTACTAGAACTTCATCCAAGCTGATAGAATTCTATCACTTATAGAAAATTAGGACTTGTGAAATTCCTTGACAATAGTTCAGTCTAGAATAAATTTAAAAATGTTGGCAAGTGGTTTTGCAACAAGAATGGTTTTAGTTGAAAGGCATCAGATAAGGCTATTATTCAAAAAATTGAGAAAATTTTAGTCCTTCGGATAGGGTATTGAATTACTACTTCTTTAGCGAGCAAAATTATGTACTTGTGTCTATTGATAGAAAAACAAGTTTCAATTTGAGAATTTTTACTATAAAGTATAAGCGCTTTTCCAGATTTGTAAATTAGAGATGTTAGAGGACACATGTAGGTGTCATCAAAAGAATTTTCTTGTTAGTATGAGCTTTGTGTGAACCGTGACAGAGCCTGTGATAGTAGGATAATTTCTTCTATTTACTATTTTTGACTAATGAATTGTGAACCTATGTGATCCAATGTCTATCATGGTTTCATGTACATACTCAATTTGTAAATCGGTGTATAGTCTAGGAATTGTATGAAATTGATGTGTGACAGCATGATAAGTGTTTATGCATGATGGTTGTAATGAATGTCATGCTTACATGGTGTGATATGCATAATGAGATGAACCATATGTAATGATGAATTGCATAAGAGATGCGTTAGTGTTTTATGTTATGGGTATGGGCATCATGCATTGTTGTTGAGTGGTGTATGGATAGCATGTTGGATGTATGTGGGTTATGAGAAACCCTACGTGTTCATAGCTCATGAGTGAGCTTGAGTTCTAAGCAACCACTGCGGGGTTCGTATGCATCACATAGTAAATAATTGTAAAGCATACTCATACACACTTAAACCTCAAGAGAGGTATGGCTCAAGGGTACTTCTGAGGGGAGTATGTTATAGTGAGTATGGCTCAAGAGTATCCTAGAATGGGGATATGTTACCGGGGGTTTGGTTTAAATGGGTTGATATTTTTCTTGTGTTTCTATGAGAGCATTCTGAGGAAGGCTTGGGTTGGAAGCCCTTGGTGCTAAGACACTTGAGTTAACTTATGAGTTTAATTAATCAACGCTAAGTACTCATTCAAAATAGTGTGTATCTTAAAGAAGGTAGGTGGTACACACGACTGAAGAAAAAAATAATTAATTTGGAGAGTGAGGCATCTCCCCGGTTTCACATCCTCAGCATAGAAAATCAGGACTACCTTATAAGGCCTAGGTAAGTAGCTCTACGACTCTGCAAAGTAAGAATCAATTCCCTAGACCACTGGAGTGTCGCTCAGCTAGTGGTCAATTTAATGGGTATTTGCAGATCTTATTAAGTTCATGGGTTAATTATTAATACATGGCATAACGAACCCCCCATCGAATTGGTTTGATCGAAGTTGAGTCCTTGAGAGTGTACCCTTATAAGGCGAGAAAAAATAAACAATGCATTAGAGATAAGGTTCACCCTGGTTCACATGATTCATAAATTTTATGCATAATTTCATACATTTTCGTGCATGATCATGTGCGATAAATACTTAAAAATGCTTATTTGTGAAGGGTTTTAGAGTTTTTCATCAAATTATAATTTGAGCAAATTGAGTCTCTTTGAAGTATTTCATGGAAAATAATTAAGTTTTTAGAAAATATTTTAGAAAGAGAGGTCTTTTGAAATATTAAAAACTTTTCAGACTCTTTTTGAAAGATTTGCTAAAAAACTAATTAGCAACTATAAAAAGGAATTTTTGAGCCAGAGGAAAATGTTTTTTCCATCTTTGGCAACATGCTTTGATAAATCACTAGTTTCTTTATTAGTTAGTCTTGCGCAATACAGGCATTCTTTGTAGCAGATGACATGATTTACATAAAGCAAAATCTGGTTATGCCTTTTGTTGCACTCATCGTTAATCACCCGTCTAGGTGTGACTGACGATACTCAGTTCAGACTGGGTTAAGTCCAATGCTCTTTGTGTTTCAGAGTTAGTGAAGTTTTTTATATTGTTTGGATAGATGGTTAGCTTGTCTTAGAACATTATGTAGCCTGTGAGTCATTAGTTTATAGTTAGTTCATATATTTTATTGCTTATTGAGTCAGTTAGTTAATTCAATGTTGGGTTAATTAGATTTAGTAAAAGAAAGTGTTTCTTTTCATTTGATCTTAGTTTGTTTCTTACTAATTAGTTAGTTTGTTATGCTAATTCATCTTTTAGTTAGTTAGTTTTATAATTTGATTCATGTTAGTTATAGAGTTAGTTATGTTATTTTATGTTGTAGTGTAATGCCCCAAAACCCCAACTTGGAAAATCCATAGATTTTTAGAGTAATTTTTTTTTATAAATATTGCGCAAACAAAAAACCATAAGAGAAATAAGTAGAAAATTCTGAGCGGGTTACAGAATAAACAACAAGAAGAAGCATTCCTTTCCTATTGGTTTACAAAATGAGACGGAAGAAATTATACATCATTCTCCTTTACAAAAAGTCTTCCAAACAAGAAATTTCTCAAAACCAACTGCCAAGATCGCAAAGATCTGAAGTGTGGGTTCAATTCTCCGTCGCACATCGAGCACCATCGCACCACTAGCAATCATCACCTGCATCCCCATAAAACGGGGTCAGTACTCTTGTGAGTTGGTGGGATAATATCTACAACTATCCATTTATGAAAAATATAAGCAGTAATAGCATGATGTGCAAAAACCAACATGGCTATACGTAAATAACTTAGGCATGATGAAACAATTAGAAACATTTGCAGTAATTAACACATGCCACTATAAAAAAGAAACAATAAGTAGGAAGATACATCTTTAGCAACATGGTTAGAGATAAGCAGTAAGAACATTATCAAGCGACTAGCATGCTTACATGATTAACATTCAATTGCAACAATGGACAGTTCAGCAATTATAACTATGAGCAGAGAAATATGACTTTAATTATAGAGTTATTGCAAGGTAGTAAGTGATATCATCGTGTAACAAGCATGCATCTAGATTCATAACTCAGTGTACTTAAGCAGTTAAGCAATTAAACAGTTAGATAATTAAGCAATTGAACAAGTGGCCATTTAAGCAAATAACTATGACAGAAACCATCAAACTCATAAGTCAGTTGTTAACGCATTTAGTTTAATTACATTGTCTTGATTACCCCTTCGGGTATGTGAAGGAACCTCGCATTCTGTGAGAAATATCATTGGTGTCTGTTATTTCAACTTATGTGAATATGCAACCAGCACTACAAGAAACTTGTGGATTAGCGATGACCTAAATTTGTCGCTAAATAGTTTAGCAATGAATTAGTGTCGGATTAGAGACAAATAACTTTCATCGTAAATTTTTTGACGCTAAGTAGTGACAGAACTTATCTGTTGCTACTTTTGTCGCTAATTTGCGATGGATTAGCAACATACATGATCCGGTGTGAGTCCTTCGCTATTTTAAATTAGCGATGGATAATATCCATCGCTAATCCGTCGTTAAATTTAAAAAAAAAAAAAATTGCTCTCTGTCGGCGCGCTCTCCGGCAAGGAGCAAATTTTTTTTTGCACAGAATCGACGCGTTCTTCAACGTGTTCTTTTGCATAGAACCGACGCGTTTCGGCATTGGGACGCTCTTCCGCAGCGAGCCAGTCACGACGGGAGAAGGGACGCGAGCAGCCGCAGGCGGCCTCTCGTGATGGCCAATCGGGAGGGAGAATGACTCCCCCTGGAAGGAGACCGACAAGCTCTGTGTCGACGGCTAGAGGACCTCCGACGCCCACTTCACGGAATAAATTGTCGGCGAAGGAGTGGACGTGCGGGAGGGGGTAGAGGAGCGACGTCAATCGACCGACTGCGACCTTTTCGGGGTCGTAGTGGAGACGAGATCCGACGAGGGAGAGGCGGGATGGGTGGTAGAGACTGGTGAGGGGAACCGCCGGGAGGAGGAGGACGACGCGGGGGAGAGGTAGCGGGAGTTAATCTCGCGAGCCTTTGGCCTCCGGGGGCCGATGCCATTGTCGCGCTCGGAGGGTGCGAGAGGTGGCCGCTGCGCATCATCAGAGGAAGGGTGGGGGCTTCTGGCATCCTGAGAAGCGCGTGGTGGCGGTGGTGGGGACCGCAACCACCATTATCAGCAAATCATGGTCGTAGGGATCTCCATGCCCAATAAAACTTGCAATTCCACCAATAAAAATGGAGGGAGGGAAAATTTTGTGCCTCATGTGGGACGATTTAAATAAAAAATTAGCGACTGAATTAGCGAGGGAATGTTTTCCTCGCTAATCCGTCACTAATTAGTGACAAATTAGCGACGGAAAAATTCCCTCGCTAATTTCATCGCTAATTAGCACTAATTTTTTGTAGTGTTTTGGCGACAAAAAAATGTTGTCGCTAATCCATCGCTAATTAGCGATGGATTTAGCGAGGGAGATATTTTTGTCGTTAATTTTGCAAATATTTTGAATGTTAGTAACAAATAGTTTTCTCTCGCTAATCCATCACAAATTTGCGATGGAAAAAATCCATCACAAATTTTCGTCGCTAATTAACATTTTTCTTGTAGTGCAGGCAGTTTATCTTATTTATGCTTATCTAGCAACATTCCCTCCTTCTGAGGTACTTAAGCTCATCTGGCCTTGTGCTCCCTACAGGGCAATACGAACAACATGACAAGATCACACTCATACATTCACGTGCTCTAGCACAACAAGCCAAGAGGTGCACTTCACCAGTGAAGGCGACATCAACATTCATCATTTAGGGGTGTATGACATCCTTGAACAAGTGAGCTCGACTCACAAGGTGGATCCATCGCCCACACAAAACTTGCCATAGAGTTTCAACATTCACTAAGTCTCAAAAGACAATTATACCCCTATAATGTGCCCCAAGTCCCTGTTACAATTTTGGGATGAATCAAGTGTCGAGTGTGCATCTTGTGTCCAGTGTGGACATGCACGAATTCATTTAAGCATTCATCACTTGCTAAGAAACATCGTTAAATATAAGATACTTGATTTATAAGCATGCTCAATTCAACACATTTTAGTTCAATGATATGATGTGCCAAAGTGCATGTAAGACTATCACATCATCAAGCATTCAATCACATATTTCTATGATTCAAAATACATGTGCTGCATCATTTTAAGCAAGACATATTGTTTTGCACATGCTTCATTAGACAATTCGCATCATGGTCAATGACATTGCCATTTGTCACACATCATAGAATATCAATCCTCACGCTCATAATTTATTTCAAGCAGTAATTTACATGTTATAAAATATCTGGCATTTGTTTCGATAAAGCGAGCCTCAATCGTACAATTCATTCTAGTGACAAACGGTGCGATAGCGTACTTCATCTCAATGACATGTATGTGCAAGCACTATAGGTATTTTTCTTTCAAAAGTTGTCAAGCATGCGATATGTCTAGCCTGTTTTACACAAACTGCCATATGTATTAAACCCACAAGGGAAGATCAATACCGCAGCGGGAGAAGCGGTGCCAAAGAGCATGGGGTTTCACAAACTTTTGTAGCGAACCAAGAGCTGCCACGAAACCCACTACAACAAGAAAATCTATAGCGATAAGGGCGCTGCCACGTAGCGCCACCATTACGGGAGGTTGCAACCAACAATATGCTGCTCTATGATGAAAATATGGGAAGTAAAACGCAGCAACCGGCTTGCTTGTCAAAACCTTTTAAGGATGTTGTCTAGCACAACATTCTAGTGCTGAAACGGATGCTAAACAAGCAGGGAACTAGCATCCAAAGGTGTGCTGCCACGAGGGTCACACGTGCGGTAGAAATGCAGCAACTCAGTGTTGCCCTACATGTGCCAAGTGCATAGGAAATCACAACTGGCTAATTTCTGCAATGACGTGTGCCGAAAACACAGGGAAATTGCAGCATACAAGATGTCTGCAATTACCTCCTGCCACACAATTCTCAGCGCAAAAGGCGCAGCCAAGGAAGGCATTGATAAAGAATATAGACAGCGCACATGCTGCTGTCAAGCGTGTTAACCTGCAAGGGTTTGCGTGAATGAGGATGCTGCAGTGAGGGTGTTAGGCGTTCACAGGATCGCAATGTGCTTATGCTGCCAATGACGTGGAGATTTTGCAATTGGAGTCTCAATAAAAATTTCAGGGTGTCGGCCCACTTAGGGTACCATTTCACAAGAGGTATGAGGTTGAAGACATGCGACTGGGCAAGCATACTTTACGAACGTATTTAATATGCATACATACCTACGCAACGACTTTCACTAAGGAGAAGCGGCACGCAAAGGAAAGGTAAGGTATTGTTGTATGTTGCCCCAAGGTGCAACCCATGAGGCTGTCATAGGAGAAAAAGGAAAGGAAAGGGATCAAGACTAGTATGGACCAACCATTGATCCAGACATGTCATACCTGGACTTGCAGCTCCAGACACAGCCATGGTCTGGCCCGTGGGAGTGCCAGGTGCAACGAGACTGCAGCCACCAAGGGACAAGGCACCCAAACCGCATGGTGCACCAAGCTGGGTTGCCATGGCCACCCAACAGCTAGCCAGTGCAGGCAGTCCGGGGTGACTGCCACAACAGAGCAGACCCACCATAAAGGGATGGTGTCATGGCTTGCACCCAACTTAACCCAGTTGAGTGGTGCGCCAGCCATGCGACAGCCGCACACTTGCTAGGCCAAACCCGGGACTGGAGCGTGTTGCAGCATGCTGCTTCAACCTTGGTCGAATGAGTGCCCAGGGGTTAGGACTTGAGTTGGCCCAGTTTTACCCGGACGGAAAGGCACCGAAGAGGGGAGGAAGGAAGGGCTGACACGAGAAAGGCATGGGCAATGACTAGTCTGGACTGAACTTGGGTCCAGGTCTGTCATGACCATGGCCATTCCATGCAAAGTAAAGGGCTCAGCTCGGTCCGGACTCAGACGTGGCTGCAGCCATTTGGCTAAAGCCAACCCCCAGAAATTTGGGCGTTCGGGCTACATGCCATACCCAGACCGCGGATGTCACAACTGCCCTACAACATGAGCTGGACGGATCCGGAGTAGCTGCCATGATAGGGCAGAACCCGAGGTTTGACACCAGGCCGATCAATAAATAAAAATGTAACTGAACATGGGTCATGAAAATGAAGGAGAGAAGGAGCATGGTGTGGCTGCCCTGTTGCAGACCGACCCATATACGAAATGAGTTTCTGTTGCAGGGTTATGCATGCCGAAGGGAAGGCGTCTGAACCAGGCGGATTAAACCCACCCTTGCATAAAAAAAAATTCCATGTAAACAACAACTAAAAAGAAAACCCAAATAGCAATGTGCGTGTGTGAGTAGCGTGAACAAGGTATCAAAAATATAAAACCCATTGGGGTACCCAAATCCGCCTAGCTCCCGTAAGTGCACAAAGGCGTCGGGGAGACATGGCTTCATGTTACAAGTCCATGTATTGCAAAAATGTTAGCCGTAGAAATGAAAAACCTCACCTTAGAGCGAGTGGAGTGTTCCTTTTTGGGTGATGGAGGAGGCAACGACTCCCCTTTGCTTAGAGTGTAGAGGAGAGTCCCAAATCGATACCCACCCCTACACCAAAGCACAAAGGGAGGAAGAAGGAAGGTGGGCTCATGGTTTGAAGAAAGAGAGAGAGCCAAAAAAAATGCCACTTCCTCTTCTTTGTCCTCCTTCACAAAAGTATTTATACTTTAGGGTTTACAACAAAGAGTTGAGATTAAAGGTCAAAGATGGATGGATGAGCTTGAATTCACACCCTTCTAGGCAAGGGCAAACTTGAAATACCTCAAGTTTGCCTCCCTTGCCCCTTATAAGCTTCTAGCATTTGAATTTTATTAAAAGTTTTTTTCAAAAATGCCATAGGGCTGCCACCCCCTATGGCTAATGAGCCTTCTTTCTTTGAAAGCCCAAAAAAATATTGCAATTGGGCCACTGCCCAGCTGGTCAAACACGCCCAGCTAGGGCTTCCTCATGTGGGCTGCACCCAGTGAGCCCTAGCTGGGGTCTAGGTTCGAGCTTTCCGAGTTGATCCCAAACACAAACAAAAATCCAAATTTTGTTTTATTTAAAATTCACACTTAAGGTTTGAAATGCTCTTTCTAAATTTTATTTTAATTCCTACAACACTTAAACATTTCTAAAACCTCATTTGATGTAAAAATATCTATAATATGATGGGTTTAAGCATTTAAATTTTTTGATGTGCAACTCAATTAATTTTATGCATTTTGATTAAAACTTAGGGATTGTGTAATTACGAGGAATATATATATATATATATATATATATATATATATATATATATATATATATATATATATATATATATATATATATATATATATATATATATACATTCATTTTAGGGTTTCGTATATATGCACATATATATGCAAATATGTACACATACATATACATGTATGTAAAACAAAACAACAACAACTACGCCTTCATCCCAAAACAATTGGGGTCGGCGATATGAACCAAAAAAGAAAATCATTCCGGGTCTTCCACATGAATCCTTCTCCTCCAATCATTTCTATCTAATGCCATGTCCTCGGTGAGGTTCAAAGCATTCATATTATTTCCTATCACCTCCATCCATGTCTTCCTAGGCCTACTCTGACATCTTTTAGCTAATATATTTTCCCATTTCTCCATCCTTCTAACTGAAGCGTCATTAGGCCTTCGCCGAATATGTCCAAACCACCGTAAACGATTCTCTCTCATCTTATTTTCAATGGGTGCAATGCCTACCTTCTTTCATATCTCCTCGTTCTGAATCTTATCTTTTATTGTATTTCCACACATCCATCTCAGCATACGCATCTTAGCTACACATTTTTTGAATATGTTGTCTCTTGGCAGCCCAACATTTTGTACCATATAGTAAAGCGGGCCTAATAGTCGTCCTATAAAACTTTCCCTTCAATCGCAATGGCATTCTACGATCGCACAACACTCCAGTTGCACTTTTCCATTTCATCCACCCAACCTTTATCCTATGATTTACATCTCCATCAATTTCTCCATACTTTTGAATGATAGATCCCAAATATTTGAAACAATCATGCATCGATATTTCTTGCTCACCAAGCTTCACTACACTCCCATCACTACTTCATTGCGTACTAAACCGACATTCCATATATTATGTCTTACTCTTACTCAACTTAAAACCTCTTGCTTCCAATGTCTGTCTCCATAATTCTAACTTAGCATTAACCCCAGCTCTAGACACATCAATCAAAACAATATCATCAGCAAACAACATACACCATGGCACATTTTCTTGAATTGATCTCGTAAGCTCATCCATCACTATAGCAAATAGAAAAGGGATTAATGCAGATCCTTGATGTAACCCAACCGTTATAGGAAAATTGGTTGTCACCCCTCCACAAGTGCGGACATTGGTTACTACTCCTTCATACATATCTTTAATTATACTAATGTACTTAAGAGAAACACCTTTCTTCATTATTGTCCACCAGAGAACGTCCCTAGGTACTCTATCGTATGCCTTCTCCAAATCAATAAAAACCATATGCAAATCTTTGTTCCTCTCTCTATTTCTCTCAATAAGTTGTCTAAGAAGATAAATAGCTTCCATAGTTGATCTTCTAGGAATAAAACCAAATTGATTCTCTCATATCATGACAACCTTCCTCAACCTAGACTCAATCACCCTCTCCCAAAGTTTCATAGTATGACTCATGAGTTTTATACCACGATAGTTTGTGCAATCTTGTATATCACCCTTATTCATATATAGAGGCACCAAAGTACTCTTCCTCCACTCATTAGACATCTTATTTGTCCGCCAAATCTTGTTAAAAAGATTTTTCAACCATTCTAAACATTTTTCTTCCAAGCACTTTCAAGCCTCGATAGGTATACCATATGGGCCAACTGCCCTTCTTGATTTCATTTTCTTCAAAGCCTCTGCAATTTCTTTCTTTTGAATCTTGCGCTTGAAGTCACGATTCATCTCATGAAAAGGAATGGAGAAGTATTCAAGATCCTAAGCATGACTTTCATTAAATAACTTATCAAAATAATATTTTCATCTCTCCTTAATCTCCTCATCTTTGACTAAAACCCTTTGTGTTTCATCTTTGATACATCTAACCATACCCAGATCCCTCGATTTCCTATCTCTCATCTTTGCAAGCCTATAAATATTCTTCTCGCCCTCTTTGGTATCCAACTTGTCATAAACCTCCTTATATACCTTATCCCTCACGTTTCGAACTACTTTTTTAGCTTCCTTCTTTGCTATCATATACTTCTCCAAATTCTCATTATCACGACTCTTACTTAGATTTCTATAACACTCTCTTTTAACCTTAATAGATAATTTAACATCCTCGTTTCACCACGATGTATTCTTACGTAGCGGTGCACCGCCTTTAGACTCACCCAATACCTCCTTAGCCACCTTTCTCATGCCACCCGCTATCTTATTCCACATTGATTCTGAATCCTCCTCGAGACACCAATCAACTTCCTTAACTATCTGCTCTACAAACATTCCATGTTTAGCTCCTTTCAGTGCCCACCACTTAATTTTTGGATCTATCCTATGTCTATCCCTTTTGCGGCATTGTCTAATTCTAAGATCTAAAATTAAGACTCTACGTTGTGTAGCTACACTTTCTCCCGGTATAACCTTACAATCGATGCAACAACCCCTATCTCTCTTTCTAAGTAGGAAAAAATCTATCTGACTCGTATTAACCCCACTTTTAAATGTTACTAGGTGAGACTCCCTCTTCCTAAACCAAGTGTTTGCTAAGATCATATCATAGGACAAACCAAAATCTAAAATCCTTTCTCCACTTTCGTTTCTTTCTCCTATACCATAGCCTCCGTGGATACTCTCGAATTCATCCCTACTAATGCCTACATGCCCATTAAGGTCACCGCCAATGAAAAGCCTTTCTCCATAAGATATCTTTTGTACTACTCTATCTAAATCTTTCCAAAATTGACGCTTAATGGAATCATCTAAACCTACTTGAGGTGCATAAACACTAATAATATTAATAATATTCGCACCTAATACTAATTTAATAAGTAAAATCCTATCACCCTTCCTACAGACCTCAACTACATTATCTATAAACTCACGACTCATAACAATCCCTACTTTATTCATATTCCTATTTATTCCTGTATACCAAATCTTATATCCCCAAGGTTCTATCACTTTTGCTTTCTCACCTACCCATTTGGTCTCTTGTAGACATAAAATATCAATCTTTCTCCTACGCATAACATCTACTAACTCTACCAACTTACCAGTTAAAGACCCTATGTTCCAAGTGGCTAACCTAATTTTATGGTCTTGGACTAACTTCTTTACCCCCACCCATCCAACAAAGTGAGGGAACCCTTGCCCATTTGACACCACACCCGGGCGCCGGTGTGACGCGTCACTTCCGGGCGACGACCTTGCAACCCTTGCCCATTTATCACTGCCTCCGGGCCTATAGAGTACAACGCGTCGCTCAGTAGGGAACGCCCCAACGAAATTCTCATATTGGTTCATATTCATAGGGTATGACTAAGTTTTTATGCTGGCTGTCACAGGCCTACCGCAACCGTCCTCCTTTATCCGGGCTTGGGATCGGCAGTGTATAACTAAACAGTTATACATAGGCGAAGTTTTATACATGTATGTATGCCCTCAAAAATATATATAAAGTTCTTTCATGAATTAATTTTTTCTCAAAAAAATTATGGGTCTCATATCCTACCCTCCTTAAAAAGGATTTTGTCCACGAAATCACGACATCAAACAATCCAAACAGGTCAGAGTATTTTTCTCGCACACTCGCTTCAGGATCCCATGTACATTTTTCGATGTCATGGTGTTGCCAACACACTTTAACCAACAAAATTGTCTTGGTACGCAAAATGTGATCTCGATAATCAACAATCTCGACAGGCTTCTCGATCATTGTCAAATCTTCTCCTTCAATGGAGCCTAATCAGCATAAACTAAGTCTCCAGTAGACTTCTTCAGACAAAACTTAGCGACATGCCCTGGCTGCTCACACTTGAAACACTTGCCATTATAGAGAGGGCAAACTCCGAAGGGATGATCTTCACTGCTTCGTCGACACTTTTGCTAGATATTTAATTATTGCAATTTCCTTTGTTGTTGGCAGTCCTGGTAGCCTTCCTGACACTTTTGCTTTTTGGTAGGTGGTGTGAACTCCCTTCCACTAGGATTCTTCTCACCAGTACTCACATGAACCTTGGTCGGTTGTTTGAGTTCATTCTATTGGTTCTTCTGCTCCTCAACCTAGTCTTTTTCCAACAGTGTCGCTACCTCGATGGCCTTATCGAGTGATTTTGGCCCTTGAGTGAACACCTTGGTTCTCAGAGCTGGCTTCAACCCACAAGCGAACTTCATCGCTCAATCCTTCTCCATGACATATATATTTGGAAAATATCGCTCCAGACAATGAAACTTAGTGATGTAGTCTACCAGGGTTGTTGCCTTCTCTTGTAGGTCTAAAAATTCTTGCATCTTCTTACTTCGTTCATGCTTAGGAAAATATGCAGAGTTAAAAACAACGTAACATTCCCATTTTGAAACTTTACTGCAAAGATCATGTCCCACCACTTCTCAGCGTGGTCCTTCAAACGATAGGTACCGAAGTTCACCTTCTGCTCCTCTATAACATTTAGAACACAAAAAAGACATTCTATCTCGCGTATCCATGTCTCAACAGCTTCAGGGTCCGTCTTACCCTTAAAAGCAGGAAGATTCATATCCATAAAGCGCTTGTAGGTGACTGTACCTATGTTCTGCCTATCTTGGGCTACCTGTTGGAGGTTCACACCTATCTGTTGCATCGCAACCACCTGTTGTTGCACAACCTCCGCAAGGTTATTCATAGTGTCTATGATATCATTGCACCTGACATCCTGTGCCATCTATCTGGACAGAAATATAATAATAGTTAATCATTAGGTTTCATAATCATGCTCGCTAAGTAATATCCCAACAATCTTTCGAAATTCTCGAATGCACGATACATGATTCAAACAGTGACATAATACCATTTATTTATGCAATATCTCAAACTATATACAAATTCTTCGATTGATCTCAAGCTACACCACCTAAGGCCGCTATCGTCAGAAAATCACCATTCTAGACGACCATCGCTAGAGAATTGTCACTCCAACATACTATCCGGAGAATCATCACTCTGATATCATAATTAGAGAGCCACCACCCTAATGGCATTGTTAGATAATCACCACCCTAATGGCATTGTTGAAGAATCACCACTTCAATAACTTCATTAGAGAATCACCACCTAATAGCATTGTTAGAGAATCACCACCCTAATGGCATCGTTAGAGAATCACCACCCTAACTGCATTACTGAAGAATCACCACTTCAGCCACTTCATTAGAGAATCACCACCCTAATGACATCGTTAGATAATCACCACCCTAACAACATCGGTGAATAATCACCAATCTAGCCACTTCATTAGAGAATCACCACCCTAATGACATCGTTAAAAAATTACCACCATAACGACATTGCTGAAGAATCACCACTTCAGCCACTTCATTAGAGAATCAACACCCTAATGACATCGTTAGAGAATCACCACCCTAACGACATTGTTGAAGAATCATCACTTCAACAACTTTATTAAAGAATCACCACCCTAATGGCATTGTTAGAGAATCACCACCCTAACAGCATTGTTGAAGAATCACCACTTCAACAACTTCATTAGAGAATCACTACCCTAATGGCATCGTTAGAGAATCACCACCCTAACAGCATTATTGAAGAAACACCACTTCAACAGCTTCATTAGAGAATCATTACCCTAATGACATTGTTAGAGAATCGCCACCCTAATGGCATTGCTGAAGAATCACCACTTCAACAACTTCATTAGAGAATCATCACCCTAATGGCATCGTTAGATAATCACCACCCTAACGACATTATTGGCATCACCAGGAATCACCACCCGAGCCAACCTTTTCTTAGCGCACCACGATCCCCTATGACTGTGGCTAGGATCAAGAACTCCCACAGTGCCTTCTCAAAAACAATAACACCATGAAGTTTCGGTATTATGTTGTCCCCATCCACTACCCTCCTAGGTGTCGCTTACCACCAGGGGCAACTCATGAGCAATTTGTTAAGTGCATATATTTTTATATATGTTCTCATCACCAAGAACAACTGGGGATCTACAATATCCTCCAACGAGAAATTCAAATGTTCAACAGGCACAGACATGGCTCTAGCAATCTTTCTGAAAGGTCACATCCAAAAATACCTTTCAGCAAGGATAGGGTTACAAACATATCCAACGTAGTTGGAAAACAAATGAAAACATTAACTTAGAGTCTCATCAGATGACTCTTAACCAAAACAACATTTTAAATACGATTGGCGTAATAGTTTTGATAGTCATTATGATTCATCAATCGTCTCCGCTTAGGTACTGTGGAACGAGGAGGAGAAGTTGGTGTGTACTGAGAAGAAATTAGCGAAATATGCAAATAGTCTCTAGGTTTAGATCAAGAACTCCAACTCTCACAGGAGTTGGCACGAACTGGCTTGGAAAACCACATCCTCAAGTGTAGCAGCATTACCTTTCCAGAATTCTACACCAAACTCCAACTGGCACTCAACAACTAAGTGTGCCCTCAGGCCACAATAGGTGCATACACTCAGTTCTCGGGGATGGATTAGTCCCACGTGTTCCATCTTACATCTCACAGTAGGAGGTGCTCGATTCACAAACACTTGCACGCTTCGCATGATAGTCTGAATCGCTTGGTTCAGGCTCTCGATGCCTTGAGCCGAATCATATAAGTGTCTCACATTCAACGACAATAGATAGAACATACATATTTAAATAAAGCAACAAACAACTTAATCTACTAAGTCAAGTATACTTACAGTGTGATGGTCAATACATGTAGAGTCTTGAACCAAACTTCTAAAACACTGTTCTGATACCAAGATCTGTAACGCCCCAAAACCCCAACTTGGAAAATCCTTAGATTTTTAGTGCAATTTTTTTTTAAATATTACGCAAACGAAAAACCATAAGGGAAATCAGTTGGAAATTTTAAGCGAGTTACAGAATGAACAACAAGAAGAAACATTCCTTTACTATTGGTTTACAAAATGAGATGGAAGAAATTATACATCATTCCCCTTTACAAAAAGTCTTCCAAACAAGGGATTTTCCAATACCAATTGTCAAGATCGCAAAGATCTGAAGTGTGGGTTCAATTCTCTGTCGCACATCGATCGTCATCGCACCACTAGCAATCATCATCTACATCCCCATAAAACGGAGTCAGTACTCTTGCGAGTTGGTGAGATAATATCCTCGACTATCCATTTATGAAAAATATAAGCAGTGATAGCATGAAGTGCAAAAACCAACATGGCTATACATAAGTAACTTAGGCATGATGGAACAGTTAGAAACATTTGCAGTAATTAACAAGTGCCACTATAAACAAGAAACAGTAAGCAAAAAGATACATCTTTAGCAACATGATTAGAGATAAGCAGTAAGAACATTATCAAGCGACTAACATGCTTACGTGATTAACATTCAATTGCAACAATGGACACTTCAGTAATTATAACTATGAGCAGAGAAATATGACTTTAATCATAGATTTATCGCAAAGCAGTGAGTGACATCATCATGTAACAAGCATGCATCTAGATTCATAACTTAGTGTACTTAAGCAGTTAATCAATTAAACAGTTAGATAATTAAGCAATTGAGCAAGTGGCAATTTAAGTAATTAACTATGATAGAAACCATCAAACTCATAAGTCAGCTGTTAACGCATTTAGTTTAATTATAATGTCTTGATTATCCCTTCGGGTATGCGAAGGAACCTCGCATTCTGTGAGAAATATAGTTGGTGTCTGTTATTTCAATATATGTGAATATGCAACCAAGCGGTTTATCTTATTTATGCTTATCTAGCAACATTCCCTCCTTCCGAGGTACTTAATCTCATCTGGCCTTGTGCTCTCCGCAGGGCAACACAAACAACATGACAAGGTCACACTCATACATTAACATGCTCTAGCACAAGCCAAGAGGTGCACTTTGCCGGTGAAGGCGACATGAACATTCATCATTTAAGGGTGTATGACATCCTTGAACAAGTGAGCTCGACTCACGAGGTGGGTCCATCGTCCACACAAAAATTGCCATAGAGTTTCGACATTCACTAAGTTTCAAAAGAGAATTATACCCCTACAATGTGCCCCATGACCCCTTTACATTTTCGGGATGAATCAAGTGTTGAGTGTGCATCTTGTGTCCAGTGTGGACAAGCACGAATCTATTTAAGCATTCATCGCTTGCTAAGAAACACCGTTAAATATAAGATACTTGATTTATAAACATGCTCAATTCAACACGTTTTAGTTCAATGATATGATGTGCCAAAGTGCATGTGAAACTATCACATCATCAAACATTCAATCATATATTTTCATGATTCAAAATACATGTACTACATCATTTTAAGCAAGACATATTGTTTTGCACATGCTTCATTAGATAATTTGCAGCGTGGTCAATGACATTGCCTTTTGTCACACATCATAGAATATCAATCCTCATGCTCATAATTTGTTTCAAGCAGTAATTTACATGTTATAGAATATCTGGTATTTGTTTCAATAAAGAGAGCCTCAATCGTATAATTCATTCTAGTGACAAATGATGTGATAACGTACTTCATCTCAATGACATGTATGTGCAAGCACTATAGGTATTTTTCTTTCAAAAGTTGTCAAGCATGCAATATGTCTAGCCCATTTTACACAAACTGCCATACGTATTGAACCCACAAGGGAAGATCAATACCACAGTGGGAGAAGCGCTGCCAAAGAGCACGGAGTTTCACAAACTTTTGCAGCGAACAAAAAGCTAGCACGGAACCCACTACAACAGAAAAATCTATAGCGATAAGGGGGCTGCCACATAGCGCCACCATTGCATGAGGTTGCATCCAACAATATGCTTCTCTATTGCAAAAATATGGGAAGTAAAACGCAGCAACCGGCTTGCTTGTCAAAATCTTTTAAGGATGCTGTCCAGCACAACATCCTAGTGCTGAAATGGATTCTAAACAAGTAGGGAACTAGCAGCCAATGGTGCGCTGCCACGAGGGTCACGCGTGCGGCAGAAATGCCACAGCTAAGTGTGGCCCCATGTGTGCCAAGTGCATAGGAAATCGCAGCTAGCTAATTTTTTCCATGACGTGTGCCGAAAACACAAGGAAATTGCGGCATGCAAGGTGTTGTCTGCAATCACCTCCTGTCACACAATTCCCTACGCAAAAGGTGCAGCCAAGGAAGGCATTAATGACGAATATAGACATCGCACAGGCTGTTGTCAAGCATGTTAACCTGCAGGGGTTTGCAGCGAATGAGGATGCTGCAGTGAGGGTGTTAGGCGTTCAGAGGATCACAACGTGCTCATGCTGCCAAGGACGTGGAAATTTTGCAATTGGAGTCTCAGTAAAAATTTCAGGGTGTCAGCTAACTTAGGGTACCATTTCGCAAGAGGTATGAGGCTGAAGACATGCGACTGGGCAAGCATACTTTATGAATGTATTTAATGTGCATACATACCTACGCAATGACATTCACTAAGGAGATGTGGTGCATAAAGAAAAGGTAAGGTACAGCTGTATGCTGCCCCAGGGTGCAACCCATGAGGCTGTCACAGGAGAAAAAGGAAAGAAAAGGGGTCAAGACTGGTCTTGATCAACCATCAGTCCAGACATGTCATACATGGACCTGCAGCTCTGGATGCAGCCATGGTACGGCCCGTGGGAGTGCTAGCTGCATCGAGACTGCATCCTCCAAGGAACAAGGCACTTGAACCACATGGTGCACCACGTTGGGTTGCCATGGCCACCCAACAGCTGGCCAGTGCAGACAGTTCGGGGTGACTACCACAACAGGGCAGACCCACCACCAATGAACGGTGCCATGGCCTGCACATGACTCAGCCCAGTTGAGTGATGCGCCAGCCATGCAGCAGCTGCCCACTTGCTAGGTCAAACCCGGGATTGGATCGTGTTGCAGCATGTTGCTATAACCTTAGCCAAATGAGTGTCTGGGGGTTAGGACTTTAGCTGGCCCAGTTTTACCCGAACGGAAAGGTGGACGGAAGGGCTGACATAAGGAAGGCATGGGCAATGACTGGTGTGGACAAAACTTGGGTCCAGGCCTGTCATGACCATGGCCATTCAATGCAAAGAAAAGGGCTCAGCTCGGTCCGGACTAGGGTGCGATTGCTGGCATTTGGCTAAAGTTGACTTCCAGAAATCTGGGCATTTAGGCTGCATGCCATACCTAGACCTCGGATGTCACAACTGCCCTCCAACATGATCTGGACAGATCCAAAGTAGCTGACATGACGGGGCAGAACCCGGGGTTGTTTGACACCAGGCCAGTCAATAAATAAAAATGTAACTGAGCATGGGTCATGAAAATGAAGGAGAGAAGGGGCATGGCGTGGCTGCTCTGCTACAGACCAACCCATATACGAAATGGGTTTCTGCTGTAGGGTTATGCATGCCGAAGGGAAGGCGTCCGAACCAGGTGGATTAAATCCACCCTTGCATGAAAAGAAATGCCATGTAGACAACAACTAAAAAGAAAACCCAAATAACAATGTGTGTTTGTGAGTAGCGTGAACAAGGTATCGAAAACATAAAACCCATTGGGGTACCCAAATCCGCCTAGCTCCTGTATGTGCTCAAAGGCATCATGGAGACATGGTTTCATGTTACGAGTCCATGTATTGCAAAAATGGTAGCCGTGAAAATGAAAAACCTCACCTTAGACCCAGTGGAGTGCTCCTATTCGGATGACGGATGAAGCAACAACTCCCCTTTGCTTAGAATGTAGAGGGGAGTTCCAAATTGGTATCCACCCCTACACCAAAGCACAAAGGGAGGAAGAAGGAAGGTGGGCTCATGATTTAGAGAGAGAGAGAGAGCCCAAAAAAAATGCCACTTCATCTTCTCTCTCCTCCTTCACAAAAGTATTTATACTTTAGGGTTTACAATGGAGAGATGAGATTAAAGGTCCAAGATGGACGACTGGGCTTGAATTCATACCCTTCTAGGCAAGGGCAAACTTGAAATACCTCAAGTTTGCCTCCCATGCCCCTTTTAGGCTTCTAGCATTTGAATTTTATTAAAAGTTTTTCAAAAATGCCATAGGGCTGCCACCCCCTATGGCCAATGAGCCTTCATTCTTTGAAAACCCAACACAATATTGCAATTGGGCCACTGCCCAGCTGGTCAAACACTCCCAGCTAGGGCTTCCTCCCGTGGGCTGCGCCCAATGCACCCTAGCTGGGGTCTAGGTTCAAGCTTTCCGAGTTGAGCCCAAACACAAACATAAGTTTTGAAATGCTCTTTCTAAATTTTATTTTAATTCCTACAACACTTAAACATTTCTAAAACCTCATTTGATGTAAGAATATCTATAATATGATAGGTTTAAGCATTTAAATTTTTTTATGTGCAATTCAATTAATTTTATGCATTTTGATTAAAACTTAGGGATTGTGTAATTACGATGAATATATATATATATATATACATTCATTTTAGGGTTTCGTATATATGCACACACACACACACACACACACACACACACACACACACACACATATATATATATATATATATATATATATATATGAATATGTGCACATACATATACATGTATGTATCCCTCAAAAATATATTTAAAGTTCTTTCATGAATTGAATTTTTCTCAGAAAATTCACGGGTCTTACATGTAGTATAGTGTTATTTCATAGTTTGTTTAGTGTTTTGTGATTTTCCTTTAAATTAACCTTTGATTTTCTTATAGTTTCCTTTCATGTTTTTGTGTTTTGTGTTTTTATTTTTACAAGAAAGTGTTCAAACGTGCATTGAGCCTTCAAAAATACCCTAAAAGAGCCTTTTGAAGTCCCCAAAAGGTTTCCTCAAAAGGCCCTCCAGGCCCCTCAGAGCCCTAATGGAGCATATCAAATGAAAACCAATAATGAAGGAAGAGACAAGAAGCTCAAGCATTGAAGACCTTTTCTTTTCTTTTTAACTTAGGCTTTTTTTTTTATTTTAATTAATTTGGGTTTGTAATAAGACACTTATTATTTTTAAGCCCTTCGTAGAGGGCCGCACTCTGAGTTTATTTATTTATTTAATTTTTTTATTTTTCAAGGCAATAAAGAGTAACTTAGTTATTTATGGAATACAAAGTATTTTTCTCGTTCCCTGAGATCAACTCAGACTCCACCACTAGTGCAAGCCGGTTTTTATTATTTGATACATGGTTTGTGCAAATGTTTTTATTGAAAATATATTTTTAAATGCTTTATTGAAAAAGTTGTATCAAATTTTTGGCACCATTGCTTAGGGACGACGATTAAAATACTAGTATTCACTTTATTGTCATTGTGTGTTCTTATTTGCTTAGGTTGCTAGTTTTTTTTCTGTTCTTTGCTTAGGATTGCTAGTTTCTTTCCCTATTTAATTGTTTAGGATTGCTAGTTTCTTTCAGTACTTAGGATCTAAAACCTCATGTTTGCAAACCCTAGATGCCAGCTTACCTTTCTTGCATGACCCACCTATTAGGCTTCCCCTAGGAGGTGACTGTGCACAATTGGTACCATGCTCTTAGTTTATTTTTGGAAGATATCTGTTGGGTGCATGTGTATGGTGGTGTGTTTACTGATTTTTAGTTTTCTTTTTCTTTACCTGCTTTATGGTTTGGCCGTTCTACACGTTAGGTAGATAGAAAACTAGTTTCTTAGGACGGTTGTTGCACCGATCTACCCTCAGATGCGTGCAAGGGTGACACTCGCTTGACCCCGAGCATGTGGAGACTTTAGAGGACCCCAAGTCCCTCGTTAGAAGAGCCCGCAAACCCGACCCCATTGTTGAGGATCAGCAATTGACCTGACTTCTCAGAGAGTACTTCATTCCCAATGTTTACACTCCTGCCTTCTGCATCACGAGACCTGATGTAGGAGCCAATCATTTTGAAATCAAGGTCAGTGTCATTCAAATGCTACCCTCTTTTTATAGCCTTAGCAATGAAGACCCCTATTGCCATCTTAATGAATTCCTCGAGATCTACTCTATAGTGCGGATCAATAATTTTGAGGATGACACGTTAAGGTTAACGTTATTTCTTTTTTCCCTCAAAGACAAAGTCAAGCACTGGCTGAAGGCTCTAAATACAATTCATATTACCACTTGAAAATACATGCAAAGCGAGTTCCTCAAGAAATACTTTCTGATTGGTAAGATGAACCAATATCGAAAAGCCATCACCAGCTTTACACAAATTGAGGGAGAAATGTTTTATAAGATGTGGGAGAGGATGAAAGATCTTCTCTGAAAGTGTCCCCACCACCAGGTGCCACGTTGACAACTGGTGCAATATTTTTATGATGGGTTGAACAAGAAGAATTGTCAAATGGTTGATGCTGCCTATGGGGACACTTTCATGCTGAAGAGTGAGGATGAGGCACCACACTTCAGCCTCACGATCGGAGAGGGCTACACTTACCCCTGTTGAAGCCAAGAAGATTGGTATTTTTGAATTAGGGACAAACCTTGAGTTGCATAACAAGGTCGACCTGCTGACCCAGAAATTGGATCAATTGTTGTTGAATCCCTCTCTAGTTATGCAGGTGTGTGCGTTGTGTGCTAGTCTAGCACACCAGGTCTTTCACTGCCCCGTGGCACCATAGTATCCTGACTTTGTCCAAAAGTAAGCTCAGATGGCATAAGGTTTTGCTCAGCCCGCACCCAACCCATTTTTCAACACTTATAATCCGGGTTTGCGTAACCATTCAAATTTCTCATGGAGAAATTCACAAGCCCAACCCTCCATCCCTTCCCAAAACCAACATAGGCAAGGCGATTATGTGCCTAGTTTTCAGAGATACAGCTACCCCCCAGCTCATCTTCCTATAGTCAGCCTCTATCACAAGAGCCTGCTTCTAGCCAGTCTTTTGAGGACAAGATGTTGCAGGTGGTCGTCTTTTTGTAAAAGTCTTTTTAAAACATTATTTTTATCGAAGTATCATTTGAAAAATCGCCTACCAATTAATAATACCGATCTTTCACGGAAGTGGTGAGTTCGGATCGATCCACAGGAAATGGGATATACTCAATTAAAACTAAAATTTGCACTTTATTGATATTGAACTTGTTCAATTACAAAGAATAATACAATGAAACTCAAATTGAACAAGTTAAAACAGAAACTACGCCCACAAATGCAAGGACATTTTCATCATTTCACTGATGCGACAATCGACCACTTGGATGAGATGCTCTTAACTTGCAACTTAATATCACCTGCACGACATGAAAGCAAAGTTAGTAAAACTACGTAAACACTTAAAACAATTATGTTTACTTTAATTTCTAAAATTAACTACTAATCTGATTCGTACGTAAAACAAGAAATAACCGGAGTTAATTTGCTAAGCTAAATATCCTAACACTAAAATTACTCTGGACTAATACTAGAATTCTAATACAACACTTAAAAATGAAATTAAAAACTATGAAAAATGTAAAATGACTATTTTGCCCCCGTGCTACATGAAACCCTAATTTCTGATAGGCGGTCGGAAAATGAGTCGTAGATGGCCCAAACAGAGTCTGATTGGAGTGATTTTTGTTGCGTTGAATTTCTGACAGAATCATAAATTCAGTGAAGCTTTTGGATCCTAAATATCACTTCGAGAGCTCCATATATAGGCATCACAAATTCAGTGGGAAGTGTAAAATATACCTATCTAGAAATATCAAAATCGCAAAGCTCAAAACTATGAAAAAATAAACCCTAAGATACTAATTATCGAACTAATACATGTACATATTGATTCTAAACCTAATTATACTCATAATCTACAGAAAATGGTAATATCACAACGGAGCCTCTTCTCACAAATCGGCGAATCCGGCTAGATACGCGGTTCTAGCTGGTTTTGTCATAAGAGTCGAAAATCGATGCGACGAAGATATATAACTTAAACACAAGCTATTTAAACCTAACTACACCCGAAATTAGACTAAATGCTAACTAAACAAAACCTAAAGCATGCTGGAAATAAGTCATTTAACAGCTACTTCTTAATCCCTACTCGGTTACACCAATTGGAACCTAACTAGAATGTGACTATGCCAAGCAATATTAACGAAAAGATATGCTAACACACAACTTGAAATTCAACTAAATTGCGCTATCCTACGTAATCTAACTCAGCCAGTACAGATATACTACCCAAAACAGAAACTAACTACTTACCTATTTCATGAAATTCGCCTAAACCGAGTAGACATAATCCAATCGGTTCTAGGTCTTTGAACTAATCAAATCCTAAAAGCAATATTAATCAATTAAAAATGACTAGACTAAGCTTATCTAAACTAATTAGTGCAGCATCCACTAACTAACCATAACCTAAACACTGTTGTAACGGTATCTAACAGAAAATTGAAAACCTCTATCAACTATACAATGCTAACATCAATTAACATGGTAATGAACCCAAGTAATGCTAACTAGAGAACTAAACTAATTTGTAAGCATAACACAAAAAATATCACACAATTACTACTGACTTAACTAACAACTTAGAAGCGAGCTAATAGGCATCCAATACTTAAAACAGAAAATCGACAAGATCTACACTATTTGCACTTTGCCTAAATCGAGAAGAGGAAATCTACTCGATTGTTGGCATAGAACTCATCACTCAAATCAAGCATAAATTGAAATGCCAAAACAGTAAATACTGAAAGCAACCAATCTAATCAACAACTAACACACTTTATGCTAAACTAACTAGTCATAGTTCTTAAAAATAAAAAACACTCCAGCCGGCTAGAAGCACTCTAGCCGGTTTGAGTACAAATGAGGAATACACTTAATTGAACAATAAAATGACAAAAATATGAAATCAACTAAAACTAATATCTCTAAGAACGAACTACCTCATACGAACTCTTCATCAACCAATCAATCTACTGCTAAACACTACAATCAACAGCTATACCTCTACTCTTAAGCAAAACACACAGATCGGGTAGAAGCACTCTACCCGATCTTGCCATTTGGGGCAAGTCGACATTTATAATGAAAGACAGAAAAATCTAAACAAAGGCAGGATGGCTGCCGAGATTCAAACTACTTAAAATGCATCTAATAACCAGAACTCTATCTACTAATGCATTAACAATAACCAACTAGAGTATTTCATCATTCAAATGCTCAAAAACGGAAATGCTACTAAACAAAACACAATAGACTATCTATGGTGTTGTTTGACACACCACTACACACTAAGGTCAAAACACACCAAAAATGCAGCAGACAACAGAAAATGAACACAATCACATAGGGTTTTACACTAAAAGAGAAGAAGATGAGAAAATGAACCTCGTGAGGCTGTTCGACAAGGGGTGAGGTAGAGAAGAAGTATAATAAACCTGTTGAGCTTGCGAGGCTAATATGAATGGTTCATATGTTCCAAACCTTGATTTATGATTCACCTCCACAATGCCTGAAGCTTTGTCGAGTCATGTTGCAGTTGGATCAAACCAATGACACTTGAATAAAGTTACCCTATTATTTATGCCTAAGTAAGTCAACTTCATTATTTCCTCTATAACACTGTAGTAATCATGTTCATTTTCACCGTAGCTGCTACCCTTGACACACACGCCACTATTCATCGTTGATTTGTTTATACCGTAATCTTTTGTATGGAATCAATAACCATTTACGATGTACCCGTTGTAGCATTGTACAACTTTTGTCGGACCATTTTCTAAATCACATATTCCTTGATCTTTAACATCACCATGGCGGACCTATGCACAAACATAAACAATGATTGTGATCACGACCAATTAAGCAATTTAGTGTTGTTTACAAGTACAAAATTTATGTTAGCGTCTTTACCAACTATTTCAACCACTCCACAAACTTAGTTTTATGTTCTTTTTGTACTTCTGCATCAGTGAGATGTGAAACTTCTCTTTAGTTAAAGAACTGCAGACAAGATAGTGTGACTCTCGCAATTGTTCCAAAGTGGCTCATCAACATCTCTAAGTAAATCATAAAATCTACTAGCTGCATCGTTTGGTGGTTCTTCATCTACGGCAGTTCTTACATCACTAGGACTTATAGCAGAACCTAGTTTTGTTCCTGCAATATCAAATATCAAATTCATATATGAATTATCGTGCACCACATTCATCCGTGCATCAAAATTGTTTCTAAATTCTTCTCCATGAAACGTCCAATTCTGATAATCACTCACAAAACCCTTCCTGTATAGGTGATGTCTAACGCCATGAGGTTCTACAAATCGATCATTCTTACAAATCTTGCAGGGACACCTAATCTGACCTGTGGGATCCACTGTACTGACACTAGCCGTTGCAAATTTAATAAAACTTTCAACACCATATATATATTCATGCAATAACTTATTGTTTACTATCCTACGGTACATCCATTCACGGTTTGCAGTCATTTTCTTATGATGTTACGAATAATAACCTAACCAATTAAAAGAGAACCATCAGAATGCTATGATGAAGAAAATATCAAATGTATCATGCAATATATGATGTCATACAATAGCAAGAATTATGATGCATGTATTGATAATTTAATATTTTCATGTGCAAACTATTAATGACACGATACAATCATTTGAAGCATGCTTTCATTATACAATTTCACATGGAAGCCATAATCAAATTGAAAGTAATTACATGCAAGCATGGATACAATTACATCAAACATTGCAATACATCATAATCATTTATATCAAACAAATGACAAACATGTACATGCAGCAAACACACTTCAATATTCCACTAACTACTACAATGCCTAGCATGGACTCCGTACTCCAAAAATAAGAACACTTTCATATTCATACATTAAAATCATGCTCAGCATGATCTCCGAACTCCAACAAAGCAACCCTAAATATCAACAACTAAGTGAGTGTGTGAACAATAAAGTGTTACATCTAATAAATTAAATAACATGTGATATGTTTGCATCACTTACTCACCACGAGTATTTACCCGATTTGCATTGTTTTTGTCACTTACTTACCATGAGTGATTGAGCACAAGTTGGTTCCGTTGAGAAATCTGCACAAAAAAATACTGTTTTAAAATAAAGTCACCACAAAAAAAAACCAAGCCTGTTCCGGCAGGGGTTCGACCCCTGCTGTCCCGACAGAGGGTCGACTCCTTGCTATCCCGGCAGGGGGTCGACTCCCCTGCTGTTCCGGCAGGGGGTCGACCCTCTGTCTTTCCGACAGTGAGTCGACCCCCTGCCGAAAAATGCAGGGAGGGGGGGGCGGGGGGGGGGGGGGGGTCTCGTTTACCTGTCTCCGGGCGGCGGGACCTGCGGACGGTGGGGCTGGCGAACGGCGAGAGTGGGAGCAACAAAAGAAGAAAAGGAAAAGAGCTCTGGGATTAGGGTTATACGACAATTCGCGACGGCTTAGCGACGAATTAATTCCAACGCTAAGCCATCATAAATCAAATTTACCAACATAGCAACAAAATATATTCTATCTCCAATTCTGTCGCTAATTAGCGACGAAAAATCCTTCGTCGCAAACGACATTGCTAGATGTTGCGTCCGTTATGACAAAATACTATGTCACAAAATCCGTCGCTAATTAGCGACGGATTTTGTGACGGGATATCTTCCGTCGCTTTTTTCGTAAATTGCATTGATTATAGCGATGGATGTTTTTCGCTCGTTAATCTATCGCTAATTAGTGACAGAAGTATTCTGTCGCTAACAACCTATTTTCTTGTAGTGCATGGCAGACCTACAAGCATAAACAATGACTATGATCATGACTAATTAAGTAACTTATTGTTGTTTACATAGAAAGAATGCATGTCATCATCCTTACCAACTCTTTCAACCATGCCACAAACTTATTTTTACGTTCTTTCTGTACTTATGAATCAGTGAGATGTGAAAGTTCTCTTCGTAACTCCAGATCAAATCGCTTGTACTTAATAAATATTTATATTACCGAACTATGTACGCAAGTATAGAACTTAGTGTTACATTTTAAGTATACTTACTCCATGTAGGAGTCGATCGTTGAGCAATTAAAAAAGATATAGATTTGTGTTGTGTCTTGCTCTCGATCTTCCAAGAGTCTTGGCCGGCAACTACCAAAGGCATGCCCAAGTGGTTGAAATATCGATAGTTTGTTAGCTACAGTAAATTGTTTTCCATCATCATTATGAGGTGGGCAAGTGTAACATATTGAAATGTGAGGTTCAAAGTATATAGCTGAAAATTTTGAAATCTCTTCTAAAGTGTATGCCTCACAAATAGAACCCTCCACTTTTGCTTTATTTTTAACTTTTTTTTTAAGGTCAAACATGCATTTGTCAACAATATATATCTCGTAATACAATAATTTCCCAATAGCATTAAAGAGAAAAATATAAAAAAAAATACCTTTCAAATGGGTACATCCACCGATATTATATAAGATCACCAACGCTAAGTTCATATGGCAAATGTATGATCACATGTTCCATAACATCGAAAAATGTTGGCGAAAATATCTTCTCTAGCTGACAAATAATAGTGATGACAAAATCCTTGAGATTTTTTATCTCAGTTACTACAACTTTCGATAAGCACAATGTTCTAAAAAATCTACTCAACTCGGATAATACCCCCCATATAGGTTTGTCTAACATATCATGGAATGCTAGGAGAATCAACCATTGCATAATGATATGACAATCGTGGCTCTTTAACCCATATAATTGTCTTTCGTCTATCTTCACAGCCCAAGCAATGTTAGAGACATATCCATCTGAAAAACTCAATTATCTTAACCATTGACATACCTGATTTACTTGATCTGGTTTAAGAACGTACCTTGCCTTTGGTTTTAATACTTTGTCATTATACTCTTTGAGTTCCAATTCTAGTCTTTTACAAATTACTTTTAAATCCATACGGGCTTTCGGATTATCCTTTATTTTCTCTTTGATATTCATTATCGTATTGAACACATTATCAAACACATTTTTTTTCACATGCATCGCATCCAAATTATGTCGTATCAATAAGGTCGGCCAATATGGTAGTTCCTAAAATATAGATTTCTTTGTCTAATCGTGATCCTTCCCAAATCTAAGGAAGGGTGTTGGACTACGGGCATCTGTCAGTCTATATGGAAAGTATAATAATCGGCTTAAAATCTCTATGCCAGAAAACCTTGTAGGTGAACCTTCTATTTCAGTTGTGCCTGCTCGGAATACATTCCTTTGTTGTTAGAACAGATGGTCACTGGGTAAAAATTGATGATGACAATCAAACCAGCACGGCTTCCTTTCATGCGTCAATCTAAAAGATTTTGTATCCTCCATGCAGTACGGACATGTCAACCTCCCATGTGTGCTCCAACCAGATCACATATCATATGCAGGGAAGTCACTAATTGTCCATAGAACAACAACCTTCATATTGAAGTTTTGTTTCTTGTGGGCATCGTACGTGAGAACACCGTTATCCCACAATATTTTCAGTTCATCAATCAATGTCCTTAAATATACATCAATATTTTGGCTCTGAGAGGTCAGACTAGGGATCAATAGAGACAAGAAAAATTTTTGATGCTTCATACACAAGCTTGAAGGAAAGTTGTATGGGGTGAAAAATACTGGCCAACACGAGTATGGAGTTGATCTACCCCCAAATGGATTAAATTCATCTGTACATAAACCTAGCCTAACATTTCTCACTTCCATTGCAAAGGTCTGATGAGTATGATCAAAGTGCTTCCAAGCTACCACATCAACAGGATGCGTGATCTTGTCTTCATCATGTCGAACTTTATTTGCACGTTATCTCATATGTTTAGCTATCCTCGAAAACATATACAATCGTTGCAATCTAGGGGTGAGAGAAAAATAGTGGAGTGACTTGTATGACACTTCTTTTGACCTCATGCTACCATTGTCTCTTGTCTTTGGCTTGAACCGATGATGCCCACAAGGCGAACATGATCTGCTATTTTCTTGATCTTTGAAATAAAACATACAGTGATTTGGACAAGCATCTATCTTTTGATACTTCATACCTAAAGCGTTGACCATAACCTTCGCATGATATAAATTTTGTGGCAATTTCTCATCTTTGGGCAACATACTCTTCACAATAGAGCACAGACGGTCAAAACATGATTGACTCAAATTATACTTGGACTTCAAATTCATTAGTTGAAGAACTGCAAATAAGATAGTGTGACTCTCGCAACCATTCCAAAGTGGCTCATCAACATCTCTAAGTAAATCATAAAATTTACTAGTTGCATCGTTTGTTGCTTCTTCCTCTATCCTAGTTGGTACATCACAAGGACCCATAGCAGAACCCAGTTCTGGTTCTGCGGTATCAAATATCAAATTCACATATAGATTATCGTGCACCACATTCATCTGTGCGACAAAATTGTTCCAAAATTCTTTACCATGAAGCGTCCAATTCTGATAATCACTCACAAGGCCCTTCTTATATAGGTGATGTCTAATGCCATGAGGTTCTACAAATTGATTGTTTTTACATATCATGCAGAGGCACCTGATCCAATCTGTGGGATCCACTGTACTAACACTTGACATTGCAAATTCAATAAAATTGTTAGCACCATCCATATATTCAAGTGATACCTCATTGTCAACTATCCTACGGTACATCCATTCACGGTTTGCAGTCGTTTTGGGTGACGAATGTTATAGATACTATCATAACCAGTTAAAAGAGAATCATAAGAATGCTATAATGAAAAATATGTATAATTTATCATGCATTCATGGTGGATGTAATGATTTGATATATATATATATATATATCATTTAATCACAAGAACTATGATGCATGCATTGTTAACTTAATATTTTCATGTGCAAAACCATTCATTTGAAGTATATTTGAAGCATTGATAACTTATCATTTATTTTTGTATGGAAACACATTCATAACACAATACATTCATTTGAAGCATGTTTTCATGATATAATTTTACATGGAAGGCATAATTAAATTGAAAATAACTTCATGCAAGCATGGATACAGTCACATCAAACATTACAATATATTCAAATCATTCATATCAAAACAATGTCAAACATATATCTGCAGCAAATACACTCCAATATCTCGCTAACTACTAGCATGGAATCCGAACTCTAAAAATAAGAACATTTCTATTTTCATACATTAAAATCATGCTCAACATGATCTCTGAACTCTATCAAAGCAGTTTTGGATATCCACAACTAAATGAGTGTGTGAATAGAAAAGTGTTGCATCTAAGAAAATAAATAACATGTGATGCGCTTGCATCACTTACTCACCACGGGTATTTACCCAATTTGCATGCTATTGCCTTTGCATTTTTTTCTTATTTCTTTTTGCATTGCATTTTTAACCGCATGCGATGCTTAGCACTAAGCATCGAGCAATTAACTTAACTACGCACCTGCAAAGCACATTTATATACGATCGCGGGTCGACTGCGGAGCGAGGCTATTGAAACAGGAGGACAACAAGGTCACCGACGTGGGTCAGTTGCCAGGCCGAGCCTGGCCCCAACCTCGACTGAAAGGGAGGTGGGCTCGGCTACCTGGTCGAGCCCGAGCCCATTGAAACAGAGAGAGAGAGCAGGGAATGCCCAAAGGAGAGGGGGAGTGGCGGCATGGGGCAACCTGTCAGACCCTTTTCACAAACAAAAAGAGGGGGGAAGGCACGACAAGGGAACTATCGACCTCCCATCGGCCCTCCGATAACCAACAAAAGGGGGAGAGTGTCGCAAGGGCCACCGGCCCCCTGCCGGCTATCCTGCAAACCACAATAGAGAGAGGGAGACGACCAAGGGGGGGGGGGGGGGTGTCGGCCACCTGCCAACCCTCCGACGGGCACAGAGGGAGCGGGAGGGCGTGACAGGGGTTGTCGACCTCTTGTCGTCCTCTCAGCGACATAACAGAGGAAGCGGAAGGGCACGGGAGGGGTCGTTGGCCCCCTGTCGACATCCCAGCAACATAACAGAGGGAGAGGCAGGGCACCGTCAGCCTCCTGCCAACCTCCCGATGAGCCCAAAGAGATAGGGGAGTGAGGGAGGGTGCGACAGGAGCCATGGGCCTTCTGTCTGCCTCCTGGTGAGCCAACAAAAAAGGGGGGGGGGGGGGAGAGGGAGGGAACGACAGGGGCCATCGGCCTCCCGTCGAGACAACTGAGAGAGGGGGGGGGAAAGAACCAGAAGACGGGGGAGAGGAGGAGAAGGGAGACGCGCGGCAGGGGGGCGATGACATCCTGTCGGCCTTCCGGCAATAGAAGAAGAAGAAGAGAAGAGGGGAAAGAGTGTACCTGGGAGGGGATGGGTGTCGGTCAGTGTGGCCGGAGAGGGAGGCGGTCGCTGGAAGGGGGAGAAAGGAAGGGAGAACATCGCCAGAGAGGGAGGCGGTCGCCGGAAGGGGTAGAAGGGAGGGCGAGCAACGGGGTGAGAGAAAGGGATGAATGAAACAGAAAAGGAAAAGAAAGGGGGCTCGGCTCGCATTAGGGTTTTACGAAAAATTTAGCGACGACCAAATATCATCGCAAATTTACGATGAAGTAGCGACGAAAAAACAGTGTTGCTCATTCGTAGCAAAGTAACGATGGAGTGTGAGACAGAATTCTTCCGTTGCAAATTTGCAACAGAATTTTTTTTTTCGCAAATTTTGTAACTAATTCTAATTTTAGGAACGGATAGTTTTCTCTCGCTAATCCATCGCAACTTGCGATGAATTATTTTCATCGCAAATTTTTGTCACTAAATAATTTTTATAGTGACAAGAGAATGATAAAATCTATGAATTATCATCCACTGTCTCCTCGACCTCACCACCTTCTTCTTCACTGTCATATATATATATATATATATATATATATATATATATATATATATATATATATATATATATATATATATATATATATAGGTTCAGAGCCTTATCCGCGCCGCCAAACATCATCACGTCTGTAATAAAGACCCTATTTCTGACACTCGGTCATGCAATTGCGTAACACCCTTTGGACATTTACATTAGGGTGATGGAAGAGCCAACTGGTAGGATTAGCCCAAAAAAATGTTGATCCTGCATTTGGGCAATTTTAAGTATTGCGCCGGACGGAAGAGCCAACTAGCCGGATTAGCCCAAAAAAATGTTGATCCTGCATTTGGGCAATTTTGAAGTATTGCTCCGGACGGAAGTGCCACCTAGTAGAGGATTAGCCCAAAAAAAAATCGGGAACTCCAAATGGAGCTGATGGACCTGGTAGGGTCTGAGGTTGTGACCAGCGAATTCCCCATGGCTATTGTCTGAAATTGATTTGCTTGGTTAAGTCTTGTGGGCGTCTGGTGGCTTCCATCGTCAAAAGCACGCATTGAAATCGCTCGTCAATCTTCCCATTGAGCTTATCCATTTGATCGTTCATGGCAACTAAATGTCAATCACCAACTGCCAAGCGTTCCCCCCCCCCCACCTGTCACACACAAGATTCCATGTCCGCGCCCACCGATTCTTATGCCCTCATCATCTTTCATGTTTTGGGGTCGCGGTTTGCCACCTTCACACACCCTCACCCCACCTTTAGTGGAAAGAGGTTGGTTTTCATGGGATATGGCAGATTTGTTATTTTAATTACAACTAAGTGTATAATCTGTATAAAATGGGCATGTTTGGGATTCATTGTTGTTGCAGGGGTATTGCTATCTTTTAGTAAAAACAGCTGTTGTGCGCACGTTAACCCGTTAACACGTTAACCCTGTTGATTTTGTTTATTATTAATTTTTGTTTAAAAAAAATTGTTTTACCTGTAGAATATATTTTACGTATACAATTTTTTAGAAACCATGCTCAAGGTGAGATATTTTTGGAGAAAAGATCATGGTTTCATGTTGAACTCATGTTTTGTGAACTTGTTTAAGCCTGATGTTCTGCTTACCTGATTTAAGATTGAGGGATATTGGGGAAATTCATGTTTAGAGGTTGGTATATGGATTTATAAAAGGGAAATCAACTTTAGAATGTCATGCTATGTTTTGACCTGAAAAGTAAGTATGCTCTATGTATGTTCAGTTGAAATGCCTAAGTATGACTGATTTCTTTTAAAAATCTATTTTATTGCTTTAAAAATTTGTGTAGAAAACATGTATTTTAATGTGTACTTGTCTTCTAAATTATTGTTTTTATGTATGGTGTCTCAAATTTTTTTGTAGAAAACTTGTATTCTAATGTGTACATGTTTTCTAAATTGTTGTTTCAACATTTCTGTGTAGAAAACTTGTATTTTAATATGTACATTGTCTTCTAAATTGTTGTTTCTTTTATGAATGTTGTCTCAAAATTTGTGTAAAAATTCTGTTTTCTCATTAGATGTGGAGTGTAATTTCATAATTCTAGGATAACTGCCTTTCTAAATTCTAAGTGGTTGATTGAGAAATTGATGAATTAGGTTTGTTGCCTTAGATTATTATGTACTTCTAAATTTGAGTTCTGATTCTGTTGTGATTGATTATGCTTTGATGGCTGCTAGAATGTGGCATTTGAGCGGAGATTCTGTCTTGATGAGTTGGTAGGTTTGGTTAATTATTTTTATGGGTTTTCATTTAGTTTGGTGCCCGGTATTTGTTGATTGGGTTCTTGGTTTGGGCACAGATTACTTTAATTCTTAACCTGGTAATGGGATTATATTGCAAATATGGCAATACATTGGAGAAAATGCTTAAAGCATGATTAAGAACAAGTGTAGCTTATTGTATGTTTGGGTGTTGACTCAAGGTATGGAGAGGGAATTCAGACACATTGCATAATGCATAAAGAATTAATATTTAAAAACTAATTATTGGTTTGAGCTCGCCAAAGTATATGGTTAGAGCTAGCTTGTCAAGTATGGATGAACACAAGTACCAAACCCCATAAAATTTTTGGATGATTGAGAGAGCTCCCGTCTTGTGGATAAGTGGGATCCACCCCCACCATGGTGTATTAGAAAATAAGGACTCCAATACTCGAGGCAGAGGTAGAGCTGCTGCTATGCCTTTTCGTAGTGCACTATGTTGTCCTGCTAGGAGGAGTGGCATGCGAGTGTTATAGTGTTTCCTAAGATTAAAACACAATTAAAAAATTAAAATAAACACTCATAGGCAAGTCGTGGTGTCCATGATTGCCTGAGAACACTTCAAAAATTTGTACTATTAACTACAACATATGGCCGTAGTTAATGCTAAAAAAAGCTATAGTAAATAAAATTTAACTACAGTGAACGATCGTAGTGGATAATACTGTATCTAATAACCATTAACTATGACCGAGCCATAACGATTATAGCTATAGTAAATGAGCATAACATTAACTACAGTTGATAGTCATAGCAAATGAAGATACTGACCCGATAACGACGAACTATTAACTACGGCAAAAGACTATAGTCAATGATGACTATTAAATATGGCTAAGAATCGTAGTTAATGAGAGTAGTCAATGATGAATATTAATTATGTCCATCATCGTAGTTAATGGCATTTTTTTTACATGCGCAATTGAAATATCTAAGACTAATTCACATTGAATGCATACATGACATGTAAATTACCATAACATGGTCTAAACTACCAATTCAAATATGTGAAAAAAATATGAACATTGTAAAAAATGTTAAACTATAAAAAATACACAGCAGTAAAGGCATAATACTTAACATGTTTTATGGGTTAAAAATTTTGGGGCTTTACAATAATGAATTTTTTATGTTTTTATATTAAAAATTACAAATCCTTTTCTTTTACATACATATGTCAAAGGGTCACTCCATATCAGGTTCCATCTTTGATGACTTGATACTATGTCTAATTGGACACTAAAAATCAGATCCTATTCATACCTGATAAAATAATGAATTTTTAAGTTGGCATATTAAAAATTGCAAAACTAAATCAAAACTTGGGTGGCATTAGGGTTTGGTATGATATTTTATAAGCCATACTCAGGTACATATACTAAAGGAGACACTATGGTACCTACTCGGATTGTTATTTGGACTATTTTATTATGAAACTAGAATTTGACCAATTGACACTGGTTCAAACTTGATCCAAATCCAAATGAATAATACAAGTTAAGAAGAATAAATCATATCCAAATGCTTATTAGGAACTTAATGACATGATCCCAACCTAGAAAATGTATAGCTAATTATAATGAACGTGTGGACCATTACTTGGGCGTAAGGCTGGGCACTCTGAGTACTTGCCAACTATGGGCCAAAAATATTTGTCATGTGGGGTCCAATCATCAACAATGCATATCATAATTGGCCAATCACATGTCAGCATTGGAGTAATCTTTATTACCAATGAATGCAAATGTCATGGGCTAAAAGCAAAGGCTCCCATGATGTGCCAAAGTGTACCCCAACATCAGAGTAGCCTTTTAAACACACATCAAAAATTGAGCTAAACATCGCTCGTCAAGCGCACGGGTGCAATAGCACAAACACGCGTGCACACAATCACATAAGAAGAGTGGGGAGGCAAGAGAGCATAGAAGAAGACAAAAAAGCAAAGACTTTTATTAGTAAGTTAACGAGTATAGAGGGACCCCAAAATCACCTTGTACTTAGGGGTTCTTACGCCAAAGACCATTACATACACTACAAGAAAGCAAAAGAGGTAACTACATCAAGCAACAAAAGCAAAAAACATAGTAGTTTGAAACACTCTCCCCCACCTAAGTTGGCACTATCCTCGATGATAATCATGAGTGGTACTCCTCCACAAGTTGACGGTGCTTCTACATGTTGATTGCTTTCTTCCAAATAGCTTCACTCTTTGGTAGACATTTTCACTGCACCAGGTACTTCTTCACCTCATCAAGATAATTATTGAAGTGGTTGAGGATGACTTCCGGTTCTCTACCTGGGATGTTGGTTGTTGAAGGCATGCGTTGCAGGATCGGAGCATGCTGAGATGTGCTTCACTGTGGATCTCTTTCATTTTCATGGAATGACTTCAGGTTGAACACATAAAAGACTGGATGCACCTGAAAGTCTTTTGGCAAATCCAACTTATAAGCCAAATTCCCAACCTGCCTCCTGATGGTGAATGGGTCATCATATTTATGAATGAGGTCTCGGTGGTGACCCCGAAAGATAGTAGTGCACTTGGGGTAGAACTTCACCAACACCTTGTCTTCAACGTTGAACTCTGCAGGTCGATACTTCTCATCTGCCCATTTCTTCATGCGTTTTGCAGCCTTGTTCAGATATACCTTCACCAACTCCGCCTAGTCCTAACAGTTTTTGACAAACTAGTATGTGTATGACGCTTTTCCACGTCCATGTGCAGGAAGAGAATGAGGAGTTTATAGTTGTTGCCTCGTTGCAATTTCAATCAAACTATGACCAGATGACTCACTCTTCTTGAGGTTATAGAAAAATTGGGCAACATCAAGCAAGTCCACCAAATCCCTCTGGTTAGCACTTATAAAGTGTCAAAGATACTCCTCGAGGATGACATTCATTTGCTTCGTCTGCCCATCAGTTTAGGGATGAAAGTTGGTGTTAAAATATAAATTTGTCCCCAGCAATAAGAATACCTCACACCAGAACTTCTCAATGAAACAAGCATCTCGATCATTGACAATGCTCTCTGGGATTCTCCAATATTTTACCATATTTTGCACTAACAACTTTGCAATGTCTACAACTGAGCAGGTAGCAGGAGCAAACATAAAGATAGCATACTTTGAGAACCTCTACACAACCACAAGAATTAAACTGCAACCCTGTGCCTTTGACACACTAGCAATAAAGTCTATGGTAATGAACTCCCATGGATAGCTCGGCATAGACAATGGCTCCAACAATCCTCCTGGTCTCCAGTTCACATTTTTGTTTGTCTGGCAAATCAAGCAGGTCTGCACATAGGCCTTTATGCCATCCTACATCTGCAACCAATAGTATGCACGCTCCAACAATGTTAACGTCTTCTATTACCCTGGGTAACCAGTCCAACGTGTGTCATGGCACTCCTACATCAAGCACCTTCACAGAGTTTTCGACCGCGGGATATACAGATGATCTTCAATGGTGCAGAGTAGATCATCTTTAAACTAGAATCTTTGGGTCTTTCCTAACTTTGCCAACGTGATAATTTGTTGGGCTATCAGACCATTCTTCCATCCTTCTCTAACCTACTTGAGAATATCACTTGTCAGTTAGTTGATGTTACCTTCCTCTTCGTACAATGTTGCATGTTTCGCCTTTCGACTTAAGGCATCTAAAACGACATTGGTCCTGTCAGGCTTATACTCAAGGACCATGTCAAATTCTGCAAGAAATTTCTGCTAATGAGTTTGCTTTGAACTCAGTTTCTTCTGAGTCTGAAAGTAACTTGTTGTCACGTTGTTAGTGCACACAACGAACTGCAACACCAGAAGATAGTGTCTCTACACACTGAGGCAATGCATGATAGCCAACATTTACCACTCATGCACCATGTAGCGTCGCTCAACATCCTTTATCTTGCTGCTTTCAAAGGCAATGAAATGTTCTTCTTGCAATAACACCCCTCCAATCACAAAGTCAGATGCATCGGTTTGCACTTCGAACGGCTTGTGGCAGTCAAGCAACTTCAACATAGGCTCTTTAGTCAACATGTTTTTTATCTTTTTAAAAGTTTCTTGACAAGAATCAAACCATACTCGTAGCCTATCATTCTTCAATAGATTAGTGAGCGTGGTGGCGATTAAAGAATATCCTTGAATAAATCATCAATAATAATTGGTAAGCCCCAAGAAATAATGCAACTCTGGGACCTTGGCAGGTGGCTCCCATTTTTTAATTGCCCTGACCTTTTGGTGATTCATCCTCTACATGCCTTCTCCCATAATGTGACAAAGAAAATGCACTTCCATCTGGCCGAATAAGCACTTTTTTTAATTCGTGTACCACTCATTATCCTTCAGAGTTTGGAATACAATGTGAAGGTGTTGAACATGCTCCTCCATAGATTTGATATACACCACTATGTCGTCTAGGTAAACCATGATGAACTTGTCAAGATATGGGTAAAATAACTTATTCATCAATATAGAGAAGGTTGTGGGCGGATTCATCAAGTTGAATGGCATAACAAGGAACTCAAATGACTCATACCGAGTCATGCAGGTGGTCTTGGCTTTATCCCCTTTGGCAATCCTAACCTGCCAATAGCCTTATCGCAAATCCAACTTTGAAAAAACATGAGTTTTACCCAACTGATCAAATAAGTTTACGATAAAATGAAATAGATACTTGTTCTTCACAGTCAATTTGTTCAATGCTTGGTAATTCACATATAAGCACTTCGACCCATCATAGTTTGCCTAGAATAGCACAAGCGTTTGAAAGGATGCATTGAACGATCGAATGATCCTCACTTCCAGTATGCCATCTAATTATTTACGCAACTCTGCTAGCTTGGAAGTCGTCATGCAATATGGTGCCATAGCAGGTGGTCGCTCACCCGGCACCAGCTCAATCTCATGATCTACCTCTTTTTGTAGAGTTAGCTTTCTCGGCAGCTCAACGAGGATAATATCACTAAACTCCTTTAATATTGGCGCTAAGACTATTGGGACGTCAACAATGCTCCTTTTTTCATCAATCTCACAAATCATCATGAGGAAGGTCTCATTCCCTTTCTTGAGACCCTTTTTCAACTAGGATGTTGTGAACACCCAAATTTTCCAAAAAAAAAACCTTTTTGCCCCTGGGCCCATCTTTTGAATAATCAGGTCAATTTTTAATCAAAATTTCCATTCATTTCTCGAATTCACTGGAATCCAGACTCAATTTTTATTCCTGACCCAATTTTTTATCCAAATCAGATCCAAACCTGTCTTCTGAAGAAATTAACAAAAATTCAAACCTGAATCCTCAGAAGACATTGCTTTTGTAAATATTTTTAAAGTTCACAAAATTAGTTTAAAAATCTTTTTTAAAATCTTTTTCAAAAACACAAATATATATATATATATATACAGAAAATTAGTCTTGAAGTCACTTTTTGCGAAGATTGTCTCGTATAAAGGCCTTTCGGAAAAGCTTTGAGAAGAGCCACTTCTTCGAAAATTTTATAAAATTTCTGGACCTAATCTGCAAAAGGCCTAACGGCCTCTCGTCGCGATGGAGAAACCACAGAGGAGAAGGGCGTGGTGCCTTCCCCCTTTCTCCTCCGTTCATCTCCAACAGCCTCCCCTTCTCGATGTTTCCTCTGTCCCCTATTTAACAAACTGCAGGGAGCCCTCTCAAGGCACCGCTTTTCACCCCTCCACTCTTCTACGTACTCGATCATCTTCTCCCCCTTTTCCTCTTCTTCTCCTCCTTCTTCTTCTTCTCATTTCCTGAGTTTTCTTTCATCTGATCGAAGGAAGTTGACCATGAAGCATCTGCAGTTATAGGTCCAGTTATACCCGGGTGATTAGTGATCCCAATGACGCCATCGATCTTCTTGGGGAAATTAGGAAGAGATGTCAACGTGATTATGCCCAGAATGAAGCTTAACTATCATGTTCATCAAGCATGACATACTTCATCATAGTGTCCATTGCTGGAATCTGATTCATAGCAGCACCTGCTATAAAAGCCTTAGTCCGTTGAAGATGATTATTGGGACCCATTAAAAGATAGGTTTAGTTTATCTATTGCAGAAAATCGATTTAAAGGTATGTTGCCTCCATCTCCCTTGGTTGTATTGTTAATATGTGGTTTGATATTTTTATCTCCCCATTAGATATATCTGCTTTTACGCTCAAATTTTCCTATATCGTGGTGTTTTAGTTCTCATTTTGTAAGTCATTATTTTCGTATTTTTGCACTCTGAATTCATTATCATGCTGATAGATTCTATCCTTATGTAGTCTTTACATTTAGTTTTCTTTTATCTTACATTTTGTCTCACAAGCCATGTTTCCTTTTCTGCACGTAGACTTGCATGAGCTCTAAAATGCTAGTCTCGTGAATGTCCCAAATCTTGTGGTTCCTGCGATTCATGCATTGCTTTTGAACTAAAAAAAAAAATCTTGTATGAAGGAGTTAGGTCCAATTGGTGGTTTTGACTTTGAAAATGTTATGAATCACTTTGACGATACGGGCTTATCTCAGAAGTCTTCTCTGTACAAAGAATTTATTATTGATAGACTGTGATAGATTGCCCTCTGACCCCTGGAGTACAATCTCAAAGATCATTGATTGTGCCTCTCGGTGCATGGTTTTGCCCTGGTAAGCACCAGTATCGACCACTTCCCATGCGTGATCATATCCAGGTGCCATAAGTTTTTTTTTTTTAGTCTAGCTATGACACAGAGACGTGATTCTGTTCTACTTAGTTCACTTGTGCATCAGCACCCCATGGTGGCTTTCACATATTTGCTAGCATGATATTGGCTATTCACTTACCTACCATCTCACTCCCTCCCGAACCTCAGCTGGAATTTCAGTTGAGTGTTACTTGTCCCCAGCATTTCATCCACTCCCTCACCATACTCCATCTGTTAGGATTTTCCTCCCTGCATTAATATCTGTGTGCTGCCACCATTTTTGTTTTTTACCACTTTCAATTGTGCATACTGCTACGTCATTTTCAGTCCCACCTCCTTGACAAAAGCGTGTGTCTTCCACTCCACCTATGCTCTCTTTTCTAGCTGCGCTATCTCCCTGTCATCATATCCTCATAACCATCAGCATACATCCATTTGTTGCAATCTCCATCACACTAAACATCACTTCATAACCACTTAACTATTTCCAGCATCCATTCCCTCATCAAACATAAGCATTGTATTTTCCATCTAGATAACATATCAAGTATATACACTAAGTTAGCAAAAGATATCATTCGTATGTTTTAAATATTCATTTTTTTTATATCATATATGCATCAGCCCGACACACCATTCTGATATAAGTTTTGAATGACGCATTGCATTTCCTTTAGTATAAGCATGAGTATCCCATCATTTTACATTTCTAAAATCAATGTGTTATTTGCAATCTTTCTCTATTTTGTACTAACTCAGTATTTTACAGGAATATATGGAGGATATTGCTTTTCTTTAAGGATTTTGATTCAATCTCATAATTGTAATAGCTAGATCATAATGAGAATTTACATTCCTATATTAGATTAGAAGGTATGAGCATGCATATCTTCTAAAAATGTTTGTTTCATATCATTTTCTCGTTTATTTCAAAATTTCACGAATGGAAACACGAATGGCACGTGCATCATTCTAATAAAAGGTGATTAAATCCTAAGTTGACGATTTGCATCAATGGCCATAGTCAAGGTGTGAACAAGACTTAGGATTTTCATCTTTTATGGAATAACATTGGATCCACACTGGATCTTCTTTCAAAAATCATCATATTTTCTAAATCTTTTTTTCTTTTATCAGAGTTTAACTTAAAATCAACTCAAAATATATATCAATGGCCATAGTCAGGATATATTAAGAGTTAATTTTATTTTAAACTCTATAAAAGCACCAAAATATGCTTTATTCTTTACTTGAATTTAAATATAGATTATTATATAATACATTTTATGGCCATAGTCAGAAATATATTATATCTTCAATCTTATTTCAATTCATTTAAAGAATGAAATATGCTTTTGAAATTCAATTTCAATTTCTTTAATTCATTCATCATTTAGGATAGAATTACCTCATATTTTCAAAATTCTTTTCGTATTATTTCAAAATCCAAGTGATTTTGAGATAAATCTTCAAATATCTTCTTCACTTCTCAAATCAATCTTCAATTCTTATAAATTCAAATTCTTCTTTTTATTCTTAAATTTTATTTTATTTCAAAAATTCAAAACCTCAAATTCAAAGTCCAATTTGACTTTGAAATTTCAAATTCATTTTTTTACATTCAAAATTCAATTTTCAATTCAAATCAAATTTCAAAGTTCAATTCAACTTTGAAAATCCAAATTCATTTTCAAGATTCAATTTCAATATTCAAATTGAATTTCAAAGTTTAGTTTAAACTTTGAATTTCATCTCCTGATTTAAAAAAAAAAAATCAAGTTTCTATTCGTCACTTCAAATTCCCAAATCTTCAAGTTCTTTTGAAATCTTCTGAGTTTTTAAAACTTCAAATCACTTTGAAATTAAAAGATCAAAATTCTAAGATTAGTGATAAATCCAAATCCATCTTCAAGTTCTATCTGAATTTCTTGAATCCAAGTCCAAATTCTATCTGGGTTCCCAGAATCCAATTCTATTCTTAAATCCCATCTAGATTTCCATGGCCCAGACCCATCTTCTGATCTCATATGGATTTCCAAAATCCAGATCCATCTTCAAATCTCATCTGGATTTCCAAAATCCAGATCCATCTTCCAACTCCATCTTGGATTCTAGACTTTGGATCCGATTCCATTTAGGATTCCAAATTTCCAAATCCAATTTCCACTTTGGATTTCAGACTTCGAATCCAATTCTATTTAGGATTCTAGACTTTGGATTCAACTCCATCTTGGATCTCAGACTTTGGATCCAATTCCATTTAGGATTTCATATTCAAAACCAAATTCATTTTTTAATCACATTTGAACTTCTTAAATCCAATTCTATTTTCAAATTCCATTTAGATTTCTTAAATCCCATCCAACTTTCATTCTGATTTCAAACTTTAAATCTAGAATTCCACTCTATTTTCAAATTCTAACTTGATTTTCAAATTCTAGATCCATTTTTGAAGTCCATATTCAACTTTCAATTCTTATTTTCTAAATCTTCCTTCTTCAAAATTCAGGTTCATCTCAATCTTTGATTATTTCAAAACTCAAGATCTATTCTAAATCTTAAGTTAGAAAATCTAACTTCTTTAAAGTCTGTCTTCAACTTTCCAAAAACCATTTCTTCATCATATTCTTCATAATTTCAAAATGACTTGGATAAAATTTCTAAATTCTTCTCAAAAGAGCATATATCTTTTGCATTTACACAAGCATGATTTCTTGTGCATCTTAGACGTAGAATAAATTCTTAGACAATATTTAGGCAAAGAAAAATGCATAAGTTTGATCCTTGGTTCGATTACTTCTGGTAAAGGCGTCAGGAACGATCGAACCTCGTACTGATGAGTGAATCCCGTCTCTTCCTTTTTCCCGCAAATATTTTGAAACGGAGGCGAGTAATCTTTTAAATCTTTTCAAAATTAAGGTCAAGTGAGACCTTCGCAAAAGAGTTCCTCTCTCTCTCTTCTCTTCTCTCTTCTTTTCTGTCTTTTATCCCCCCTTCAAAAAGGAGAATATATAGAGGCTAGAAAGGAAAAAGATGAAGAAAAGAGAGAAAGAGATATAAGAGGAAAAATTTTGTGATGATCACAGATGCGAACACCAAACACTCACAAAGCTTCACCACAGGCAGTGTAGTAATCATGCACGATTGCTTCTCATCCTTAAAACTGATGACATTTAGATGAAGAATCGGCACAACCTTGTTGCTTAGAAGGAACTCCATACCTAGGATGACCATGAAATCATTCATTGGTGATACATAAAATGTCGCCCTTCCAGACCAACTAAGGATTCTCACTAGTGCATCATGGATAACCCCATAAATAGGCTTGGCTTTAGAGTTGACCATCGTCATTTGACTCTCTTTCTTTTTTCATTGTAGTCTCAATCGCTCTACCTCTTCAAGCGAAATGAAGTTGTGAGTGGCACCCATGTTAACTAATGTCTTGGTGAGTCTTTCATTCAGAAAGACTTTCAAGTACATTAGCTCTTTGCTCATGGGTGGTCTGATAATAGGTGTCACATTCACCACGTTTATCTGCATAGCAACAACAATCAGCTGCCTTGTGGCAGTACGCCCAACTTCAGCTTGGATGACATTCGTAGCTCTAGGCTCACAGTTATCTTTGTTCCCTAGACCATGATTCATGTCCGATCAATGATTTGCCCAGTGATCACCATGGCAGATATAACAATCTCAACGATGATAATTTTATCCTTGATAGTTGTTATTTTTCTACAGGTTATTATGTTGTCCCTCCTGCTAGTCACGATTTTGCTGGTTATCACCCTATTGATTCTCATAACTAGCATTGTTCTCTCAATCATTCCTTTGAGTGTCCTTTCTATTATTCTTACGATTATTCCCAAATTGTCTTCCTTGAGATATTGCATTTCTCCTATCAATCTTATTGATCTTCTCGACAACAGTAAGTGTTGCAACAAGAGTTTGAGGGTCTTGTCGATTAAGCTTCATAGTTGCATGTCCCTAAAGTCCATGCATAAAGTGGAACAACTGGTTTGCATCGCCCATGTTTTCAATGTCTAGCATTAGTGAGGTGAATGCTTTGACATACTCATGAATTGGCCTAGTCTACTTCAGGGCCAACATCTTATTGAGGGTAATTCTACTCTCATTCTTGAGAAAAAAAAGTCACACAATTATTTCTTGAGGTCTGCCCACGAATTTACAATAGGATGCTCCTGCTCAACAACGCCTTTACGGTGTCTCCACCAAAGCATAGCGTCATCTGTAAGGTACATCGTTGTAGTGCGTAATAAATCTATACCTTTTGTCACACCCTCAGCCTCAAGGTACTGGTATATCAAGTAAATAAAGTTCTTGAGATCTCTCGAGTTATAAGTGCCTTTATATTTTGCAGGCTTAGGCAACTTAATACGTGGCCCCACATGTGCCACTGCTCCACCAGCTGAGGCATTCCTTTATTGTCGCTCTAACTTATCATTCTTTTGTTGGACAACATCAAATTCAGTAGTCAAGATATTGAACCTTTCCAGTAGATCATCAAACTTGGTGTTAAGACTCCCAATAGAGTCTTCATATCCAATGGCAAGATCTTCCACAAAATCTTTCACTCTCTCTATTGCAGTCTTAATCTCTTAATCATGAACCTCAAAAGCAGTATTAATGTCATTAACCAACCTTTTCACATTGATCATAGTCTCTGTCAACTTGACGATGTCATGCACGAGAGTTATCACACGATCATTAGTCATGAACTCGTCTTTGGGAGGAAGCTGGCTACCTGAAGAAATATCCATATGCTTTTTCAGAGGCATTATTAATAAAGAATGTTGAATCCTTATCCTAAACTTCAACAAGGCTCTAATACCAACTTATCATAGGTTAAAAGTGAAGGCTCTCATGACATGCTCCGATGTACCATAACACTAGAACGACCTTTAAAGCGCACAACAAAAATTGAGCTAAACATCACTCGTCAAGCGGGCAGGCACAGTAGCATAAGCACGTGCGTACAAATCACATAAGGAGAGCGGAGAGAAAAAAGTGCATAGAAGAAGGAAAGAAAGTAGAGACTTTTATTAGCAAGTTAACGAGTACAGAGGGACCCCGAAATCATCTTGTACCCAAGGATTCTTAGTCCAAAAGTCATTATAAGCACTATAAGAAAGCAAAAAAGGTACAAAATCAAGCAACAAAAGCAAAACGTTTGGTGGTCCGTAACAACAACCCTACTCCTTTATTTTGTAATCAATGCAATATGACCAATGCTATAAACTTTCTTATGAAATTGCTCGTGTTTGAATCCTTGATCCATGTAGGCAGTATATATATATATATAGAGAGAGAGAGAGAAGGGTGTGTAACATCGGATGCCCTTCTCATCGAGCAGTGGCCGGATGTGCCTGGCGCACCGTTCATTTTTCTTAATGTGTTTATGACCTTTAGTGGTGGTCACAACCGTCACTAAAGGTCTGGGCAGAAAAAGAGCATTTAGCATCACAACCGTCGCTAAATGCGCTTTTTAACAAAAGAAACATGTTCCGCCGTTGTTGATCTTGTGCGATCAGCAGCAGAAAAGTGTTTGATTTTTATTGGACCCTTTGTGTGTTTGACGATACACTTCTCTCTCTCTCTCTCTCTCTCTCTCTCTCTCTCTCTCTATATATATATATATATATATATATATATATATATATATATATATATATATATATATATATATATATATATATATATACACACACACTCAGATAGGGCTGGGAAACAAGACAAGCAGCTCATTGTTCAGCTCAACTAAGCTTGACAATTGCCTTCTTGGCTTGGGAACTTAGCTTGGTGAGTCAAGCTATGAGCCAGCTTGTTTAGGTATCCAAGCTAAGGTAAGCGCTGCTCATTTTGGCTTATTATATATATAGCATCAAATTTTAAATATACTTAAAAACAAATATTTTTAAAAATCGAGCCAAAGTTGTGATTAGCTCATAGAGCTCTAGCTCAGCTTAGCTCATGACCAGCTCGCAAGCCAAGCCACAGCAGGGCCTTGATTTAGTTCGAGACCCTTTTAGGAAGAAGAGAACCATGCTTTCTCTCTTTGGTGAGCAGTAGATCTGAAATTAGGGGTTTCAACGGGCCTGGTTTACTCAGATCTGACCCGAACCAAACCCTATAGGGTCTGGGTTTGGTGATAAATAAGAAGACCTGATTAAGACCCGGGTCCAGACCTGAAGGTCCGATTAATACATGGACCCGGGTATAGTTTGTGAAATTTTATACCAGACCCGGAGCCGACCCGAGTTCCAGTTAAGACCTGCAATTTTTCAATGTAAAAATGATAAAAAATATGGTTTTACCGGGTTTCGTTCATGTAGTTCTTATCGGGTCCGAGTATAGTTTTTCGTAAGTGTAGTACCCGATTAAACCTGGGTTCTAACCCGATACCATACCCAAAAAATCTGGTCCAAGTTTGATTCCACCCAGGTCCGAAGCAAACCCGACTCTTTCACACCCGTATCTGAAATAATACTTTTGGCAATGGTTTGTGTGATCATATATATTATTAGATTATATGATATCAAACATCAAACGGCTGGTTGTTAGCATATCCTTGTAAACTGTTAAGAGGTACTAAAAACCAGGCCCAGTCAACACCTTATGCTAAGGAGCAAGATCTCCATGTGTTTGGACGTTGCAAGTTCAAAACCCAATGGTATGTGTAACTGGTGGGGATCTGGGGTTACCCCAGCTTGCCTTTCAAAAAAAAATAACTACTTCTATGAGACAAAAGCTCACCAAACCCGTTTAGTTTGGGTAGGGCTGTTCAGACCAAACATAAGGCTGGTCCGTGCCGGCATTGCTGGATTCCAAAATTGTATCCCAACCTGTGCTCAATCAAGCCAGGACATGGTTACCCCGTGAGTAGGGGTGGCAATCAGGTCGGGTTGGCGGGTCGACCCGGCGGGTTGGCGGGTCAGCATACCTCAACCCGAACCCGACCCGTTTATTAAACGGGTTGGCTGTGGCAAACATGAACATGACCCGTTTATTAAACGGGTAACCCGACACGACCCGCCAACCCGTTTAATAAACGGGTTGGGTCGGGTAAACGGGTTGGCGGGTTAGTGGGCAGGTTGGTGGGCGGGTTGTGGGTTGACCCGCCTGCCTAACCCGTTTATTAAACGGGTCAGCCGGGTTGGCATACCCTTAACACGAACCCGACCCATTTAATAAACGGGTTAGGTGGGTCGACCCGTTTATTAAATGGGTTAGTTTAAGCCCAACCCGAACCCGCCTAAGAGGCAGGTTGGCGGGTCGTGTCAGGTTTTGCCACCCCTACCCGTGAGCAGCTAAACCTGGTGCTCGGACACAACAGCAGCGCAGCGCAGCTCATATCACTAGCCAAGAATCTACCTAACTTGCCAAAAACCATATCATGCAGCAATGCCTGAGCCTACTTTCAAATGCAGCAACCTTCATATTTGCTTGTACACTCTGATTACCAGGTTGACTTTATTGGAGCTTTTGGTATCTAAGTTTGGATTCAGATAGGATGTGGCCAATACCCTATTTGACTAATCGGATATTGGCTAAATGGATTCGAACTCGGATTCAGCTTCGTGAAAAGCTAATGCAAGATTGCTTTTTTACATGTAAACGGATTTGTGTACTCATCGAATTTAAATATTTATCAGATTTGTTAGCAAAAAATCAAAAACTATATGTGCATAGTGTGGTTTCAGCACCAAATGCAACTATATGGAATAGAGTTCTGTCGGACATTGGATAAAATCTGATTTATTGATATCCCTATATCTAAGGATATGAACGGGTCAAGATTCAGGTTGAACGCGTAGCCCATACCAGATCCAACTAATCATATGTTGACTAATCAGATTTACAGTGGGATCCATAATGGGATGGACCCAATCCCAACTAATGACATTTATTCCGAAGTGGATATGTCATATTCGGTTGTAAAATTCTATGCTGAGTCCAGTTAATTGGAGTTGAATTTGGATCGGATATTAAATATCCAAGCCCTTGACATCCCTTCTGGCATCTCAAGGAAAAAATGAAGATGACTATCCACCAAAGCTCATTTTCTAATTATTTTTTCTAGTTACTCCCAATGTTTTACTTGAATTTAAGCAAATAAACTCATGAGTTAACTTTAACTAAACAATTTTAAGTCTTGAAATAAACCATAACTACGATGTTGAGTCAAGTCAAGTCTAAGGTGGCAGAGACATGGGGTTGTTTCTGAGAAATGTTTAGGGGTACTTGGAAAATGACAATCTGATCCCAGATCTCTCTCTCTCTCTCTCTCTCTGGTGGTTGGCTGCAATGCTCCACCTCCTCCTCATCTTCTCTCTCTCCTCCCCTTCTTCTCCAGACAACCCTCGTACAGTGCCCCGCTCTCCTCCTCCGCCACCGCTACCATCTTCCAGGCGTACCGTTGTGATAGCGGTCTTGGCCACGGCAGCCGTAGCTCTCCTCCTCTCCTTCGCCCTCTTCTGCCTCACGCGCAAGTTCCTCGCATCGCGTCGGAATTCCCCGCGCAATTACAGCCGGTTCTCTCCGTTCCCCAGCACGAGACGCGACTCGTTCAAGCGGTTCGAGGGGGCGCCGAGGGGCCTCGTCGTCGACGACAGCGCGCTCGACGTGCTCTACTGGAGGCAGCTCAACCACCACCACCACAACCATGACTTGAAGAGGGAGAAAGTCTCCCACATGGCTCCTCTGCGCTCGCTGGGATCGATCTCTTCTACTTCGCCGGTTTTCCGATTTGGGGAGACTAGAGACGACGAGATAACGGAGTACGAGATGATGCCGGTTGAAAAACCGGCTCCGTTTCCGAGAACGGCCTTGAATTCGGCTCCGAAGGTTTTCCGATTTGGGGAGACAGGAAACGACGAGAAAACGGAGTACGAGATGCCGGTTGAAAAACTGGCTCCGTTTCCGAGAACGGCCTGGAATTCGGCTCCGAAGGTTTTCCGATTTCGGGAGACAGGAAACGACGAGAAAACGGAGTCCGAGATGCCGGTTGAAAATCCGGCTCCGTTTCCCAGAACGGCCTTGAATTCGGCGACGAAGATGCGAATGGATGCAAATTCAGCTCCACCACCACCGACGGCACCACAACCACCCCCGCCTCCTCCACCAACAACGCCACCAAAGAACCAAATTCAGGCGACACCGCTCCCACCTCCACCAGGCGTTAAGAAGAATTCAGCTCCCCCTCTCCCTCCTCCTCCCTTTCCTGGTAAGCCTCCACCGCCACCATCAATGACACCTAAGAACCCGATTCCGGCGACATCGCTCCCACCTCCACCAGGCGTCAGGAAGAATTCAGCTCCCCCTCTTCCTCCTGCCGTTCCTGGTAAGGCTCCACCACTTCCTCCGGCGACACCGCTCCCACCTCCACCAGGCGTCAGGAAGAATTCAGCTCCCCCTCTTCCTCCTGCCGTTCCTGGTAAGGCTCCACCACTTCCTCCGACGCCACCATCAATCCCACCGAAGAACCCGATTCCGGCGCCACCGCTCCCACCGCCACCGGGCGTGAAGAAGAATTCAGCTCCGCCACCGCCTCCTCCTCCGGGTAAGGCTCAGCCACCAGGCAAAGCTCCACCACCACCACCACCTCCGCGTGGCCCCTTCATGAAGCCTCCGCCGACAGCAAAAGCTAAGGGAGGAGAAGATTCACCGTCAACAGCATTTCCGGCAAGCTCGACGGATAAGGAATCGGGACCGCCGCCAAAGTTGAAGCCGTTGCACTGGGACAAGCTTCCGGCCAACGCCGACCATTCCATGGTCTGGGACAAAATTGGTGGCGGATCCTTCAGGTATACATACCGAACCTTCCTCGTTGACTTTAGTTCCCTTCCTTTTTAACGTTATATATTCCTATGGTTTTTACATGATCTTTAAAATTGACTAATCTACCCTGTAGGGCTATTAGGATTTCTCAAGATTCGTTAAAGACATGATTCTTGTTAAAGTGGAAGCCTTTTTCCCAATATAGTCACAGATCGATTTCATAGAACTAGGTCATTTTTGTCACAAAACAAAGTTTTTTGCAGTAAAAATACTTTAGAGAATTTCTAGGTTTATTTAGTTAGGAAATCCGTTTCTCCAAAGCTTGTTTGGTTTGCGGATAAATTTCCTTATTTTAGTAACTACTCATACGAATAAATTTTCCTTATTTTAATAGATACAGATTTCTTTATTTCAAGATATTCACACAAAAAAATAAATCTCAAATTAAGTAATGAAAGGTTTGAATTTTCAAAACCTAACGTGCTAATGCTTATCCTATTTGTTATTTGGCAGTAATGCCTTTTATTGTGGTACTCAATAGTTGCAAATTGACTATTCAATAATTCTAGAAACCTAAATGTGTAGCTTGAACACATGAATTCCCTAAAATAACTTGAATCATTTTCTCTAACAGAAGTTAGTCAACGTCATCCATGTTCTCATCTCATGAAACACCTCAATATATATATATATATATATATATATATATATATATATATATATATATATATATATATATATATGTGATTTTTAAAACCTTCCCAATGGAAAACCCTTTCAAACCTACTAAATGAATGTTTTATTGGATTTTTGATATTTTTTTTTTAAATTTCGACCATGCAGATGTGATCTATATGCTTGTTTTTATAGGGATCAATTCTTGAAGCATTTGATTCCGACAGGTTGTTTATAAGTTTCAAAAATCAAGGGCGTACAATTTTCATACATTTTTTGAAGCTCCAAATACCATTTTTTCTATCCAAAAATCATGATCTAAATGTGGATTTTTAATAAATCAATTATTCTGAACACATTTGTAGAGTCAGAATTTTGAATATATATATATATATATATATATATATATATATATATATATATATATAATCTTTCATTTCATAGATTTGGGACTATTTTGGTTGGAGAGATTTTCATTCCTCTCTCTCTCTCTCTCTCTCTCTCTATATATATATATATATATATATATATATATATATATATATATAGAGAGAGAGAGAGAGAGAGAGATGTCATCCATGTTCTCATCTTACCCAACACTCCAATAAATACAATTTTTAATAATAGTAAACATCCGCCCCAAAGGGGTTTGGCATAGTGGGATCGGGCCTAGGCTTCTAATCAGGCGGTCTAAGTTTAATTCTCATGAGCATCACCCGTGGCAACTTTCTGGGTCGAGGTGTAAGCCACGAAGTTTTACCCTACCAGAACAGCCACGTTAAGTAAGACCGGCATAGCCATCGTGATTAGGTGGCGGTTTCGCGGTGTAAATATCAAAAATAAATAATAGTAAACATCATCACTGGAGTCAAAAGTCAATGTCCACCCCCATCCCTTTCACACACCCTCACGCCCACCTACTCCTATTAATTGCAGGTTCGACGACGATCGAATGGAAGCCCTGTTTGGCTACGCAGACATAAACCGGAAGAAGGCACCAACCGACGAGCCCACCTTACACTCTAAACCTAACCCACCTGCCAATAGCGCAACTCAGCAAACCTTCCTCCTGGACCCACGCAAGTCGCAAAACATAGCCATAGTCCTACGCTCCCTGGGCCTACCTCGCCAAGCCATTGTGGACTCACTCCTCCATGGCGGAAGTCTCCCCATTGACACACTTGAGAAGCTCTCTACAATTGCACCCACACCAGAGGAACAATCCACCATCCTAGCCCACCCGGCTGACTCTGCGGCCCGGCTCCCCGATGCCGAGTCCTTCCTCTACCACCTCCTCACAGCTGTTCCGACCGCATTCCGACGGATCAACGCCATGATCTTTCGATCGACCTATGAGTCAGAGATCCTCACTCTCAAGCAGAATCTCCAAACACTAGAATTGGCAAGCAATGAGCTAAGGAACTGCAGCCTATTCTTCAAAGTACTTGAGGCTGTGCTCAAGGCCGGCAACATTATGAATGCTGGCACGGCGAGGGGGAATGCACAAGCGTTTAATCTTACGGCATTGCGAAAAATCGCCGACGTGAAGAGCACTGATGGTAAGACCACACTTCTATACTTCGTGGTGCAAGAGGTGGTCAGGTCCGAAGGCAAGCGGCGTGTTATCAATCGATCGGATATAACGGACCGAGATAGCGTGGTGGCCGGAGACAGCAGTAAGGATGAGAGAGTAAAAGAGTACTTGATGCTCGGATTGCCGGTGATCGAAGGACTCAGTGCCAACCTAGCGAACGTGAAGAGCGCGGCCGGAATCGAATACGAGTTCATCTTCCGGTGCTGTGACAAACTACAAGCTCAGGTGAGTGTGATCAGGGAGCTTGTAAGGGGTTCGAGTGGTGGCTTCAGGGTTGAGATGGAAGGGTTCATGGGCGGGGTGGAGGAGGAGCTAAAGGTGATGAGGGAGGAGCAGAAGAGGGTGACGGAATTGATCAAGCGGACGACGGAGTACTACCATGCCAGCGCCGGAAAGGACCAGCCGGAGAACATGTTGCAGATTTTTGTCATAGTGAAGGACTTCCTGAACATGGTTGATCAGGTTTGTGTGGACATTGCAAAGAGTTTGCAGAAGAAGAAAAACGGGACAGCGTCGCAACCTGCCAGAGCGGAGGCGAGGTCTTCAGTGAAGTTCGCGAACTTACCGGCCCATTTCTTATTAGATAATTCAACAACATACAGTAATTCAGATGATGATGATGATTTCTAATTGTGATAAGTTTTTGAAGCCTAATTGTGATGATAAATTTTTTTTGTCTAAAGGGTCATTCATTGTATTACAGACAAAGGAAAAAGGAAAAGGAAGCGCCTTGCCATGGGTCATTGTGTATTCTTTTGTCAATGATGCGAATTATCGGACATATGCATTGCGTATGTATCTCCTTTTTGGTTATTGGGATTAAATGATCTTATCTGCTACTGTCTTGTGTGAGCCAATTACATCTTTAAAAAATGCTGCCATGTGATTGGTTTGAAGAAGATGAGTTAAGGGATCAGCTACGCATCACGTTTGTGTATTTTTATATTGATTTATGCTCTACTTGCTCAAAAAAGATTAACAGTCAATTTATTTTAATGCATGTATCTTCAATGAGAGGGTGGTGTATGTTCGCCCCCGATGATTCACTGAATCCCACGTCTGTGTTCGGGGGTTTGAATGAGCACCACGTATACAAGCACATGTGGCTCGTATTCCCGTGTATGTTGACATCACTTAGCATTGGATTCTGGTGTGGTTGCAAAGACTTAAGTACCCTTTCTTGCTATTCTTCTCATAAAACAATGGTTTGAGAAAATGACAAAAATGCCCTTCATTCAAAAAAGAAAAAACAAACCGTTCAAAAAAAAGGACAAACATGTCCTCCATCCAGAAAGTCAAGGATGATGTTGACTCTTCAAAGTCTACCCAGCGAAACGAACCTTAATCGTTTTGCCGATGGTAATCCGACGAAACGATGGTGAGCCAACGATTAGATGGTGAGCCGACGATCTGATGGTCATTCGACAAAACAAACCTGAGCCATCAAAAATGTCCGTTTGAACTTTTCATCGTCATCTTCTTCTTCTTTCTTTTCCGTAAAACACTGTAAAACCCTATCTTTCTCTAGAGAAGAAATCAAGGGAGGTAAAGAGTTCCCTCTGGAGAAAGCCATGAACATCAACTCTCTCACTCTCTCTCCCTTCTCTCTCTACTTCTGTGCACATCCAACAGACGATCCTACATGGCTCCATCAAACACCGACTGACCTGCACACTGACTGTAGCATCGTTCAAATTGATGAGTTGTGGAGCCTCATTCATAGTTTTTGCTCTTATAGGAGGGGGTTTGGGGGCTCCTCCCAGCGTGGGTAACATCATTCAACTTGATGTATTGTGGAGCCTGATTTAGAGTTTTTGCCCTTACAGGAGGGGGGTCCGGGGGGCAGCACCCTCCAGACCAAATTTTTTTTGGGCCTTCCAACAGCGATTTGTAGTATTATCGAGCTTTCCTACAGTGATTTGTAGTATTTTCGGGTCTCCAACGAGCCCCACAACGATTTATAGTGTTATCCGGCTTTTCAACAGCGATTTGTAGTGTCTTCCGCAAATCACTATAGCGATTTTTAGTGTTATTCAGTAAGCAAATCGTTGTAAATCGCTACCTGAATTAGGACCAACTTGTTAGGGTCATATCTCTCTAACCGAAGGTCATATTCCAAATCCGTAAAAAATGGTGTCTTCGTTATTGAGTCTAGTTTATTTTTGTAAATTTTCAGCGATTTCTATTTTCATTTCATTCCCCATTTTAACTAAAAAACAGACCCCTATTATTCTGTGTTATTTGAGTTGCACAACACCATTCTCGCTTAACATCCACATCTTGATTCTGGCATGCTCCTTGTTGGATTTTCCATTGATTTCTTTCAACCTTGCTTGGAACAAAAATATGTCTTTCTCACCACGATACCCTGTGCATTTTTTGACCACGACACCCGGGACCCGTGCCGGGGGGAGCCCCCGGACCCCCCTCCTGTAAGGGCAAAAACTCTAAATCAGGCTCCACAATGAATCAAGTTGAACGATGCTACCCATGCTGGGAGGAGCCCCCAAACCCTCCTTTTATAAGGGCAAAAACTCTAAATCAAGCTCCACAACGAATCAAGTTGAACGATGCTATCCACGCTGGGAGGAGCCCCCAAACCCTCCTCCTATAAGAGCAAAAACTCTGAATCAGACTCCATAACTCATCAAGTTGAATGATGCTACCCACGCTGAGAGGAGCCCTTAGACCCCCCTTCTGTAAGGGTAAAAACTCTGAATCAGACTCCACAACTCTTCAAGTTGAATGATGCTACCCACGTTGGGAGGAGCCCCCAGACCCCTCTCCTGTAAGGGTAAAAACTCTGAATCAGAATCTATAACTCATTTAGTTGAATGATGCTACCCACGCTGGGAGGAGACCCCAAACCCTCCTTTTGTAAGGGTAAAAACTCTGAATCAGGCTCCACAACAGTCAATGTGCAGGTAAGTCGGTGCTTGATGGAGCAATGTAGGATCTTCTGCTGGATGTGCACAGAAGCAGAAAGAGAAGGAAGAGAGAGAGAGTGAGAGGGTTGATGTTCATGGCCTCCTCCAGGGGAGATTTCTTTCTCAGATAATCCTGCAGTGCAGAGACTGGGTCTTAAATAATCATCTTTGGGGCACTTAAGTCTTTACAACCACTCATTTTCAAGAATCGTCATTTTTTTTTGCACCAATGGAGGAGAGAGTACTTAAGTATTTGCAATCGCATCAAACTTCAACGCTAATTAATGCTGACAAACATGGGGATACGAGACACACATTCTTACATACGTGGTGCTCTTTGGGACCCCCGAACATGAGATGTAGCTAACTCACCTACTCGGGGGGGCATATAACCTGCTTCGATCTTCAATTCATTTTGCTTTTTCTCTCTCTCTCTCTCTTTCTGCTGTCTTCCCATCTATAAAAGTGATTCAGCAGGAAGGAGAAAAAAGCTTCTTCCGAGCGGAATGACACATTTTTTCATCGTCGAAATTGAGTGGTAATGACGAGCTTCGACATTGTTGTCTAAGCTCATTCTCATTAATTACCCATATGCCACATATAAAAATTTGGCATCAAACAGATGCTTCTCGTGTTTTGCTTGTGTGAACACCATCGACAGCAGCCCCACCATCGTCTTCCCTGTGTGAACATCATTGTCGCCTCTTCGACACGTCACCATCAACGGCATGATGAGCTTCATACTCTCTCTCGATGGTTAGGTTTTTTCTTTATTTTGTTTGGAGGTTTTTCTTTATTTTATTTGAGGTTTTTCTTAGGTGAAGCTATTTCATTTTGATCTAGGGTTTTCTTTGTTTTGGGGGTTTTTCCTTAGGTAAAGATATTTCATTTTGATCTATGTTTTTCTTTGTTTGGGGGTGTTCTTAGGTCTATTTTGTTTTGGGATTTTTATCTTTTTAGGAGGTTTTGATCTATGTCTATGTTTTTCTTTTTAGATCTAGTTTTTGTGTTGTAGCATTATTTTCTTAAAAAACAGATTATGTATGGAATGATCCATATAATATCTACCACTTATGTTTCTGAACCATCGTTCTATTTCGGAGAGATTGCACTCTAGTCACCATGCACGTTTTTCTTTTTTACTGAATATTGTCTGCGCTTTTGGTAGCTTTGTTTTTTAATTCCTTGGTACTCGGCAATTTTTTTGTTTTTGTTTTTGTCTTGTTGATCTATTAATAATCGGTTTTTGAATCTAATCGGTTTTCCAAAAAAAACCTGAATATATCTGTGTGGAATTGAAGCTAATTGTTTAGAATATATCTAAATATATATTTTTTAAATTAAAAAAAAAAGTAAAAAGAAAAAAATTGTCTAGTTTATTCAATGTGAATCAAGCCTAATTGACCTGATACAGTTGAACCAGGCCTGAGTCTGTGAAACCAAAAGTGGCTGATTCTGTTTGATTTAACATTGGTTAGTATTGTTCTTGTGCATAATATAGTGCTGACTCCAAATCTACATCTGATCCTACTAGACACAAAGAATGATTAGCGTATTTAGTCTCAAGATATTTTGCTTAATTATTAATCCACGTCTAATTAAAATGATTTAACTAAATAAAAAAATTGGTCCATAGCAAACGAGTCTTATCGTGGCAAAACATATATTGTTTATCTTGACAAAAATTGTATGCTAGTTTATCCAATTCATCTACCCATTATGCCAAATTCCCATGAGTACACAAAAACCTATTTTGGTTTCATCCTTATGCAAAGCTTTGAAAAGATTCACCAACCTTGCCAAAAAGAGCGCAAATACTGAGCAGGACTTGTAAGTTAGGTTTGAGGGTTCAGAGCCTAATTGAATTTAGAGATTTGAAAACCAGCCAAGTCAGCAAAAGGATTAAGCATAAACTTGTTTTTTACCCTTTTAAAGAGTAATTTGGTCAATTGTAATTAAGTTTGGCCCAATATTTTAGAGAAAAAAACCACATATTTAGCCATTAGGTCAATGAGTAACATCACTAACATTCAATTTTTGAACTTAGAATGGTCAAACCCTAAGGGCTGGTATTATAGGCACAAATTTTCAACTAGTTTGGCAATGTCTTGAATATGATTTAAATTTAAATTTAGTTTCTCTTCTCGTTGTTCTGATCATGAAACTGAGTACCATTTGTCTTTTTCCTTCGCTGCAACTATTAGTTTTTCCTTCAACTACAATGAATAAGGAGAAGGTTCACATGCTATAATGAGAATTTAGATATAGCCTTGTTTGGTCTAAGCAATGTCAAGTGGATTATCATTTTTTATACTGAGATTCTTAGTCTATTCTTTTTATACTAATTATGTGGCACTTGAATTCTTGAAATTTGTTGTTACCTTGTAATGCAGAGCATCCAGAGATTCAGAGTTCAGAAGCGAAGTTGGATCCCAATCTAACTCTCTAGACCCGATTCGAGCATCGCTACCCAAGGCGATCCACACGCTTGCAGGACGTTCCTTGTCCTAGTGGATCTTCCATTTAGTCGATGCTCGACGTGCTCCTTCTCTTATTGTTTTGATTCCATTGTGTCTTCGTGAAATCATATTTTTGGATATTGTATCGGCAATATTTATTTCATGTAATCTTTTTTTTATTTTTTTTTAGGAGTTGGATTCTATGGATCTTAATAGTTCCAGTGCTCTGTAGGATCTCTTTTGTGGTACTAGAGGGTGTATAGAAATGCGGGTAGTTTTTATTTTTTTGAATTTACATTTTCTAATGCATTTTTATGTAGGATCCAGTTCGTTGCATGTTTTGGATCTGAATCAAGATCCATACCCAAGGGGTACTAGTTGCCGCCACTTATTATGGACCTTTATAGCCTTCATTCAAAATTTAGCTTTGACTATTCTAAGTCAAAAATAGTTGTTGGACCTTTTAATGCTCATGGCCAAAAATAGGCTAGTCAAATTCAAATTTTGAGGCATGGCTTGAGAAGGCCACACCTCTTTTATGGTGGCTCTTCCCCAAGCTCCAAGGCTTTTATGAAGGGGAGGTCGACCAAAATGGGAGGTGGGTTTGCTTCATTTTGAAAAAAAAATAGTTTGGTGTGTGGCTGAAAATTCGGTGGAGAGATTCATTGGAGTGTAGAAGAAATCGTTCTTCTTGGTCGTGAAGGTGGTCTCGTCTAGACCGACCTTGTGGTTGAGCAACATCCTTGGTGGTGTTGGCTACTAGTTTGAGCTGCGGATCAAAGGCTTTCTTCCCGGTGTCGACTGCTTCCCAGCGACATCCATTGCTACGTTCACCCAGTTATCGTATTTTATGGTTCTCTTGACTTTCTTGGTGTATTTTCTATTCATATGTATCTTATTCATCACTTGCATGTTGTTGTAAGTCCAACAAGATACTTGTTAGTCTTAAATGCATGTTTAGTATATTTTTATGTTAAGAAGTGACTGTTGGCTCAAAGTATTTTCTCGGATTGTCTGTCAAAACTCGGATTCCAGAATTCTGAGTTGTCAGAAACATCTCCAAAGAAATGATCGTATTGGACTCTATACTAGTCAGTTTCTAGCGTTCTTTAGCTTTACGAAAAGTTAAGACATTTTTATACAACTTTGTAGTTAAGACCATTTCGTGGTTCGGCCGTTTGAGTCCCTGAAAAGTGTTGTCAAAGTCTCGGATTGACGGGAATCCACTAACACTTGTTTGTTTCAGAACACTCCTAATGGTGTTCGGTAATTTTCAATTATCTGGAGATTACCTGCATGCAAATTCATTTTGTTTGATTCTGTGGAAAGCTAGAACCTAGATCTAAAATTTTCATGTTTTAAGTTTTAATCAATTCTTTGTTTAAGTGCCTCAAAAAGATCAATCTTTGCTACTATCGAATAGTAGAAAATTTAGTTCTTTTATCAATAATTAACTCACACCATTTCCAGAATTCAAAAATTTGTAGAGTTATAGAAAACTCAGAAAAATTCAAATTTTAGTTCACTGAAAAGGTCTGGAACTGACCTTCGATTTCTCAGTTGAAAGTTTTTGCAAACTTCATTGTTTGCAAGGTCAAAAACCTTTCGAACAGACTATTAGCAGAATCTAGAAGTCTGTCACAGCCGTGTTTGTCTGTCACAGTCCTGAGTTCGTGGAATGGACACCGCTGATCTGAATCCAGTGTTTTCAGATTCGTTGGAAATCTGTGAGAGTCGCGTATAATTTTTATTTGGATCACATCTATCGAAGCGGAGTGCACGAGTCCCAAAATTCTGTTTCTCAAAGTCTTGTTCGGACTCATTATCGTATACGCTTTCGCACGTGTCAAGATCTGTTTGGATCTTGGGTCGTGGATTGGTGCATACCGAGTCCACATCATGATATTGCATCATTTTGGTATCAGAGCGAGGGTTGTTAGATTTTTCAATCTGACACGATTCTCGATGTTGTGGGGAGTCCAATGTTTTCTTTTAGGGTACCATTCACCATGGCGGGTCAAATGGGTGGTCAAGGTCAAAGTAGCTTTAATAGAGGAAACAATGAACGTGATCATCGTTATGAGGTGTGAGATTTACAAAGACAACTCACCAAGGCTAATCATCGAGTTAAAGATTTAACTTGTCAAATGGCCGAAAATGCTAGAGTTAACGAACGACGAGCTGAGCAGAGTGTACACAGTTCTTGAGAAACTCGTGAGACTCATTCATATGATTCTGATGAAGACTTCGAGTCACATCGATGAAGTTTAGAGAGAAGAGATAATCTACAGCCTAAGAGATCCCATTGGGATTCGGGCTTGCGATTTGATATCTGTAAACACCCCAATTTTCCACCTTCATTCACAAACACTTGCCTCCTGCCACTGGGACCTACTCTATGAATCCTTCAGAAAACCAGTTGGTCGACACTCGAGCCAGGGCTATTCAGAGCCCAAATTTTGCACCAAATTTCAATATTTCATCTTACAATTAAGATTAATATCTATTTTGGCTCGATTTTAATCATCAGTCTTTACCTTCGAACAAAAATGTTCAATTCTTTGCCAGGGGTCCGGGACTTCAAATTCCTCATCCAGGGTTTACCTTTTGCATTTCATTTCATATCATTTTGCATCATTTCACATCATTTCATTGCATTGCATGTCATTTTTGAGATCCATCACTCTTGTTTTTCAAAATCTTTAAATTCAGATTCGATTTTAAAAACTCTATTTCGAAATCAATTTCAAATACCTGGGTTTTAAATTGACATTTTGCCTTTTGTCAATCCCTCGGGATTTTATATTTCCTTATTTCAAAATATTTTATTCAGAACAACAATCTAGATTTGTTTTAAACTCAATTTTAACTAATTTCAATTCATGGATGAGATCCATCTAGGTGGTGTCGCTTCTGGATCCCTTCTTTCATCCAAATTTCTTAAGTTTTAGAGTCCTAGTTGGATCAGGACTCTGTCTTTTCACCTTTTTGAACCTTTTCACAATTCCATTTCAATTTTAAACCAGAAGAAATCTTATCTGTAATATTCGAAAATTTCTAAGTTCTTTTTTTATTAGCATTGTGGAATTTCTTAAAATTCGTACTAATATAAAATCCTAATTTCTTTAAAAATGAATGAGTATATTTGTAAGGATTAAGGGGTTTAATTATATTGAATTGTAGTAAATATAGACCCTACATGGTTTGGATATTTGAGAAAAACCCTAAGTGATGCCTAATTGAAAATGTCTCTCCTAAAAAGAAAATGTTGAATTTTCTTTAAGTAAAGTTAATTAAATAATGTGAATTAACAAAAGTAGATTTTAAAAATATACATATTAATATGCTTAATAAGATGGAATTAGCTTATATTCAATTCCTTTACATGTTCACATGAGTTGTGGTTATATAAAACAAAATCGATTTTTAATTGGAATTTTATGATTATTCAATAATAGTTTAATATAATAGTTTTCTTTTTTATAAATTAAAATCCATTTTTATTAGTTTAGTAGGAGCCCATAGGTGGGCTGTCCCATCCTATGTGGCATCTTACTTCAAATTCAAATTGAAAATAAAGGTATAGTGATTTTCAAGGTTATTTAAAGTTTGAAAAGTCAAAGTGGAGATCAAGGGCTCTAAATGAATTTCATTAATGAGATCAAGGGCTGAAATTAATTCCAGCCCATAACTTAATTTAAGAAGGGTTATTTAACCCTCCCATAGCCCACGCCCCCCTCATTTGGGCTGGAAAAAAAAGGAGAGCTTCTCTCTCCCCCAAAAACTCTCTCTCTCTCCTCTCTTTCTCTTCCTTATTCTCTTTTTTTTAGAGTTTCTTTTGGTTCTTGAGTGCAAGATCCAGACCTCAAGGGGTGTGGTGAGGAGATCTAAGGTCCTCACCTTGCTGGAAGGAAGGGTTGATCGGTGGATTGAGCAAAAAGGGCCGTTCATCCATCAAGAAATACATTTTTTCAACAAAAGGTAGGGTTTCTATGCTTTTCTTGCAAGAACGGAGTTCTTGGCATGGATTTTGATGCTTTTTCATGAGTTTAGATCATGATCAAACCCTCCTAACCGTGGGTTTGACTCAGATCTAATGATCCATGGCAAAAACACGTTTTCCCTTAAAGAAAACTATTTTTAAAATCGGGTTTATCATAAAAATCGGTTTCTTAGAAATAGATTTGTAAAATATATTTGTATTTGATTTATTCCATGATTTTTATGCAAATATTAGTTTAGATTGATAGATTATGAAGTATTCCATCTACTGTGAATATTTTAGAATTTTCGGAATTTTATTTCATGCGTATTCCCTATTTCTTTTAATTTTTCTTGGGATTCGGGTGACTCGATTTGATTCACCAAAATGCAAATCTCGGAATTCCAGGTTTTCCACTTGACCTCTGTTCAGTAAAATGGTCGTTTCTCCCTCGTCCGAAATAGTTTTGACAAACGAATTGTTGCGTTGGAAAGCTAACTCCATTGTGCATCTACTGTAAAAATTTTGGCTCTGTTCATGGACCAAGCATGTCTCTGTGATAGTCGAAACAAAAACTGATAGGTCTGTAGTAAAACATGCATAACTCCGTCATACAAAGAATTTTTTACAAACAGTTTGTGACTATGGATAGCTAACAACAATTCCTATATACTGTAAAAATTTCAGCTCTGTTCATGGAGCCAAAAATTTTCTGTGAGCTCTGTATCAGTCAGACAGAGTTAAGAAATTGAAAAAATTTAGAGCAAATTCATAAATCAAGGCTCAAAGGGTGCATAGTATATGTGTTTTTATTCAATCTCTTTATAGAATTAGTATGCATTATGTGAATGATTATGCAGGTCTGATTTTATGCAATCTTATATGATTATGACATGAATTGTAAATGGAAGGTTACACATTAAAGATTTAGGATCAAAAGGTCCAATGAATACAAGTTTATGTTTTCAATTCTAAAAATGTGTTGACTAGATGTATGTTCATGATATCGTAATGATAGGATTGTTTCATTGATATGGATGTTCATATATATTCTTCTTGTTGCATTGGCCATGTACATGCATATGCATTATGATGTGTGAAAATGAATAAGATGTTTATGCTACGCATGTGCTCAAGTGTCTGTTACAAGTTTAATTATATGACTTTGTCCAATGCTTTATAAGAATGCATCCATGACCATAAAGTGGTTTAAGTTTAATGTTGCATAAAAAGTATGACTGTAATCAAGTAATCATGTGACATTAAACTCAAGATACTTGCTTCGAGAGTAGCAGGTGATACAAAACTTCGTGGGACAAGTTCTGTTACGGGCACGGAAGGTTGCTCCTCCCCTCCCACGATTTTAGGGAGAAAACCTCTGCATTAGACTGCAGCATAGAGGTTATAGTACTCATGAGGAAAAACTGCTGCATCGGGTTGAAAGGTGTTGGGAATCTCTCTCGTATTAATGTCCCTCACCTCGTCTTAGTGAATGGACCTGGCCAGGCTAAAGTCACCCCTGTATGTAAAACACGTCCTGTGTCATGGTCCTGATCTGAGAATGTCTGCATGTGTCGTATCAGCAGGGTTAAGAAGTGATAACTTAAATGGTGTGTGTATTAAGTTGGCATCGCATGCATCATCTAATTAAGAAAATGCAATTAAAGATAAGAATATATGCATGCATTAAAGGGCTTCTGCATATGGTAAGTCATGCATTTTAATGGTTCACGCATTTTGTATTTTGAATGTATGGATTTATGTTTTTCTGTTATATATGAAAATTCTAAACATGCATGAGTTGTTGTATGATTGTTTGAGTTAAATTAAATGTTAAACCATGAAATTTCTATTGAAATCTTTGTCTTGTTATTATGTCTTACAAGTTTAGCATATTTACTCTACTGAGACATGTTGTCTGACCCTATATGGTTTAAAAAATTTCAGGTAATAAGTAGGTACTTACGTGCGAAGGCGGAAGGTTGCGATGGGAACTGAGCCTACCTTTCCTCTGCTTCATGAATTCTGAACTCTGATTTTACTTTAATTCAATTCAAGGACAAATGTGATTAATTTTGGATATTGTGGAACTTGAATTTTATTTCATGCATAGTTAATTAGTTGTTAAAGTTTAAATTTTATAATTACATGTTTGCAAGCATTTGTTTGAAGTAGCACTCCAAGTTTTATGCCCAATGTGTTTTCCGCTGTTAACTGCTAAAAGATTTAAATGTATTTCAAAAAAAAAATCCACCATTTTCGGGTTATAAAAAAATTGGGGTGTTACAAACAATGGTATCAGAGCATAAGGAAAGTATGGCTCAAAGCTCGTCCAACCGACCACCATCGCTGTAAGTATGCTTCCATTTTTAATTGTTTTGATGACTTGTTGTAAAAATTATATGTCTGTAATTATTTCTATTGATAAATGCGATAAGAATCAGAACGTAGATCTAATAGGATTACATGAATGCGAATTTTTGATTTATACCTAACTTATTGTTACGACAATGAAGCCATACATGATACTTCAAGTACAAGGTTTTGATGATGAGCAAGTAGAATCAACTGCATTTCAGCTAAGGCTATGAAGAAATTGAAGAATTCAGTGAAGAATCCTTGAAGACTAGTGTGCAAATGTTTAATTCATTAAAAGTCTTAGATTCTTGTAAGAGCCTTACTTAGAGTGCATATTTAGGTTGCATTTCACCTTAAAAGTCTTTAGAAAAACTTTTTTAAAAGAAACTCTTTTGAAAATCTTTTTAGAAAACTCTTTTCTTAATTTTTCATGTTTATTAGTCGACCAATAGACTTAGCAGTCGACTAATCCTTTCGCGCCATATTTTCTAAAAAGTCATTCTTGTCAAATTAGTCGACCGAAGGTTTTATCAGTCGACTGGACAGAATGTCTGTTTTCTGGAAAATTAGCAGCAGTCGACTAATGGTTTTTCAGTCGACTGAACAGAACATGTGTTTTCTGGAAAATTAGCAGCAGTCGACTAATGATTTTTCAGTCGACTGAACAGAATATGTGTTTTCTGAAAATTTAGCAGCAGTCGACTAATGCTTTTTATCAGTCGACCGAACATAATGTTTGTTTTTCAAAAGTTTTTAGCAGCAGTCGACTAAAAATTTTTTCAGTCTACTGATGATATTATCAGTCGACTAACTTTTCTTAAGTCGACTAAGTTTCAAAAGTTCAGATTTTCAAACGGCTCGATTAACAGATCAGTCGACCGACGATAACTGTCAGTCTACTAATAACTAACTATTAGTCGAATAACTGATGTTTCAGTCGACTAATTTTGTCGTTTTCTTGAAACTTCAAAAAGGCGTGTCTTTTCATTTTTTAAACGTTTTGATCGTTCAAAATGGACCGTTTTGACACCCTTTCATACTCTCAACGTATGAAATCTTGTAACTATAAATATGAGTGCATTTTACACTCAAAAACAACAATTCAATCGATTTGAATCTTGTTTTTCACTCCTATTTATTCAAGTATTTGTTTTCTCACTCACGTGATATTTTCACTTCAGTTTTTCACTCAAATCACTTTGAGAGATAGTGAATTCGTGAGTAGAGTGTTTCAACAACCTCAAAAGTCAATTGCATCTCATTTGCATTCAAAAGGAAGGCTCATAGGTTGTATTGTAAGTTCTTATTTCTTTTCTGTAAAAAGGACTCCTTGGTGTAAAGGAGTTGTTTGCTTTCAGTTGGGTTGTTACTGAAAGTGGGACCGGTTATGGTCTGTGTGATCTTGTAGTTTACAAAGTTGATAGTGGAAAATCTCAAGCGGGTTTTGCTTGGGGACTGGATGTAGGTCGGGTTTGACCGAATCAGGATAAAATCTTGTGTTCTTTGTGTGTTTGCTTTGAGATTTGCAAAATCATTCAATATTCCGCAGAAAAGTTTTAAAAGCACTATTCACCCCCCCTCTAGTGCTCGTTGCCTCGATCCTAGTGCACTTTCATTTGGTATCAGAGCAAGGTTTGCTATTACTTTGATTTGACCATCATCTAGCATGGCAACTACAACATCTCAGCACAAAGAAGGAAGCTCCTCTGTTCGTCCTCCTCTCTTCGATGGAATAAACTATGGATACTGGAAAGTAAGAATGACAATATTCATGCAATCCATGGATCTCGATATCTGTAGAGTTGTTTCAGAAAAGTACCAAACTCCATCAACTGATTTCAGCCGATGGACCGATGAAGAAAAGAAGACTGCTTCACTGAATGTCAAAGCAATGAATGCCTTATATTGTGGCGTTGACAAGGTAGAATTCAATCGCATCTCTCAATGCTCTACAGCTAATGAAATCTGGCATACTCTTCTCGTGACACACGAAGGTACGTCAAAGGTAGAAGAATCTAATGAAGAAGTTGCCAACATGTGTTTTGTAGCATAAGAGAATTCGGTACACAACATAAGGAGCAAATGGATATTGGACAGCGGCTGTTCCAAACATATTACTGGAAAGCCGGAGTTATTTTCCACCCTCCAAAATAAGGATGGAGGAACCGTCACCTTTGGTGACAATAACAAGGGAAAAGTGATAGGTATTGGTAATATTGGTAATTCAAAATTTCCCTTGATAGAAAATGTTCTTTTAGTAGATGGTTTGAAGCATAATTTAATATCTATTAGTCAATTATGTGATAAAGGTTTTCATGTTTCTTTTGAAAATGATTTATGCTTAATTTCTGATTTTCAATCTAAAAAGATCATTTTTAAAGGTAAAAGAAGAAACAATGTGTATGAACTATATCTAGATGAATTACCCTCTTTTAATGAAAAATGTCTTATTGTTTCAAATGAAATTCAATGGTTATGGCACAAGAGACTTAGACATGTTAATTTTAAAATTATTTCAAAATTATCCAAGAATGATCTTGTAAGAGGCCTACCTAGAATACCATATAAAAAGGATCACTTATGTGATGCTTGTCAAAGGGGTAAACAAATCAAGAGTTCTTTTAAAGCAAAAGATATAGTTTCAACAAAACGTCCTCTTGAACTTTTGCATTTAGATCTATTTGGACCATCTAGAATTCAAAGTTTGAATGGTAGCAAGTATGCTTTTGTTATAGTAGATGATTATTCTTGATTTACATGGGTGATTTTTCTAAAAAGCAAAAATGATGCTTTTTCAGAATTTTCTGAACTTTGTAGAAGAATTACAAATGAAAAATCTACATCTATTATTAAAATTCGTAGTGATCATGGTGGTGAATTTGAAAATGAATCTTTTCTAAAGTTTTGTGATTTACATGGTATATCTCACAACTTTGCTTTTCCTAGAGCGGCTCCACAAAATGGAGTTGTTGAAAGAAAGAATAGAACTTTGCAAGAATGTGCTAGAACCATGCTTCAAGATAAAAATTTACCAAAATATTTTTGGGCTGAAGCAATTAATACAGCATGTTATGTCTTAAATTGTGTTCTTATTCGACCAATTTTACATAAAACATGTTTTGAATTGTATTATGATCGTATACCCAAGATCTCATATTTCAAAATTTTTGGTAGTAAATGTTTCTTGTTAAATACCAAAGATAATCTTGATAAGTTTGATTCAAAATCAGATGAATCAATATTTCTTGGATATTCTTCTAGAAGTAAAGCATATCGTATTTTCAATAAAAGAACATCTTGTATTGAAGAATCTTTACATGTTGCATTTGATGAGAATTGTGAGCAGGTTATTCCTCTAAGCGAAGAAGAAGAAGCAACACTTCAAGAAGAACCCTTGATAGAGAGTACTTCTCAAGAAAATATTCCTCTTCAACCGGTTTAGAAAGAAGTTCCTAATCATCCACATGAACAAGTTATTGGTGAAATAAAGAGTGGTGTCCAAACTAGAAGGCAGTTAGAAAAATATATTGCAAATGTTGCTTTCATATCTAAATTAGAACCAAAGAATATCAATGAGGCATGTGATGATGAATTTTGGCTTTTAGCCATGTCTGAAGAACTTAACCAATTTACTAGGAATGATGTTTGGGATCTAGTTGATAGACCAAAGGATCATCCAGTAATTGGAACAAGATGGGTCTTCCGAAATAAGCTGGATGAAAATGGTGAAGTCATTCGTAACAAAGCAAGGCTTGTGGCACAAGGCTATAATCAAGAAGAAGGCATAGATTTTGATGAAACCTATGCACCAGTGGCTCGATTAGAGTCAATTCGTATGATACTTGCTTTTGCTAGTTACATGAACTTCAAGTTATATCAAATTGATGTTAAGAGTGCATTTTTAAATGGACACATCAATGAAGAAGTTTATGTAGAGCAACCTCCAGGCTTTGAAAATGAGAAATATCCAGAAAAGGTCTACAAGTTGAAAAGAGCTTTGTATGGACTTAAACAAGCACCAAGAGCGTGGTATGAAAGACTACGAAATTTTCTAGAACAATCTGGTTTTTCCATTGGTCGGGTAGACTCCACTTTATTTATTAAACATTTTAATTCAGATATTCTTATTGTGCAAATTTATGTTGATGACATAATATTTGGTTCTACTAATGATTCTCTTTGTAAAGAATTTGCTAAGGCTATGCAGGAAGAGTTTGAAATGAGCTTGATGGGCGAATTAAACTACTTCCTTGGACTTCAAATAAAGCAAACTGAAGAAGGAATCTTCATCAATCAGGGTAAGTATACAAAAGAACTTCTCAAGAGATTTGGGATGGACTCATCGAAATCAAGAAGGAATCCTATGAGTACAACTACTTCTCTTGATAAAGATGAAAATGGTAAAAGTGTAGATAATAAGCTCTACAGAGGTATGATCGGATCTCTATTATACTTAACTGCTAGTCGACCAGATATTATGTTTAGTGTTTGTATGTGTGCAAGATTTCAAGCTAATCCAAAGGAATATCACTTAACTGCAGTAAAACAAATTCTTCGTTATTTGAAAGATACTTCAGATTTCGGTTTGTTTTACCCAAAATCATCTTCCTTTGATTTAGTTTCATATAGTGATGCAGATTTTGCAGGAAGTAAATCTGATCGCAAGAGTACTAGTGGAACTTGTCATTTCTTGGGAAATTCCTTAGTCTCTTGGTTTAGTAAAAAGCAAAATTCAGTATCACTCTCAACAACTGAAGCTGAATATATAGCGGCTAGTTTAGCATGTTCACAAGTACTTTGGATGAAACAGACCTTAAAAGATTTTGGTTTGAATTACTCCACAACAACTATTTATTATGATAACACTAGTGCTATAAATCTTTTGAAAAATCCTATTCAGCACTCAAGAACTAAGCATATTGAAGTTAGACATCATTTTTTAAGAGATCATGTGTTAAAAGGAGATATTTCGTTAAATTTTATTTCCACTAAAGAACAACATGCCGATATCTTCACTAAACCTCTTAAAAATGAAGATTTTATGAGAATTAGGAGAGAACTAGGTATTTGCTCATTTTTGGATTTATAAAAATGCTGTTTTTTTTTCAAACAAAATCTCAAAATCACACTATATTAGTCGACCGATAAAATTCTAGTTGACTGGTGTTTTTATATTTTGGAATGTATCACATCATATTAGTCGACCGATATAGTTCTAGTCGACTGATGATATTTTTAGAATAAGTCGCACTTTTTTAGTCGACCGATAAAGTTTTAGTCGACTAAATTTTTTTTTTAAAACTTAAATGAAGGGACCCGACACCCCTTGGATTTGTTTTTTTAAAAAAAAAAACCCGTTTTTTTTTTTAAAGAAGGCATCGTTTCATTCTCGCACCTTTTCATTTTTTTTTAACGAAACCCTTAAACCGAAAACCCCTCTTTCTCCTTTGTCTCTCTCTCTCTCTTCCGAAAAACCCTCGGAGTACCGTTCGACTCCATCATCGCTGGGAGTTTCTTACCGTAACAGGGAGACGCCAGAATCTTCTGGCCGTGATCTTCAAACGCCGGAATCCTCTTGCAGCGACTGGCGCATCTTCAAAACACTCCGGAACTCTCTTGCCGTGACAGTGCATTACTGGAATCCCCTTTTGGCCGACCTCTCCTCACCGTCAGCCACCACATTGTCCTTCGTTTTTTATCGCCGGAAAGCTTTTTCCCTTTGCCGGACATCATTTGGAAGCTGACATTTTGGTAACCATGCCTCGCACGAAGTCTGCATCTGCAAAAGGTTTAGGTTCTCCTCCTCCTACACCTACTTCAAGACATGGTTTTTCACTAAGATTACTTCGCAACCCTCTTCTCTATGACACTTTTGGATCAATTTCTGCACTACCTATTTTACCAGGCCGAAATCTTCTATTTCACTTGTTTTCTCGTTACAAAATAAGAGAATTATTTCCTGGTATTTCATATCTTTTTTATGCTTGTGCAGATACACTTCACTATCCTTTTCTCATTCACTTGTTTTACACAAATTTACAAATGAACCATGAAACTGGAATTTTATCTTCTCTTGTTCGTGATGTTGAAATCGAGTTTGATTCGAAATTGCTTGGAGAAATTCTTGAAATTCCACCTTCAGACACTCTTTTCAACACTATTGAATTGAATGATGAAAGAGTTTTTGAACAAATTCTTCTTCCAGAAGTACCTCACTGCCCTCCTTTCAAAAATACTAATCTTCAAACTCGTGCACGCATTGCTGGACGAATCCTTGCCCACAATGTTCTACCCAAAACTGGTTCTTTTGATTATTATTCCACAGATCTATCTACGGCTCTTTATGTTTTATTTGGGAATATTTTTGTCAACTGGGCCAATGTGTATTTTACAAACTTGTGGAAACAAAAACCATTTCTTCCTTATGGTTGTCTTTTAACCCGTATTTTTAGACATTTTAAAGTTCCTTTAACAAATGAAAAGTACATTGAGCAAAAAGAGTTCTTTGATCAAACAATTTTTAAAATAATGAAAATTAAATATTTGCCTCCCTTAAATGTTGATCAAACTGAGCCATCTAATCCTAATGAACCATCTATTTCTGAACCTTCACCTTCAGCGACACATTCATCTCATGCAAAAAGAAAGAAATTTTCGACAAATCAAGACCATGATGAAGTTATGCAGAGACTGGAAGCTTTGGAGCTACATCAACACACCTTTCGTGAAGATGTGACTCAACAACTTGCTTCAATTCAGAAGGATGTAACTGCCATTAAGGATTTGCTAAACTCTCTTTTCTGATCTTTGATCTTTGAAAAACATACTTTATGGGTTGTAATATTTTAAACTTATCTCTATTTCTGCTTATACTATTTTTGCCCTTACTCTTTTTGATTCTGACAAAGGGGGAGAAAAAGATAAAGATAGCATTACTTTGAAATTGCAAGGAGATCTTGAGAAAAAGATGATAGCAATTACATTACAGGAGATCTTGCATGAGAAATGCAAAATTAAGAGAAAAAGAAAGCTTTGAATGAATGTATTTCTAAATACATGAATACATGATGAATGGAAATGCAAATCAATCAATATGTGATATATGTGCTTTAAATGTGCTAACTTTTAATGTTTTGCAGCATATTGATAGGGGGAGTAAAATCTCCATCTATGCATCTAAATGCTTCATCTTTGATTAAGTTTGTCATCATCAAAAAGGGGGAGATTGTTACGACAATGAAGCCATACATGATACTTCAAGTACAAGGTTTTGATGATGAGCAAGTAGAATCAACTGCATTTCAGCTAAGGCTATGAAAAATTGAAGAATTCAGTGAAGAATCCTTGAAGACTAGTGTGCAAATGTTTAATTCATTAAAAGTCTTAGATTCTTGTAAGAGCCTTACTTAGAGTGCATATTTAGGTTGCATTTCACCTTAAAAGTCTTTAGAAAAACTTTTTTAAAAGAAACTCTTTTGAAAATCTTTTTAGAAAACTCTTTTCTTAATTTTTCATGTTTATTAGTCGACCAATAGACTTATCAGTCGACTAATCCTTTCGCGCCATATTTTCTAAAAAGTCATTCTTGTCAAATTAGTCGACTGAAGGTTTTATCAGTCGACTGGATAGAATGTCTGTTTTCTGGAAAATTAGCAGCAGTCGACTAATGGTTTTTCAGTCGACTGAACAGAACATGTGTTTTCTGGAAAATTAGCAGCAGTCGACTAATGATTTTTCAGTCGACTGAACAGAACATGTGTTTTCTGAAAATTTAGCAGCAGTCGACTAATGCTTTTTATCAGTCGACCGAACAGAATGTTTGTTTTTCAGAAGTTTTTAGCAGCAGTCGACTAAAAAGTTTTTCAGTCTACTGATGATATTATCAGTCGACTAACTTTTCTTAAGTCGACTAAGTTTCAAAAGTTCAGATTTTCAAACGGCTCGATTAACAGATCAGTCGACCGACGATAACTGTCAGTCTACTAATAACTAACTATTAGTCGAATAACTGATGTTTCAGTCGACTAATTTTGCCGTTTTCCTGAAACTTCAAAAAGGCGTGTCTATTCATTTTTTAAACGTTTTGATCGTTCGAAATGGACCGTTTTGACACCCTTTCATACTCTCAACGTATGGAATCTTGTAACTATAAATATGAGTGCATTTTACACTCAAAAACAACAATTCAATAGATTTGAATCTTGTTTTTCACTCCTATTTATTCAAGTATTTGTTTTCTCACTCACGTGATATTTTCACTTCAGTTTTTCACTCAAATCACTTTGAGAGATAGTGAATTCGTGAGTAGAGTGTTTCAACAACCTCAAAAGCCAATTGCATCTCATTTGCATTCAAAAGGAAGGCTCATAGGTTGTATTGTAAGTTCTTATTTCTTTTCTGTAAAAAGAAGGACTCCTTGGTGTAAAGGAGTTGTTTGCTTTCAGTTGGGTTGTTACTGAAAGTGGGACCGGTTATGGTCTGTGTGATCTTGTAGTTTACAAGGTTGATAGTGGAAAATCTCAAGCGGGTTTTGCTTGGGGACTGGATGTAGGTCGGGTTTGACCGAACCAGGATAAAATCTTGTGTTCTTTGTGTGTTTGCTTTGAGATTTGCAAAATCATTCAATATTCCGCAGAAAAGTTTTAAAAGCACTATTCACCCCCCCTCTAGTGCTCGTTGCCTCGATCCTAGTGCACTTTCACTTATAAGTAATCTGAATCAATGTGTGTGTCTATAGATGGCCGAAAAACAACCCCCAGGTTGGACTGCTCAGAGGGACTTCATTTTTGAAGCCCTCACGAATCTGACGGCCTATTGTCAGAATCAGGCCGGCAACGAGGGTAATGGCAATGGTGCAGGCCATCAGCATGATGGTCACATAGCGTCACCAGTTGTCGCAACCAATGGAGCATCATACAAGCGCTTCATGGAGTTGAGCTCTCCTGCTTTCACTGGTAAGGAAGATCCGGATGCAGCGGAAGAATGGGTTCGCGCCATAAGCGATATTTTTGAGATTCTCGAGGTTCCCGCTGAGAGGCAGGCTTCTTTTGCCACTTATCGGCTCCAAGGGGATGCCAAGAGCTGGTGGGAGACGACACGCGAAGTACGCTATACATCTGATAAGTGACGCGCCCTCACATGGGAGGAGTTTACAACGGTATTCATGGACACCTACTTTCCCCAGTACGCGCGCGATCGTAAGAAACAAGAGTTTTTAGATCTTCAACAAGGGTCCATGAAGGTGGCAGAGTACACTACACGTTTCCGACATTTAGAGAAGTATTGTCTGCATACTTATACCACTGACGAGGCGCGGGCTAAGAAGTATGTGCAAGGTTTACGTGATGGTCTGAGGACGAGAGTGCTAACCAGGCCATCGAGATGGCCACAGTACTTCAGGTGGGGAAAACTACAACCAACTTTTTGGTTTTCAAAAAATAATCTCGATAGATCGTAACGATGTTTTTGTGACACAGGATGACTGGGAGTCTTCTAAGAAGACTCAGCCTAGCCGTTTCGACAAGTCGAAGGGCAATGGGAATAAGGCCCCTCGACCAGCATCGGAGAGTAGTAAGGCACCACCCGCAAAGAAGGCCAAGGGACAACAGGGCGGCACTCAAGCACCGCAGTCTTATGCAGTATGTAAGCACTGCAATAAGAGGCACCCTGGAGTCTGCTACAGAGTCTCAGGTGCATGTCTGAGATGTGGAAAACAGGGTCATTTCATCAAAGACTGCCCTATGAGGCCAGCTTAGGAGGGAACTACCCCTGTTTTTAGAGGACCACAGCAACAGCGACCCCAGCAGTCCCAGCCGCAAGGTCAGAAGAATGCTATTGGACGCGTATATACGACTTCTGCAAAGGAGTTGCAAGAAGATGCCAACATCATTGAAGGTACAATCTCTATTGCAAAGTTTGATGCTAAAGTTTTTTTTGACACTGGTGCTACGCATTCCTTCGTATCTGTACATTTTGCTAATTTGATTGGTGTCATGCCAACTTCGTTGGGATATATTCTGGAAGTTATCACACCTTCGAGCGGTAGCTCTATCGCTCATACCTATCTATCTAGAGTAGAGGTTATGATTGAAGGGCAGAACCTCCCTGCCAATCTTATTCTATTGGATATGGTCGGTTATGATGTAATTCTTTGCATAGATTGGATGTATGAGCATTACACTTGTATGCTTTGTCGTGAGCGACGCATTCAATTTGCTCGCTCTGATCAGCATGTACTTGAGTACAAGGCATGTAAAAAGGAGAGCAAAGGACAACTTATCTCGGCATTAAAGGCACATTGTTGTGTAGAAAAGGGGTGTGAGGCCTTTTTGGCCAGTGTTTCTTTGATAGACCCCAATACTATACCACTGGAAGACTTGGACGTAGTTCGAGATTTTTCAGACGTTTTTTCAGATGACCTGACAGGCATACCACCTACCAGAGAGGTGGATTTTGCGATAGAGTTGGTGCCTGGAACAACCCCGATATCTAAAGCACCCTATCGTATGGCCCCAGCAGAGTTAGAGGAGCTAAAGAAGCAACTGCAAGAATTGATGGATAAAGGCTTTATTCGGCCTAGTGTTTCACCTTGGGGAGCTCCAGTATTGTTCGTCAAAAAGAAGGATGGGTCAATGCGTATGTGCATTGACTATAGGATGTTGAATCAGGTAACAATAAAAAACAAATATTCTCTTCTCAGGATCGATGATTTGTTTGATCAACTTCGAGAGGCCAAGGTCTTCTCCAAGATTGATCTTCGATTAGGATACCATCAACTGAAGATCAAAGAATCCGACGTGCAAAAGACAGCATTCAGAACGCGATACAGCCATTACGAGTTTTTGGTGATGCCTTTCGGGTTAACAAATGCCCCTGCGGCATTTATGGACCTAATGAATCAGATCTTTCGGCCTTACCTAGACCTTTTCATGATCGTATTTATAGACGATATCCTAATTTACTCTGAGAGCGAGGAAGATCATAGGGAGCATCTAAGGATTGTCCTCGAAGCACTTCGACAACATCAGCTATATGCTAAGTTCTCGAAGTGCGAGTTTTGGCTGAATCAAGTTATGTTCTTGGGTCACGTAATCTCTAAAGATGGGGTGTCAGTCGACCCTGCCAAGGTGGAAGCAGTCATAGATTGGAGACAGCCTAAGAGCGTCTCAGATATACGCAGTTTTCTTGGGCTTGCAGGCTATTATTGTTGTTTCATTTAGGATTTTTCGAAGATCGCTTCACCTATGACGAAACTACTTTGTAAAGAAATTAAGTTTGTCTGGACCCAGCAATGCGAAGAAAGCTTTCAAGAGTTAAAGAAGAGGCTTACTACAACCCCTATACTCACATTGCCTTCTTGGCAAGGAGGCTTTGTGATTTATAGTGATGCATCAGGTACTGGTTTGGGATGCGTTTTGATGCAGCACGGCAAAGTGATCGCCTACGCATCACGTCAGCTGAAGGTGCATGAGCGAAACTACCCCACTCACGACTTGGAGCTTGCTGCAGTAGTCTTTGCACTAAAGGTATGGCGACATTATTTGTACGGTGAGCAATTTGAGGTCTTCTTAGATCATAAGAGCCTCAAGTATATCTTCTCACAGAAGGATTTGAACATGAGGCAGAGACGGTGGTTAGAATTTCTAAAAGATTACGACTTCTCCATTTCTTATCATCCAGGCAAAGCCAATGTAGTGGTTGATGCTTTGAGTAGAAAGGCTGGGAGCCTTGCGAGTTTTATCAGCAGTGAGTGAGGATTACTTAAAGACCTGATAGATTGGAAGCCTTTTGAAGCAGAATCAGGTCAGATTCAGATCGCTAGTACAACATTGAGGACAGAACTCATGGACCGGATCATCACCCAACAAAAGGATAATCCCGAATTCAATAAGATGATTGCATCATGCAAGCAAGACCAGTCAGCATTATACTTAGAGGAGGATGGAAGCATCTGGTACAGCCAGAGGCTCTGGGTGCCCGCAGAGCCCCAGTTGAGGAAATAGTTATTGGATGAGGCGCATCGTACCAGATTCACTATACATCCTGGAAGCACCAAGATGTATAAGGATCTTCAGAGGAATTACTGGTGGCCCGACATGAAGAAAGATGTCGCTGAGTACGTGTCGAGATGCTTGATCTGCCAGCAGGTCAAGATAGAGCACCAGAGACCAGGCGGTATGATGCAGTCGATTGAGATTCTGCAGTGGAAGTGGGAAGACATTACCATGGACTTTGTGGTAGGTCTACCCAAGACACGCCAGCAGTATGACACCATTTGGGTGATTGTGGTTCGCCTTACAAAGTCGGCACACTTCTTACCGACCAGGGCGAATCAAACCTTGGTGGGGTGAAGGCGGATGAAGGTGAAGGAGGCCCATGCGTGCTCCTTTAAAGAGGGAGAAGGAAATATCTGGAACAGAGTTTGTTAGAGATGAGCGGAGGAAGAAGAAGATGGCATGATGGTTGCGCGATGGAGGATCGAGAGGGTTTTCCCAGAGGGAGAGAGAGAGTTGGAAGAAAAGGGAGAGGGGTTTTGGGAAAGTTCAAGAGAAATTGGGAGAGAGAGAGAGAGGGTTGCCCATTTTAGGGTCTCTCTCTCTCTCTCTCTCTCTCTCTCTCTCTCTCTCTCTCTCTCTCTCTTTTCTTTTTCTTTTTTCAAGTACCCCCTTTGATTTTATCGAAATTTCTAAAATAAGGTTTTTTCAAAAGAACGAATTTTCAAAAAGGTGGTTTTTAAGGGTTATATTTTTTTTCCTATTTTTTTGTTCTTTTCTTGAAATTTTCTACATTTTTTGTATTTTTAAGAATAAAAACTCTAGAACTAGGGAAAATGAGAGATTAAACTATTTTTGGAATTTTTCGAGAAATATTTACATAAGAGGGGTTTTCTGAGAATTTAGGCTTTTATTTTTGAAATTTTTCTCGAAAAAGGGGTTTTTGGATCTGATTCGGATCAAAACTGGGTCAAAGATAAGACTTTGAGTCCGAATTTTAGCGAATCTAAGGAATGAATGAATTTTTTTGTTAAAAATTGACCCGATTACTCAGAAGACGGAAGTCAGGGGCAAAGAAGAAATTTTGGAATTTTTTGGAAAATTTGGGGTGTTCACAGCACGTGATCCAGATTCTTGAAACTTAACCCATAGATATATATGCAGTTCGGATTTTTAGAAAACACTAAAACCAGTTCATGAAAAACTGAAAGTCGTTTTGGCATTAGTATTTTAAGCAAATCTGAAAATCGATTTTGACTTAAGCATACCAAGTAAAAATAAGTTTTGACAACACATTTTAAGCAATCCAAAATAGGTATTAACATAAGCATTTCAAACATAACAAAAAAATAGTTTTTTTTTTGGCGTATGCTTTAAGCCAACATAAAAATCAGTTTGGTCATAAACATCTCATATGATGCACATGCATTTGAACAAAAGTTATATGAGTATACTCTTGATGAAGATGCATATGAATATTAGAAGAAAGCATAGCTTACACACAAAGCATTAACATAGACATTTCATTATTGTCACCATATGCATATATGTACATTTATAGATGCATATGAACATAAAAAAAAAATACATAGCTTACATATAATCATAGACATATCATATGGCATATATACATATGAACATCATAAAGAAACATTGCCTACACATAGACATAGACATTTTTTATCATAAATCAAATGCATATACATGCATTCAAATATACATATATATGCATATCATAAATCAAAGGCATATGCATACATTCAAATATGCATATACTTATCTCAATCAAATGCATATGCATAACTCAAATGCATATACATACCTCATAATCAAATGCATATGCATAACTCATTAATCAATGCAGTTAATTACGAATAATATTACATGCATACATACATGTAAAATCAAAGGCATTTAAATATATAAAGCTCACATGCATACATATATGTGAAATCAAATGCATTCATGTATATAACACATGCATTCAAATATGTGAAACTCATGTGCATACATATATGTGAAATCAAATGCATTTATATATATAACACATGCATTCAAATATGTGAAACTCACATGCATACATACATGTGAAATCAAATGCATTCATATATATAACACATGCATTCAAATATGTCAAACTCACATGCATATATACATGTGAAATCAAATGCATTCATATATATATATATATATATATATATATAACACATGCATTCAAATATATAAAACTCACATGCATACATACATTTTATGAACATCCAACACATGCATATTGATATAAACATCTAACACACACACACTTATATATATATATATATATATATATATATATATATATATATATATATATATATATTATGAGTATATGGTACATGCATTTGAACATCTAACATATGCATATAGGTAATATGAACATTCAACACATGCATATAGGTAGTATGAACATTCAACACATGCATATAAACATTTAACACATGCATATGGATATCTAACACATGTATATAGGTAATATGAACATTTAACACATGTATATGAACATTTAACACATGCATATAGGTAATATGAACATTCAATACATGCATATAAGCATTTAACATGCTTAAAAACATCCATATATATATAACATCCACAATCTACATGAGAAAGGTGTAGTAACCTACCTTGATGAAGAACACCAAATCAAATGATCTCTTGAGGTAGAGGATCTCCTTCGAACCGTGTAGAAGAGAGTTCCAAAGGCACCCCACGCTGCACTAGAATGAAAGGGGGTGTGGTTGAAGACCTCCCTCTTCCACCTAGGAGCTCTAATGACCTCCCCCTCAAAAACGTTTTTGAGGGATGGAGAGTAGAGTAGAGAGAGAGAGCACAATTTGAAAATAGGAGGGGGATGCTTGACCCCCTCTAAAAAAACAATTTTCATAGAGGCTTAGGGGATGATATGGATGTTGGAGAGTGGATGTAAGAGATGGATGTTGGAGATGGGTCAAACCCATTTACTTTTTCGATTTCTAGAGAAAGAGCCTCTCCTTTCACCAAAATGGAAAGGACAACCTTCAATAGAATAGGCTTTGGGTTGTCCAATTTTGGAAACACCTTGGGAAGAAGCAATGAAACTTCAAAAAGAAAGCCCTTTCCCACACAAAAATCGTTTTTGACTCTTTTTCTTTTTTTGCTTTCTTTTTATTATTTCTTTTTCTTTTTCTTTTTCTTTTTCTTTTTCTTTTTCTTTTTCTTTTTCTTTTTTCTTTTTTCTTTTTCTTTTCTTGTTTGACTTTTTGACTTGGTCCTTCTCTAAAAATCGACTTTGACATTGGGTCCACATACGGATCCACTTCCCATTGGGTCCAAATCCAACTTGGATCCAACTCCAAAAGAATATAACAATTCTTTTTAATATTTAAACAAATTCTTCATTAAATAAAATTTCAATTTAATGGACAAATCAAGTGTAATAATCCACTTAATATTAATTAAGCATAGTTTATAATTAAATTTTTATTAATTAGTAAATAAATTATAATTAATAAATAAATGCTTAATATTAAACAAATAAATGCTAATTAATCCTAATTAGCACAATAAACACTAAGTCACAACAATTGACTAATACTATTTGTTAAATATAAACTGAATTTGCCACATAAAAATTCTCTTTATATTGATTAAAAAATCACAAAATTTATGGGTCTTACAAACAACCAAACAAAAGAAGAAAAAATTATGATGTAAAAAAAAAAGAAAAAACAACAAAACAATAGATACATTTTATGGAGCTCACCTTAATAGCTAACCGGAGAAGTGGAAGAGAAGGATACTATAACCTTACACGAGGTAGAGCGAACAACTTTCAGGGGAATGGCCAGAAGGGTTGGGGTTCTAGAGGTAGTAGGATTGGGGTTACCACACTTTCCAAATACAAACTTGAAAAAAAAAATAAACTCACATTTATATGGGATGAAATTTTGCAAAATAAAGTAATTTCACATTACAGGTGTGATTCAAATAAGAGATTTCGCAATATCAAACTTTCACAAATATTTTATAATTTTTCAATACTTCATGTGATACTCATCAATAATTTTACAATTATCAAACTTTCACAAATTTTATGCTTTTCACTGAGGATCATGCGAAACTATTCACGAATTTCATAAATTGTTTAGAATTTCACAATCTTTTTTGTAATATCACAACCTTCAATGTGATTTTGTTGATGAATTTTGTGGATGTATTATTTTAGCATCATGACATACAAAAATCAAAATGTGCACATGCGAGGGGTAAAAGCGATAAAGAAAAAATTAGAAACCTACAGTATTGTCCATTCAGCATATTTGGTAAATTATGGGGTATTTTAGGAAACACATCATTTTTGTCATACAATACGATCATTTATATATATATATATATATATATATAGAGAGAGAGAGAGAGAGAGACATAAGGATTGGTTGTTTTGACAAAATCTGACCTCATGAATGTGTTTAGCATTGTCAAAATAGTAGGAATCAACTCTTGGATCATAGCTTTTGAACATAAAACCATGTTTTTTTTATGTTTGAAAATTTGCTATATTATAGGCCATTGATTTTGAAACCCGTGTAAAATCTAACATATATGTCACCAAAACATTATCCAAAGGTCAGTTTCTACTAAACTTGATATGTAGATCACATTTGGTGGGTTGGATGTGAAAAAAATGAAATAAATGAAAATATTATATTCTTTACTAGATGCTCCTTACCCACGAGGGGTCTGCCATTTATTTTGAGGGTTCGCTGGTGTTGCAAAGTTGCAAGGTTTGCATTTTGATCAAGATTTCTGGTGGGAGGAGGAATGTTGATGATGCAAAGTTCAAACCTATATATTTGAAAAGTGATAGTTGTCTACCACATGCAAATAGGCATTTTTGGGTTGTTTTTTTTGCAAATTTAACTCTGCAGATGTGTTTGGCATGATTGATTTGCTAGAAAACAATACTTGGATCATGATTTTTACTAAATACATCATCCATGTGTTATTTCCTAGCAAATCAATCATTCTAAACACACACACACACACATATATATATATATATATATATATATATATATATATATATATATATATATATATATATATATATATATATATATATATAAAGAGAAAGAGGGTTTTTGGGGTATTTTTCACAAATCTAACCCCTTAGATGCATTCGGCATAGTCGATTTTCTAGAAAATGACACTTGGATTGTGTTTTTTTGATAAAAAAATGCAAATCAATCATGACAAAGTTAGGAGCCTACTACGAGCGAAAGGGGTTTTGGGGGTATTTTTTACAAATCTAACTCCTCTGATGCATTCATCATAGTCTATTTTCTAGAAAATGGCACTTGGATTGTGTTTTTCGATAAAAAAATGCAATGGATTTCTTGAGGGTAGAAAATTTGGTACATTATAAGTCGTTGATTTTTCAACCCTTATAAAATCTGACATATATGTTAGAAAAACATGATCCTAAGATCAGTTTCTACTAAACATAATATCTAGATCACACCGGAGGGTCAAATATACAAAAAAACTAAAAACTAAAAAAAAATATTACATTTTTTCACTAGGGGTTCATATATATATATATATATATATATATATAGGGTTAAGATTTGCTACAAGCGACCAAGCAAATGGGGTAGAACCCCCTTGTTTGATTTATTTCAAGCATCATCTAAAACCATATATGTGATCTATAACACCTGCAAATTTTTCATAATTACTTAATAAATAAAGATGAATTTTATGTCACAAATTTGGTTAGCATTTTAATTTGGATTTAAATTGAATTTCAATTGGATCTGGATAATTTCAATATCTGGATTGCAATTTTGATATATATGGTTGTTGTATTTGGATCCTGGATCTTGAAAAAGGACCCATGGGCTGGGACGCTCTTTTAGATTTGGATCCTTTATGGATCATAGAGTACAAGGTAAGTGAGACTCAAGTCAAGGTCAGACATCCCCACCTCTCTTTCTATTTAATTAGGTAAGTTAGCTAAAATCAATTTAAAATCCTAAATTAGTTAGGATTCATAAACTGTATCTCAAATTAAATGAAATTCAATTTGGCTAAGGCCAATAAGGGTTTGTTCAGCATGGAAACCAAGAGATAGCCTATTTAAGGAGGCCTCTTTACCTCCTTCCCATCACACGCCCCCTTATTTTCTTATCTTTCTGTCTCTCGTTATTTCATTTTCCTTCTTCCTCCCACACACCCCCTCTCTTTCTTTGGAGAAGAAGGAGCTAGTGTGTTTGCTCCATTGAAGGTGGTGCATACGTAGGAGGAAGTCATTCAGTATAGATGTTTTTGTAGCGCTCCAAAATTTTCAACTTAGAAAATTTAAAATTTTAACCATTTTTTTAAATAGAGATAGCACAGTGGATATAATTGGGTTTTAAAAGGTCAGACAATTTGGTAGGTTACAGAAATGAAACAATTGAATGGGGATAGACCTGATTCCCATTAGAACTAGATCCATCCCTTACTCACATAATATAATGTCCATAAAAAATCCAACCTTTTTAAAACTTTTTCAGACCCAAAATTTTGAGAAAAATTTAGAACTTTTTATTTATTACAAAATTTCTCATGATTCCCAAAGGTAATATGTCAACATGTTTATCTATGACCACATTTCAACAATTCCAAATACTAGACGGCCCACTTGAGCACAAGTGTGAGTGTATATTAGCCTTCCAATATCAGATTCAGTGTGAAATTATCCATGAACACAACTTGATTGAGGTTATTGCTTCAAGGATCTTCACACGTAGAAGAAAATGCAGAAGACGAAATTTATTTAAGGATAAGACAATTGAGGAGTTACGTAAAGATTTAAAAAATTTAAATCATAAGCATAATCATTGCATAAGTGAAAAGACAAAATTTAGAAATATTTTCATTGCAAAATATTACAATTATTTAAACATAAAGATCCCCACATAAAAGAGTTAAAGTGTTACAAATTTATAACCATAAAAATTTGTTTGGATCCTCCGGGGATTGTAATAGGTAAGAGTGAAGCCTTCAGCCATGCAGCAACCCGCATTTCGCTTCAGTCCTCCATGAGGTTATTTATAATGTTGTAGGGTATCAATCACTTGCTCATAGGAAACTCAAAACTAAACTTCGAAAATACATAGCAAGTTTGTAATGGTACAATCAAAGTGTGATTTTCATCATTTAAAAAAAAATAACGGTCAAGAAAATCCACATCAAAACATGCACATAACATTCAATCACATTTATCATCATTCATTCCATGGCATTCATAATTACATAAGTTGTAAGCATGAAACTCAAACTCACATTCATTCTTGTTTATAGCATTAAACATTACATTCATTTATATCTATGACAGGTGTTTGCATAAATGAATGAGAATTCACAATTCATAGCATTCTTTAAAGTGAAATGAAACATGACAGTCTATGAAAATATAAACTTTCACTTTTTTTATCTTCAAAAAGAGCATATTCATGTCCAACTCATGACTATGATATGCATTATCTAAATTATTAACTCTCGTGTCTATTCTCAGAACATTAATGCACCTTTTCATTTAGATATATATGGAACATGCCCTCATTCGACCTTTCCAGAGTGTCACACACATAAGCACCTCACATGCAACAACTAAGCTCATGACTTGTATCAACAGGTCAATCACATGACTATAAACATGTCTTTTTCATTCACATATGTAATGACATATGCAAACCTTAGTAGCTTCTACATGTTCACATATGATAATAGTGATTCTAAAAAATTTAATTCATTGTTTCTCTTGTTTATTCAAACACATCTGGTACAAAAGACGGTATAGACATCCAAAAACAACTATAGGAGTATTTATTATTTTATGTATTTTATTTGCCCTCTTATGGCTTAATTAGTTTTTTCCCAAGCTATTCAACCCTTCAATTCAACGGTTGGGAGAACAAACCCAAAGTTTCAGGTCTTGGCCTATGCCAAACCAGAATTGTTGGCGAAAAAAACTGGGCATGCATCCCTAACTCTACATACTTGCGATACAATCATAATGCACAAAAATACATTCATAATTATCATTAAATTTATGCATTTGTGTATCTTCTACTATGATAATGCTCATGTTTATGTTGTTCGGGTGTCACAGAGCTACGATTCAAATTTCATTCAATTTGAAGTTAAAATGACCAAGTTATGACCGTTTTATGATTTTGGAGCGAACTTCGAAGCAAATCGGGTCTCGATCTAGTCTGAATAGCAATTGATGAATATTGAATTGGATCCTTCTGTGATCTGCACTTCAATCGACTAAGATCCATTTGATAATTTTCAAAAAAAAACTCTCAGTTGGCACCACCCCTTTCTGTAAATTAGAATACAGTTTAAGTAATATTTTGAAATAGTTTTTATGTTTCAGACTATTTTTGTAATTTTTGGTAAAACCTTATTAACTATTATAAAAACTCAATTAGAGGCTGCGTGAAGGGGTCTTTCATCCTTCAATTCATGCAGTCTGCCTCTCCTTAGATCCCCTCTCCCTCTTCCACTCCATCCTCCCCTTTCTCAATCTTTTTTTTTCTCTTCTTCGTCTTATTTTTCTCTTCTTTTTTTTCTTCTTCTCTTCTTCTAATACTACAGGAACTGCATGGGATCCATTCCAAGAGTGTTACTGTATGCTGAACAAGATAAATATTGATTCTTTTCTCAACCAAGGCTACTGGGAAATGTCAGATCGTCAATCTGGTATCTTTTATTCTTCTTCTCTGTTTTCACATGTAGAATAGAATTTTCTCTTTTGTTTTAAATATTGTGAGTTGTATTTTTTTATTGTCTTAGTTTAGATTTCAGTGTTATTCTGTATTTTTTTTGCATTTTAGTTTTATTAAAAATAAAAAATAAATAAGATCTGATCGACGGTTTGGATTGACCTTCGTTCAATCCAAACCGCCTGATGATCTAGAATAGCTTGTTCTTCTTTCTTTATTTCATTAATTTGTAATTTTTTTTTTTTGGTAATCTATAGATCTGCATTTCCTTTATTTAGTTTTCTAAAAAAATGAAATTAAAAATAAATGAAAAAATATTTCAGATTGATCGTTTGGATCGACTGTTGTGCAATCCAAACCACTGATCGAGATTCTCTAAAATAGTGTTTTCTTTTTCCTTCTTTGGTAATTTGTCTTACTTAATCAAGTTAATTTGTTACTTAGTTAGAAGTCTGCAACAGCAGGAGATCTATAGTTGTTGTGAGTTATTTGTTTTCATTTTTTTTAATAGTGAAATAAAAGCTAGATCCAAGGTTCGGATTGGCCATCGTCCAAATCGAGCCTCAATCTAGCTTTAGATTAGTATTTCTTCTTAGTGATCATTTTTTGATTTTATTTAGATTTAATATTTGTATTTTATTTGGTTTAATTAGTTAGGATCTAAATTAATTTCATGTTTTGTTCAATTGATTAGTCAAATTATTTTTGTTTATGTGATTTTCATGAACTGACCTAGTTGTGCAAAGTGTGGTTTGTTTTGTGTCTTGTGTTTGTTTTTTTTTACAAGTGGTTGTCATGGGTGGGAGGAACAGTACTTAAAAGGACATATGAGGATCGCCTTGCAAGGATTTGGATCTTAGTGCATGAACAGAGGCAGTTTTTTGTTTTCTTTGTTTTTATTTTTATTCATAGTTAATTAGGGCCTTATGCCATATTTGGGGTGGTATTTAATTTATTTTACGCTCGCAATATTTTAATAGATTTTTATGTGCTTTTATGTTATAGATTTACTTAATTTTTATTTGTATTAAAGCAATAAAGGTGTGCATGTATGAAATATAACGTTTTTTACTCCATTCGTTGAGTTCAACCCGGATCTCACCCTAATGTGAGCCGATTTTTATTATTTAGTGTCTAGTTTGCACAAATCATTTTTATCAAAAATACTTCTTTAAAATATATTTCATAAAACTTACACCATACTATCACCTAGGACTTATTGGTAGACCTGTCCCCCAATGTAAGACCTGCAATTTTTTTCAGCAAAAGTTCTGAATCAATTCACGATGCATTTTAATATGAAAATAGCATGACTCTGAAATACGAATCGAATCAATTTCTATGAACCAGTTATACTTAGGATATTCGTATCTTCGCGAATATATACTCAAATAGTAAGGGAGTCGTAACTTCCTCCCTGAGTAAAATTAGGAGATTTGTATGAGCCAATTTTCTTAATTTCGTCAATATGAAGAGAATGGCGTACTCAAAAAGTTTTAGAAAAAATCACCGAAAATCCAAATTTTTTGCGAGACCCACAAAAATATTCTTCATAAAATATCTTGTGGGACCCACAAAATATTCCATGGAATATTCTATGTAGGCCACACACAAAAGGAACCTCCAGTCCTTATCCGAAAAGCCAGGGGCAATTTGGGAATAAGAAAACTTGGAAAGCAAGTTTCTTCTGCCTATAAATAGGCATCTCCACTCTCTGTCTTCTCATCAAAAACTCCCCCCCCCCTCCTCAATCTCTTGTTCTCCTCCTCTCTCTAAAACCTCCCCTACCTGACGTCGTCTAAGCCTACCTAACCTCGTCTGAGCTTGCCTGACCTGATCTAAACCTACCTGACCTGGTCTAAAGCTACTTGACTTGACTTGAACCCAACTGTCTTTAGTTAAAAGTCAAGGTCTCTTTTGATCCTAAACCCAGGATTGATTCACTTGACCTAGACCTAGTCTACTTGGGCTAAGTCTGAACCTTCCTGACCCAGTTGACCTAGACCAAAACCAGATTTGTCCAAACCACTTGGGTTTAGCAGCTTGACATGCTCTTCCTCTTTCTCAACTAGGTCGAACTCATATGACCTAGTTTGACCTCTCGAAAGAAGGTTCGAAGTAGTTAGAGCGTTTTGGAGTTGTTCTTCACCGATCGAAAAGTAAGTTTGATTCGTCGATCACTCTCTCTCAAGTATTTGATGATTTGTGACTTGATATATATATCATATACGTTTTGAAGTAGTATCTTGCCCTAGTCCTTGGTTTATGCTCTCTAGGACACTTCGGTGTTTATGCGCATGCCTTGCGACTATCATTGGATATGTATGTTAAATATGCAGTAGATGCACTCTTAAAAGTAGTATCTTACCCTAGTCCTTGATTTATGCCCTCTAGGACACTTCGGTGTTCATGTGCATGCCTTGCAATTATCGTCGGATATATATATATATATATATATATATATATATATATATATATATATATATATATATATATATATATATATATATATATATATATATATATATTGAATACGCAGTATATGCATTCTCAAAAAATGGTATTTATCCCTAGTCTTTGGTTTATACCCTCTAGGACACTTTGATGTTCACGCGCATGCCTTGCAACTATCATTGGATATTGGTTCTCATGTATATATATATATATATATAAATATATATATATATATATATATATTTGATATTATTGTCGCGTTGAACGATGCCATGGCTTCTACTTTTTGTAATTTAAATTTTGCATTTAAGATTATTGTTGCGTCGAACGATGTCAAGGCTCCTGCTTTCTGCAATTTAAATTATGCATTTAAGATTATTGTTGTGTTGAATGATGCCAAGGCTCCTGCTTTCTACAAATATATATGTATTTGCTTTTGCAAGTTATTTAGTTTGGTTTTCCCTATCGAACATTAAAAATGCACTCATTTACGTGTCTGCATTATAAAGCAAAGGTTCCTACTTATATTACATATAGCTGTGTGTAAATAAGCATTCAAAAAGAGATCAACTCCAAATCGTCAATGTGATTCCCTTACAGCTCCTCGATCAAGATTCTACTTGACGAATGAAGACCCTATTAGAAAGGCTTTGTGCTTGTGCAAAACTGCTTTTTCATAAAAACCTAAGTCACTTGTGCATGGCCTGTCTATGGCCCAAGGTTTCAACGAACCTCGATGGATGCAAAGTAGTGTGCATCCATTCTCGAGTTATGTGTAGTGATTTTTCCTTCAAAGAGGGAAAACGCTGCTGAAATTTCTGAAAAGTTGCTCACCGAGCTTAAAAGAAATGCACGCTTTCTCCGTCAAAGAGAGAAAGTGCTGCCAAAATTTTTGAAGAAGCTCAAAAAAACTCAAAAAGAATGTAGCATGTTACTCCATCATACAGAGGAAGTGCTGCCCAAATTTTGTCAAGTACTTTCCATAATGTAGAAAGGGTCATCACACTTCTGTCGTCAAAGCAGGAAAAGTGTTGTCGAAATGGTTGGCAAAGGAATTGCCTGAACCGGTTGAATGACACAAGAATGCCCCATTGTCAGAACGCTGTCGAAATGGCTTGTTTCCATATTCGCCTATAAGGGTACTTTACTCGTAAGTGCTAAAGAGCCAGAGTAGTTGTTGTGCCTTGACTAGGTCAAGTGCTCATTATGATGATATACGTCGAGCAATCAATCCATTGAGATCGTGTCATATGCTTGCTCATTAAGATATTGTTACGTAACTAAACTCGTAAGGATCAGAGAGCTGGAGTACGTTGTTCACTCAAAAGAGGTGAGGTGCTTGTGATGACCATAGATGCCTAGAGCAGAGTCAAGCATGCATATTAATAAAACTTAAGGTCGCAGACCCTATGGTTTTGGCCGCGCTAAAAAGTACTGAACAGGGTCGGGTACATATGTCATCAGTGTGGGAGGCATTGGCTTGCCCAAATGGCATGCGAATATCCAAAAGTAATGGTTAGACCAGTAGACCCCTTCAGGACTATTGCGCATCGTGGTAGATGGTAATGATACAGTCACGAGTGACATGTATTTGATTCTAAACCTGACAGAGTTCAAGGGGCCTCCCGTCACGTAGGGGGTATGGAGGTCATGGTTATCCTTAAATATCTAAGGATTGAACCCAACTACTGCAGTAGATGATGCATTCGAACTGGCCTGTTAGGGTTATCCCGGTATGAGTTCTACCGCCCTAATATGGACAGGGTCAACAGGTCTCTGGGGTATCTAAAATACATAGAATAATCAACACCTAGAACGTCGCATCGATGCTCTGGCAAAACCTCTTTTGTGTATCAGGGGTGAATCGCTAATATCGAAACAATGCATTAGTTCTAGGTTCAGCGATGTATGAATGTATTAATGAATGAACGTTGTTCTATCAAATCCTACATAACCTTGAGAAATGTGTCATGATCGATATACTACTGACCGATAGGGCAAAAACTCATATTATATCCGCACGACTAAGCTATGCTCAAGGCGCTAGCACTTGGATTTATGGGATACAGATATCCCAAGTCATGGTGACTTGAGTTTGACAACCCAGTTGAGGCCTTGAAGAGGTCTACACTAAGTCATGGAGACTTGAGCGTGATCTTCAATCATAGCCCTGAAAAGGCTCGCGTGATATACGCTAAGTCGTGGAGACTTAAGCGTCGTTGTTGTGAACTATGACCCTGAATGGTCTATGTGTTTCTCATATGCTTGTTTGAATGTGTGGATGAATGCTTGCTTACCAGACCAGCAGTGGTTCTAACCTCGTTTAATGGGGATATCAGGTGTTGAACTTGCGATGCGATATGTGGAGCAAGGCGGCATCGAGTTTCAGGGTTTCTCTAGACAGTGTTATACTGCTTTCTTTATAAAACTAAATATTATTTTTCCAAGCAATGATGTTTATAATATATACGTGATTTTTATAAATTGAACACCTTGGTGGTCAATGAGTGCTTGGCCACATATCTGTGACTTACTTAGAGTTTTCTAAAATCGATAACTCATTATCGTCCATTTTCGCTGCTAAATTATTTCTAAATTTCGTTGTAAAGAAAAAAAAGAAATTCATGAAATTTTCAACTTAGCCTTGTTTTGGAAATCTGGGGCATTACAAAAATGGTATCAGAGCCTATGTTTAAGAAACCTAGTTCAAGATCTATCATATTTGCGGTATTGCACTATAAGTATAATTTTTATACTTTCTGATCAGGCAAACCCTTGTCAAATATAGATGGCAACCCACGATTCACGAAGCTATTGTTATCAATGCAAGTTCATGCACGATGAGTGGATATGCCCGTTGGAAATCCAAAATTGTCATTACTGTGATAAAGATGGGCATTTTGTCAACGAATGCCAAAAGAAATATATCATTGATATGGGTCGACGGGCATCGCTTGGTCTTAAAGACGAGACATCACCCATCATTGGACTCCATCACTCGAGTGTTGAGAGTAGTAGTACCCGATCGACTTCGTTTGGATCACTGAGTCTGAGAGACTTTGACTTGAATTTTCTTGCGGAATTCAGTCGTTCACCAAGCTACTACCCGACCTCATGTATGTCTAGCCTGAATGGCCCAAATGAAGGATACAACTCCTTTTATTCGCATATTATGATTTCGGACTCCCAAAGTCATGATATTGTCATATTATACGATAAACCAACATCACCAGTCTATCCACTGGATTCGCTTGAGAGTATGGAAGTGTTGCCTGAGCCAACTCCAACTGCACCTAAGCCAAGGTGATGTGGCAATCGACGGGCCTATTTGATGTCATTTACGTCGAAAAAGAAACTCAGTTCTTAAGAAACTGGATATGTTTGGAGTCAATGGACTCATATGTATGGTTTCTCACCACCAATGTCCATCGGTGAGGCATGACACTTGTATATAAAGGTGATGTATGTGTAATGAAATATATATAAGTAAATAAAATTTTACTTACCTCTATACATCGAGAAACTAAACCACATTGCTTGTGTGTGATTAGATAAATGACTCCTATCACATGGAGAACCATGCTGAGCGAGGAGTCTTACATACAGGAGTTCTTGTTAGAGACCCTCAACAACCTTGTGACTATCATCCAAAAAATGAGGCAAGAATCACGACCACTTGCCCATAAAAGAGATTTTTAAGTAAAAAACTTCTCTCCACCGGCCAAGCGACCACCGCAGATGGAAGAAGTCATTCAGCCCTACCAACAGTCCAAATTTTGTTGTCTGAGGTCTAGCTCATATCACCCCAGAAGGGCTTATCTCTGTGATAAAGGGGGTTGCCTATATTGCGGCAAACGAGGCTATCATGTAAGGGAATATCGCAAAAAGGCATCAGATCTTCAATGAAAAAATATGGAATCTAGAGGACTCTCTCGACAAATACTACATCCCCCATTCCAACGACTGCCACTACCTATGGCAGAACAAAAACTTGTAGCAAGTCATGTTTATGTTGTGTCAACCAAACAACTCACGAATAATGAATGTATCGAGGAAATCGATTGCCCTTGATAGATAGAGTTGTGTTGGGTAAAAAGCGATCAGAAGATAGATCAAAATGCTCGAGCCTAGACAAGTGGCTCATGACCTTGTGTACGGTCATCTGAATCGATATGTATTTTTTTTTTTCAAAGTAATCTTCGACTTGTCAAATTGAATTTTAAGTGCTTATACCCAAATTGGTGGTTATCAACCCTATGAGTGAGAAATTGAGTTTGCGTAATTAAAATGTTAAAAGTCACTTAATAAAATAAACTAAATAGAAAATGTTCTCAAGAAGAGAGTCCTATGAGGTTTTACATATTCAAGATCAGATAGTTTATCCAAGGCGAGCCTGCGAGGATGTACAGCTCTGCGTGAATGTACATGTTCCAAGACCAGTAAACTTGGCTAGTATGATTCTGTGAGGGTGTACTGATCTAATATTAGGTAAGTTTGGCAAAGGCAAACCTGTGAGAAATTACGTTTCCAAGAACAGGTAATATGATAGGAGACTTGTTCTAATATGGTTAATCCTTGTGAAAATGATCAGTGTGTATGAAATAGTTATACAGAATGGCTATGACTAATATCTGATTGAAAGAATATGGATTTAACAAAGTTGTCATTGTTGTAGCGTAATTTGAACTCAGATATGAGAAGCATACCCTCATCGATCATAGATCGTGATGTGAGGTTATGATTAGAATGAATGCGATGTTAAAATAGGTGATTGACATACTAGTGAGATAAACATCACGCCTACTTAGTTTTATGTTGATAACATTAAGAATCCAACATACGGAAAAAGTATCATGAGCTATTCACTTAGTACTCTTAACAGAATTTCACAAACAAAATTCTTTGAAGGGGGTAATGATGTAATACCCGCAATTTTTTCAGCAAAAGTTCTGAATAAATTCACAAAGCATTTTCATGTGAAAATAGCATATGACACTGAAATACGAATCGAATCAATTTCTACGAACCAGTTATACTTAGGATATTTGTATCTTCGCGAATATATGCGCAAATAGTAAGGGAGCCATAACTTCCTCCCTGAGTAAAATTAGGAGATTTATACGAGCCAACTTTCTTAGTTTCATCAATATGAAGAGAATGGCGTACTCAAAAATTTTTGGAAAAAAATCACCGAATATCCAAAAAAAAATTTGAGACCCACAAAAATGTTAGTGGGACCCACCAAAATATTCTTCAGAGAATATCTCATGGAATATTCCATGTGGGCCTCACACAAAAGGAATCTTCAGTCCTTATCTGAAAATCCAGAGGCAATTTGGAAATGAGTAAAGTTGAAGAGCAAGTTTCCTCTGGCTATAAATAGGTATCTCCCCTCTCTCTCTTATAATAAAAATTCCCCCCCCCCCCCCCCCCTCTCTTGTTCTCCTCTCTCTAAAACATCCTCTACCTAGTCCACTTGGTCTGAGCCTGCCTGACCTCGTTTGAGCCTGGCTGACCTGGTCTGAACCTACCTGACTTGATCCAAACCTACTTTACTTGGCTTAAACCCAGTTGGGTCTAGTCAAAATTCAAGGTCCCTTTTGGTCCTAAACCCAAGTTTGATTCACTTGACCCAGACCTAGCATACTTGGGCTAAGTCTAAACATGCCTGACCCAGTTGACTTGGACCAAATTCAGTTTTGTCCAAACCACTTGGGTTTAGCAGCTTGACTTGCTCTTCCTCTTTCTCAACTAGGTCAAACTCATCTGACTTAATTTGACCTCTCGAAAGAAGATTCAAACCCAGTTCAAAGCAGACAAAGTGTTCCAGAGTCGTTCTTCACCGATCGGTAAGTAAGTTTGATTCGCCGATCACTCTCTCTCAAGTATTTGATGATTTGTGATGTGATATATATCGTATACATTCTGAAATTGTATCTTACCCTAGTCCTTGGTTTATGCCCTCTAGAACACTTCGGTGACTATCGTCAGATATGTATATTGAATACGCAATACATGCATTCTTAAAAGTAGTATCTTACCCTAGTTCTTGGTTTATGCCCTCTAGGACACTTCGGTGTTCATGCACATGCCTTGAGATTATCATCAGATATGTATGTTGAATACGCAGTATATGCATTCTTAAAAAATGGTATCTAGCTCTAGTCCTTGATTTACACCCTCTAGAACACTTCGGTGTTCATGCGCGTGCCTTGCGACTATCATTGGATATTGGTTCTTGTGTATATATGTATTTGATATTGTTGTTGCATTGAACAATGCCATGGCTCCTACTTTCTGCAATTTAAATTATGCATTTAAGATTGTTGTTGCGTCGAACGATGCCAAGACTCCTGCTTTCTGCAATTTATATTACGTATTTAAGATTTTCGTCACGTCGAGCACTGCCAAGGATCCTGTTTTCTGCGATTTAAATTATGCATTTAAGATTATCGTCGCGTTGAATGATGTCAAGGCTCCTGCTTTCTGCAAATATATATGTATTTACTTTCTGCAAGTAATTTAGTTCAGTTTCCTCTGTTGAATATTAAATATGCACTCATTTATGTCATCGCATTATAAAGCATAGGCTTCTGCTTATATTATATATAATTGCGCATAAATGAGCATTTAAGTGGAGAGCAACACCATGTCGCCAATGTGATTCCCTTGTCGCTCCTCGATCAAGATTTTGCTTGACTAATGAAGCTCTATTGAAAAGGCTTTTCTTTTGCACAAAACTATTTTTTCGTAAAAACCTAAGTCACTTAAGCATGGCCTGGCTATGGCCCAAGGTTCCAACGAACCTTGATGGATGCAAAGTACACACAACGGTGTGCATCTATTCCCAAGTTAAGTGTAGTGATTTTTTTATCAAAGAGGTAAAATGCTGCTAAAATTTTTGAAAAGATGATCACCGAACTTAAAAGAAGCGCATATTTTCTCCGTCAAAAAGAGGAAGTGCTGCCAAAAATTTTCAAGAAGCTCAACAAAGCTCAGAAAGAACGTAGCATGTTACTCCGTCATACAGAGGAGGTGCTGCCCAAATTCTATCAAGTACTTTCTACAACGTAGAAAGGGTCGTCATACTTCTTCTGTCAAAGCAAGAGAAGTGTTGTCTAAATCGTTGGCAAAAGAATTACCTAAACCAGTGGAATGGCACGAGGATGCCCGGTTGTCGAAATGCTGTCGGAATGTCTTGTTCCCATGTTTGTCTGTAAGGGCATTTTAGTCGTAAGGGCTGAAGAACCAGAGTAGTTATTGCGCCTTGATTAGGTCAATTGCTCGTTGTGATAATATACGCTTAACAGTCGATCCGTTGAGATGGTGTCATATACATGCTCATTAAGATATTGTTACACAACTAGACTCATAAGGGTCGAAGAGTCAGAGTATGGTATTCACCCGAAAGAGGTGAGGTGCTCGTGATGACCGTAGATGTCGAGAGCAGAGTCAAAAATGCATATGAATAAAACTTAAGGTCGCAGACCCCACAATTTTGGTTGCACTGAGAAATATTGAATGTGGTCGAGTACATATGTCCTCAGTGCAGGAGGCACTGGCTTGCCCGAATGGCATGTGAATATCCAACAAGTATTGATTAGATAGGTAGACCCCTTCAGGACTAATGCTCATCATGGTAGACGGTGATGGTACAGTTACGAGTGACATGTATTTGATTATGAACTTGATAGAGTTCAAGGGGGCTCCCGTCACTCAGAGGGTATGGATGTCGTGGTTATTCTTAAATATCTAAGGATTGAACTCAACTACTGTAGTAAAGGATACATTCGAACTGGACTATTAGGGTTATACCGGTATGAGTTTTATCGCCCTAACATGGAAAAGGTGAACAGGCCTCTGGGGTATCTAAAATACATAGAATAATCAACCCTCAAGACGTTGCATTGATGCCCAGGCAAAACTTCTCTCGTGTACCAGGGGTGAACTGCTAATATCAAAACAATGCATTAGTTCTAGGTTCAGCGATGTATGAATGAATGGACATTCTGTCAAGAACTACATAACCTTAAGAAAGGTGTCATGATAGGTATACTACTAACCGATAAAGCAAAGACCTGTGTTGTATTCGCACAACTAAGCTAGGCTCGAGGAGCTAGCGCTTGGATTCGTGGGATACGGATGTGCCAAGTCATGGTGACTTGAGTTTGACATCCCAATTGAGGCCTTGAATAGGTCTACGCTAAGTCGTGGAGACTTGAAAGCGATGTTCAATCATAGCTCTGAAGAGGCGCTCATGATATATGCTAAGTCGTGAAGACTTTAGCGTTATTGTAGTGAACTGTGACCCTGAGTGGTCTATGTGTTTCTCATATACTTGTTTGAATGTGTGGATAAATGTTTGCCTACCAGACCAGCAGTGGTTCTAACACCATTTAATGGAAATTTTAGGTGTTGAACTTGCGATGCGATATGCGGAACAAGGCGGCATCGAGTTTCAGAGTTTCTCTAGACAGTGTTGTATTGCTTCCTTTCTGAAAACTAAATATTGTTTTTCCAAGCAGTGATGTTTGTAATAAATAAGTGGTTTTTATAAATGAAACACCTTAGTGGTCAATGAGTGCTTGGCCACATACCTGTGACTTGCCCTGAGTTTTCTAAAATTGATGACTCATTATCGTCTATTTTCACTGCTAAAACCTTTTCTAAGTTTCGCTGCAAAGAAAAAAAATAAAGTTCATGAAATTTTCAACTTAGCCTTGTTTTGGAAATTTGGGGTGTTACACCCAACCTCCATGGGACAGAGACAAGAGGTGCCTTCAGCCCTCAAAAACTCAATATGTCCCACGAGAGTTGTACCACCCTTCACTCTCCAGTTAGGACAAAAGAGCGAGACAGACCCAGCCATCTCAGAGAGACTGACTTCATCGGCGTCTCAAGTGGACCCATGGTCCATGGCTATCTTTATTATTAAGTCATAAGTCACAGTCAAGTATTATTATCTCACGAGATGACCCTCTCATGCCCTTATGCATGATATCAATAGTTCATGCCTTCTCTCATGACTAAGCAGTCTATGTCATATGCATGACTTAATCTTACATGCCCTCATGCATGTATATGACATAATCATATTCTCTTTCAAGCACGATCCTATCATGTCATGGTTTATGCTATACATGCTCTCATGCATGATCCATTTCTAACATGCTTTCATATGTAATATCAATTACAACATGCCTTACGCATGATTTTTCTACGTGTTTCAATGTAGATGATTCAATTCCTCATGCTTAATATATGTCATATCATAATTCAACACACAAACATGATACATGTTAGAACATATTCATGTTCCCACATATGATTCATTTATTTCAAGGCATACATTCATAATTCATACTTTATATACGTGACATGCTTTACCAAGTTATCAATTCATACAAGCATTCACAGTAGGCATATCAATCGCAATCAATTATGCAGCATTGATTTCACAATGCATGCTCAAACATGTACCAACAATAAACACATTTCATATTCCGTTATCTAAAATCATGACAAGCATGATCTCTTGAACCACAAGAAAAATACTTCTATTCTTATGCATTCAAATCATGCTTAACATGATCTTCGAACTACAGTCATAATAGTCCTAGATATCCACAACTGGGTGGCATGTGTGTATATAGTGGTGTGGCATACAAGCACTTTTATTCTTATACATTCAAATCATGCTCAGCATGATCTCCGAACTACAGTCACAGCAGTTCTACATATCCACAACTAAGTGGGGTGTGTGAGGAGGAAAGTAGGATACGTGCATGAATATCAAGGCAAGCTTGTGGTGCTCTAGAGGGCATGAACTAAGGACTAGGACCAGATATTATTTTAAAAATGTATACGGTAAGGAAAATCCTACTGTATATGATAGTTATTCCAACAAATAACTTGAAAGAGAGAGAACAGTGTGTAAACCTACTAAATATTTGGCAGCGGTGGCTCAACGCAGTGTAAAGGTACTCCTAGGTCATGGTCTGCATATCCTTACATCTTGTACGATCACAACCAAGAGTCTCTCATGCAGAACTTGTCAGTGCGATAAAACGAAGAGGTATAGGCCAAAAATGGATTGGAGCTAGTTTAGTTTCAACTAGGTTCAAACCTACTTCAAGTGGGCTACACTAGGTTAGATGGGTTAGACCTAGTCAAGAAAAAGATAGATGAGGTTAAGCTATCAGGGCAAGGGGTCTTGACCCAACTGGATTTAATCTAGGTCAGGTGGATCCAAGTTCACCTCAAGTGGGCTTGACCTAGGCTAAGACCAAAAATAAAGAAAGAGAGAGAAAAAGCTAACCTGGTAGGTCAAGTGGACTTGACCAAGGTGGCATCAGGCTAGGTTAGGAAGGTCCAAGCTCACCTCCAATGGGCTTGGTCCAGGCTAGAACCATGAGAAAGAAAGAGGAGAGAGAGGCTATAGAGAGAAAGTGGAGAGAGAAGGGGAGGGGAGACAATTTTTTTAAAGGGGTGGAGGTATTTATAGGTCTTAAGAATGGGCCCCACCCAATGGATAAGTATGCCCCTTCTTCCTATTTTTTCCTTACCTTTTCGAATAAGGATGGCTATGTCCCTTGTGGGGCTCACCTAGATATTTTCATGAAATATTTTATATGGGTCCCATGACATATTTTTATAGGACCCACGGATTTTTGGGGTTTCGTTGATATTTTTAGCGAAAAAATTGAGTATGTGATTCTCTTTGTCTTGACGAGATGAAGCGGATTGACTCTACGAAGTTCTTGAATTTTGCTCAATGAGTGAGATATGGCTCCCTGATTATTTGAGAGTATATCTCTGAGGATATATATAGCCTAAGTATAATTGGCTTTGCAAAATTCCTTTGTTTTGCATTTTAGGTTAATACGATAAATTTACATAAAAATACATCTTATTTTTATTCAAAAATTTATTAAAAAATTATGAATCTTACAGAACCAGCTTTTGGATCGTCATAATCTGACTTGTATATAGGTTTTTTTGGTGATCTAAAATCAATAGCTATGAAAGTACTAGATTTTCTTGGCTCATAAAAATGTTTTTTTTTTGTCAAAAAAAACATGATCCAAGTGTTGATTCCCACTAAATCGAGCATGCTTAACACATCTAACGGTTCAGAACTATCATAAAATGCTTAAAACCTATGGTGCAGAATGAGAAATGGGGCCTAATATGTTCAGTTCTTATATATATATAAGAACTCATTTTAAGACCAAACTGAAAGACGAGAAAGTTGACCAAAAGGATGTGGCAACCTCACCAGAATGTTGCAAGATGATTTCACATGAATCGCCGTAAAGGGGAGAGGGGGAGAGAGAAAATGGTTAGGGTTCTAGAGGGAAAGGGGTTAGGGTTCTAACAAGAAACAAAAAAAAATATTGCAATAACTTTATATATAAATGTATAAGAATGTGAAAGTCAGGAATATTCGCAATAAGTATTTGCAAATGTAAGCAAATATTTGCGGACCTCCTCGAGGAGTATTTACTTAAAGAAGGTTTGCAGGTTATATTTGTGAAGTTCATATTGTATTTATGGAGGTCTCATCAGAGTGTGAAAGTCAAGGACATTCGCAACTGGTATGTACAAATGTCAACAGATATTTGAGGATCTTCTCGAAGAGTATTTACTTAAAGGAGGTTCACAGATTATATTCGTGAAGTTTGTATTGTATTTGCCAAGGTCATATTATATTTGCGAAAGTCTCATCATAGTACAAAAGTCAAGGACATTTGCAACCAATATTTGCGAATATCAACAAACATTTGTGGATCTCCTCAAGAAGTATTTACTTAAAGAAGGTTTGCAAGTTATATTTATGAAGTTTGCATGGTATTTGCAAAGGTCGTGCTGTATTTGTAGAGGTCACATAAGAGTGAGAAAGTTGGGGACATTCACAACTGGTATTTGTAAATGTTAGCAGACATTTATGGATCTCCTCAAGGAGTATTTACTTAAAGGAGGTTCACAGGTTATATTTGTAAAGTTCATATTATATTTGTGGAGGTCGCATTGTATTTGCAGAGATCTCATTAAAGTGTGAAAGTTAGAGACATTCGCAATTGGTATTTGCGAATGTCAGCAGACATTTGCAGATCTCCTCAAGGAGTTTTACTTAAAGGAGGTTCTCAGGTTATATTTGCAAAGTTTGTACTGTATTTGTAAAGGTCGTATTGTATTTGTGAAGGTCTCATCAGAGTGCGGAAGTCAGAGACATTCGCAACTGGTCAGCAGGCATTTGCGAATCTCTTCGAGGAGTTTTACTTAAAAGGAAGTTCGCAAGTTATATTCGCGAAGTTCATTTTGTATTTGTGAAGGTCGTATTGTATTTGAGATTGTTCGCATAATCTCTTTTTTATTAGAGGGTTGTGAACTTCCTACAACGTACCTATATATCACATGAACCTCAACAGGTTCGCATGTGCGAAGGAAAAAATATCCTTAAAAAGTCAAGAATTTGCGATTTTGGATATGCGAGAGATTTTGTCAAATAGCTAGGTATTTCGGGAAGCACACCATTTTGCAAGGATAATAGAGTTATTTTTCATAAATTTATTATGTTAGTATTTTTTCTTTCATTTTAGTTATATATTTTTATGTTCTTATCTTTCTTGTTTATTGATATTTCCCAAGATTTTGCTGAGAAAAACAAAAAAGTCATTTATTGTGAGATTTTCTCTGACTGAAAAAATGCCAATACCAAGATTTGTGACATTGTCATGGAGGATGGAGATACTAGTTGCACCAAGTCCTGGTACAGCTCTTTTTGCCTTTTTCTTCTTAGCATAAAACTTTCTTTTTATTTTTTTAGATAATCCAAGGAAACAACAATCCCCCCTCAACTGCACATTAGCTGGCCTCCAGTTGGTAACCTTTAAGGTCTCCCTGCCCAAATAGGACTACATCCACCTTCTACCTTGCAGCAAAGTTGTGACGTCCTGTCAGTCATCTTGGTGACAAGTTGCCCCTACCAGATGAGCAGAGCCCTTGTGGGCAGCATGAAGCTTTTCATTTGTAAGTCTCATAGCGCAGTATTTCATGTGCAATCACATATTCAATTGATAAATCAGTAACTTTGATTCACATCAGAAAAGCAGATGAGGATCAAATTAATTTAACGGAAATAGTTTTTTTTTAAAGGCAAGCTGGGGTTAGGCAGACCCCTACCAGTTATACAACTATACCATTGGGTTTTGAACCTGCAACGTCCCAACACAAGGTGACGTGCACTAGCTGCTCCTACCAGACAAGCAGAGCCCCCATCGGTTATTTTACCAGAAACAGTTGCCCGGTAATGAATTCATTAAAATTGGATGCCCCCATGCTCATCGTGTCCATCTCCAACCATACTGTTCTTGGAGAGCGTTATGCAACGAATGAGATGAATGAAAAGCTGTAGGGCTTTTGACAAATTAAAAGTAACCTTGCCCTAATCACACAGCAGCTAACCATATAAAAAAACACATGCATTTTGTCTGGTGAACTAGCTTGAGTTGACCAATTTACAGACATGACCCCTATGAACCTGTGATCTAATCAACTACCGAATAGAGGGAGTTTTTACATGCTGCTGCTTACAGTTTTGGATAACAAGGACATGATTTCGGTTCTTGCTGTTTCCAATGCCTTGGGCAAGTTCTCAGGCTTCTTTCCACCTGCCTGCGCAAAATTCGGCCTGCCACCACCACCTCCACCACATATTTTAGCTAGACTCCCTACAAACTTTCCAGCTTGGATCTCATACTCAACAACCTTAGGGCTGAAAGCTGCGACCAAACTCACCTTCCCTTCCCCAGGACATGAACCCAAAACTACTGCTGCAGGATCTTTTAGTTTGCCAATAAGATATTCTGCAGCAGTCTTTAGCGAATCAGCATCAAGATCGTCCATGCTTTCAATAAGGATACTGTAAACGGGACAGAACAATAATCTTTAGCTGTCATCTATCTTAGAGTCAAAAGAAATGTGATACGTGTGAACAAATGTAGTTTTTCTTATTACCTAGTTTCAGGAGTACCAAATGTAAAAGTTTGGCTTTCAATCATTGCCGCTTTACAGATTGCCACTTCAGCTCGTAAAGCTGAAACTTCGTTTCTAGCTAGTTTGAGCTCTTCCATGATATTTTCCACTCTGGTAGTTACCTCCTCGGCTTTAACCTTTACAGAAGAAGAAAACACAGAACAAGAAACTGTAAAATATTCTTTAAATACTTCAGGTTATATGCTACCTCATACCCAAGATTGGTTGCATCTAATGTCATGCGTTTAATCACTACTATATGACTATCATGTAAAGTGTTGTGCTAATGACATACCAGCCTTCCAACACAGGCAATCAAATTTATATCAAAGGATCAAAGAGGAGGAAAGAGAAACTTCAGCATATAAGTGAATCCTATAACAGTTACACTTCAAAAATGATACTACAACCATAAAACAAGTGAGCATTAATGTCAAGATGAGAGGCCAATATGTCCAAAAAAAAAACTTTGAAGCAAACCTTCAGAGTGGTGCTTAAATGCTTCAAAACATTGTCCCGAACATTTACATAATCCAAAAATGATTCACCAGCTACTGCTTCAATGCGCCTAATTCCAGAGGCAATTCCTTGTTCTGAAACAATTTTGAATGCACGTATCTCTGAAGTATTGTTAACATGTGTCCCCCCACAAAGCTCCATTGATATACCAGGAACCTCTACAACTCGTACCTGGAATATATTGTGCAAAAAAATAGGTATTCAGTGTGAACATCAAAAGGAAATTTTCTTATAAAATGATAAGAAACGATATTGCTACATTCTGACATGCTACTCATACTTTTGTTAAAAAAAAATCATTTATTATTTTGGTTGGTACGTTGCAGTGAATATCTGATAATGGAGTCTGCATTGGCACGCAATATAAAGACATCAAATTAGAGTTACCACTGAACAGTTAAAGATTGTGAAATATAACCTCATACAGATAGCAACCATAAGGCTTATAATCATTCTTCCAAACTAGAAAATCAAGTATGACATGACAGGAACTTCAATACAATAATTCCCATAGAAGTTCTTCCCTTATGTATGACCAATAAAACACTATTAGTTTTTTTTTTTTTTTGCAATTTCTGTGAAACACCAGCAAGATCATTTATGCAGTTTTAGTTTTTTACACTATAGATCATTCAAGACTGTACATGTCAATTATGAAGCATGTAACTTTTGCTTGATTTTGTAGTGATGCGTGCCTGTTTTTTCTCTATATGTGAATGAGTTCAACTCTCTTTTATTGTCTCACGCCATTATTTCAGTCGTCCACAGACTAGCTTTCTTCATTCATGCAGCTATATTATGATCGTTTGTCTTGCAGATCAGTATTGACCCTGAATCATTAAGATGATTTAGGCTTCTTCTTATCTAAAATTTAGAACTATTATCATTAATCCATCTTAATGGCTAAGATAAAAGTTGCAGTATGGAGTTACTGCACCCGTAGGGCCACAGGCTCTAGGACAAAGGAACCTGCAGAATTATGGTTTATGTTATGCAACATGAATTCACAATGCTATACACGACTTGTTTAACATAGGATGTCATGAGGAAGCAAAGCCATAGGTGGTCATTTTGACTTCCATACCAAGTGTCTTTGTAGAGTTTACAATGACCCAGTAGGAAGCCATTTGTATCCTATACACATGTACCTAGTTACACAATCGGAACAGCATAAGCCTCATCACTTCAAAAGAGACTGACCTTTACCAAAATACTTATTGATCTGTGATACCAAAGCTTGAATCAAAGGTCATAGTGTTGAACAAAGCTCCTAGTCAATTCCACTGATTAATATTGAATGTGCTTGTCAGATGTATGAGAGAGTTAACGTCAAATTCCCATGGACAAATGATTGACTTGATGATGCACCTGTAACTCCAAAGCCAGAACCGGATCTAGTTATTGTGAGCCACAAAGATCCCAAGGAGTAAAGAATGGTAGATTTTGGAGATCTAGGATCTGTTTGGATCCAAATTTCATGCATTAGTTTCGGACTATTTTGACTAGATTATTTTTGGGTATCGGATCTTATGCAAAGACCTATTGTAGGATTAGGGTTTGTTATATGCCTAGAGATACTTGTTACGTGGGTTTTATGGGTTGGTTGATTGGTGATTGAACTCTTGTTTATTTTCCTTCAACTTCTGAACTTTAATTGCTATTTTGCCTTAGATTCTTGTCTTCCTAGCATAGCTTTGCATAGAAGTAGTGATAACATAGACTTTCCCTGCAATCTCGATTTCGAGATTGCATCACTTAATCATCCAAAGCAACGCCGCAGGACTTTCATTAAGGGAATATACCATATCCTGCTAAAAAACCTACAAAGTAGTTGTGGATACTGCTGATATTTAGAAAATTGAATAAGGTACTAAAGTGGAATTGCAATTATTTGATATTGCTCCAATTTTATAGGATGTCTCCGAAGAGAATTCGACCAAGATTATTTCCCTCGGAGAATTCGGCCGAGACTTTTTCCTTTGTCTATCTTGGGCAATGAAGGACAGTTTGGACGCAGGCTTGTTGGATTGTACCTCCATCACCTCATTCATCAGGGACGCTCCTAGATTGATCTTAAAAGTCTGTGATTTAAGAGCATCCGACATCTTTCCCGTTCTACATCCGCCAAGACCCAGGCTGGACCGCCATACTCACTATAAAATAAAGGCGAATATTTGAGCTCCTGCACTGGGTGGCTTCTTTCCCGATGAGGCAGGGAGATTGGTGGTGTGAATAATGCTTCCAGTTATGCTACAGCCATAAAAGTTGATGCTTCATCTGTAGGTGGAGTTCCGCATGGAATAACCCAAACCTCACCATCGTCAGATCCAATGTTGTGAAAAGCGTTGAGGCGAAGTGAGGCGCTCCACCAAAAACTGCGGCGAGGCGTAAAGCGTAAGCCTCAAATTTAAAAAAAAAAAAACTATAAAAAATATCGTGGGGATCTTCTCTAACCCTATATGATTGTAGAGTTCTAATGCATGCAAGTTAGAGCTATGTTAATGTTAATTTAAATTCTATGTGCATGATAGATTGTTGTATTAGGTTTGTATGAATTTTAAATGCACATTAGAATGCTAATCCATGTGATTTATAGTCAATTCATGTGTAAGAATTTGGGGGTTTTCCCTAATTTGAATTTTATGTGCAGGATAAATTGTTGTATTAGGTTTGTATGAATTTTAAATGCACATTTGAATGCTAATCCATGTGATTTATAGTCAATTCATGTGTAGGAATTGTGGGGTTTTCTTAATTTGAATTCTATGTGCATGATAGATTGTTATATTATATCCATATGAATTTTAATTGCATATTAGAATGATAATCCATACAATTTATAGTTAATTCATGTAATAAAAATGAAGGGTTTCTCTTGATTTGAATTCTATATGCATGTTAGAATGGTGTAGTACATTCATATGAATTTTAAATGGATGTAGGAATGATATGAATACCTACATGTGTTTGATTTGAAAGTTTTTCTCAAATCTGAAATATATGTGCATGTTGATTTTAGAAATCTGGATATAAAACTATATGCATGTTGATTTTTAGAAATCTAGATATAAAACTGTATGCATGTTGAGTTTTGGAAATCTGGATTTAAATTTTATGCATGCTGATTTTCAGGTTATGTCTATGAACCTGATTTTCAGATTATGATTATGAATCTGTCACACGGACTCTTCTAACAGGGCACCGCACCCGCACCCAGGCGAGTGCGACACTTGGACACAACTTCCTTTGTGTTAGGTGAAGTCAACCACACTGAGGTCCATTTCTATCCAAAAGTAGATTTAGTTAACCTTAATCAAGTCCATTTTTATCTATATTATATATATATATATATATATATATACATAAATGCACACAAATACACATAGTGTTAACTTAAAACTGTTAAAAATTATATATATATATATATATATATATATATATATATATATCACAACAACAAAAACTACGCCTTCATCCCAAAACAATTGGGGTCAGCGATATGAACCAAAAAAGAAAATCATTCTGGGTCTTCCACATGAATCCTTCTCCTCCAATCATTTCTATCCAATGCCATGTCCTCAGTGAGGTTCAAAGCATTCATATCCTTTCCTATCATCTCCATCCAAGTCTTCCTAGGCCTAGCCCGACCTCTTTTAACTAATATATTTTCCCATTTCTCCATCCTTTAACTGGAGCATCATTAGGTCTTCGCCAAATATGTCCAAACCACCGTAAACGATTCTCTCTCATCTTATTTTCAATGGGTGCAACGCCTACCTTCTTACGTATCTCTTCGTTTCGAATCTTATCTTTTATTGTATTTTCACACATCCATCTAAGCATACGCATCTCAGCTACACTCATTTTTTGAATATGATGTCTCTTGGCAGCCCAACATTCCGTACCATATAGTAAAGTGAGCCTAATAGTCATCCTATAAAACTTTTCCTTCAATCGCAATGGCATTCTACGATCGCACAACACTCCCGTTGCACTTTTCCATTTCATCCACCCAACCTTTATCCTATGATTTACATCTTCATCAATTTCTCCATACTTTTGAATGAAAGATCCCAAATATTTGAAACAATCATCCACCGATATTTCTTGCTCACCAAGCTTCACTACACTCCCATCACTAATTCGTTGCTTACTAAACCGACATTCCATATATTTTGTCTTACTCTTACTCAACTTAAAACCTCTTGCTTCCAATGTCTGTCTCCATAATTTTAACTTAGCATTAACCCCAGCTCTAGACTCATCAATCAAAACAATATCATCAGCAAACAACATACACCACGGCACATTTTCTTGAATTGATCTCGTAAGCTCATCCATCACTATAGCAAATAGGAAATGGCTTAAAGCAGATCCTTGATGTAACCCAACCGTTATCGGAAAATTGGTTGTCACCCCTCCACAAGTGCGGACATTGGTTACTACTCCTTCATACATATCTTTAATTATACTAATGTACTTGAGAGAAACACCTTTCTTCATCATTGTCCACCAAAGAACGTCCCTAAGTACTCTATCGTATGCCTTCTCCAAATCAATAAAAACCATATGCAAATCTTTGTTCCTCTCTCTATATCTCTCAATAAGTTGTCTAAGAAGATGTATAGCTTCCATAGTTGATCTTTCAGGCATAAAACCAAATTGATTCTCCGATATCATGACAACCCTCCTCAACCTAGACTCAATCACCCTCTCCCAAAGTTTCATAGTATGACTCATGAGTTTTATACCACGATAGTTTGTGCAATCTTGTATATCACCCTTATTCTTATATAGAGGCACCAAAGTACTCTTCCTCCACTCATTAGGCATCTTATATAGAGGCACCAAAGTATTCTTATATATATATATATATATATATATATATATATATATATATATATATATATATATATATATATATATATATATCCTCCCCACACCCCCACACCCAAGTTTTTTTAAAATGCCGCATCCGCACCCGTACCCGCACCTATGTGACATAGTTATGAATCCGATTTTCAGATTATGACTATGCATCTGATTTTCAGATTACGCGTATGAATCTGATTATGTCTATGAACTTGATTTTCAGATCATGCCTATGAATCTGATTATGTCTAATGAACCTAATTTTCAGATTATGCCTATGAATCTGATTTTCAAATTATGTCTATGAACCTGATTTTCAGATTTAAGACACATGGTTGTGCCATGATTATGAATACCAAAATTCGGTTGAAGAATGGATATAGAGTGCCATGCTTATGAGCACCAAAAATTAGAAATTAAGCACACAAGTGTGCCATGATTAGGAACATCTAATTTCAGTTATGCATATGTCTAGAGTGCCATGCTTATGGGAACCAAAAATCTGATTTGAAGCATGAGTGTGCTATATTTAAGAACATTAAATTTCAGATTTGAATTAAGTGTCATGTTTATGGGCACAAAAAATCAGATTGAAAGCACGTGTGTGTTATGTTTATAAAGTATTTAAATTCAAATTTGAATGTGAATTGAGTGTCACGCTTATGGGCACCAAAAATCAGTTTCAAAGCACGTGTGTGCTATGTTTATGAAACATTTAAATTCAGTTATGAAGGTGAATTGAGTGCCATGCTTATGGGCACCAAAAGTCAGTTTCAAAGCACATGTGTATGCTATGTTTATAAAGCATTTTAATTCAGTTATGAATGTGAATTGAGTGTCATGCTTAGGGGCACCAAAAATCAGATTCAATACCTATGTGTATGTGATGTAAATGTGCATAGAATTTTATATTTGAAGCATGTCATATATGTTGTCATGGTATTGAATGCTTTCATGATATGAAGCATAATGTGATATGTTATCATGAGATTATGTTCATGATGTTAAGCATGATAAGTATGTTATCATGGTATTGAATGCTTCCATGATATGAAGCACGATGTGAAATGTTATCATGATATTGTAATATGTTCATGATGTTAAGCATGGTGTGTATGCTGTCATGATATTGATTGTTTTCATGACTCAAAACATGATATGACATGTTGATGTTTATGGTGTTATAAGACATGAAATGCATGCATGAACTCACTAATGCTCATAAAAAGGAGTGTATGGTTCAAGGAACCCATGTGGTGTCGTAGTGCACATACGTATGTGTGACATGTGTTTTATGTCGTATTGTAAAGCATGAGAATGCATGCATGTACTTATGATCGCTCGTGAGGAGAAAGGGTTGATGAAAACTCATTGGGTGCCTAAGGCGCACCAAGTTATGAACCAAAACATGCACACATAATTTTTCTGGTTATCACCTTCACAGGCAAGACGTTTGATCGGTTAGACACTCGAGTATAATGAATGGCTTATGAAATGTTGAGTAAATAAAACACGTAATCACCCTGGAGGGGTAGTATGATGCTTATGTCAAGAATGACAAAGTTGAATGTACTCTGGAGAGGTACGTGGGCTATTGAGCTCTAGGATGTCGATGTATAGAAGGCATCAATGATGAAATAAACAAGCTCTATAATTAAAGGAACCCAATAACTCATTCAACAAACGGCTTACCTTGGAAAAGGCAGGTAGCACAAAACTCCATTGGACCGTATTTGTTATTTGAGAGCGAGGCGTCTCACTTGGTCCCCAGTCCTCGAAGTTAAGGGGGCGGACTACCAATGTGTCCTAGGTGGTAGGTTCAAGACTTCTACAGTAATATTTCGAGATGCATTTCAATTATTGTTGTCTTACCGAGGTTTATCTCTCGGTCACGCACCACCCGCTTTGGGATCTTATTCAATCAGTTACTCGGATAAAATATAATCCATAGAATAATATACTTCTGATGTGGTCTCGGTTGTCTGCGATGAATTGTTCCACGAGTACCCAATGGGATTTGTAATCAAGAGAAACAATGGCCTTATACTCACATAGTTTATGTTGTGAAAATATGCCTTAATTATGTAATAATTCAGTGAGGACATGATCATATTTTAATGAATGTTGCATGACATGTATAGCAATATGAGTTGTTGAGGAAGCCAATTATAAGTTATGGATTGGTTATGTTGAATTGTTGTAGCATGAATTTAATGTAAAGTATTATTGTTGAGAGCAAGAGATTGTGAATTGTGTATCATGATCATGAAATGCTTTGCCAATAACTGCACCATGTTTATAGTTTGTGTGTATGCTTTAGTTTTTTCAATGCATGTTGGGTAATTGTACCCCTACTAGACTCGATGAGTCTGACCCATCTTTATATAAACCATCCAGGTGATGAGTAGTAGCGATGGAGGGATGCAACGGTGGTGCTAATGAACCAAGCTTTTATTATTCCTTATTTAGCTTTAGAAATTAGTTTTAGACATTTTGGAACATTTGATTCCCTAAACTTGTTTAAGTTGAAGTAACGCCAAACCTTTATTTTAAACCACATGTTGGATTATGTTGAATGGTTTGATTATGGTTTGGAATAGTCTATGAGAAGCTCTAATTTGAGATTGGATTTTTACTCAAATCTGAGAGATTTGGATCCAATCCCCTGTTGTGTTCACTTACCTGTAATCCGCCCAAGATTTGTAACATGTGACTCATTTTAAATTTTCGCTGCATTTTATATTTTGTCTCGAGTAGTCTCTTTCTAGATTTAAGTTCTATGGAGCTATTAAACGCTAGCGCTTGCGCACAAGCTGACTTCCTAGAACTTAGTTATGCACAGCAATACCCCATGGACTTGTCATTAGTCGTCTTCTCTCGAAACATGTTCCAAGGAGCTATTAAACGCTAGCGCTTGCACACAAGCTGACTCCTTAGAGCATGGTTTAGTTTAGGCAATACCATAGATGAGACCTCGCATTAAATTGAGTATTAAAAAAATGGTCAATTTTTCGAGTTAAAATTTTGGGGTGTTTAAAGTAATACAAAAGAATGTAACATTACTCTTTTGATTGACAAAGAATTACCAACAAAATATATGTGGAAATTTATGTATTAAGTAATAATAAGTACCTCTTGGCATTCAAGTATGAACCATGTAATAAAAGGACCAAAACACTCGATAAACCATGTCCAACTTGCATGAACAATGAAAACAAGCAATTAACATTAGCAAAGCAAGTTATGTCATCTTATACATCAACTCTTGTGGAATCATATCAAATGAGGTGCTTTTAATAAATATTATATCAACCAATGTAAGATAACTGAGAACCAAAAGCTAAATAATGCCTTACAAAAGTGTAATGAAATATGCGAAAATACAAAATGAGGGCCTCTAAGAGCTTACAAGATCATAAACACAAAGTGCACATGCACATGCACATACATAAGTCCAACTAAGAGACAATACAAGAGTACAAAGGCACAACACAAGCATTAAGTGCATTAAAGACATTAAAGAACTAAAGAGAAGAACACAAAACATAAAAAATATTCATCTTATTGAGCATGAATGCTTAAGAAAAGCATTAGAAAATAAAAGGGGATAAAAGCCCTTATTTATACACATACAAGAGAGAGGGAGACCTCAATAGAGCTGTTGGACTATTTCAACAGCTCTATTGACTAGCCAACTCTATGTTGACTAGTCAAAACAGAACCCAACAGCTCGATTTGGTATTCTACCAAATAGTCCCTAATGAGCACAACCTATTACAAGGACTAATATGCTCCTATTGGGCGCAGCCTATTACAAGGACTGAAATGACCAAAATACCCTTAATGAGAATTTACCTATTACATCATTACAAATAAAATATATATGTATATATATACAATATGAACCAATATATATATATATACACATGTACAACTTAACAAAAAGTAGTATTCCTCACGACAAAAAGTAAATGCAAATTCTGCAAAGACCTTAACTAGGAAGCATGCATAAACAGTAGGAGAGAACACAAAACAGAGTAATCTAGATACAAGAAACTGGAAGCAAACCTGATCGTCATACTTCTCACCAAACATTGCAATAGCCCCAGCTTTTTTGGCATCATCAAGAGGCATCACCTTTGTCTGCAGATAAGCAGCATCACTAATCCATCTGTTTATAAGTCCTTCAATTTCCATTATCTCGCGATCAAAAAGCGGCCGGTGAAAATTGAAGTCAAACCTCAGGCGATCAAAGTCAACCAAAGAACCTGCTTGTGATGTACCTTGGCCTATGACAGACTTCAGAGCTGCTTGTAGCAGATGTGTAGCAGTATGGTGAACCTATCACATGCAAACAGGAAACACAAATGGAACAAGGTCATTTACAATTATATGATGCTGCATATATAGTTTAAACACTTCTTTTTAATAAATGACACAAAGAGAGAGAGAGAGAGAGTTTTGGCCTCCTTGTTGTAAAGAACTTTTACAGATAGAGCTCTTTTGTTTCAATGGCTGATAAGGGAGGTGCACCAAAATGATAAGCAATGATGAGAGAGAAAAAAGGAGACCATGGTTATGACTGCACAAAGTGCAGGACCAATTTTTAAAGCTGTCATCCAAATGGCACCATGAAGTTCATAAAAGGGCAGTGTTATTGCTTCATATAAGGGCAAAAAAGTATTGTCATTTCAACACGCAATAGTTTCATTAAGGTGTGTGCTCCAGAATAATGAAGGGATGGAGAGGGAAATAACTAAGGGAGTTACATTGGTACTTAGTCAAATTACGAAAATATCAATGTTATTGCAGCTTCTCCCCATGTAAATAAATTTATCAAAGTATTGAAGAGAATAAGAAAGACAGGACAGCTCATTGAACCGAAAGTTATAGACTAAACCATTGCTGCTATGATGCCAGAAAAATCATTTTTTATTTATTTTTTTACTTGGAAACCAAGCTGGGGAACTAACTCCTGACGGGACTTGAAACAGAAAATCAATCCAGCTATCCAATTCAATCTTTGCCATGTAAACAATGAAGAAAGCACTTACCCTTGCACGATTTCTCAGACCTGCATCCACCGCTGCATCAACTTCCTTACCAACCTCAACAAGTCCCTGTTTAACGACACCTTTATGAACAAAGAGACTACCATGAGACTTTTTAACGTCTTTGACCTCTACAATACTTCTTCCACCATTATCTCCAGTGCCTAGGACATAAAGAAATCCATGATCTCCAACCTGACCACCTGATTCAGCATAAAAGGGTGTTCTGTTTAGTAAAACTTCTATTTCATTTCCTTCTGAAGCTTGTTTTGCAGGTTTCCCATCTAATAGTAGGCCTTCCACTGTTGCCCTTGCAGAAAGGGTTTCATAACCTAAAAAATCAGTATCTGGAATGCTTGTTAATTCTGAAACAGCACTTCCAACTGACAACCTAACAGCATTGTGAGCAGCCTGAGATTGTTGTCGTTGATTCTCCATTTCAATATCAAAGCCTGACATATCAAGAGAGACACCTCGTCCTTCAGCAATTTCGCTTGTAATTTCAACAGGAAAACCATATGTATCATATAAAAGGAACACATCCTTTCCTGACAAGCAAGGTCTAGTGCTTCCGATGCCATCAGCACTTGTCAAAGCATTATTTAGCAGTTGTTCTAGTAATTTTTCTCCTCTTTCTAGTGTCTGCACGAAGCGTAGTTCTTCTCTTTTCAGTTCTTCAAGAATATGAACAGATCTAACCCTTACATCTGGATTTATATCAGAGCTTAATTCTATGACTTTCCCAGCAATTTCTGGCAGACAAACCCCTTGGAAATCACCCTTTCCATCACCATTGATGCCAAGCAATCGACAAGTTCGAACAACTCTTCTAATGAGCCTACGGACAACATAGCCCCTGCCAAGATTTGATGGCAAAACACCATCTGATAGGAGGTAGACAACTGCACGCATATGGTCTCCAACGATCTATAAGAAATAGAAAATATGGTGGAATTACTAACATCAAAGTTTCTAAAACTATAATGCTGCACATAAATTCAAAATACCAGAACATATTAATCAATTATCAAAAGTAAAACAAATTGGTACACCATACTTTCAGGTGAGCCTTTATCAGTTCATTGGCTTTAGGATATGAGACCTTAGCCAACTCTGCTGCCTTCTCTATGATGGGATAGATCAAGTCAGTTTCATAATTGTTGGGGACCTGCATTGTAGATAACTTATGAGGTGCATTTCTTAAAAGTAAAGATCCCTGATAATAATAATGCCAATGATTTCAACCGCCTATTCAACAAATAAAGAAATTTTGCAAGACTTTTGATTTAATTTTAACAAAAGAAAATGATGCTAAAGCTAGAGAAGATAGTAGCAAAATTCTGCAAGTACAGGGATTAGGAGATTGCCAGAAACTATCATAAATTCATAACTATGCAACTAAATATAAAAGCCAATGTGTGTTTCTCATCAGGATACTTCAGAAGCAAATAGCAACATGAACATGATAACCCTTAAGGACAAAAAGAAAATTGCATGCAAAGATTTTCCAAGATGGCATGGTTAATTTATTATATTTCCTAAAAATGCATGCTTCTAATAGATATTTTATTTGGTCTATGGATCTCCGCACACCCTTATCAAGACTTCTTATGGGAATCAAATTTAGAGAGTCATGAGTTTTCACTCAAATATAGCATCACCTTCTGAAGAATCCGAGCCATGCGCTCAAGACCCATCCCTGTATCTATGTTCTTCTGCAATAATGGCTCGAGTGTTCCATCGTCGGTCCTGTTATATTGCATGAAGACTAAATTGTAAAACTCCAAGAATCTGCTGTCATCCCCCAAATCCTGCACAAGCAATCAGTTAGAAACAAAGGAAAAGAATATAAGAGATGAGACAAAGTTATGCAGCAAACTCAATCCACATACAACATCTAAATAGCCTCTTTCTGGATGGAAATCATAATATATCTCTGAGCAAGGACCACAAGGACCAGTAACACCACTGGTCCAAAAGTTGTCATCCACACCCATCCTCTTAATGCGTTCAGCTGGGACACCAACCTGAACAAACCAACATATTAATAGTAAAATGTAAACATATGCTAAAACGTTTAAAGGGTTGTCAGCCATCATCACAACGAACCAAGTACAAGATTTTTATAAAACCAACCCAAGGACAAAAATATCATATAACAGCAAGGTACAAGATTTTGCAACTAATCAATTCTCTGAGACCAATGTCGGGGGAAAAGCACCAGAAGCGCACCAAGACACTTGTTTAGAGATAGACCAGATATGTAAATCATAACTTGTAAATTTGCAAAATAGATGACAAATATCCAGATATCCCATGGATATCATGATATGCAGCTATGTCTCTTGTTCTTTTAAATATGCAAATTAAAGGAATAACACTGCTTTTCCATTGTGGGATATCAGAAAGCATGACATGGATTTCCAAAGGGACAAATATACACATAAAAGTAAGGCTTCAACCAAAACCCATCAAATAGTGTGGTTATCAAGAGACTCTAAAATGACCCAGGAACCATATCCTAGCCCAATTTCTAAATGGCTTCTATATGTAATCAAACGGATTCTAACCACAAATGGGTCATATTGAAATGAAATAAGATGTGCACAATCACAATGCCAACAAAGGGCTACACAAGTGCACAAACACAATATTGCCTCAAATGGACCAATTACAATTTCATAAGAGATACACAAAAGCACAAAGTTCACAAGAACACGGTGTAAAATAAAGTATTTTTATAACAGCAGCAAATATGCTTGTAAAAAGCATACTCTCATATCTAGAAGAGGCTCTATTTATAGAGCATTACATACAGCCAAAAAGGAAGAGAAGGGAGGCAGTCTAACTAGTCATTGGACTGCTCCCAACGGTCATAAATAGAGCATTACATACAGCCAAAAAGAAAGAGAAGGGAGGCAGTCCAACAATCGCCCCCAATGGTCAGATAATATGACCGTCGGGAGCAGTCCAAAGACTAGTTGGACTGCTTCCCAATGGTCAAATGAAAATTACATTTTAAAATAAAAACAAAAAAAGGACTATACAGTCCCTGTTGACTATACATATTACAAGACATAAATTGACCAAAATACCTCTGATATACGTATAAATATACATATATCAAATATATATATATATATATACAATGTATTTTAACACTCCCCCTCAAACTTACGGTGAAATCATCGAAAGCTTATTAAGAAGAATGGAATACACTAAGATGTCATCAATGAAGACAGTTACGAATGAGTCCAAGCATGGTCTGAACACTCGATTCATTAGATCCATAAATGCCGATGGTGCATTAGTGAGTCCGAAAGGCATCACTACGAACTCATAATACTCATATCTTGTCTGAAAAACTGTCTTTGAAATGTCATCATCATTAATTCTGAGTTGATGGTACCCAGATCTAAGGTCGATCTTAGAGAATACCTTAGCCTTCTGCAATTGATCGAACAAATCCTCGATACGAGGCTAGGGATATTTATTCTTAATGGTTGACTGGTTAAGCATCTTGTAATCAATGCATAATTTCATTGAGGTATCTTTTTTTTTTACAAATAATACTAATGCTCCTCAAGGCGATATACTCAGTTGAATAAATCGCTGCTCCATCAACTCCTGCAATTACTTCTTCAACTCCTCAAATTTCGTTGGTGTCATACGATATGGTGCCTTGAAAATTGATATAGTTTCAGGTAACAGTCCAATGCTAAATTCCACTTCACGATATAGAGGGAGTCCGGGCAACTCCTCCAAAAATACGTCCAAAAACTTACGGACTATCTCTAACTCTTCAACCGACTGGTAGTAGGCTCCACCAAGGTTACACTGACCAGAAACGCAGTGCAACCCTTCTTTAAATATTTTTGAGCCTTTAATGTAGAAATAATTCATTCTTTTAGGACAGGTCTCAAAATCCTGAATTTGACCTTGGAACCCCGAGTCGAAATAACACCACATTCCCTTCTCGACATAGAACCTTAGCATGATGCTCATGTAACCAATCTATGCCTAATATGACATCATACTCAGTTATATCAAGTAGGATCAGGGGCGTAAGTAGGCTCTATTCATCTAACCTTATATCTATGTTCGGCATATACGTGACACATAAAGAATTATAACCAACTGGGTTATATACTTCTAAGGCATGATTTAATGACTCAATGTGCAAACTCAATTGTTTAGCAAAGTTTACAGATATGAATGAATGAGTAGCACCACAATCAAATAAAACCAAAGTCGCTTGGCCAGCGACTAACATAGTACCTTGCATCAAATCGCCCTTCTGCAACTGATCAGCTATGATGGCATAGACACAACCAGCCACCTTTTTCTGAATGACTTGCTTTTTTTTATGTTGGCGTTGTGGTTGTCGTTGATGTTGTTGTTGGGGATGCGCTTTCCCGGCTGCCGATTCGTCAGCCTTCTTCTTAAGGCAATGTTTGATATAATGGCCTATCTTTCCGCAGTAATAACAGGCTCTAGTGTCACGAGGAGCATGGCTATCCAGCGTGAGTACGATTACATTTTGGGCATGTCAGATTCGGCCTTTGTTGTGTCCTGGCTCCTCCTTGCTGCTTTTGCTTCTTGGAAAGAGGGGTGAACTTCTTTCCGCCAAATTTCTTCTTGGGCAAGTGAAAATATTCTGAACATATATATTATATATCTAAAATATACTGAAAATATATATTATATATCTAAAATATATTATATATTGAAAATATAATACAAATATAATATAATATAATATAATATAATATAATATAGGACACGGCAAATGTCATGTCTAGGTACCAGTACCCGTGTCGACATGGGTACGGCACCCAAGGTGCTGTGTTGTGGTAACTGTAATGAAATGGTGGTCTTCAACAAATGCACAAATAACTCACAAACAAGTGTCTATTGGAGACACTACAAGCATGACCCTTGAAAGGGTATAAAAGGAAGAACACTTGAAAAATAAATAATACTTTATTCATGAACAAAATGCTTAAGAAGCATGGTTATATACATTGAAGGGGTTCACCCCTATATATACAAAAAAGTGGGAGAGAGGAGAGCTCATTTTGAGCTCTCCAAAAGAGACGTTGGATTCCAACGTCTCTTAATATAGCTGTTGGACTACAGTCCAACAGCATTTATTATTATAGTTGTTGGACTGTAGTCCAACAGCATTTATTATAGCTGTTGGACTACAGTCCAACAGCTATTTGCACAGTCAAGTTCCAACAGGAACTTGACTGGATCAAATATCTAGTTTCTATTGAACTAGATGCTAAAAAAGAAAATAATAAAAGAAAATATAATAATATTAAATAATATATATATATATATTACATATTACATTTTAGCACTCCCCCTCAAACTTACGGTACAATGAGCGAAAGTTTGTCTAAGAGGAAGTGAAATCTGGGAGCAGCGAGAGGCTTGGTGAAGAAGTCTGCTAATTGATATTCTGATGTAACATATGGCAGATCAATGGTTCCATGTAAGTATTCCTCTCTGACATAGTGACAGTCCATCTCAATGTGTTTAGTGCGCCCATGGAATGTCCGGTTGCTTGCAATGTAGATCGCACTTTTGTTGTCACAGCACATCTTTGAAGCTTGCGTTGCTTTAGCTCCCATATCCGCTAGCAATCGTCTGAGCCAAACAACCTCCATAGTGGTAGTTGCCATGGCTCTGTATTCAGCTTCGGTGGAGAAAGAGAGACTTTCTGTTGCTTCTTGCACCTCCACGAAATTAAGGTTTCACCTAGGAACACACAAAAACCAGTAGTTGAGTGTCTATTATTGGGATCACCTCCCCAGTCAGCATCAATATATGCAATTAAATTTAATGAAGATGAAGCAGACAAGAAGAGTCCTCGTGAAAGAGAGGATTTTAAGCATCTAATAATACGCAAAATTGCTCCCATGTGCACGGAGGTGGGAGCATGCTGAAACTGACTGACTGTATGAACTGCATGAGTTATATATGGCCTAGTAATGGAAAGATAAGAAAGAGCTCCAACAAGCTGTCTATAAGGAGTAGGATCATCAAGAAGTTCTCCATCATCAATTTTCATTTTAACATTGACAACTTCTGGAGTGTCTACTTTCTTATCATCTGTAATTCCAGACCTGTAAACGATATCAACAGCAAATTTAGATTGAGATATCAAATACCCCCGAGGGGAATAAGCAACTTCAATGCCTAAAAAATATCTTAATAAACCTAAGTCAGTCATTTCAAAGTGAGTTTTAAGAAGAGATTTGATATTTGCAACTCCCTGTTTGTCGCCTCCGGTGATGATCATATCGTCCACATAGAGAAGAAGAATAATGATGCCTGCATCAGATTTCTTAACAAACAAAGCAGTGTCAGTTAAACAAGGTTGAAAACCAATATCAAGCATAACATGACTAAATCGGTCATACCAGGCTTTTGGAGCCTGTTTAAGACCATAAAGAGCTTTTTCTAGACGAAGAGCTTTACCCTTAGGGATACTAATACCAGGTAGGGCTTCCATGTATACTTCTTCAACGAGATTCTCATTCAGGAAAGCATTTTTGACATCTAATTGAAAGATAGGTCATGTTCTAATGGAGGCCAAGGCTATTAAAGTTCTAACAGTGGTCATACGGGCCACAGGAGCAAATGTTTCTTCATAATCGATGTCATACTCTTGGGCATATCCTTTTGCTACTAAACGGGCCTTATATCTTTCCAGGGTCCCATCACTTTTGGTTTTGACTTTGTATACCCACCTACAACCTATAGGTTTCTTACCCGGAGGAATATCTTGTATCGTCCAAGAATTGGCCTTTTCTAGTGCATCCAATTCTATTTTCATGGCTTCTATCCATTCTATATGATTTTTTGCTTGAGAATAGGATGATGGTTCAACATATGATTGTATTAATGTAATGGCGGCCCTATACGTGGGTGAAAAAGATTCATAAGACACAAATTTTTCTGGAGGTTTAGAGATTCTAGACGTTCTTCTAAGTGAAACTTCAGAGTATTTTTGTAATGCACATGGAAGATTTTGCTCTCTACGTCTTGAATATTGTAGACTAACATCCCTATGGATTTGCTCTTCATTATCATCATTTTCAACAGCAATAAGACTTTGATCATTGTCAAGGTCACATCTAACATCGCATTCATTGGATTTTGAAATTGGATCAATTAAAAACGAGTATTCAGTGACATCCTTGGATTTTTCAAATTCAAAGAAGCTTTCTTTTTCCAAAAAAGATACATTTCTTGACACATATAATTTGTCATTTTGAAAATCGAAACACCTGTAGCCTTTTTTATTATCAGCATATCCTAAAAAGGCACATGAGATTGCACGAGGAGAGAGTTTGTCATTTCTGTTGGTGAAAACAAAACATTTGCATCCAAAGACTCTTAATCTAGAATAATCTAGAGTTAAGTTAACAAGCTTTTCTATTGGAGTTGTATTCTTTAATGAGGAAGATGGCATCCTATTAATGAGGTAGGTGGCAGTTAGGACCGCTTCAGCCCAAAAACTTTTTGGAACTTGATTTGCAATTAGCAATGTCCTAGTAGTTTCCATAATGTGCCGATGTTTGCGTTCGGCTAGGCCATTCTTTTGTGGAGTGTGTGGACATGATCTTTGATGTGTAATACCATGTAAATTGAGATAGTCTTTGAATTCGTTGGACATAAATTCTCCCCCTGAATCAGTGCGAAAAATAGAAATATCATTTTGAAACTTATTTTTAACCATTTTATGAAATATTTGGAAGTTAGCAAAGACATCAGATTTATGTTTAAGAAAATAAATCCAAGTATGTCTAGAAAAGTCATCAACAAAAATGACATAATATGTATAACCACCTTTGGAAATTACTGGTGCGGGGCCCCAAACATCCGAATGTATTAACTCAAGTGGTCGTGAGGAAACAAAAGTTCTACTAAGAAATGGTAACATTTTCATTTTGCCAAGAATGCAATCTTTACAAGAAAAATTTTCAGAATTACAAAATTTTTCCAAACTTGGAAAATATTGAATTTTAGACATATGAGGATGGCCAAGCCTTTTGTGCCATAAATCCAATTCTAATTTCTGAATATTATAACAAAATGCATTCTTGGGTAATTCCAAAAAGTCCATGTAATAAAGTCCTCCTTCTCTATGGTCTTCCCCAATCAGCTTCCCTGACTGGCGATCCTGTACCCAACAACCATGAGAAGAGAAGGAGATATTACATCCATAATCAGATATTTGCGAGACAGATAAGAGATTCAAATTAAGTTTAGGGATATATCTAACTTCTGGGATAAAAAATCTTTTGGATTTTTGAAGATTTTCAAAACATCCTATTCCTTTTACTTCGAGAGATGTGCCATCGGCTGTAAAAACCTTTGACACACTTGAGTTATTTTTAAGACATTCGGATAGACTATTAACATTTGGGGTCATATGAAAAGAAGCACCAGAATCTAAAAGCCAAGGAAAGTTACCTGGACCGGAGAAAGATGCAACTGCCGCTCCAGTTGAGGCTTCGGTTGAGAAGGATACCCCTTTGAGAAGAGGTTGAAGGATTTCCATCAGTTGAGCCATAGACACAGGTGCATCTTGATCTTTTGACTCAGATTCAACAGATGCAACTCTTTTTTCTTCTCTTCTTTTTAACTTTGGACATTGAGGCCTATAGTGCCCCGGTTCATGACAATGATGACAAATAACTTTTCTTTTATCAAAGTCGCCGTTTTGCCTTCCAAAATGAGGCGGCTTGTAAGTACGAGTATGATTCCCCGGTCTAGATACAGCTAAAACGGAGTCATCATCAACTTTTGGAGTACTTTTTCTAAGTCTATTTTCCTCCATAGTGAGCTCTTCTATAGTATCAACAATAGAAGGAATTTTTCCACGATGTAAAAGGGCCGATTTGGTGGATTCAAACTCCGGCCTTAGACCATTCACAAATTGATAGAAATGTTCCATATCGAGTTGCTTTTGGCGAAGCTCGATGTCTTCGGCACAATGCCATTTGGGCTCAAGAAGAGCCAACTCTTCCCAAAGTTCGGACAACTCATTATAATATTCTCGAATAGTTTTATCTTTTTGAGTCATTGTCCGAACTTTATCTTGTAAATTGCATACATGTGCAATATCTTTAAGGGAATACATGTTTTTGAGGTATTCCCAAGCCTTATCGGCATGCTCAAACTTAGCTAGACTAGAGCATTTTTTAATGTCTATGCTATTGATGAGCCATGACATAATTTTTGCATGCCCTATCCTCCATTCTTTCCATTTCTTTTCATAAGTGGCTAACGCCTTACTCTTCTCTTCTTCCGTTAGAGGAACCTCTTTATCACCCTCTTTCTTGGTAAGAGATAGTTTAGGTTCCAAATTGGAACCATCCACTATACCCCATAAACCTTTTCCCCAAATGTGGTGCTTCATAATCGAAGCCCACATTACATAGTTAGTATCATTTAGCTTCATAGGAATGATGGTGATCTTATCATTGTCATCCATCTTTTACAAGGGTAAGAGAGGAATAAATAGGAGGAGAGAGAGAAAAAAATAAAAAGAAAAGAAAAAGAGTAGACAAAAGAATAAGAGAGGATACAAAACCAAATTTCTTTTTGTAGCACAAGTTCGCCTTTCTTCAAACAAATCTTCTTGAGCCAAGAACAAGGTGATGAAACACCTTTTGTAAATGTGGCACGGAAATCGAGGCGGAAGCACTTCAAGATCTAAGGATTTCGTAGCTCTGATACCATGTAATGAAATGGTGGTCTTCAACAAATGCACAAATAACTCACAAACAAGTGTCTATTGGAGACACTACAAGCATGACCCTTGAAAGGGTATAAAAGGAAGAACACTTGAAAAATAAATAATACTTTATTCATGAACAAAATGCTTAAGAAGCATGGTTATATACATTGAAGGGGTTCACCCCTATATATACAAAAAAGTGGGAGAGAGGAGAGCTCATTTTGAGCTCTCCAAAAGAGACGTTGGATTCCAACGTCTCTTAATATAGCTGTTGGATTACAGTCCAACAGCATTTATTATTATAGTTGTTGGACTGTAGTCCAACAGCATTTATTATAGCTGTTGGACTACAGTCCAACAGCTATTTGCACAGTCAAGTTCCAACAGGAACTTGACTGGATCAAATATCTAGTTTCTATTGAACTAGATGCTAAAAAAGAAAATAAAGAAAAATAATAAAATAATAAAAGAAAATAATAAAAGAAAATATAATAATATTAAATTATATATATATATATATATATATATTACACATTACATTTTAACAGTAACATAGGCCTATATGCATAAGATGAACCAAAGAATTGTGCAATGGAGAGCTACATTCAAGAAGAATAAGATGAATATAACATGACGTTCAGAACTGCACACAAGTCTTCAGTATGTAAAAAAAAGATATAAACCATAACTTAGGGAATATGTTTGATAATAATCCACATAGATTGTTTGAGACCTACCTCTTTGTGCCAGATGGAAAATGCCTCATCATCATCCAGGAAAACACTAACCCATAACTTCTCTGGAGGCAACTTAAACCTGTAAGAAACAATTTGAAAATGAATAGAAAAATATGGAAATTTTTCATTGAACCTGGACAATGAAACAGAAAATATAAGATCATAATACTTCAAAACTAACTTTAGGCAAAACCTAGTGGTACATTAAGGACAAAGTCATTTTCTGGATGTAATTACCATCTATATCATAAAAAATATATATAGATGTTATAAGATATATGATCCATGGATGTGGAGGCTACATTTTCACAATCTGCTGTTGAATACTTAGCAGATAACATCACCAGAAACCTCAGATCCAAACATGCGGAGTCAGATAGTCCAAAATTGTGGCATGCTTGACAATATAAGTAATTCCACTCAAGCTAATTCAAGAGTTCTCTATAAGCAACTAGTTCAAGAATACACATCAGGAAAATTTATATTTATATAGCAGAAAATCCAAAATTTCCTAACTACATTTAGTGGGCATAGGCTTTTAAAAAATCTGGAATTCATAGTATTGTCAAGGATCCCTGCATGGCACCATCTCCACCAACTCTACCATGACTGGCTATTAGATCACTGCTTAGCTTGGCTATTTCTGCTGCCACGTTACTACTATGGAAAGGCCAGACCATCAACAGAACCAAAATGACTAATGCTGTTACACCTAGTGCTAACAAGTCATATAAGAATCACACATTTATCAATATCTTAATCACAATTTTTTGAGGCAAAGGCTTCAGATTCATGTTGTAACATTTGACATGAGAATACCCAATCTAAAGTTATACATCCTTGTGAACACCCCAAATTTTTCAAAATTTTGTAAAAAAAATCCCCTTTTGCCCCTGGCCCCCATTTTCTGAGTAATTGAGTCGACTTTGAGCTAAAATTCCAGTTATTTCTCGGATTCACTGGAATCCAAATCCATTTTATGTCTCTGACTCAATTTCGGATCCGGATCCAGTATCAAAATCCGAATCTGAGCCTCGTTATCCAATTTTCAAATTGAAATTACAAAATACCAAAAATAATTTCTGAAAGGCTCAGACAGTCCATCCGGTATCCATTTGGATCCACTGTTCTATATTCCTCAAATCGAGATCCAAAACTCGAATATCTGCTCAAAAACTGGATCCAAACCCATTTTCTGAAGAAAATTCCAAAGGATAAACCTGAATTCTCAGAAAACTCTTCTTTTGTAAATATTTTTAAATTTTTGCAAAAATAGTCAAAAATCCTTTATTTTTCCATATTTTAAGAGTTTTACTTCAAAAACACAAAAAAAATAGAAAGTGCCAAGAAAAGAACAAAAAAAATCGAAATAGAAAAAGAAAATACAAAAATAAATAGTTTAGAACCCCCCCCCCCTTTTTTTTGAAGGTATTACTTTGTTAAAGCCCCTTTTAGAAAAAAAAACTTTTGAAAATGACAGTCGTTTTGAAAATTTCTAAAAAAAAGGACCCCTGTTGCAAAATTTGCAATGACTTTTCCTTGAAAAACCGTCGCAGAGGATCGAAGGGCGATCACCGCTTCTCCTGCCTCCTCCTTCACGAACCACCCTTCGATCACCCCACTTCTGGATCCTTCCTCTTTTCTCGATTCTTCTTGCCCTTTCTATATAAACAATCATCCATTACATCTCAAGGGATCTGTTCTCACCTCTCCATCTGATGATCGCCTTCTTCTTCCCCCTTTCCCTCTGATCTCTTCTCCTCTGAGCCACTGAAGGAGCCTCGGCTCCCTCTTTCAGAATCTTTGCAACCCGCTTCGGTAAGTACCCCTCTTCCCCTTTGTTTTCCTCTGATTTTCTTTTAATTTTTCCTATTTTCAGCCCCATTAACGCACCATCGATGGTATTGAGTTGCCAATAGCAACCTCAACCCATCTCTGTGCAACAGTAACGGAATGACCTCATTCCAACACACTTTGTTTATGTTTTATTTTCCTTTCTCTTCGTTTATCTTGCTGTTTACATTGCCTTCTGATCCATAGTCAATTTTATTTTGATTTCATTCTGTTATCTCAATTTCCTATTTATATAGGAATTCTGGTTTTCTCATGGTAAGTCGGCCTACATTTTGATTTTTGTTTTCTTCGATTCGTTTTTTTTTTCTAGTGGAAAATATTATCGGTATATGTTGGATGTCCCGCTTTTATAATACCAGATTCGTGGTTTTCATCCTTGCCATGCTCTTGTTTTAAAATATCATCTATATTTCCATTTCCATACTTTGTTGGTATATTTTCAATTTCTGGAATGTCGTTTTCATCACTAGCATCTTCCCTGTATTTCTGCTGAAACGTTCCATGCATTTCCTTTCTTTAGATCTCATGGCTCATTAATTTAGTGGTTTCCCCTGTCATTTTCCCTATCATTAGTCGTTCTGATTCATATCATCCATACTGATTCATCTGCATCATATTCACAAAGCTTCATCACATTCGGATATGTTCATTAAATTTCATCTGTATCATAGCATGAGTCATTTTATCGAATTGATGTTGCCTACTCATTCGTTGTTGATTTCTGTTGTGTTTCTTTTATTTTTGAGGGATAATTGTTACAGTAAGAGTCATCCGAATCTGTTCTGTTTTAAGCCTTCTGTGATTGACCTGTTGTCATTTCATTTTGGTCATAACGCAGCATTGTCGATATTCTCCAATGTCTGTCGTGATATGCTCGTTGTGCTAAAAAAAAGGGAAAACAAATGGATGAATATTTAATTTGCTCAAAGCTAACCGAATTTTGATCCACTTCACTAAAGCAAAGTGCTAGCTCCTTTTACATTTAATTTTATCATGAAGTCTGGATTATGGCTCCTGCATATTTCGCATAAACACCTTATGCTTATCACAATCAATTCTATATTGAACTCAATCATGATGGTTCAGTCAAGAAACATGAGCTGATCGCCTTCCTGATTCGCCTAGGTATCGTTGATCGCTCTAATTTTCGGCATAAAGTCGAAGTGCTGTAGCATTAACCTGGGTTTCCAAGCATGAGCGCACCATAACATAGGTCTATTGGTGTATCATCTTAGCATTTTGTTCCAGCGTTTTAGACATTGCATTTTTTTTTTATCAATCCACCGCATACCCACCTATATCCCCCTGTGATTCCTATTGTTTTGCATTTCCTTTAAGCCTCTTTTAAATTCAACACATCCTATCTTCTGTCCATCATCATGTATGTAAAAAAATCTGCAAACGGCACTATTCACGGCCATGTGTATATCCCCTCCTGCCCTTGCTCATCATTCTCCTTATCACCCTGCTCCACCTACGCGCATACATCCCCTGCTACCATCCACATTATAGGTCCACCTTCACTTCCTCATTGGTGCGTGCCGAAGCACTTGTATCAGCCACAACAGCCGCCGCCAAAGCTGCTCCAGCAGCTATATCAGCAGGACATGGGGTACAAATGATTCTGTAAAAGTAAGCCCTAATCCTGCTTACCTTTGGGTTGTGTAGACTCAAGGACAGAATGAGGATTGCATTGATATGCTCCGAAGAGCTGTATATCCAAGCATAAGAATTGTGAGCAACTGAAAGTCATAAAGAATGACAGCAGGTGGGTCTGTTCCTGGTGAACTTGAAATATCATTTTTCAATTGCCTAGGTTGGGGCATATTGTTTGAAATGGATTGTTGTACAAAAAAATCCAGAAGTGGAATTCAGATGTGACCATCAATCAAGGCATGGGCATTGGTGGTTTATCACAGCATGAGACAAGACATTCAGTTAAATCTGAATCTTCAGCATAAGAGATGGGTTTATCCCATCTGAGAGTGGGTTAACCGAGAATGGATATTTTTACATGGTACTGGAGGTTTAATTTCTTTTAAAAATCAAGAGTTGGTGCAAAGCCTGGAGCTTGACTTCGACCTCCCTCTTTCTCTTAATGCATCTTGCACTCATGGTTATCATTTTCCATTAGTTTGTATATCTTTTTTTTACGTTACAACACCATCTAGATAGATATGTTTTCCCATTTCTTATAGCATATCCCCTTCAAGCCATCACACAGCACACTGCTACATCTACAGCGTGTGCAACACCTTTCATCACTACCGCCACCTGCTGCATACTGTAGCATACACAGCATTCATCTGATGTGTCTTACAGCTCCCTCTTAGCCTCATATTACCTTCTAAATACCACTTGTGTAATGTTCTAATCCATTCTGCTGCAACCCTGCACATTTCCAGCAGCACACCCTGCGTCATCTGCTGCCACAGTTTTTACACTTCTGCACTAGCATCTTATACCTGCATGTTCACTTGTAATACCCACACTCACTTTACACTCCACTGAGGTACTGTTACACTTTCAGCATACACTTCACTTCACTTAGCCGTGTTTTCATACTCCAGCATCTTCACAAATGCACAGCACATATAGCTATCTTCACCTGCATTCCATCACCACCAATCACCTTTGCACTTTCTTCATAGTTATTCCCTACCCTTCATTAGCATCATGACCTTTTGCAATTATCTCCTTCCTATGCATCATGTAGGTATGTTCAAACTCTCACATTAAGATTTTGGTCATAAGAGTACATGTATACCCTCATATCCATTCTTGTATATATGTATGTATTTTTATATAAACATGCATCTCCATATACATTTTTGATATATGTCTCCTCACGTACCGGTTGGGTTTTGATATGACATTCTTCATTTTCTCATGTGCTTTCCTTTGCATTTCGCTTTATACTAACCATGTTTTGCAGGAAATCTGTGGAAAGTATTATTTTCTCTCTTAGATTAGAAATTTTACTTTTTCAAAGGTTGTAATAATTAGACATTAATGAGAAATTTATTTTTCCAATCTTAGATTAGAATGTATGAGCATGCATATTTTCTAGAATTATTTGTTTTATGTCATTTTTCTCTTTTATTTCGAAAATTCACGAATGGGAACACGAATGACATATGCATCATTCTAATAAGAGGTAATTAATCCCTAAGCAAATGACCCACATTGATGGTCATAGTCAAAATGTGGACAATGCTTAGGATTCTTATCTTTTATGGAATAACATTGGATCCACACTGGATCTCTTTCAAAAATCATCATATTTTCTGAACTTTTCTTCTTTTATCAATGGCCATAGTCAGGATATATTGAGAGTTAATTTCATTTCAAACTCTATAAAGGCACCAAAATGTATTTTATTCTTTATCTGAATTTAAATACACATTATTTTATAATACATTTTATGACCATAGTCAGGGATGTATTATATCTTAATCTTATTTTAATTCTCCTAAAGAATGAAATATGTTTTTCAATATCCAATTTTCAAAATTCTTTAATCCATTCATCATTTATGATAGAATTACATCATATTTTTCAAATTATTTCAAATTTTCTTCAAAAATCCAAGTGACTTTGAGATGATTCTTCAAATATCTTCTTCATTTCTCAAATCAATCTTCAATTCTTATTCAAATTCATCTTCCTATTCTCAATTCTATCTTATTTTTCAAAATTCAATATTTCAATTTCAAAGTCCATTTAACTTTAAAATTTCAAATTCATCTCTAAATTCAAAATTTAATTTCCAATTCAAATCAAATTTCAAAGCTCAATTCAACTTTGAAATTCCAAATTCATTTTCAGGATTCAATTTCAAATTCAATTCAATATTCCAGATTGAATTTCAAAGTTCAATTCAACTTTAAAATCCCAGATTCATCACCTGATTTCAAAAATTCAAGTTTTAAACCAAGTTTATTTTTTATTCTTCACTTCAAGTTCTCAAATTCCCAAGTTCCTTTGAAATCTTCTGAGTTTTTAATCTTCAAATCACTTTGAGATTAAGATTAGTGCTAAATTCAAGTCCATTTTTCAAATTCAATCAGGATTTCTCAAATCCAACTCCACATTTTCGAATTCCACTTGGATTTCTCAAATCCACTTCCAAAATTAAATTCAATCTGGATTCCCAAATCCAAATCCATCTTAAAGGTCTATCTGGAATTCTTGGAACCAATTCCAATTTTTAAAGTTCCATCTTGAATTCCGGATTTCAGATCCAATTCCATCTTGAATTCGGGATTTCAAAAATCCAATTCCATCTTGGATTCCAGATTTCAAATCTCATTCCATCTAGGACTCCAGACTTCAAATCCAATTCCATATTGGATTCTAGATTTAAAATCCAATTCCATCTTGGATTCCAGATTTCGGATCTAATTCCATCTAGGATTCTAGATTTCGGATTCAATTCCATTTAGGATTCCAGATTTCAAATCCAATTTCATCTAGGATTCTAGATTTTCAAATCCAATTCCATCTTGGATTCAGATTTTTCAAATCCAGTTCCATTTTTCAATTTGATTTCCAAATCCAATTCCAAATTCAATTCCATTTTCAAATTTCATCTGGATTTCAAGATTCCAATTTCAATTTCTATTTTCCAAAACCACTTTTAAATCTATTTCTCCAAGTCTAAATTCAATTTCCAAATCAAAAATTCCTATCTCAGGTTCTGAATTCAAAACTCAAAACCAAAAATCCCTTTTCAAAATCGATTCTTGAAAATCGATCCAAATTCAAAGTTCATCTTAACTTTGAAATTTCATTCTTACTTCAAAATTCTAATTTCCAATTCTCCTTTCTCTTCATCCAAGATTTATTTTCCAAACTCTAATTATTCCAAGAATTAGAATTTCAAAGTCTCTTCTTCCAGATCCATTGTTCAAAGTTCTAAGTTAGATTCAAAATCTAACTTTTTCAAACCAATTTCAAACCCTTTGAATCATTTCTCCAAGTATCTTCAAATTTATTTCAAAAATCACTTGGATAAATCCAAAGGTTTTAAAAATTATTCTTCTCAAAAGCATAAATCTCTGCATTTACATTGCACAAACATGATTCCTTGTGCATTTTCTTAAATTAAGAATAAATTCTTAGACAATATTTAGGCAAAGCAAAAGGCATAAGTTCGATCCTTGGTTCGATTACCCCTGGTAAAGGCGCCAGGAACGGTCGAACCTCGTACCGACGAGCGAATCCTGTCTCTCCATTTTTTCGCAAATTTTCAAAACACGAATGTGAGTAATTTCAAAACATTTTCAAAACTAAGGTCAAGTGAGACCTTTGCAAAAGAGTTTCTCTCTCTTCTTTCTTTTCTATCTTTTATTACCCTTCAAAAAGGGAATAGATGTTAGAAAGAAAAAGAGGAACCAAGAGGAAAAAATTTTCAATGATCACAATCCTCCATTATTTAGTTTTTGTTTGATTGATGTGGCATTATGCTCTTGAAAAGCTATCATACAAATGAGGACTTCATTCTGTCCTACCTCTCACTCTCAACTACACACATTTTATGTTTATGTTTTCACAGGGAAGGGAAATACAGAGCTTAATAATTGTTTAAAATTACTTACTAATGTCTAACATAAGTAATTAAGGTAGGTGCAATATGATGATTTAGAAGAGCCAAAAAATGAGAGAACAAACTATGTGAGTAAAGAATTTTATAGGAATAGTCATATAAGCATTTTAAACAAGGTTAAAGCAAATGGACATTTCATGAAATAGTTAGAAGCTATGATGAAAAGGACCATAAATCACTTCTATTGCTTTCCAAGGAAGACCAAGAAAGGAGGCAGGCCAAGAATGTTTTCAAACCAAATAACAAGTCAGCATGCCTGTAACCTTGTATAACCTATAAATAATAGATTTTCTGCTTGTAAGATCATATTGATCAGAGTTGATTCCCCGGATGAATGTGTTAAAATATATATGTAATATATATTTATATATATATATATAAATATATTCTACCCGATAAGGGGTAATTCTGTAACTCGCCCAATATGGGCATTTTAGTCTTTTTCTTTTTCTATTTTTTTCCTTTTTCCTTTTCTATTTTTTTCCATTTCTTTTTGTCTTTTTTCTTTTTCTTTTTGTGCATTTAATGCACAGCCATTGGGGGCCCCAACAAAGAGTCGTTGGGCCCCCAACGGTCACAATTGTGACAGTTGGGAGCCCAACGACTCCTTGTTGGGACTCCCAATGGTCCCACTCTCTTGCTTTTCTCTAACTCTCCCTCACTCCTCTCTTGCCTATAAATAAGTGGGGTCTCCCCCTTTGTAAAGTGTGGCTTCTACAAGCCCTTTAGTGCATTTATAAGATTTTATGCTTTCTAGCCATTTTTGGCTTTTGTGTATGTCCTCTTTTGGACTTGTTCTTTGATTTCTATATGTGAATGTCCATTGTAGGACATACATTTCTTTTCCGCATATTTCATTACATGGTATCAGAGCCTTGGTTGTGCTCTTGTTTCATATAGCTAGTTGTCTAGTTTTCTCTCTCTCTTTGTTTGTCCTCCATTCTTGATTATATAATGGAAGGAGAACAAAAGATTGATCTCTCCTTCAAGCTTAGCGGTACGAACTACATGATGTGGGCCGCCGCCATGGAAAACAACCTCAAAGGTAAAAAGCTTTGGGGATATGTGATGGGCACCATTAAGGAACCTCAACTTCAACTTACAAAAATAGATGGTGATCAAGAAAAGGCTCTAGAAGGAAGTGCTCGCATGAAGGCTATTGAAGATCACCAATCCAAGGTAGAAGATTGGGAAAGTAAGCATGCAAAAATTCTTGCATGGTTCAAGAACAACGTGGAGCTAAAGATTTGCGCCAACATTGCCAAGTTCCGCTTAGCAAATGAAGCATGGTTCTTTATGAAAGGTATGTATACCCAAAAAGACCTTGCTCGTCAATTCTTTATCCAAGAAAAAATTCGTACCATTAAGCAAGGTGAAATGAGTGTAAGAGATTACTATAGCACTCTTGAACCTTTATGGGATGAGCTATCCCTTCTTGAACCCAAATGGGTATCAAGTGAAGATGTTGAAATGAGAAGAGAACAAATGGAGAAAGAACACTTTTTCCAATTTTTACATGGGCTTAGGCCCGAATATGAAGAAGTAAGGTCCTCCCTTCTTCATAGATCAAAACCGCTTCCATTGGAAGATGCCATAGCCGAAATATGCCAAGAAGAAACTCGTCTTGGCATGATTAAGGGAGGAGATGAAGTTCTTGCCGTGTCTAGACCCGGCAATCATATGAAAGCATATAAGCCTCCACACTTTGGGAGGCAAAATAACTATAATGGCAATTATAGGAAAGCTATTTGCCATCATTGTCAAGAACCGGGTCATATAAGACCTAATTGTCCAAAGATAAATGAGCCTCCAAAGGTAAAGTTGCTACTATTGAAGAAATTCCCCAAAAGGAGGAGCCAATGAAAGGGAAAGAGTCATTCTCCCTTGCTCAACTATCCGAAGCACTTCAAATTCTACTCAAATCGCCGTCAACTTCGGGAGCCGCCATTGCCTCTTCTTCTTCTCCAGGTACGCCTTCTTGGATTCTTGACTCTAGAGCATCTTTTCATATGACCCCTATTGAAAATGGACTATCCAATGTATATAGCAACTCCAAAAATTCTTTTGTCTCCACCGCCGATGGTACCTCTTTACAAGTTAAAAGCTTTGGAACCTTAGATTTTTCAAAAGATTTTTTTGTGCCAAATGTAAGAGTAGTACCTCAACTTAATTTAAATCTCTTATCTGTCTCTCAAATATGTGATCATGGATATGAAATCTCCTTCTCAACCAAGGATTGCTTTATACAGGATCTCCAGTCCGGGAAGCGGATTGGGCAAGGCCATAGGAGGGGAGATCTCTACTACATGACCAATTTGAAACTTCCCACCAACTCTTTTTGTAATCATGTCCAAGATAAAAATATAGAAACTTGGCATCAAAGACTTGGACATCCAAGCTTCTCAAAAATGTACTCCTTTCCTTTTGGAAAGAAATTTTGTAATGAGAAACATTTTGTTTGTAAGAGTTGTATTTTTGGAAAAATGAAATCCACCCCCTTTCCAAAGAGAACATTTGTGTCAAAAGGACCCTTTGAACTAGTTCATTCGGATGTTTGGGGTCCTTCTCCGGTCATATCAAAAGGAGGATACTCGTATTATGTTACTTTCATTGATGATTTCACTCGATATGTGTGGATCTATTTTCTCAATCTAAAATCCGAAGTCTTTAACTTTTTTAAAAAGTTTCATATGATTGTCAAAAATCAATTTTCAACTAATATCTCCATTCTTCGATCCGATTCCGGTGGAGAATATCTATCAAATGAATTTCAAGAATATTTGGAAACCAATGGAATTTGTCATCAAAGGTCATGTCCTAGGACTCCCCAACAAAACGGTCTAGCCGAAAGAAAGCATAGACATATCTTGGAAACCTCTAGGACTCTTCTCATTTCCAAAGAAATTCCAAAATGCTATTGGGCCGAAGCCGCCTTAACCTCCACTTATTTGATAAATAGAATGATATCCTCATCCCTTCAAAATATATCTCCATATGAAAAACTTTTTGAAAGAATACCCGATTTTAATAGATTAAGAATTTTTGGGTGTAAGTGTTTTGTCCTTACACATAAAAGAGATAAACTATCTCCCAAAGCTATCGAATGTGTGTTCTTAGGATACGGAGAAAATCAAAAAGGTTTTAGGTGCTTCGATCCCAAAAGCAACAAACTATATGTATCCAAAGATTTACTTTTTTAGAAAATGAGAACGGTTTTGAGAAAAATAAGGATATTGATGAAAGCGAATATGCTTTCTTATTTGATCTTCTCTCTCAAGAAGATGTGACTCCTCATGTAGAGGATGTTCTTAATGATTTAGAGGATACTCCTCTTAGTAATGATGAAAATGGAAGTAATGATGTTGAAAATAGATCAATTCAAACCTATACTAGGCGTGGTCAAGAAATTCCCATAAGTGCTTTAGAAAAATACTCTCAAAGTTCCAACATAGAAGAAACCTCTTTAATGAGATCTAGTCGAATCTCCAATCCTCCTAATAGGTTTGTTTCCTATGAATCCCTAACACCTAAGTATAGGGCATGTCTAATTGCATTACACTCTTATCATGAACCATCACACTATAATGAAGCCAAAAACATTCCTCAATGGGTTTAAGCCATGAAACTAGAACTTAGTGCCCTTGAAAAGGCTAAAACTTGGGAAATAACTTCATTACCCACTGGAAAGAAGTCTATTGGATGTAGATGGGTCTTCAAAATTAAAACTAAAAGTGATGGGTCATTAGAACGGTATAAAGCTAGGTTGGTAGCTAAAGGATATACTCAAGAGTACGGAATAGACTATGAGGAAACCTTTGCTCCCGTAGCTAGAATGACTAGTGTTAGGACTCTTATTGCGGTTGCATCCATTAAAAAATGGCCTATCTATCAATTGGATGTTAAGAACGCATTTCTTAATGGCGAACTAAGTGAAGAGGTCTATATGGATCCTCCACCAGGAGTATCTATTGGTGAAAACAAAGTTCTTAAACTAAAAAAGGCACTATATGGGTTAAAACAAGCTCCAAAAGCTTGGCATGGCAGATTTAGCAATGTAATGACTAGCTTAAATCTCCGTTCTTGTTATACTGACACTGCGTTATTTGTGAAAAGTGCAGGGTCCTCTGTAGTTATTTTACTACTATATGTTGATGATATGATCATCACTGGAAATGATGAGCAAGGAATCCATGATATTAAGAAAATTTTGACATGTCTGACCTTGGTTTCTTAAGATATTTTCTATGTATTGAAGTTGCATATTCACCCCGAGGGTATATTCTCTCTCAGATGAAACTTGCTGCTGACATTTGTGCTAAGTCTGGAATTTCGGATGATAAAAAGACAGAAACCCCTGAGGTTATCAATGCAAAGCTAAGGCTAGAAGATGGGACACTTCTCGAGAATCCTACTCCCTATCGTCAACTCGTTTGGTCTCTGACATACTTATCCATCACTCGGCCAGACATAGCTCATGCAGTTCATTCCGTCAGTCAATTTCAACATGCACCTACAACTGTGCACATGAGTGCAGTCTTAAGGATTGTCAGATATATTAAAAACACCATAACTAAGGGAGTTTTTCTTTCCTCTTCATCATCACTTGATTTAATTACTTATACAGATGCTGATTGGGGAGGAAATCTCAATGATAGAGTCTCAACCACTGGTTTTTGTGTTTTCCTAGGTGACTCTATGATTTCTTGGAGATGCAAGAAGCAGCATAAAGTATCATTGTCCTCAACTGAAGCGGAATATCGTGCAATGGCCACTACAACCATGGAGCTTGTGTGGCTTAGAAGTCTCCTCTGTGATATGGGCATCGTCATCTCAATCCCTTCGAAGATGTGTTGTGATAACAAGAGTGCTATCTATATTGCAAGCAACCACACCTTCCATGAGCGTACTAAACATATTGAGATGGATTGCCACTATGTTCGAGATGAATACCTAAAAGGAACCATTACACTGCCCTATGTCACATCCGAGTACCAGTTGGCGAACTTCTTCACCAAAGCTCTTGTTGCCCCTCGTTTCATGTTTCTTCTCAACAAGCTTTTCGTTGTATCCCCGTAAAGCTTGAGGGAAGGTGTTAAAATATATATGTAATATATATTTATATATATATATATATATTCTACCCGATAAGGGGTAATTCTGTAACTCGCCCAATAGGGGCATTTTAGTCTTTTTCTTTTTCTATTTTTTTCCTTTTTCCTTTTCTATTTTTTTCCATTTCTTTTTGTCTTTTTTATTTTTCTTTTTGTGCATTTAATGCACAGCCATTGGGGGCCCCAACAAAGAGTCGTTGGGCCCCCAACGGTCACAATTGTGACCGTTAGGAGCCCAACGACTCCTTGTTGGGACTCCCAATGGTCCCTCTCTCTTGCTTTTCTCTAACTCTCCCTCACTCCTCTCTTGCCTATAAATAAGTGGGGTCTCCCCCTTTGTAAAGTGTGGCTTCTACAAGCCCTTTAGTGCATTTATAAGATTTTATGCTTTCTAGCCATTTTTGGCTTTTGTGTATGTCCTCTTTTGGACTTGTTCTTTGATTTCTATATGTGAATGTCCATTGTAGGACATACATTTCTTTTCCGCATATTTCATTACAGAATGATAGTCTTACAATATGAAAGTCGTGGTACAAAAACATTGGTTGATCCAAAGAACAGGTACTAGTGAACCGGAAGAATTTATAGCACATTGTATGCATTACATGTAAAAGAGAAGAAAGTAGCATGTCAAACAGGAAGAGAACAGGCGGCAAGTTGGATAAGATATAGGCACAATACAATAGACTTCTAGTACTTGGATGTGACCAATCATAACCATAAAAAAATAAAAAATTGCCACCAAAATGACACCAACGAGTATACAATGGAAACAAGAAAAAGAAGGCACCATCTTGTCAGGGAAAATAAGATTAAGAATGAAAATTACATACGCTCTATGTCACATGGGTATGGGTGCGGATACGGAGGGTACGATACGGCAAGTTCAAAAAATGTGGGTACATGGACACGGCTATATATATAATCTCTTAAGGAATCCAAATTTGTTATATTAGATCTATCCAGACCCATTAGGCATATTATAAATCAACCTCATTTAGTTCTGAACTGATTTTAAAGGAAAGAAAAAATATTTTAAATGTAAAAGAGAGGTAAAATAAAATTATTTTAAAAAGGGGGTATTTGAAATTTTTGTGCTTTTATTTTTAAAGGGAAGGGGTACTTTGTAAACTCCACTCTCTCTCTATCCCTCTCTTGATGCAAAGAAGAAGGAGAGGAGGACCCATTGTGAGAAAAGAGTCATTGATCTTTACACAGACCTGTCACCGTGAGAGAGAGAGAGAGAGAAAGAGAGAGACAGATTCCAGAGAAAGGGCGTCAGTCAATCGTGGATGTGCCTTTCATTCTATTAATATGTTCAGTATAAAAAATCTAGGGTACAGAAATACCCCTTAATAACATGCTAATTTACATTATATTGATTGGGTCTGGACCCGATCCAGTATATAAATCGGGTCGGGTCCTGCATATACATAATGACGACTTCTTTTCAGCCTCCCTCAAGTTGTGCATGGTGTTGAACCATGAACAACTTGCCTTTCAGAAACCAAAATTTGTCCTTTGTCAACCCTTTAGTGAGGATGTCAGCAACTTGTTCTTCAGTTGGCACATACATGGGCTCAATCTCTTTATCTTCAACCTTTTTCCTAATAAAATGTTGATCTATTTCAATATGCTTTGCTTGACTATGGTGGATGGGATTGAAGGACATGTTGATGGCACTTTGATTGTCACACAGTAGCAGTGACCGAGCAATCGGTTCTCCCATTTCTGTCAGGAGATGTCTTATCCATGTAGCCTCAGTCGTGGCAGCAGTCATCGATCTGTATTCAGCCTCAGTGCTTGACCTAGCAACCGCCCTTTGTTTTCTATTGCTCCAGGATACCAAGTTTGGTCCAATGAAGCTGCAATAACCGGATACTGATCGTCGTTCATCTGGATCACCCGCCCAATCAGCATCAGCATAAATGACGATCTCATAGCCCCCGCCTGGATCTAATTCTCTTTTCTTGTATATCAGCCCATCACCAACTGTAACCTTCAGGTAACGAAGTATACGTTTGACTCGCTCCATATGTGACATACGAGGTTCATGCATAAACTGGGATACCTGATTAACCGAGTATACTATATCAGGTCTAGTAAATGTCAGGTATTGCAACATGCCAACTAAGCTGCGATACTTAGTGGGATCTCCATATATATCCCCTTCCTTTGAACTCAGTTTCTGATGAATTACACTTGGAGTTGTTAACGGCTTACAATCTGTCATGCCTACTCTGCTGAGAATGTCCAACGTGTATTTGTGTTGAGTAAGGGTGAGTGTATCACTTCTTTTATCAACTTCTACCCCAAGAAAATATCGCAGTTCTCCCAAATCTTTCATCTTAAATCTCTGATTTAATGACTTCTTCACCCGCTCAATGTGACTTTTACAGTTCCCTGTGATGATGATGTCATCTACATATATCAATAGAAGAGTAGTGACGCCTTGTTCATTGTGAATAAATAATGAGTGATCCAGAAGGGACCGAGAGAAGGCATGCCTTTGTATCTCTAGAGAAAAACTGTCGAACCAGGAACGAGAAGCTTGTTTCAAACCATAGAGTGCTCTCTTTAGCTTGCATACATATTTTTTGGCGTCTTGTTCTGCATATCTAGTGGGTTGTTCCATGTAGACCTCCTCTTTTAAATCCCCATGCAGAAATGCATTTTTTACATCCAGCTGGCTCAATGTCCATCCATGTTTAATGGCTAGACTCAACACAATGTGAATGGTCCCCATTTTAACTACAGGACTAAAAGTTTCATCAAAGTCTTGGCCTTCCTCTTGTGTGAATCCCTTGGCTACAAGTCTAGCCTTGTACCTTTCGATGCTCCCATCTGGTTTATACTTTATCTTGTACACCCATTTTGACCCAACAACATTTCCGTTTAGTGGTCTAGGTACAATCTCCCATGTCCCACATTCATGTAAGGCCTCCATTTCTTCATTCATTGCTTCTACCCATCTTCTAGAGCTCGCAGCTTGATAGAACATGAGGGGCTCATCCTCTTTACTTATGGATGTCAAGAACAACTGAAAATCCAATGAAAATTTTTTATAACTTACCCACCTGTCAAGCGGATGTCGAATCCGTGAGGATCTTCTGATATCCATCATCTGTGAAGCGGGATCAGATAGATCCGTACTTGTACAAAAAATGAATGAGGGCTATTTCTCTCGTCGGGTGTACACAACACCCTTATACCTTGTTGGCTCCAAGTCATGTGTAACAGTCTCTTCCGTTTGAGTTCCATTGGTTGATTCCTCATGTGTCTCCTTCTAACTGCAATTTGCTGGACAGTCTACTTTACCATTGGAAAAGAGTTCTGAATTTAACCATGGGTAGTATACCTCAACGTTGGGGCTTGAGTTATCAGCATGAAGGGTTGAATTAGCATTCTGATCATCAAAGTTTATTTCATCGAAAATTACATTCCTTGATATTTTGACACGCTTACTCAGGGGATCATAGCACTTGTACCCTTTGTAGTCTTCTGCATATCCTATAAACCTGCATTTTAAGGCTTTATCTTGGAGTTTGTGCCTTAGTGAGCTCTCAATGTGAACATAGCAAACAGACCCAAACACACATAATTCATGATAATCAGGTTGTATGCCAAATAGAGAGAAATATGGTGACTTATTTTCTAAGATACTCATGGGCAGTCGATTTATCACATGAACTGTGGAGTGAAAAGCCTCAGTCCATAATAATACAGGGAGATTGCTCCCGTGCATCATGCTCATTGCAGTCTCAACAATATGTCGATGCTTCCTCTCAGCAATCCCATTTTGTTGAGGTGTATGCGGGCAAGACACTCTTCTCTTTATCCCATTATGTTGAAGGAAACTAACAAAGTCACTCGAGGAGAATTCACCTCCTCCATCACACTGGAAATTGAGAATGTTAGTAGAGAAATGATTTTGAACAAAAGAATGAAATCTTTGCAACAATCCAAATACTTCTGATTTGTGCTTCATAAAAAATATCCAAGTATAACGCGAGTAACTATCAATGAAAATAAGATCGTATTTACTGCCAGAAAGAGAAGTAATTGAGGCAGGACCCCAGACATCTGAACAATTGACCTCAAATGGCCTTGAAGCTCCTTTATTAATGGAAGCAAATGGTAAAATATGACTTTTACATAAATGACAACTAGAACACCTTGTATCAACGACCTCTGAACTCAGACTGGACTTAGGAATGAGATTATTCAAGATAAGTTTTTCAATAAAATGGCGACCACAATGGCCAAGACGACTACGCCAAAGTCTTGGCTTATTACATTCAGAAATAGTAAATATAAAATCAAGATCAAAAAATTGATGTTGGTGAGGCTTCAAGGATGAATAGTCGGAATGAATGGAGGAAGGATCTTCTTGAAAGATGTACATGTTGTTAAATTATGTATATATAAATATATATATACATATACTTATATATATACATTCGTATATATATAAGTATATATACGTATATATATATACATAATATAGCTTTTTCCTGTTTTGTATAAACCAAAAACCCGATAGGGGTGTTTTGGTAATTCCACCTGTACCTTTTCTTTTTTACCTTTTTTCTTTTTTCTTTCTTTTTCCCCTTTTTCTTTTTACTTTTTTCTTTTTCAGTTTTTTACTTTTAAGACCATAAGGGGCCCCACCTATCTAGTCGTTGGGGCCCCAACAGTCATATTTATGACCGTTGGGGCTCCCAACGACTAGAAGGGAGCCCCCTTTATGGTCCTCCTTTATGCTCTCCTCCTCTATATAAAGAGGAGGCTCCCCCTTGTAAATGTATGGGTTTTTCACCCTTCTCTTTCTTTCTTCAATAATATCCAACTTATGACTTTAAGTCATTTTCACTTTTGAGAGTTTTGTGTGTGCACTTTTAGTGCTTGTATTCTTGACTCTTGTTGGTCACTCTTTAAGAGTACCTTTTGCTCTATTGGTGCTTCCGCCTCTTTTCATTACATGGTATCAGAGCTCGGTTGGTGATTGGGCTTCTCTTTTGCTATCTTGGAACGCGTGCCTCTCAAAGTTTTGAAGAAAGGAAGTATATTTGGTGCCGATGGAACGTGACTCTAAAGTGGAGCTTTCTTTTAAGCTAAATGGGTCCAACTATCTCATGTGGGCCTCCGCTATGGAAAATCATCTAAGAGGTAAGAAACTTTGGGGTTTTGTTATGGGAACTACTCCCGAACCCTCTCTTGTTCTCACTAAAATCGAAAATGAGATTGAAAAAGCTTTAGATGGCGATGAGCGCATCAAAGCTATCAATGACCATCAATCCAAAGTTGAGGATTGGGAAAGTAACCATGCCAAAATTTTGGCATGGTTTATGAACAATGTTGACCTTAAAAATTGTGCTAATATTGCCAAATTTAGAAGGGCCAATGAGGCTTGGTTTTTCCTTAAGGGTATGTATACCCAAAAGGATCTTGCTCGACAATTTTTTTGTCAAGAAAAAATCCGTTCCACCAAACAAATGGATATGAGTGTCCGGGACTATTTTAGCTCTCTAACCCCTCTTTGGGATGAACTTGCCCTTCTTGAGCCTAAATGGGTAGCTCCACAAGATATCGAGTTAAGAAGAGAACAAATTGAAAAGGAGCACTTTTTTCAATTTCTTCATGGACTTCGCCCAGAATTTGAACAAGTTAGGGCATCTCTTCTCCATAGAAGCAAACCCCTACCTATTGAAGATGCCCTTGCCGAGATATGTCAAGAAGAAACTCGACTTGGCCTGAGCATTAAGAGTGATGAAGTTTTGGCCATTACTAGGCCCGGATCGAATGTTAAAGCATATAGACCTCCCCATTTCAACAAAAATAGTAATGGGCCTAGAAAGGGAATAATATGCCATTATTGTAATGAACCGGGACACATTAGACCGGTTTGTCCAAAACTTAAAGGAAAGGTAGTCGCGGTTGGAGAAAATTCTCCAAAGAAGGAAGAAAGTACCAAAGAGGGAGATATCAAAGAAACTCTAAATCACATCTCTGAAGTTCTCCAACATCTTCTCAAGACTTCTCCTTCAACATCCGGAGCCGCCATCGCCTACTCTTCATCACCTCCAGGTATGTGGATACTAGACTCCGGTGCTTCTTTTCATATGACATCTCATAAAAACTCTCTTTCAAATGTTTTTTCCGAACCCATGTCCTCCTATGTTTCAACGGCCGATGGAACATCATTAAAAATTGAAAGTATTGGAACACTTGACTTCAAAAATTCTCAAAACTTTTTTGTTCCTAAAGTAAGAATCGTTCCAAAAATTAATTTAAATCTTTTTTCCGTTTCCCAAATCACCGATCATGGATGCCAAGTCTCTTTCTCACCTAAAGATTGCACCGTGCAGGATCTCCAGTCAGGGAAGCTGATTGGGCAAGGCCATAGAAGGGGTGATCTCTATTTTATGGACTTTTTGACGCTTCCATCTAAGTCATCTTGCAATCTTGTAAAAGACAAAAGTATTGGAATTTGGCATGAGAGACTTGGTCATCCAAATTTTGTAAAAATGTCTCTTTTTCCGTTTTTGAACAATACTTGTAAAGACAATCACATGACTTGTAAAGATTGTATTTTTGGAAAATCTAAAGCTACTTCATTTCCTCAAAGAAGTTACTTTACCACTCGGCCATTTGAGCTTGTTCATTCTGATGTGTGGGGACCCTCCCCTATTTTGTCTAAAGGAGGTTTTTCGTATTATGTGGTCTTTATTGATGACTTCACTCGATTTACGTGGATATACTTCCTAAGTCGCAAATCGGAAGTCTTCTCCTTCTTTAAAGAATTTCATGCAATGATTAAAAATCAATTTTGGGGAAATCTATCTATTCTTAGATCTGATTCGGGAGGTGAATATATGTCTAATGATTTTCAAAGCTATTTAAAAGAAAATGGAATTTGTCATCAACGTTCTTGTCCTAACACTCCGCAACAAAATGGTCTTGTGGAAAGAAAGCATAGGCACATAATAGAAACTACAAGAACGTTATTGATTTCAAAAAATATCCCAAAATCCTTTTGGGCCGAAGCGGTTCTAACCTCAACATATCTCATCAATAGAACCCCTTCATCCTCTTTGAAAAATCTTTCTCCATTTGAAAAACTTTACAATATGTCTCCCGATTATAAAAGATTAAGAATTTTTGGATGTAAATGCTTTGTTCTAACTCGCAAAAATGATAAACTTTCTCCTAGGGCTATTGAATGTATTTTCTTAGGATATGGCGAAAAACAAAAAGGATATTGATGTTTTGACATGCTTAAGAACAAACTTTATATCTCAAAAGATGTCACATTCCTCGAAGAAGAAAATGGTTTTTCGCACCAACCAAATGAAAATATTGACTATTCCTTCTTATTTGACTTGTTACCTCAAGAAAATATCATAGATGATCATGTTGATCCTAGTGAATCTCTTAATGAAGATCTTTTTGAACATCCAAATAATGATCAAAACTTAGAAGAAAATGCTTCAAGACAAATACAAGTCTACTCTAGAAGGAATGAAAAAAATCCCCCTTGTGCCCTTGAAAAATTCTCTCAAAGTGAGTCGATCGAAGAGACCTCTCAAAGAAGATCAAATCGTATTCCCAAGATACCAAATAGATTTGTTTCTTATGACTCTTTTTCTCCTAACTTTCGAGCATGCCTACTTGCTCTTTACTCCTTTTATGAACCATCTCATTACAATGATGCTAAACAATATGCTCATTGGAATGAAGCTATGGAACTTGAACTTAATGCCCTTAAAAAGGCGCAAACTTGGGAAATCATTGATCCTCCCAATGGCAAGAAACTCATTGGATGTAGATGGGTTTTTAAGGTAAAAACTAAGAGTAATGGTTCATTAGAAAGATATAAGGCTAGGTTGGTAGCCAAAGGATATGCCCAAGAGTATGGGGTAGATTATGATGAAACTTTTGCCCCAGTTGCTCGAATGACTAGTGTTCGAGCCCTTATTGCTATAGCCTCTGTTAAAAAATGACCAATCTTTCAACTTGATGTCAAAAATGCCTTTTTGAATGGTAATTTAAATGAAGAAGTTTATATGGAACCGCCTCCAGGTATGAATTTAGATGGAAAAATTTTGAAATTAAAAAAGGCCTTATATGGACTTAAGCAAGCTCCTAAAGCTTGGTATGACAGGTTTAGTAATGTATTAATCAATTTAGGTTTTTCTTCTTGCTATACTGACACTGCTCTTTTTGTTAAAAGGACAGGTGACTCCATTATTATGCTTCTGCTGTATGTTGATGATATGATCATCACTGGGAATGACAAAAAGGGAGTAAATGATGTTAAGTCTATGTTAAAAGATACTTTTGATATGTCTGATCTTGGTTATTTGAGATATTTTTTAGGAATTGAAGTGGCTTATTCCGCGCGTGGATACATCTTATCTCAAATGAAATTAGCTGCAGAAATTTGTACCAAATCAGGAATATCCGATGAAAAGAAAGTTGAGACTCCCGAAGTTATCAATTCGAAACTAAGACTTGAAGATGGTGTTCTCCTTGAAGATCCAACCCCCTACCGTCAATTAATCGGATCCCTCACCTATCTATCCATCACACGTCCAGACATAGCTCATGTGGTTCATGCAGCGAGCCAGTTTCAGCATGCACCTACTTCGGTTCATATGGCGGTCGTAATGAGAATTGTGCGATATATCAAAAATACCATCTCCAAGGGACTCTTCTTATCCTCTTCCTCATCTCTTGAATTGGCTGCTTTTACTGATGCTGACTGAGGAGGAAATGTAATAACCTCAATTTTTGATATTTTATTTGTTTAAGAATATGGGTATTTTTCTAATTTGGGCCTCGGATCCGTTACCATAATCGGATCCATAAAAGAATCCGTAACTAACCCACCAATGGGGGTTTTAAATTTTGCTTATAATATTAATTATTAATTAAATAAATGATTAATAGTATTTATAAGAAAGAAAAAAAATATATATAAATGTTAGTATATAGGGTCGGACCACAATTGGATCCACGGATCCAACTAAGGATCCGACACTCATGGGCGAAACCGGGTCCATAATGAAAATGGACCCAGCGTCGCGGGTCATGGGCTCGGACCCGGACCCGACCCTCTCGATCATTAAGGGGGAAAGTTGGGTTTTATTAAGGCAACCCGATAAGGGTTGCCCGATAAAACCCTAGCAGAAACAGGAAGGGGGCAGGAGGGGGGTTACGCAAGGGGCGTAACCATCTCGGCGATAAAAAGGGGAGGCGAAAGAGGGGGTCTCACCCTCTTCCCTCATCTCCCTCGTGTCTCTCTCTCTCTCCACTCAGTATCTCTCTCCCTCTATCTCTCTCGGTGTGGGTTACGCCGGATTACTGGGGGGGGGGGGCTACCGGCTGCCATTGAAGGCCACGGCAAGCAACCTGTCACGGCAGCAGCAAGGAGCATCAGCCGCGGCTCGACCTTCGCATTTCCAGCCTCCGATCGCCGGAAAGATTGCCGGAAAAGTCTTCTAGAGGTACGGTGCTTCTTGGATTTTGGGTGAGGAATCGAACAAGGGTTCGATTCCGTGCGATGGTTTGAGATGAGTTCTTGGAAAACCCTCCCTGGGGCTATTCTTTTTCTCAAGAATCATGTGGTTTTCAGTTTCTTGTAGATTTGGGGATGATTGACAAAAAAAAAAACCCCAATTCAGTCGAAATTGGTCTTACCAACAACTGTCTGCTTGTTTTAGTTTTAGTTGAGATATTTAATTCTTATCAGTATCATTAGCTTGCTAAAATATTGCATTGGATAAATCAACATTTGCTTTTTCTAGTCTTTTGTACTTTTACCTTGAACATTGTCCAATCCATAAATTTCATATTATAGTAACACAAAAGAATACTACTAATGCCTATGTCAACAAACACATACAGTATTCAGAAAACCTACTTTAGAAGTCGCATACTAAAGGCCATTGGAGGACTCTAGGATTATAGGGTGCCAATATTGTTTGTAAGGAAAGGGTAATAAAAAAAAAAAAAAAGGGAGACTACCGAGTGGTTGGTGGGAGCTGTCAGTATACATCTCCTTGTGGTGGAACGTTGCAGGTTCAAACCCCAGTGGTTCGATGAATAATAGCTGGTGGGGTCTGCCTAACCCTCCTTACTTTTTGGATTGTATTTAAATTTCTTGTTCAGTTGAAGATGCTAACTTCTTTAATGATTAATTCTCGATGTTTAGCATTTTATGTGAGTTCTTTTAGAGCTTGTAAAACTTGAGACACAGAATAATTAACTGTTATAATTATTTTAGAATTGCTATTTATTAACTTTATGAAGGATTTTCCTTTGGGAGCAAATGGGTGCATAAATTTTAGAGTGAAAGAGATGGATTTTTGGATTAAATATTTAAATTATTGAAGTTATAAGGCTTACTGAAAGTCAAACTGATTTTTGTTATAGATGGGGGAGACTGATATCTGGATTGACATCTTCAGGATTTGGAAACCAAATTTAGTTACAAGGAAACCTCTCTAACTTGGATGCAGCAAGGATGTTGGTTGCCGACTTATGCATTTACAATATCATTAATTAGGGTTATTATAAGATGAGAATTCATTGGTAAATTTGAAGTTAAATCATGCTACAATGAGCGGTTGTATTTGATGTTTGGTCTTATTGGACATGCACAGGAATGTTCCAGTTCTAGGTATGAGGTATTTATGTGGCTGGTCCTATTTGGGAACTATCAATGCTGTAATATTCCTTAAGTCGAGGAAATGGATCATACACTATAGAGGTAAGGCTACAACTACAAGGTTGCGACAGTGCTAGCAGCTGGTTTGTGATCAAAACATCTATTAACAGGATGTGTCTATGGCATATTTGTGGTGAGCCCAGAACTAAAGGACAATCACATGAATTAACCACAACATTGAAGAGTGACTATGGAGGGCTAGCATCCTTTTATCTGAAATTGATGATGAATAAGCACATTACTTATGAGATGCAAAATGGTGCATCTAAATGGCAATGTCACTGTTGTGAAGAAGAAAACCAATCAAATTCAAAGTGTTGCTGGGTATATTTTTGAAAAAAAACTATAAGTCATTTTATGTATAGAAATTCTTTTATAAGTGTTCATTTGACAACAGTAGTCTTAATCAATGGCTTTATACTCAGTGTCAATATTAAAGAAAAACTATTATGCTTGCATTTCATTTTTGGCTTCTTGCAGTACTGTTTCCAACCATGCATCTCTTTCACAACAAATTAAGTAGTTGTAAAATACACTCTTGGAACTTACTTGGAAGCACACCTCTTAGCATACTAAAGTCAAAGTTTTCAGAAATATTGTTTATATTCTCTTAAGCTTCATTTGAACTTGCTGAAAAAGCTTTTCATCAGTTAAAAGGGGAAAGGAAAGAAACTCAGCTGATTTAGGAGTACTAGCTGTGAAGTGTTGTTTGAATTGTGGATGTTTTATTTTTGAATGTTGTTGATGCAGTAATTTGATCGCTGATCTTTTAATGACAAAGGAATTGCTAGCTGAAATGTCTATTTTGACTAGCGTAAGAACCACTTATCATAACCATTATACAGTTTTTGACAATTTTAGTCTTGTTGTTTTGTTATAAGTATTGAGTGGAAAGAGAGCATAAGATCATGGGTTGTGTGTGAAAAGAAGAAGTCATTTGTATATGTCTGACCCGATCCATTTATATAATGGATCGGGTCCAGATCCAATTAGTATAGAATGTATATTAACTCCTTTTAAAGGGTATTTTCGTACCCTAGTTTTACACACTAATTGTATTAATAGAATGAGAGGGCAGTCACGATGGACTGACCCCCTTTTCTCTTGATATCGTTTTCTCTTTCTCCCTCTCCCTCTCTCTCTTCTCTCTCTGCAGATGACAGGACCATGCAGAGAATAACGAGCGTTATTTCTCACATGGTATCAGAGCTATCATCTGGGAACGTAAGGCATCAGGTGCGTGAATCAGCATGGTTGGCCTAAACGAGGCTGGTTGACCTCGGTCTGGATCTGCGTGGGCTGCATCGTTTCTTGTCCATCAACGTAAATCTGGAACGTAAGGCAGCGTGAATCTGGAACGTAAGGCACAGGCAGCGTGAATCTGGAACGTAAGGCACAGGTTACCTCCTTTCTATTTCTGAAAAACTCGACTGAGGCATCAACGTGAATCAGGGAACAGCAGGCACAGGTGAGTGGATCTGTGTGGATCTAAAAGAGGCTGGTTGACGTCGGTTCCACAAGGATAGGTTTTCTTTTTCCTATTTCTGAAACCCTTTTCCTTTGAGATTCTATCATCGTGATTCTGTTTTTCATTTTAGATTCCCTTTTCCTTTGAGATTCTATCATCGTGATTCTGTTTTTTTTTTTTCAGATTTCTGTGTTTTTCCTTTTTGTTAATCTGTTTTTTCTTTTTGCTAATCCCTGTTGTTTTCTGTTTTCGTTGACTCGAAAAGGAATGTCTGCAAATCATTGTTGCTCTCTCTGTCATCCGAGTATTCTCTTTTTGTTAATCTGTTTTCTCTTTGTTAATCCTTGCTGTTTTTCTGTCTTCGTTGGCTCTGAAAAGAAGTGTCCGCTGTTTGTTTATCCCTGCTGTTTCTGTTTTCTGTTGCTCTCTCTGTTGACATCTGTCAGCCGAGTATTTTCACTGGTCGAGTACTCAAAGCAGTGGTTTGTTTTGTTTTTTCTTTTATATACCTAAGTGTCAGTTCAATCAAATGGATTTTACTCATGGGAATTCATGCCTGTCCTCAAGTTTCCTCGGCCAACTAGTCTCTGAAAAACTGAATAACTGTAACTTCTTAACCTGGAAAAGACAGATCATCCCGTTTATAAAGAGTCAGGACCTCTCTGGTCATCTGGATGGATCGATTCCACCACCTCCAGAATTTCTTTCGCAAGAAAAGGCCGATGATAAAGGAGAACAATCTGTTGTTCTTCACAAGAATCCAGAATATGTTGCTTGGATGAAGAGGGATCAATTGTTAGTGGCGTATATTACCTCAACTCTTTCACAGGAGGTCCTTATTGCTCTTCCTGATGATTGTTCGGCAAAGGAACTGTGGGATATGTTAGTTCAAACATATTCACAAATCTCTGAGGCAAGAATTATGTTTCTTAAGCGAGAATTTCAGATGCTGAAGAAAGATTCCATGTCTATTATGGAATATCTGAATAAAATGAAAGGCATCACAGATCAGTTGGCTGTTGTTGGGTGTCTTGTCAGTGAAAAAGATAAAGTACAACAAACCTTGAGTGGATTGGGGCCAGATTACCATGTTATGACGACAACCTTACTATGTTTACCAGAACTTCCAAAGTTTGAAGATCTTCGTGCAAAACTGTTGCAATATGAGATGAATCTGAAAGGTTCCTCTGAAGCCTTTCATGGGAATTCCGGAACACAAGATGTGTTGGCTATGGGAATGAGTTATGGTCGAGGTAGAGGAAGTTCTTTTCGAGGAAAAGGAGGACAAGGGAGAAATAACTATGGAGGTCGTGGCATACTTCCAACACCCAATGTTCAGGGACAAAGACCCATTCCCACCTGTTTTCTATGCAACAAGAAAGGGCACATTAAAGCGAACTGTTGGTTTAATCCTCAAAACAAAGGGAAAGCTCCACAAGCAGAGGCTAGAAAGGATGGAGAAGTAAAAGAGTTGTTGTTGGCAGCCTTGGCAGGATTGAATATGAAACAAAATGACAAAGGAACTTGGTATGTCGACTCTGGAGTAGCTACTCATGTTACAGGTGATGTAGGTAAACTCTTGACTCTTACACCTTATGTTGGAAAGAATAGCATTGTCATAGGGGATGGATCACATCATGCCATCTCACATACTGGAAATGCCATTATACACATGTCAAAGTCCTCTCTTAAACTTCCAAGTGCCATCCATGCTCCTAATATTCAAAAGAACATTGTTTCTGTCTCAAAGCTTGTTGATGATGCAAATGCTTCAGTTGAATTTACTCCCTCTTCTGTTTATGTCAAGGATCTTCGCACGAGGACATTCGCTAAAGGAAAACGATGGGGCAACATGTACATCTTTCAAGAAGATCCTTCCTTCATTCAAGCTGCGAGCTCTAGAAGATGGGTAGAAGCAATGAATGAAGAAATGGAGGCCTTACATGAATGTGGCACATGGGAGATTGTGCCTAGACCACTGAACAGAAATGTCATTGGGTCAAAATGGGTGTACAAAATAAAATATAAACCAGATGGGAGCATCGAAAGGTACAAAGCTCGACTTGTAGCCAAGGGATTCACACAAGAGGAAGGCCAAGACTTTGATGAAACCTTTAGCCCTGTAGTTAAGATGGGGACCATTCGTATTGTGTTGAGTCTAGCCATTAAACATGGATGGACATTGAGCCAGCTGGATGTAAAAAATGCCTTTCTACACGGGGATTTAAAAGAAGAGGTCTACATGGAACAACCCACTGGATATGCAGAACGAGACGCCAAAAAATATGTATGCAAATTAAAGAGAGCACTCTATGGTTTGAAACAAGCTTCTCGTTCCTGGTTCGCAGTTTTTCTCTAAAAATACAACGGCATGGCTTCTCTCGGTCTCTTTTGGATCACTCATTATTTATTCACAATGAACAAGGAGTCACTACTCTTCTGTTGATATATGTTGATGACATCATCATCACAGGGAACTGTAAAAGTCACATTGAGCAGGTGAAGAAGTTATTAAATCAGAGATTTAAGATGAAAGATTTGGGAGAGCTGCGATATTTTCTTGGGGTAGAAGTTGATAACAGAAATGATACCCTTATCCTTACTCAACACAAATACACGTTGGACATTCTTGGCAGAGCAGGCATGACAGATTGTAAGCCGTTAACCACTCCAAGTGTCATTCATCAGAAATTGAGGTCACGGGAAGGGGATATATATGAAGATCCCACTAAGTATCGCAGCTTAGTGGGCATGTTGCAATACCTGACCTTTACTAGACCTGACATAGTATATTCGGTTAATCAAGTATCCCAGTTTATGCATGAACCTCGTATGTCACATATGGAGGCAGTCAAACGTATACTTCGTTACCTGAAGGGTACAGTTGGTGATGGGTTGGTATACAAGAAAAGAGAATTAGATCCATGAGGGGGCCATGAGATCGTCACTTATGCTGATGCTGATTGGGCAGGTGATCCAGACGAACGACGATCAGTATCCGGTTATTGCAGCTTCATTGGGCCAAACTTGGTATCCTGGAGTAGTAGAAAACAAAAGGCTGTTGCTAGATCAAGCACCGAGGCTGAATACAGATCGATGGTCACTGCCACGGCCGAGGGCACATGGATTAGACATCTCCTGACAGAAATGGGAGAACCGATTGCTCGGTCACTGTTGTTGTGTGACAATCAAAGTGCCATCAACATGTCATTCAATCCCATCCACCATAGTCGAGCAAAGCACATTGAAATAGATCAACATTTTATTAGAAAAAAGGTTGAAGACAAGGAGATTGAGCCTGTGTATGTGCCAACTGAAGAACAGGTTGCTGACATCCTCACTAAAGGCTTGACAAAGGATAGATTTTGGTTTCTGAAGAACAAGTTGTTCATGGTCCAACACCATGCACAACTTGAGGGAGGGTGAAAAGAAGAAGTCATTTGTATATGTCTGACCCGATCCATTTATATAATGGATCGGGTCCAGATCCAATTAGTATAGAATGTATATTAACTCCTTTTAAAGGGTATTTTCGTACCCTAGTTTTACACACTAATTGTATTAATAGAATGAGAGGGCAGTCACGATGGACTGACCCCCTTTTCTCTTGATATCGTTTTCTCTTTCTCCCTCTCCCTCTCTCTCTTCTCTCTCTGCAGATGACAGGACCATGCAGAGAATAACGAGCGTTATTTCTCACAGTGTGGTACCCTGCCAAGCCCATCCGACTGGTGCTGGATTATATTTTTACAAAGGAAAATATAATAAATGCTATTCCCTTAACCTGTCCATGCTTGTGGACAAAGGACAGGTCCATTGAATCCTTGTTCATGTATAGTATGGCTCATATGGAAGCTTAGCTTAATACCTTAAGTTTTCAGAATACTAGCTAATCATGTTAGATCTAGCTCTTTGCATACAGGTGAATGAAAATGCGAATAGGCTTAAACTTGATTTGATATGCTTGAGTTGGATATCGTTGTCTAGTTGTTTTCATGGGCATGAGCAATCATGAAAGTAATGTTTTATTGCTTGAATCTACATGCATGGGTGTTCACGTGATATAATAAAAATTATCAAGGAATGACAACATACATTTTGGTATAAATATGTGAATCCTTGCACATGAATCTTTGAAACCGTGCTTGTGAATGTTGTTGTTTTATGTCCATGGTTATATTGGCATATATGGATGTGCATTTGAAAACACTTGTCATGGAGATTTATGCTTTCACTTGACTGTTATGACTATGGTATGCATGAGTGTGAGCATGATTCAATTATTGGTAAGTCTTCTTAAACATGTACACTTGATTTATATGTAAAATGGTACATGTACACTCACACACTTAAAGAAACCATGGATTGGTTAAGACCCATATGTGATGTAGGTAACACACACATATTGAAAATGCATATGAATGAATTATGACATGCATATATGTTTGGGTTTATATTTGCATGAATATATATATGCTTTTGGCATTTTGGCCTAGTGTTATAAATGAAACCCTAATTTGGTTTTATTATGTGATGCACCAATGGCCAAATTGGACCATCATCGGCCTGGAGCGCCGTGGGTTGGTTTTCTTTTATTTATGTTTTTAACAGCATCACTTAAACCACATAAGATGGTTTGACACTTTACTACACTGTTCTATGTGTTTAAACGGGCTGGAGTCCCGAATGGGTCCCTGCAAGGGAGGATGCGGGGTTTTCACTTTACTTTTGCATATAGTGTTGCAAACTTAAAGAATGAACTTTAAATGAAAATATAAAGAATAAGAACAGTGTAATATACATTCTGAGATATCTCATCTGGAGTATGAGAATCTTACATATCCGGTCTTGGGGAGACTGTGAGGATACAAAAACTCTGTGTGCGTTGTTGCCCCTGAACCCGATATTGAGGTTCTTCTCCTGGCCACGGTTTTAGGGAGAGTCCGCCACTTTACCCGGGAGTGGTGTGTTAGTCACAGTTGTGAGTTTATGGTACCAAGGAAGTGGCACTTGTGAGCGTGGGGTGTCCCTTGTGTCCCCGACATTAGATGTGGAGGTCTAATGTTCCGATGGATGGTGTTGTTTCCTGATATCGGTCGAGGGCTAAGTTGGAACCCAGTAATAAAATACAAATTGTGTGTTAAGCTACCCTGGGAACCTACTTGACCTCGGGGTTTGTACCCGTTTGGTGTATCCGCGGGCCACGGTAATTAAAAAGAGGAACTTAAAGATGTGTGCATTTAATAGGGCATGCATATGGAAAGATGAAACTTAAATGAAAGATAACAGAAGAAATCATGCATTGCACATAATCATGCATTTTTCTGTCGTGCATTAGATCATGCATGTTTGAATCATTCTTGATATCATGACATCAATTGGTGGTAGCATATGACTTACGTTGTAAAATCATGCTGAAAGGTTTGATCATTTAGTTATTGATATATGACACTGTTTACTGTTATTGACTGGTGAGAAAATGTAATCATTGGTAGTTATGGATATTTAAATGTTGCAAATTTTATATCTGCACTCACTCAAATCACTGCATGAAATCTTATCCATGTTCTTTCTCTCACCTGGTTTCTTTAGAAGTAGCTGTGCTCAGAATTTCGGTTCTGACACCCTACTTTGTTGGTTTTTCACAGGAATTGGGGGACAGTGAAGTTGGACATGCATCTGGGGATGAATGAGAGTCATACTTGAGCTTGACGGATTCAACAGAGGACAGAGTGGCTCTTTCTTTAGTCTTTTAGTTCTTTAAATTTCTGTAATTGTTACTTTACTTTCAGTTGAAGAAAACATTGTCTTTGAAATTTTCTTACTCATTAATAAAAGAGTTTTAGTTGGTTGTTATGGATGATAATTGCAACTTCGTTTGTGGTGTGTGGTTATCCAACTGAAATTGGAACTGTAGGGACCCCAGGTCTCTGGGAAGTTTTCCGCGACTCTTAGAAAAAAAAATTCCGCATTTTTAAAGGGTATGGATTGGGGTCGTTACAGGAAATCCCAATGATCGTATCTCAATTACGGGTCTTTGCATTTTTTTAGGTGAATCTCTCATCTCGTGGAGATGCAAGAAGCAACAAAAGGTCTCATTATCATCTACTGAAGCTGAATATCGGGCTATGGCGATGACAACCATGGAAATTGTGTGGCTCAGAAGTCTCCTTGGTGACATGGGTGTTCCCATTTCCACTCCCACCAAGCTCTGTTATGATAACAAAAGTGCGATATACATTGCCAGCAATCACACCTTTCATAAGCGGACCAAGCATATCGAAATGGATTGCCATTATGTTCGAGACGAATATCTCAAAGGAACCATCACATTGCCATATGTCACTTTAGAGTATCAACTGACTGACTTCTTCACCAAGGCGCTCCCAACTCCACGATTCATGTTTCTTCTTGGCAAACTTTTGGTCTTCTCCCCGTAAAGTTTGAGGGGGCATGTTAAATTATGTATATATAAATATATATATATACATATACTTATATATATACATTCGTATATATATAAGTATATATACGTATATATATATATACATAATATAGCTTTTTCCTGTTTTGTATAAACAAAAAACCCAATAGGGGTGTTTTGGTAATTTCACCTGTACCTTTTCTTTTTTACCTTTTTTCTTTTTTCTTTCTTTTTCCCCTTTTTCTTTTTACTTTTTTCTTTTTCAATTTTTTACTTTTAGGACCATAAGGGGCCCCACCTATCTAGTCGTTGGGGCCCCAACAGTCATATTTATGACCGTTGGGGCTCCCAACGACTAGAAGGGAGCCCCCTTTATGGTCCTCCTTTATGCTCTCCTCCTCTATATAAAGAGGAGGCTCCCCCTTGTAAATGTATGGGTTTTTCACCCTTCTCTTTCTTTCTTCAATAATATCCAACTTATGACTTTAAGTCATTTTCACTTTTGAGAGTTTTGTGTGTGCACTTTTAGTGCTTGTGTTCTTGACTCTTGTTGGTCACTCTTTAAGAGTGCCTTTTGCTCTATTGGTGCTTCCGCCTCTTTTCATTACACATGTTGCCCCATTGTTTTCCTTCAGCGAATGTCTTCCTCGTGCGAAGATCCTTGACATAAACAGAAGAGGGAGTAAATTCAACTAAAGCATTAGCATCGTCAACGTGTTTTGAGACAGAAACAATGTTCTTTTGGATATTAGGTGCATGGATGACACTTGGAAGTTTAAGAGAAGACTTTGACATGGGTATAATGGCATTTCCAATATGTGAGATTGAGTGATGAGATCCATCTCCTGTGACTATGCTATTCTTACCAACATAAGGAGTAAGAGTCAAGAGTTTACCTACATCACCCGTGACATGAGTAGCTGCTCTGGAGTTGACATACCAAATGCTTTTGTCATTTTGCTTCATATTCAATCCTGCCAAGGCTGCCAACAACAACTCCTTTACTTCTCCATCCTTCCTAGCCTCTGCTTGTGGAGCTTTCCCTTTGTTTTAAGGATTAAACCAACAATTTGCTTTAATGTGCCCTTTCTTGTTGCATAGGAAACAGGTGGGAATGGGTCTTTGTCCTTGTATATTGGGTGTTGGAAGTATGCCACGACCTCCATAGGTATTTCTCCCTTGGCCTCCCTTTCCTCGAAAAGAACTTCCTCGCCCTCGACCATAACTCATTCCCGTAGCTAACACATCTTGGGTTCCTGAATGTCCATGAGAATCTTCAGAAGATCCTTTCAGAGTCATTTCATATTGCAATAATTTCGCACGAAGATCTTCAAACTTTGGAAGTTCTGGTAAACATAGTAAGGTTGTCCTCATAACATGATAGTCTGGCCCCAATCCACTCAAGGTTTGTTGCACTTTATCTTTTTCACTGACAAGACACCCAACAATAGCCAGTTGGTCTGTGATGCCTTTCATTTTTTTCAGGTATTCCATAATAGACATGGAATCTTTCTTCAGCATTTGAAACTCTCGCTTAAGAAACATAATTCTTGCCTCAGAAATTTGTGAATATGTTTGAACTAACTTATCCCACAGTTCTGTGGCCGAACAATCATTAGAAAGGGCAACAAGGACCTCCTGTGAGAGAGTTGAAGTGATGTATGCCACTAGCGATTGATCCCTCTTCATCCAAGCAACATATTCTGGATTCTTGTGAAGAACAACAGATTGTTCTCCTTTATCGTCCGCTTTTTCCTGCGAAATGAATTCTGGAGGCGGTGGAACCGATCCATCTAGATGACCATAGAGGTCCTGACTCTTTATAAATGGGATGATCTGTCTTTTCCAGGTTAAGAAATTGGAGTTATTCAGTTTTTCAGAGACTAGTTGATCGAGAAAGCTTGAGGACAGACATGATTGCGCATGAGTAAAATCCATTTGAGAGAAAACTTGAACTGACACTTAGGTATGAGAAACAAAACAGAGGGCTCGGCTAATCAGCTTCACTCGACTAACAGGGCACTCGGCTAACAGATGGTAGAAGCATGTCTCTGCTAACAGGACACTCGGCTAACAGATGGTAGAAAACAAGTTCACGTGTTGAATCAATTTCACGTGGTTGTACTCGGCAAACAGAAAGAGAAAAACAAAAAGGAATAATGCGTTTTCAAAAAATGCGATCAAAAGTAATTTCAGAACCCACGAAACAGCAGAGATTAACAGAGATTTCAGAAGCACAGATTGTAGAAAATCAAAAGTAATTTCAGAACCCACGAAACAGCAGATGATAACAGAGATTTCAGAAGCACAGATTGTATAAAAACAGAAGAATCACAGTGATCTGAAATAAAACAGAGGTATGATTTCAGATTAAAGGTGAAAATGTTGACAAAGAGAGAGGAACTTGTGACCGAGAAACACAGGAGGTCGAGTTTTTCACAGATTCACGTGCCTGTCATCGTGAAACCAAAACGAGGTTTGTCATCGTGAAACCGAGATCAAGCTTTTCACACCCAGACTTGGTTAGATCCACGCGCCTGTCGACTTTCACGTTGATACCATGTGAGAAAGGATGAAAACGAGGCAGCTCTTCACTCCCAGACGTCACGCTGCTCTGATACCATGTGAGAAAGGAGTCCTTGATCTCTACACAGACCTGTCACCGTGAGAGAGAGAAAGAGAGATTCCAGAGAAAGGGCGTCAGTCAATCGTGGTTGCGCCTTTCATTATATTAATATGTTGAGTATAAAAATTCTAGGGTACAGAAATACCCCTTAATAGCATGCTAATTTACATTATACATTGATTGGGTCTGGACCCGATCCAGTATATAAATCGGGTCGGGTCCTGCATGTACATAATGACGACTTCTTTTCACCCATACCCCTGCTCTCTCTCTCTCTATGCGAAAAAGAAGAACGAGAAGGAGGAGGATAACCCCATACCCACTACCTATCTCATACGGATTCGTCCAACAGGATGCCGCACCAGCGTCAACGCGACGTGGGTGCAGGTGCAGCACCTGGTGCGATCAAGATGACTCGCAGTGCGGTCAACCGCACCCAAGGTCATATCAATCCCAAATGGACTTGGTCAACTCTAATCGAGTCCATTTTGGGCGGGCGATTAGGGACGACATCTCCCTCCTCCCTCGACCCTGACGCATCCCCCTTCCCAGCCCCTTCTCTTCTGCTCCTCTTCCACGGCAGCCCTCACCGACCCCTCCTCTCCTCCTACGAGGGCGGCGACTGCAAGGTCTCTCTCTCTCTCTCTCTCTCTCTCTCTCTCTCTCTCTCTCTCTCTCTCTCTCTCTCTCTCTCGCGCGCGCGCGCGCGGGCGCGCGCGCTTTGTTACTAAAGCCTGGCCCTATAGGGCCAAGTATCTCTTTGGTTCGACTTAACACAAACACCTAGCTCTATAGGGCTAGGTGTTAGTTCGGTTCGCTGGCTGAATGAAACGAGACTTGGGTTTGAACTCAGGTCTCATTCAATGATTTGGGTTTGGGTTCAGGTCTGATTCGATTAAATCATATCTGAATCTAGGTCAAGATTTGATTTCAACTTATTCAGATCTAGATCTAGGCTTAGATCCGATTTCAAGTTCTAAACTGACATGAATTGAGACCTGGGTTTGGACTCAAGTCTCATTCAATGATCTGTGTTTGGGTTCAGGTCTGATTCGATTAAATCATATCTGAATTTGGGTCTAGATCTGATTTCAACTAATTCAAATCTAGATCTAGGCTCAAATCTGATTCCAAGTCCTAAACTGACATGAAACGAGACTTGGGTTTCATCCCAGGTCTCATTCAATGGTTTGGGTTTGGGTTTGGGTTTGGGTTTGGGTTTGGGTTTGGGTTTGGTTTGATTAAATCAGATATAAATCTGGGTCAATCTGGGTCCAGATCTTATTTCAACTAATTCAGATCTAGATTCAGGCTCAGATCTTATTCTAAGTCTTAAACTGTTAAAAATTATACATACACATATATATACCCTCCCGCACCCCCTCACCTAAGTTTTTTAAAGTGCCGCATCACCGCACCTGCACCTATGTGAGACATAGCCCACTGCCCTTCTCTCTCTGTGTGTATACGAAAGAGAACAAGCAAGAGGAAGAAGACAAAGAAGCAAGAAGTAGGTACCCTTCTTTCGCTTTTCTTTCTCTTCTCCTCTTCATGCTCCTCTTTTTCTTTCTCTTTCTCTTTCTCCTCCCCTCCCCTCCTGCTTCTCCCGCTGCCTAGGGGAAGACAAGAGAGAGAGAGAGAGAGAGAGAGAGAGAAGACAGATGGGGATGAGGGGAATCGAGAGAGAGGGTAAGAGAGAGTGGGAAACAGAGGGGAAGACGAGAAGCAAGAGGGAGAGGAAGACAAAGAAGGGGAAGACGAGAAGCAAGAGGGAGAGGGAAACAGAGAAGGGGAAGACGAAAGGCGAGAGGGGTAGGGTTTGACCGAGGCCTTTTTTGTTAAAAGGATTGGGTTTGTGTTGGACCCGAGCCGGCACAATGCGGTACGCGACCCGCGGCATACCCGCACACCAGCTCCTTTGTCGACGCATGTCGACACGGGTACAGTACCCCTTCAGCCATGTCGCTGTTACATAGCATATGCTCATTTTATAGTCGAAAAGGAAAGAAAAAGTAAAGAGAAAAGGTGTGGTAAGAGAGAAGAAAAGAGGTAAGATAAAGCAACAAAAAGAAAAGGAAGGTTGACAATTCTCCATTAAAGGATCAAGCAACCTCTTTGCCACCACACAAAGTGATGCATGAGACAAGGAGAGAGAGAGAGAGAAGAAGCCATGCTGAAACCGGTGGGGAAAAAAACTGCATGATTGGAAAAAATAAAGAGAAGTAAATTGTAAAATCCTTGAAGTTTAGATAGAAACTGTTGGGTTCTTTTAGAACATCAAAAAGGCTATTTGGTGATAGATGTAATCATTGTTCACTATATAATTGAACAATTGATAAAACATAAGGTAGTTTATAAGATATTGAATAGTTCCTTACCTTTTAAAGTACCCATACACCACACATGGAATGTTCAGCACTAGACACAATGTGTCAGCATATCCAACAATGTCGAGCACTTTGAAGTTCAAAAATAGTCGTTTCCAAGCTGTTTGAAGAAGTGCCAATGTTGGTATCAGACATTGGTAGACATGGATATGCTAAAGTAAATCTTGACTAGATTTTCAAATTACCAAGTACTAAATCATAATATTGATAAGAATAAAGCCAAGGAACACTAATCATATGGCAACTTAAGTTCATAATAAGAATTATGATGCGTATGGTAGAGAGTCAGAAGACAAAGTGGATAAATATTATGATGTCTAGCACATAATTTACCCATCTATCTAATGTTCAGCAATAATAACTTTATCGTACTCCATGGTTATCAGCTCCCATGCCCAATTGATGGCTTCCCTCTTAAAATAATCACCAAAACTAAAGTTGCCAAGCATCTCAAAAAATGTGTGGTGTCGGGTTGTTCGACCAACATTTTCAACATCATTGGTTCGTATGCACCTTTGAGCTGTGGCTGCACGCGCTACTTGTCGAGGGGCCTGCATACAATATGAGAGAAAATGTGAGTGGATAAAGCAGAACTTCGAACAAGAGTGTAAACCAAAAACTCAAAAATCTGGGAACAATAGAGAAGAGATACTCAGGTCCAAACATCGACAAAAAATTATGATGCAATGGATTAAGCAGCAAGGTGTTTTGGTTTCACTTACAGATAATGATGGGAACTTAGGAAACATAAAGATTCATTAGCAAGGGAGTTTACAATAATAGAAATTCACAGACCTAAGCGGTTTCTGGACTCACTGAAGGCATTGCTCCTGATACCATGTGAACAAAGAAGAAGAATTGAAAAAGAAAAGGGAAAGAGATAGGGGTGGACATCGAGCCAGCCCAAATAGGGAACGATAACGGCCTGACAGGCCCAACTCAAATCCAGGCCCACAATAAGCCTGGTTCTTGTTGGGCCAGGCCCATTCATTTCTTGTTTGGGCCTGGCCTGGTTTATTAAAGGCACGATTAGTAATCGGGCCAGGAGGGACACTGCCTACTATCAGGCTGATCTGCAATCTACAGCCCAGGCCTGACTCATCGGGTCAGGTATCCTATTGCCCATTGGATACCTGGCCCTATGCCCACTCCTAGAGAGTGACTAGCAACCCTCTAATCTGCTATGATAAGGGTTTAACGGCCACTTTTTTAGCTATTTACTTTGGAGCCTATACAAGTGAAATTACACACATTTCCCCATGGGTACAACACAGGGGGACCCATATTATTAAGCAATATTACAATATGCCATCAACATCAGCAGATCAAAGAAAGGGTCAATAGTTGGTACTAATGATAGCCACATACTATTTGTGGAAAGTTATAGTTGCAGTTTCTGCCAACTTAGATGGACACTACAGATATATTTATCATGTTTTTTGTTTCCTAGGGAACATGCCTTTGGGTTGAGTCAAAACAAAAGTACAATCTTTTACATCATAAAAACTTTGGTACGTCATGAACCATTGATTGTAAATTTGTAATTGTATATAGAACTGTCTAAATATCAAAAAGAAAAGTCACATATGTAGGGTCCAATATATGAACATGCAATAAATTATTAGAAAAAATGGAGTTTACTCATATAGTAGGGAACTATCATTAGTATCAAATATAAACCCAGTATACACACACACACGCACATACATAAATACATACATATAACAACAACAACTACGCCTTCATCCCAAAACAATTGGGGTCAGCGATATGAACCAAAAAAAGAAATTTCATTTTGGGTCTTCCACATGAATCCTTTTCCTCCAATCATTTCTATCCAATGCCATGTCCTTGGTGAGGTTCAAAGCATTCATATCCTTTCCTATCATCTCCATCCAAGTCTTCCTAGGCCTACCCCGACCTCTTTTAACTAATATATTTTCCCATTTCTCCAACCTTCTAACTGGAGCATCATTAGGCCTTCGCCGAATATGTCCAAACCACCGTAAACGATTCTCTCGCATCTTATTTTCAATGGGTGCAACACCTACCTTCTTACGTATCTCCTCGTTCCGAATCTTATCTTTTATTGTATTTCCACACATCCATCTAAGCATCCGCATCTCAGCTACACTCATTTTTTGAATATGATGTCTCTTGGCAGCCCAACATTCCGTACCATATAGTAAAGCGGGTCTAATAGTCATCCTATAAAACTTTCCCTTCAACCGCAATGGCATTCTACGATCGCACAACACTCCAGTTGCACTTTTCCATTTCATCCACCCAACCTTTATCCTATGATTTACATCTCCATCAATTTCTCCATACTTCTGAATGATGGATCCCAAATATTTGAAATAATCATTCACCGGTATTTCTTGCTCACCAAGCTTCACTACACTCCCATCACTACTTCGTTGCTTACTAAACCGACATTCCATATATTCAGTCTTACTCTTACTTAACTTAAAACCTCTAGCTTCCAATGTCTGTCTCCATAATTCTAACTTAGCATTAACCCCAGCTCTAGACTCATCAATCAAAACAATATCATCAGCAAACAACATACACCACAGTACATTTTCTTGAATTGATCTTGTAAGCTCATCCATCACTATCGCAAATAGGAAAGGGCTTAAAGCAGATCCTTGATGTAACCCAACCGTTATCGGAAAATTGGTTGTCACCCCTCCACAAGTGCGGACATTGGTTACTACTCCTTCATACATATCTTTAATTATACTAATGTACTTGAGAGAAACACCTTTCTTCATCATTGTCCACCAGAGAACGTCCCTAGGTACTCTATCGTATGCCTTCTCTAAATCAATAAAAACCATATGCAAATCTTTATTACTCTCTCTATATCTTTCAATAAGTTGTCTAAGAAGATGTATAGCTTCCATAGTTGATCTTCCAGGCATAAAACCAAATTGATTCTCCGATATCATGACAACCTTCCTCAACCTAGACTCAATCACCCTCTCCCAAAGTTTCATAGTATGACTCATGAGTTTTATACCACGATAGTTTGTGCAATCTTGTATATCACCCTTATTCTTATATAAAGGCATCAAAGTACTCTTCCTCCACTCATTAGGCATCTTATTTGTTCGCCAAATCAAGTTAAAAAGATTTGTCAACTATTCTAAATACATACATATATACATATATATAGAGGTGGTAGCTGCTAACTACTTTTCTAAATAACAGTCGTGCCAATTGGGCTTTCGAAAGGGTTTTTCATGTTTTCTTTAAATTTGACAGTACAAATGTTGAATGCTTGATTTTATTGGAATAGACTCTAGGATGCGCAGGTAAGTTTTTATAAGGTTTAAAAAATCGACGGTCTAAGATTTTCCTAAATATTCAAGGCTTAAAAAATCATGTTTTTCATTGAAAAACACGATCCAAGTGTTGTTTCCTAGTAAAACAACCGTGTCGAACACATTTGTACAGTCAAATTTAAGGAACACATGAGGAAAACCCTTCAAAAGCCCGGTTAGCACAGTGGTTAGCAGCTACCACCTTCTGATATATATATATATATATATATATATATATATATATATATATATGGTAAAGAAATCAGCCAACTAATACTCCCAAGAGACATATGATAGTTCCTTTCAAATACTCCTCGCAAACATAATGACAATCCATCTCGATGTGCTTGATTTGTTCGTCAAAAGTATGATTGTTGGCAATATATATAGCACTCTTATTATCGCACCATTGCTTGCAGTGTTGAGTTATGTGAACACTTGTATTTTGGAGAAATTGCTTCAACCACATGATCTCTGAGGTCGTTATTGCTATGACTATACTTGGCCTCAGCAGATGAGAGAGACACCTTTTGCTGCTTCTTTCACTTCATGACACCAAGGAGTCACCTATAAAAATAGAAAAAAATAGTGGTTGGGCGATGGTCATTTGTATATCATCCCCAACTGTTATGAGGGTTATAACAGTGGTCATCCTAGGTATTGGAGCAAAAGTTTTCTCGTAATCTATTTCATATTCTTGGTTATACCCCTTAGCAACTAGCCAAGCCTTGTACCTTTCTAGTCACACTTGGTGTTACCTTGTAAACCCATCTACATCCTATGGGTTTCTTTCCTAAGAGTAATAATTGAATTTTTCATGTTTTAGCTTTTTCTATGGCTTCTAATTTGTTATTCATTGTATAAATTCATTCTTGGTGATTCTTAGCTCCATTGTATGTGAAAATGAATGGTCATGAGAATACGATCTATATTTGGGGTCAAAAGATTCATAAGACACAAATCTACTAGGTGCTTTGGATATCTTAATTGATCTTCTATTGCTAGATTCTTAAGTCTTGGTTTTGGAAATATTTTCTAGGGCATATAGAGGGTGACCAATATTACGGTGGGTATAAACTTGAATATCGCGATGAGGTTCATCAACCTCCTCATGCACATCATTATCATGAATATCAACATTACCATTCTCATGCACATCAGTATCACAAGCATCATGCTTATTGACTAAATAGAAAAAAAAGGAATACACGTAATTTTCCTTATATTCAAATTTGTCAAATCAATTTTCGTTTTCAAGCTAACATTTATTGAAATATATAATTTGTCATTTTTTATATCATAACATCTATATCATATTTTGTTTTCGGCATAGCCCAAAAAAACGCAAGGAATGGCTTTCGGTGAAAGTATCTAATAAAACATATTAGAAAGATTTATACCAAAAAAGTTATTGATAATATGAGATATAATATTGATATTTGATAAAACTTATATTGTGGTAATATACAAGTGATATGGGACCATGTGTAAGATATTACACAATCAAACCATGAATTAGACGTTGTAGTAATGATTAATAAACCTATAAAAAAATAGTCCTATATCATTCAACAAGAAGAGGAAGCGCATCTTCCTTTTCTATTTAAGAGGCAAGGCATATTTCCTTCATGACTTACGTGGTAGGTGGCTACATTGGGTTGCGCAAGCCCCAGGTAAGCACTTCTTTAAATTCTTTAAAGATTTTAAATGTTTTGAACATTGGGAATTGGTGTGAAAGAGGGCAATTTACAAATATGCCCTCTTCATACTGTGTCTTTTAAAAAATCATGATATTATCGTGATAATATCACAGTATTTACAAAGTAGGTGAGATTTTGAAAATCTTGCAATATTAACTGGAATATTACGTGTTGTAAATATATAGCAAGATTTTTAAAATCTTGGCGATATTTGTGACTATGGATGAAATCTTCACACACAAAGTCCTTTTGATTACAACTCTTTTCAAGAAAAGAAAACAAATACAATTTTGATATACATGGATGACCTAATCTTCTATGCCAAGTTTCTATATCCTTTTTGTCAACATACTTGCAAAATGATTTGTTTGTGAAAAACAAGGAGTCCATGAAATAGAGTTCCCTCTCCTATGGCCTCGCCCAATCAGCTTCTTTGATTAGAGATCCTGCACCCAACAATCACTAGGTGAGAAGGTGATCTTGCATCTATGGTCCGATATTTGAAAAACCAAAAACAAGTTCAAATTTAGTTTTTATACTACGCTAATATTTGGTGGATGAAAATTTTGGGTATTTTTGAAAAGAGTATTTAGAGTTCCTAAACTTTTAATTTTAAGAGATGTTTCATCGACGATAGAGACATAATCATCATTTGAATTTGAATGACATTCAGAAATAATAGTCTCATTTGAGGTCATATGAAAAGATGCTCCCGAATCAATAATCCATGAAGACTTACCAAGATCAGAGTTGGCAAATACCGCGGCACCGAAGAGTGAAGAGGCTTGACCTTTGAGAAGTGGTTGTAGAGCCTCCACTAATTGAGAGAACGACGTTGATCCAATATATTGTGAGCCTTCCTCATCACTTTTCTCACATGTAGGTCCTATGAAAGCCACTTTTCTCTCATCTTTCTTTTAGTCTCTTCTTCGCTTTGGGCAAAATGGCTTTATGTGTTAGGGTTCATTAAAAAATGGCAAATAATCTTCTTTTTGCTTTCATAGTTGTTGGTGAATCTTCCAAAGTGAGGTGGCTTGTAAGGACATGTATTGGAATCCAGTCTAGATTGTAATGAGATATGCGGAAATACAAAGAGTGATATAAGCATTTACAATGTCCTATAATGGACAAACAAAAGAGACAATAGCCAAGTCCACAAAGGGATAACACAACACAAAATATAAGTCTCTTTATTGAAAGAGAGAGAGCTCACAAGAATACATATTACAAAGGGGTTCACCCCTATTTATACAAGAAGAAGAAGAGAGGAAGGGAGGCCACAAGGGCCTCAAAAGGTGCTCCAAAAGGGGGCTCCCATGGAGTCGTTGGGAGCCCCCAACTGTCACAAATGTGACCGTTGGGGGGGCCTTTTATGTGGCTTAAAAAATGAAAATAAAATAAATACAGAAAATAAAAGAAGGAAAAAAACAAGTACCCATATCGGGTACTGTGTGAAATGACCATAATACCCCTATCAGGTATTATGGTGTATTACATGTGTGTGTGTAATGATACATATATTTTAACACCCCCCCTCAAACTTTACGGAGAGATGACGGAAAGTTTGCCAAGAAGAAACATGAAGCGGTGGGCAGGAAGAGCCTTAATAAAGAAGTCCGCCAGCTGATATTCTGAAGTGACATAGGGAAGAGTAATTGTTCCTCGTAGAAATTCATCCCAAACATGACAGTCCATCTCGATATGTTTGGTGCGCTCGTGGAAGGTGTGATTGCTTGAGATATATATGGCACTTTTGTTGTTACAACATAGTTTTGAAGCTCCAGCAATATCAACCCCCATGTATTTAAGAAGACTGTGAAGCCAAACTAGTTTCATTGTTGTGGTTGTCATAGCTCGGTATTCAGCTTCAGTAGAAGACAGCGAGACTTTTTGTTGCTTCTTGCATCTCCAGGCAATTAAGAAATCTCCTAAAAATACACAAAAACCAGTTGTTGAGATTCTATCATTAGGGTTACCTCCCCAATCTGCATCAGTATAAGCAAGAAGGTTTAATGAAGAAGATGGGGATAGAAATAGCTCTTTATTTATAGTGTTTTTGATGTATCAGATGACCCAAAGTACGGTGCTCATATGCACAGTTGTAGGAGCATGCTGAAATTGGCTTGCAAATTGAACCACATGAGCGATGTCTGATCTGGTGTGAACACCCCAAATTTTGCAAAAGATTTTATAAAAATGACCCTTTTTGCCCCTAACTCCATTTTCTGAGAAAATCAAGTCATTTCTTTAGATTTTCTGAATTAAAATTCGTATTGATATGTTCAAAATCAACTCCGGATCCGAATCCAGTACTTTAAATCCATATTTTCTCAAAATCCGGATCGAAACCTATTTCTGAAGAAATTTTCTCAAAATAGATTTAAAATTCTCAGAAAAAAAATTTCTTTTGTAAATATTTTTTTTTTTTTACAAAAACAAAAAAAAAAAATAATTTTAGTCTTTGATTTCTCGTAAAGCTTTAGGACTTTATTCTAAAAGTACAAAAAAATAGAAAAATGACATAAAAACCAAAAAAAAAATTGAGAAAAAGCTACAAGAAAAACGAAGGATTTCCAAGCTTCTTGAAGCCCTTTTGCCAAAAACCTCATTTCTTAACCATTTTTCTAAAAAATCCTAAAAAGGGGTCCTCTTTCTGGAAAACTTAAAAATATGTAACGACCCCTCTCCCGCATGCTCTTCCCTTCCCTCTCCACCATCCGATTAGCAACAAACTCATCTTCTCCACACCGTCGATCTTCAACCAATCTTTCTTCCCGAACCCTCTGTTCCCCTTTAAGAATGAGCCTCCATCGCTTCTGGAAAAAAAAAAAAGAGGAGAGGCCCATGGTTTTCATTAAGATCGGATATCCACTTCATCTTGAAAAAGATTGATCTTCTTTTTTTTAGCGTCGTGATTTTCTGCCTCTCCTTCTTCAAGGCTACCTTCAGAATATACATCCAACGAATGAAACTCGCCCTTTCTCCCTGGAAGCTTCCCCTGCAAGAGTAGAAGAAGAATCCCCTTACAAAAGGCATTTCTCCTGCAGTCATCCAAAAGAAATTCCAACACCTTGTAGAGCTAGAGAATCCCTGCTACGAAAGCCCGATTCATCAGCTAAAGTCGGCCATTTTTGATAAAAGGGCTACGGTAAGAGTCTCTCTCATTGCTTTTTCCTTCCCATCGGTTTTCCTTTCATAAATATTTGTCGTGGTATGCTTCCTTGTTTACAGTTAAGCACAAGAGTAGAATCGATCTGTGTATAACAACATCGATCTACTCATTGCCACATTAAAGGAATGACCGATTCCAACATATTTCCAGTTTTTCTTTAAATATTCTGTTGTTTTCTTTATGATCTCAGTTTATAGTCGATTTATCTTTGACGTTCATTTGTTATTCTCGGTTTACATCGGAATCTCAATCCCTTCCTGATGAATCGATGTGGGTTTTGGGTTCGGCTCTGCATTTTTGCTTTTCTATTAGTCGTGATTAGATGTACACTTTCGAATTTTCACTTTGACAGTGATGAGTTTGTTGTTTTTACTGCGTTTTGGCCTAACTACAATTTATTGTCGTTTGTTCTTGACATTTAATTCATCTTAAATCTTATTTTGAGCTCCATAGTAGGTTGCATTTTCTGTTTATCCCAATCCAACAATCATTTCTCCTTTTGAAACTTAATTATTTATTTTTGAAATCGTATCTGCAATTTGCTGTTGTAGCAGAGTTTCGGTAAATATCATTCTTCCTCTTTTGCTTTTCCCCGAAATTCCTGTTGATTTCTGTCTGTTTCCTTTATCTCTTTTGGTTTTCATCTTTCATCTTGTTTACTGATTTTCTTTTAATCAAGACGCCCACGCAGAATCGATCTGTTTATAACAAGATCGACCTGCGTACGTAGCGAAATATCTGCTCTGACACCTCCCTTTTACATTATTGAATTTTCTTTGATTCTTGGATCAAATATTTGTTCATACTTGATTTTCTTATTTGATTTCCCATTTATACTTTTAGAGCTCTGATTCCCAATTAATGGCAAAAATTTTTTTTTTCTCTTCTATTTATTATCCATGGATTTCTTACATTTCTGCACTCGGGGATCTGGGATCGTTGATCCGTTATAGCAATTTGTGTTTTCTGAGTTGCATTTCTGCATATGACAACTTGAATCTGCTAATTCATTTTTGCAAAATCGTCTCTCCCGAGATCACGTTTCCACAACTTATGCTTGGGGCTTATGCTTTACCTGGAATTTGCGCTAGGAAAGCAACGTATATGGAGCAAGTTCATTGGAAGAGATGAATGGTTAGGACGACATTGATCAAGTAATGAGAAATCTCGCCATTGGCCCAATTAGATATGCTCTGATTTGGTTAACACTTTTGCCTCTTTTACTAAATTAGATAAATTTTTTATGTTCATGTATTTCCTTTCTCTAATCCATCATAGCACACCTTTTAATGTGTTTCATTATTGGTAATCTGTATGTATTTAGGCATCATTTTTTTTTTAAATGCCACCCCTTGTACACCTACACCACCTTTTCACAGGGAAGTCCATCCAACTTAACAAGGTACGGGTACTTTGTTGTCACTATATGTTTACTATGTGAATACTGGTCCTGACAGTCTCATGTTTTGCCATCTGAGAAGTTGCTGATAATCACTCTTTCACTAGTCATCCTGCTGCTTAAAGGAATCTCTGATTTTCCCTTGCCATCATATGTGTCGATTGTTGAGTGCCAAAGACAACCATTTTTCTTGGCTGTTGGGCTAAATTTGTCTCTGTTTTGCACTCCAGCACTTACCATCCATTCATCACCGTTGTTATCATGTGGCAACATTTCCCATTTCCGGCCTCACAACATGCAGGGCCTTCATAGCAGTTTGCAGAATTTTCTGCAAAAGACACTATGCATTGTTCCCCTTTCCATACCCCCTGCCATGAGTGTCTCAAACGACACTCTGCTGTTACCAGCCCAATAACATCCCTCGCACAGTGCTTTTGTGTTCCCATGTAGATATAGCTCACTACTAGTATCGCTGCACTTGTATAGTTCCTTCTTATTTGCCATTTTCACCTATGTACACATGCGTATATATATGTATGTACATTCATATATGTATATCTGTACGCATATAAATATACATATAAATATATATATACATATATATATATAAATGTATGTATATAAGTGTATATCATTTTCATCTTTCTACACTTTAGGTCTTAAATATCTTTGCCTATGATCAATTTTACCATTGGCATCTTTTGAGATACATGTGACATGTACAAAATCTCCTCTAAATTTTCATACTAACCAAGCGTCTTTTTGTAGGGAATACATGAAGAATATCACTACTTGGAATGGTGAATTCAAAATATGTTGTAATAGTTAGATTTTAAATGAGAATTTACATTTCTTGTTTTAGATAGAATGAATGAGCATGATAAATGTCATAAATTACTTGTTCTCATGCATTTTTGCCTTTATTTCTCAAATTCTCACAATGGTGAAACACGAATGGCACGTGCACCATTTCGTAAGAGGTAAATTAATCCTAAGTTGATGATCCATATCAATGGCCATAGTCAGGGTGTGGACAAAACTTAGTATTTTTATCTTTTACAAAATAACATCGGATCCACACTGGATCCGTTTTTCAAAACTCATTATATTTTCCTTAAATATTTTTCTTTTATCAGAATTTAACTTAAAATTAATTCAAAATATATACCAATGGCCATAGTCAGGGTATATTGAGAATTAATTTCATTTTAAATTCTATAAAAGCACCAAATATGTTTCATTCTTCACCTGAATTTAAATATAGATTATTATATAATACATTCAATGACCATAGTCAAGGATGTATTATATCTTCAATCTTATTTTAAATTCATTTAAAGAATGAAATAGCTTTTCAAAGTCCCATTCAAAAATTTAAATTCATTCATCATTTAGGATAAAATTGCATCATATTTTAAAATTCTTTTTCATAAATCCAAGTAATTCTTTCCTTCAGATCACATCCTATTTAAATTCAAAAGGATTTAAGAATCCAATTTCAAGGTCCCATTTGACTTTGAAAACTTTAGAATCAACTTATATCCAAAATTCAAATTCTAACTTCAAATTCAAAGTCCAAATTGACTTTGAAATTCATTTTATATTCAAGACTCCAAATCAAATCCAAAGTTCAAATTAACTTTGAGATCCTCTTCATCTTCTAAATTTCAAATTCAAAATTCAAAGTCTAACTTGACTTTGAAATTCATTTGTATATTCAAGATTCAATTCCTAGATTTCATTCAAACTTAGAAATTCTTGATTCATCTTCTAAATTCCAGATTCAAACTTCAAAATCAAAGTCCAATTTGACTTTGAAATTCATATTCCAAGTTCAAAATTTTCAAATCAAATTTTGGAATTCCAAATCCAAAGTTAGATCCTAAATCCCCTTTAGGATCCAGATTTCCAAGTATAAATCCCCACCTTTTGGGTCTCAAATTCAGATCCAAAACCCATTCTAGGATCCAAGATTCAACATTTATATCAGATCTCAGGCTTCAGATCAAATTCCCCTTTAGGATCCAGAATCCAACTCTACATTGGATCTCAGAATCCAGATCCAATTCCATTTATTTTAGGATCTAGAGCCCAACTCTACATTTGGATCTCAGATTTCAGATCCAAATTCTATTCTAGGATCCAGAACCCAAGTCTACATTGGATCTCAGACTTCAGATCCACAATCTATCTTAGGGTCCAGAGTCCAACTCTACATCGGATCTTAGACTTTAGATCCAAATCCCCTTTAGGATCCAGAATTCAATTTCACATTGGATGTTAGACTTCAGATCCACTCCATTTTAGGATCCAGAACCCAAGTCCATCTTGGATTCCAAATCTCGGATCCCATTCTGTCTAGGATCCGGAATCCAATTCCAATTCTAGATTTCAATTCCATTTTCGGATCTAATCTGAATCTCTTAAATCCATTTCTATTCTTAAACACCATCCGGATTTCTCAGATCCATTCCAAACTTAAAAATCCAAATTCAATTCCATCTCAAATATTCATTTCCTTTCCTAAATTCAAAGTTCAAATTCAAAGTCCATTTCTGACTTTGAAACTTCATTTCCTTTCACTTTTTAAAAGCTTCAAGTCATTCTTTCCCATTTTTCCAAAAAATCCTAATTTACTTCAAAAACTTAGAATTTCTCTGATCTATCTCAAGTTCTAAGTTAGATTCAATCATTTCTTCACTCCCTTACCAAGTTTATCTCAGAATACTTGGAAATTTCCAAATCAATTTTTAAAAAAAGAGCATACATTTTGCATTTGCACAAGCATGATTCTTTGTGTATTTAGAGTTAGAATAAATTTTTAGATTATATTTAGGCAAAGCAAAAGGCATAGATTCGATCCTTGGTTCGATTACCCCTGGTAAAGGCGCCAGGAACGATCGAACCTCGTACCGACGAGCGAATCCCGTCTCTCCATTTTCCCGCAATATCTTCAAAAACGGAGGCGAGTTAAATTTCTAAATATTTTCAAATTAATGTCAAGTGAGACCGTGCAAAATAGATCCTCTTCTCTCTTTCTTTCTTTCTCTTCTTTTCTATTCTCTCTTTCTTTTCTTCCCTTTTATTCTTCTCCCTTCAAAAAGGGAGGAAAATAAAGGTTAGAAAAGGGGAAGAGAAGGAAGAGAGAGAAACCAACCAGAGGAAAAATTTTGCGATGATCACATCTGGTGATGGTTAGGTAAGTGAGAGATCCAATGAGTTGTCTATAGGGTGTGGGATCTTCCAGAAGAACCCCAACCTCCAACCTTAATTTGGCATTAATGACCTCTAGAGTATCTACCTTTTTATCATCTGAAATTCCATACTTGGAACAAATATCTGCAGCAAGCTTCATCTGTGACAAAATATATCTTGTAGGAGAATATGCAACTTCAATACCAAGAAAATATCTAAGAAAGCTTAAATCAGACATGTCAAAATTATTCTTCAACATGGTTTTAACATCAATAACTTCGCCTGTGTATAACTGTTTAGTTATCCACCGTCGGTCCCAAGCCCGGATAAAGGAGGAGGGTTGAGGTAGGTCGGTGACAGCCAGCATAAAAATTTAGTCATACCCCATGAATATGAACCAATATGAGAATTTCGTTGGGGCGTTCCCTATTGAGCGACGCGCTGTACTCTATAGGCCCGGAGGCAGTGATAAATGGGCAAGGGTTGCTAGGTCATCGCCCGGAAGCGACGCGTCACACTGGCGCCCGGGTGTGGTGTCAAATAGGCAAGGGTCCCCTCACTTTGTTGGACGGGTGGGGGTAAAGAAGTTAGTCCAAGATCATAAAATTAGGTTAGCCACTTGGAACATAGGATCTTTAACTGGTAATTTGGTAGAGTTAGTAGATGTTATGTGTAGGAGAAAGATTTATATTTTATGTTTACAAGAGACCAAATGGGTAGGTGAGAAAGCAAAAGTGATAGAACCTTGGGGATATAAGATTTGGTATACAGGAATAAATAGGAATAGGAATGGAGTAGGGATTGTTATGAGTCGTGAGTTTATAGATAATGTAGTTGAGGTCCGTAGGAAGGGTGATAGGATTTTACTTATTAAATTAGTATTAGGTTCGGAGATTATTAATATTATTAGTTTTTATGCACCTCAAGTAGGTTTAGATGATTCCATTAAGCGTCAATTTTGGGAAGATTTAGATGAAGTAGTACAAGGGATATCTTATGGAGAAAGGCTTTTCATCGACGGTGACCTTAATGGGCATGTAGGCATTAATAGGGATGGATTTGAGAGTATCCATGGAGGTTATGGTATAGGAGAAAGAAACGAAAGTGGAGAAAGGATTTTAGATTTTGGTTTGTCCTATGATATGATCTTAGCAAACACTTGGTTTAGGAAGAGAGAGTCTCACCTAGTAACATTTAAAAGTGGGGTTAATACGAGTCAGATAGATTTTTTCCTACTTAGAAAGAGAGATAGGGGTTGTTGCATCAATTGTAAGGTTATACCGAGAGAAAGTGTAGCTACACAACATAGAGTCTTAATTTTAGATCTTAGAATTAGACAATGCCACAAAAGGGATAGACATAGGATAGATCCTAGAATTAAGTGGTGGGCACTAAAAGGAGCTAAACAAGGAATGTTTGTAGAGCAGGTAGTTAAGGAAGTTGATTGGTGTCTCGAGGAGGATTCAGAATCAATGTGGAATAAGATAGCGGGTGGCATGAGAAAGGTGGCTAAGGAGGTATTGGGTGAGTATAAAGGCGGTGCACCGCTAGGTAAGGATACATCGTGGTGGAATGAGGATGTCAAATTAGCTATTAAGGTTAAAAGAGAGTGTTATAGAAATCTAAGTAAGAGTCATGATAATGAGAATTTGAAGAAGTATATGATAGCAAAGAAGGAAGCTAAAAAAGTAGTTCGGAACGCGAGGGATAAGGTATATAAGGAGGTTTATGACAAGTTGGATACCAAAGAGGGCGAGAAGGATATTTATAGGCTTGCAAAGATGAGAGATAGGAAATCGAGGGATCTGGGTATGGTTAGATGTATCAAAGATGAAACGCAAAGGGTTTTAGTCAAAGATGAGGAGATTAAGGAGAGATGGAAAGATGGAAAGATTATTTTGATAAGCTATTTAATGAAAGTCATGATCAAGATCTTGGAGACTTGTTCATTCCTTTTAATGAGATGAATCGTGACTTCATGCGCAAGATTCAAAAGAAAGAAATTGCAGAGGCTTTGAAGAAAATGAAATCAAGAAGGGCAGTTGGCCCAGATGGTATACCTATCGAGGCTTGGAAATGCTTGGGAGAGAAAGGTTTAGAATGGTTGACAAATCTTTTTAACAAGATTTGGCAGACAAATAAGATGCCTAATGAGTGGAGGAAGAGTACTTTGGTGCCTCTATATAAGAATAAGGGTGATATACAAGATTACACAAACTATCGTAGTATAAAACTCATGAGTCATACTATGAAACTTTGGGAGAGGGTGATTGAGTCTAGGTTGAGAAAAATTGTCATGATATCGGAGAATCAATTTGGTTTTATGCCTAGAAGATCAACTATGGAAGCTATGCATCTTCTTAGACAACTTATTGAGAGAAATAGAGAGAGGAACAAAGATTTGCATATGGTTTTTATTGATTTGGAGAAGGCATACGATAGAGTACCTAGGGACGTTCTCTGGTGAACAATGATGAAGAAAGGTGTTTCTCTCAAGTACATTAGTATAATTAAGGATATGTATGAAGGAGTAGTAACCAATGTCCGCACTTGTGGAGGGGTGACAACCAATTTTCCTATAACGGTTGGGTTACATCAAGGATCTGCTTTAAGCCCTTTCCTATTTGCTATAGTGATGGATGAGCTTACGAGATCAATTCAAGAAAATGTGTCGTGGTGTATGTTGTTTGCTGATGATATTGTTTTGATTGATGAGTCTAGAGTTGGGGTTAATGCTAAGTTAGAATTATGGAGACAGACATTGGAAGCAAGAGGTTTTAAGTTGAGTAAGAGTAAAACAGAATATATGGAATGTCGGTTTAGTAAGCAACGAAGTAGTGATGGGAGTGTAGTGAAGCTTGGTGAGCAAGAAATACCGGTGGATGATTCTTTCAAATATTTGGGATCTATCATTCAAAAGTATGGAGAAATTGATAAAGATGTAAATCATAGGATAAAGGTTGGGTGGATGAAATGGAAAAGTGCAACTGGAGTATTGTGCGATCGTAGAATGCCATTGCGGTTGAAGGGAAAGTTTTATAGGACGACTATTAGGCCCGCTTTACTATATGGTATGGAATGTTGGGCTGCCAAGAGACATCATATTCAAAAAATGAGTGTAACTGAGATGCGTATGTTGAGATGGATGTGTGGAAATACAATAAAAGATAAGATTCGGAACGAGGAGATACGTAAGAAGGTAGGCGTTGCACCCATTGAAAATAAGATGAGAGAGAATCGTTTACGGTGGTTTGGACATATTCGGCGAAGGCCTAATGATGCTCCAGTTAGAAGGATGGAGAAATGGGAAAATATATTAGTTAAAAGAGGTCGGGGTAGGCCTAGGAAGACATGGATGGAGGTGATAGGAAAGGATATGAATGCTTTGAACCTCACCGAGGACATGGCATTGGATAGAAATGATTGGAGGAGAAGGATTCATGTGGAAGACCCAGAATGATTTTCTTTTTTGGTTCATATCGCCGACCCCAATTGTTTTGGGATGAAGGCGTAGTTGTTGTTGTTGTTGTATGGTTTTAACATCAATAATACTATTTTGATCATTCTCAGTGATAATCATGTCATCAACATAAAGCAATAAAATAACAATGCTAGTACCTGCACTTTTAACAAAGAAAGCAGTGTCAGTATAACAGGAGTGAAATCCTAATTTAACCATGATATCACTAAAACGATCATACCAAGCCTTGAGGGCTTGTTTAAGACCATATAAGGATTTTAAGAGTTTAAGAGTTTGACCTTGTCCAATATTAATTCCAGGTGGTGGATCCATATATACTTCTTCATTTAAATTCCCATTTAGAAAAGCATTTTTCACATCTAGTTGATATATTGGCCATTTTTTGGTTTATGTGACAGCTATTAGAGTTCTAACACTAGTCATTTGCGCTACAGGAGCGAATGTTTCCTCATAGTCGATTCCATATTCTTGCGAATATCCCTTCGCTACTAACCTGGCCTTATAACTTTCCAAGGAACCATCGCTTTTAGTTTTAACTTTAAAGACCCACCGACATTCAATAGGTTTGTTTATGTGAAGGGAGTTTGACTATTTCCCAAGTATTAGCCTTTCTTAGCGCATCTAATTCTATTTTCATTGCTTCAACCCAATGTGGTAGAGTTTTTAGCTTGATTATAGTGAACGGATTCATAATATGAATGTAAGGTTATCAAACATGCTCGATAATTGGGTGCTAAAGACTCATAGGAAACAAACCTATTGCGGGGGGATGATTCTCTAGAAGAGTGCCGAATGGGGGGCTCTTCTGAAGATTCAGAAATTTGAGAGTATTTTTATAAGGCACTAATAGGCCTTCCTTGATTTCTCCGGGTGTAAACATTAATATTTTCATTACTAACACCATCACTCGATGGTGACACATCAAGATTGGACACATCACAAGTGTCTTCTATGCTTTCAAGATGATTCATAGAATCAACATTTATGTCATCAATAAGATCATGTAAAAACATATAATCGCTTTCATTTGATTTTTTCATTTTTTCAAAACCATTCTCATCTTCTAAAAAAGTTACATCTTTTGAAACATATAGTTGTCATTTTCGAAATCAAAACACCTGTAGCCTTTTTTATTTTCCCCATAGCCTAGAAAAACACATTCAATTGCCTTTGGAGACAACTTATCTCTCTTGTGCAAGAGAACGAAGCATTTACAACAAAAAATACGAAGACTATTAAAATACGGAGAGAATTTAAAAAGTTTTTCATAAGGAGAGACGTTCTTTAATTTTGAGGAAGGCATTCTATTGATTAGGTATCTTGAGGTTAAGGCGGCTTCGGCCTAAAATTTTTTTGAAATATTTTTAGAGACAAGCAATGTTCTAGCGGTTTCTATGATATAGATATGCTTTCTTTCCGCTAGTCCGTTTTGTTGAGGAGTTCTAGGACATGATCTTTGGTGACAAATTCCATTTTGAGTTAAATAATTTTGGAATTTATTAGATAAGTATTCACCACCGGAATCGGTTCTCAAAGTAGATATATTACTTTGAAATTGATTTTGAATTTTTAAATGAAATTCTTTAAAGAAGGAAAATACTTCCGATTTGTGACTAAGAAAATAGATCCAAACATATCGAGTAAAGTCATCGATGAAAGTGACATAGTAGAAGTAACCCCTTTTAGACATGACCGGAGATAGTCCCCAAACATCCGAGTGCACCAATTCAAAGGGTCTTGAAGAGAGAAAAGTTCTAGTTGGAAAAGGAATAGACTTCATTTTTCCAAAAATACAATCTTTGCAATTAATGTCTTTTTCCTTACAAAATTTGTTTCCAAACGGAAAAAGATACATTTTTGAATAGCTTAGATGACCAAGCCTTTTATGCCAAGTTTCAATATTTTTTTCTTGGACATAAGAACAAAAATAGTTTGTAGGAAGGTTTAAATGATTCATATAGTAGAGGTCCCCCTTCCTATGGCCTTGCCCAATCCGCTTCCCAGACCGGAGATCCTGTACAAAGCATCCATTAGATGAGAAAGATATTTCACATCCATGGTCGGCAATTTGAGAGACCGAAAAAAGGTTTAAATTTAGTTTTAGAACAACTCTAACTTTTGGAACAAAAAGATTTTGAGAATTTTTTGAGTTTAGAGTTCCAATACTAGAGATTTTCAAAAAAGTTTTATCGGACGTAGAAACACAAGAGCCTTTTGAATTGGTGCAAACATCGACTAAGGCATTCTCATGAGGGGTCATATGAAAGATGCTCCGGAGTCTAAGATCCAAGAATACATATCGGGTGATGATGTAGACGCAATGGCCGCACCCAATGTGGAGGAAGTAGCTTTAAGGATTTGTTGAAGAGCCATAGATATTTGACCAAGGGTTTCTTTGAGGTCACCATTCTTGCCTTCATCTTCTTTGGTGGTAGATTCTTTAAGAGAGGCCACCTTAGGCTTGAAAATTTCATTGAGCTTTGGGCAAGCGGGTTTAATGTGACCCGACTCATAGCAATGATGACATACAATCATTTTTCTTCCTCCATTGTAGTTTTCTTGTTTTCCAAAGTGGGGGGGTTTATAGGTTTTTACATTATTGCCGGGTTTGAAAACGGCAAGTACTTCATCAATATTCTTACTCATGCCAAGCCTTGTTTCTTCTTGAGTGATTTCGGCAATAACATCCTCTATTAGAGGAAAGATGGATTTATGGAGAAGTGATGACCTTACTTGCTCAAATTCGGGACATAGCCCAAATAAGAATTGGAACAATCGATCTTGTTTCATTTGCTTTTGTCTCAATTCGACATCTTCCATAGCAACCCATTTTGGCTCTAAAAGAGCCAACTCATCTCATAATGGGTTTAAAACACTATAGTAGTCTTGAATACTTGAATCACCTTGTTTGGTGGTTCTAATTTTTTCTTGCAAGAAATATGCTCTTGCAAGATCCTTTTGGGTATACATACCCTTCATAAAAAACCAGGCCTCATTTGAGTTCGACATTGTTCATGAACCAAGCAAGGATTTTTGCGTGATTGCTTTCCCAATCTTCAACTTTTTTTTGGTGATTTTCAATGGCTTTGAGGCGAGCATCTCCTTCAAGAGCCTTTTCTTAGCCACCTTCGATCTTTGTGAGCTCCAATTTAGGTTCTGGAATGGAACCCATAACATACTTCCAAAGTTTCTTACCTTTGAGGTTGTTCTCCATAGCCGAAGCCCACATCATGTAGTTCTTTCCATTGAGTTTGAAGGATAGGTCGATTTTTGCTTCCATAATGCTTCCAAGAAGTGAGAGACGGGAGACAAGAGATGAACAATATATGTACCACGCTTTTTTCTCTAAGAACCGAGTGGCTCTTATACCATGTAATGAGATATGCGGAAATACAAAGAGTGCTATAAGCACTTACAATGTCCTATAATGGACAAACAAAAGAGACAATAGCCAAGTCCACAAAAAGACAACACAACACAAAATATAAAAGTCTCTTTATTGAAAGAGAGAGATCTCAGAAGAATACATATTACAAAGGGGTTCACCCTTATTTATACAAGAAGAAGAAGAGAGGAAGGGAGGTCACAAGGGCCTCAAAAGGTGTGCCAAAAGGGGGGCTCCCATAGAGTCGTTGGGAGCCCCCAACAGTTCTATGGTGGGCCCCTTTTATGTGGCTTAAAAAATGAAAATAAAAAAACAAAAATAAAATAAATACATAAAATAAAAAAAAGGAAAAAAACAAGTACCCCTATCGGGTACTGTGTGAAATAACCATAATACCCCTATCGGGTATTATGGTGTATCATATATATATATATATATATATATATATATATATATATATATATATATATATATATTAACATAGCCAAGACCGAATCTTCATTTTTGAAGGTACTTTTCTTTAATCTATTCTCCTCCATACATAGTTCTTCCAATGTTTCAACAATAGAGGGAATGTCCCCTCTATGAAGAAGAGTGGAGTTGGTAGCATCAAATTCGGGTCTAAACCCATTGACGAAATGGTAGAAATGTTTTGCATGAACTTGATTCTCATGAAGTTCAATGTCCGATGGGCGATGCCATTTGGGTTCAAGCAAAGCCAACTCATCCCAAAGGAGAGATAGAGCATTATAATACTCATGTATGCTCATATCTCCTTGGGTCATAGTCCTAACTTTGTCTTGTAGATTGCACACATTTGCAATATCCTTTAGAGAAAACATATCTTAAAGATATTTTCATGCATCATTGGCATATTCGAATTTTGCCAAGCCTACACACTTCTTTATATCAATACTATTGATAAACCAAGACATGATTTTTGAATGGCACATCTTCCACTCTTTCCACTTTTTCTCATATTTACTAATGGCCTTGTTCTTTTGTCTCCTTGCAATGGCACTTTTCATTTTCGATCTTTGTGAGGATTAGTTTAGGTTCTTTATCAGACGCATCCACCAAACCCCACAAGCCTTTACCCCAAATGCGGTGTTTTACAATAGAGGCCCACATCACATAATTAGCATCATCAAGCTTGATTGGAATGACAGTGGTAGATTCCTTGTGGTCCATTATTAGAGGTCAGGAATAAAGGAGATGGAGAGAAAATAAATGTGGAAGAGAGAGGAAGGTAGAAGGTTGAAATAAGAAACTGGGAGGATCAAGGTACACGAACACCACGAACTCATTATCCTCACAAACACCCGATCACCAAGAGCTCACGTTCACATGAACATTTGATCACCAATATTCAAGGACCAAGAGCCCAAGGCTCTGATACCATATAATGAAGTAAAATTATCTTCGCATAAAGCTACCAAGGGCATAAACATAAGCCAATAAGGCAAGAGAGCACAAGCCACTAAGGGCAAGAGAGAAGGCACGCTCAAAATATAAAAATTAAATTTTATTGATCTCATAAAATACACAAAATATGCATCCTAGAAATGGGGACAAGTAGTCCCATATATACACAAGGAACAAGAGAGAGAGAGAGGCCAAAATACCCATTGAAGAGTTCCCTACAGTTGAATATCTTGCCGTTGGGAGGCCCTGAAGAAAATAAAAATAAAAAAGTCCCTAACATACATTCTAAGAAATTATATGAGTGTGTGTATATATAAACACATGTAAATTAACAGTATGTATGTATATGCGCTTGTGTGTGTAACTGCAGAAAGCAATAACAAGTGTTTTAGCCATATGAATTTGTTTAAAATAAATTAAAATAGACTCGTACATATATACAAAGACAAAACCAAGTAATGTTGTAGAAAAGATTCCTTTTCCTTTTCTCTGAGAGTTTGTAATGTTGTAAATAAATGAATATATATTATTACATTGTGATTAGTAGCAAGTAGCAACAAAGGGTATTTAAGAAATTGTTCATAAAGTGTTGATTACCAAAACTGCTCATCTTAACCTTCATGCAACATGAGGTGACCGGATCTAGAAAATGAAGTCACACTCAGAGGAGGTACAAGACTCGATTGGTTGCAAAAAGGTGCAGAACAGAAGGGTAGACTAGGAAGAAATGCGCCCAGTAGCGAAAACAAAATTCAGATGTGTCCTTGCTGTTTCTGCCTTGAAGAACTCCCTTTTATGCTGATCTGTTTCTCTGGCTGTATGTTGTACCCCTAGACGGAGCATCTTTCTGGATTCCCTTGTGCTGCTACCAGCTAACTCAATAGTTGAATGAGCCCCTCCACTTCTCCTCCAGATTTGTGTTTGGGGAAAAATTCTGTCATGGGAGAGAGAAACCGAGAAAGACATAGGTCCAATCCACAGATTCAACTACATAAACATCTGTATGGGTTGATCTAACTTGAGGATTCTATTTCCTTTTTCAGTTATTAGGCAACCTAAGGCTGGACATCAGGCCATCAGGTACCTGGCTAGGATGGACCAGATTTTAGCAATACGGCATAGGAGAATTCTGCAGCAATTCTGCATACTACTAAACAAGTATACATTTATGAGGAACATTCAGTTGTCCTGGTAATTAGTGAACAAATTTTATATTGTGGATAAAAGGAGGAATAACACACATCTAGGCTACCAAAAACCATATCAAGATAGCATTTATGGCAGAAAAAGTGTTTTAAAAGACACAATCGGAAAAAAAACACACCTGGCCAAGAAAAATAGGCTTAAACTGAAGCATTCCAGCTATAGTAAGTAGAACTGTGGGGTCATCTGGCACAAGGGATGCACTTGGAAGGATTTTATGACCACGAGAAGCATAAAACTGAAGAAAACACTGGCGTATGTCATCTCCACTGACAGGTTTATCCTTTGAAACTCTTCTCGGTGATTTTTCAGTCAATGCCTCTAATATGTTAAAACAAAAGGCAATTAGACAAGCCTCGACAATCATTGAGTAAGAGGGAAAAATCAAAAAACAAAATTCAGATAAAAGCTATTTTAAAATCTTAAGAGAATAATAGAAGTGTACCAGAGACAGAACTTGACTTATTTCTGACCGAAAATCGTCCATTTGACATCTTCTTTGAGGTAGATGTATGAAACAATGATCTTGGAAAGACTTTGAAATTTGAAATGAAACCAATGCTGAAGTCTTTCTCCCAACCTGAAATGGCATTGACAATCCAATGATTAAAAACAAAGTATGGAACAATACATGGCAGCAAAAGAAAACAAAATGAGAAGTTAAACTAGAAAGCAATCAAATTTTCCTTTATTCATACACAAAATACAAATAACCAGGTCTAAAGGAAATCCATAAAGCTGCTTAATAGTAAGCAAAAGAATTTGCTCTAGGGAATACTATATAAGTGGGAAACTTTGTATTACGAGTAAAAATAAAGGATCTGAAGACAAATTTTGAGATGATTCTAAGATCCTCATTAGCAATTTTACATTTTCAATGGTTCTGTAAATGCAGAGACAACTCTATTTGCTTACCGTTCACAAGAACAGTCACCTCTTAGCCTTAGCCTGATTTAGTTTTTCTCTATTTGCTTACTCTCCAACAGTCAACTCTATTTGCTTACTCTCCAACAGTCACCTCTTAGCCTGATTTAGTTTTTCGAGTAACAATTTCTTTAAGAAAAAGGTCAATACCCAAAAGTCGGTAACCGCATCATTCATTAGGTCTTCAAATACCCAACAAAGTCAGTCTGATCCTCAGCGGCATAACCATCTTGAGAAGGTGGAATGCACTATGTACTAAAAGATGTTCACACAAGTGTCAACCAAGTTGGGCTAGGATAGATTAAAGTTCTGCTACAGAATTGAGTAGGGAGAAATCCACTATTATAAAATACCATATGCATCATAGGAGCATTTTCATGAATCCTCGTATGTGTGCATTATTTTCATCAGGGAATTCTAAGATTAGCTACATTTCTAAGGTTATGTTCTTCTATTAGTTGAACACTACCTATACAAAAGCTTGGCAAATACTCCCAAGTTACACAAATACTATCTGCTAAATCTGTTAAATAGAAACTAGGCGTCCATCTGCCAGCAATATTTTCATCCATCAATTTACGATTGCATATGTTGGTTTACATTCACCTGAATCATATTTATTAGGCTGATTTGGTATTCGTATAGAATCATGCATCCCATGATCAGAAACTACTTTCTCGACCGAGCTGCCCACTTCCTTCCTAAGCCATCCCAGCATTTCCAAACTTGATTCCTATCATCATTCAAAGGAAAACCAAAAGCCCAAGCCCTCCCCAACCAACCCAACTCATCCACCTCTCATGGTTAGCCTAGTACCAGGCTTACAACCACGTCTACAACCACCAAAACGCGTGACGCAAAATAAAACACGGGCTACCAATCTTAACACACCACATAGGACTACCACAAAAAGGGCCAATCCGCTATACAAAAAATCATCTCAAAAAATCCATTAACAAGCCAAAACCAATGCATCAAAACATGTATTTTCAAATTCCTAACCGCAGAAACAGTGACCAATCTTCCTCCCCGTTTTCCCCAATCACGAACCTTAATCTGTTCATGAATACCCAGTTCCCTTTTCTCCTCTAAACTCTCCAATTGTGACGGTTCGACGAATTCACATCTCGAAACGAAGCATAAAAGATCGAATTATACCCATAAGGACTTAGCTATTCAATTCTAAGACTTTTTTTGCAAAACCCAATAAAGAAAAACTCGATGAGAAGCAACGAGAAATGAGGGAAAGAGTTGGAGGAAGAGAGAGGGAATACCGGTAAGTGGGTGCCTTCTAGAAGGGGTGCGAGAATTGGCAAGGAAGAGAGGAGAGGGTACTCTCTGCAGAGAGACGGAGAGAGCGGTGGCGTCCATGGTGGCGGGAGAGGGAAGCGAGGGAGATGAGCAACGTTCCCTTCCTGGCGTTCATTCAAATTCTCTCTTTTTTAGCAGAGATTGGATAAGCCATAACGTTTGGCTGTGGTAGGTACTGGCCTACTGGGGTAGTGCTCTCAAAGGGTCGGACCTGATCCAGATTTTTTCGGGTATGGATCAGTGTCCGATTTTGAGTGCTGGTAATGTGGTACCAGGTAGGGTTCACATTGAGGGCACATTTGATGGCGCATCCCGCGGTACAAAAATCTAAAAAAGAACGTGTTTTTTAACAGGACGCCGCGAACGTGTGGAACGTCATCCGCCACGTCTATTAAACGTTGTTATTTTTGTTCCAGCCCTGTTACTAAGGGTATGTTTGATGGCTTGTCCAAGGTTGGACGAAATGAACAAAAAGAATGGACTGTACTCAGATGTCATGTTCCAAATGTCCGTGATGAGTACAGATGCTATGTTACAAATTGCAACAGAAATTAAAAAAAGTAACAGGCTCAGAGCAGGTATAAAAAACTAACACAAAATAAGTTCATAAAAAACACAAATCCCTATATAAGTTCATAAAAATCACAAAAACAATACATTTATCAATGCAAGTCATCGAAAACTAAACACAGAGTATTTGACATCAGAAATCATGTTACAGAAGACAAACGACCACTTATGTGTTTGCTGATAAACCCTGATTTTGAGTGCCTCATAAAAAATCATGACCATGAAATGATAAACAAACAATTTAGATGGGATAATTCCAAAAGCCCACCTAACACAATGAGCATGAATAATATCCACAAAATTCCTGCCACAAGAACTAGTCTTACTAAATTCTTCTTCCAAACAAGCTTCAATGGAGATTCTTGAAAGCGCTAATCAAGAAGAAAATACAAAAAGAAAGAAGAAGATCATTAAAGAAATTAGAAAAAAAAAACCCTAATTAAGCAAAAATCAAAAAAAAAAAAAGAATAAACAAGAGAAGAAGAATAAGAGAAATAAGAAGAAGAAGAGGAAGGGGGCCAAGCGGCCGCACCCCTTCACCGACCGTTGGCGCCCCTTCGCCGGCCGTTGGCACCCCTTCGCTGAGAGAGAGCGCTCCACCCCTCCGGCTGCTGCATAGGAGAGAGAGACAGCTTTAACTTTTAAGAAAGAGGGTCAGGCACGAGAGAGAGAGAGAGGGTTGACTGCCCCCGCTGCCGAAGGGACGCCCCTCTTAGCACCGGAGGCGGTGGTGCTGCCACCCGCCGCTCCAGCGATGCCCTTGCACAGAGAGAGCAAGAGAGAGACGAGAGAGAGACGCATCGACGGGCGCAGTGCGCCCGTCGATGCATTTTTTTCGTCCCCTCCGTTTCTGTTCTTTTTGTAACAGGGAAGGAGGTGGATCGAAAATTACAAACATTTATGGACGCGACGAACGCGCGGAATGTCGTCCGCCGCGTCCAACATTTGTCGAATTTGGTTGTTCCCAGCGGAATTTTCGTCTAAATCCTACTGGAAATGGCGTATCAAACATGCCCTAAAAGAACAGAGATAAGAAGAACAAATTAAAAAGAAAAAACACATCGACAATTCATAGAGCAGAAGTCTTGATTCCATAGAATGAGTTGTTGCATTTGTTTTGTCTGAGAGCATATTTTTCAAGTACGAATATGGTCCGGCAGATCAAGTTGTACGATGAAAAACGAAATGATCTGACCCATTATCCATGTGTGTCCATTTTTACTGCGCACAGCCTACAATGTTGAATTTTGGAAAACAGCATTTGAATATGGTCCAAACAAACGTTGAATTTGGTACAATTGTTAATGCAAGTATAGAACCAGTGTTACGTTTCATCTATTTATTCTGGACAAGCCGTCAAACATACCCTAAGAACTTTACTTAGAACAAGAACCGGACTACCCTGTTGATAGCACCACTTTGGCACCGAGTATTAGGGGTGTCAATGGGCAGGGTATGACCTGGTCCTGACCCGCACCAAATACGATATGGTTAGGGCTTGATAACAAAATAAAGGAGTCCAATTAACTATGGTGATCAGACCCGTGGAGCCCGGTTAGCATATCGACTGAAGTATGGTTTTAAAAATTCATACCAAACCAAGATTCAACCTGGTTTAGAATTACGATCCACAATTTTTGTGGTATGAAAATTTGGTACATTATAAACGGTTGATTTTTCAGCCCTCTTAAAACCTGACACACATCAAAAAAAATATTATCCAAAGTTTGTATAAAAATATTACATTTTTTCATTAGCAAACATTGCCACTAGAATTTGCTACCTCGTGGAAACAACCCTTAGTTTGAACTCATTGGAGGAGGTTGTTTTAACTAAATCTGATCTGACATCGATCATAGTTTTCTCAAGTAAAAATATGTTCTTTTGAAGTTTGAAAAATTGGTACATTATAAGCATTGATTTTTCAGCCCTTATAAAATGTGACATATGCATAGAAAAAATGTCATCCAAAGGTCAGTTTCTACTAAATTAATATTTAGAGGGTCAAGTATACAAAAGAACTAAAAAAAATATTTTACTCTTTTATTATAGGGTTTTCTTAGACACGATGTTAGCAAACATGATTATATATATATATATAGTTGTGCAATCCTTAGGTGTGCAGCTACGAAGCAATGATGATGGTGGTGCATCATCGCGTGTGATGGACCGCCATAATGCTGAAACAGCCCAAAAATAGGCAAAAATGCATTTTTGCCCGTTTTTCTGGCTTTAGCGGCCGTTGAAACCGTCACTAACTCCCCATGGGGATGCTTCTGGCATTTTTAAAAAGATGTTTTAGCTCCAGAACCACCACTAAGGCTCTTTTTGCGTGATTTCAGCATTGTTTCAGCATTTTTGGGGAGAAAAACATTAAGCGTCCATCACTTGCGTGGACGCTCAATAGCATTCCAGATGGATTGCGCCCCTCTCTCTCTCTCTCTCTCTATATATATATATATATATATATATTGGTAGCTGCGCAATCATGAGGTGTGCAGCTAAGAAGCAATGATGTTGGTTGTCCATCATCGCGCGTGATGGATGGCCATTATGTTGAAACGGCCAAAAAATATGCAAAAAATACATTTTTGCACTTCTTTTGTGCTTTAGCGACGGTCAAAATCATCGTTATCACCCATGGGATGCAGCCGGCATTTTAAAAAGATGTTTTAATGACAGTCCAGAGACTGCCTCTAAAGACTCTTTTTTAGAGATTTCGACATTGTTTCAGTATTTTTTGCAGAAAAAAGGTTGTGAGTCCATCACTAGAGCGATGGACGCTCGCTCAACAGCATTCCAATATGGATTGTGGTCCTCTCTCTCTCTCTCTCTCTCTCTCTCTCTCTCTCTCTCTCTCTCTGTGTGTGTGTGAGAGAGAGAGAGAGACTGATATTGTTCTCCTTATGGATCAAAGATGGGATTGGACTTAGGTCCAGATGTGGTACATGCACCTCCTTGTCAGATCCATTGACACCCCTACCCTGTATGATTGAGCCAATTAAGCTAGTAATGGAACTATGTTCCTGGGCCCTTCTCCTTTTGTTTCCTAGTATCCAAGTGAATTATAACTTGATCACAGGCTCATCACATTCAATCATTATAATTTTTAGTTTGTTTTCGCATTTCTCGAATCCAAGAATGTCCCTGCATAGTTGACCCGGTCCATCCATTTTCATTAGTTGGAGCAGAATTTTTTGGAGTGAAAGAGGGTCTCTGGTGTATGTTTTTAAGAAAGATATTTTGAAAGTTAATTTTGATAAAAATGATTTGTGTAAACCAGACACCAAATAATAAAATCGGTTCACACTAGGTTGATATCGGGGTCAAACACAGGTAACGGGATAAAAAAATCTGTATTTCACACAAAGCACACCTTTATTGCTTTGAAAATAAAATAAAAAGTAAATAAATGTGCAGCACAAAAATGTGTAGAACTCTATTACACAGTCTCAAGCAGAAAGAAAATTAATTACAACCCAGAATGTAGCCTAAGGCTCTAATTAACTACGAAATAAAATTAAAAAATAAGAACAACGAAAACAAAAGAGCCACATCTGCTCGTGCACTAAGATCCAAATCCTTGGGTATTGATCCTCGTTTATCCACTTAGCACCACACCTTCAGCTTGTGGCCGCTAGCTACCTGCAAAAACAAACAAAAACACAAACACAAAACACAAATTCTACCCGACTAGGTTAGATCAAAAAAATAATGCAGAAAAATAATTAAAAATAAATGAAAAGAATCAAATTTCTAAATACAAATCCCAATTGATTTTATTGAGATCTGGTCTGAAACATAGTGTCCTATGTTCCAGGACACAACACACTAAATGAGTTTCGTGAAACAAAAACTTAACGATGCAAAAATCCCCAATTCTGTCCTACGTGATTTCATGATTTCCTATCATGATAGGTTTTCGTAAATCTAATGAACAGATGATCAAACTATGTTGAATCCCAATAAAAAAAATAGATTGATTTCGAACACACTCTGAAATCTGATACAATTTACGGAATTGAAAAAATTCACATGAAAATCATGAAACAACTATTCTAAAAGAAAATTTATAGAAAAAGCAGAAAAATAGGTATTTCTGGATAGATTAACGTAAAATGATGTGATAGTTTTTTAATCGGCATCGGAACCTAACAAAAATTTTCAAAATGCAAATAGACTCATCCAAAAATTTGACCCAATATACGAATTTGCAAAATGTGTTCGAAAACTCCAGATACAGACAAAATAAAATAAGGATAAAATACGAAAACTCAAAAAATTAAACTAACTATTTTTCTAAACTAAATCACTATTCAATTTAATGATTTCTAAAAAGAAAATTAATTATAACTACTTGACTGAACAAAACACTAAATTCATTCAGATCTTAATTAATCAAACAAAATAACAAAAAAATTAAATTAAAAATATGAAAAATGTTAATCTAGATCTAGACTCGATTTGGACGATGGCGAGTCTGAGTCATCGATCTATCATTTATTTTTTTTCTTTGTTTTCAATAATAAAATAATAACAAAAAGAAAACACAGATCAAAAAAATATTGCAACAATTGTTTACTTAATCAAAAAGACGAAAACCAAAAAAAAAAATGCAAAAAAGAAAAGAAAATGCTAATCTAAATCGGTCGGTGGTTTAGATTGAACGATAGTCGATCCAAATCGTTGATTGATCTTGTTGTTTAATTATTTTTTTTCAATAATAAAACTAATACAAAATGCAGATTAATAAACGTAATCTAATCTAACCTAATTCATAAAAATAAATTATGCTCATTAAAATAGAAATTAAAAATTATAATCTACAATAGAAAAGAGAGAAGGAAAAATACCAAATTGTGGATCTCGCATTTCTCAATGGTTGGGTTGAGAAAAAGAGCAAATTCTCACCTTGTGCAACAATGCTCCCGGAGTGGATCCCACACTGATCTTGCAGAATAAAGAGAAATAGAGAAGAAAAGGACAAAGAAAAGAGGAAATAGTGAAGAAGAAAAAGAAGAAATTGGTAGAAGAGGAGGGAGAAAAAGGTTTTTGCGTGAAATAGAAAGGAGATCAAAGGAGGAGGGGGCTGCTGTGAAAGGAGGGCCAGAACTGTTGCACGCCCCCTCTAAGTGAGTTTTTATAATACTTTTTTAGGTTTTGCAAAAATTTTAAAATTACTTCATAATTTATAAGTTAATTCAAAATGCTACATAAATGTATTCTCAAATACCAAAAAGGGGGTGGCGCTAAGTAGGAGGGGGTTTTAAAAAATTTTACAAATGGATCTGAGTTAATTGGGTGTTGATCACGTTTGGATTGGATCCAAGATCCATTGGACGTGATTTGGACCAGATCGGGAACAACTTCTCCTCGAAATTCACTCCAAAACCGTAAAATAGCTATAACTTTGTCGTTTTAACTTTGAATTGAACGAAATTTGAATTGTGGCTCCGTGATACCTGAAACATCATAAACATGGGATTTAACATAGTAAAAGACACCTCAATGCATGAATTTAATAATAATAATGAATACATTTTCATACATTATCAAATTACCTCATGCTTATTGTTTGCTAGTCCTCGAGCAAAAGCTAATCCTAAACTAAGAGAACAAACGTATATGTGATACAAAGAGTAACAATACAAAATTAATCAATAATGTCTAACTCACTTTCGTAGGAACCACATATGCATTTAGCGTATGTAACAAGCCCTTTAAACCCCTAGATTACCCTAGTGGACGAGTAAGATCTCATGAGGGTTTCCTATGATGATACCTACAAACATCTTTGTCATGCATACTTATACAATTTTCAAAAATATTAAGCAATTAAAACTATTTTTAACAAATATATTTCATAAAAATTGCATTCTTTTTTATTTTTTGAATTAGCAATGCCTCTACAGTAGAAAAATTTTTTATCTATTTCTTTAGAATTCAAGATTATTTATGCTTTATTCTTAGATAAACTTACCTACTCATGTCATCGTCTACTATCATTATATGAATGCTTTTGCATAATTTTGCAAAACTTTTAAAAGCAATGTTTTTCTTTTTCTTTAAACTCCTTTATTATATTTGTATTTATTTTCTTTGAGCACTATGTTAATTTTTGGATTTCATGACCCATATAACGAGCTTTAGACCAGTGACTCCCAGGTCAGATGACTTTAGGGTACTAGACATAGAGTGTCCCTCAGACTTAATCACTCAAGTCACTACATCATAGATTTTCATAGTTACTTGCAATTTTCTCCCTGTTATTTGCAATATCTCCTTTGACCAGGCTTTCTAATGAATCCATGTATCAAGCTTTGGGTTGGTGGCTCCCAAACCAGATAGCTTTAGAGCACTAGGTGTAGAACACTCTTTAGGCTTAATTGTTCAAATCCAAAAGGCCTTATGTGTCGGTTAGATAGAGAGTTTTGATAGTTTTAGTTGTCTTATTCACATGAGCACAAACACTTCAACTCATGTCTAAACCCAACTATTAAGAATTTTATTCACATGAGTGCAAGCACTTCAACTTGTGCTTGAACCCCGTTATTAAGAACAATATAGCTAAAAACATCAAAATGCTATGTGTATGCTCTTTCTTTTCTTTTCTTGCTAACATTGCTCATTTAAAAAAAAATAGTGCATCTACATCCGTATAAATCAAAGTAGAATCTAACAATTATAAACAAGTATTTTCTTCAAAAGCTACATAAATAACCTCTTCATCGAAATCGATTTCGAAAAAAAAATCTACATGGGGCTTAAAAGTTCATTTCAAAAAGTCAAAGATATTAAAAAAACATCATATATTGTAAAATTTGCTTCAAAATGCCTAATTTTTTGAGTTTTATTAAAATCAATACATGGACAAAAACATTGGAAATATGCATCATGCATTTCCCCTATGCTTGAATGTCACTGTCTTCAGTGGCAGTCCCTCATGCTTACATGAAACTACATGAATGCTTGTGTGCACACAAAGAACAACACGAAAGAAGGAAAAAAGGAGAGATACAACCTGATATATATGCTGGATCTCTCTTGATAAGATGCCTCATTCTGTAGTACAATCTGCACGTAGGGCTCCTCAATGTTTTGTATTCTCTAAAAACCCATACATAATAAAGCACATCACATCATATGCATGACTCTAACTTAATACTCATCAGAACAAAAAACAGAAAAGTTGTTCTATCTATCATGAGTTGCCTCTCATGTAGCGCTAAGTTTTAAGTCTTTAGCCAGACTTCAAAAACTGCTAGCTCTCATAGTCAATGAGATCGATGGACTCAATGTCCTATCCCTCTCCAAGATCCGAAATATAAGGCTTCAGCCTTTGCCCGTTCACTTTGAAAAGCTCGCCCATTTTGGGCTCAAGTAAAGTAACTACACTGTGGGAAAATACTGTGTGGACTACAAGCGGGCCATCCCATCTATACCTAAGCTTCCTTGGAAAAAGCTGCAACCTCGCATTGAATAGTCAAACTTTTTGTCTAGGCATGAATTCCTTCTTAAGGATATGCTTATCATGAAAGGCTTTGGTTCATGCTTTATAAATTTTGGCATTATCGTATGCCTCATTGCAAAGTTCTTCAAGCTCACTCAATTGTAGTCAGTGCCCCTTTCTAGCTTGGGATAAATTGAACTTAAACGCTTTGATGAGCCAGTAGGCATTATGCTCCAACTCAACAAGGAGATGACATGCCTTTCTAAAAATCAGGCGGTACGGAGACATGCCAATAGGAGTCTTGTAAGCAGTCTTATATGCTCATAAAGCATCATTTAAGCACTAAGACCAGTCCTTATGGCCTGGTCTGATCAACTTCTCTAAGATCCTCTTGATCTCCCTATTGAAGACCTTAAAATACCCGCAGGTCTGTGGGTGGTAAGGGGTGACTATCTTGTGTTGTACATAATACTTCTTCTGAAGAGAAACAACATGCACATTCTTGAAGTGCTTTCCCTCATCACTAATAATGGCTTGTGGCATGCCGAATCGACTGAAGATGTTATACTTAATGAAATTAAGCACTACCTTATGATCATTGGTTAGGGTGGCCACTACCTCTACCCACTTGGAAATATAATTCACTTCAACAAGAATGTACAAAAAACCATATGATGAGGAAATGGACCCATAAAATCAATCTCCCATACGTTAAAGATCTCAACAATCAAAATGAGAATTAGAAAAATCATGTCCCTCTTGGACATGTTCCCTGACAATGCAAACATCTGCGACAAAACTCGTGTGAGTCTTTGTGTAGCGTAGGCCACCAAAATTCAGATTGCATGACCTTCGCTATGGTCTTTCTGTTGGAAAAGTGACCTCCACAAGCTAAGAAATAGCAAAAGGTCAAAACGGAGTGGACCTCCTCCTTAGGCACACACCTCTAAATAACCTGGTCTACCCCTAACCTAAAAGGTTCTAGATCCTCCCAAAAGTAATTCTTTATCTGAGCCATAAAATGTTCTTTTTTCATCTTACTCCAATGCGCAGGGAGCTTTTTGGTCACCAAATAATTCACAATGTTGGCAAACCAGGGGAGACACTGAACGTACAGGATATGCTCATCCAAAAAAAGTCATTGATTGGCCCCAACTGAGGGAATGACTCATTTGTTAGTCTCGACAGATAATTTGCTACTACGTTCTCACTGTCGTTCTTGTCTCGAATCTCAAGATTAAACTCCTATAGTAGCAAGATCCATTGGATGAGTCACGGTTTGGTGTCCTTACTCATTAAATACAGTAAAGCAACATGATATGAGTAGATGATTACCTTGGAACCCAACAAGTATGACCAAAACTTTTCTAATGCGAATAACAAGTATGACCAGAACTTTTCTAATGTGAATACTACTGCTAGTAGTTTCTTCTCTATGGTGAAAGATTTAGTTGTGCATCAAATAGGGTCCTGCTAGCATAATAAATAACATAAGGTTTCGTGTCAAACCTCTATTCAAGAATTGCTCTGACCGCATAATCAAATGCGGCACACATTATTTCAAATGGAAGTGCCCAATTTGAAGATCGCAAAATTGGGGTTGAAATTAAGGCTTTCTTAAGCGTAAGGAAAGTCTACATGCAATCAGAGTCAAAATGAAAGGGCATCTCCTTAGAAAGCAGTGCACACAAGGGTCAGGAGATTTTGCTGAAATCTTTGATAAATCACCTGTAAAATCCAACATGCCCTAAAAATGACCAGATCTGGCATACTGAGGTAGGTGGAGTAAGTTTAGAAATAGTCTCCACCTTAGCCTTGTCTACGTAAATACCTCTTTAGGACACAATGTGACCCAACATTATTCCTTGTTTTACCATGAAGTGGCTCTTTTTTCAACTGAGCATCAGGTTTATCTCCTTACACCATTTCAACATCCAGGTTAACTTTTGGAAACAATCCTCAAAAGATGAGTCATATACCGAGAAGTCATCCATGAATATCTCAAGGACGTTGTCTACCATGTTGGAGAAGATGACCATCATGCACCTTTGAAAAGTGGCTAGGGCATTGCATAGCCCAAATAACATACGCCAGATCGTGAAGGTGTTATACGAACATGTGAAGGTGGTCTTCTCCTGATCCTCTGGGTGAACGACCACTTGATTATATCCTGAATATCCATCTAGAAAACAAAAATAACTCTAGCATGTGAGTCGCTTAAGGATCTAGTCAATAAACAACAATAAGAAGTGGTTTTTCCTTGTTGCATTGTTCAATCTCCTATAGTCAATATAAACTCTCCACCATGTGGTAGTTCTCATGGGATGCTCTCTTCTTTCTCATTTATCCTCATTGTGAGCCTCGATTTCTTGGGGACAACTTGTGTAGGGTTCACCCACTAGCTATTAGAGATGGGATAGATAATCCCTGTATCCAACCACTTTACCACTTTTTTCATATTGGGATTCAGCCTCCTTTGCATCTTTTGAGAGGGTTTGGCACCCTCATCTATGATAATCATATGCATGCAAAAGGAGGGGTCCATCCCCTTCAAATTTGCAATGGACCACCTTATCGTCGTCTTGTGCTCTTGTAGGAACTGAATCAATTGATTATCTTGCTCACTTGTCAGGTTTGATGCAATGATGACGGGGAGTGTTCGTTGGTCACCTAGAAAGGAGTACTTGAGTGTGGTTGGTAAGGGCTTAAACTCAAGTATTGGTGGACACTCCAATGAGGGTTTGGGAGGTAACTCTGCTAGGTTCGGGAGGGGCTCAAAAGTTTAGGCCAATCGTCTCTCGCCTAGTGAGACCACCATCATATCATTCATTTCTGACACATCTTCTTAGAGCAACACATCATCCTCATCTTGAGGGTGGTCACTCAACATCCACAATAGCTCTGCTTCAACCAGGTCTTGAACAATGTCCACTTGGAAACAAGTATCATCGCCTGCAAGCCCCATGGTGGCATTGAAGATGTTAAATCTCATCTTCTTGTTACCAAAGGACATATCCATGGCTCAAGTGCGACAATTTATGCAAGCATTTGTTGTCGCCAAGAAAGGTTGCCCTAAAATAATAGGTGTCTGTCAGACACGTTCCATGCCTTTCATGTCCAAAATGATAAAGTCAACGGGGAAGAAGTCCTCTACCTTGACCAAGATATCTTTAAGGACCCCTCGCGGGACCTTGACATATCTATCTGTAAGCTACAGGGATATGGGTGTAGGCTTCATATCTTTAAGCCCAAATGCATCATAGAATAAACCTAGCAAGATGTCGATACTTGCCCCAAGATCGAGCAAAGCACCATCGATAGTAATGTTTCCTATGATGCAAAAAATAATGGGTGCCTCGAGGTCCTTGAGCTTGGGTGGGGTCTGGTGCAAAATCACTGAACTCACTTGCTCAGTCAAGTATACACGCTTGAGAACACTAAACCTCGACTTCCACTTTTGGGTGCAAAGCTCTTTGTGGAACTTCGCATAGGTGAGGACCTACTGGATGACATCAAGCAATGAGAAATTTATATGAACTTGCTTGAATAACCCAAGAATCTCATTCATCTTGACTCCCTGCTTGCCGAACAGTTTGGACTTCTCTAAGGCCTGAGGAAAAGGGGCTCTAGGAATATAGGAAGTAGATGGTTTAGGTTGTGTGCTCTGACCACTTTCTTTGTGCCTGGTGGGAGAACTTGACTGGTCTATGGTTTGATCATTGGGCTCCTTAATCATCTCCCTAAATGGGTGAAGCTCCTTCCCACTCCAAAGGGTCATAACAGCTTTAGCCTGCTCTTGATGAGACTCTATCATGTGCAGATTGTGATACATGGGTTGACAACGGGTTGACTCGAAAGGCTCTCTTCATTGTGCCTGTTGTTTCATCTAAGACTCTAGCTTCATTATTAACTATGTATGGGAGTTGAGGTTGGCCTTTATGTCTGAAAAAGACTTGAAGAGTTTCTTCTGAAAAGATTGGCTCGTTATGGGTTCTTAGGGAGAAGGTTGGCTAAACTGAGGATGAGCCTATGGGAATATGGGCCTTGGGTAACCTTATTGGAAGTTACTCAGTCTGGCATATGTCTTAGAAGGTATAGGAGGTGGGTCTTGTGAATATCTCCATGAAAAATTTGGATGGTTTCGCCATCATAGGTTGTAAGTCTACGAAAAAGGGTTATTCACAGGCCTAGCAAAACCTTGCGCTGCCTGAACTTGTTCCTAAAAAAAATTAGGGTATTGTGGTGTTGTTGGACAATCCATGATTTGGTGTGCTGGGTTATCACAAAACGTGCATACCTATTGAGCTAGGGAAGAGCTCAAAAGAAGCTCATCCAATTTTTGGGTCAGCATGTCAACTTTTCGATGCAACTCTAGGGAGACCTCGACCTCATGTATCCCCCCTTTCTTGGGCGTCCCAGTTGTAGATATTTCCCTATCTGCTCTCAAAGTTGCAACATGGTGTATTGAATTCTCACTCCATGTTTTGAAAAGGGCCCATGCCTTGTCCTCGCTTTTGAGTATGAACGTTCCCCCATACGATGAATCAACCATTTGCGTGTCTTTCTCAGTCAGGACATCATAAAAATACTGTACCAATTGTCATTTGGGTTCTTTATGGTGGAAGCACTTCCTGAGTAGGTATTTCAACATATCCCAGGTCTCATGAAATTGTTCTCTCTCAATCTAAAGGAAACTAGTTAAAGTTGTTTCATATTGGTTCGTCTTGTCAATGAAAAAAAAAATTAAAAATTCTATTTGCATGTGTTCCCAGTTGGCAATTCATACCATATCTAAGGACTTAAACCAATGTTTTGCTTTATCCTTTAGAAAGAAGAGGAAGAGAGCTAGCCTTAAAGCATCATCTCTAAAATTATTGATCCGCATAGTGAAGCAAATCTTTAAAAATCCATGGAGATGATGATAAGGATCCTCGTTGTTAAGACCATAAAAAGATAGGAGCATCTGGATGATACTGGCCTTAATTTCAAATTGGTTTTCTTCTACATCAGGTCTCACGATGTAGGGGGTGGGAGTATATTCATTAGGGATAAAATACTCCCACAAAGGATAGGTGATTTGCTGATCTTCAGCCATGTGGCCACATCTCCGAGCTTAACTAATAATGGACTCTAGGTCCTCTATGGGTTGAATAAGCTCAGGGTATTACGAGTATCACCCTTGCATACACCTTATATAGAGACCGGTGTAGCAACCGTCCTAAGGTTGGTTTTCTACCTAAACCTAGCATGCGAGCATGATCAAATCGCCCACGAAACAGGAAAAACAAAAAGAAATAAACACACAATCACGCACTTGCACCCAAGCAGTTATCTTATAGAAAATTAAACTAGATGCACGATCACCTATGAAATGGGTACCCTATTAGGTGGGATGAGAAAGAAATGTAAGACGATCCTAACAATCATAAATAATACGCAAAAACAAACTAAGCAATCCTAGATAAAAGTGCAGAAAAATAAACTAAATAGTGATAAATAAATGCAGAAAAATAAACTAGCAGTCCTAATATAACACGAACAGACACTAGGCAATAAAGTGAATACTCATTTTTTAATAGACGTTCCCTAGTAACAGACCAAAAAATTTGGTGTAAGTTTTTATGAAAGATATTTTGAAAGTTATTTTTGATAAAAATGATTTGTGTAAACCATACACCAAATAATAAAACTAGTTTACACTAGGTTGAGATCCGAGTCAAACTCAGGGAATGGGATGAAAAAGTTCATATTCCATATAAAGCACACCTTTATTGCTTTGAAAATAAAATAAAAAGTAAATAAATGTGCAGCACAAAAATGCGTAGAACCCTATTACACAATCACGAGCAGATAGAAAATTAATTACAACACAGAATATGTCCTAAGGACCTAATTAACTACGAAATAAAATTGAAAAATAAGAACAATGAAAACAAAAGAGCCACCTTTGCTCGTCCACCTTGGGTATCAATCCTCGTTTGTCCACTTAGGCACCACACCTCTAGCTCGTGGCAGCCACCTACAAAAACAAACAAAAAACACAAACACAAAACACAAATTCTACCCGACTAGGTTAGATCAAAAAAATAATTAAAAATAAATGAAAAGAGTCAAATTTCTAAACATAAATCCCAATTGATTTTATTGGGATCTGATTTGGAACAGAATGTCTTCTGTTCTAGGACATGACACACTAAATGAGTTCTGCAAAACAGAAACTTAACGATGCAAAAATCTCCTATTTCGTCCTACGCAATTTCGTGATTTCCTATCAGGATAGGTTTTTGTAAATTTGACGAACGGATGAGTAAATTGTGTTGAATCTCAACCTAAATTTTTAGATTGATTCCTGACACACTCAAAAATCTGTCACAGTTTATAAAATTGAAAAATTCCATACAAAACTCATAAAACAACTATTCTAACAGAAAAAATGACAGAAAAACAGGCATTTCTAGATAGATTCATGTAAAATGATGCGACAATCCATCAATCGGTGTCAGAACCTAACAAAAATTTTTAAAATTCAAACAGACTCATCCAAAAATCCTACTCAATTTACGGATTCACAAAATATGTCTGAAAACTTCAGATACACACAAAACAAAAGAAAAAAAAAACATGAAAACTCAGAAAAGTAAACTAATCATTTTTCTAAACTAAATCAATATTCTATTTAATGATTTTGAAAAAGAAAATTAATTATAATGACTTGACTTAAAAAAAACACTAAATTCATTTAGACCTAATTAATCAAACAAAATAACAAAAAATTTTAAAATATGAAAAATGCTAATCTAGATCTAGAGTCGGTTGGGACGATGGTGAGTCTCAATCATCGATCTATCTTTTTTTTTTCTTTGTATTCAATAATAATAATAAAAAAAAACACAGATCAAAAAAATATTTCAGTAAATGTTTACTTAATCAGAAAGATGAAAACCAAAAAAATTAAAATAAAAATTGCAGAAAAGAAAAGAAAATGCTAATCTAAATCGGTCGACTATTTAGATTGAACAATAGTCGATCCATACTGTCAATCGATCTTGCTATTTATTTATTTTTCAATAATAAAACTAATATAAAATATAGATTAATTGTAGATGAATAAACGTAATCTAATCTAACCTAATTCATAAAAATAAATTATGCTAATTAAAATAAAATTTAAAAATTATAATCTACAATAGAAAAAGAGAGAAGAAAGAAATACCAAATTGCAGATTCAGCGTTTCTCGATGGCTGAGTTGAGAAAAAGAGTGAATCTCTACCTCGTGCAGCATGCAGCAATGCTCTCAGCATGGATCCCACACTGATTTTGCATAATGAAGTGAAATAGAGAAGAAAGGGACGAAGAAGAGAGGAAATAGCGAAGAAGAAAAACAAGAAATTGGTAGAAGAGGAGGGAGAAAGAGGTTTTTGCGTAAAAGAGAGAGAGAGGAGATCAAAGGAATAGGGGGCTGCTGTGAAAGAAGGGCTAGAACTGCTGCATGCCCCCCTCTAAGTGGGTTTTTATAATACTTTTCTAGGTTTTGCAAAAATTTTGAAATTACTTCGTAATTTACAAGTTAATGCAAAATGCTACCTAAATATATTCTAAAATACCAAAAAGAGGGTGGCGCCAAGTAGGAGGTTTTTTTTTTGGAAATTTTATAAATGGTTCTGTGTTAATTGGGTGATGATCATGTTTGGATTGGCTCCAAGATCCATTGGTCGTGATTTGGACCGGAACGAGAACAACTTTTCCTCGAAATTCGCTCCAAAACTGTAAAATGGCTATAACTTTATTGTTTTTACTCCGAATTGAACAAAATTCGAATCGTGGCTTCGTGGTACCTGAAACATCAGTCTCTTTCCAAAGTGGGTGGAATGAACATCAACATGAGAAATGTGTGGTGAAGCTTACATAATAAAAAAAAAATGTGTTTTTCTTGTCAAAATAGGTTTACACCTCCCTTCATCTGAAAACACTCTCTTCTTGACGTCTTTTAAAAGAAAGTGGTTTTCTTTGGGTGGGGTGTCACAAACTTACCCTTGTTATTCATGTGTGACTTTATCTCGTTGAGGTTATGCTTAATGATGCATCTAATGATGATGATCAGCTGCAGTGTTTGCTACTCACATTCTCACAAAACTCCTAGAAAGCTTATTACAATAGCCATTTTTGTCTGCACCAATATATATATATATATATATATATATATATATATGCAACAACTTGTTTGTGAGCGAGATGTTTTTGTTTTAGAGACATTTATGTATCTATTGAAATCATCCATTTAAGACGTAAATAAAATGGGATTCCTACAATAAATAATTTTCAAAGGATAATTTTGGACAAAAAATATTAGAGACTAAATATTGAGAGAATAACATGTTAGAAGAGTGTGGAGCATGTTTACTACTTAGATATAAATCCCTAATTTTTGTAGATCCAACTTCGCGGTAAGTTTGGGGGGGGGGGGGGGGTGCACGGGGTCGCGTCCCTACTCGTAAGGTGGGAGTTAGGGGAGTTAGCCCCAAGGCAAATTTCTTGGATAAGTTTGGAGGGTATTTTTATAATTTTATCTTAGACTCCATGTAGGATCAAACTACAACTTCTGTAGTTTCCTTGTTGCATCCAGCAACACTAGTAGACTCTATGTAAAATTCATAGACTCTTATTTAAGGAGACATCATTTTCTATATTGTGTATCTCAATTGAATAAAAAAGAAGGCTCAATGCAGTCATGTATGTAGGTAGTTTTCACAAAACTACTTAAAATCCTTATTTGGGTGTGGCTATTTTTTTCTTTTGCTTTTGCGTGCTTGTTTCTTTGATCCATCAGTAGGTCAAAGCATCATTCCCTAAAAATCAGTATGAGAGCCTTGGTTTGAAGTGAAGAGTGGGAGTGATGGCAATAGATGAATGAAAGGTGAAGATCGATAAGTTTGATGGCAGGAATTTTGGTTTCTAGAAAATGCAAATCGAATAATATATCTATTAGAAAATATTGCATTAGACTCTTCTTATAATCAAGTCAGTGAATATGAAACAAGAGGATTGGGATCTGTTGGACAGACAGACGTTGGGAGTTGCTCGATTGACGTTGGCCTGAAACATCACGTTCAATATCAAGAATGATAAGACCAGGACTAATCTTATAAAGGTGCTCTCAAATATGTATGAGACATCATCAATATCAAATAAGGTACTTCTAATGTATTGTTTGTTTAATCTAAAAATAGTTAAAGTGCCTCTATTGCATATCACATCAATAAATTCAATGTAATCATGAGCCAATTGAGTCCAGTGGAGATCAACTTTAAAGATGAGGTTTGGGCATTGATTATGTTGTCTTCTTTGTCGGATAGCCAATTGACTACTGTGAGCAGTTATTCTGGTTCAAACAAGTTGAAGTTAAACAAAGTCTGAGACCTTATTCTAAGTGAAGATATTTATAAAAGAGAATCAGATGAATCCTCAGGTTTTGCCTTGAACATTGAAAATAGAGAAAAAATAAATCATCAAGTTCAAGATTGAGGCAGATCTAAGTTTGTGAGGAGTTAGTCTAGACCCCAAAATAAGCAAGAAAGACCTGGTTATTGAAATTGTGGGAAGAAGACAATTAAAGAGAGATTGTAGGGTGCCTTGGAAACAAAATCAGAAATGGAATGAACAATATGCCAATATAACATTAGAGGAAGTCTTCAATGCCCTAATATCCTAAGTGTTGATAACCTCATTAAATCATGGATCTTGGATTTTGGAGCATCCTTTCATTTGACCTCATGCAAAGAAGGTATGAATAATTATGTTGCTAAAAATTTTAGAAAGGTTTATCTTGTTGATGATGAACATTTAGATATTGTTGGATGGGGTAACATTTGAATTAAAACTGCTAATGGTAATCTGTGAAAGTTGCACAACGTCATGCATGTTTTAGGCTTAAAGAGAAATATAATCTTTATGGGACAACTTGATGATGAAGGGTATGTTACGACCTTTGAGGATGGATCTTAAAAAAATGCTAAAGGTATTTGTTGTATGGTTGTGGCAAGAGACAACAAGATGAGTACCCTTTATATGACCATAAATACGAGAAACACCATGACAGTCATTGATTCATCCATTGACTCTAAAATCTGACACTATAGACTCGAACATATGAGTGAGAAAAGAGATGAAAATACTTTTATCAAAAGAAATTTTATCTGGCTTGAAGTCTATGGATGTTGGTCTCTGTCAGGACTGTATTTTCAGAAAATAGAAAAATGTTAGTTTCTCAAAAACTAGATGAACATCAAAGACAAAAAAGTTGGAGCTTGTGCATATAAAAATATGGGGTCCTTCTCTTGTGATGACCCTTGGAAGCTCATACTATTATGTTACTTTCATTAATGACTACTCAAAAGGTATGAATTTATTTTCTCATAAATAAATCTAATGTATTCTTTATTTTGAAGAAGTGAAAAAGTCAAGTTGAAAATGAGTCGGGATAAAGATAAAATGTTTGAGGTCTGGTAATGGAGGAGAGTATAATAGCAAAGAATTCAAGGAGTTCTCTGCAGTAAATAAGATTCATATGAAAAATGCAGTTTCAAGAATGAAGTTGTTGAATGCTTTAATAGAATCTTGAATGAATGAGGCAGAAGCATGAGGATACATGTTGAATTACCCAAAACATTTTGGGTTGTAGCAGTGAGCACAACAGTTTACTTAATCAATCAAGGGCATTTTGTTCTCTTGGACTTTGAACTACTAGAGAAGAAGTGGATAGGCAAAGAAGGTAAATATGTCACACTTAAAAAAAAATATTTTATATATGCATGTAGATTCTGATGACAAGGATAATCTGAATCCACAGTCCAGGAAGTGATTTTTTATTGGATATGATAATGCTGAATTTGGATATCGATTCTAGGATAATCAGAACAAAATGATTATAAGGAGAGATGATATATTCAATGAAAATGTCTTGTATAAAGATAAATATGTTGCAGAATCTGACAATTTAGGAAATGATGAGCAAGTTGGAGGAAATCTCTGAGCATGATGTGATGAGGAGAGTTTAGGAGAATCTCAAAAATATTATACCACCACCTGAACCTAGTATACTTGTGATGGAGCTAAGAAGATCGTCTAAAGCATCTACACCTACTTAGTGATATTCTTCTTTGCATTACTTATTGTTGACTAATATTGGTGAGCCATAATATTTTAGTAAAGTAATGCTGGTTAATTATTCTCTTCAGTGGGACTATCCATAGAAGAAGAGATGGAGTCATTGCATGCAAATCAAACATGGGATCTAACCCAACTGCCAAGGGGCAAAAGGGCACTTCATAACAAATGAGTCTATTGATAATGCATGATAATGCATTCATTCTTAATATATAAAATCATATATTTAAGCATCTTTTATTGGTTTTCATTTCATACTTATAATGTTTCAGGGTTAAAGAAGCTATGGTTCAAATTTTGTGTGATTGCAGAAAATGCAAATCCTCAAATCCATTTCATAAAAATTCTAGAAACCCCTTTTTGATAATTTTTAGTTAGCGAGGTTGTTTTTGGCTGGAGTGAAAGGGGTCTTCAGCCCCTTTCATACCAGCTTCTCTTCTTCATTTTTACCCCTTTCTAAGAATCCCAAATAGTTCTCTCTCTTGCTCCTTTTCCCCTTCTTCTTCTTCTTCTTCTTCTTCTTCTTCTTTCTCTTCTTCTTTTCTTTTTCTTCTTTTTCCAGCAAGGGAGATCTACTTGGAAGCCACTTAGAAAGAGATATGAACATATGCAACTTATTGAAGACCATTCTTCTTCACCTCCACTTGCCGGATTCATTGGATTTTGCAAGGAACTCAGTGGATTCTCTTTATCCCTCTCTTTATTTTATGCAAGGAATTAGATTAGTTTCTTTCTTTCAATTGCATTTTAATTTTTGTAATTTTTTTTTTAATCTTGTAATTAGATCATTTAGAAATTAGATCTTGGTCCATGAATCTTGAATTTTTCATCTTTTTATTTAATTCAATAGATCAAAGTGTGAAAATCAGAATTCTAAAAATTCATTTTTGTTGATTTTCTATAGCTTTTTGTTTTAATCATAAATTGCGTTTTCAAAATCCAAATAATGATCCGTAAAATGAATTTGATTCTTGTTTGAATCCTCTTACTCTCTGCAAAAATTCAGCAAGATTGGATTTCATTTTATGGACCGTTTTGAGCTTTTCCGGCCATATATTTTGGCAACTCTGTTTTCTACATTTTTTATTTCCTATATTTTTCTACTTTTTGTTTTTGATATATTTGGAGCTTTCAGACTTCAAATCCAAACCCATAAAATAGATTGGATTTTTGAACAAATCTAATTTATGTTGTAATTTTTTTTTTCATTTCTAATCTATTTTACTATACTAAATCTGTTAAATACCGAAAGCTGTCAAAAAATTGACAACAATTTTCAAAGTTTCAAAGTTGTTGTTCATTTGTTAATAAATTAAGTTTTACATCAAATTTTATAATTCTGTAAATTAGATTCTCTTCATTCACATGTTGAAAATATATCTAAAATTTTTGAAAATGATCTAAATTCAATTGATACCTGATTTGGTCAAATTACAAAAACCCATCTTGATAAAAAGCTCTATAATAATTAGTGGCACAATTATAATTTTGCATATTAATGCAAATTAGTGTAGAATTTCATATTTTTGTATTTTTGTTGATTGTTTTTGCAAGAAGGCATCATTTGATGATTCTACAATATTGAAGTGAAGTGTATTTGAATCTAAAGTGAAGGGCAAAGGGTGAAGAAGCTTTATTTTTATTTTTATTTGTATTTTTCTTTTTCTAGTTAATTAAGGCCTTTTTGGCCACATTAAGAAGTTGTAATTAATTTCAGTTCAGTTCTTGAGTTTGTAATAATTTCTAATTATATTTTATTTTTATATTTTTAGTTAATTTAAATTTTTTCTTAAGGCAATAAACAATTACATTTGTAGAATACGAAGTTTTATCAACCTATTCCTCGAGTTTGATCCTGATTCTCACTACTTGTGAGAGTTGGATTTTTATTATTTGGTTGCCAACTTTCATAAATACTTTTTATAGAAATATTCTTTTAAAAATACATTGATAAAGTGCACACCATCTATCGAAACAAAGAAGAACTTAATGGCAACAAGAGATATAATGTGAGGTTGGTTGTTAAAGGATTCCAATAAAAGGAAGGTATTGACTATATTGAGATTTTTTTTCTCTTGTCATTAAATTGACTACAATGAGCTTGTATTGAGTATTGTTGCATCTGAAAATTTATATTTGGAGCAATTAGATGTGAAAACTATTTTTCTTTATAGTGATCTAGAAGAAGACATTTACATGATGTAGTCAGAAGAGTTTATCATATAGAGTAAGAAAGAGCTTTTATGCAAGATAAATAAAAGCTTGTATGGCTTAAAGCAACCCCCATACAGTGGTATAAGAAGTTTGATGGATTCATGTGTAACCACAGATTCATGAGATATAAGATGGTCCATTGTTTTTACCTTAAGAGGTTTGATGATTGTTATATTATTTTTCTCTTGTATGTAGATGATATGCATACAAGTTTTTTAGGATTATATGCAACTTTTACCTTTTCATGAAAACATGTAGAGTTAATATTGAAAGATATTTATAATTAATAAGCAGAACATAATATTGATAACAAAGAAATTTATAAATAATAACTAAGATTGCTCCAAAAAGAAATCCCTAACGTTTAAGCCTTTGCAGTTCAAGCCAAAAATCTAAATTTTGGAAATTTTGAAACATCACATTTGTTGGCCAACCAATCCAGAAAAAAAAGACTTAATGCAATTTAAGTCATTGCAATTCAAGCCAAAGCTGTAGACATTCAAAATTTTGAACAATTACATTTATCAACCACTAAACCCTAGAATGACCTAAATCCTAAACCCTAGGCAAGTTTTACCAAGAATAATTTAGTTGTACCCTCCGGATTTTTTGAAGTGGACGGTTTGGAATTGGGATCCGTTGGGAGGTCTGGGCTTACAATGGATGGGTATCGCAATTGGAGTCCAATAGACTCAAGGGGATCAAACCTACTATTTCTAGGTCATGGGCCTTGTGGGTCATGTGCTTGGAGACCTAGACTGACATGGTGGGGGAGATGTCTGAGGTTTATCGTGGTTGCAGTTGAGGTGATACGGTGAAAGACAGAGTCAAACGGCTAGCAGGGTAGGTGTTGTTTGGGCTCAATAAGCAGTTCAATTGCGATTTTAGGTCTAGAACTAATAGAACTTGGTCCAGGAGTTCTAGAGCTACCTAGGGACATGTGTCAAGGTATGGTATAAGTTTTAGAGGTATGGGATATCAAGTTGGGTTATGAAAAGGGCTGGTGAGGTCGGATAGTTCAAACTATGTATTTTCCTTAATCGACAAGATGCAGTTTCAAATTTTCTATCATGGAAAGTGGGAAAGAGCTTGGTCAAGGCTATGATCAGGGTCTAGAGTGTACTTGCAAGTCTGTAACAGGTTGAAGAGGTGTCCCACACATTATGGAGTGAAATACACATAATCTGCAAAAGAAGAACTATGACCAAGTTACCAGGGATAAAAGATCGCATGTGTCTGGGTACATGAAGAGCTTGGGCTCTTTAAGAAGAATGATCGACCAGCCTAGGGAGGCCTAGCCTTTATGTGTATCGGCAAGAGGATACAAATAAGAGAGAAGAGCACATCCCAGATGTTTGGGAGAAGGAGAGAGAGAGACGGCTAGAAAGAGGAATTTAAGAATCAATTTTCAATTCAATTATTCAATAATTCTAAAGAGATTTTCATGCCTCTATTTATAGCTTTGGGGCTTGGAGTAGAGTCTAATTTAACTAAATAACTAAAAATTATCCCAATAAACCAAAACACCCTCTACTTGCAAAAAAATAGGTCTTGGCAACAAGAACTAAACTAGAGAAATGAGTCTAGAGTCCGGTCTTGAATGGACTCTTCACAAGTCTAGTTTTCTAAAAACAAAAAGCAAATCAAATGACTTGTCTTTGCAGAACTCTACACTAGGAATGCACACAAGCCAAGCTCTACTCGAGCTTAGCATGTTCAAGCTCGGCTCGTCCAGGTAATCTAGTGTATAGGCTTGACCTGAGCTTGGACTACTGGTGTTCAGGCTCGGCTCGTGCTGTGTATCGAGCCAAGTTGGGCTCAGCACAGGCTCGGTCTGAGCTTAGTAGGCAAAGAGTGAGTGAGTTTCATAGAGTTTGGTGTCATGTGTGAGTGTGGTAGAGAGGAACCTTTTGGAAGATACTTCAAATCTAGTGGAGTCAAAGGATAAGAGTTGCGGAAAGAACATTTCGTTGATGGCGTTCATTGTAAAGGGTCTCCTAGCACTGGGCTATGCCGTCTCCATTTCTAGATCAAAATGGGTATAATGTTTTGTCACTGCCACGCTCCTCCACTGTTGAGTGAGAAAAGGGAAAAGAGTGTGCAAGAAAGGGAGAAGAGAGAGAGCAATAAGGAGGAAAGGGGAAGCAACTCAAGAGAGAGGATGTTGACTTAGTCTGCTGATGGTTGCCAGCCTACTGGGGCTTCATTGGGAGGGATTTCGGCAAAGAAATCTCCCTCATAATCAAAGAGAGCTTAGAGAGAGATCGAAGAGAGTGTAAAACCCATAATTTTTCTATACTTTATGATAAATCACAGAAAATTAGGGCTAAAATATTATTTGAAATTAAGCTATAAATATATTTATAATTCAAGTATCAATGGAGATTCAAAATAAATTTTAGGTTGAGAATTTATTATGAATCAGGGTTTTATTTTTAATCTAGATTTAAGCTGAACTTAAATGAAAACTTAATTTGGGTTTTAATATTAGTCAAGATTCGAACTAAGTACATATGTTAATTTTAAGTCTTATTGAATTTCGATTTCAATTTTTGAAGTTTTATCAATTTGAATTTTGATTTGGAAATTTGAATTCGGATCGGACTTGGATTTGAATTCAGATTTAATAAATGTCTCAAACATTATAATTAGATTTGAGTTTGATTTAAATCTAAATTAAGATTTGATCAAATGTTAATGCAAGTTTGAAACCTGATGTACGAAACCAAAATGAAATCAAATAGTCAATACGACAATAGGTCCTGCCGACTCGGGTAGGAATCATTTTTTAAATGCACTATTGTAAAACCCACGTCAAAAAAGAAAAAAAAAATCGGACCCGAGCCGGGTCGGGTCGGGACCCGACCCGGGCCCGTTAACGGTAGGGTTTTAAAACCCGACACAGAGGGAGGAGTTGTTTAAAAACAAACCCTCCCCTGTGCGCCGCAACCCCTCACCCGCGCCGCTCCACTCCTCGGCAGGATAAGGAAACCCCTTGAGGGTTTCCTTGATTTTCTACCCTCCCTGAGCTCTTTAAGAGCATCGCAGGAGGGGAGGATGGGCGCACCCTCCCTTCTCTCCTCCTCTCCTCCCTCTCGACCCTCTTTGTGCCCTGCGCACGACAACACCACCGACGCCTCCCCTCTGATCCGATCGCCGCCGCCGCTGCAACCATCGCCGGTGACCTCGAAAGGTATGCCTTTTTCCCCTTCTCCTCCCTTTCTTCTAATCCCTCTCCTTCTGTGTCCATCGGAGGACCAACAGGCGGCCTACGAGCCCCTGGCGCCTCTCTCTCTCTCTCTTGAGGTTGCCGGAGGGCCAATAGGGGGGCCAGTGGCCCCTGCGGTACTCTCCCCCCCCCCCCCTTGCTGCGAGCAGCGACCTCCGACTACCCTGCTAACGGCCGCCACTTGCCCCTCCTCTCTCCTCTTACGTCGGTTGCCTCAGCAGACAACTCGACGACCCTTGTCGCCTGAGTTTCTCGTAGCTGCCGACCTCTGACTGTCGGCCACCGTCGCTGGCCATCTCGCTCTTCGAGCTGGCATCAACAACCCGCCACCCGCCACCATCTGTTCCCTCTCTCTGCTCATTTTTCTGGCAAGGGCCACTGCCATTTCTCTTTCTGGTAGGGGCCGAAGGCCCCTGCCCTTCCTTTTAAAGCTAGCAGGAGCCTTCAACTCCTGCCTTCCCGTTTTGGAAACCCAGCAGGGGCCGATGGCCCCTACCTCTCTCTTAGTTGTCTGCCTGCCCTTCTTTAAATATCCGGTAGGGGCCGATGGCCCCTGCACCTGTTTCCTTTGGCGGCATGGGTCATTGGACCCTACCCCGTTCTGTTTAGGTCGGCAGAGACCGTTGATCTTTGCCTTGTTTTGCAGAGAAGCCGAGATTTCAGTCCTTGGTTGCCGTTTTCCCTATTCATTTAAATGCATACTAATAACGTACCTTTGCAGCTTACGCAGCAGACCCCGTTCGTGCTCCGCGATCCGACCCTCGTATTATCCTCACGCGTAGGTGTACGCAGCTACATGACCTTTCGAGGTAGGGGAAAGTTGCGCAAAAGGGCAGTATATGAACTGAATTAAGTTGAAATAATTAAAACAGTCATGCTAGATATGCCTAGTCATACTTTATTTCCTTCCTGTACTTATCTGCCTTGGGTATTTACTTGCTTGCACGCTTATTGGTTGAGATATGGATTCGTACCGTGTTCCTTATTTGCACATTTACTTGCTTGCTTAGATATGTGACTGATGTATGGTTTCGTACCTCATGCCTTATTTGCATAATTACTTGCTTGTTTGGATATCGACGTACAAGTTCGTACCTCGTGCGTTTTGCCTATACTTCTTTCGCTCAATGTACGATTTTGCATGTCGAGTATTGCTTAGTACTTTGCTATCACGCTATAATGTTCTCATGCTCGCAGTTATGGTATACGAGTCGATGCAGCCTTCTATATAAAATAGTTCTTGCTAATTTTTGAAGGATGTGAGTTGCGCTTGTGCACAACAGTTCTTCTTTAAAAGATTTCTTATGCGAATCCAGTTTTCAGATGCACCATTTTGCAAGAGCGAAAATTGGAAGTCTTGCAGGTTGCGAAAGTGCAACTAAGTTTTTCAAGACAATACTTTCGAATAAAATGGTTTACAACTATAATTTGATATTTTAATATGATTCACAAACTTTGAAAAGGGTCCCAACTTATCAAGGGTGCAACCTGGCAAATCAAGCTCGAAGGTTTTGAGAATTTCAATATATATCAAGCAAGTCTCTTAAATTGCCGTGTCTTTGGAGAATGGAAGCAAGACCCGCAATGATCTCCTGCATGAAATGTGTATCGTCACTTCGAAAGAGTGATTCGAGGCAAATCTCGTATCGTACAACATGCCATTGTGTTAATATAAATTAAAAGACTTGATCTTATGAAACAGAGTAATTATTGAATCACTTCTCTTATAAAGGATAAATATTGGGGTTCCTTTTAAGAAACTGTTTCCCCCTTTTTTCGTAGTTGTACCTTTTAATAGGTATGGCCGTACTTTTGGACAGGTACGTCACGTTGATGTTACGATGATCGGTTGAGAGGTATATGGTAACCTCGAAACGTGTTTTGGCACCTTATTGCAATCATGTAATGTTGATGATCGCCTAACAGGCAAGAGGCTCGTGAGGGTCTAAAGGACCGGAGCATGACAAATATTAAATTGAATGATTATATTGTGTACTTTTACAAAGCAGATGTGTTGGGGATTTCATATGAGAAATCCATTTCCCTCTCATCGTGATTGTACTTTTGAACATGTATGTTGTGTATTACGATGAGTAGGATGAGGGGTCCATGTTTACCTCGAACGTGCAATGGCGCGTATAACACACATAATGGTGATGGTTTTGCCTTCACAGGCAAGATGCTCGAGTGGGTCGAAAAACCAGAGCATGTAGAACGGGGCGGCGGTTAAGAAACCCCCATCGTGCTTGTTCGACATGGTTCGTCAAGAGAGAGGACGGATGGTACAAAACTCCGATGGACAGGTCCTTTAATGGCAGTTACAGGCAAAAGACTCGGATTCCCCAGTCATCGGAGTTAGGGGAAATGGGCTACAAATGGTAGCTTACAGTTGGATGCATCCACAGACCACCTATGCCTTTGGGGATTTACTCTCTTGGTCATTGACCATCCCCTTAGGAGCGGACTCAGCCAGCCAGCCGGGTTATATAAAAAACATAGCATAATAAACCCCTGGACTGGTCTCGACTGTTTCTATGTTTCGTGCCTTGCGCGTACCCGCTTGGCCAGTTAATATCAAAATATAATTTAAAGCTGATCACACAATGTGTTAAGTTATGCACGTATGAAAGTTATAGTGTGCAACAGGTTCAATACTTATGGAAGTGTGTGTGTGGTTGATGTAGCATTGTGTTTTGCTAGTTAACTTTCTTATGCAGTTCTTTGCTTGTAATAGTTAGCCTACTGGTGCCAGTAAAATGCTTGTAATAATTTTAGCTTCATGCTTTTGATAGTTGCTCTGTGAATCTGTTGAAATTAAATTGCTACATAATTGCCTGACTGTTTGACATATTAAATTATTTTGCTTAACTATGTTCTATATCGTCCTGTATGTGCACCTACCAGTTTTTAGTGAAACTGGCCCATTTTATGGGCAGGTGATGTATAGGTGATACACTCTGCGATGGCACGATGGCGCGATGAGATCAAGATAGAGCTCTTTCCCTGACGTTTCGCTCCTGAGGACATGTTGGTAAATTTGGTATGAAGTGTATTTCAAAAAAATTTCTCTTTTAATTAAACCTTGAGTTACTAAAACTGTTTTAGTAAACCTCTTTTTGGTTTCAACAAATATAATGAGTTGTAAAATCCCAAGAACAAATTCTCAATTATTGAAACTGCATTTCGAAACCATTTGATTTTAATAGCTGTGCGAAATTTGACAAAAGAAAGTTTACGCTGTAATGCGCTCAAGGTCCATTGACTTGTAGTTTTAAAAATATCATTTTCCGCTGAAGTACTATTTAAACTCTGATAATCGTATGATTTTCAAAGCTTTTTAAACTATTCTAAAAGTTACAAGTCCTGGATTTTTGGGGTGTTACAATTATTGAGAAAATAATATTTTTAGAAGAAAATTTTCATAATGATAATGTTATAGGGTTTGTAGGGTATAGAAAAATTTTTAATATGTGAAATGAACCCCTACACGCCCAGGGTCTCACTGACCCTATAGAGCTCAAAATTTTCAAAAATAAATTCTGAGAAATTTGAATTAAGCCTTAAAAGAATAATTGAAATAAATAATTTATTTATGTGGAGAATACAACATTAATTAGATATTGATTTAACTAAAATTTATTTAGTAGCATTTCATATGAATTTATAATTCCATTTATGAAATATTTTATTTGAATTAATTTGCATTTAAATGGAATTTCATTTAGTGGAATGGAATTAAAAAATTAGCTAGATTTTTTTAAATGGTAGGAGTTCATAGGTGGGCCATCTCATCCTATGTGGCATCCTTAATTTAAACTTTACAATGAAATAAATAAAAAGTAACTTTAAATTGAAGTTAAAATAAAACTTATCAAAAAATAAATAAAGGTAGTAAAAGTCAAAACTTACCATTTTTCTAAAACCAAGCCCCATAAGAGGGGGGCAATCACGAGAAATGGACTAATTTTAGTTGAAATGGACTGACACTGCTCATCATGAGCTCAGTAGAGCTAGAAATAACTGACATTTTAACTTTTCTAAACTTAAAATGAGCTTGGTTAAGTTGGATAGACGAATGGGTAAAATGATAATTTTATTGTCAACACGGGGCAAACTGACCTCTAGATTGGGGTAAACCTATGGGTGAGACTCTACACTGCCCTGCAGGGGTTTGGCATCTCTGGAAAAAAATGTCTAAAATGGACTTGAATAAATTTGGGGTGTTTACAAAGTGGTGTAGAGAAAAAAGAGAAAAGAGAGAGGATTTTGGGAGAGAGAGGGAGTTTGAGAGAAAAATCAAAAGAAGCAAAATGGGTGGGGGGGGGGGGGGCATCCTCCCTTTTTATAGGCCTTTGGTTAGGTCAAGGGTTGGTGCTAATCTCAACCCATGATTTAATCTAAACTAAGTTTTCAAATCTTTCATTGCTTTTTATTTGAATTCCTTTTCTTTCTTTTTTTTGTTTTTGTTGACTTAGGTTAAGTAATATAATATATACTATGTATAACGTAGTGTACACTATATATATTATGTTGTATAAGTAGCTATAAGGGCTGGTCGACCCCCTTAGCTTGAATTTCAGCCAGACTATCTCTGAGTCAGCCAAATCCAGTAGATCTTGTCCTCGTGAGTCTGACATAAGTGCATCAAGAGTTTGAATGATTCAGTTTCAGTTCAAAATCACTTTATACACACTCGAACCTTCGTTTTAACTCATTTAGCTCATTTAAGCTCAATTCAGTCCAAATTGAGCTAGCCCCAGCTGGTTGAGCTAGTGTTTTAGCTCCAAATTTAGTTCACCTGAGTATAACTGACTTCAGATTTAGTTTATTACAATCCAGTCCAGTTCAAATTAGTTCAGACCAGTCTAGTATCGTGTTTCTGCCCTACAGGGCGACGACCCCAAAAAAATAAAATTACCTAGGACACTGTTTTCAATAATTTTTGAACTGGGACAGACCCCAAATAAGGACTTGAATTAATTCCTTCATTCAATATTTTATCAATATCGAAAATTAGCTCCTTTTCAATTCAGATATTGGATCCAATGCTAGATCTGGTGTTTAATTTCTTCCAAAACCTGGATTTTTCATCTGATTCATTTAGAAATCCATATCCAGAGTCGAATTTGTTCTTGGAACCTGGAATATCTCATCAGATATCCATGATCCAATTAAACCATTTCAAATTTATTTCAGTCTCGATCCATCTTCTGATCCATTTAGAAGTTTAGTTCGATCAAATTCTGAACAAAGATTAATCTAACATCTGAAATTCAATTTCATTTCTAGGATTCTCATTCAAATATAGATCCAATTTTATTTTCTAAGCTAGGATCTAAGATCCAAGATCCAAGATCCAGATCCAAAATCCTAATTTTATTATGAATTTAGGGTTTTTTCAATTTCAATTCTTCAGAAATCTATATTCAGGGTTTGATTCCCATTTTGAACCAAATTTCCTTCAGATCGAGATTCAGATCCAATCTTTTTCAAAACTTCAGATTCAGATCTTTTTCAAAACTCAATTTTTATTCTAATTTGAAAATCAATCTTTGGATTTTCAAATTCAAATTCACCATTTTGCAAAAAACTTTGAAAAATACCCTGAATCGAGTTCAAAACTTGGTTTGGACTTTGAAATGTTAAAATGGATCCAAATCCAATTTCAAAATTCATTTTTTATTCAAAATAAATTTGGAGATTTCAAATTCAAAATCAAAATCCAATTTTTATCCCCAATTTCAAAATAATCTTTGAAATTTCAGAAACCAAAATCAGTATTTTTGCAAAATCTTTCAAAATTCAATCTGGATCCGGTTTTTGCCCAATTTGAATTTCGTAAATCAAAATTGGATTTTTGAAATCCAGTTATTTCCAAATTTTCCTTTTTTCTTATACTTTATTTCTCTTTTTACCTTAATTTCAAAAATATTATTTTGAAAGAGGGGCGCCACTTGGCATTTTCGAGATTTAAAATCAAAATTGGTTTTTAATAAACCTTTAAAACCCCCCTTCACTTTTAAAAACCCACATGAACATCACCTCCCAAGGTGATGCCATGTGTCAAAATTTTAGCCAAGTACCCATTCTACCCATTTATAAAAGATGAAAAAGACCACATGAGCACCCATTTGCAAAAGGGGTGCCATGTGTCAAATTTTTTATAAAGTGGCATTTTTGCCCATTTGAAAAAAAGGGAAATGCCCACATGGGCTTGACACCACTCTTGCTAGAGATTTTTTAGTCCCACATATAAAGTTTTGCAAAATCCAACCCCATTCTCAAACTATAAATAGACCCCTTGGGGGTCTCTCTTCTCAACAAGTAGAAGTTTAAGAAATTGAGAGAATCAAAGAAATTCTCTCTTTCTTTTCTCTTCTCCCTCAAGCATCCCTCCTCCTCTTTGGCTTCTCTCTTGGTGGCTGAAGTGAAGAAGAAGAAGAAAGCTCCTTCAGCCCAAGGTAGGCCCTCTCTGTCCCTTTCTTTTGATCTTTTTTCTTTTCTTTCAATTTTTCTCAAAAATTGCCCCCCTTTCTTCTCTTCTTTCTTGTATTTTCTTTCAATTTCGTGTAATAGCGATGTAGATCTAGTTAAATTCCATCTAAATTTCCAATTTTTTTTTGATCAATTCAATTTGCTATTTACTTTGTGCATTTTCATTTTAGCCATTTAGAATTAGGATTTGATCTTCAATAGATCAAATTCTACATTCTATGGGCAAAATCAATTTCAATTTATACCTCAATGCTTTTGATTTCATTTTATATGCTTTCATTTATATTTTTATATCATTTTCATCATTATGAATGATCTAAAATGATAGATCTCACATTTTGATCATTAGATCAATTCAATTTTGAGATTCTATTCCATTCAATGGTGTTGAGATGATATTTTTAATTCTGGTTCATTTTTTTTATTATTTTGCATATAATTAGGTTTTATATTGATCTAATTTTTTTATCACATCGTTATTAAGATAATTTCGAGATCCACACCAAAAATAAGATCATTCTGAGTTGGTTTGATCCCTAAAAAAAATCAGGATTCAGACCATGTTGTTTAGCCTCGTCCGGATTTTCCCTGAAATTAGACCAACTTGTTGGAGTGATTTCTCTCTAGCCAAAGATGATCTTTTAAATCTGTAAAATGGTAAATCTTCAGCATTGAGTTTAGTTTTTTCATATACATTTTCATTAATTTCTATGGTGTTTTGATATCTGTTTTTGGCCAAAATCCACAACTATGTTTTATTGTGTCACTTTTAATGTTCAGTTTTAGCCTATTTTGTTTCAACGATATCTTCTTAATGGGAAATCATTTTTCAAATATGTAAAAAAGATACTCTTCATTTGCATTTCTAGTTTCTTTATGTAAAGTTTCATCTATTTCCTCGAAATATGTATTTAATTTGCATTTTAAGTCATAACCCTTGTCTGTTTGCAATCTCAAACATTATTCCGACTTAAAACCAACTTGTTTCATTCATATCTCCCTAATGGGAGATTATTTTTATGATTTGTAAAAAGATTTTTTTACCTTATAAAGTTGAGTTTATACACATCAATGTTTATAAATTTTTATTAAGTTTTCATCTGTCATTCGAATCAAAAATTAGAAACCTGTTTAATTTTTTTTACAGGCTTTTACAGATTTTTGACCAACTTGATCAGATTGGATCTCCCTAATGGAAGATTATTTTCTTGATCTGTAAATTAAATTTTTTTGTTTTACATGTCTAATTTATCTTCATAAATTTTCAGCAATTTCTATAAGTTTTTCATATCTGATACTGATCAAAAGTCGGAACACTATTATTTTGCCTTTTAAGCATTTCTCAAGTTTTATTTCAACTTGTTTCAATGTGTCCTATTTAATGAAAAATCATTTTTGAAATCTGTAAAGAGGGTTTGATTTAATTTTAGCTCTAGTTTATTCACATAAAATTTCATAAATTTTTGACATGTTTATGGATTTTTTCTCTATTTTTCGGGGCATAAAAAGGCTAAGTTATGTATTTTTCTTTAATTTTTCAATAATTGAAGAAAATCCATAAATGCCTACATTTATTTCTAACATGTTTGTTCATTTTGAAGGATTTTCCTTTTCTTTATTTTCAATTAATATAATTCATTTAAGGGTTGTAATAATTGAATTAATGAAAAGTTTACTTTATACTTAGTTTAGAATGAATGAGCATATAGATTAGTTTTTTTTATTTCTCATAATTAATTATTGCATGTATTTTTCTTTTATTTTTAATTCACTATGGGAAAACACGAATGACATGTGCACCAATTAATAAAGGATAATTAATTCTAAGTAAAGTTTGTATTTACGACCATAGTCAAAATATAAATAATGCTTAGAATTATTATTTTTTATTTAAATACAAAAATCGACTTACACTCTTAAGTTTCATTAAAAAATCATCATATTTGAAAAAAAACATTTTCTCCTTTTATTAGAATCTAAAAATAAATATTAAACTGAAGTATATTTATGGGCATAGTCATAGATATATAGAAATTTAATTTAATTTTAATTCTATAAATACACAAAAATTTATTTCATTCTTTGTTAGAATTTAAATAAAGATTCAAATTATAATATGTTTGTGACCATAGTCATGAATATATTAAATTTTAATCTTGTTTTAATTCTATTAAAGAATGAAATTTAATTTTTAAATTCAACTTCAAACAAAATTCTTTTAATGGATTCATCATTTAAGATAGAAATTGCATCATTTCTTTTTTTCCAAAAATTCAAAAATTTTAAAGTATTTTCCATTTTTCCAAGCATTTTCCAAGTGATTTTCGAAATTCTTTTCCAATTTATTATCAAAACATTTTCACTTTTATGCTAAGTTATTTTCAAATTATTTTCAAGCTTATTTCAAATCACTTTCAAAGCATTTTTAATTTTATTTCAAAACATTTTCAAGATAATTTCAAGTTTATTCTAATTCATTTTAAAAATATTTTCAAACTTAGTCAAAGTATTTTTGAATTTTTAGATTTTCTAAAATGCTCCTTTTCAAAATAACTTTAACTTTCAAATTCAATTTTCCATTCCAATTCCAAAATTTGATTTTCAAATTTCAATTCCAATTTCAATCTAAATCTTAAATTTCAATTCCAATTTTCAAAATAATCTCAAATTCAATTTTGATTTTCAATTCTTAAAATTCAAAATTCATCTCAAATTTCCAATTTTTTATTTTCATTGCTAACTTTCTATTTCTCAAATTCCAAAATTCAATTTTGAATTTCATTTCAAATTTTTAAAGTATCAATTTCAATTTTATTTCTTTCAAAAATTCCAAATTTTGAATTTTGATTTCAATTTCAATTTTAATTTCCTGTTTTCTTTCAAATTTCTAATTCTAAATTTCGAATTCCATTTTCAATTTTAATTTCCATTTTTTATTTCATTCAAACTTCAAATTCTAAATTTCGAATTTCATTTTCAAATTCAAATGTCAAATTCAAATTTTCTAATTTTCAAATTTCAATTCTTTATTTCATTTTAATTCTTGATTTTTATTCTAAATTTCATTTTGAAGTTCTAATTCTAAATTCCAATTTCACTGCTAAAAATTTTAATCTCAATTTCTAATTCCCAACTTAATTTTTAAATTTAATTATATTTTTAATTTCAGATTTGAAAGCTTTAATTTTAAATTTAAAGTTCAATTTTAATTTCCAACTTCAAATCTAATTCTGATTTTCAATTTCAATTCTAAAAGCGATTTCAAAATTCCAAGTTTGATTCTGAATTCAATCCTAAATTCAAAAATCAACTCCAAATTCGATTTTCCATTAATTCAGATTTCAAATGTCTTAACTTTGAATTCAATTTCAAAATCTTCAAATTCTAACTTTCAATTGAGACTCATCTCAAGTTTCAATGCAACAATTATTTTTTTTTTGAAATTCAAAGTCATTTCTAAAAGGATATTTTCAAATCCATTTCAAAATCACTTGGAAAAATCCAAATCTTCAAAGCATTTCCAAAAGCATACATATTTTCAAGTTCAAAATCATAGCACAAGCATGATTCTATGTGAATTTGGAACTTAAAATAATTTCTTAGATAAATTTAGGCAAAGCAAAGGTATAAATTTGATCCTTGTTTGATTACCCCTGATAAAGGCGCCATAAACGATTGAGCCTTATACCGACGAGTGAATCTTGTCTCCCCATTTTGCCACAAATTTTAAAATGTAGGCTAGTTATTTCAAAAATCTATTTTCAAAAGGTCAAGTGAGACCTTGCGAGAGTTTTTCTATTTTCCCTAAAAAGGAAGAAAAGAATTTTTTTTGCAACGATCACACACTTCATAGGGTTTTCACCCTTAGTGAGGTCTCCACGTGGTTGAAAGAGGTGTAAAGAGGCTACAACCAAGTTTGTGGCTCATGTGGAATGATTGGATCGTGCGAAAAGGCTAACTGACTCGCGTAGGAACGGGTTTTTTATGAAAAGTAAAGGTGATCTATACTTCTCTTGTGAAATGGAATTCGTAGCACAAATTCCATTGATTTTTCATAAGCATAGACCCCAAACCAAACCTCACATGCATGGGTTTGGCTTAGGGCTATCAAAATATACAAAAATAATAATTTTCTGGGAGAAACCTCTTATTTAAAACATGTTTTCCCCAACAATCAGTTTCTCAGAAAATAAAAATGTAGATTTTCAAAATACATTGTTTAGGCTATGATTTTTTTGCAAATCTTGATTTTGGTCAGTAGTTTATGATATTATAGATGTTCTATAAAAATATGAGGGATTTCCATCGTCAAAATCCATGGATTTTATAAATTTAGTCATATCGGGTTTTTAAAAAAAATCAATAAAATTAGTAAAATCATGAAATAGTTAATGGATTCCCTACAAATTTTAATTGTAGTTTGTAGAATAGGTACATGCTGATCTTTTATATTTATTTTATATTTTTTATTTATTTATAAAGAAATTTTGTGTGTTAATTATTAAATCACGTTATTTCCTGAATTTATTTCTGAGAAAGTAAGTCATGTGTAAGACGAGTCTATTTTTTTGGCCAAATGGCTGAGAAAAAATAAATTTTCTATTGTGGATTATGTTGTATTAAAATATGTGATTTGAGTCAATTTTTGAGTTAAATAATGCTAAAAAAATATGAGTGTATGGATTCGAGTCACCCGATTTGGCCCCACCCGAATGCATAGACCTGGTATTACAGTTTTTCGGTCAAACATTCAACCAGTAAAATGCTCTTAACTCTCTCATTCGGAGGAGTTTTGATGAGCGGTTTATTGCGTTGGAAAGCCAACAAAATTTCACACCCGCTTTGAATCCTTCTTGTTTTTAAATATTCATTTGCAATCAATGGGTTTTACAATTTTAAGTAATGAGATAAGATCTCGTCATTATCTTTCATGGATTTAAACTCTTAATGCTTGGCATTTATCCACATTTAAGAGTTAGAACTCTGTATAGCTTGATAGAAGTTGATTGGATCATCTTTTTTTAAGCCAATAACACTCTCATGTTCTTGAAAAAAAATAATATAATCATCTGGAATTGGCCTTCTCTTCTCTCTAGTGGATTTCCTTAATGACATTTGTTCTTGAGTTACTTGAGATATTTCTTGAGGTTATTGAGTTTGTACTCCAAGAGTAAAAACTTGATTTTGAATAGGGAGATCTTGAGCATTGTCTTGTTCAGGATTCGTTTGAGCAATATCAAAAATTGAAATCTGATTATTGTCTACAACTGTAGGAAGAGAAATAAATTCTTCTTCAAAAATAATGTATTTTACCTTATTACCTCCCTTAAACTTAGCTTCCTTAAAGAAACAAATGTTTTGTGTCTCAAAAAAAACTTATTTACAATGTCATAAAATTTATAACCCCTATATCTTTTAGAATATTCAACAAAATAGCAGCTAACCATTCTTGAGTCCAGTTTCCTTTCATATGGCCTAGCCTTAATTGGACATTCCTAAATATGAAAATGCTTCATACTAGGCTTCTTGCATGTCTATATTTTATATGGGGTTTTTGTTACTACTTTAGTTGTTACTCTATTAAGTACATAAGTTGTAGTCTTTAGAGCCTTTCCCAGAGGGATTCTGATAAAGTAGAATGATAAATCATACTTATTACCATATCCTTTAAGGTCATGTTTCGTCTCTCATCAACACCATTCATACTAGAAGTACCTAACATGGTGTACTATGGGACGATACTGCATTCTTCTTAGAATTTAGAAAATGGCTCTAGACGTTGTTCACCTGATCCATCATATCTACCATATTCACCACCATGGTCAGATCTGACGGTTTTAATCATTTTGCCTAGTTGAGTTTCAACTTTGGCCTTAAATGATTTAAATACATCTAATGACTGAGACTTTTTATGAATCAAATATAGGTATCTATAACATGAATAGTCGTCTATGAATATAATAAAATATTGTTGACCATTTTATGAAGCTATAGGGAATGCCTACAAATATCCATATGAATAAGTTCTAAGACATCTGTTCTTTTGTTGACACTTATTTTTGTTATATTTGTTTGTTTCTCTTTTATGCACCCAATACAAACTTGAAAGTCAGTGAAATCAAGAGGAATCAAGAATTTCACTTGTCATAAGCCTTTCAATTCTTTGTTTAGAAATGTGACATAAGCGTTTGTGCTATAATAAAGCAGAATTCTCTTTGACTAATTTTTGTTTTGTACCACCTAAACTTGAATGCAATGTTTCATGCTATGAAGCAACAATATTAAGTAAATATAGGTTATCGACTACAACTAAAGAATGAGTTTGAATAAGATTTAAATTAAAAAACAACTTAAACTAACTATTTTCAAATAAACAAGAATAACAAAATTTGTTTAGTGCAAAAATAGAAACCAAATTTTGTCTAAATGATGACATAGTGTATGTTTTTATTAAATCTAAATAACAACTAATCTTTAATAATAACCTAAAAGTCCTTATTGCCCCAACTTGAACTGATTTTCATCGCGCACATTGATGAATCTTTCAGCATCAATTGTCATTAGGCAACTTAGGCAACCTTGCATAGACACACTTATGTGAATGGTAGCATCATAATCCATCCACTAAGTGTGTTGGGTATAGAAGTCCTAATGACGCAGATTAGTGTTGTAATTTGACTGGTGATTTAACTTTAGTTAAAAAATAAAGCAAATAATTCATAAAAACATGCCTAACTTTTTACTAAATTTATAAAATACATGCCTGGCCTATTATAATTTACATTTAACCTCCTAAGTTAAACAAAATTATTAATATACCCTTTCAAAAATTTGAAACTACACCTTACTGCATATGAAAAACCTCTGTCATGATCAACTCCCAAAAGCTGAAAACATAAAAGCTAACCAATCCCAATCTCAACAAAAACTTTTATTCAATCGTTACCACTATTTGTAATGACGGGAACATGCCTAGTGAGACTTAAAACGTCCTTCCACCATTCTTACCTATTTTCTTCCTCAATTCAATGGCTTCTAACAAAGAACTTCAATTCAATTATTACCACCATCTCTATTAGCAACAACATGCCTATGCACAAACTTAAAACCGTTAGGATTGATTTAGGGGAAACATCTTTCTTGATCCCTAAATCTGTTCATACTAAATTAATGAAAAGTTCAAAAATAAATAAAGCATAATGCAGAAGCTTACCCAAATTCATCGTTATATCGATAGATCTTGATGGGGTTTGATCTTCTAAAACTTCTATAGGTAGCATTTCACTCTTCTCTAAACTTAATGAAAGAGACAATTTTCTTTTTTTATGGGAAGGCAAAAGAGAACAACCACTATGTACGGTTTTTGGGACAATAACCTAATTGTAATCACTCTATAAGTCTTTTTTACAATTCAGCCCATCATAAAATAAAAAATTAACATATGAAGGTACATGCGGTATCTATACATTATTATAACCATGCTTTATAAGATGTCATATACCCCAACATATGAAATCACTTTATATGGGCCTTCACCTTAGACAATTTATTATGGGTGATTAATTACAAATGTAGGCTCACATAAAATATCTAACAATCTCTCACTTGAGGCACATATGTCACCATACAATTATGCATTATACAATATCTTTATGAGCTCAAAAATATTGTCTTACCAAATGACATCTCTAACAATCTAGTTTATTGATTATGTCAACATAGAACCAAAGCGATCTTCATTATATTCATCATAATTAGACCCATCAGTGATCACGTATATTGACATGACCAATGACATAGATCAAGTATGGATGTGAAGCATATAAATTACATCTAATGTGATCCAAATATGTCTATTTTCAACTGGTCCTACCTTTTTCTTTAGTAAGATCATAATAAATGAGTAAAGAATGAAATTAGAGCATAAGCCTTATACTAAAGTAATAAAATGAAACTTTATTTTATTGCAGAACATTCAAATACAAACTTTTACTAAACCAGCATATCATTAAATAATATAACACTAATTCGAGCAGTATGCTTGTGAAAGACCTTGAGTGGTAAACCATTGGTAAGTGGATCCATAATTATAGAGCTTGTGTCAATATGTTCAATAGATATCTAACCATTTTGCACTCTTTCTTTAACAACAAGAAACTTGATGTCTATATATTTTGACTTTGACGAGCTCTTGTTATTGTTGAAAAATAGTACTACTGAATTATTGTCATAAAACAAATTTAACGATCTTTCAATATTATTTAAAATCTGTACCCAATGACAAAATTGTGTAACCATATTTTATAATGAATGCCTCATAACAGACTACAAACTATGCCGCCATAGTGGAAGATGCAATGAGTCCCTCCTTAGCACTCCTCCAAGAAATAGCTCATCTGGCTAACAGATAGACATAACTCGACGTAGATCTACGATTGTCTTGGCACCCGACAAAGTCAGAATCAGAATACCCAAGGATTTTTAACTGATTTGACTTCTTGTATATGAGCATATAATCTTTTGTTCTTTGTAAGTACTGCATAACTCATTTGGCTGTATTCGAATGATACATTCCTAGGTTACTCAGATATGTGCCTAACATCCCAATAATGTATGCTATATCTGGATGTGTACACACTTGAGCATGCATATAACTCTCTACAGTTGTTGCATAGAGAATCTTTTTCATATCCTTAAGTCTAAACTGGTGTTTAGGGCACTGAACGAGACTAAACTTGTCTCCCTTAGCAACAGAGATGTCACCTGATTTGCAATCCTTTATGCCAAATCTGTAAATAATTTGTTTGATATAGCACTTTTGTGATAATTCAAAAATACCTCAAGAACGATCTTGATGTATTTGAATTCCTAATATAAAAGAGGTGTCACCAAGATCTTTTATTTCAAAAATTTTTGTCAGAAATTTATTAGTTTCATGTAATATGCCTATATCATTACTGACAAGTAGTATGCCATCAACATATAAAACTAGGAAAATGTATTTACCCATACTGAATTTATGGTATATGTATTTATCAATCACATTCATCTCAAAACCAAATGAGAGGATAACTTGATGAAATTTATGATACCATTGACAAGAAGCCTACTTAAGTCTATTGATAGATATATTTAATTTGCAAACCATTTTCTTTACATTGCATGAGACAAAACATTCTGATTACACTATATATATTGTCTCATCAATGTCATCATTAAGGAATGCAGTCTTTATATCCATTTGATGTAGCTCTAAATCAAAATGAGCTACAAGTGCTATCATTATTATAAAACTATAAAACTAGGAAAATGTATTTACCCATACTGAATTTATGGTATATGTATTTATCAATCACATTCATCTCAAAACCAAATGAGAGGATAACTTGATGAAATTTATGATACCATTGACAAGAAGCCTACTTAAGTCTATTGATAGATATATTTAATTTGCAAACCATTTTCTTTACATTGCATGAGACAAAACATTCTGATTACACTATATATATTGTCTCATCAATGTCATCATTAAGGAATGCAGTCTTTATATCCATTTGATGTAGCTCTAAATCAAAATGAGCTACAAGTGCTATCATTATTATAAAAGAGTCTTTCATAGAAACTGGAGAGAAAGTCTTTGTATAGTCAATGCCTTCCCTTTGAGTAAACTCTTTTGCAACAATACGTGTTTTATATCTTTTCACATCACCATTTGAATCTCTCTTGGTTTTAAATATTCACTTGCAACTAATAGGTTTTACACCTTTAAGTAATGAGACAAGATCTCATCATTATCTTTCATGGATTTAAACTCTTAATGATTGACATCTACCCACATATGAGAGTTAGAACTCTATATAGCTTGATAAAAGTTGATTGAATCATCTTTCTTTAAGCCAATATCGGCCTCATGTTCCTTGAGAAAAATAATATAATCATATGGAATTGCTCTTCTCCTCTCTCTAGTGGATTTCCTTAATGGCATTTGTTCTTGAGTTACTTGAGGTTGTTGAGTTTGTACTCAAAGAGTAAAAACTTGATTTTGTACTCAAGGAGTAAAAACTTTATTTTGAATAGGGAGATCTTGAATATTGCCTTGTTTTGGATTTGTTTGAGCAATGTCAAAAATTGAAATCTGATTATTGTCAACAACTGTAGGAAGAGAAATAAATTATTCTTCAAAAGCAATATTTTTTTGCCTTATTACATCCTTCAAACTTAGCATCTTTAAAGAAATAAATGTTTGCTCTCTCAAAAAGACTTATTCACAGTGTCATAAAATTTATAACCCCTTGATTTTTTAGAATATCTAACAAAATTGCAGCTAAGCATTCTTGAGTCCAGTTTCCTTTCATATGGCCTAGCCTAAGTTGGACATCCCTAAATATGAAAATACTTCATACTAGGCTTATTGTTTGTCCATATTTCATATGGCTTTTTTATTACTACTTTAGTTGATACTCTATTCAGTACATAAGTTGCAGTCTTTAGATCATTTCCTAGAGGGATTCTAGTAAAGTAGAATGATAAATCATACTTCTTACCATATTCTTTAAGGTTATGCTTCGTCTCTCTGCAATACCATTCATACTAGAAGTGTCTGGCATAATGTACTATGGGACGATACCGTATTCCTCTAAGAATTTAGCAAATGATTCTAGACGTTGTTCACCTAATCCATCATATCTACCATAGTATTCACCACCACGGTCAGATCTGATAGTTTTAATCCTTTTGCCAAGTTGAGTTTCAATATCGACCTTAAATAATTTAAACACATCTAGTGACTGAAACTTTTCATGAATCAAATATAGGTATCCATAACGTGAATAATCGTCTATGAATGTAATAAAATATTATTGACCATTTCAATAAGTTACAAGGAATGCCCACAAATATCTGTATGAATAAGTTCTAAGACGTCTATTCTTCTGTTGACACTTATTTTCTTTATGTTTGTTTGTTTCTCTTTTATGCACCCAACACAAACCTGAAAGTCAGCGAAATCAAGAAAATCAAGAATTTCACTTGTCATAAGCTTTTCAATTCTTTGTTTAGAAATGTGACCTAAGCGCATGTGTTATAATAAAGCAGAATTCTTATTGGCTAATTTTTATTTTGTACCACCTGAACTTGAATGCAAGGTTTCATGATATGAGGCAACAATATTAAGTAAATATAGGTTATTAATTATAGCTAAAGAACCAGTTCCAATAAGATTTGAATTAAGAAACAACTTAAACTAACTATTTTCAAATAAACAAGAATAACCAAATTTGTCTAATGTATAAATAAAAACCAAATTTCGTCTAAATGACAGTATAATACATGTTTCTTTTAAATCTAAATAATAATCAATCTTTAATAATAACCTAAAAGTCCTTATTACCTCAACTTGAACTGATTTGTCATAGCCCACATAGATGAATCTTTCAATATCAATTGGCATTAGGCAACTTAGGCAACCTTGCATAGACACACTTATGCGAGTAGTAATACAAGAATTCATCCACTAAGTGTGTTTGGCTATAAAAATTAAATTAACCTTAGAACAAACCAAAGTAAGGAGGATACCTTTCTTTTCATGCCAAGCATGATATTTAGTACAATCATTCTTCATGTGACACTCACTCTTGCAAAAGAAATAACTAAACTTTGTATCCTAATATTTCTTTTGTTTTTTCTGCAATAGAAGGTTCACTACAATTTCCTTATCCTTTTTTATTTTCTTATATTTGTCTTTAGAAGTAACTGTCAAGTGAGCAATTTTTGTCTTTTCTTGTTTTATCATTTTTTCTTCTTGCACAAAATGTGAAATAAGCTCAATTAGAGTCAATTTATCCTTTTGACATTTATAACTGACCTTAAATTTACTGTATTATTCAGGAAGAGATATCAAAACTAAATGCATAAGTAAGTCCTCAGACAACTTTAACTTTAGTGTCTTTAGTTTTAAAGCAAGATGAAATATTTCTATAATGTACTTCCTTATAACCTCTTTACCCTTATACCTCATTGAAACAAGACTCAAAAGGAGAGTGCTTATCTCAATATTTTCATTTTTAGCAAAATATTTTTTGATTTCTTCAAGGAACTTCTTGTCATTAACCTCTTAAGACATAGCGCCCCTAAAGGTTTTCAAAATTGCACGTTTTATGATCATAAAACTCATGTGATTGGATTGATCCCACTTCTCATGGTTCTTTTTATCTTCAGTAGAACTCTTATTTGTGAGAGTAATGGGTTGATCCTCTCGAAATACAAGATTCAAATTCATACTCTTGAGAACAATCATAACATTCTCTTTTAAGTTTTTGAAGTTTGTGTCATTCAAAATAAGGATTAAATTGATATTTGCAGATATTGTACAAGCATAAAAATTTACCAAATCAAGAACAAAACAAAAAACAACAACCTCACAATTAATATACATATTCATATGCATTAATATTATTTGCTATATTTAAACTACGGTAAACACCATCACAAGATACTCAATACAACATTGACATTTAATCTTTTGGTAAAAATGTCAACTTGTAAGTGATACACTTATTATAGTAATCAAACATGGACAATTAATCATTTCAAACAACAACCCTTTCTTTGAACCATCTCATTGTTTATATAGAAAACTTGATAATCATTTCATATTTATTACTGAAAGTATATTTGAGCTCGGCCAAATAGTAATCTTCCTTTAGGCCGATCACTATTCACATGAATCTCAAATATATAAACATCTTAATATTCCAAACAAGTCAATCTTTACAAAAGAGGTTACTTTGATAACATGTTTTAATCAACTCATTTTAGAATATCATACCCTTATGCCAAAGAAGAATACCCAAGTTTGAATATAATATGTGATTACATGCATATGAATAAAAAAAATAAAGCCATAATCCAAATTGGGTCGAAGATATTTGAAGTTAACCCACTACAGAGACCCAAATGTCATACCTGATGGCATGTACTCAATAATAAAAAAATCTTAAGAAATTTTTTTATGAGTTCCAAAGCACATGCGAAGGGGTTTAGGGCCGGTAGGTCGGGTTAGACCAGACCCAACCCACAGGTCAGGTTAGACCTGACCCAGCCAGGGTCGGTCCTTGCAAAGACTGATGGCTTCGAACCCGTCCCCACCCACTGTCGGATACGGGTCACCCGATGGTGGCTGGGGTGCACAATTGGCCCTAGACCATCATCGTCGGACGCTGGTCACCCGACGGTGGATGGGGGTGAACAGATGGCCCCAGACTACCATCGCCGGCCATTGGCACGACGTTCGACAAGGGTGACTAGCTGAGGGCCAATTGATACCTTCAGGCGATCGAAAACCAAAGGGAAGGGCTAGATTGGCCCTTTCTCTGGTTGTCATAATCCTAACGAAAGGGCCAGATCGGCCCCTCCTTTCTCTGGTGTCGCCTGACGACAGGGGGAGGGCTGTTCGACCCTCCTCTCCCTGCGCCCTATCGCTGGATGAAGGAGGGAGCTATCCGGCTCCCTTTCATATTTGACGGGAAATCGGGGAGGCCCATCCATTCCTCCCTGTCTTCTTCTTTCCTGTGCAGGCACCCTACGATGTTTGCACAAAATCAGATGGCGTTTGGCAAGCCGTGCAACATTGTTCGGTGGCATGCGACCATCAAAAAAGGGCGAGCCACCCTTTATGATAGGTCATCGGTCCCATCAACCCTCCAACCATGTCGTCGATTACGATAATAATAATTTATTTTTTATTAACGACCCCTAATGCTAGTGATTAAAGGGAGAAACCGAATACGATGAAATTTCGATGACCCGATAAAAAATATAGAATGATAAAATCAAATATTTCAACGATTTAACAAGAACAAAATGCTCTGATACCAATTGTTGAGATTAATTTAGGAAAAACATATTTCTTGATCCCTAAATTGGTTCATGCTAAATCATTGAAAAGATAAGAAATAAATAAAGCATAATGCAGAAGCATACCCGAATCTATTATTGTACCGATAGATCTTGATGGGGTCTAATCTTCAAAAACCTTTATAAGTAACCTTTTATTTTTCTCTAAATCTAATGAGAGAGATAATTTTTTTCTTAATAAGAAGGCAAAATAGAACAACTACTATATATGGTCTTGAGGATCGTCACTTAATTGTAACCACCATATAGTCTTTTTTTCAATTTAATCTATCATAAAATAAAAAATTAACATATGAAAGCATATGTACACATTATTATAATCATACTTTATAAAAATGCCATGTGACTCAACAATCTAAAATCACTTTATATGAGCCTCCACCTTAAATAATTTACAATGAGTAATTAATTACACTAAGCCCCCATAAAATATCTAACAAAAACATCTCATAATTTCAACCCATCTTCCCCTATTCAATTCAACGGGCTTTGCCCAACAACCCCGGGTCACAATCAATGGGTATAAAATAAAAAACAAAAAGAAGAAAACAATGTTAATTTTCTGATTTACCTTGAATCTTACTGATAGAGGTGCCCCTCAATCTTGTAGTTGCTCTTTCAAATCAGTTGAGCTAGAGCCTAGGGTTGACTGACCAGGATATGCTCAGAAGACGTCTGAATTTACCCAGCCAAGGGTGACGCACCAGAATACATACGCATCGATCATCAGAATTTTCTCAGCCAGAGATCTCATTTGGGTTGAAGGACCAACGAAAGATCAAAAGTGAGAAAACGAGTGAACTAATGGTAAAACTGACTTTCTATGTTGTTAACGGCTATTTAACTACAGTTAATTTAACAAAGCTAGTGTGAGGTGCATGTTTGATATACAAAACTTAAAGTGAGGCGGTTAAATATAATTTAATAAAGGTTAATCATGTACTTATAAATATGCCAAAAGGTAGCATGTTTTTGTGAATTATTAAAAAAATAAATGTAGACCTTGTTTGGAAGTTTTCAGAAAAAATAGTGAAAATATTTAAACTTTCAGAAATGTGAGACAGATTTTAAAATTATGAACATACGGTTGGCCTAAATGAAATATTCGGAAAAAAACATTTCTTCATAATTTATTCCCGGCAACTCATTTGGTGTGCTTCGACTTTCTCCTTCGCGGAGATCTCTCCATACTCTCTGCAACTCCCACCCCCAAGATCCCAAACGAAGACGAAATCCAAACAGGAACTCTCAAGTAAAATCAGGACCAAAACCCACCCGAAAACATGAACTCCTTAGCCCGCGCCCGGTCCAAGCTCCTGAACCTCTCGCCGATCACCGCCACCGCCTCCCTCCTCCACCACCACCGCCGTGGGTTCTCCACCGACGGCGACTCCACGACGCTGACTATCGAGACGAGCGTTCCCTTCGTCGGGCACAAGATCGAGCCGCCCTCGCGCTCTGTGGAGACGACGCCAAAGGAGCTCCTTGGCTTCTTCCGCGACATGGCGGTGATGCGCCGGATGGAGATCGCCGCCGACTCGCTCTACAAGGCCAAGATGATCAGGGGGTTCTGCCACCTCTACGACGGACAGGAGGCGGTCGCCGTCGGCATGGAGGCCGCCACCACCCGCCGCGACTGCATCATCACCGCCTACCGCGACCACTGCATCTTCCTCGCCCGCGGTGGAACCCTCTTCGAGGCCTTTGCCGAGCTCATGGGCCGTCAAGCCGGCTGCTCCAGGGGCAAGGGCGGCTCGATGCACTTCTACAAGAAGGAGAACGGGTTCTATGGCGGGCACGGAATCGTCGGCGCCCAGGTTCCCCTCGGCTGCGGCCTCGCCTTCGCGCAGAGGTACGTGAAGGAGGAGGCGGTCACGTTCGCGCTCTACGGCGACGGGGCGGCGAACCAGGGGCAGCTGTTCGAGGCCCTCAACATCGCCGCTCTCTGGGACCTGCCCGCCATCCTTGTCTGCGAGAACAACCGCTGTGAGCGTCTCCCCACCCTCTCTCTCCCAATTGTTACAATTTCCCCTCTTTTCCTGTTATTTTTTTTTCATTTTCTTTCTTTCTTTCTTCATTTGGTATTTGAATCTTGGGGTGACTGTGGGGCTTGGTACTGAATGGTGCTTCATTGGTTGTTTGCGAATTGTTACTCGTTTTCGTGACTTGGGAGAATTGAACTCGTGGAGTGATGATTCTAAGGTTTTATATTGGTTTCTTTGGTGATTCTCGAAGGTGGAATTTTGAAGTATCTAGTGTTTTCAGGATTGTTCTAATACTTCGATTGATTAGTTTACGAATTGGTTTTTGTTTGGCCATCAAGAGTGACGGATTTGATTCGGTTGCATGAAATTCTTAGGTTTTTTGCGTTGGTTCTATTAATGTCTATTGATGGTTTCTGTTGGGAAGTCAATATCTCTAAGCCCTAAAGTGATCCTAAAAATTCATTTTGGCTTTTTTAGGATTTCTCTTTTTGTGTATTTCAGGTGAATATTGTCCAACTTTTGATAATGTAGGAGAATTATAGATAGGGTCTCTATTTGTTCCAGAGGTTTTGATTGCTGGATTTCTTTGGTTGTAGATGGAATGGGGACATCAGCTTCGAGGGCAGCAAAGAGTCCGGCTTACCACAAGCGTGGGGATTATGTTCCAGGGTTAAAGGTTAACTATATTCTTTATAAACTCGCCTCTCTCTTTTTTTTTTTTGGTGTAGACTGAAGTTACAGTCAACTAGTTGGTAACTACTACATCCTTGCCCTCTATGGTGTCATCTAACTTGTTAGATCTCAACATGTTTGTATGGCACTTCATGATAACTGATGTGCACATATAGTTTCCACTCATTTACGAGATACCAATATATGACACAGATTTGAGACATGTTTAATTAGTTAGAATGTTAATAATTGTAGATATCTCATATGATGAACTATTTGAATTGCAATACATGAACTATTTGAATACTGGTGCAATATTTGTGGTGGGAAATTTTCAAAGAATTTTCATATGAAACGTCCATGGAAGCGCCACGTGAGGTTTTGTGATGTTGGAAGAATTTAGTAGGTATTTCTCTGAACAAGTCATTATTTCTGGCGTTACATCAGGTTTTCAAATTTTGGTCATTGTGACGATGTTAGGTGCTAATGCTCTCTACTTGTTGTCATCAACAGAATTAAGGTTTTGAAAATAAAATTTGTTGTTCCGAATGTGACTGACTGTATATGCTTATTTTATAAATAAGGGATGTTACCCTGTCTTTTTCTTTCCTGTTTTGCAAGAGTGGCAAATCAATTAGCAACTTTGATACTTATCTTCTTTTATGTAGTCTATTGTGCGTGCTATCAGTCAGCTCAGCCATTTGCATTTGGGGCTTTAACCATCTTCATCTAGTTCGTTAACCACTTCTGGAAAATGGAGTCATTGAATCTAATTTTAGACTTTGTCTTTGTCGAGTTTCTTCCATTCCTAACTTATACATTTGCAGTACATAAATGGAAAATATTAGTCTTTGGGAGCAATATGGTTATCAAGCTTGGAGGAGCTGGCTGCTTCTCAATGAATCTAATGGGCTCAATGATAGTTGTAGTATTCAAGCCTTTGTTTTCAAATGAGCATGTTAATAGTGAGATCTCTAATGTTTTAGAAATGTGGTTTTGCCTATCGAATTCTTAATAATACTTTTCATTTTGGGCGCAAATGCTTAGCTCATTGATGGAAGGGAACTACAGATAAACAAAAGCATTGCTTTATCTCCCTTATTTACTAGTGACACATTCTCTTTATTTAGCAGTTATATTTGTTGTCCTACACAAATACACGTGGACATGATATAAATGCACTAATACACGTGGACATGATATAGGTTGACACTTCCTTTTCCTGTCAAAGGATACAAAAGGAGTTACATTGAGAATTTCATCCCTTTGTGAGTTTGAAACTTAACATGTACCCAACCAATGCAGTTAGCCAGGGTCACTAGTTATTGTAGGAATTGATTTAATGGATGAAGTTTTACTTGTGAAAATGTTGGATATTACAAGGTTGGATGATATAGCTGGAGCTGGATGTTTAGGTCACACTATTATCATAACTGAGTGCTCTTAGGTTCAAATCCCATAGGGGTTATTCCCCAGCTTGCCTATCACAAAAGAAAAATAAAGGTTGGTTGCTGCCCAATAAGTATAGCAACTGATGGGTGAGAATAATAAGGGCAGCATCTGGGATCTTATCCATTCTTTTGACATAGTTCAACTGCTTTAACAATGACAGTATAAGACTTATGAAAAGATGATAGAGCATCTAGAAATCTTTCTTGAGAATACTTTTGTTGGGTAATTACTGGAGATGATAGTAGATTTTTGAATAACATTGACCCTGTCAACTCTAGTTATGGAACTCATGGGGTTGGATTTTTTTTTAAATGGTGAAATATCTTTCACATGAACAGCGTTGATGTTAATGGATGCTATTTTGTCAAGGCTTCAAGAATAATTCATAGATTGAAATGAGTTTGTGAAATTTGTGGAGCACAAAAAACCATTTGTTGTTCGATGAAATTATCCTATGAGGAATTGAAGTATCTTTTGAGAAAGAACTTCACAGAGAAAGATGGACTATAGGGGACTTTTTGAGGTTATGAACCTTGTATGGTGATGTTCAAGAATCCTCTTAATACTGACAACTTCTAAGTAGGCTGTTAAATTGACAGACAAACTGCTATTTGTGGGCATCATTTGGGAGTTCATCCTTTATCTCAAAGAATTGTTAGTCTGTCCCTCTTGTTGTTTTAGCTGCCTTCTACTAATGAGCTGGGTATGGCAACAATTAGAAAAGGTGAATTGCACCATTTTGCAATGAGGAAGTACTTGGATGGAAATTCAATCACATGACACACCAATTGATATCTGTACCTGAACTGTCATTCACACAGTTCTGCCAACTAAATGTTGCGTTAGGTAAATCTTAAATCATGTTCCCTACATTAGTCCTTGCTGAAAAGATGTTATTGCTCGTTGCACTTTTCATATTTTGCCTTTTTTGATTTAACATGGAGAAACCACACTATGGTTCGGACAACCCGTTATGGGATGAGAGGTGTCACGGTGACTGTGGACCTGTATCATATCACGAAATGGTGCAGAACCCAAGACATTCTAAATCGTAATCCAAATGTCAAATCAAAATACATTTGAATACTAACAAGATACAAACTAATACAAATTTTGTGAATAAATGATTTCATTTATAATGATCATAAAAAATAAATACATAACTTCACTACAAAATGCACTCAAGAACACTAAAAAATATCTAGAACTACCCATCCTTCTCTCAAAAGTTACTCATGCACACACCCACTTATTTATAGAGAAGAAGGTAGAGAAGAGAGAAAAGGGAAGTACCTTTCTAGTTGTTGGAGAGGGTCCAACGGCTAGAAATTTAGCGGTTGGACCCTTTCCAAGATCTAGTTCTAGCCGTTGGACCCTTCCCAACATCTAGAAACAGTCAACCGCAGTTGACTTAGTCAACTTAAGTTGACTATAATATATATATATATGTATATATATATATACATACAAAAATACATCCATCTTAACACCTCCCTCAAACTTACATTGACTCATTGTAAGTTTGAAATTACAAAAGAAGAAACCCGTTACACAAAATGTCTTCGAAGACTTCATCAAGTTCTTTCATTTGGTGCCTCTTCAAGGATGCTCAATCATATGCTCCATTACATAAAAGATCTTCAATATCATCAATTCTTGATATTCTCGAAATGTCTTTAGAATCATTCATACCGCCATTATTTGGAGAACCTATAAAGAGGGCAAAACAAGAGCAATTTAATAAGAAATAACTATACTTATATACTAAGCATATAAATATAAAATATGAATAAAATATTTAATAAGTCAATTTAACATTTTCAAAATCATAAGAATTGATTTTGAACAGTCGTTAACTTCATACATGATAGTCATTGACAAACTCGACCATAATAGAATAATATTAAGGGATGCAAATAATTATAAAGTTATTTTATGAAAATCATGCACATATATATCTATCATAAAAAGGACATGATTATTAAAGAAAAACCTCACAAAAGAGTTAAAATCACAAGACAATTTTACATAGTAGAAGACATAAAAGACGAGTGTTAAAGAAATATTATTTTTTCAAAAGATAATACCAAATGTCAAATACACACAATAGCCACTATGGGCATACACATAAGAGATTTCACTAATAAAATGCTTAGAAAAACATGTAATGAAATATGCAGAATTGCAAAAACAAAGTGCAAAAGCACATTCAAGTCTAAGCATGGACAACATAAAGACACAATACAAAGACAAAAGTGCATAAGCATAAGTCTACTATGGGACAATACAAAGAGCCAACAAAGTGCAACACCAATAAATAAAAGAATATATATTTGTTTATGGAATATATGGTTGAAAAAACATAACCTTATGCAAATTATGCAAAACAATTAATCATGGAATAACTCATTCAACTAAAGCATATACAATGCAAAATGCATGAAAATATTTCAATCATTTCTCATAAAAGAGTAAATGAATTTAGAAAAATTATGAAGAGATTTTAAAAATCTCATACATCATAATGAATGAATTTTGCAAATTAAAATACTAGTTTGACCACCACAAACAATCACCTCGTAGGCATCCAAACCGCAAACATCAAGTGTATTACCGAATAGAGTAAGGACATAATCGTCATGCCACTAAAGGGCCAAAGACACACATGAAGATGTGTTTAAACATCTCTTGTCTACATATAATGATACTTAAAAACAAGTGTATCAACGACTAGAACAAGTGCATAATGCCAACGATGGGCTAAAATCACATACGAAGGAGTGCATAATGCCAACGATGGGCTAAAATCACATATGAAGGTGTGAATAAACATCTATTGTCTATATATAATGACACTAAAAAAATAAGTGTATTAGTGACTAGATCAAGAGTATAATGCCAACAATGGAATAAAATTACACACAAAGGTATAAATAAACATCTCTTGTCTACGTATAACGACACTAAAACAATCAAGTGTATCAGTGACTAGATCAAGAGTATAATCGTAACAATGAGCTAAAATCACACACGAAGGTGTGAATAAACATCTCTTGTTTACATATAATGACACTTAAAAAAGGAACTTAACAGGAGGAAACACAAAAGGTAAGAGAGCTTGTAATAAAAACACACTAATGTTATCAATAAAATTATCAATTTTAACCATCTTTCAAAACACTATGGTTTAAAAAATAGATAACCATCACAGATAAACAGAGTTATGATCATCTATAATAACAATAGCCCTACAACAAATTAGTGATACAACACACTCAGATGAAGAGATCAAACAATTGTCAGTTAGAGTCAAACCATAAGTTGACAATCTAAACTGACATAAAACGAAATGCACACAACTCACCCCAGCAACATTTTTGAATAAAAAATAATCAGGCCAAGAGAAATGAAGTATCATATAAAATTTTGTGATGGACACAACAAATGTCATAAGAAAACAATAAATACTCAAAAATTCATTTTTCAAATAGGTGAGTTCATAAAAGGAATCAATTTGAAAAGACTATTTTAAATAAAAAATCTAATAAAGAAGATGAAATCTTAAAATGAATGTAGTGTAATCATATGCCCAACAATATGTCCCATGACAATTTTTACAATCTTTAATAAGCAAACAAAGATCATGCTTAATTCTTTAAAAATGAATTCATAAATCCACCAATCAAGGAATAAGTGCACTAAGGCACATCGGATACAAAGGATCTAGTTACTCTCAAAGAGAAGACAAGAACAATATATATAATCTTAAAAAGAAGCCTTTTAGATTTAAACCATAAGTCTACTATGAAACAACAATGACATGTAACATTAAGGAAATAACACATATAAAGATTCTCGAGGAACTATTTATAAACCCAAAAGCATACATAATTATCACCAATCATGAATACCCAAAGCAATAAGATAATCTAATAACTTATAGCCACATAAGCTATACAAAAGCTATGAATTTTAATACTACATACTAAATATCACTCACAATGCATCAAATATCACCTTCTAAGGGGCATAAGCACAAGAACCCACTAGGAGGCAAAATACAATATATAAGGAGAAAACAAGTTAATATTATGACATACAAAATGCATTCAAGTATATGTTAACAAAGCATCCAATGCAAGTCATTTGTAATACGAATGACAAAGAAAAATGAATACAAGTCATATATAAAAATATATAAGATCATTATAATCAATTGAGGATGTTTTTTAAAGAATTAATTTTGCCCAGTGAGAGCAATATCTTAAAGTCAATCATTGAAGTCACATAAAAATATGGGACATGAGCATGTGGATATGAGAGCATACAAAATATCCATGGTATTACCAAAGAATTAAAATTATAAGACATACATTATATAAGAATTTAAATTTCTTAACACATTTTTAACATAAAATTCACATAATATACATAATAATCATACATTGATACATGCTTAGGGGCACCAATGATCGTTATGATAAAACAAAATACATACAACAAAAAATTAGTATTTTGCAAACAACATGAAAAACATATAAGCATAATATTTAAGATTTTAAAGAAAACCACATACTCTTGTAAGATATAATTTTCATGATGATATTTTTCAAAAAAATATACGTATTAATAATCAAAACATATATTTCATGTAAACATACAAACAACAACAACAACAACTACGCCTTCATCCCAAAACAATTGGGGTCGGCGATATGAACCAAAAAAGAAAATCATTCTGGGTCTTCCACATGAATCCTTCTCCTCTAATCATTTCTATCCAATGCCATGTCCTCGGTGAGGTTTAAAGCATTCATATCCTTTCCTATCACCTCCATCCATGTCATCCTAGGCCTACCTCGATCTCTTTTAACTAATATATTTTCCCATTTCTCCATCCTTCTAACTAGAGCATCATTAGGCCTTCGCCGAATATGTCCAAACCACCGTAAACGATTCTCTCTCATCTTATTTTCAATGGGTGCAATGCCTACCTTCTTACGTATCTCCTCGTTCCGAATCTTATCTTTTATTGTATTTCCACACATCCATCTCAACATACGCATCTCAACTACACTCATTTTTTGAATATGATGTCTCTTGGCAGCCCAACATTCCATACCATATAGTAAAGCGGGCCTAATAGTTGTCCTATAAAACTTTCCCTTCAACCGCAATGGCATTCTACGATCGCACAACACTCCAGTTGCACTTTTCCATTTCATCCACCCAACCTTTATCCTATGATTTACATCTCTATCAATTTCTCCATACTTTTGAATGATAGATCCCAAATATTTGAAAGAATCATCCACCGGTATTTCTTGCTCACCAAGCTTCACTACACTCCCATCACTACTTCGTTGCTTACTAAACCGACATTCCATGTATTCTGTCTTACTCTTACTCAACTTAAAACCTCTTGCTTCTAATGTCTGTCTCCATAATTCTAACTTAGCATTAACCCCAGCTCTAGACTCATCAATCAAAACAATATCATCAACAAACAACATACATCACGACACATTTTCTTGAATTGATCTCGTAAGCTCATCCATTACTATAGCAAATAGGAAAGGGCTTAAAGTAGATCCTTGATGTAACCCAACCGTTATAGGAAAATTGGTTGTCACCCCTCCACAAGTGCGGACATTGGTTACTACTCCTTCATACATATCCTTAATTATACTAATGTACTTGAGAGAAACACCTTTCTTCATCATTGTCCACCAGAGAACATCCCTAGGTACTCTATCGTATGCCTTCTCCAAATCAATAAAAACCATATGCAAATCTTTGTTCCTCTCTCTATTTCTCTCAATAAGTTATCTAAGATGTATAGCTTCCATAGTTGATCTTCCAGGCATAAAACCAAATTGATTCTCCGATATCATGACAACCTTCCTCAACCTAGACTCAATCACCCTCTCCCAAAGTTTCATAGTATGACTCATGAGTTTTATACCACGATAGTTTGTGCGATCTTATATATCACCCTTATTCTTATATAGCGGCACCAAAGTACTCTTCCTCCACTCATTAGGCATCTTATTTGTCAGCCAAATCTTGTTAAAAAGATTTGTCAACCATTCTAAACCTTTCTCTCCCAAGCATTTCCAAGCCTCGATAGGTATACCATCTGGGCCAACTGCCCTTCTTGATTTCATTTTCTTCAAAGCCTCTGCAATTTCTTTCTTTTGAGTTTTGCCCATGAAGTCACGATTCATCTCATGAAAAGGAATGAAGAAGTCTCCAAGATCTTGAGCATGACTTTCATTAAATAGCTTATCAAAATAATCTTTCCATCTCTCCTTAATCTCTTTATCTTTGACTAAAACCCTTTGCATCTCATCTTTGATACATCTAACCATACCCAGATCCTTTAATTTCCTATCTCTCATCTTTGATAAATATCCTTCTTGCCCTCTTTGGTATCCAACTTGTCATAAACCTCCTTATATACCTTATCCCTTGCGTTCCGAACTACTTTTTTAGCTTCCTTCTTTGCTATCATATACTTCTCCAAATTCTCATTATCACGACTCTTACTTATGTAAACATGTTTACACAAAAATATATATTAAAAGTCAATAAATTTTCATAAGTTCTAATTTTAATTAACTTAAAAACATATTCATTTTTAACATATTAATAAATAGCTACTATATTTCAAGTACTTCTTTTTAATATATACTATAAATATTTAAAGTAAAGAATCCAAAGAAAATACATACCAGAATATGAGAGCCTTAACTCTAAGCCGATTATCAATTCAAATCTTTCTTTTAAAGCACACACACTAACAAGATACCGAGACCCGGACACCTTGCTCTGATACCATGTCACGAAATGGCGTTGAACCTAAGTCACAGGGATTCGGCCAACCAAGTGTCACACTCGCGTCGACGCGACGCGGGTGCAGGTGCGGCACCCGGTGCGGTCAACACACCCAAGGTCATTTTTGTCCAGGTTTTAGACTTAAAAAAAATTTGCCTGATGAAAAGGGTTTTGAAGAGGAGGATTAGGGCAATTTTTTTGCCCTAATCCTCCCTTCCTCTCCTTCTGAAGCCGAAGCCGATCGTCCTTCACCGTACCCCACCGCCGTCGCCGACCGCTTCGCCGTACCCCACCGCCGTCGCCGACCGCTTCGCCAGACCTCTCTTACTCAGGTACACTCTCTCACTCGACTCCCTCTGCTCTCCTCCTCTCCTCTTTGACTTCCCCCTGCTCTCCTCCTCTCCTCTCTGACTTCCCTCTGCTCTCCTCCTCTCCTCTCCGTCATTTGCTAATGTTGTGATTTGATTTTTTTATGGCTGATTTATGTGATTTTGTTGTTGGCTATCGGGTTGTTAACATTGATCGTTAAGTAGAAAACAAATTATGTATACACAATCTGTTTAAACGTTTCCTTTGAAATAAAATATTTTTTATTAGATTCCTGTAAATGTTATCGTTTTCCTAGTACTTGGCGTCAAACTGATTCTCTGTGGAGTTCAGTTTTGACGTCCTCTAATGTTTGACATTAATCCTATGTCCTTCCTAGTGAATGGTTTGATTTAAAAAAATAGTTTTTTTTTGCAAATATGATTATTGTTCTTTCAATCCTGTTGAGATAAATATCTAAAATTTTGTTCGTCCATTCTCTGTCATTTGAATGCAATATTGAAAGTTTGTTTATTGTGAATATGCTTAGAAGATACTGCAATAGTGCATGCTTCATTCTATGTTTTTATATTATTGTTGCAGACTTGCAGTCTTGAATGTGCATTGAAAATTCAGAATAAATGTGAATTTGTCCAACTGATTCACATTTTTTGATATTAGCCTGTCTGTCCAACTAAAATTTTGGTAATGCCTATTAAAATTGACTTTTATTGCTTTGAAGTTTGCACTTAATGTGGTTTTTACTCTTTTCTATTTCTCACATATCTTTGTTTTCAGTTGTCGTATATCGATTCCTGCTTTGCACTCAATATTATAAAATCTTGATTGTGTGCATAATTGATTGATTTTAATATACGTTATAACTTTTTTTGTGTTTTTAGGACAAAAATGATGGATAAAGGGAAACGACTTGCATCATCCTCATCCTCACATGTGACTTATGCTGCTAGTGTTGCTAATAGTTGCAGTGAGAGTGATGATGCGGGGCCACTATGGGTACATGTAGATAAGCTTGCAAAAACTGGAGGAGGAGGTTGTGGAAACAAGAGATTTCAATGCAAGCTATGTGAAAGGGATTTTGTTGGGTCTTACACAAGAGTTAAGGCTCATTTATTGAAGATACTAGGACATGACATTTCAGGATACAGAAGAGTTGATGAGGCAATGCGAAAACAATACAAAAAAATACAAGAAAAATATGAGAAGAGGAAGACAATGACTGATTCTTGTGCAATTAGTGTGCCATTTTTAAGCCACCAAGAAGATGCTCAAAACAAAAGAAAAGTGAATGTAGGAGGTAGAGGAAGATGAACGATACAAACATCATTCAATACATATGGAAGGGAGGAGATAAATAAAAAAGTAGCGAGGTATTTTTATTCTAGTTTACTCCCATTTTGCATCTTTGAGATTACATGGACAAACGTTACTCACGAAAGAGGAGGATAATATAGATCCTATTACATGATGGTCAACATTTAGATCAGAAACACTTCTTATCCAACGTCTTGCATTGAGATTGATATCCTAGCCTGGTAGTTCATTATATTATGAAAGAAATTGAAGCACATATTCTCAAATCCACAATATGAAAAGAAACAAATTCACCAGCAAGCGTGCAAAAGATTTAATATATATTCATTCAAATCTTCGACTAATTTCGCGAACCAATGATGAATACAAGTACTAATTTGCTCTGTTAGTTATTTAACTATTTCTTAGCTTTTCATTTAAATATACTTGTATTTAACATTTTCAAATTGGGTTTGTAATGCAGACAAAGATGATCCAAATTTTAGGATGTAAACCCAGAAGTGTGTGTCTTAGAGGGAGAGCATGATTTCAACATTACAAACATGGATTTATCTGAGCTCAGCCTTCCTTCTTACGATGCATTTGATGATGAAGAAAAAAATTATTAGGATCCATTACCTCATCATATATGTTGTGTAGGATATACTTTTGGTATGTAATTATACATTTTTTGTTTCTTTTGTTAGTATACTATATAATTTACTTCTTTTTTGCTTTACTTGTTTGATTGTTTTTATAATTGTGGTGGTTTTTATGTAGAATAAAATTGTAGATTGTTAATTTGATTTATTACATGCATGATGATGAATTGATTTGATGATATTGTGATAATTGCTTTTATTTCATTAGTGTCAATGTTGTTAACTGTTAAAACATAAAAAGTCTATATATATATGCCTCACCCACACCCAAGTTTTTTGAAAGTGCCCCACCCCCGCACCCGCACCTGCACCTGCACCCATGTGACATAGCATGAAACCCAAGACATTCCAAATCGTAATCCAAATGCCAAATCGAAATACATTTGAATATACTAATAAGATACAAACTAATACAAATTTTGTGAATAAATGATTTCATTCTTAATGAACAATAAAATACATAAAATATAAATACTTAAAAATCTCATTACAAAATGCACTCAAGAACATTAAAAAATATCTAGAATTACCCATCACTCTTTCAAAGCTCACTCATGCACACACTCACTTATTTATAGAGAAGGTAGAGAAGAGAGAACTGTTTTTAGCTGTTGAAGAGGGTCCGACGGCTAGAAATCTAGCTGTTGGACCCTTTCCAACAGCTAGAAACAGTCAACCTCAGTTGACTTAGTCAACCTAAGTTGACTATAGTATATATTTTATATATACAACTATATATATATATTATATATTATATTAAACAAGGGAATTGTTTCCCGTTTGGCTTTCACCTTGCGGCAAAGGACACACCCTGGGTATATATATTTCCCGTCTGTTCCTCTTGTTAATTTGTATTAGTCCTTGTCACAATTCCTAATGGAGAAATGGACTTCAGAAAATATCTCAGCCTGTATCATAAGTTGGGCAAGTGTGACAATAAACTTGCAAAGTACAAGTGGGCATATAAAACTGTGATTCTGATAGTTCTGGCTGGTGAGAACCTTTTGGATGCAACATGTCAATGCTTTCTATCTATGTCACATGGGTGCGGGGATTCGGCACTTCCAAAAAACCCGGGTGCGGGGGTGCGGCAGGGGAAAAAATGTGTATATATATATATATATATATATATATATATATATATATATATATATATATATATATATATATATAAGGGGGTCCGGGGGTTCCCGCGGCGCGGGTCGGGGGTCCAGTTTTTTTTGCTGGTGTGTTTGTTTGAAGACTTGTTACCCACGTTCTGCTTGTTGTGTACATTGGCGCAACGGGACAAAATTGATGAACCGAAAGGATTGGCAATCTGATCGGCCCAACCTGCTGCGTTCTGCTGACTGTCATGATTCAATCATGTCTGAAACTCCCTGGTCTTCACGAAAAAAAATATAAGCGAAAGGTTTGATGTGGTTTGTTGGAGAGAGAGTCTTCACAAGGCCTACGACTCCACCGCCACTGCCACGCCACTGCCTAGGGTTCTTCAAATTTCATTTTATATACAATTGCACACAGATGACAACTAAAAGAAATTTATTGGATTTGACATGTGGAAAAGAGAGGTCTACACAAGGCTACGGCTAGTGCACCCGCACCTGCACCCATGTGACATAGCATGAAACCCAAGACATTCCAAATCGTAATCCAAATGCCAAATCGAAATACATTTGAATATACTAATAAGATACAAACTAATACAAATTTTATGAATAAATGATTTCATTCTTAATGAACAATAAAATACATAAAATATAAATACTTAAAAATCTCATTACAAAATGCACTCAAGAACATTAAAAAATATCTAGAATTACCCATCACTCTTTCAAAACTCACTCATGCACACACTCACTTATTTATAGAGAAGGTAGAGAAGAGAGAACTGTTTTTAGCTGTTGAAGAGTGTCCGACGGCTAGAAATCTAGCTGTTGGACCCTTTCCAACAGCTAGAAACAGTCAACCTCAGTTGACTTAGTCAACCTAAGTTGACTATAGTATATATTTTATATATACAACTATATATATATATTATATATTATATTAAACAAGGGAATTGTTTCCCGTTTGGCTTTCACCTTGCGGCAAAGGACACACCCTGGGTATATATATTTCCCGTCTGTTCCTCTTGTTAATTTGTATTAGTCCTTGTCACAATTCCTAATGGAGAAATGGACTTTCAGAAAATATCTCAGCCTGTATCATAAGTTGGGCAAGTGTGACAATAAACTTGCAAAGTACAAGTGGGCATATAAAACTGTGATTCTGATAGTTCTAGCTGGTGAGAACCTTTTGGATGCAACATGTCAATGCTTTCTATCTATGTCATATGGGTGCGGGTGCGGGGATTCGGCACTTCCAAAAAACCCGGGTGCGGGGGTGCGGCAGGGGAAAAAAATGTATATATATATATATATATATATAGAAGGGGGTCCGGGGGTTCCTCCGACACGGGTCGGGGGTCCAGTTTTTTTTGTTGGTGTGTTTGTTTGAAGACTTGTTACCCACGTTCTGCTTGTTGTGTACATTGGCGCAACGGGACAAAATTGATGAACCAAAAGGATTGGCAATCTGATCGACCCAGCCTGCTACGTTCTGCTGACTGTCATGATTCAATCATGTCTGAAACTCCCTGGTCTTCACGAAAAAAAATATAAGCGAAAGGTTTGATGTGGTTTGTTGGAGAGAGAGTCTTCACGAGGCCTACGGCTCCACCGCCATTGCCACTGCCACTGCCACTGCCACTGCCACTGCCACGCCACTGCCACGCCACTGCCTAGGGTTCTTCAAATTTCATTTTATATACAGTTGCACACAGATGACAACTAAAAGAAATTTATTGGATTTGACATGTAGAAAAAAGAGGTCTACACAAGGCTACAACTAGTGCACCCATCTCGTGAGGAGAAAAGTGAATACTAATAGCCACCACGGCTACCACCACCATTATCATTTATTATGGAGAAAGAAAATCCTTGACGAAGAAGGATCTGTATGGTTGAAGGATAAAGACTTCAAAAGGCTCTTGAATTTTGGTTTTAATTTTTGAGGAAGATGGATCATCGTTTCCAAGTTAACATGTTTTCCAACTCTGCGAATTAATTGTTTGGAGGCAGGAATAGCATGGGATGCCAACAAAGCTCGTCAGATATTGTGGACACAAGTGCCCCTTTATTAAACAAGAGCAGCAACAAGCAGCTGTCAACAGATTTTTTTTTTTTTAAATTCCGCAGCCCATTTCATAGGGCAATTTAAAAAAAAAAATCCCAAAAAAATGGACCGAAATGACCCTGGGTGCGGTCAACGAACCCAAGACCGGGTTGACCGCTCTCGGTGCCGCACCCGCATCGAGTCGCGTCGACGCGGGTGCGGCACCCTGCTAGCCGAATCCTTGTGACATAGCTTTTTATCTATGAAAAGGACCAGACCCCAGGAAATGTTGCGTGAGAATAGCTACATATGTAAAGAAAACAGTTGCATATGCAGTTGATTTGGCAAGAAATTAATTTAAATATAGATCACAAATGAGGTAGAAAAGTAAATGCGAGAAATAAGAAGACAAAAGATTTGTTCAAATCTCCATTGAGGAGCAGAAGGCAATGGCACTTTCTTCAGTATATAAAATCGACATAGCAAATCTACAAATGTGCAACTCACCAGCTTTTGACGTCCAATAACCTGCATCTTTGGCAATTTTCACCAGCTCCTCGAACTTCACAAAAATAACCACAAGAGAAACCCCTTTCCTCTCTGTTGCGTGTTTGTTCTCAACCTCACAAGAAGGCCTGATTTGAAATTCCACTAGAGGGGGGGTGAATAGTGAAAAGATCGATAAAATAAAATAATCAGGCAATAAGGCACAACACATAAAACACAAAATTTATACTGGTTCGGTCAGTACCCAGACCTACATCCAGTCCCCAAGCAAACCACTTGAGCTTTCCACTATAACATCCGAGTCACCGGATAAATAGTACAACACCCTCTTCCTCAGAGGTCTTCTTCTCTCAACAGAGAAGGACAACACCCTCTTTCACAGAGGTCTTCTTCTCTCAACAGAGAAGGGCAACACCCTCTTTCACAGAGGTCTACTTCTTTCAACAAAGAAGGAAAACAGTGAATAACAGAGTTACAATACTTCCTATAGAACCTTCAGAATGATATGAATGCACGAATGAAGGATTCTCAGAATGTTCTGTTTGTCACTCAGAGGATGCTCTTTGTCAAAGAGCTGGACTTGACTTTTTCTCTTTTTCTTTCTTTTCTTTTTCTCTTTCTTTTTCAAGGCTCTTTTTTCAAATATCGAATATGAATTTTTCTCGTTGTAAGCTCACACGTCTATTCCATTCCGTTGTTGAATAGTTTATTTGAGTGTGTTTATATAGCTTATGAAAAAGTAGTCGTTACATTTTGAAATCGTAGCCTTTTTGAAATGTGAAATGTTATGTCATTTCAAAAAATATCTTTTAGAGAAATTCGAGAATGCCTTTTTCCATAAAGGTAAAATATAGGGTACACTAGTCGTTGTAATATTTTAGGTAATACATATTTTATGTAAAAAGTCTATTTCTTACAATAGTACATTGAACGTTGGGTTGTAGTTTTGTCTTTATTCTAATTAATGATTTGAGGTACATAAGTACTTCTTTACTTTAAATGAGTGTAAGTACAATGAGTGCTTTGAGATATTTATTTGTACATAGTCATGTCAAGTGTTTTCTTTATGTTGTGTTTTTCAAAGTCTTCAGAGAGAATGAGGACTAAAAGAAGGTCGACATTCTTTGAGAAGGATATTAACAAGGATTTGTTACAGGAGGTATTTAATGCTTTGTACAAAAGAGAATGATGACTTCAAGTAGGTCGACATTCTATGGTTTTGTAAAAAGGTAACTAGAGTCCTTTCAAAAACATATTATATTTGTTTTTCTTTTGTGTAGCCGATTTTATGTTTTTGTAAAAAACATTTCTTTAAAGAAGGTAACTAGAGTCTTTTCAAAAACATATTATATTTGTTTTTCTATGTAGTCGAAAAAATATTTCTTTAAAGAAGGTAACTAGAGTCTTTTCAAAAACATATTATATTTGTTTTTCCCTATGTAGCCGATTTTATGTTTTTGTCTTTTTCCTACATTTCTTTTTCATGTTGTCTTGTATATAGTGTAAGGTACAATTATTACATGACAAAAATATCTTTTTCATAAAGGGTTGTAAGAAGGTACAATTATTGGTTTTCAAAAAGGAGCTTTTTGAAACTATCGTATACTTTTTATGATATAGTTTTTATGAATGAGTATGTAATATGCAATATGCAAGTTCCTGAAGGTTCTGTTACATATGACTCTAAAGAAGAAAAGTCTTCATTTTGAGGTAGCCGATCTCTTCATTTGAACTTTAGGAATGCATGGCTCATCAAGCTTTTTCTTCAAGGAGTATGATTGCACCATAGTTGTACTTGAATCAGGAAGTCTCCATCCTTATTGGGTGAGATATCCTTGCATCAAATACTCGTTAGATTTATGGCAAAACATATTCAGTCATAATATAACATTTTTCAAGAGGACATATTATCATATCATATAAAATCAAATACGACAGTGTATCATATTATGTGACATCAAAACAGAGTTTCTCAACATTCTCCCCCTTTTTGATGATGACAAAATATGCTCCCCCTGTTAAAAAGACATTATGCATAGAAATAATAATATGATAAAATATTGAAAAAAAGTTTAAAGAGAGTATTTCTCCAATAATGGAGACAGTTTTTTTCCCCCTTTGTCATGGAGAAAAAGGAAGGGATCAGAGTAAAAGAGTTATTACAGACCAAAAGGAATTAAAGGTTATTACAGATCGAAAAAAAGAAAAGAAATAAGTTTATCCCGAAGGAGGAGGTTGATGTGTTCGGTCGGTACGATTCCGCTTGTGAGCTTGACGAGTCTGCTGCAACAGGGCTTGATTGCGAAGGATACGATCCTGAGAGCGCTCGATATCCATCAGAGCAGGAAAGTAATTGAAGGTGGATGTTGGATCTTCTTCATCAGAGCCGGGCATGTGCAGGGACCTTAGATTGAAGGTGGTATCATCGAGGACCTGAGAGGGACGGAGGATGACTTCGTTGTGAAGGGGTACTTTGAAGTATTTGAGAATGGGAGTTATGAAACACCAAAAAAGAAGAGGCTCGAATTTTTGATAACGAATAAAAATGTCGAAAAGAATGGAGGACCAGTTTATCGGAGTAGAGGAAAGAATTGCGTAGATAAGAAGAGAGATTTTTCGAGGAACTAATCCCTTGCGGGGAAGCTTGGGATAGATGTTGTGGAGAAGAATCTGGGCAAGTAATTGAGCATGAGGTTGGAGATTCCTTATGTGCCAGGGTAGTTGGTAGCAGTTGGTACAGAGAAGAATTTTTCGAAGTACCGATCGTTCGATTGGTACTATGGTGTTAAGGTCGGTACCGGTGGAAGGTAGGTTTAGAATTCTACCTAGGTCGGAAGCATCGAAAATCATCAGCTTGCCTCGGACTTTGCTGGTGATTGTGGTTTGTTCATGATCAGTAGAGAAGTTGGTATAGAATAGTCGAACTAGTTCGGGATAATAGGCAGCTTGGGATGAAGATCCTAGTAGAGGTTTGAGTGCAGGAAGATAGTTGTCTAAGTCAAATAGCATGAAGTCGTCGAAGTTAACCAATTTACCTTCATGAATGGGGCGAGAGCATAGTAAGTTGTAATTGTGAAACAGATCTGGATACCTTAGATCTTCTGCCGTAATCACATTGTTGGAGGAGGAAGAGGCCATTGCAAGAGTTTGTAAGGAAAAACAAAGGAGGACTAAGAAGGGCGAGTTTGAAGTGGGTAATAGTTTGTAGGATGATAGAGAGATACGAGTGAAATTGGTGTGTGATGAACCAATCCATTAAATAGAGGAATGAAAATAATTTTGATAAGATTTGAATGACATTGGAAGTGAGTGATTTTTAGAATTTAGTCAAATAAGGAAATCCGTGAGTAGTAAGTTAAGAGACTTGTGAATGACAAATCAAATCAATGTTTGAAGATAGTGTATTATATTGGGTTGAGAATGACATAGTTTTGAAATATATAGATTTTACTATGGGTGAGTTTATCGACTAGTGAGAGAAGCCATTAGACTATGGAGTGTCATGTTGAATTATAAAGAGTGAATGATTTTAAAAAAATGGCCTAATAAAACAAACAACTTTTTACTTTATGTGGAAGTATTCTTAATTCGTGAATAGAGAGTTTAGAATAGGACAACCCATGGGGTATGAGTGAGAGGCAATAATTTGCTATATATTTCGATATGTGTGAAAAAAAGAATGAATAGACATAAAGAAGGGTGATACGAATATGTGGTTTGAAAGATATGACATTTTGGAAAGAAAAGAATGCCTTAAAAAAATGTGTCATGATTAATGTGTCTTCACATTTGTGATTTCTATGAGTATACGTAAATATGAGAGGGACATATTTTGACTATGAATAGTGGTGAGAGAGATGATGAGACAAAAAGATATTCATGAGTGAAGAGTAATAATTGCTTACATAAGAATTATTTTTGTGGATATGCGTGGAAGGAGTGTGAGTAGTCATAGAGAGAAGTGAGATGACATATATGGATTTTTGAGTAGGATAAGAAGTAATAAAAAAATTCATGATTGATATGAGATGAAATACATGAGATAAAGTTATGATTGACATGAATCAATGTTTATTTGATAAACATATTTTTAAAGAAACTCGATTTGAGGAAGTTTATAAAGGACGATAATCACTTGATTTAGATATGACATAAAAAGTAGAGTTGGAATAAATAAAGTTTTGCTTGGTAGACAAGACTTTAATGAGTCTCGATTTTAGGGAGATATACAATAAGAGAGAGTCATGGTCACGGATGGAAAGTTACTTCATATGAGATAAAGAGAGAAAGAGGAAATAAAAAGGTGGTACTAGTAGTATTAAAAACAATAGAGGACAAGTTGTTTAGAATATGATTTCATAAAAGATGTGAAGGATGACCGGATGATAATAGATTATACTTAAGCCATGAAATAACCGATGATATAGTAAAAGTTTACGTGAAATATAATCACTTAAGAGGTGATACAAAGATAATAATCACTTTGAATTTTTCATAAGAGGTCTTAAGATTTTAGATACGTACATTGATAAGAGGTCATAAAAAAGAAAATATATCACATGAATATAATTTATTAAGAATAATAATGAGGAGTCATGTTTGGAGGTCGGCTAGCTTTTTGTATGAGAGGTTGTCACAAAAAGACAAAAGATATAAAAGGTGTAATGAAATGAGTGATGTGATCTAAGTCATGATAACTTTTTACTTAAAGTAAATGGTTCTTATGGATATGTGTAAAAGGAGATAGGACAAGAAGACATTATGAGAGTGTACTTGAAAGATGACATGTTGAAAGACATAAAGAATGTGTTATGATGAATGAATTTTTATAAGTATTGTGAGTATACGAAAATATGAAGACATAGTTTGACTTTGAATAGTAAAACAAACACAAAAAAATCGATAATAAGAAACTTTTAAAATAAGATTTTATCAAAAGCAATACTCTTAATAAGTGTGATTAATTTATAAGTCATTTAGTTTGCATATTCCTAGTTCTCTTCTAATACGTGTGAAGTCTTCATGTTTCAATGGTTTAGTGAATATGTCTGCTAACTGTTGATTAGTGGGTATGAATTCTAGTTTATTTATGTTGTTTAAGACTTGTTCTCTTAAGAAGTGGTGTCTTATTTGAATGTGCTTAGTTCGTGAGTGTAAAATAGGATTCTTAGATAAGTTTATAGCACTCGTATTATCACAGAAAATAGTTGTATTTTCAAAATTTAAACCAAAATCTTTTAAGGTTTGTTTCATCCAGATAACTTGTGTACAGGCTAGGCTAGCAGCAATGTATTCGGCTTCAGTAGTTGATAAGGATACACAGTTTTGTTTCTTACTGAACCATGATACTAGTGAGTGCCCTAGCATATGACATGTTCCACTTGTGCTTTTTCTGTCAGATTTACTTCCAGCAAAGTCAGCATCGCTGTATGAGATTAGATCAAATGTAGAGGATTTTGAATAGAATAATCCAAAATCAACTGTCTTTTAAATATCTCATTATTCTTTTTACAGCTTTAAGATGTGATTCTTTTGGATTTGACTGAAATCTAGCACACAAGCAAACACTGAACATAATATCTGGACGGCTAGCAGTTAGATAAAGAAGTGATCCTATCATACCTCGGTATACCTTTGTATCAACAGACTTACCATCTTCATCTTTGTCCAAAACAGTAGTAGTGCTCATAGGAGTAGATTTTGAAGCAGTTGAATTCATGTTGAACCTCTTTAGAAGTTCACGAGCATACTTAGACTGATTGATGAAAACTCCATCCTTGGTTTGCTTGATATGCAATCCAAGAAAGTAGGTGAGTTCTCCCATCATACTCATTTCAAACTCTTTCTGCATGGACTTAGAAAATTCTTCACAAAGAGTGCTGTTAGATGATCCAAAGATGATATCGTCTACATATATCTGAACAATTCACTATTTTTACAAATAATGTAGAGTCTGCTTTGCCTATAGAAAAACCAGTTTTTAACAAGAAGGTTTTAAGTCTATCATACTAAGCACGAGGTGCTTGTTTTAAACCATACAAAGCACGTTTGAGTTTGAAGACATGATCTGGATATTGTTCATTTTCAAATCCTGGAGGTTGTTTTACATAAACTTCTTCATTTATAAAACCATTTAAAAAGGCACTTTTAACATCCATTTGATATAATTTGAAATCCATATAGCTTGCATATGCTAAAAACATTCTAATAGATTCAAGTCTAGCAACAGGAGCAAATGTTTCATCAAAATCAATACCTTCCTCCTGGTTGTATCCTTGAGCTACTAGTCTGGCCTTGTTTCTTATAACATTACCTGTTTCATCTAGCTTGTTTCTGAAGATCCATCTTGTCCCAATGATTGGATGATCCTTTGGTCTAGGTACAAGATCCCAAACTTCATTCCTTTGGAATTGATTCAGTTCTTCAGTCATGGCTAGCATCCAGAACTCATCGATGATGGCTTCATCAATCTTCTTTGGTTCAAGTTGAGAAATGAATGCCATATTTGCAACTCGTTCTAGCTGAGCTCTAGTTTGAACCCCCTTTGTCAGGTCTCCCAAAATCTGCTTTTGAGGATGATCTTTGATATCGACAAATGTTCTTTGATGATCATCTTCATTAGACTTAGCTGTGTTATCTAAAAATAAATCTGTACTTTCAATATCATCATCGTTAGTTTGCTTATGAACAGATTGATCAATAGATTCACAGAAACTAACATGCATAGATTCTTCAATAGACTTAGAATGCTTATTGAAAACCCTGTATGCTTTACTATGACTTGAATATCCTAAAAATATGCCTTCAATAGATTTAGCATCAAATTTATCTAGGCTATCTTTTGTGTTTAAGATAAAGCATTTACAACCAAAGACTTTGAAATAGTCTATTCTTGGAGTTCTGTCATAGAATAGTTCATATAGAGTTTTATTTAATAAAGGTCTAATGAGAACTCTATTTGTTATGTAGCATGCAGTATTAACAGCTTCTGCCCAAAAAGATTTAGCAAGATTATTGTGTTGGAGCATAGTCCTGGCAGATTCCTGAAGGGTTCTATTCTTCCTTTCTACTACACCATTTTGAGGTGCAGCTCTAGGAAAGGCAAAGTTACGAGAAATACCATGCAAGTTACAAAAGTTTTCAAAAAGTTCATTTTCAAATTCTCCTCCATGGTCACTACAGATTTTAACAATAGAACAAGATTTTTCATTTTGTAACTTTTTACATAAGATTTCAAATTGACAAAACGTGTCACTTTTGTTTTTCAAAAATATTACCCAAGTAAATCTTGAGTAGTCATTTACAATGACAAAAGCATATCTGTTATGATTAAGGCTAGCTACCCTAGAAGGACCAAACAAATCCAGGTGGAGAAGCTCTAAAGGTCTTTTACTTGAAATGACATTTTTTGATTTGAAAGATGATTTTGACAATTTTCCTAATTGACATGCATCACAAAAATAATCCTTTTTAAAAGAAATTTTGGGTAACCCACGTACTAACTTATCTTTAGCTAATTTAGACATGTATTTAGAATTGACATGACCCATTCTCATGTGCCATAGATGTTGAGTGTCATTATTAGCTATGAGGCAATGTTCTGTGATGTTTTCTAGGTATAGTTCATATATGTTATTCTTTCTTATACCTTTTAAGATGATGTTTCCATTAGTGTCAGTTATGAGGCATGCATCATGATTAAAGTTAACATTATAACCTGTGTCACACATTTGACTGATACTTAGTAGGTTATGTTTTAATCCTTTAACAAGGAGAACGTCTTTGATAAGAGGTTTATCTATGTTACCAATATTACAAATACCAATTATCAAACCTTTGTTGTTATCTCCAAAGGTGACAGTTCCTCCTTCTTTATGATGAAGAACAGCAAAAAGGTCTGGATGTCCTGTCATGTGCTTTGAACATCCACTATCTAGTATCCATCTGTTCTTCTTCTTTGGAGCCTGCAAAACATTAAGTAAATCTCTTTTTTGGTACCCGATCGGGCCCTTTTTTGTTAGACTTAGGAACCCATATCCATTTGGATTTGGGTTTGTCTATATCTTTAGAGGAGTTAAAAAAATTATCATTAGAATACTCCTTATTTGGTTCAGATGAACCTTTCACAAACATGGTCTTTTGATTGATACAAGAAGGTTTGTTGAAATGAGTATAGCCAATACCATTCTTGTAGAAAGAGACTTTCTGAGAGGATAAGAGTTTATCCAAGTTCTCTTTACCTTTAGTAAACTTGAAAACCGTTTTCATGAGGTTCTCAGTTTTATTTTTTAGTTCTGAAATTTCTACTTGCAGATTTTTAGTTTTGGAGCTAGTAGAAGAGATTTCAGACATAAGCATTAAGTTTTTCTTTTTCAACTCAGAGTTTTCACTACTGAGTTTTTCATTTTTCTGAGAAAGCTCTAGATTTTCAGATTTAAGGGCTTTATTTTTGAAACTTAATTTTCTAGATTCTTCAAATAATTCTTGAAAAGCATCTAGAAGTTCTTCAAAGGAAAAATCAGAAATTTCACTTACAGAGCTTTCGTTTGCCATGAAGCACATGTTTGCAGTTTCTGCTTCATCATCACTTGACTCTTCACTGGTGGATGGTTCTGAATCATCCCATTGAGCATGCAGAGCCTTTTTCTTGAAGAACCTCTTCTTTGGTTCCTCAGTCTTGGATTTTCTTTTGAGAAGGGGACAGTCACGTCTCAAGTGACCTGGCTTATTGCATTGATAGCACATGGGATCTTCTTTAGGATCTTTTCTATCCTTGTGCCTATTTGGAAGCCGGTTCCTTCTCATGAAGCGCTGGAATTTTCTGGTAAGTAGCGCAATTTCGGATTCTTTATCTGAGTCTTCATTCTCAGATAGAGCTGGGAAAGCTAGAGTTTTCTTTACTGGTTGCTCTTCTTCCCTTCTTTCTTTCATGTGGACTTCATAGGCCATGAGATTGCCTATTAAGTCGTCCAAAGTAAGCTTAGATAAATCTTGAGCTTCTTCAATAGCTGTAGTCTTTTTCTCCCAATCAGTTGTGAGAGATCTCAAGATTTTCTTCACCTTTTCTGTCTGGGAATATGTTACACCCAGAGATTTCAGATCGTTGGTGATGTTGGTGAATCTGGTGAACATCTCTGTGATGGGTTCATCTTTGTTCATTTTGAACAACTCATATTTTCTAACAAAAGATGAGATTTTGGCTTCTTTTACTTTGTTGGTTCCTTCATGAATAACCTCCAAAGAATGCCAAATGTCATATGCAGATTCACATATAGATATTCTGTTGAATTCATTCTGATCAATGGCACAATATAAGACATTCATAGCCTTTGCATCTAGGTTTGCCATTTTCTTTTCTTCATCAGACCATAAGTTATAGTCTGCGGATTGTTAAATATGTATATGTAAATGAATATATTTCTGTACTGTATTGTACCACTTGTACAACATACTGTACTGTATTGTACTACTGTACTGTATTGTACAGCATACTGTACTGTATTGTACTATTGTACTGTATTGTACCACTCGTACAACATATAAATATCAATGGAAAGGGGAGAAGACATTATTGCCGCCCAACATTTTTTCCTCTCTTCCCTCTTACCTCTCTCTCTATCTCTTGCTACGATAGTAAGGTGACTCCCACATCTGATTTCTCACATGGTATCAGAGCCAAGGGCGTGGTAATCACGATCATCTGGAAGGCCCCTAAGGACCTTGACGTGCATTTTTGGGCGTTCTCAATGGAAGTGTTTTTTTTCATCTTTTCTCTGTTGTTTCTCCGTTGAATCACTATATTTCGACGTCGTTTCTTCATTTCCTCATATCGTGCATCTTTTCCTTCTTACATATTCTGTTATCCCCAATTTTATCAACCCTAATTTCTGTTTTCCCCAAATTTGGGAACCCTCATTTCTCAAAAGTGCCTCTTTTCTCAAACTTCTTGTGATTTCTTATCCATTTCTTGCAATATAGTTGATAAATCGTACATTCTGCACGATTAACTAAAAAATCGTGATTTCCAAAACTAAAAAATTTCTGTCCGTACGGTTCTGTCCGTACAACCTACGAATTTCTGTCGTGCTGTTTGATTCATCTTTGATCTTCTTCCTTATGGATTCTAAAATCAGCCCCGGATTTCTTTCTCAACTTGTTTCTCACAAATTAACTCATGATAACTACTTACTTTGGAAACGCCAAATTCTGCCGTTTATCCGAAGTCATGGTCTTTCCGGGCATCTGGATGGGGGATCACCCGCCCCACCTATGACTATTACGCAAGAGGTAACTGGTAATGATGGGAAGGTGAGTTGCATTGCTATTCCAAATCCTGCGTATGATGTTTGGTTTCAGAAGGACCAATCTGTGGTTGCCTATTTGACTGCCACGTTATCTGATCGTATATTACAAACTATCTCTGACCATTTTACTGCTGCAGAACTATGGAGACATCTTGCTCACTCTTATTCACAGGTTTCTGAATCACGTGCACTTCAACTGAAATGGCAGTTCCAATCTATGCGAAAGGGAACTAAGACCATTACTGAATTTCTAGGGGATATCAAAATTATCATTGATCAGTTGGCCGCTATTGGATATCCTGTTTCTGACAGAGATGTTGTTCAACGGGTATTGGGAAGCCTTGGGCCCCAATATCGTATGTTTTGCACTGCATTACAGGTTGCCTCTACACTTCCATGCTTTGAGGATTTACAGGCCAAACTCCTACAGTATGAAGTTAGTTTGACTCAAGATCATCTTATTGATGATCCTCATCCTGTCATGTTTACATCTGGGTCTACCTCATTTCGTCCACCTGCTGCTCATATGGGTCGTGGAGGACTCCTTCCTACTCCTACTGCTCCACCTACCACTAGAGGTACCCGTGTCCCTACTTGCTTCCATTGCAACAAGCATGGCCATGTGAAAGCAGATTGTTGGCACAACCCACAGAATCGCAACAAGGCAGGAAGGCCAGGACCAAGAGCTGGACAGATGAATGTTAGACAGTTTCAGGGGCAGCCGCAGGGAAATTTTCGAGCACATCAGGGTACTGATCAGGGACAGAGTGCAGGGTTGCCACATGATGTGCAACAAATTCTGATGACTGCATTTAACAACATGAATTTGCGTCAGAATGATGATGGAGTTTGGTATATTGATTCTGGAGCAGCCGCACATGTTACTTCTGATGCAGGTAAACTTTCCAACATGGTTCCTTATATTGGCACTGGCACTATTGTCACGGGAGATGGTTCCCACCACCCTATTTCTCATACTGGAAATGCATCTCTCTCTTTGTCACAATCTACACTACCATTGAAAAATGTCTTACTCACTCCTGCCATTGAGAAAAACATTTTATCTGTTTCTAAATTGGTTGATGAAACAAATTCATCCATGGAATTTACTCCGTCTTCTGTTTGTCTTAAGGACCTTCGAACCAAGATGATGCTCGCTAAGGGTGAACGACGCGGAAACATGTACGTCTTCGAAGCAGCCCCCGGGACTTTGAAGACGTCATCTACCGTGTCTCCATCTTTTCCTGCTTATTTGAGTCAGTCTTCTTCTGTTATGCAATGTAATAAGCCAGTTTCTTGGCATCGTCGGTTAGGTCATTGTAGTCAAGGGTTCCTTGACAAATTGTCTTCTCAGGGTTTTATTCCCAAAGTCAAATTAGATCATAAGTGTCCTAGTTGTAATGTCTGCAAGAGTCATGTACTTCCCTTTCAAAGTATCAATAAAAGAGCTTCCAAGCCATTTGAAATTATTCACTTTGATGTTTGGGGCCCAGCTCCTGTTTCATCTCTATCTGGCTCTCGTTATTATGTGTTATTTCTTGACTCTTTCACTCGTTACACTTGGATTTACTTTATGAAATCTAAATCTGAAGTGTTCAAACTTTTCAAACAATTCCATGCTCTTGTTCAGAACCTTTTCAATTCAAATATCACTTATTTCCAGTGTGATGGTGGTGGAGAATACATATCTCATGATTTTAGTGAATATTTAAAGGACCATGGCATCACACGTAACTCCTCTTGTCCTTACACTCCACAACAGAATGAAGTAGCAGAACGTAAGCATCGGCATATTGTTGAAACCGCGTTAAGTATGATGCACAATATTGATATTTCTTTCTCTCTTTGGACTGAGGCCTTTCACACTGCAGTGCATATCATTAACAGGTTGCCTATGGAATTATTAGGAGATCAGTCTCCTTATTATTTGCTTCACGGTTCTCACCCTTCTTATGATGATTTGCATGCTTTCGGATGCATTTGTTATGTCCATGTGGATTATTCTTTACGTAACAAGTTTCAGGACAGAGCAGTTCAGTGCAGATTTCTGGGATATGCCGATGGGTATAAAGGATATAGATGTTATGATCCTATTTTGGGTAAGATTAAGGTGTCTAGAAATGTTGTTTTTGATGATGACCATTTCAGCACTTGTGATACTTCTCAGGTATATGAGCAAACTACTTATGATCCATGGCTTTGTGATACTTTGCTATATGACTCTATCAGAGATCCCGTTGTTGATGAACCAATTCAGTTTGAAGCAGACAACTCCATCATCCAGGATGCACCTTCACGGTTTTCAGGTTTGGTTTATGCCCGTCGAGGAGCCCCTTCAACTCCATCTCACGAGGCTCCCCCTCTTCGACGATCCACACGTGAAAGGCATCCTATCCATCGTTGGGTTAGTTACAACAATTTTTCTCTTGACTTTCAGTTGTTTCTAACCAATGTGGCCAAAGAGAAAGAGCCGTCTACTTTCCATCAGGCAGCCCATTCTCGAGCTTGGGTTGAAGCTATGAACGAAGAAATGGCAGCACTTCATGAATGTCATACATGGGATATTGTTCCTCGACCTGTTGATAGAAATGTTGTTGGTTCCAAATGGGTTTACAAGATCAAGCGTAAACCAGATGGTAGCATTGAAAGATATAAAGCTCGCCTTGTTGCACGCGGATTCACACAACAATATGGGCAAGATTATGAGGAAACTTTTAGCCCTGTTGTCAAAATTGGCACCATTCGTGTGATCCTCACTTTGACACTTCAGCATAGTTGGTCTCTTAGCCAGTTGGATGTCAAGAATGCGTTCCTACATGGGGACTTGAAGGAAGAGGTGTATATGGAGCAACCTCCTGGATATAGTGAACATGATGCGGCTACATGAGTTTGTAAATTGAGAAGGTCTCTTTATGGTTTAAAACAAGCATCTCGGTCTTGGTTTGAGAGTTTCTCCATGGAAATTCAGCAGCATGGCTTTTCTAAGAGTATACTTGATCATTCCTTATTTATGTATAAGAATGATCATGTTACTACTTGGGTTCTTATATATGTTGATGACATCATTATCACTGGGAGTGATGATGCACATATTGCCTTGGTCAAGTCTTTACTCATGGCCAAATTCAAGATGAAGGACTTAGGCCCATTGCGATACTTCTTGGGAGTTGAAGTCGATAGACAAGATGATCGACTCACTCTAAGTCAACACAAGTATACTCTTGACATTCTTCACACCACTGGTATGATTAATTGTAAACCTCTCAGCACCCCATCTGTCTTAAATCATAAGTTTAGTGCAAAAGAAGGCCAATTATATCATGATTCCACTTTATATCGCCGCATTGTTGATATGTTGCAATATCTTACATTTACAAGACCTGACATTGCTTATGCTGTAAATCAAGCATCTCAGTATATGCATGCTCCCACTGATTGTCATATGGAATGTATTAAGCGTATTCTCAGATATCTGAAAGGGACTATTGGAGATGGATTGCTCTATCACAAAGATGAAAGCTTCACTACAGGACACCATTTACTTACATATTGTGATGCAGATTGGGGTGGGGACCCTGATGAGCGTAGGTCGGTTTCAGGATATTGTGTTTTTATTGGCCCAAATATTGTCACTTGGAGTAGTAAGAAACAAAAGGCCATTGCTAAATCCAGCACTGAGGCAGAGTACAGGGCAATGGCAGCAGGGACAGCTGATGTCACTTGGGTACGACATCTTCTTCAAGAGTTGAATGAACCTATCTCTTCCTCTCTGCTTTTATGTGATAATCAAAGTGCCATTAATATTTCTTTTAACCCTATTCATCATTGTCGCACGAAGCACATTGAGATTGATCAGCATTTTGTTAGACAAAAGATTGAAACAGAAGAAATTGAGGCTTCGTATGTCAGATCAGAAGACCAAGTAGCAGACATCTTCACCAAAGGATTGGTTAGTCATCAATTTTGGTTACTTAAGGGCAAGTTGAGCATGATTGAAGATCATCCTCAACTTGAGGGAGGCTGTTAAATATGTATATGTAAATGAATATATTTCTGTACTGTATTGTACCACTTGTACAGCATACTGTACTGTATTGTACTACTGTACTGTATTGTACTGTATTGTACAGCATACTGTACTGTATTGTACAACATACTGTACTGTATTGTACTATTGTACTGTATTGTACCACTCGTACAACATATAAATATCAATGGAAAGGGGAGAAGACATTATTGCCGCCCAACATTTTTTCCTCTCTTCCCTCTTACCTCTCTCTCTATCTCTTGCTACGATAGTAAGGTGACTCCCACATCTGATTTCTCACACGGATGGAGATGTGTATGGATGCTCAACAATTTTCCATACAACAAAGTCTATGGATTTGAGAAAGATAGCCATTCTGCACTTCCAATATCCATAGTTGGAGCCATTGAAGAAAGGAGGACGAGATGCGTGTTGACCTTCAATATCACGAGCATAAGAGGTAGATGCCATCTGTGCTGCAAGACTAGTTATGTCGAAACCAGCAAACCTGCTCTGATACCAAATGAAATTCCACTAGAGGGGGGGTGAATAGTGAAAACATCGATAAAATAAAATAATCAGGCAATAAGGCACAACACATAAAACACAAAATTTATACTGGTTCGGTCAGTACCCAGACCTACATCCAGTCCCCAAGCAAACCACTTGAGCTTTCCACTATAACATCCGAGTCACCGGATAAATAGTACAACACCCTCTTCCTCAGAGGTCTTCTTCTCTCAACAGAGAAGGACAACACCCTCTTTCACAGAGGTCTTCTTCTCTCAACAGAGAAGGGCAACACCCTCTTTCACAGAGGTCTACTTCTTTCAACAAAGAAGGAAAACAGTGAATAACAGAGTTACAATACTTCCTATAGAACCTTCAGAATGATATGAATGCACGAATGAAGGATTCTCAGAATGTTCTGTTTGTCACTCAGAGGATGCTCTTTGTCAAAGAGCTGGACTTGACTTTTTCTCTTTTTCTTTCTTTTCTTTTTCTCTTTCTTTTTCAAGGCTCTTTTTTCAAATATCGAATATGAATTTTTCTCGTTGTAAGCTCACACGTCTATTCCATTCCGTTGTTGAATAGTTTATTTGAGTGTGTTTATATAGCTTATGAAAAAGTAGTCGTTACATTTTGAAATCGTAGCCTTTTTGAAATGTGAAATGTTATGTCATTTCAAAAAATATCTTTTAGAGAAATTCGAGAATGCCTTTTTCCATAAAGGTAAAATATAGGGTACACTAGTCGTTGTAATATTTTAGGTAATACATATTTTATGTAAAAAGTCTATTTCTTACAATAGTACATTGAACGTTGGGTTGTAGTTTTGTCTTTATTCTAATTAATGATTTGAGGTACATAAGTACTTCTTTACTTTAAATGAGTGTAAGTACAATGAGTGCTTTGAGATATTTATTTGTACATAGTCATGTCAAGTGTTTTCTTTATGTTGTGTTTTTCAAAGTCTTCAGAGAGAATGAGGACTAAAAGAAGGTCGACATTCTTTGAGAAGGATATTAACAAGGATTTGTTACAGGAGGTATTTAATGCTTTGTACAAAAGAGAATGATGACTTCAAGTAGGTCGACATTCTATGGTTTTGTAAAAAGGTAACTAGAGTCCTTTCAAAAACATATTATATTTGTTTTTCTTTTGTGTAGCCGATTTTATGTTTTTGTAAAAAACATTTCTTTAAAGAAGGTAACTAGAGTCTTTTCAAAAACATATTATATTTGTTTTTCTATGTAGTCGAAAAAATATTTCTTTAAAGAAGGTAACTAGAGTCTTTTCAAAAACATATTATATTTGTTTTTTCCTATGTAGCCGATTTTATGTTTTTGTCTTTTTCCTACATTTCTTTTTCATGTTGTCTTGTATATAGTGTAAGGTACAATTATTACATGACAAAAATATCTTTTTCATAAAGGGTTGTAAGAAGGTACAATTATTGGTTTTCAAAAAAGAGCTTTTTGAAACTATCGTATACTTTTTATGATATAGTTTTTATGAATGAGTATGTAATATGCAATATGCAAGTTCCTGAAGGTTCTGTTACATATGACTCTAAAGAAGAAAAGTCTTCATTTTGAGGTAGCCGATCTCTTCATTTGAACTTTAGGAATGCATGGCTCATCAAGCTTTTTCTTCAAGGAGTATGATTGCACCATAGTTGTACTTGAATCATGAAGTCTCCATCCTTATTGGGTGAGATATCCTTGCATCAAATACTCGTTAGATTTATGACAAAACATATTCAGTCATAATATAACATTTTTCAAGAGGACATATTATCATATCATATAAAATCAAATACGACAGTGTATCATATTATGTGACATCAAAACAGAGTTTCTCAACATGATTCACAGAATATCAATCTTTTGCAAGTATTTTCCTCATTGAACCTCATCCTTCCTGTTTAACCTTTGATCCAAATCTGTTAGTTGTCTTTACGTCTACTTTTTACAAGGTCAAGTTTTTTTTTTGTCTTCTGAAATTTAGGTTCGTTAAGATTGCAAATGCTGGAGGACATCAAAGCATTGCGCATATAGGGTTTTGCTTAGGCCCTACCCAATTGAGAGCGGAGGCACTAAGTGTTGACTTGGAATCAACTTGAATCATCATTATGAACAGAGCTCGTAACATGTTGGTGTCAGAAATCACGCACCGGTGTTTCCGGTTCAAATTGCAGAAAGGGAGAGAAGAAAAGGAAACAACAATGAGTAGCACGATTCTCAATAAGAGATCGTGCCCTATATTCCTTGTTATATACTTAATACATATTGGATCGGGTCTGTGATTCTTCAGTCCAGACCCAATATTATCTATCATGTAAGAGTACAAAGATACAGGCCCAGAGTAAGACCCGTATGTAGGACCCTTATGTATATATACAGTCTCAATAGTCTCCCTCAAGTTGTGCATGGTTTTGTACTATGGACTATGTCACAAGGACTCGGCAAACCGGGTTTCGCACCCGCGTCGACGCGACATGGGTGCGCGTGTGGGTGTGGCACCCAGTGCGGTCAACCTGACCCTGGGTGCGTTGACTGCACCCAAGGTCATTCGTGTCTAATTTTTATATTAATTTTTTTTTCTGCCCGATAAAATATGTTGCAGAGGGGAGGATTAGGGCATTTTTTTTTGCCATAATGCTCCCTTCCTCTCCTCCCGACCTCTCCTTCTGAAGTCGACGCCGATCGACCTCCGCCAGACCGCTCTGTCGTCGCCGACCGCTCCGTCGTCGCCGACCACTCCTCAGGTACACTCTCTCCTCTCCGACTCCTTCTGCTCTCCTCCTCTCCTCTTCGACCCCTCCCCTGCACAAAGAGGGTGCAGGCGGCCCCTCCCCTGCCAACAAAGAGTGCAGGGAGGGGGCTCGGCCCCACCCCTGCACAAAGAGGGAGTGCAAGGAGTGGGCTTGACCCCTCCCATGCACAACACAGAGAGCGCAGGGAGGGGCTCAACCCCTCCCCTGCCAATAGGGAGCGCTGGGAGGGGGCTCGAGCCCTCCCCTGCATAAATTATATATATAAATATATATAATTAATTAATTAAATAAATAATATATATAAATAAATAAATAAATAAATTTTTTTGCCGCACCCCCGCACCGAAGTTTTTTGAAAGTGCCGCACCCGCACCCATGTGACATAGACCATGGACAACTTGTTCTTCAAAAACCAAAAGTGAATGTTGGTAAGGCCCTTAATAAACAAATCTGCCACTTGATCAGTCGTGGGAACATAGGTTGGTTCAACTTCTCTATCTTTGATCTTTTGCCGAATTAAGTGTTGATCAATCTCTATATGCTTGGTACGACTGTGATGAATGGGGTTGAAGGCAATTTGTATGGCACTCTGATTATCACAGAAGAGATTGGTGGGCATAATAGATTCTCTGATCTCAGTCAAAAGATGTCTCAGCCATGTAGCCTCTGTTGTAGCAGCTGCTATAGATCGGTACTCAGCTTCTGTACTGGATCGTGCAATTGCACGTTTCTTGCTACTCCATGCTATCAAGTTTCCGTAAAGAAAAACACAATATCCAGAAACTGATCGTCTGTCATCTGGATCTCCAGCCCAATCTGCATCTATGTATACATCCAATCGATGTCGCTCCCCTTTGGACTTGAACCGATGATAAACTAGACTGTCTCCAAATGTTCCTTTTAAATATCGAAGGATTCTCTTAACATCATTCATATGCTCTGTTCGTGGGTTGTGCATGAATTGTGACACTTGATTCATTGCATACACAATGTCTGGTTTGGTGAAGGTGAGGTATTGAAGCATACCCACGAGACTACAATATTGCCTGGAGTCTTTGTATTATTCTCCATCCTGAGCACTGAGCTTATGATTTAATACACTAGGAGTTGATAGTGGTTTACAATCTATCATGCCTGCCTTATCCAATAAATCTAAGGTATATTTGTGTCAAGTTAATGAAAGAGTTCCATTCTGTCTATCCACTTCAACTCCAAAGAGATAACGCAAAACTCTCAAATCTTTCATCTTAAACTGTCAACTCAGTAAGGCCTTGGTAGCTTCTATGTGTTCATCGGAGTTCCTAGTAATAATAATATCATCCACATATATAAGAATCAAGGTACGTACCTGATAATTGCAGAAAATAAACAATGAATGATCGAGATGAGAACGAATGAAACCATATCACTGAACTTCAAGGGAAAAACTGTCAAACCATGAACGAGAAGCCTGCTTTAACCTATAGATGAATCTTCATAGTGAAAAGACATGTTTGGATCACGGGTCGGGGTCCAGACCCGTGATCATGCATCCTTTCATTAATGGCACATATGTAATTTTTCCTCATTGTAAAAAGGTATTTTAGTACCCTAAATTTGTATTAGTAATAGCATATAATGACAGGATTAGAAGCAGCCGATTCCTGTATTGGGAATCAGGGTTTTCTCTGCAACTCCTCTCTTCCTCTGCTCCTTATCATTCACGCATGGTAAAACTTTGGATTTATAAAATCTAACATGGTATCAGAGCCACACTAGAGCTGGATCTGGGATTGCTTCCAAAGGTATGTCTAGAAAGATTGTTCATTCTTCCAAGTCAGAAAATCGATTTCCAATGTTTTTTTCTATTTCTCAATCTTGATCAGACCTGATCAAAATCAGATTTGATCACGTTTTTCATTAACCTATTCTGTCTCCCTCTTAATTGCCAAAACCTTTTCTGCATTACCTTATTGATCAGATCTTATTCTGATAAGATCTGATCACATTTTTCTGAATACCATCAGGTTCTAAGTCATTTCTGTCTCTCGCTTCTTAAACCTAATTTTTTTCTGCATCGTCTTCTTGATCAGAATCCGATCTGATCACGTTTCTCTGTTATAAATAGACTCTATGTCAATTCTGTCTCGGCTCCTAAACCCTAATTTTTCTTCTACATCATCTTCTTGATAAGATCTGATTAGAATCAGACCTGATCACGTTTCTCTGTTATTATAGATTCTATGCTGCCCTCTTAATTCTTAACCTTGTTCTAAATTCTCTTGTTGATCAGAATTGGTTCTGATCACGTAATCGGTTTCCTATCAGCCATCACATAGCCTGATATTGTCTTTTCTGCAAAAAAAAAAGGGGGAGAGGAGGGAAATAGCGAGTTTCCCATTTTTCTTTTGTCACTTGTATAACTATCCTGCCAGCAAGCAAAAAAAAGAGGATGCAGGAATTTCTTTGAGGTTGAAAGTTGCCTTTCGGTATCCTCATTCTTTTAGTTATTATCGGGCTGTGTGCTGGACATATTATTCTTATTGTGAAACATGGATTCATTTCCTTCTCATTCTGGTCTTTCATCAAGCTTTCTTAGTCAACTCGTATAAGAAAAATTAAACAATTCCGATTTCCTGACTTGAAAGAGGCAGATCATTCCTTTTATTAGGAGTTACGATCTTTCTGAACATCTGGATGGATCTGTTCCAGTCCTTCCAGAGTTTATATCACGTGAAGAAACAACGGACAATAAAGGAGCATCTACCACAATATATGTTAGAAATTCAGAATTCGTAACTTGGATGAAAAGAGACCAGACGCTGGTGGCTTATATTACTTTCACGTTGTCACAAGAGTTGCTTGTGGCAATTCCAGATGACTGTACAACCATGCAACTTTGGGACAGATTAGTTCAGACATATTCACAAGTTTCTCAGGCCAGGGTTATGTTTCTTAAAAGAGAATTTCAGATGTTAAGAAAAGAGTCCATGACTATCATAGAGTACTTGAACAAATTAAAGATCATCACAGATCAACTAGCAGTTGTTGGGTGTGCAGTGAGTGATAAAGATATGGTACAACAAACTCTGAGTGGATTGAGGTCTGAATATGATATGATTGTTACTTATTGTGTTTACCTGATCTGGCCAAATTTGAAGACCTGCGTGCAAAATTACTTCAATATGAGATGAACTTAAAAGGGTTCTCTGAAGAACCATATATTGCATACAGACACACAAGATGTTCTTGCCACAAGGGTAGCTTATGGACGAAGACGAGAAAGTTATGATGTTAAGGGAAGAGGAGGACAAGGAAGAAGTGGACAAGGAAACCGTGGAATATTACCTACACCCAACATAGCTCTCAACTCACAACGACAGAGGCGAATTCCTACTCGTTTTTTGTGTAATAAAAAGGGGCACATTAAGGCTAACTGTTGGTTTAATCCCCTGAATAAAGGAAAATCAACACAGACTGAAGCCAAAAGAGGAACTGATAGCTCAAAAGTCAGTGGAGAAGTAAAAGAGTTGCTATTGTCAGCCTTAACAGGATTAAATCTGAAACAGAATGAGCAGGGTACTTGGTATGTGGACTCTAGAGCAACGACTCATGTTACTGGTGATGCTGGTAAGCTCTTAAACCTTGTTCCTTATATTGGTAGAAATAATATAGTCACTGGGGATGAATCCCACCACTCTATCTCTCATATTAGAAATTCCGTTATACCTATGTCAAAGTCCTCTCTCAGTCTTTCAAAGGTTCTTTATGCTCCTAACATTAAGAAAAACATTGTCTCTGTTTCTAAGCTTGTCGATGATATCAATACTTGAATTTACTCCCTCTTCTGTTCTTGTCAAGGATCTCTGCACGAGGGAGACGTTCGCTAAAGGAAAACGATAAGGCAATATGTATGTTTTCCAAGAAAATCCTGCTACTCGTGTTCGCCCTGTTGATTCCAACTTGAAGCTCTCCTTATCGTCACCTTCAGTGATTCCTTTATGTGTTTTTAGTGTGTCTGAGTCCAATAAGCCAAATCTTTGGCATGGTTGTTTAGGTCACTGCAGTAGTAGTTTCATTTAGAAGCTTGTCTCAAATAACCTCATTCTCAACTCTAGTTTAGGAATGAATGTCAATGACAATAAATGTTCTAGTTGTCTCTTGTGCAAGAGTCATGTTTTACCTTTTCATTCTATCAATAAAAGAGCTTCAAGACCTTTTGAGATTATATGTTCTGACGTTTGGGGGCCAGCCCCAGTTGCCTCTATATCTGAAACTAGATATTACCTTATATTTGTTGACAATTGTTCTCGTTATACTTGGATTTTCTTTATGAAACACAAGTTTGAGACCTTCAAGTTCTAAAATTTTCACTCCTTTGTCAAGAATCAATTTTTTGAAAATATTCTTTGCTTCCAATGTGATGGAGGAGGTGAATTCTCTTCAAGTGACTATTAATTTTCTTCAAAGTAATGGAATAAGGAGAAGGGTATCTTGCCCTCATACACCTCAACATAATAGAATTGCCGAAAGGAAGCATCACCATATTGTTGAGAGTGCAATGAGTATGATGCATGATAGTAATCTTCCGATTACTCTATGGACGAAAACATTTCATTCAGCAGTCCATGTGATAAATCGATTGCCCATGGATATTTTGGAAAACAAGTTTCCTTACTTTTCTCTATTTGAAGTTCATCCCAACTATCATGATTTGCACATGTTTGGTTGTGTAATGTTCATATTGACAGTTCAATGAGACATAAGTTTCAGGACAAGGCTTTGAAGTGCAGGTTTGTGGGTTATGGAGATAAGTATAAAGGATATAGGTGCTATGATCCTATAAGCAAGCACATCAAAATATCAAGAAATGTTATCTTCGACGAATTGAACTTTGATCATCATCACATCAATTCTTCTTAATCAAATTCCAAAGTCGAAGTCTATTATCCTTGGTTGAACTCTGAACTTTTTTCCAGTACTAACGATATCTGTTGTTCTTCAGATTGTGATCAGAAGGATAAAGAAACTATGCCTGCTGATAGGTTGATTGCACAAGAGAGCACAAAGCCATCTTTGAATACAGAAAGGTATAAAGGTTTTGTTTATAACCAACGAGGAAGAGAGGCGCCTATTATTTTTAATCAGGAAATGGATACACCCTCTGCATCTACTTCTACTTTAGATGTTAGAAGATCCACCCACTCTCGTCACCCGATCGAAAGATGAGAATTTTCCACTAGACTTTCAACTGTTTCTAACTGCTTTGGGCAAGGAAGATGAGCCCACAACATTTTCTCAAGCAACAAATTCCAAAAGATGGATTGAAGCAATGAATGAAGAGATGGAGGCTCTACATGAGTGTGGTACCTGGGATGTTGTTCCCAGACCACCTGACAAAAATGTAGTTGGGTCAAAATGGGTGTACAAAATAAAGTACAAACCGGATGACACTATAGAAAGTTACAAGGCGAGACTTGTCGCCAAAGGATTTACACAGGAGCAGGGACAAGATTATGATGAGACCTTTAGTCCAGTTATGAAAATGGGAACAATCAGAGTCATATTATCTTTAGCTATTGAACATCAGTGGACAATCAGTCAGCTTGATGTCAAAAATGCTTTTCTACATGAAAATTTGAAAGAGGAAGTATACATGGAACAATCCATTGGATATGCAGAAGGTAATCCTACAAAATACGTTTGCAAATTAAAAAGGGCAATATATGGGTTGAAGCAGGCTTCTCGTTCTTGGTTTGATAGTTTCTCTCCGGAAATACAAAAATATGGTTTTAGGCGCTCTCATTGACCATTCTTTGTTTATATTCAAGAACCAAGGCACAATTACTCTCCTATTGATATACGTAGACGATATTATCATCACAGGGAACTTTAAAGTTCATATTGAGGAGGTTAAGCATCTCTTGAATCAGAGATTCAAAATGAAGGATCTTGGTAAACTGCGATACTTCCTTGGGGTTGAAGTTGACAGTACTTCTGAAGGAATGACTCTCACCCAACATAAGTACACTATTGATGTTCTCAACAAGGCAGGTATGAAGGATTGCAAACCTTTGAGAACTCTTAGTGTCCATCATAAAAAACTCAGTTCTCAAGATGGAGATTTGTATGGGGATCCTACAAGATACCGCAGCATAATCGACATGTTGCAATATCTCACTTTGACTAGACCTAATATCGTTTACTCAGTAAATCAAGTATCTCAGTTTATGCATGAGCCACGTGAATGGCATATGGTGGCGGTTAGCAGATACTTCGGTACTTGAAAGGAACTGTTGGGGATGGTCTTTTGTATAGAAAAAGGACGAATGGGCAAAATGCACATGAAATTATTGTCTATATCGATGCATACTGGGTGGGAGATTCAGACGAACGCAGATCCCTATCAGGCCATTGTGTGTTTGTTGGGATGAATTTGGTATCCTGGAGCAGTAAGAAACAAAAGGTTGTTGCTGGATCTAGTACAAAAGCTGAATATAGGTCAATGACAGCTGCTACTACTGAAGCTACATGGATTAGGCACTTACTGACAGAAGTGGGAGCATCAATCTCTCGATCCCTTCTTTTATGTGATAATCAAAGTGCCATAAATATATCCTTCAATCCCATTTATCACAGTCGTGCCAAAAACAACGAAATAGATCAACATTTTGTGAGACAAAAGGTAAAAGAAAAGGAGATTAAACCTAAATTTGTACGAACCACCGATCAAGTGACTGATATATTCACAAATGGTTTGACTAAAGACAGGTTTTGGATGTTAAAAGGCAAGTTATTCATGGTTCAAAACTATGCACAACGTGAGGGAGGGTGAAAAGACGTGTTTGGATCACGGGTCGGGGTCCAGACCCGTGATCATGCATCCTTTCATTAATAGCACATATGTAATTTCTCCTTATTGTAAAAGGGTATTTTAGTACCCTAAATTTGTATTAGTAACAACATATAATGACAAGATTAGAAGCAACCGATTCCTGTATTGGGAATTAGGGTTTTCTCTGCAGCTCTTTCTCTCTTCCTCTGCCCCTCATCATTCACGCATGGTAAAACTTTGGATTTATAAAATCTAACACGTAGTTTGCAAACATGTGTGCTGGGGCTATATTTTGCATAACCTATGGGCTGCTACATATACACCTCTTCTTTCATACTACCATGCAAAAAAATATTTTTGACATCAAGCTGACTGAGAGTCCATCCATACTGAACTGACAAAGACAAAATTAATCGAATAGTTTCCATATTGACCACAAGACTAAAGGTTTCATCATAATCTTGCCCATATTCTTGAGTGAAACCTTTTGCCACCAACCTCGCCTTGTAGCGTTCAATAGATCCATTAGGTTTATACTTTTTTTTATAGACCCATTTAGACCCTACAACATTTTTGTATGATGGTCTAGGAAAGTTCTATACTCATGTAAGGCTTTCATTTCCCCATTTATGGCTTCAATTCATTTGAGTGGTACAGATGCTTGTGAAAAACTAATAGGTTCATCATGCTTTTCAATCTGGGAGATGGACAGCTAGAAGTCTGTAGAGAAGTTGTTATAACTAACCCATCTTTCAATAGGATGATGAATCCTCTCAGGCCTTTTGGGCTGCACATCAGTTCGCTGAGCATTGTCTTTATTTTACCGTATATAGACAACCCCTTGGAACTTTGTAATATCTGAAACGGTAGGCATAGTATCATGCGTATTTGGCAACTCTTCCCTTTGTGGGTGCACATCGGGTTTATTTCGTTCAGTCGATAGTGTGTGACATGAGGAAGCATCGTGCGTAGCCATTTGATCGAACACCTCAGCAGCGAGCCACAATTGATATCCTACATCATTCACACTGTGTTCTTCTACCCTTCCTGAGTTCTCAATATGAGTTTCATCAACCACAACATTTCGTGAAACTCTGATGCGATTAGTAGTGGAGTCGTAGCAGCGATAACCTCTGTATTGATCAGCATATCCAACGAACTTACACTTTCATGCCTTGTTTTGGAATTTGTCACATTGAGAACTGTCAATATGAAGATAGCATATATATCCAAACACCCCAATTCATTATAATCAGGGTGAGTCCTTAAAAGTTTAAAATAAGGAGATTGATTTGCAAGCAATTTCATTGGTAGTTGATTTATGACGTACATGGAAGAATGAAAAGCTTTCGTTCACAAGCTTAAAGAAACATGAGTGTCGTGTATCATGCTCAATGCACTTTCTACAATGTGCTAGTGTTTTCTTTCTGCCACACCATTTTGTTGCGGCCTAAGTCATAGGGACTCGGCAAAGCAGGTGCCGCACCTGCGTCGATGCGACACGGGTGCGCGTGCAGCACCGGGTGTTGTCAACACGACCCTGGGTGCAGTCAACGCACCTAGGGTCATTTTCGTCCATGTTTCAGACGTTAAAAAAAACCCCGATGAAAAGGAGGATTAGGGCAAAAATTTTTTTTGCCCTAATCTCTCCTCTCCTCTCCCGCGCAGCTCAACTCGAGCTCTCTCTTCTCGACACCCCGACGCCACCTCTTAGGCTCCTCCTCTCCCTCGTCGCAGGTACGTACCCTCTGGCTCCCTCTCACTCTCTTCTTGTGTCGGCAGGGGAGGGACCGAGCCCCCCCCGCGCCCTCTCGCTCTCTTGTTGGGTCGGCAGGGGAGGGGCCGAGCCCCGCCTCTTGCTCTCTTGTTGGGTCGGCAGGGGAGGGGCCGAGCCCCCCCCTTCCCTTCTCGCTCTCTTGTTGGGTCGACAAGGGAGGGGTTGAGCCCCCCCTGCTCCCTCTGTTTTCGGTAGGGGAGGGGTCGAGCCCCCACCTCTCTCTCTCTTGTTGGGTCGGCAGGGGAGGGGCTGAGCCCCCCACCCTGCTCCCTTTGATTTCAAGGGAGGGGTCGAGCCCCCCCTCTCGCTCTATTGTTGGGTCGACAGGGGAGGGGCTGAGCCCCCCTGCTCCCTCTGTTTTCGGTAGGGGAGGGGCTTGAGCCTCCATCCCTGCTCCTTCTTATTTCAGGGAAGGGGCTGAGTCCCTCCTTGTTTTTGGCAGGGGAGGGGCACATCCCCCCTCCTTGCTCCTGATTTTATATATATTTTTATATCAAGATAATGTCTATACTATGTCACAGGGATTCGGCTAGCAGGGTGCCGGATCCGCGTCAAGGCGACTCGACGCGGGTGCGACACTGGGTGCGGTCAACCCAACCCTAGGTGCCTTGACCGCACCCAGGGCCATTTTTGTCCATTTTTTTTGGATTTTTTTTTGCCCTATGAAATGGGCTGCGGAGTTAAAAAAAAAATCTTTGGTCCTGTTGCCCCCCTATAACCCCCCGCCAGGGGCGGCCCTCCCTGGACCCCCGCCCGCTGACCGCGCAGCTGGACCCGCGCCGGGGGGAGCCCCCGGGCCCCCTTCCTGTAAGGGCAAAAACAATGAATCAGTCTAGAAAGTTAATAAGTGTGTTGACTTCCATAGCCATCTGGAGGTGTTAACACATGACCATAAAATACACCCTTGAAGTTTAAAAATGACTTGGCGGTTCCATGCATTAATGGACACCAGTAGCTATTTTTGCAATTTTGTGTAAAAATAAGTTACACACTTATTAGCTGTGCATTCAAAATGCATAATTATTAATATGTTTTCCTAATAAAAATTACTAAAATGTCCATAATTGTGACAATTAATACACCTAATCACCATATCAATTTTTAAATTTGTTAAGGGCATAAAATTGTGGTGAACGTGCTAACATGCATAAATGTCATGGACGTTAACAACTACCATACATTCATACATATACACTATACATGATATATATATATATATATATATATATATATATATATATATATATATATATATATATATATATATATATATATATATATATATATATATATTACATTTTTGCCCCTGCTGCACCCCTGCACCCGGGTTTTTTGGAAGTGTCGAATCCCCGCACCCGCAACCATGTGACATAGTGTCTATATAATTGATTTGAAATTTTGAATGTAATTTTTTTTGTGTTTTCAGGATAAAAACGACGGATAAAGGAAAAGGACTTGCGTAATCCTCATCCCAACATGTGAGTTTTGCTGCTAGTTTTGGTGATAGTTGTAGTGGGATTGATGATGTGAGGCCATTATGGGTACATGTAGATAAACTTGCAAAAACTAGAGAAGGAGGTGGTAGAAACAAGAGATTTCGATGCAAGCTTTGCGAAAAAGATTTTCTTGGGTCTTACACAAGAGTGAAGACTCATTTGTTGAAGATACCAGGACATGACATTTCAGGATGCAAAAAAGTTGATAAGGCAATGCGAAGACAATACAAGAAGAATATGAAAAGAGAAAGACAATGGCCGATTCTTGTGCAGTTAGCTTGCCATTTGCAAGCCACTAAGAAGATGCTGAAAAAAAAAGAAAAGTCAATGTAGGAGGTAGAGGAAAGATATAAGCAACATTCAATACATATGGAAGAGAAGAATTGGATAGAAAAGTTGAGAGGTATTTTTATTCTAGTTCACTCTCATTTAATGCGGCTAGAAATCCTTATTGGAAGGATTTAGTAACATCCTTGACAAATTGTAATTCGAGCGACTATATGCCTTCCAAGTTAAAAAAAAATATGAACCACACTTCTTGCAGAAGAGAGGGCAAATGTGGAGAGGTTGCTGGAGATTAAAAAATATTCATGGGAGCAAAATTGAGTTTCTATTGTGTCTGATGGATGAACAACTATTCAAATGCGTCCACTGGTCAATTTTATTGTTTGTTCGCTTAGTGATCCAATATTCTTGAAAGCAGTTGATGCATCTGGGAAATATAAAAATGCAGAGTATTTGAAGGGATTATTTATAGAAGTCATAAAAGAAGTGGGTTGTCTGTAATGATACAAATCATTACAGACAATGCTCCAGTTTGTAAAGTGTAACGACCCCAATCCAGACCCTTTAAAAATGCGGAATATATTTTTTTTTCTAAGAGTTGCGGAAAACTTCCCAGAGATCTTGGGTCCATCACAGTTCCACTTTTCATTGGATAGCCCAATCACCACAAACGAAGTTGCAATCATCATCCATATCAACCAACTAAAACTCTTTTATTAATGAGTAAGAAAATTTCAAAGACAAGATTTTCTTTAACTGAAAGTAAAGTAACAATTGCAGAAATCAAAAGAACTAAAAGAAGCAACAATAGAGCCACTCTGTCCTCTGCTGAAGCCGTCAAGCTCAAGTATGACTCTTATTCATCCCCAGATGCATGTCCAACTTCACTGTTCACCATTTCCTGTGAAAAACCAACAAAGTAGGGTGTCAGAACCGAAATTCTGAGCATAGCTACTTCTAAAGAAACCAGGTGAGAGAAAGAACATGGATAAGATTTCATGCAGTGATTTGAGTGAGTGCAGATATAAAGTTTGCAACATTCAAATATCTATAACTACCAACAATTGCATATACTCACCAGTCAATAACAGTAAAGCAGTGTCATATATCAAGAACTAAATAATCAAATCTTGCAGCATGATTTCACAAAGTAAATCATATGCTACTACCAAATCATGTCATGATATCAAGAATGATTCAAACATGCATGATCTAATGCATAACAGAAAAATGCATGATGATGTGCAATGCATGATTTCTTCTGTTATCTTTCATTTATTTTTCATCTTTCCATATGCATGCACTATTAAATGCACACATCCTTAAGTTCCTCTTTTTAATTACCGTGGCCCGCGGATACACCAAACGGGTACAAACCCCGAGGTCAAGTAGGTTCCCACGGTAGCTTAACACACAATTTGTATTTTATTATTGGGTTCCAACTTAGCCCTCGACCGATATCAGAAAACATCACCATCCATCGCAACATTAGACTTTCACATCTAATGTCGGGGACACAAGGGACACCCCAAGCCCACAAGTGCCACTTTCTTGGTACCATAAACTCACAGCTGTGACTAACACACCACTCCCGGGTAAAGTGGCGGGCTCTCCCTAAAACCATGGCCAGGAGAAGAACCTCAATATCGGGTTCAGGGGCAACAACGCACACGGAGTTTTTGTATCCTCACAGTCTCCCCAAGACCGGATATCTAAGATTCTCATACTCCAGATGAGATATCACAGAATGTATATTACACTGTTCTTATTCATTATATTTATTATTAAGTCTATTTCTTTAAGTTTGCAACACATATGCAAAAGTAAAGTGAAAACCCCACATCCTCCCGTGTAGGGACCCATTCGGGACTCCAGCCCGTATAAACCACTAGAACAGTGTAGTAAAGTGCCAAACCATCTTATGTGGTTCAAGTGATGCAATTAAAACATATGTGAAAGCAAACCAAACCCACGGCTCTCCAGGCCGATGATGGTCCAATTAGGCCATCGATGCATCTCATAACAAAACCCAAAATAGTGTTTCATTTATAACACTAAGCCAAAATGCCAAAAGCATATATATTCATGCAAATATAAACCCAAACATATGCATATCATAATTCATTCATATGCATTTTCAATATGTGTGTGTTACCTACATCACATATGGGTATTAACCAATCCATGGTTTCTTTAAGTGTGTGAGTGTACATGTACCATTTCACATATAAATCAAGCATACATGTTCAAGAAGAATTACTAATAACTGGATCATGCTCACACTCCTGATTACCATAATCATAACAGTCAAGTGAAAGCATAAACCTCCACGACAAGTGTTTCCAAATGCACATCCATATATGCCAATATAACCATGGTCATGAAACAACAACACTCACAAGCATGGTTTCAAGGATTCATGCGCAAGGATTCACATATTTATACCAAATGTATGTTGACATTCCTTGATGAATTTTATTATATCATGTGAACACCCATGCATGTAAACTCAAGCAATAAAGCATTAGTTTCATGATTTCTCATGCCCATGAAAACAACTAGACAACGATATCCAAATCAAGCATAACAATTAAGTCTAAGCATATTAGCATTTTCATTCACATGTGTATTTAACTGCAAAGAGCCAGGTCTAACACGATTAGCTAGCATTCTGAAAAATTAAAGTGCTAGGCTAAGCTTCCATATGAGCCATACTATGCATGAACAAGGATTCAATCGACCTGTCATTTGTCCACAAGCATGGACAATATTAATAACCCTCGGGCCTGAGCAGGTAAAGCAAGCATATCAAACATAAAATTTGCATGGTACATAGGACTGACCCTTTTCGAACATAATTAATCTAATGCAGGTATACCAGCAACCATTCAAGCTGTTCATATCCCCATTGCCGCATTCGTACAACTCCCTGTTTTACAACAAAATTTTTATTCCTATATGGCAGTAACACAACCCAAAGATAAGTGGGTTCCTAAGTAGTCCATTCCCAGCAAAATTTTTATTAAAGCTATTCAGTAAGGAAAAATAGTTTTGTTTTTAAAAAGATACACAAGTTCAATCCTAGCCTTAATGTCAATTACTATTAACTTCAAAATCAGTCAAGTTGGATGAGATTTAAAAGCTTTGAGACTACTCATTCATATCGATTATTCTGTCTAAGTTGACAGAAGTATTGGATGCTAATATTAGGCTCAGAAATTTTAGTTCAAAAACAGTAACTATAAGACCACTCCTTCAGGATTCCTTACATATAGATAAACCCTTAACAGGAAAACAAACCCACCTAAAAGATAATGGATCAAAATCTCTGAAATGTATGCAAGGACGCTGTTCCACATGGGTGAAGTATAAAGCACTCTTATTAAAATCAGGGTTGCCGTTCCACCCTAATCAAGCTTCACTCAACCAGAAACTTCATTCCAGCAAAGACACAGACTATAATTATCCGTTCTGTATGCTCTCAACCCGAGATTCAAGCTTAATATAACAGATGATAATTTAACTTCATGTAAAGGTAAACCCTGAATGTAGCTGATGTGGATAAGAAATCACAAAAAGTACTTTGTACACAAGCAACCATCTAAAGTCTGAAATCATTAATTGACTAAAAAGAATATCCAACTCAAGATTAAAGCTATGTACAGTTTTACTCATGATGATTGCTAAAGCAGTTCATGCCTGAAAGAACAAGTAAAGTGCACAGTGCCATACGGACACACTTTAATTAATAGGACAGCCGATGCATTAAATTTTCATATAGTTGGCTCCAAGCCATTATCTAATACAGCAAAAATCCAGGATAATCAAACAAATCACCACATTAATATATGCTAAGTATTACAATTTCAGAACTTACACTAAATCAAGAATCAATTAGGGAAATAAAATTGGGGTCACGGTTATCAGGGTATATGCCTTTAACAGAAAGCTGAAAAACCCCTCTCTATTATTCGAACACCCTTGTAGCATCTAGATTTTTCACGCATCAAAGGTATTCTCCCCAGTAGTAAAAAAAACTGAAAACCCCCAAATCCACTGATTTGGGGTTTCGGATAACCCGCACCCCTCATTAGGAAAAATCCCCAACCCCCAAATCATAGATTTGGGGTTTTAGGTTTATGGTTGATATAAACCCCAAGTCCTACCCTCAAATCCCCACATGGAATCGAACCCATGTTCGATTCCTCACCCCGATTCCAAGGAGCACCGTACCTTTTTGAAGATTTCCCCGACGATCGAAGGCTGGAAACGCGAAGGTCGAGCTGCTGGTGTCGCTCCACGCAGCTGCCGTGACAGAGGTGCTTGCCGTGGTCTGTGGTGGCCAAAACTTGCCGGCGACTTCCAAATCCACCGGCGCGCGCACCGACTGAGAGAGAGAGAGAGACGAGGGACAAGAGAGAGACCCGAGTGAAGAGGGCCCCCTCTCCACTCCCTTTTATTGGCCCAAACCCCCTCCTCTGCCGAGATGGGGGGAGGTCGGTTACGCCCTGCGTAACCCCCCCTTCCCCCCCTTTCCTGTTCTGTTAGCACAATATCGGGCAACCCTTATCGGGTTGCCCTTTCTTTCTTTAAAGAGCATGTTACGCAGGGTGGGGGCTCGGGTCCGGACCCGAGACCCGTAACTAGACTCCAAACCATATGGATCCACAAGTTGGATCCGAATGGATCCAACTGTGGATCCTCGGATAAGTTAAAAAAAAACAAATTTAAATATTATTTATTTATAATTATACATATATATATACAAATATATTAATATATATATATATATATATATATATATATATATATGTATATGGATCCGGTATATGGATCCCATACCCATCTACGCACCCCTATTAAATAATTATTCTCCGAATTATTTAATTAATTAAAAATTTATTGTACTTATATGTACATATCAAATTTACGAGATAAATTTATTCGGAAAACCCCTTTATGGGTCCTGGATCTGCAATTTGGATCTAGGCCCAATTTGCATATTTTAAAATATTTTGTAACAAAAATTTTGGGTTTTACATAAAGTGCATCATTGAGTTTGGAGAGTTAGTACCCTCATATTTTTTGGACTCCCTGTGTAGCACACAGCTTAAATCTGGCTCTAAAGAGCATCTGCAACCCCAAAGAAGAAGAAAATTCACACGCATATGCTTTATGTTCATGGATTGAAGATTTAAAAAGAAATGTCAAAAGCATTAAGAATTTTGTTGTTAACCACCATCGTGCTAATGCTATATTTAATAGGCATTCTGACATGAAATTGTTGAAGGTCGCTGAAACACGTTTTGCGTCCATCATTGTGATGGTGAAGAAGATTAAAAGAGTGAAAAATGCTTTGATTAACATGGTGACCAATGAAAATTGGACATTCTATCGTGCTGATGATGATATCAAGGCTCAAGAAATTAAAAAATTCATTCTTGATGATGAGTTTTGGGATAAAGTGGTATACTTCCTTTAATTTACGCAACCTATTTGGAAAATGTTAAGAGAAGTTGATAAGGATGAGCCCATGCTTCACAGAGTTTATGAAATGTGGGATAATATGATTGAAAAAATACAAGCTATAGTTTTCAAGCATGAAGAAAAAAATCCTGCATTGGATGATTCAAATTTTTTTAATCATATTCATTCAATTTTTAATCATATTCATTCAATTTGTATTGCATAGCACATTCTCTTAATCAAAAATATTATGCAAATAAGTGACGGTTTGGTGGTATTGGTTGTGTTTCTCCAAATTTAGACCTAGAGCTATCAAGACATAAAAATATGTGTATGACAAGACTTTTTTCAGAAGCATATCTTCTATATCAAGTCACACAAGAGTTTAGAAAATTTTCATCTTCAAGATTATATGAACCGTCATTATTCGCGAGAGAAGAGGATAATATAGATCCTATCACATGGTGGTCAACATTTGGATAAAAAACACCTCTTCTCTAACGTCTTGCATTAAGATTGCTATCGCAGCCTGCTAGTTCATCTTGTTGTGAAAGAAATTGGAGCACATATTCTCAAATCCACAACATGAAGAAAAACAAACTCACCAGCAAGCGTGCAGAGGATTTAGTATATGTTCATTCAAATCTTCGATTATTTTTGCGAACCAATGATGAATACAGGTACTAATTTGCTCTCTTAGTTATTTGATTATTTCTTAGTTTTTCAATTAAATATACTTGTATTGTATTTAACATTTTCAAATTGGGTTTGTAACGCAGACAAGGAACATCCAAATTTTGAGATGTAAACCCAGAAGAGTGTGACTTCGAGGGAGAGCATAATTTCAATATAACAAACATGGATTTAGCTGAGCCCAATATTCCTTCTAATGATGCATTTGATGATGAAGAAAAAAATTATTAAGATCCATTACTTCATCAGGATATACTTTGGTATGTAATTTAGTTTTTTTTTGCTTTACTTATTTGATTGATATTTAGGTTGATTTATGTAATTGCTTTACTTATTTGATTGATATTTAGGTTGATATATTGCATGCAAGATGAATGATATTATGACAATGTTAACTGTTAAAACTTTAAAATTATATATATATATATATATATATATATATATATATATATATATATATATATATATATACATTTTTGCCCCTGCCGCACCCCCGCACCCAAGGTTTTTGAAAGTGCCACACCCCCGCATCCGCACCCGCACCCGCACCCATGTGGCATAGGTTGCGGTGTGTGTGAACAAAATATTCAACGAATTATTCCATTATCTTGGAGAAATTCAGTAAATTTCTTTGATAGATCTTCCCCATCGTCATATTAAAAATGTTGAATTTGAGATGAGAATTGATTACAAACTAAGGCACAAAATATGCGAAAAACCTTGAACACTTTAGATTTGTATTTTATAAAGTAGATCAAAGTATATCTGGAATAACTATCGATAAAAGTGACATAATAACGGCTGCCTGATAAAGAAGATTGCGGGGCAGGTCTCCAAACATCAGAATAAACAATTTCAAAAGGCACATAAGCTTTTTGATTTATCGAGTGAAATGGAAGAATATGACTCTTACATAAATGACAACTATGACAAAGAGAAATATCAGACTCAATACTCAAACTAGACTGTGGAACAAGTCCACTAGACACAAGTCTCTCAATGAATAAACGATTACAATGACCCAAACAACGATGTCAGATTTCTGGCTTATTACACTGAGACAGACTAAAACAATATTTGAATAACACTATTTAAACTGACTGTGGATTTATTGGAGCAGCACAAATAGAAGTAAGACTCCTTGAGGACATACATATTTCCTTGTCGTTCTCTTTCAACAAGCATCTTCTTTGTGAGAAAATCCTTGATACATATAGGAGTAAATTCGACGAAAGAATTAGTATCATCGGCAAGTTTAGAAACATAAACAATATTTTTAATAATACTAGGTGAGTGATAAACATCAAATAAATGAAGTGAAGAATTGGGGAGTGAAAGAGAAATATTTTCAACATGAGAGATAAGGTGGAGGGCACCATCTTCAGTTTTAATACTAGATTTACCACGATAAGGGATGGGTTGTGAAATCTTACCATCACCTGTTACATGTGCTGCAACCCCAGAGTCAATGTACCAAGTCCCCTGCGCAGTCTGCAGGAAGCTCAACTCGGAAAGCGCAGAAATCAAGAGATTCTTCACATTCTCCTTTTTATCCCTTGATTGTCTTCTAGTGGAATGCCCATCACCATTAAATTTGTCTTTGTTTTGCCGATTATGACAACAATTTGCCTTAATGTGCCTCTTTTTATTGCACTGAAAACATGTTGGTATATGTCTAGAAGATTGGTTCCCTGAGAATGAGTTTGGTGACTCGTTGGGCGTGGAAAGTAATCCACGATCTTCTTGATTACCTCTTTCTTGTCCACGCCCACCTCGAAAGCCTCTACGTCCTCGTCCTGCCACCATGCCTGTGACAAGAACCTCATGATTGCTGGAATTTAGAGCCAACTCCTCACCTCTAATAGTGACTTCATACTTCAGTAGTTTCACACGCATATCATCAAAGTTAGGCAACGAAAGAAGGCATAGAAGAGAGGTGACCAACATGTGATAGTCAGATCCAAGACCTGTAACGCCCCAAAATTTTAACCCAAATTTAAGATATATATATATATATATATATATATATATATATATATATATATATATATATATATATATATATAACAACGAAAACAAGAAATACTATAGGGTTAAGTATTTCGGAACATTACAGTGGAGATAAAACCCAAAGCATTTGCTTTATTTCAATATAAATGAAAATTAACATTAGAGTTTTAAATGATATGAACAGTTAAAAATTACAATAAACCCAAGCGATCCCTGGAACAATAAATCCAAAAATCTCGATCTGATGCTTCATCCCGCAGCCACTCATAAAGGTTTTTTTTAAAGGCAAGCTGGGTTAGGCAGACCCCTACCAGTTACACAACTATACCATTGGGTTTTGAACCTGCAATTTCCCAACACAAGGTGATGTGCACTAGCTGTTCTTACCAACAGGGGCTCCCCGCTTGTTTGGTAAGAACAACTAGTGCACATCACCTTGTGTTGGGAAATTGCAGGTTCAAAACCCAATGGTATAGTTGTGTAACTGGTAGGGGTCTGCCTAACCCAGCTTGCCTTTAACAACGCCTGTTGAACTTTCTCTTTGTCGGGAATTACACAACCCACCATGGCCAGTTGGTCTATGGTGCACTTGACTTTGTTCATGTATTCTGTAACCGATAAATTCTCTTTCTTCAAGAGCTGAAACTCTCTTTAAATGCAGAATCCTAGTTTTTGATATCTGTGAATAGGTCTGCGCTAGTATCTGCCACGGTTCTTTAACTGAACATTCATCTGGAATGACCACTAATACCTCTTAAGAGAGTGTAGAGGTAATGTAAGCTACACCAACCTGATCTTTTCAATTTTGCCATGTTGTAAACTCTGGATTGCGAACGAGTTTGTTAGAAACTTTCTCTTTATCGTCTCACTTTTCCTGCAGGATGAACTCGGATGGTGCATGAATCGTTTCATCGAGGTGACCAGAGAGGTCCAAACTACGAATAAAAGGCAAAATTTGCCTGTTCCAGGTCAAGTAATTGAAGTTATTCAATTTCTCAGATATGAGTTGACCAATAAAACTGGACGGAAGTGATGGGGAATCCATGAGAAGGATGACTAAAGAGAATGATGAGAAACCTTTGTTCGGTTGTTCAACAATTCAATGACCCAACAACAAAGATTTGTCCGACCTTTTTTTTTGCGCGGACAGTCTTGTTACAGTTAGTCAAAAATACTTTGCAGAAACGTGATTTGGAACGATTGCAGATCTGATCTGAAAACTTGCTGGAAATATCATATATCTAAAACGAGAGCAGAAGAGTGATCAAGATTTAAGAAATGCAAAAACTGATCTGATATGATCAGATTCAATTTTGACGTTAAAAGAATTTCAGGAAATGAGATGGATAAAAATCTGATTTAGAACAAAAATCACGTTGAGAAGGAAATGAGAGGGAAGAGAAACTCGACCTGATCGTTAGACCTCAACCTACTCTGATACCATGTCAGAAATCATGCACCTGTGTGTCCGGTTCAGATTGCAGAAAGGGAGAGAAGAAAAGGAGGCAGCAATGAGTAGCACGATTCTCAATAAGAGATCGTGCCCTATATTCCTTGTTATATACTTAATACAGATTGGATCGGGTCTGTGATTCTTCAGTCCAGACCCGATATTATCTATCATGTAAGAGTACAAAGATACGGGTATCTGGACCCGTATGTACATATACAGTCTCAATAGTTGGAGTCTTGCAAAAGATGCATGTTTAGCTCCAAGGGAGTGGTACTAGAGCATATGGTAAGTGGCCGTAAGTGGGTCTGCAGAGTGCTCAAAATATAGAAAGCTTCAAAGTCCAAGATTGGATTGTGTGAATGGCAGTTAGTCTGAAGTTCACAAAATGCAGAATAGTGGCATTCCGTCAGGCAGATGAGTAGGTTCTATGATGAGTCAGCTGGTGGCTGCAGGAGTCTGCCTTGTGGGCTTTTGGGTGTCATACACAAAAGTAGTTCTTTGTTTAGAGTCTTTTACCTGGCCTCATACATACTGAAGTGCTATTCTTATTAGTAAGAAGTGTTCTAGGGCAAGTCATGTAGGTCATAGTTATGCAACTCCACTCTAACTTATGGCTTCTTAATTCTTATGACCTGGTCCCCTGGCAGCAGTGTCTCTGCCTATTTAAATTTGTTCTGCTTTGTCGCTTTATGAAAGTTTTGGTTGCAAGATGCTGGTAATTGAACAATTTTAAGACTCAGGCCTAGCCTGTGGTTAACCACATAGAAAAGGTGTAGATCTTTGGTGGTCAAGTTTGTGTGTGATCAAGCACGGAGACGGAGCCAAATGGTGGTAATATTTGTAATGCTGCAGAGAACTAATGCACATACTCCCAACTAGAATCTGGTATGGTACTTTAGCTGGATTAACTATGAGCTAACATATGCAGTATCCTTTGTCATTCTATTGTGTAAAATCTCAAGCTAGATGGCCAATCATGTTCTGCTTCTGTCAATTTATTGTTTTGTAACATTTTCTTATTATAAGCAAAAAAATGCTTTGATGATTGAGTGAGCATAATGTTTGTTGGTAAAACTTGAGATGGTGACATTAGTTTGATGGGGATATGGTGCCTGGAAGTGATTTCATAAGAAACTGGGCTTTAACTGATAGTGCAAAATTCAAAGACTGGCTTTTCTTTTCCTCTTTGTGTTGAAATCAGGAATTAGTTTGGGTTAATTGATGAGCCTTGTATGTCTGTCTTAACATGTGCCAGTTTTGCTCTTAAAATTAGATCTTGTTTATGTTAAAATCAGAGTTGTCAGTTGAGGAAGTGAGACACTTCTAAAATTTTAGGAAGTGGAAAGCGCAAAATGACTTGGAAGCAAACAAGAATCGTTTTGGAAGCGAACCAGAAGACTTAGGAATCAAACCGAAAGCGAACCAGGATTCGAAGGGGAAACAAAGAGGGAAGCGACCTAGGATTCGACTGGGAAGCAAATAGAAATCAAAAGGAAAGTGAAAATGTAATTATATATTTTTTTAATTTACCAAAATATAAGATTTATGTTATCATTGACCTAACAAAACATGAGTAGATACCATTATAGTTGATCTATTAATCTCAAAACTGAATCTTATCTGCAAGTACACCCATTTAATAAATAAATCTTGTTGCAAGCATTTAATAAATAATACATTAAGAAAAATTCATAATTCATATTCTTGTTGCAACCATTTAACAAATGTATCCTATTGCAAGCATTTAATAAATAATACATCAAGAAAAAATCATAATTCATATTCCAATTGCAAGTTGCAATCATTTAACAATGACATCATGTTGCAAGCATTTAATAAATAATACATCAAGAAAAGCCCATAATTCATATTCCTGTTGCATCAATTTAACAAATGCATCATGATGCAAACATTTAATAAATAATAAATCTAGAAAACTAATAAATTTGATTAAGAAGCGTACATTTTTCAAGAAATGAATCAAATTGTTATTTGAGGTTGTGATCTCTGCAAGATAGAAAAATCAATAAACCAAAAGATTACATGGAGATATGGTTAAATTTTTAAATGCACAAAACAAATTATGCATTTAAGCGCTAAAAACATAATTTAATTTCAAGCATTTCAAAGTTTAAAGTACAAACTTTAAACTTTTAAATTAACATAATTCACTACTTTACTTCAACATTCAAACTTCAAACCAACCAAATATTACAAGTCCATTTCAGGGATCACTAATAGGGGTTTGCATAGAGTAAACACTATGCCTGGCGAGTCAGTAAATGTTGTCAGGGTTACCCATGGTGCAACCAAAATTAGCATGATCTAAAACTAAGATAAAAGAAGACAAATTAATATACATCCATACACACCAATTGACACCTTTAGCACATGTATCTTCAACATACTTAAAATGCTATCTAATATGCCCATCCTGACAGAGATAGCAAGAGAGACAAAGCGAGCGATAGAGGAAGAGAGTGAGACAAACTCTCAAAGAGAGCAAGAGAGAGTCAAAGCGAGAGAGGGAGAGACAGAGAACGAGAAACAAAGAGAGAGTGAGTGAGTGAGAGCGGAGAGCAGAGTTATCGGAAGCGCCTAGGCATATGGGGAAGCGCGTTTTGGAAGCGTGAAACGTCGTGCTTCCGAAACGGGAAGGGAAGCGTTTCCCTTTTTTGGGAAGTGCGCTTCTCCCACGCTTTCCCCTTTTTTCATTTTTTTATTCTTTTTATTTTCCCCTCTTTTTTCGCTTCCCCCTCGCTTCCTAGGTCGCTTCTGAGACGGTTCGTGAATCGCTTCTAAGTCGTCCCACGCTTCTCGCTTTCTAAAATTTTGAAAGTGCCTCGCTTTCGGCTCCCACTTCCGCTTTCTCGACTGAAAACCATGGAGGAGAGTAAGAGGAGAGAGAGAGAGAGAGTTACAAATGAAACACAACACAAACCGCACTTGATTTGGGGCATTTTTTCATGAAATTTTGAAATGACCATTTTTCCTTTTAAAAAAACACTTTCTTTTTTTGGTAAAAAAAATTATAAGGGATAAACTGTCCAATCCCAAAAATATTAGGAAACATGATTCCCATTTTTGGAAATCGTGATTCCCTTAAACGGGAAGCTCGCTTCCCAACCCATTTTAAAGTTGCGCTTCCCCGAGCATTTCAGAAATGCCGCATTTTGCGCTTCTTAAACATGTTTTGGCCGGGAAGTGCACTTCCCGGACGCTAGTAGTTTTTCCGGTAACCCTGGTTAAAACATGGGCTTATGCTTGAAAGACATGTATTGGACAAGGGTTTGGTGTGTTGTACAATTTTTTCTTGATAGGCCCAGATTTTGCCCATTATGCATTGTTTCAGGTTTATGGTTTTTGCCTTGAACTCAATCATATGTATCTATACTAGAGAATGGCTTAGTATTCAAAATTGGCCTTATGACTGGTCTTCTGTAGGTCATATGCACTCTTGAATTTCCAAGGCATGCCTGAATGTCCATCGATTTATCCCTCACAATCGGTTTGAATCCAAGAGTTGTTTCAGTTACGGGGGCTTGATTTAACATTAGAAATTTCATGGGATTGGCAGAACATCTAATAGAACAATAAAAATGAAAATGAGGAAGGAGATATGGGTGTAAACATCGAGCCCGTTGTTTGCCAACCAAGCTATTTGGACCCTACTAATGTTGGGTGTTTTGAGTGTATTGTTGCATAAACTTGGATATTCAGACTTTTGTGGGGTTTGGCTGAGACGCAACTCATCCTACCAGTCTTTTTCCATGAAAACCATGTAAAAGAAGAGGAAAAAAAAGGAACCCATACAAAACTTATGGCTTGTTTAGCTTTGTTAAATTGGTTCAATTGACAATTTATCTTGGAAAAAATTGCATTTTTTAATATAATAAATAGCAATGAGCAAAGATCTCACGTCAATTTTGTTTTTGTTCAATCTTATAATTGTATGAAAATAATCCAAACATCCTTACAGATGCCATGGTATTCATGACTGTTGAGAATAGGTGGTTTTAAGTAAAGTTATTTTACATTAAGATGCTTTTTGTAATTTAGTTCTTTATAATGGGGCTGTATTGTAATTAGGTCTTTAAGCCTCTCTCTATTTAACATAGAGAGGGGCCCTAATATCGATGAAGGTTCTGAGGTTTTTCTTTGCAGCCGCTCTCTAGGGCCCAGTTCATCTTCTACATGGTATCAGAGCCATACCGACCGTGGGAGCGTGATCGACTGTGACGTGGGAGCGTGATCGACCGTGACGAGGGAGCGTGATCGAGTCTGATCAAGGCTCGATCGATCGTGGAGGCCATCGTGATCGTGATTCAATACCTAATCAGATCGTGATCAAGGCCACCAGATCTGTCAACAGATCCAATGAGTAAAAGAAATAAATACCTAATCAGGTCAGCGATGTAAAATGTTTTTTTTTGGATCTGTTGACAGATCTGATCACGCTGCTGGTCGTGGATGCTTGCTGTGAGTTCGCAGCTTCTTGTTTTTATCGTTTCATGACTACCTACTGTCTCGGTGGTATTTCCTTCCGTCAGTTTCGTGGCTACCTGTTGGGAGTTGATTGCTGTTGGTATAGTTTGCACTGAACATGTCGTGAGATATTGATATAGTTGCTGTTGGGAGTCTGATTACTGTTGGTGATTCTACATATGGTTGGGGCCCTGTTTTGTGTATCTTGATATCGTGGTTGTGGGGAGTTTGATTGGTGTTGGTACTATTTGCACTGAAAATGTCGTGATTTCAGGTCGTGACTTCCTGTTTATTTTTTTTTACAGCAATCCAACACTTAGTGGTGTTGCTCGTGAAAAAAAAAAAATGAATGACTTATTGTCAAACTGTATATGTCTGGGGAGCTTTCCCTGTTATAAAAAAAAAAAAATATTGCTGCATATGCAGAAGTCGTGTTAGTTGTGATTCACTGAAGTGCTGAATTATCTTTCTGTTTGTGGGCTGCTGCTCACTACTGTAGTGGGGTTTTTTGTTGTTCGTGAGTGAACAACTGCTGATTGGAATATCAGTTGGCGTGTGGGTGTTGTAGAATGAGAAGAGATGTACAGCCACCTGTGTGTAGAGAGAGAGAGAGAGAGAGAGAGAGAGAGAGAGAGAGAGAGGAAGAGAAAAACTGCACAATAGAACTCGTTAACCACGATTAGGGCTTCTCTCTATATTAAATAGAGAGAGAGGCAAAAACTGAGAAATTACATCTAAGTCCTTATGAAAAAAGTATTTCAGAAAACCTCTAATAAAGAATAACTTAACCTAAAAAACCACCTATTCTCAACACTCCCCCTCAAGCTGGAGCATAGATATCTATCATGCTCAGCTTGTCACAGCATCTGGAGAAATTAGGCCTAGCAAGAGGCTTTGTAAACATATCTGCAACTTGGTCTTCAGACTTTAGGTATTTTGTAGTGATATGACCAGCTTGAATCATATCTCTTACATAGTGACAATCAACCTCAATGTGTTTTGTTCTCTCATGAAAGACATAATTGTTTGCTATATATGTTGCCGCTTTGTTATCACACATCATGGTCATTGGAGAGGAAACCTTCACCTGGAGATCATTAAGAACAGTGCGAACCCATATCAATTCAGCAGCTGTTTGGGCCATAGCCCGATATTCTGATTCTGCACTCGACCTGGAAACCACATTTTGTTTCTTACTTCTCCATGAAATCAAGTTGTCTCCCAGAAACACACAGAATCCTGTGGTAGACTTTCTATCTACTACAGATCCAGCATAGTCAGCATCAGAATAAGCTACTATCTCCAGTGTTCCACCTTTCTTGAACAGTAACCCCTTTCCAGGAGAGGACTTTAGATATCTGAGAATCATTATGGCTGCATTCCAGTGTACCTCAGTTGGTTTGTCCATGAACTGGCTAACTTTGCTTACTGCTAAAGCAATATCTGGTCTGGTCACAGTTACATATAGTAACTTCCCTACTAGTGAGCGATAGCGTTTGCTATCAACAGGTTTTGACCCTTCTTCAACCAACTGAACTTTATGGTCCATGGGAATATTTGCTGGTTTAGCTTCCAACATGCCTGTTTCCTTTAATAAGTCAAGAACATACTTTCGTTGAGACAAAACCATCCCTTCACGGCTTCTAGCAACTTCTATACCCAGAAAATACTTGAGTGAACCAAGGTCTTTTGTAACAAAGTGTTTGTGAAGATGAGCTTTTGTGGCTTCAATAGCTTTCACATCATCTCCTGTAAGAATGATGTCATCCACATATACTACCATAACAACTATGCCAGAGCTAGTTTTCTTTATAAAAAGAGTATGATCTGCTGCTGATCTGTTAAAACCAAAGCTTGACATCACTTCAAACAACTTTTGAAACCATGCACGAGGACTTTGTTTCAAGCCATAAATCGCCTTTCTCAATTTGCACACCTTATGACACTCCCCCTCAACCTCAAAACCTGGAGGTTGTTGCATGTAAACAGTCTCAGAGAGATCCCCATAAAGAAATGCATTTTTCACATCTAATTGACACAAGTTCCAGCCATGCTGAACAGCTACTGAGAGAACAAGACGGATGATACCCATCCGTGCAACAGGAGAAAACGTTTCAAAGAAGTCAATTCCATATGTCTGGGTATATCCTTTCGCAACTAATCTGGCCTTGTACCTTTCAATAGAACCATCAAATTTGTACTTTATTGTATATACCCATTTACAACCAACAATGTCAGCATCTGCTGGGGAATCAACTAGATCCCAGGTATGCTGAGATACCAAAGCTGTCATTTCTTCTTGCATAGCCATCTTCCAGCGATTATCAAGTGCTGCCTGCTGATAGTTCAGAGGAATGGTTTCAGCAGACAAGGCTGAAATAAAAGACTTCATCTTATGTCCAATTTTGGCATGGGCGACAAAATGAGCTATGGGATATAAGGTGCATTGTCTTGTCCCTTTTCGTAGAGCAATAGGCCTGTTATCATCATCCTGAAGAACACTATTGTCAGTAGAACTTACCTCAGGAGAAGAAGAAGATGAAGGCTCTTGCGGAAGTGGAGCTCTACGCACATATACCAATGGAGATTATTAAATTTTGAAGAGGATGAAGTTTGGTTCGGTAAGGAGGGCACAAATTCCAAAGGAAAAGGAGGTATAGGTAATGGAAAAGACTCAGCTGGATCAACCTGCAGTGGAGAACCGGAACTAGAGTAATATGGAGAGGATTCCAGGAAAGATACGTCCGCACTGACATACTCTCGGCGAGAAATAGGATCATAACATCGATAGCCCTTCTGATTTTTCGGATAACCAATAAATATGCATTTTGTAGCTTGAGCTGCTAATTTATCACGGTCAGGGCCAAGTTTATGAACAAAACAGACACATCCAAATATTTTTGGTGAGAAAGAAAAAAGTGGGGCATTAGGTTTTAGGATATGTAATGGAATTTGATCACCCACAGAAGACGAAGGCATGCGGTTGATCAGATAGCAAGAAGTGGTAATCGCATCACCCCAGTATGATGCAGGAACATTGGATTGAATCATAATGGTCCTTGCAACATCAAGGAGGTGTCGATGTTTTCGCTCAGCCACCCCATTTTGTTGAGATGAATAGGCACAGGAAGTTTGTGGTTGGATGCTATGATCTTGGTAAAATTGTAACAAATCTTTTGATTTAAACTCAAGAGCATTATCAGTGCGAACAATCTTGACAATAGATTCAAACTGAGTTTTTATTTCAAGAATTAGGGATTTGATAAGACTTGAAACTTCAGATCGTTCTTTTATTAAAAATACCCATGATAACTTAGAGAAATCATCAACAATAACAAGATAATACCGACACTGAGTCCTAGTAGGAATCTTACTAGGACCCCATACATCTGCATGAAGAAGTTCAAAAACTTTATTACTAGACTGACTCTGACTCAAAGGGAACGAACTTCGATGATGCTTGCCCAACTGACATGCTTCACACTGAAATGATGTGGTGGAAGAAATCTGAGGAAAGACCGACCGAAGCTTTGACAATGAAGGATGACCAAGACGACGATGCCACTGAACAGGGCTGAATGAATGGTCCACTGCAGCATGAACAGAACCCATTGGATGATGTAGGTAGTAAATTTCATTTTCTTCATAGCCTCCACCAATCTTCTTCCCCGTCAGCAAATCCTGAAAATGACAACCCATTGGATCAAATATTACTCTACAATTTTGTTCTTTTATAAGGCAACTAACAGAAAGTAAACTTTGAGGAAAGTTTGGAGCATGAAGAGCATTTTTCAACTGTAATGAGGAGGATATAGAAATATTTCCCTGACCAACAACCGGGGAGGAGCTCCCATCGGCTAATGAGACTCCAAGTTGAGCCTTAATGACCTTTAGATCTGAAAAAACACGAGAGTTTCCACACAAATGTCTGGATGCACCAGAGTCAATAACCCACTTACTATCATTCGGATGGAGATGATTCCCGGTGGAATAGGCAATACCAGCTATAGGAGAACTGGAACTCAAAGGTCGGAGAGCAATCAACTCATCATATTCCGCACGACTAAGGGTGATACTACTTTCATTTGTAGTGAGATTCTCTTGTGCATTAGTTGCCTCAATAGTAGTAACATGAGCTTTAGGATTATATGACTTTGATGCAGAAGAGATTGGCCGACTATGCTTATCCCAACAACGATCTTCTAAATGTCCAGACTTTCCACAGAACGTACATTGAAGCTTTCCTCTGCCTCCCATACCACGTCCACGTCCTCGTCCTCTGATATTCTGAATATTTCCACGGCCATAACTAGATGGGGCAACAAGAGCAGATGTCTGAGTCACAGGCTGAGATTGTGGCAGAGATATCGCAAGTCTACTCAGACGATTGTAAGCGTCAGCAAGAGTCGGAACATCTGAACCAGTCAACATTTGAACTTTTGCAACAGAAAAATCTGAAGAGAGACCTGTAAGAAAACGAGCAACCATGGTTTGTTCTTGATGATCCTTTTGCTTCGAGCAACATAGAGGCCGGTGAGCATTAAGTCTTTCAAACGCAGCTTTGACAGATGCATAGTACTGGGCCAAGGTCTGATCTCCCTGTTGCAAGTTATATATTTCCTGTTCGACTTGCAAGATACGACTAACATTCGTTTCTTGTGAGTATGTATCACGGAGATTGTCCCACATCAGTTTGGCTGTATTATAGTAGATCAATCCATCTGCAATATGGGGTTCGACACTATTCATGATCCAAGACATAACTATGTCATTATCTTCATCCCAAGTAGCATATTTTCCCAATTTCTCAGTGGGTTCGACTTCCAACAAAATATGTTTTCGACGATGTCCAGATACTGACATCATAAAAGTTCTGGACCACCTGGCATAGTTGGTTTCATTCAACCTTACGGAAGAGCCATACGAGAAGGGGTTGGCAAAAGCCTTATACTCCCCAATGTGTTCCATTTTGGAATCACATTTCGAAGTTTCAGCCATATTGAATATGTGAACCAAAAAAGAATAATTACCTCACTTGAACAACAAGTGTTCAAGAGGAATTTTCCAACTCAGCAGAAAATCACACCTGCTGTTTCCACAACAACCAGCAGCCCACACATAAAACAAAAAATCAACACAGCAGGATATCACACCTGCTATTTTCCATGACAGAAGAGTACCTTAAGCTACCATGCTTCCAAAAAAAAATTCAGTTGTTGTTGATACCACAGGAATCACGAACACTGCTGCACCCAACCACATCACGACAAATGATAGAATGCAGTCGCAAAAAACTAATATTCACTACACCTGTTGTTCTCCAACATGTAAGGCACGACATCCAGTAAATCTTCAGGGCACAGTTAGACAGATCAAGTATATTTCGATCACAAGTAATCAGCACAGGATTCTGATTTCCCGCAATCAGCACAGGGAAGAACTCACCAATCACGGCAACACAGAAAATGAAGATTTTTGTTGTTCCCAAACAGCAGGAACACCCTTCGACCAGAAGAGAACTCAGCAATCACGGATCTGTATTCACGGCAACACAAAAAATGAAGATTTTTTGCTGTTCCCAAACAGCAGGAACACCCTTCGACCAGGAGAGAACTCAGCAATCACGGCAACACAGAAAATGAAGATTTGTGCTGCTCCCAAACAACAGGAACACCCTTCGACCACTCACGAACCCCAAAAAAAAAATTCACGTCATAGCAGGAACTGGACTCGGCAACACTAGGTCGCAGCAGGAGATCCCGACGAGGAGAACAGATCTAGATCTTCTCCTTAGATCTGACGACAGATCTGGGTAACATCCCAGATCTGTTATCAGATCTTCCCCCAATCAACCAGATTCAAACCTGATTTTTAAGAAGTCGTAGGAAGATTTTTCTGTTGATCACGCTCCCACGATCACGATTCCACGATCTCGATCACGATCCACGCGCCCAATCAACCAGTTCCTGTTGATCACGCTCCCACGATCACAATCACGATCCCACGATCGGTAGCTTTGATACCATGTAGAATGAGAAGAGATGTACAGCCACCTGTGTAGAGATAGAGAGAGAGAGAGAGAGAGAGAGAGGAAGAGAAAAACTGCACAATAGAACTCGTTAACCACGATTAGGGCTTCTCTCTATATTAAATAGAGAGAGAGGCAAAAACTGAGAAATTGAGAAATTACATCTAAGTCCTTATGAAAAAAGTATTTCAGAAAACCTCTAATAAAGAATAACTTAACCTAAAAAACCACCTATTCTCAACAGGTGTAACACGCGGGTTTTTTTTTTTTTGGTTAGTGTGGAGACTATCCAGTTTTTTTAACCTGCAGTATGGCTGAAACTTCGAAAGGTGATTCAAAATTGGAACATATTGGAGAATATAAGGCATTTGCCAATCCCTTTTCGTACGGCTCGTCTGTAAGGTTAAATGAAACTAACTATGCCAGGTGGTCCAGAACATTTATGATGTCGGTATCTGGACATCGTAGAAAACATATCTTGTTGGAAGATGAACCCACTGAAAAGGTGGGAAAATATGTTACCTGGGATGAAGATAATGACATAGTCATGTCGTGGATTATGAATAGTGTCGAACCCCATATTGCAGATGGTTTAATTTATTATAATACAACCAAACAGATGTGGGACAATCTTCGAGATACATACTCACAAGAAACTAATGTGAGTCGTATCCTACAAGTCGAACAGGAAATATACAATTTACAGCAGGGAGATCAAACCTTGGCCCAGTACTATGCCTCCGTAAAAGCTGCTTTTGAAAGACTTAATGCTCACAGACCTCTCTGTTGTTCGAAACAAAGGGATCATCAAGAACAAACTATGGTTGCTAGGTTTCTTACAGGTTTATCTTCAGAATTTTCTGTTGCAAAAGTCCAAATGTTGACTGGTTCGGATGTACCTACTCTGGCTGAGGCATATAACCGTCTAAGCAGACTTGCTATATCTCTTCCACATTCTCAGCCTGTGACTCAGTCTTCTGCCTTAGTTGTCTCATCTGGTTATGGACGTGGAAATCTTCAGAACATCAGAGGACGAGGTCGCGGCCGAGGTGTGAGAGGCAGAGGAAAGCTTCAATGTACATTCTGTGGAAAATCTGGACATTTAGAAGATCGTTGTTGGGATAAGCATGGCCGACCAACCTCATCTTCATCAAAGTCATATGCTCCTAGAGCTAATACTACTTCTCTCAAGGCAACAAAGGCACAAGACAATATTTCTGCAAGTGACAGTAGTATAACCCTCAGTCGTGCTGAATATGATGAGCTGATAGCTCTTCGTCCTTTGAGCTCTACCTCTCCTGTTGCTGGTGTTGCCTATTCAACCGAAAATCTTCTTCATCCGACTGACAGTAAGTGGATTATTGATTCTGGTGCATCCAGACATTTGTGTGGAAATTCACTTGTTTTTTCAGATCTAAAGGATATTAAGGCTCAGCTTGGAGTCTCATTAGCCGATGGGAGTACCTCCCCGGTTGTTGGTCAGGGAAATATTTCTATATCCTCCTCATTACAGTTGAAAAATGCTCTTCATGCTCCAAAATTTCCTCAAAGTTTACTTTTTGTGAGTTGTCTTGTAAAAGAACAAAACTGTAGAGTAATATTTGATCCAATGGGTTGTCATTTTCAGGATTTGCTGACGGGAAAGAAGATTGGTGGAGGCTATGAAGAAAATGGAATCTACTACTTACATCATCCAATGGGTACTGTTCATGCTGCAGTGGACCATTCATTTAGTCCTGTTCAGTGGCATCGTCGTCTTGGTCATCCTTCATTGTCAAAGCTTCGTTCGGTCTTTCCTCAGATTCCCTCCACCACATCATTTCAGTGTGAAGCATGTCAGTTGGGCAAGCATCATCGAAGTTCGTTTCCTTCGAGTCAAAGTCAGTCTAGTAATAAAGTCTTTGAACTTCTTCATGCAGATGTATGGGGTCCTAGTAAGATTCCTACTAGGACTCACTGTCGATACTATCTAGTTATTGTTGATGATTTCTCTAAGTTATCATGGGTGTTTTTAATAAAGGAACGATCTGATGTTCCAAATATTATCAAATCTTTAATTCTTGAAATAAAAACTCAGTTTGAATCGAGTGTCAAGATTGTTCGCACTGATAATGCTCTCGAGTTTAAATAAAAAAGTCTCTTGCAATTTTACCATGATAGTGGCATCCAACCCCAAACATCCTGTGCCTATTCATCTCAACAAAATGGGGTGGCTGAGCGAAAACATCGTCACCTACTTGATATTGCCAGGACCATTATGATCCAATCAAATGTTCCTGCGTTATACTGGGGAGATGCAATTACAACTGCTTGCTATCTGATCAACCGCATGCCTTCCTCTTCTATGGGTGATCAAATTCCAATTCATATCCTAAAACCAAATACCCCTCTCTTCTCCCTCTCGCCCAAAGTGTTTGGATGTGTTTGTTTTGTACACAAACTTGGCCCTGACCGTGATAAATTAGCTGCTCAAGCTATAAAGTGCATATTTATAGGTTATCCCAAAAATCAAAAGGGATATCGATGTTATGATCCTACTTCTCGCCGAGAGTATGTCAGTGCGGATGTGTCTTTCTTGGAATCCACTCCATATTACTCTAATACTGGTTCCCCGCTGCAGGCTGATCCAGCTGAGTCTTGTCCATTACCTATACCTCCTTTTCCCTTGGAATCCGTGCCCTCATTCCCGAACCACACTTCATCCTCTTCCAGATTTCATAATCCTCCATTGGTATATGTGCGTAGAGATCCACCTCCGTAAGTGCCTCCATCTTCTTCTTCCCCTGAGGTAAGTTCTACTGACAATAATGATCTTCATGATGATGATAACAGGCCGATTGCTCTACGAAAGGGGACACGACAATGTACTTTATATCCCATGTCTCGTTTTGTCTCCGAAGCCAGAATTGGAAATCAGATGAAATCTTTTATTTCAGCTTTATCTGCTGAAGTTATTCCTCTGAACTATCAGCAGGCCGAGCTTCATACTCGCTGGAAGAGGGCTATGCAAGAAGAAATGGATGCCTTAATATCTCAGCATACTTGGGATCTAGTTGATTCCCCTGCAGATGCTGACATTGTTGGATGCAAATGGGTATATACGATAAAGTACAAATCTGATGGTTCAATTGAACGGTACAAGGCCAGATTAGTAGCCAAAGGGTATACTCAGACATATGGTATTGATTTCTTTGAAACTTTTTCTCCTGTTGCACGAATGGGTACCATTCGTCTTGTTCTCTCAGTAGCTGTGCAGCATGGTTGGAGCCTGTCCCAATTAGATGTGAAAAATGCATTTCTATATGGGGACCTATCTGAAACTGTTTACATGCAACAACCTCCAGGATTCGAGGTTGAGGGGAAGTGTCAGAAGGTGTGTAGATTGAAAAAGGCAATTTATGGCTTGAAACAAAGTCCTCGTGCATGGTTTCAGAAGTTGTTTGAAGTAATGTCAGGTTTTGGCTTTAATAGGTCAGCAGCATATCATACACTATTCATAAAGAAAACTAGCTCTGGCATAGTTGTTATGGTGGTATATGTGGATGACATCATTCTTACAGGTGATGATGTGAAAGCTATTGAAGCCACAAAGGCTCATCTTCAAAAACACTTTGTTACAAAAGACCTTGGTTCACTCAGGTATTTTCTGGGTATAGAAGTTGCCAGGAGCCGTGAAGGGATGGTTTTGTCTCAACGGAAGTATGTTCTTGACTTATTAAAGGAAACAGGAATGTTGGGAGCTAAACCAGCAAATATTCCCATGGACCATAAAGTTCAGTTGTTTGAAGAAGGGTCAAAACTGGTTGATAGCAAAAGCTATCGCTCCCTAGTTGGGAAACTACTGTATGTAACTGTGACCAGGCCGGATATTGCTTTAGCAGTGAGTAAAGTCAGTCAGTTTATGGACAAACCAACTGAGGTACACTGGAATGCAACTATTATGATTCTCAGATATCTAAAATCTTCTCCTGGAAAGGGGTTATTGTTCAAGAAAGGTGGAACTCTGGATATAGTGGCCTATTCTGATGCTGACTATGAAGGATCTGTAGTAGATAGAAAATCTACCACAGGATTTTGTGTGTTCCTGGGAGACAACTTGATCTCTTGGAGAAGTAAGAAGCAAAATGTGGTTTCTAGGTCGAGTGCAAAATCAGAATATCAGGCTATGGCCCAAACAGCTGCTGAATTGATGTGGGTTCGTACTGTTCTTCTTGATCTCCAGGTGAAGGTTTCTTCTCCCATGACCATGATGTGCGATAACAAAGCTGCAACATATATAGCGAACAATCCTATATTTCATGAGAGAACAAAGCACATTGAGGTTGATTGCCACTATGTAAGGGATATGGTTCAAGCGGGTCATATCACTACCCAATATCTAAAGTCGGAAGACCAAGTTGCAGATATGTTCACAAAACCTCTTGCCAGACCAAATTTTTCAAAATGTTGTGACAAGCTGAGCATGATCGATATCTATGCTCCAGCTTGAGGGGGAGTGTTGAGAATAGGTGGTTTTACAACAACAAACAACAACAACTACGCCTTCATCCCAAAACAATTGGGGTCAGCGATATGAACCAAAAAAGAAATTCATTTTGGGTCTTCCACATGAATCCTTTTCCTCCAATCATTTCTATCCAACGCCATGTCCTCGGTGAGGTTCAAAGCATTCATATCCTTTCCTATCATCTCCATCCAAGTCTTCCTAGGCCTACCCCGACCTCTTTTAACTAATATATTTTCCCATTTCTCCAACCTTCTAACTGGAGCATCATTAGGCCTTCGCCGAATATGTCCAAACCACCGTAAACGATTCTCTCGCATCTTATTTTCAATGGGTGCAACACCTACCTTCTTACGTATCTCTTCGTTCCGAATCTTATCTTTTATTGTATTTCCACACATCCATCTAAGCATCCGCATCTCAGCTACACTCATTTTTTGAATATGATGTCTCTTGGCAGCCCAACATTCCGTACCATATAGTAAAGCGGGTCTAATAGTCGTCCTATAAAACTTTCCCTTCAACCGCAATGGCATTCTACGATCGCACAGCACTCCAGTAGCACTTTTCCATTTCATCCACCCAACCTTTATCCTATGATTTACATCTCCATCAATTTCTCCATACTTTTGAATGATGGATCCCAAATATTTGAAATAATCATTCACCGGTATATCTTGCTCACCAAGCTTCACTACACTCCCATCACTACTTCGTTGCTTACTAAACCGACATTCCATATATTCAGTCTTACTCTTACTCAACTTAAAACCTCTAGCTTCCAATGTCTGTCTCCATAATTCTAACTTAGCATTAACCCCAGCTTTAGACTCATCAATCAAAACAATATCATCAGCAAACAACATACACCACGGTACATTTTCTTGAATTGATCTCGTAAGCTCATCCATCACTATCGCAAATAGGAAAGGGCTTAAAGCAGATCCTTGATGTAACCCAACCGTTATCGGGAAATTGGTTGTCACCCCTCCACAAGTGCGGACATTGGTTACTACTCCTTCATACATATCTTTAATTATACTAATGTACTTGAGAGAAACACCTTTCTTCATCATTGTCCACCAGAGAACGTCCCTAGGTACTCTATCGTATGCTTTCTCTAAATCAATAAAAACCATATGCAAATCTTTGTTCCTCTCTCTATATCTTTCAATAAGTTGTCTAAGAAGATGTATAGCTTCCATAGTTGATCTTCCAGGCATAAAACCAAATTGATTCTCCGATATCATGACAACCTTCCTCAACCTAGACTCAATCACCCTCTCCCAAAGTTTCATAGTGTGACTCATGAGTTTTATACCACGATAGTTTGTGCAATCTTGTATATCACCCTTATTCTTATATAAAGGCACCAAAGTACTCTTCCTCCACTCATTAGGCATCTTATTTGTTCGCCAAATCAAGTTAAAAAGATTTGTCAACCATTCTAAACCTTTCTCTCCCAAGCATTTCCAAGCCTCGATAGGTATACCATCTGGGCCAACTGCCCTTCTTGATTTCATTTTCTTCAAAGCCTCTGTAATTTCTTTCTTTTGAATCTTGCGCATGAAGTCACGATGCTTTTTGTAATTTAGTTCTTTATAATGGGGCTGTATTGTAATTAGGTCTTTAAGCCTCTCTCTATTTAACATAGAGAGAGGCCCTAATATCGATGAAGGTTCTGAGGTTTTTCTTTGCAGCCGTCTCTCTCTCTCTCTTCTCTCTCTCTCTCTCTCTCTTCTCTCTCTCTCTCTTCTCTCTCTCTAGGGCCCAGTTCATCTTCTACAATGACTATGGTTATACCATTTGCTTTCTACTTAGGTTTTTGACAATTTGATGGAAATCTGTCTTCTAGAAGTCTTAGGCAGCGGAGTGCCGTGGTGGTAGGTCAGTCTATCTCCAGCCCCCATGTCTTAGAAAAGAGTTCTTTCTCACTCTCATAACAGTGCCAGTCCTGCATTTCTGGGATTGGAGAAAGTGAGAGCGAGGGGCTTGGACTTTCAAGAAGCCCAAGCTACAATCCTCACTTGCTTGGTTGGTGTCAGTCTGGGACCATATGTCCGTATGTATGGGGGAGCCGCACATACTCATCCAGATAGGCGGAATGAGAGGGGGGCAGGGCAGGAATAACACCCACGATTGCCTATTCCTTGGATGGAATGGTCATTGTCAACAGAGTCATCAATGCGGTCAAAAGGGTTAGAGGCCATTGGTCTGTAGCTGACTTTAATTCAAAACTATATACATCAATTACATTCTTCAGACGATCTAAAGGTCAAGTCTGCCCTTGTCGAGCTCTAGCTGCTGCTGATATTCTGCTACTTGCTGCAGAAATTGTTGAAGCTTGGAGCTATCCGAGCTCAAGAGACAACTTTTAGTCTCTCCCCTGGGTTCTGAGAAGAGATGGTTTATGGGGAACTGGACTAGCTTGCAAAGAGAAGTGAAAGAGAAGTTGGCTCATAAAGATCGACACTGCATTGATTGGGCTCCGCTAGCTGCCAAAAAGACTTTTCTATTATGCACGTCTCCGGGTGAGCATGTGGAATCCACTCACCATCTTTTTCCAGCCGTGAAATGTGCTATGATGTGCTATGTCAAAAGCAACGGTTGCTTTCGACGTGTTGGTTGCATGAAAACCGTAGTGTTGGATGATCTGACATGTCATCGTTAGATCTATTGGGGGCAACAATGGGGGCGGCTTGATTAGAAGGTTCTAAGGATCAGAACATCTGAGCATGTTCCCCACTGACTTGTTCACAACTTCCGTTTGGAAATAGAGGGGTGATACATGCTGCTAAAGAGAAACCTCCTCTTTGTCTCCAGTAGGCTTGCTTGCTTGGGAGAGAGCATTTAGCAACTTGTTGATAGGGAGAGAGCAGTTCTCTATTGCTAAATATCTCGGTTTCTCACATTTATTCATTCAAAGATAACAATCACAACCTAATGAATGAAACCAATTGGGAGAGATAAGTATTTGGTTCCTCTACCAATACTGGAAGGTGCTTGGCAAGACCTTTCTGTGGATTTCATAGAATCTTTGCCACCTTTCAGAGTGCAGACTTTCCTCCTTTCCTAACAAATAAAAAACTGAACTAAAACTAATAGAACCAGAAGCAAGACCAAACTGATAGTCAGGAGTCCCGTAGACGGAATGTTGCTATTTGGAAAGGATTAATATGCTGCCATTCCTTTCTAAGAGGGACTTCTACTCCAACCGATGGAAAAGGTTAAGGATTTGGTGTAAGAGGGGCTTTTTGAGAAAGGCAAGAGAGGGCATAGCTCTAGTAGAGCTAATATTTTTGAGGAACCCCGAGCCAAGCAAGGAATTCTGAAAATAAAAATTCGTTCTGCTGCCCTGGAACCAGGGGTAAGGAAAGATCCACAGCTCACAAAAGAGAGACCGGGTCCACACAATGTCTTTCAGTTCAAGGCTTCTATTATATCAATTTTGTTGTCATGTTTAAAACCCTTGGTTATGCACCTTTTTAATGATATGAGTGAACCAGACGCTCTTTTAAATTGAATAGCCGCAGATCAAAAGCACAGGAACTAACTGTGCAACAGGCTGTTGCTTTACATGAAATGTTTGGTAAATGACATTGATTACGCTAAGTTGGATTGACACATTTCAAATACCTTTTGATTCTGGTTTAGCATTAGTTGGTTGTTTATTGATGGTATCATTTCACCTCTATTTGATTTTCTTGCAACAGGTGGATGGGATGGATCCTCTTGCAGTCAAAGAGGGATGCAGATTTGCTAAAGAGCATGCTATGAAGAATGGGCCGATAGTGAGTATTTACGACACTATGTTTCAATTCTTTCCTCATTAAATCCAGTCCTCTTACACAATCATGGAGGAACTTTATACTAGTTGGTTCCTGATATTGACATTGCACTTCATGTTTGTAATGTAGATGACTTGTGGATTTTATCCTTCATTTTTAACCTGTTTGGCATTACGCATGTGATTATTGCTCCTATGTCATTCTCTTTGTTTAGTTCCAATTGAGCATGAAAGGACTAGACCTTTCATTTCTTTGAAAGCACACATGTAATGTACAATGATCCATCCATCACAGATGGACCATTGACTGTTTTAGCATTTGCTATACAATGTATCATTATTATCTTCTTGCCTATTATAGTTTGTGTCTGGCCATTATCTTTGCCCTTTCTTTGTTATCCTTCTTCTCTTGCTCTTAAACCTTTATACCTATTTTATCAAACTTGTTGCATCCCATCAAATGCCCATGTTCCTTTAATGTGAAACAGCATATTGATGTTCTCCACTTTGTTATTTATCTCTTTCTCTGCCAATCATCAATAAATGTATTAGAAAATTCTGTTTACAGTATAGAATTTTGTGGATGCTCTGAGAGGTTTGTGAGTGTAAGCATGTAATCAAGCTTCAGTTGCATCTTGTGTACCACCCGGCAATGTCTCTGAGAGAGCACTAAGTGTTGGATCGTTATAGTGTCTCTCCTTTATCTTTGTACTTAATCTCTATGATTCTCTAAGAGGAGATAACTGTAATGTTGCACAACCTATGTGATTCTTGCAACTTCTGAAATACTTTATCATATAGACTCAAAGATGGGTATTTGATTATTGCCTAATCTGGAAAACTTCCAGGTCCTTGAAATGGATACCTACAGGTATCATGGTCACTCCATGTCAGATCCTGGAAGCACTTACCGCTCACGCGATGAAATTTCTGGTGTGAGACAGGTATTGCATAGATTTAGGGCAAATTAATTTTCCTGAGGTGCATGGTTTGTATTTCCATAAGTTTGACTGCTATTTTTCAATTGTTCTGGTTGATAGGAGCGTGACCCAATTGAACGAGTCAGAAAGCTGTTAACATCTCTTGATATCGCTAGTGCAGCTGAGCTCAAGGTAATTCCCTTTTTTTGTCCTATTTGCTGGTTGTGTATGGTTCTAAATTTGAAAACGGGTGATCCATATGCAAAAATTTCAGAAAATAACAATTGCACCATGAACATATACAGATTTTTGTTGTTTTAGCTTTGAGAAAGCTTGTGCATGCTCTTGCAGGACATTGAGAAAGTGGTTAGAAAAGAAGTTGATGATGCCATTGCAGAAGCTAAGGTTAGCACTGCATAGTTTGATGTTTCAATATGATACCTGGAACTATTTTCTTACTGTAACTAGGCTTTCTAGTTTACCTATTAAGGTAACTCTATGACTGCCACCTTTGCTTTAACAGGAGAGCCCAATGCCCGATCCGTCTGCGCTGTTCGAGCATGTCTATGCCAAGGGACTTGGAGCTCAGGTACATTGAGAGTTATTGTTTATGCAAAGTTTTTATCTTCCTCATTATCTGTGCTAAGTTGTAATCAATAAGTTGCAGTCATTTGGAGCTGATAGGCAAGAGGTCAGAGCTGTTCTAGCATGAGTCAAGCCGCACGTGCTTTTTTTCCATCTGATTCAAAATTAAAATAATAAAATTGGCAGGAAATTTTTGGACTCTGCAATTGCTTGCTATAAAGTCCTGTATAAAGAAACACCATTTGTTTGCAGTCTTCTGTTTCCACTTTCTGCATCGACTGGAATTTTTTGTTGGACACAAGTTGCATCTCTGTGTCCTCTTTTTTCTCCCTTCAAAATTCAAGGGGCTGGATTTGTATTTGCATGTATTAATCATTGGTTTGCATCAGGGTTGTTGACCATATGGTGCATATTTTACTTCTGGAAGAAGTGAATGATTGTTTTGAGCTAAAGTGTATCTGGTGAGGGCATTTCTCTTTCCCGATCATTCACTTTGCTCTCTTGGATTGGCACATGCTGGAAAGGGGCTGCCTGCATATTGTATCATGTAAACAAAAAAAAGTAAAGCAAACATGCACTGGATACATTGTGGACTGCCCATCTGTTTTGTTTGTTTTCATGACAAATCTCCAAATCTGTATGGGCGGTTCTCTTGTTAATTTCAAAGCGCGTAGTGAAAGCAAGCTCTAGGATGCTTTCTTATCTGTGGGTGCGAGCCCATGCATGTGTTGACTCTTAGGCCTCCAACATCTATGAGGTTCAAAATTTGAAAATGTTGACCATGTAGCTGTACTGAGCTGTCTCTCATGTTAGGAAGATGGATATTGTTGGTCTGATGCCAAGTTTCTATTCCCGGTAAAGGAAATTTAGATACTATATACATCTGACAAAATGTTCAAATTGATAAACTATGCGTTAAAAATCAACTCATTGGTACTTTGTTGAAAGCTGTTATTATTGAAACCATGGTATTTAATAGACCAGTATGTCTGTATTTTGAGAGAGAAGGTTCTAAATAGTCTTTATCTTTTTAAATCGTCCTAAATGTGACTTGAAACGATATAGTTTTGTGTGTTTGCTTAATCTATAATTGCATTAGTATTTTCCATAGCTTGCTTATTATAAGATATCTATTGGTTTAGGTATTCTTTTCATATTTAGATGTGTTTTTAGAATGATAAAAAACCAAAGGCTTGTATTGCACTAAAAACTAACTTGAATAAAGATTAAATTTTATCCATTCTTTGAACCAATAAATTTTAATATATTATATTTAGAACAAGGATAAAAGAGGTTCATATTTCCCCACAACATAGCGATGAAAAGAGATTGTCACATTGAAATTACTAGGTAAAAACATGATTTGTACTAAATAAGCATTCTAAATTCATTCCTACCGGCCGGTCTACTTGAAAATGCATGAGTAGGTGGGATAGACTCGTTGATATCTTATCCCCACCTGCACCAAAGTGACTCCCCCCCCCCCCCCCCCCCCCCCACCCCACACACACACACACCCCGCGGGGCCATCTGTCCTATGGGTGATTGAATTCTTTCTGATGGCTCCACAGCTTAAGTTTGCCTCGCCATTTTTTTTAGATAGTCCAGAAAAACTCCTGATCACCAACTGCACATTGGCTGCCCTTGAGGTCCATCCTGCCCACCGGGGAGTACACTCAACTTTGACCGCAAGGGATGTCACCTGTGAGTTTCAAACATGTGATGTTCGGTCAACTTGGTGACATTCACAAGTCACCCTTACCAGACGTGTTTGTCTCACCACTTAGAAACTATGGGGGGTCTGCATTTCCGATTCTACTTGGGTGTTTGTAGAGGTCCAGACATGCCGTTAGACCCCTGCACGTCTAGTTGACTTGCCCATGACATTGACTCTGTCGGCTGCCGATGTCAATTGGGTAGAAGTCCACTGAGGCTTCTGTTTGTGACCATTGAAAACGTCAGTCAACTTTGTGCCTGAACCTAGCTGGTTAATCAGGATTCTGCCCTATGTTTGGTGTTCCCAACCGCCCAGTTAGGGCTTTTGAATACTTGTACCTGAAACTCACTGAGCACGGGCCCCCACGTGCACCCACACAAATGCTGAACATGCGGACGCTGCTTTGGTGCATCTTGTGGACGTGGAAACAGCATCCACCATTGTTCCATGCCCCCCACCCCCCTCCCCCGTGGAACACTGGAGGGCGGATGGACAAGCACACACCAAAAAACAAAATTTTCTATGGCATGTGGACAGGGCAGGACAACAATCCTGTCCTGTTGGCAGACGGTTGGGACATCCCGCACTGTCCTGTTCGCGTGCGATTCAAATGCCCCTTAAGGCAGATTATTGGAACTCTTTGGAAATTGACCAACTATAGTTGGACCTGAATGCTTACATAATTGCTTTGGTGAGAAAATCTGGGTGCCTGATAACCTTTGGCCTTTAGGCATGTGGAGGCTTGGAGCTGTCTCCACCACCAGCATCAAGTACAACTTGGCAACCTGGAGATTGGCTTATCATGTACTGACACAACTGGTCCAGCCTTTCTAACCTATTAAGAAGACATTGATAATGACCCAAATGAAATGCATGATCACAAATCATTCACCGCACCTTGGTCTTCGCAACCTACGAATCAAAGAGTTGCGACTTGGGAATGCGACCAAGAGCTCAAACTGCCCAACTGTTTTCTTTAAAGGCAAGCTGGGTTTAAGCGGAACCCACCGGTTACTATTCAATGAGAGGGTGGTGTATGTCCCCCCCCCCCCCCCCCGATGATTCACTGAATCCCATGTCTGTGTTCGGGGCTTTGAATGAGCACCACGTATACAAGCACATGGGGCTCGTATTCCCGTGTATGTTGACATAACTTTGCATCGGACTCTGGTGTTGTTGCAAAGACTTAAGTACCCTTTCTTGCTATTCTTCTCATAAAGTGATGGTTTGAGAAAATGACAAAAATGTCTTTCATTCAAAAAAGAAAAAACAAACAGTTCAAAAAAAGAACAAACATGTCCTCCATCCAGAAAGTCGAGGATGATGTTGACTCTTCAAAGTCTTCTTCTTCTTTCTCCGTAAAACACTGTAAAACCCTCTCTCTCTAGAGAAGAAATCAAGGGAGGATTCTTGAAAAGACTTAAGTGCCCCAAAGATGATTATTTAAGACTCAGTCTTTGCACTGCAGGATTATCCGAGAAAGAAATCTCCCCTGGAGGAGGCCATGAACATCAACCATCCCACTCTCTCTCTCCCTTCTCTTTCTGCTTCTGTGCACATCCAGTAGAAGATCTTACATTGCTCCATCAAGCACCGACTGACTTGCACATCGACTGTTGTGAAGCCTGATTCAGAGTTTTTACCCTTACAGGAGGAGGGGTTGAGGGCTCCTCCCAGTGTGGGTAGCATCATTCAACTAAATGAGTTGTAGATCCTGATTCAGAGTTTTTACCCTTACAGGAGAGGGGTAAAACCTCATCTCACTCTCTCTCCCTTCTCTCTCTACTTCTGTGCACATCCAACAAACGATCCAACATTTCTCCATCAAACACCAACTGACCTGCACACTAACTGTAGCATCGTTCAACTTGATGAGTTATGGAGCCTGATTTAGAGTTTTTGCCCTTACAGGAGGGGGGTTTGGGGGCTCCTCCCAGTGTGGGTAGCATCATTCAACTTGAAGAGTTGTGGAGTCTGATTCAAAGTTTTTACTCATTCATATTTTAAGGCATTAGATCTCATGTTTGAACATCCATGCATGTGCAGTTTGCTTTCATCATGTTCAGTTGCTTTCTAGATTATACTTTGAATTCTGGTGCATTTTAGATCTATCGATTTATATGTAACCAGAGCACATTTTAATCTGAAATTTTTACTGCAACTTCATGCATATGTCTTCATGCTCTCCACCAAAAATCAGATCATTCTGAGTTTGTTTGACCTACTTTAAAAATCGAGATTCAGAACATGTTATTTTGCACCGTTAGGATTTTAGCATAATCAGGACCAACTTGCGGGAGTGATTTCTCCCTAGCCAGAGATGATCTTTCCGATCCGTAAAAAAAGGTTGTTTTCTAAATTGAATCTAGTTTGTTCATACCAAAATTCAGCGATTTCTATGGTGTTTTCATACCAGTTTTGGGTCAAAAACCATAACCCTGTCACCCTGTGTCATTTTAACGGCTCAGATTTTGATCCATTTTGTTTGAATTTTATTTCCCTAATGGGAGATCATTTTTCAATTCTGTAAAACGGGTTCTCTTCTTTTATGTGTCTAGTTCATCTTTGTAAATTTTCAGAATTTTTCATGGTCAATTACTATTTTATTTTGATTAAGTACCAGAACCTTGTATCCAAATTTTATAAATGTTCTGATTTTGGCCCCCATATCATGACTGTTGTAGCACTTCTTCAACAAATCGCTATTTGATTGACAATATTCTTCAGCAAATCGTTATTATGATTTTTTTGGGTCTCTAATGAGTCCCTACTATGATTTATAGTATTTTTGGGTCTCCAACGAGCCTCACAATGATTTATAGTGTTGTCCGGTCTTTTAACTATGATTTATAGTGCTTTGGGGTCTTCAACGAGCCCCACAACGATTTGTAGTATTTTTCGATCTTTTAACTATGATTTATAGTGTTTTCGGGTCTCTAACGAGACCCACAATGATTTATAGTGTTGCTGGACCTCGCTATAGCGATTTGTAGTGTTTCTCGCTAAACACTATAGCGATTTGTGATACAAATCGCTATCCGAATCAGGACCAACTTGTCAGGGCCATATCTCCCTAACCAGAGATCGGATTTCAAATCCGTAAAAAGTGGTGTCTTCGTTATATAGTCTAGTTTATTCCTGTAAATTTTCAGCAATTTCTATGGCCATTTGATACCCCATTTGGATCTAAAACCAGACCCCTATCAGTCTGCCTTATTTGAGTGACATAGATTTTTAGTTCATTTTGTAAGAGTCATATCTCCCCAACGGAAGATCATTTTCCAAATCTGTAAAAAGGGTTTTCTTTATCTATGTGTCTAATTTATATTTGAAAAGTTTTATAACTTTCTATGCTCATTTGATATTTCTAACCTGTTAAAAACCGAGACATGTTATTATTCCCTTTTAACTAAGTGGATGGAAGTTAATTATAATTTGTTGGAGACATGTCTCAGTTTTTAATAGGTTTAAAATATCAAATGAGCATAGAAAGTTATAAAACTTTCCAGATATAAACTAGACACATAGAGGAAGAAAACCCTTTTTACAGATTTGGAAAATGATCTTCCGTTGGGGAGATATGACTTTTACAAAATGAAATAAAAACATATGTCACTCAAATAAGGCAGACTGATAGGGGTCTGATTTTAGATCCAAATGGGGTATCAATTGACCATATAAATCGCTGAAAATTTACATGAATAAACTAGACTTCATAACGAAGACACCACTTTTTACGGATTTGAAATCCGATTTCTGGTTAGGGAGATATGACCATGACAAGTTGGTCCTGATTCGGATAGCGATTTGTATCATAAATCGCTGTAGTGTTTAGCGAGAAACACTACAAATCGCTATAGCGAGGTCCAACAACACTATAAATCGTTGTTGGTCTCGTTAGAGACTCGAAAACACTATAAATCATAGTTAAAAGACCGAAAAACATTACAAATCGCTGTGGGGCTCGTTTGAGACCCCAAAACACTATAAATCATAGTTAAAAAAGACCGGACAACACTATAAATCATTGTGAGGCTTGTTGGAGACCCAAAAATACTACAAATCATAATAGGGACTCATTAGAGACAAAAAAAATCATAACAACGATTTGCTGAAGAATATTGCCAATCAAATAGCGATTTGTTGAAGAAGTGCTACAACAATCATGATATGGGGGCCAAAATCAGAACATTTATAAAATCTGGATACAAGGTTCTAGTATTTAATCAAAATAAAATAGTAATTGACTATGAAAAATTCTGAAAATGTACAAGGATGAACTAGACACATAAATGAAGATAACCCATTTTACAAAATTGAAAAATGATCTCTCATTAGGGAAATAAAATTCAAACAAAATGGATCAAAATCTGAGCCGTTAAAATGACACAGGGTGACAGGGTTATGGTTTTCGACCCAAAACGGGTATGAAAACACCATAGAAATCACTGAAATTTAGTATGAACAAACTAGATTCAATTTAAAAAACAACCTTTTTTACGGATCGGAAAGATCATCTTTGGTTAGGGAGAAATCACTCCCGCAAGTTGGTCCTGATTCTGCTAAAATCCTGACGGTGCAAAATAACAGGTTATGAATCTTGATTTTTAAAGTGAGTCAAACAAACTCAAAATGATCTGATTTTTGGTGGAGAGCATGAAGACATATGCATAAAGTTGCAGTAAAACATTCAGATTAAAATGAGCTCTGGTTACATACAAATCGATAGATCTAAAATGCACCAGAATTCAAAGTATAATCTAAAAAGCAACTGAACATGATGAAAGCAAACTGCACATGCGTGGATGTTCAAACATGAGACCTAATGCCTCAAAACATGAATGGGTAAAAACTTTGAATCAGACTCCACAACTCTTCAAGTTGAATGATGCTACCCACGCTGGGAGGAGCCCCCAAACCCCCCTTCTGTATGGGCAAAAACTCTAAATCAAGCTCCACAACTCATCAAGTTGAACGATGCTATAGTCCGTGTGCAGGTCAGTCGGTGTTTGATGGAGAAATGTAGGATCGTTTGTTGGATATGCACAGAAGTAGAGAGAGAAGGGGGAGAGAGTGAGATGGTTGATGTTCATGGCCTTCTACAGGGGGAACTCTTTGCCTCCCTTGATTTCTTCTTTAAAGAGAAAGAGGGTTTTAGAGTGTTTTACGGAGAAAGAAGAAGAAGAAGATGACGATGAAAAGTTCAAACGGACATTTTTGATGGCTCAGGTTTGTTTCGTCGGATGACCCACACTGGGAGGAGCCCCCAAACCCTCCTCCTATAAGGGCAAAAACTCTAAATCAAGCTCCACAATGAATCAAGTTGAACGATGCTATCCAGGCTGGGAGGAGCCCTCAAACCCTCCTCCTATAAGGGTAAAAACTCTGAATCAGACTCCACAACTCATCAAGTTGAATGATGCTACCCACGCTGGGAGGAGCCCTCAGACCCCCCTTTCTGTAAGGGTAAAAACTCTGAACGAGACTCCACAACTCTTTAAGTTGAATAATGCTACTCACGTTGGGAGGAGCCCCCAGACTCCTCTCCTGTAAGGGCAAAAACTCTGAATCAGGCTCCACAACGAATCAAGTTGAATGATGCTACTCATGCCGGGAGGAGCCCCCAAACCCTCCTCCTGTAAGGGTAAAAACTCTGAATCAAGATCTACAACTCATTTAGTTGAATGATGCTACCCACGCTGGGAGGAGCCCCCAAACCCTACTCATGTAAGGGTAAAAACTCTGAATCAGGCTCCACAACAGTCAATGTGCAGGTCAGCCTGTGTTTAATGGAGCAATGTAAGATCTTCTGTTGGATGTGCATAGAAGCAGAAAGAGAAAGGAGAGAGAGAGTGAAAGGGTTGATGTTCATGGCCTCCTTCAGGGGAGATTTCTTTCTCAGATAATCCTGCAGTGTAGAGACTAGGTCTTAAATAATCATCTTTGGAGCACTTAAGTCTTTACAACCACTCATTTTCAAGAATCGTAATTTTTTTTGCACTAATGGAGGAGAGGGTACTTAAGTCTTTGCAATCACATCAAACTCCAATGCTATGAACCTACAACGTCCCACCACAAGGGAGACGTGCACTGACTAAAAAAACATAGAAAATGATACACCAAGATGAGTCAGCCAAGTTGAACTAAACTGGATTGCACTGACCCCGCTCTCCAATTGTGTATGCAGATCAAAACTGGAGTCATAACCCCCGTTTTGCTCCATATTCTGGAATCTGGAGAGAGAGAGAGAGAGAGAGAGAGAGAGAGAGAGAGAGAGAGAGGTGCCAAACAGACAAGAAAGACCAGCAACGCAGGAAGAACTTGGAGGTGCCAAGCAACAGAAATCACAACACAGAAAAAGAATCAAACTTTTTTCTCATTATCATTCATTCATCTATAATAGTTCCTTGTATACATCCAGCAAATTATCATCTTGACACAGATTACATCCTGTATCATCTCATCCTCCTCACCAACGCCACCACCTATCCGAAGCGAGGGAATCAAAAGAATTCCCCCAACCCCATCATGCTAACCCTACAGCAATAGCACAACCAATTTGCTCTCTCATCTAAAATCATAATCCTTATAAACGAATCAAATTAAAAAGAACCTAAAATCAATACAAACAACAAAGAAGAAAACCAAAAGAAAGAGTAACGGAAAATACAAGAAAAAGAAGCGCCTTTCCTTCTGTACAACCCTCTCTCTCTCTCTCAAGAATCAATTCAACGACGGACATTGCACCTTCCAATCAAAGCACAACCCAAGGGCCAAGACCCACCCTCTTCTGCCCACCACCTACAAAATTTCCATGTGCGTTCTCTCTCTCTCCCCTCTCCACCTTCACTCCACCGCCGAAATCCCCTTCACTGCCACCACCCTCGCACCACCCCCATCCACATAGAGATCGTACGGGCTCCACAAACTATCTAACGGGCACGGCTCCCGGGCGTCGATCCTCGCCCAGGGCTTCCCCTTTCCGCTCCAATGCAGCAGACTCACGGGCCCAGGATGCAACCCCCTGCAGCTCCCTACCACGTTGTCTCCGCCCAATCCGTGCTGGTTCCACCGGTGGTCCAAGGCCTCGACCTCCCCGGCGAACACCAACAAGAAGGGAGGCAGCGACCCCAATTCGTAGATCCTCCTCTCCTTCTGCACCTCCATCCACCCTTCGATACTCTCCCTGTGCCCCTCCCTCCTCCACGAACCCAATTCCATCACCATTACCCCGGTGTTGAAGTAGCACGGCTCCCGGTTCCGGCCGGCGAACGCCGAGGCCGTCGCCGGATCCCCCCAGAAACTCGTCGTGAAATACTTCGTGAAATTCGCGTGGCAGTACTCGGGCGCGGCGACGGGCTTGCTGGCGGACGCCGAGCCCCAGAGCGTCGCGATGTCGTCGTCGACGACGAGGTCCGAGTCGAGGTAGATGACGCAGCCGATGCAGGGCTCGAGAAGGTCGTCGAGGTAGGTCCGGGCGTAGTTCAGCGGCCGCTCCAGCGCCTCCCGGACCGACGGCGAGACGAGCAACCTGACCCGGTTCTCCTGCCGGAACCGGTACATTCTGAATCCGAGCGACGGGAACACCGACCGGACGACGATTTTCAGGCGATTGCCGTCGCAGTAGAACATGAAGGGGAAGAAGACGTTATCCGGGCAGGACGCGTGCATCAGCACCGAATGGACGGCAGCGATCGACCCACGGAGGTAACCGTCGTCAAGCGTCATCGCGATGTGCACGCGCGAGGGATCGCACGGCCCGGACCCAGGCGACGGGCATCCCTCGCCGTTCCGGTTCTCCGGAGCCTCAACGTACGCCGGAAAACCGCCATCCGGATGGGTTCCGTCAGCGGCGGGGCACAGAACGCGAGGATCAGAAGGAGCAGCACGCACGGAGAACGGAACATCTCTCTCCCTCCGCCGTTAGAGTGACGAAAAACCGGAATCGGTTAAGAAACGCGGTTTTCCGTCGGACTCAGCGGCGGAGGAGCGCGAGGGCCGGTGCGCTTGCATGCAGATATATAATAATACCGGACGCCGGACAATAGATTGGGTGGCCGCACAGATGGAGATGGAGGCATCCAGCTGTGCTTGACGGCGAGGGCACGTGCTCGTTGTTTGCTGCCCGGCGACCAGCGTTCGATTCTGGTTGGGTATCCGATCCATCAGAATGTACCCAAACCCGTCCAGAAAACTGCTTGTCGGATTTGGGTTCTGCTTCGGGTTTTGTCAGGTCAAGAAAATGAGACGTCAAACCCGGACACACATAATTTGAGAAGCTCAATATACAGGTCAATCCTCATTGGGTCAAATATCTGAACAAAATCATTGGCAGCCACTGGTTCCACTTGGACGAGGTGGTCTGGCTACGTTAAGAAAATGGTAAAACCGGGAATGTATTGAGGGTAGGTTCGGTATTTTCGCTTTTAATCCCCGTTTATCCTGGCATTAATTGGCGAACACTGTGCTGAAGATCTGCTGCGCCGTACCGTTGTGCAGTTGTATAGTACAGACGGAGAGCTGCGCCATATGGTGCTCCAGTACGGTCTGCACTGCAGCACAACTTAAGCGGCTCGGATTTTTGAAAATAACGGGTTAAAACACATAAATAAAGAAGAAAGGACAGGAGTCTAAAATCAATTTTAACAAGCGTGACATATCTTGGTAAATTGAAAATATCGCAATGTTTGTTTTTCTCCATACAAGTGGAGGAGAAATCGCACGATCATCACCAAGGGTCTCGGGTTGGAGCGCAACGGTTGAGATGCAGGCAACGGTTCAGGTCCGTGTCCTATAGGAAATCAAGAACCACGTTGAAAATTCATTTTTTTCTTACTTATGTTGAAAACATAACCAAAAATATTGTTTTGAAATTAGTCCAACATTCATGATTTTTTGTTAAACCTCCTGAACACATTAAGTTTTTAAGCAACACATATTTGATTATTTATAAAAAAAATTATTTGAAATATTAAACAGTTTATCTAATTAGCAACCCATTCATTCATCTATCCAAATATTGATAATTAAAATAATTAAATAATATTTAATTAAAGTTTGAGAGATAGCTCTCAAGATCTCAAAATTATCAGCCTCACACAACACTCTCGCAATAACATGTATCCACTTCATCAGATCCTATGTTATCCGAAAAATATTTTATTTTAAAAGCATAAGACTTTGAAGAGTCTCAATAAAATTCACATAATCCAAATATAAATACACTAAGCTTGTATAACATGTATCATTCACATTATACCAAATTCATCATTAATTATGCAACTGAAACGCTAAGCCGTAAAGTTCAAGAATTTATATTTTTAAGATATTTGCAATCATCATATCTCATTTCAAGCATATATAACAATAATATATTTTAAATTCAAGATATTTAAGGTAATAACCACAAAATTTTCAAGGAATTTTCATATTTTTTTATAATTTCCTTCATATGTGATAAATTAAAAATGATAATTTGTACTAAGTGTCATACCACAAGTTATGCAAGACTTAAAAACAAATAAATGTATGAATACACTCACACGCTCAAGGGTTTCCATCGACCCTAGTGATTTTTTTTTTAATTATTTCTGAGGAATTCAAAATTTGCTAGAAGAAAAATATATAATAAATAACTAATATAACAAACAATTAGTAAAGACATTCACCTATATTTTGAACCCAATTTAAGTTGCATTTAAAATCATTTCACTTAAATCTAAATTCTAGTTTTGAAAGAATTGAAATCCAAAATATTTAATTTAGTTAATGAGAAAATAATTAAATAAAATAAAAATTATAATTTAACCAAAGTTAATAAAATTGTAGGAGTCCATAGGTGGGTTGTCCCATCCTTTGTGGCATTCATTTTCAAATTTAAAAAGATAAAATAAAATTAAAACTTAAAAATTCTAAGATTTGTAAAACTTACTAAAAACCAAGGGATGAAATAAAAAGTCAAACTTACCATAATTCAAGGGAAGCCTCCTAAGAGGGTGTGTGTGCATCCCATCCTAGATGCTTTTAGGATGGGAAGGTTGGAACAAAGAGGAAGAAGGAAGGTGCTTTGGAAAAAGGAAAGAAAGAAAGAAAAAAAAGACTTCTTGACTAGTCAAACTTGCTTTCCAAGTAAGCAAATTTGAACTTGAGAGATGAAAAGGTTCAACCCCATGGGGGTTGACCAACCCACATTCCCCCTTTCTTTAATATTGTATACTATATGTAATGTAACATATATACATGTAATATTCTAGCCTAAACTAAATATGATATTAATAAAAAAAGAGAGAAATTGAAAAAAAGGAAAGGAAATAGAAGAGGTAGGAGACAAGGAAAGAGAGTAGGGGTTAGATCAAGGGCTGAGATCTAACCCATCCCTTGACCTAATCCCCGATATCTATAAAAGCATAGAAGGGGCTCACACCCCCTATTTGCCTCTTGCTCCCTTGTTCCCTCTTGATTCTCCTCCTTTCTCCCCTCATTTCCCTACATTCCCCTTGTGCTTTCCCTCTTGACTCAACTAAGAGGGCATCCACGTAAATGTTTGGAGCGTGAGGAGTATGTTGGTGCGGTCTCCATACGTAGTGGGTAGCTTCTGTACGTAGTTCATTTTTGTAAGCTAAGAAAGCATTTTTGCGAAAGAGGTCGGGGGTTCTATTCTTTACACGTAAATTGAAACTAGTAGGCATAAATTCTTTCAATTTTTTATAGGGACAAACCCTATACCACACCTTCCATATGTGTGATTGGCATGGGGTTTGTCAAAAAATTTAATAGGAAAACCCTCTCTTAAAATCATTTTAGTAAAATCATGTTCTTGAACCCAATCCAAACTATTGTTAAAGAGGGAATCCTTATAAAAATTTGAATTTGGTTTGATGAAAGGGGGTTGATTTTGGTTTCCCCTAGAAGAAATTGATTCATCCCCTAAATTAGTCAAATTATTGAAATTTAAAATAAGCAAAAAAGAATAAAGACTATGGGATGCATGCTATTGCTTTTCTCAAAAATAAAAATTATAACTTCTCGACATACATGCAATGCTTATTTGTTTTCTTGCAAATTTTTAGTTAGAAATTGTTGTTAATATTCTTGTCCATGTACAGTGATGCTTAGCATGCTTTTCCTTATTCTTGTTATAAAAAAATACGTGTTATTATGTGTTTCGTTGTAAAAATACTAAAACTATTTATGAGGAAATAGGGTTTAGAGAGAGAGATCAATTTTCTGGCCTAACAACTACAAAAATGAGATTTGTCTATAGTAGAATAGCTAAAATTAATGTGATAAGGTTTTTGAAGTTTTATTTGAAATATTCATGTGAAAAAAATTTAGAAATATGAATTTGAGTGCTCTGTTTTGGCCCACCTGAATGCATATTTCCCGTTAAAATGTATTTCTGGCATAACACCCGACCGATAAATCATTCGTATCTTCCTCATTCAGAAGGTTTTTTATAAACAATTTATTATGTTGGAAAGCTAACAAAATTTTACACTATGAAATTTTGGACTCTATTTATGGACTGAGTACTAAACTATGATAGTCAGAACAAAAAGGTATAAACATGCACTAAATCATTTGTATCTTCTTCGTTTGAAAGAATTTTTATGAACGGTTTGTGGCATAAAAAAGTTGATGAAATTCTCTGAAAATTATAAAAATTTTAACTTTGTTCAACGACTGTAAAATTTTTTGTAACTTCTATAACATTCAAATATAATGAAGTTTTTGCAAGTCTGAAAATGGTTCAAAACCCGACTAGCGAATACTTGTGAACTCTATGCAATTTTGTGTGTGCTTTTGTGAATGATTACCATACTGTTTATGGATTGTTAAAATTCAGTTTTTTTCAGAGAACTAAGTGTCAATTATAAGGCACGAATGGAATGATGTGCTAATGCACTAGCTTGCCTTAGTGGCCTCTCAATAGTGAATAAGACAAGAGAGTCCACCTTGTGAATCAAATGCGAATGTTTAATGAACCATGCATGCTATTTTTATATAGCTGACATGTACATGATGATGTGAATGATTGGATGCATTTAGTGTAAAATAAAATTCATTGCTTTATTTGTGTATATACACGTAAGTTTGAAATGAAAGAAGCATGAGCAATGATACCAAATTCAATGTTTTAAAATGTGCATCCATAGGCCCTGAAGTAGCCGAATCCCTTTAGTGAATTTCTATGTGTGTGTTGCATGTAAAGTAATTAATTTAAAATTGTAAACATATAACACTAAATATCGATGCTTGCAATGAGAGGGCAAGCAATACTTTCGGTTTTGTGGAAAATGTTTTGAGTATAGAAGGTTTCTCCTCTCCAACCATGGATGTAAGACCTCTGCATTAGACTACAACACAGAGAATAAAAACTCATGAGTAAAAAGATGATGCATCGGGATGACACTGTTGGGAGCGCTCTCTCGATACGCTCGTCCCTTAACCGTAGGACTGGTGAAAGGTGCCTGGATAGGCCAAAGTCACCTTTGTTTGAAAATACTGCCTATGCCATGGCCCTGATCTACGTTTAAGCTTGTGTTAATACCCACAGGGCTAAGAACTGAAACCTAACTGATTGCGCATTAGATAGGCATGATGTGCATCATATAAGAAAGTAACCTAATTAAAGATAATAACTGACTAATGCATACCAGCAACTTTTGCAATGGTAAATGCATGCATTTTTAACTGTTTATGCATCTTTACTTGTTCGTAGTTAAGTGCATGATTGATTGAAAGATATTTCTTGAATGTATGCTTGAATGACATGTTAGATAATAATACATGTAATTTTGTTGTATTAATATTATTGCAAAGGTATGAAAAATTGAATAAATTCCTGTCTACTTGTTTCAATTTATGTGTTCTGAATAACTCAGCTATTGAATTTAATGGTTTTCAGGTAGCGAGTAAGTTCACAAGTGATGGCAGGAGGTTGCAACGGAGATCAATCCAAGCCTTTTCTATCCCTTCGACTGTTTTGGATTGCGGGCATTCTTTAATGCTTGAGACTCTGATTCATAGCATTTAATTTTAAATGGACTGCTAATATTTTAATTTGAGATATAATAGACATTAATTCGATTATAAATGTTAATTTTTAAATTTATTGCATGTATGGTAAAAGAATGTGATCGTTAAGTAACACACCAAGTTTTTGTTTTATTTGAATTTTCACTGCAGTTTTTATAAAATCGTATAAAAAAAATTTTTACACGATTTTTCGGATATAAAATTTGGGGTGTCACAACTTGGTATCAGAGCAGAAGGGAAGAATTAGCTCAAAACTCATCCAACTGACCGACATCACTGTGAGTATGTTTCTTTTTAATGTTTTATGCATTGATATGAAAATAAATTCTTGAATTATGTAAATTTTATAGTTGTTGCAAATCAAGAACATAGATGCCTAGTAGGGACATCAGAAATGACATTTTTATTTATGCAAAACTTACAAATTTAATTCGAATTAAATTTATTGTAGATGGTCGTACGATAGCCCACAAGATAGACTGCCTAGAGAGACTTCCTCCTGAAACTAGTCTTACAAACACTTTATAGAACTGAGTCCTCCAGCCTTCACTAGGAAGAAGGACCTAGACGCAGCTGAGGAGTGGGTCCGTTCCATCAACGAGATCTTCAATATCCTCGAGGTTTCCACGGAGTGGCAAGTCACCTTTGCCACCTACCAACTCCAGGGCAACACCAAGAGTTGGCAGGAGACTGTTCGAGAGGTGCACTTCACACCAAAGAAGCGATAGGCGCTTACATGGGTGAAGTTTTTTGAGGTGTTTCTAGACACCTACTTTCCACAATATGCTAGAGATCGCAAGATGCAGGAGTTTTTGAATCTTCAACAGGGCAACTTAAAGGTGGCTGAGTACACCACTCGCTTTAGACACCTTGAGAAGTACTACCCAAACACCTACATGACAGATGAGGCACATGCAAAGAAGTACGCACATGGGCTATGAGATCGGTTGAGGTCCTGAGTACTGACGAGTCAACTCCAGAACCTCAGCTAGGCTATCGAGATGGCTACCATGCTTCAGGTGAGAAAACATAATTTAATTTTTTTTAACCCAAAGATAACCCCAAACAAATAGTAACAACTATTCTCATATCGTAGGATGATTGAGAGTCTTCTAGGAAGACACAACCTAAGTGGTTTGATAGGTCGAAGGGTAATGAAAACAAGACCCCAAGGCCCTCAGCCAAGTCGAGTAGAGCACCTTATGTGAAGAAAGCCAAGGTGCAATAGGGTGGTACTAGCAGACCATAACAGACCACCACAGTGTGTTCTTTCTGTAAGAAGATACATGCAGGAGTTTGCCACAAGGCATCAGAAGCATGGCTGATGTGCAGAAAGATGAGACTTTTCATCAAGAATTGTTCAAAGTGGTTGACTCAAGACATAGCAAACACCACACCTCGAGGGAAACAATATCAACAATGACCCCAACAGCAGTCCCAAGCATAAGGACAAAGGAGAGCGATCAACATAGTGTACACGACTTTGGCAGAGGAGTTGTAAGATGATGAAAATGTTATCAAAGGTACTATCTCCATCGCAAAATTTGATGCTAAAGTCTTATTTGATACGGGTGCTGCACATTCTTTTGTGTCTACACGGTTTGCAAAATTAGTTGATATAACACTGATCACTTTCGGCTATATTTTGGAAATTATCACACCATCAAGCAATAGATCTATCTTTCGTACCTATTTACCCAATATAGAAGTGATTATCTCATGGAAGAACCTTTATGCCAATTTGATCTTACTGGACATGGTGGGTTATGATGTGATTCTCGACATAGATTGGATGTACAAGCACTATGCTTGTATGATATGTCATGAGTGACATATACCGTTTAATCGTCTAAATGAGCCTGTACTTGAGTACAAGGCAAGCAAGAAGGAAAGCAAAAGAAGGATAATATCAATGACCCAATGCTGTGTAGATAAGGGTTGTGAGGCTTTCTTGGCCAGTGTTTCTTTGGTGAAACCCAATACGACCCTGATGAAGGTCTTGGACATGGTTTGGGAGTTTGTAGATGTATTCTCAGATGACTTTCAAGGTGCACCGCCTACAAGAGGTTGATTTCGCTATAGAGTTGGTGCCTGGTATGACTCCAATATCTAGAGCTCCTTATCACATGACCCCTATAAAATTAAAGGAATTGAAGAAGCAACTGCAAGAATTGATGGACAAGAGATTTATTCGGCCAAGAGTTTTGTCGTGGGGTATTACAGTGTTGTTCGTCAAGAAGAATGATGGGTTAATGTGCTTGTATATTGACTATCGCATGTTGAACTAGGTGACGATCAAGAATAAATACCCTCTTCCATGAATCAATGACTTGTTTGATCAACTTCAAGATGCTAAGGTATTCTCTAAGATAGATCTTAGATTGGATTATCACCAATTGAGGATCAAAGAGTCAGATGTGCAGAAGACAACCTTTAGGATGCAGTGTGGTCACTATGAGTTTTTGGTGATGCATTTTGAGCTAACCAATGCTCCGATGACATTCATGGGTCTGATGAACTAGATCTTTCAGACCTATCTAGATTTGTTCATGATAGTGTTCATTGATGACATATTGATCTATTCAGAGAGCGAAGAAGATCACAAAGAGCACTTGAGGATCATTCTTGAGACACTTAAACAATATCAGTTGTATGCAAAGTTTTCTAAGAGCAAATTCTGGTTGGAGCAGGTCATGTTTTTGGGATACGTGATTTCCAAAGATGGTGTTAGTGGACCCTGTTAAGGTAAGGTACCTCGATGATTATGTTTTGAGAATTTTTTTTGTGGATCTCTATCTTAACTTATTTGAATCTTGTATTTTGAAATTTTATTAGGTGAAATCAGTCCTAGACTGGAAAAAACCTAAAATGAATTGGCATAGTTTTCTTGGTTTTGCAGGATACTACTAAAGGTTTATTCAGGACTTCTCGAAGATCATGACACTGATAACCAAGCTACCTCGCAAGGAAATAAAGTTCGTATGTATGCAACAATACGAAGAAAGCTTTTAGTGGTCAAAGAAGAGGCTTACTACAACCCCAGTGCTCACTTTACCCTTCAGACAAGGAGGATTTGTAGTCTACAGTAATGCATTGGGTACAAAACTTGGATGCGTATTAATGCAGCATGGCAAGGTCATAGCATATGCTTTGCACAAACTAAAAGTGCACAAGCAAAATTATCCTACACACAATCTGGAGCTATAGACAGTAGTCTTTGCACATAAAGTTTGGCGACACTACTTATATGGAGAGTAGTTTGAGGTTTTATCCAATCATAAGAGCCTCAAATACATTTTCTCGTAGAAGGATCTTAACATGAGGCAAATGCAGTATTTAGAGTTTTTGAAGAACTATGACTTCTCTATATCCTACCACCCATAGAAAGCCAATGTAGTGGCCGATGCATTGAGTAAAAAAGTAGGAAGTCTTGCGAGCTTGATCAGTAGCTAGTGGAGACTACTTAAGGATCCGATTGACTGGAGTTCATTTGCCACAGGCGTAGCTCACATTCAGATCACAAGCTTAGCCGTGAGAACTAAACTTATGAACTGGATCATTGTTCAACAGAAGGATGACCCGAGCTTCACAAAGATGGTTGCAACATGCAAACATGATGAGACAACCCTACATATGGAAGAAGATAGAACCATCTGGTATAATAAGAGGCTATGGGTACCAGCGAATCAACAGTTGAGGAAAGAGCTATTTGACAAGGTGCATTGGACCAGGTTCACTATACATCGAGGTAGCACTAAAATGTATAAGGACCTTAAAAGGAACTATTGGTGGAACAACATGAAGAGAGACATTGTCGAGTATGTATTAAGATGCTTAGTTTGCCAGTAGGTCAAGATAGAACATCAAAGACCTGAAGAAACCTTGCAGACGATAGAAATACTGTAGTGAAAGTGAAGAGACATTACCATAGACTTTTTGGTAGGTCTGCCTAGGACACAACACCAGTACGACATGATATGAGTCATAGTGGACCGCCTTACAAAGTCAACACACTTTCTATCGACCAAGGTGAATCAACCATTAGAGAGTCTAGCAGATTTATATGTTGATGAGATTGTTAGGTTACATGAAGTACCTGTCTTGATAATTTCAGACAAAGATCCAAGGTTTACGTCCACATTTTGGGGGCAACTTCTGAAAACTTTAGGGGACAAAGCTTAAGTTTAGCACGACATTTCACCCACAGATGGATGGACAGTCAGAAAGGACAATCCAGACCCTAGAGGATATGTTGCATTCTTGTGTATTGCAGTAAACATTTAAAGCTAGTTGAGTTTGCCTACAATAACAATTACCACTCGAGTATCGACATGACTCCATATCAGGCATTGTACGGATGACCCTGTAGATTTCTGATATATTGGACTAAGGTTGGTGATCGAGCTATCGAGTCACCAATAGTTCTGCAACACTATACAGATAAGGTACAGTTAATTCAAAAGAGACTTCTGACCGCTCAAAGCTTTCAAAAAAGCTATGCAGATCCGAAGCACCGCAAAGTCACATTTGAAGTTGGAGATCATGTATTTATTAAGGTATTACCAACCAAGAGTATGTTTCGGTTTGACAAGAAGAGAAAGTTGAGTATGAGGTATGTAGGACCTTTCCTCATCCTCGAGAAGATTAGAGGCACAACTTATAGACTACCACTCCCATCGTAGTTTTTGAACATCCACGATGTCTTCCACGTGTCGATGTTGAGGAGATATGTGCCAGACCCGACACATATTATTCAGTACGATGAGATATAGATAGTAGATCAACGACAATAAGTGCTACGACATAAGATGATTCCTATAGTGAAGGTATGATGACAACACCATGGACTCGAGAAATATATAAGGGAGCCAGATACAGAGATGAAAGTGAAACATCCACACCTATTCAGTATGTAATCTTAACCAAATTTCGAAGACAATTTTTTTTAAGGGGGGTTGGATGTAATAACCCTAATTTTTTAAAGGAATTTTCATAATTTTCTTTATATGTGATAAATTTAAAATAATAATTTATACTAAGTGTCATACCATAGGTTATGCAAGACTTAGAAAAAAAATAAACGTATGAAATATACTCACACACCCAAGGGTTTCCATCAACCCTAGTGAAATTAATTTTCCTCAAAAATTATTTTTGAGGAATTTGAATTTTGCTAGAAGAAAAATATATAATAATAACTAATATAGCCAAAAATTGGTAGAGACATTCACCTACATTTGAACCTAATTTAAGTTACATTTAGAGTTATTTCACTTCAATCTAAATTATAGTTTTGAAAGAAATGAAATCCAAAATACCTAATTTAGTTAATTAGAAAATAATTAAGTAAAATAAAAATTATAATTTAACCAAAGTTAATAAAATTGTAGAAGTCCATAGGTAGGCCGTCCCATCCTATGTGGCATCCCTTTTTAACTTTAAAAAGATAAAATGACATTAAAACTTGAAAATTATAAGGTTTGTAAAACTTACTAAAAACTAAGACATGAAATAAAAAAGTCAAACTTACCATAATTCAAGGGAGGCCTCCCAAGAGAGAGGGGGGGGGGGTCCCATCCTAGATTCTTCTAAGATGGGATGGCTAGAATAAAGGAGAAGAAAGAAGGTGCCTTGGGAAAAGGAAAGAAAGAAAGAACAAAAAAAAATAAAATAGACTTCTTGACTAGTTAAACTTGCTTGCCAAACAAACAAGTTTGAACTTGGAAAGTGGAAAGGTCAAACCCCATGGGGGTCGACCAGCCCATATTCCCCCCTTTCTTTAATATGGTATACTATATGTAATGTAACATATATACATGTAATATTCTAACCTAAACTAAATAAGATATTAATAAAAAAAAGAGAAAAATTTGAAAAGAGGAAAGGAAATAGAAGAGGTAGGAGAAAAGGAAATGGAGTATGGGTTAGATCAAGGGATGAGATCTAACCCAGCCCTTGACCTAATCTCAAATATCTATAAAAGCATAGGAGGGGCTCACACCCCCTCCTATTTGCCTCTTTTGAGATTTTTGCCTCTTGCTCCCTTGTCCCCTCCTGATTCCCCTCCTTTCTCTTCTCTTTTCCCTACATTTCTATTCTGCTTCTCCTCTTGACTCAACTAAGAGGGCATCCATGTGCATGTTTAGAGTGGGAGGAGTACATTGGCATGGTTGCCATACGTAATGGGCAGTCGGTTCATGGACAAAGTTCATTTTCACAAGCTAAGGAAGCATTTTCATGAGATAGGTAGGGATTTTATTCTCTACACGTAAATCAAAACTTGTAAGCACAAATTCTTCTGATTTTTCATAGGGATAAACCCTATACCATGCTCCACATACGTGGGATTGGCATAGGGTTTGTCAAAAAATTTAACAAAAACCTTATCAAAATCATTTTAGTAAAATCAAGTTCTTAAACCCAATCCAAACTATTGTTAAAGAGAGAATTCTTGTAAAAATTTAAATTTGGTTTGATGAAGGGGGGTTGATTTTGGTTTTCCATAGAAGAAATTGATTCATCCCATAAATTAGTTGAATTATTGAAATTTAAAAGAAACAAAAAAGAATAAAGACTATTGGATGCATGCTATCGATTTTCTTAGAAATTAAAATTGTAACTTCTCAAAATACATGTAATGCTTATTTTTTTTTCTTGCAATTTTTTTGTTATAAAGTATTGTTAATATTCTTGTCCATGTATAGTGGTGCTTAGCATGATTTTCCTTGTTTTTTTTTATGAAAAAATACGTGTTGTTATTTGTTTTATTACAAAAATAATGAAACTATTTATAAGGAAATAGGGTTCGAAGAGACAGATCAGTGTTTTGGCCAAACAACTGCAAAAATATGATTTGTTCATGGTAGAATAGCTTAAGTTAATGCGATGAGTTTTTTAAAGTTTTATTTGATATGTTTATGAAAAAAATTTTCAAAAATATGAATTCAGGTAGCCTGTTCTGGTCCACTCAAATGCATATTTCCCGTTAACACGTATTTCTAGCCTGCCACTTAACTGTTAAATCATTCATATCTCCCTCATCCGAAAGAGTTTCTATGAATGGTTTATTGCGTTGAAAAGCTAACAAAATTTTACAGTTTATGTAAAATTTTGAGCTCTATTCATAAACTATGATAGTTAAAACAAAAATGTATAGGCATGCACTAAATCATTTGTATCTCCCTTGTCTGGAGAAATTTTTACAAACAATTTGTGGCATTAAAAAGCTAACAAAATTATCTAAAGATTTTTTAAATTTTAGCTATGTCTGATGATTATAAATTTTTTTGTAACTTTTGTAACAGTTAGATAAAATTGAGTTTTTGCAAGTCTAAAATAGATTCGAGACCCACCTAGCGAATACTTGCAAACTCTATGCAATTTTGTGTGTGCTTTTGTAAATGATTATTGTACTATTTATGGACTATTAAAAATAATTTTTTATAGATAACTAAGTGCCTGTTATAAGACACAATTTGAATGATGTGCTAATGCACTAGCTTGCCTTTGTGGCCTCTGGCTAGTGAATGTGACAACAAAGTCCGCCTTGCGAATCAAATGCGAATGTTTTATGAACCATGCATGCTATTTTTATATGATTTCATGTACATGATGATGGTGTGAATGATTGAATGCATTTAGTGTAAAATAAAATTCATTGCTTTATTTGTGCATATGAGCGTAAGTTTAAAATGAAAGATGAGCAATGATACAAAATTCAATATTTCAAAATGTGCATCCACAAACCCTGAAGTGGCCGAATCCTTGTAGTAGATTCCTATGTATGTTGCATGTAAAGTAATTAATTTAAAAGTGTAAACATGTAACACTAAAGATTGATGCTTGCAAGGAGAAGGCAAGCGATACTTTGGGCTTTGTAAAAAATATCTTGAGCACGAAAGATTGCTCTTCCCCAACCATGGAGATAGGAGAAACCTCTGCATTAGATTGCAACATAGAAGATAGAAACTCATGAGCGAAAAACCGATGCATCAGGATGATAGTGTTGGGAGCGCTCTCTCGATATGCTCGCCCCTTACCCACAGGACTGGTAAAAGGTGTTTAGCCATGCCAAAGACACCCTTATTTAAAAATACTGCCTGTGCCATGACCTTGATCTAGGTTTAAGCCTGTGTTAGTACCCATAAGTCTAAGAACTAAAACCTAAGTGATTGCACATTAGATAGGCATATCATGCATCATATAAGAAAAAGAACCTAATTAAAGATAATAAATGACAAATGCATACCATCGACTTCTGTAATGGTAAACACATGTATTTTTAACTGTTTATGAATCTTTACTTGTTCATAGTTAAGTGCATGATTGATTAAAAGATATTTCCTGAATGGGTGCTTGAATGACATGTTAGATAATCATACATGTAATTTTGTTGTATTTAATATTGTTATGAAGGTGTAAAAAATTAATAGATTCCTGTCTACTTGTTTTAATTTATGTGTTCTAAATAGCTCTATCCTACTGAGACTTAATTGTCTGACCCTATTGAATTTAATGATTTTCATGTAGTAAGTTCACAAGGGATGGTGGGAGGTTGCGACGGGGACCGAGCCAAACCTTTTTCATCCCTTCGACTATTTTGGATTGCAGACATTCTTTAGCAGTGTTGTGAGAGGCTTACGCCTCAGTACTTGAAGCGTACGCCTCACAGGCGAGGCGCACACTCAAGGTACTGAGGCGCACACTCAGTACCTGAAGCGTCGGTGCCTCCTCCGATCTGTGGCTAAAATTGAAAACAATTACACAATGAGCAGAGAAGGATATTCCGGCGAGATTTACGGTGGAATTTCTTCTCTTCGTAGCCTGAAATTGGATTTACTCGTCGGGAAAAAAGCAAAAGCTTCCAGTGAGTTTAACAGACTGAGTTCTTTCGACCGTTGCCGTAACCTGCACAAAGTCACAGACCCGTCGGGAAGCAGAGCTGATACCCTCTGACGAGGTTTCCGGCGAGGGGCAGGGGGACTTCTTCTCTCCGCGACCGGAATTGAGACCTACTTTCTTGATCATGAAGCTTACACTTCAACACCTCGAGGCTTACGCCTCGCTTCATAACATGTTCAACGCCTCGCTTCACCTCATCGCATTTAACAACCTTGTTCTTTAGTACTCGAGAATCTGATTCATAGCATTTAATTTTAAATAATCTGTTATTAATTTAATTTGAGATGTAATGGACATTAATTCAATTATTATTGTTAATTTTTGAATTTATTGTATGTATGGTAAAAGAATGTGATTGTTAAGTAACATGCTAAGTTTTTGTCCCATTTGGATTTCTGTTGTAATTTTTATAAAACCGTTAAAAAAATTTTACACAATTTTTGGGATACAAAATTTGGGGTGTTACATTTAATCACATGAATGTATTCATGCAATCATATGAATAGATATAAAATTACAGAAAAGTAAAGTGAGTAGTTATTTTAAATTTCCACTTGATTACCAAAAGCCTATCGGGTATGCATAGTCGATTTACAGAATAGGCTAGACTACTCGGGTATTTATTAAGCTATGTATCTTAATTTTCTGAGTAGATGACTGAGTCATTCCTAGGAGTGGCGTTACGTCAAGAGACACAGTCTAAGGCATAACATCCAGTCATATTGAATCGATCACTACTTTTGCAAATGAGCCAAGGACATGCTGACCTATGACAAAATTTGATAGTCTTGGCCTCCTAAATTCTCTAGACCAGGGACCACTAACACATTGTCCCTTAAAGCATAAAAAGAAAGGGCCCAGAGAGTTTCATATTACCTACTCTCTCTAAGGTAGACTAAGGACCATTTCAGTTAAGTACACCTTAGTGAAGGCATACCTAGAATCCTGCTCAGGGTTATCTTATTAGTTAGGCCATGGGTAAATGCAACTACTATTTATGTTAGTGCATTGTCATCACATGGTTCTCATTCTAGAATCTTAATTCAACATTTTATTAAGCACCCATATGCCCATACTACCCGGTGAGATTTCTGTCACCCAGCATACATTTCACAAATATTGCATCACATAACACCATATGCATTCTCATAATAAATGAATCATGTAAACATGTCATTTAATATTGATTTATGCAGTATCACATAATTTTAATAAATAGAAATCAACATGTATCATCATCACAAATATATATCATTCTATGAATCATAATTTAAATCATTGTTAAGTTGTTCAGGTCCCGCGGCTAGAGTAGCCCAAAACCGCAACAACTGAAACATGTTTTACTAATAACATTGCATTCTAATATGCCTAGATTTATATTTACATTCATTATAGTTAAAATCATAATCATGCTCAATTTATCATGAAAATAAATACAATCAAGCTGTTATGAGTGGATTAAATCATTAATATCAATTACAATTTGCATATGAGCCTATTTCTCTTAAACATGACATCCATACACCAAAATTATAACTTACCGATCATGATTTAACTTATCTTCATCTCAATCATAAATATTTACATTACATCTGATATAATCCAAAACTGAATTTATGAAAAATTTGAAGAAAATATCAAAACATAATTAAAGTCAAGAAACTGACTTTCTCGATAAGATCTCCTACAAATCCTTATCGAGCAAATCTACACGACTCCGATTAATGAATTGATTTTTAGTACCTCAAATTATATTAGACCTAATTAAAACATTAACGATAACAAATTGAATCAATGAGTTTATTACAACTAACCCATAACAAAAAACACACAAGCTATTTTTTCGGTCAAGGCTCCCATAAGCCTAAATTGGAAGACTATTATGTTTTTAATTATGTCCAGTTGTAACAAAGCTTATCCAAAGTAAATCCATATAATTTAATTCAGTTCATGGTGAAAATGACTTAAAAAGATCAAACCCCAACAACATATGAATTTATAGGAATTAAATTCCAAGAAAAGAGCCCCAAACCCTAAATTAATTTATAAGAAATTAGGGTTTTGGTTCTCACAATACAAACCATTCCATTTCCATCCAATCAAGCAAGATTTTCTGTTATTTAGCAAGCTACACATGATGAGCACCATCATACACACGAAAATACAATTTTTTGGAATCAACCAAAAGATTTAAGTCGCATAACAACCAAACTTTTACAGTGTTTTTCAAACACACCCTGCATAAATTCAGATTCAAATCTTCCCAGTGTTTGGGTCTATGTTAATGATTCAATAAGATATCTTAATGTTGATAACATGCAGGACATAATAAAAAAATAATGAAACAACAAAATCTATACACGTTACTACCTAAACACATATACAAGTCATTAGGGAAATTCGAATCCCTAATAATCTATTTATACAAAAGCCACCAAAAATTGTAGATAGCATATGTAACCATCATATCTTTATTGGTGCTGCTCTTAAGGAACACAACCCAAAAAACTGAGCTCTATTGAACCCTATTATGACAGACCAGATTTTGTAAACTACAGAAATTTTCTCAAAATTAAAGATTTTTTTGGGATTTATAGAAAATGTTTTTGATAGAACCCTTTATACAGTCTTGTATTATGTGTTGGACTTTACCAAAAATTTTCATAATTTATTCAGAGTGGTTTTCCTTAGGTTTCTATGCTTTTTAAAAATTTAGGTCAAAACAATCCTGTAACCAGAGCCTAAACTAGAGCTATGTTAAGATGGATGTTTATTCCTCAAAACTGATCCAAATTAGAAAAAACAAGATGATAAAATTAAGACTTGGATGTGTAGATTATCTCAGTAATTTTATTTAAATTTTCAAACTAATATTATTGAAGATACAAAATTATTTTCAAAACTGGTCGGAAAAATATAACAGTTATCTCAAACAAGATTGTTCTAGAAAATTTTGTTTATCAATACTAACCTTGCATAATAAGAATATCTGAATTAAGATTTTTAATAAATAAAGTGGAGTCTATCCGATCAATGGAAAAAACAGATTATTCTAGAAAATTTTGTAGTCTTTCATACAACGCTCTTGGTGCTTGTTTGAGTCCGTACATAGCTCTTTTTAATTTGTAGACTTTTTCTGGATATTTCTTATTTTTAATGCTTAGAGGTTGTTCTACATAAACTTCTTCATTGATGTATCCATTAAAAAATGCACTCTTAACATCAATTTGGTGTAACTTAAAATTCATGTAGCTAGCAAAAGCAAGCATCATTCGAATTGACTCCAATCGAGCCACTGGTGCAAAGGTGTCATCAAAATCTATGCCTTCTTGGTTATAGCCTTGTGCTACTAGTCTTGCTTTGTTTCGAATGACTTTGTCATTTTTGTCCAACTTATTTCGGAAGACCCATCTTATTCCAATTACCGAATGATTCTTTGGTCTATCAACTAGATCCCATACATCATTCCTAGTAAATTGGTTAAGTTCTTCAGACATGGCCAAAAGCCAAAATTCATTATCACAAGCCTCATTGATATTCTTTGGTTCTATTTTAGATATGAAAGTAATATTTGCAATATATTGCAATTGCTTTTTAGTTTGGAGACCACTCTTTATTTCTCCAATAATCTGCTCATGTGGATGATTGGAAACTTCTTTCCAAACCAGTGGAAGAGGAATATTTTCTTGAGAAGTGCTCTCTATCAAAGGTTTTTCTTGAAGTATGACTTCTTCTCCTTCGCTTAGAGATATAACCTGCTCACAATTCTTATCAAATGAAACATGTAAAGATTCTTCAATGCAAGATGTTCTTTTATTAAAAACACGATAAGCTTTGCTTCTAAAAGAATATCCAAGAAATATTGCTTTGTCTGATTTTGAATCAAACTTATCAAGATTATCTTTGGTATTTGACAAGAAGCATTTACTATCAAATTTTTTGAAATAAGAGATCTTTGGTATACAATCATAATATAATTCAAAACATGTTTTATGTAAAAATGGTCGAATGAGAACACGATTTAGAACATAACATGCTGTATTTATTGCTTCAGCCCAAAAATATTTTGGTACTTTTTTTATCTTGAATCATAGTTCTAGCACATTCTTGCAAAGTTCTATTCTTTCTTTCAACAACTCCATTTTGTGGAGCCGCTCTAGGAAAAACAAAGTTGTGAGATATACCATGTAAATCATAAAACTTTAGAAAATATTTATTTTTAAATTCACCACCATGATCACTAGGAATTGTAATAATAGATGTAGATTTTTCATTTGTAATTATTCTACAAACTTTAGAAAATTCAGAAAAAGCATCATTTTTGCTTTTTAGAAAATTTACCCAAGTAAATAGAGAATAATCATCTACTATAACAAAAGCATACTTGCTACCATTCAAACTTTGAATTCTAGATGGTCCAAATAGATCTAAATGTAAAAGTTCAAGAGGACGCTTTGTTGAAATTATATCTTTTGCTTTGAAAGAACTCTTGATTTGCTTACCCATTTGGCAAACATCACATAAGTGATCCTTCTTATATGGTATTCTAGGTAGGCCTCTAACAAGATCATTCTTGGATAACTTAGAAATTAATTTAAAGTTAACATGTTCAAGTCTCTTATGCCATAACCATTGAATTTCATTTGAAGCGATAAAACATTTTTCATTAAAAGTGGGTAACTCATTTAGATAAAGTTCATATACATTAGTCATTATTTTACCTTTAAAAATGATCTTTTTAGATTGAAAATCAGAAATTAAGTATAAATCATGTTCAAAAGAAATGAAAAAACCTTTATCACATAATTAACTAATGGATAATAAATTATGCATTAAACCATCTACTAAAAGAATATTTTCTATCAAGAAATTTTTTGGATTACCAGTGTTACCAATATCGATTACTTTTCCCTTGTTATTGTCATCAAAGGTGATGGTTCATCCATCCTTACTTTGGAGGGTGAAAAATAACTCCGGCCTTTCAGTCATATGTTTGAAACAACTACTATCCAAGATCCATTTGCTCCTTATTTTGTGTACCTACAACAAAATTAGAAGACAAAGCATTTGACCCCTTTTTATTTTCGGGTCTATGAGCGTTAGCCTTAGGAACCTATATCCATTTGGATTTTGGTTTCCTTTGAGAATAAATATTCTTTCTATAAAAAGATTTAGCATTTCTAGAATAATCATGTCTAGGCTTATAAGCTTTATAAGTCCCATGATTAAATACATTTTAATTATGACTAGAAAATTGAGTTCTTTAAATCAATGATTGAGAATTTTGTCTTTAATTCTTCACCACATAGTTTGGTCTATTTTGAGTATCAAAGAAGCTATATCCCAATCCGGTTTTGTTAACCAAGCATCTTTGAGAATCAATAAGTCTTTCTAAATTTTCTTAGCCATTAGTGAACTTGGTCACTATAGAAAGAAGATCATTTGATTTTTCTTTCTGACTTGATATTTCTTTTTGTAAGATATTGGTTCTAATTCCAATTTCTTTTATCTCAGATGCTTGACAAAAGTTTTCTTTCTTGAGATATTCTATCTCTTGAAGTAAAACTTTGTTTTGAGAGTCAAGAGTTGAATTTTCAGTTTTTAACTCTTTATTTTTAGAACTTAGACTCTTAAATTTAGCATATAAATTATTAAATGCTTCTAATAAATCATCATACTCATATTGACTTACCGAGTCTTCTTGTGCTACAAAGCACATATTGGCGATTTTTTTATTTGATTCTTCATCAAAAGAGGAGTTACTATCATACCAACTTGCTTGAAATGTCTTTTTCTTCTTGAATTGATCCTTCGGCTTGATTTTGAGAAGAGGACAATCTTTCTTGACGTGTCCTGCCTTTTTGCAGTTAAAGTACTTGACTTCATTAGGATTGAAAGAATCAGTTTTCTTTACCTTTCTTTGAAATCTTTCATTTTTGATGAATCTTTTGAATTGCCTTGTGATGAGGACAATATCTTCATCTTCTTCTAAATCTTCAGAGTCAGAAATGGCCTTGAAAGCAATAAATTTCTTCTTGGGTTCTTCTTCTTGTCTATCATGAAGTTGGACTTCATATGCCATTAAGTTACCAACCAAATCTTTAAGAGAAAAGGTGTTTAAATCATTTGCTTCCTCTATTGCTGTGTTTTTTCTCTCCCATTCAGGAGTTAAATACCTTAGGATTTTTCTAACTAAATCCACTTGTGAATATTCTTTTCCAAGGAATTTTAGAGTGTTAGTAATATCGGTCATTCTTGTTACCATGTCCGATATAAACTCATTTTGCTTCATTTTAAACAATTCAAATTTAGAAACTAAAGAAACAATCTTAGATTCATTTACCTTTGATGTACCTTCATGAGTAACGAGAAAAGTATGCTAAATTTTATTTGCTGTGGAATATTGAGAGATGCGATTGAACTCTACCGTGTCAATGGCACAATATAGCGCATATGCCAGTTGCTACATATTAGCATGTGACTTGCTTTATCCCTTGGTCGAACTGTTTGATGCTTATTGTCGCGTAACACTTGTTGTCTTACATCTCTTATGAATGATGTGATTGCATACAACTCGTAATCTACGAACTGATGACAACTAGGATTGATGTGACCGCTTGTCTTATAAGCTGCTTATATATTGTGATATAACTGCTTTCGTATGATTGCTTATGAATGGCTTATGATGCAATGGTTTATGCCTTACGATTAATTTAATTACTTGTTGATGGACTGAGCCATTTGATGGTAATTGTATGTTTTACGAGCATTGTTATGAGTGCTTGTCTTATTCAGTTGTTTTGTTTGGCTGACGGGTAGAATTAGTTACTCTTCGCCTATAGAATCAACTGGATTGCCATATCTGCGCGTTCTCATATGTCATTTACGCATGCTTTGAGAGCCTATTTGAGGATTGCGATATTCCTTGTGGCAATAACATGATGCGTAGGATTATATGTTTATGTATGGAGTGATACGATGCATATTGCTGATATACATGCTTGTGCTCATATTGTGGCTACCGACCCAAAGAGTGGTCAACTGTTCGGAGCAGTCGATTTTATAGATGCATGCATCACCGAGTAGGGTGTCTGTCGAGGACCTGATCTTCAAAGGATTATCTGCAGGGACATGTATGATCAAGACTAGGTACCCGGCTAGAGTGGTAGATTCTCTGTGAGGATGTACAATGTCCACGAACGGGTAGCTGCAAAGACGGTGAACTCCATGTGAGGTTATACATTTCTCAGACTAGGTGATCCAACATTGATCTTGTTGATTGTAATGGTGGATATCGACCCTAAGAGCGGTCATTTGTGTTGATGCGTGTATCCAATGATTTACATTGGATATGATATTTGTTGGGGGATCGACTTCCCAAAGGTTTCAATGTGGGGGTATGTATGATCAAGATCAGGTGATCCGGCTAAAGTGGTAGAATCTATGTGAGGATGTACACTGTCTACGAACGGGTAGCCGCGAAGACGGTGAACTCCTGTGAGGAAGTGTATGGTCCAAGACCAGGTATACCCTCTAGGGCAGAAATTCCTTGTTATGTCATATATCTCTCAGACCGAGCAATTCGACGTGGATCTTGTGTTTTTACTTACCATAAAAAGTTATGGTGAGCTATGATGATCTTCTGAGATTGTTTGTGCTAGCCAACTATGAATTCATAGTTTCAGCTTTCTGTTTTAGCATGATTACATGCAGGACTCAGATGTGAGAATCAGATCGATAGCGATTTGAGTTAGTGATCATGTTTTGGACCTTCTACGAAAGAGTGGGTTTTTTTGAGGAAGTATGACGCCTTTGTGAGTCATAACAGGTGATAGTTGGCCGCGTAAGGCCTTGAGAGATGAGAATAGATTAAGGTTGTTTAGGACAAAGCGTTTGTTAGAAGTAGTGAGCGACAAACGATGTCCTGATGGTGATTAGATAGAGAAACCCCGTTCTAGGAAAGAGAACAAGCTTGTTGTGTAGTAGTTCACAACTTACGGTCAAATGGATCGTATGCTGCGTTTGTCAGTTGCACTGTTTCCTTGCTTTGAACTACTTACTTGTTTGCACTGCTTACTCGCTTGCACTACTTACGCGTTTGCACTGCTTACTCGCTTGCACTACTTACATGTTTGCACTGCTTACCTTGTTGTATTGCTTACCTGTTTAACTGCATATCTGCTTTAAACTGCGTAACCTGCTAAATTAAATTCACTTAATTCAGTTTCCTGTAGTCTCTCTTGTGCACCTACTAGTTTTTCATGAAACTAACCCATTCTATGGGTACAAGTGATGATTAGGTACACTACGGGCGATGGCGCGATTGCAAGATGGCTTCAAGACTTCATCTTCCTGCTCTTAGCTCACGTTCTGGACGCTATGGGTTTGTATCAAATTTTCTTTAGGATACCCGAATTTTGTGAGTTTTGGTTCTTTTAGCTAACATGCCCAAAGTTATCATCTTGCCTTTTGATTTAACAAAAGAAAAATCTTCCGCTGATTTCATAAACAAACTTTGAAGGAAAGAGATATTTGTAGTCTCTTGCCTGTTTTTCTGAAAAGGTTCGCAAGTTTGAAATTTGGGGCATTACAGCTGGTGCAAAAAAAAGCTGAGAAAGAGATAAATTTGTTATTGATCTAATTAGGCTTTGCATCAAATATGGCCAGTAGAAGGACATAGGAAAAATATCGATCCCTCTAGGTGGGTTGCTGCTGGAGGTAGATCAAAATTTTTGAATTAGTGTGTGCACAAATGTATGTGTCTATGTGCGTGCATGCATTCATCTGTCTATGTGTCTGTTATATATATATATATATATATATATATATATATATATATATATATATATATATATATATATATATATATATATATATATATATATATATATATATATATATATATATATATATATATATATAGAGAGAGAGAGAGAGAGAGAGAGAGAGAGAGAGAGAGAGAGATTCGGGTTAGGGTTAGCACTATGCACCCTAACCCAAGCCCTCTTACTGGGGATTTTAGGGTCAGGGTGACACTTGCCCACCAATATGTGGCTCCGCCACTAGCCACTATTGATGAAGATGTTGGAGAGAGAGAAAATACATTTTCTTTAGGACTAGAGCCCAAAGAATAGGGCCAGCAAAAGAAAAAGAATCAATCCACTAATTTCATTCGTAATTAATCAAGAATAATAACACTTATTTATAGAGTTTACTAAAGAGTCCTAAAAAAGTAAAAGAACAAAAATAAGAATCCAATTAGGAAAGGGCATCATTCAGTCGCTGTCGGTCTGAGTCTTCTGGGCGGATCTAGGTCCAAAACAACTTCTTGGGGTCAGTTATGAGATGATCTGTAACAATCCATCTCTCTCAAATTCACCTTGTTCTCAAGGCAAGGGCTCTTCGAAAACTGCATCAGTAATCGATCCTTATCCCCTTTGGGGTCAAACACTAGGCACATGGTTTTTCCACGTGCCCTGATGAGATTGGGTATTAAGACAAGTGAAGTTTGGGTCCGATCTTGGTTTAGATATGCACTAGGTGGAATTAAGGTTTGGGTTAGGCTTAAATTTGGATCATAGGTTGAGTTTTGGTTTATAGGTTTTTTGGATTGGGTCCAATTATAATGGAGCTGGATTTGGATTAAAGTCTAGTGGGTTGGGTCTAAGGTTAGGAGTTTGAGATAATTCAGGCTGATTTGGATAGGGTTTAGGGTTAAAATGCGTCAAAATGAGGTGTATTTGGGTTAGATCCTGGTCTAGGACCAGTGATAACAGATTCAAAACTTGAGACTTAGCGAAAACTTTGTTAAAACAAGTGTAATCATTGCAAAATTTTACTTTTGCAAGTCAAACTGACCTTTGAATTTTTTTTTGAAAATAACTCGCCTCCATTTTAAAATGCAAGATAATTTTGAAGACTGGGACTCGCCTGTCGGTACGAGGTTCAACCGTTCCTGGCACCTTTACCAGGGGTAATTGAACCAAGGATCAATCCGGTGCTTTGCTTTGCTCAACTTGTCTAAATCATATTTTTATTTCTTAAATGCACAAAGAATCAGGCAAGTGCTATGAGTTTCAGAAAATACAGGTTTGAAAACATGATGTTTGTCTTAAAGACTTGAGATACTTGTAAAATTCTTGAAAAATATAATACTTTGAAAATCATGAGCCTTGTTGAGAGAATATTTCTAAAGAAAAAGAAGACCGATTTCTGAAGAAATCTTAGAGTTTTAAGGAAATCAATTCCTGATAAAACTCAAAATGACTTAGAGAAAGTTGATTTCTCTCAATTTGAACTTTGAAATTGAGAATATAACTTGGAAAATTGTGAATTGAGCTTGGGAAATCCAAAGGTTTTTGAGAAAATCGATTTTGAGAAAAATATGGGCAAGTTTAAGGAAAATCGATTTTCTGAAATGAGGTTGGGAAATAAATCAAAAGAAAGGGGCATGTGTCCCTGTGAAATATTTTCATAATTCCATCTAAACTTAGATGTCACATGAATGCAATTTGTCAAAGATATTTTCTGAAGAAATTTTGAGAAATCATTGATAAAAGAATTTTTGTGCCTTATAGAATTTAGATGAAATACATTATACACATATCCCTGACCATGACCATGAATATGTATTAAATATATCTCATTTGATTCTAAAAGGAAAAAATATTTAGAAAACTTTGAAATATGCAATGTTTTTGAAGATATCCTAAGAGTGTAGGCTGATTGTGGCTTAAAAGAAGATGACAAATCTGGATTTTGTTCGTATTCTGACTATGGCCATAAATACAAACTCAATTCAGTTTAACAACTCTCTAGAAGCTAGTGCATGTGCCATTCATGTAGACCATGGCAGAATTGAAATATGTGCATGAATGACAAACATAACAGTTATATATCAAAGTTTAAACTATATACAATGCAAACCCTAATTATAAGCAGAAATTTAAATTCTTATTCCAAATTTATTTACAATTTACATCACTAATTGAATTTAAATAAAGGAAAAAAAATACAACCTTGAATATTCCTGCAAAACTAGAAAACTTGTTAGTGAAGATATGTCGGCTTTTTCTAGATTTAGCCAGTAATATCTGAAAATTACTGGATTTATCTAGATATAAGCCTTTTTCCATGTTTCTCTAAGATAAACATAATGAAATATGAAATAAAATTAAAGAAATAATAAATATAAATAACTTTGAAATTTGGAGTTTGAGAAAAAAATGATAAAAATACCCCTGAAAACAAGACTATGGCCTTGAAATCAGGGGTTTCAAAAAATATTTTAGTAAAATTTTGGATTTTAGGTTCAAAAAGATTCAAATCAAAGCCAAATCGAATATGAGATGTCCTAGCATGATTCTAAACATTAAAAAACCCTAAAAATATGATCCTTTATGAAAAAAAATGAAAAATATCATAAAATCATGATTTTTGCTTGAATCGAGAACTCAACGAGCATCTTGTTTTTATATTTTCATCAAATGACATACCAAATGGATTAAAAAATGAGCAAAAATCGGCATGGTTAGTCATGATAACTCTAAAATCAAAATAAAATAAAAAAGATCAAATGTTGACATTATTTCAATATGAAAATTGCACAATAACCCTAAAATATGTGATTTTTACTCGTGGGCATGTACTTATCACAGTGTCAGACCCAGATCATGAATCAAATCACCATAGAAATTCATAAAATTTTACAGAGGAATACTAGACAGAAAAACATAGATTTTTCTATTTACAGATCAAAAAAATCATCTCCGGTTAGGGAGATATCATTCCGGCAATTTATGCTTGAATTTAACGAATATAAAATATATAAAAATAGATACTTCCAGTTTTGGGTACAAATAAAATTAGCAAACCATATTAAAAAATTATAAAAATTTAGCAGTAAATAGAGGACAAACAAAGAAAGGTTTCCCTATTTACAGATTGTCAATCAGATCTCTGGTTAGGGAGATACAGTTGACACAAATCGACTAAGGATTTAAATGAAGCATAACGAGTTCTGAGAATTTGATCTTACTTTCTAACAGAGGAAAAATAGTAGAAAAAATGAGAAAATTACAAAAAATAATAGACACCAATACAAAGCTATTGTAGTTTACAGATTATGAATTGGATCTTGGATGGCAGAAATATCGCATCTGCAGGTTATACTTGAATCTCAATAGCGATTACAAGGGTCAGAAATCACGGTTCGACTTTTTATTTTTTTGACAGAGTTTCCGAACCCAAAACCATCTGATTTTTTTATAGAGAGTTACTGACAAGTATGTGAACCTATCGTAAAAAAATCAGAATTTCCAACGAATATTTAAGCATGAAATAACATGATCTTTATGGCTCTAAGATCAAAACATATGAATATCCATTAAAACACTAAAAACTATGATTTAAACATGAAAAATAATAGAAAAAATATGTAAACAGCATAAAAAAATTTGATTTGATGCTGGAACATGTTAAATAGATACTAATATGATAAGAAAATAGAAAAAATCTAGGGAATCCATAGTTGAATTTGATTTACCCTTTGAAAAGATGGATTTAGCCCATTTAACGGGCAAATCTCATCTTTCATTGGTTAAGAACATAAAAAATAGATTTCTAAACAGTTCTACTGGATTAGAATCCTATAAAACACTATCAAACAGGGTTAGATCATCTTCTTGAACCGATTTTGAGGTTCCCGAATGAAAATCCAACTTAAAATCCATGAACAAGGGGGCGACAATGATGGAACACATGAAATACAATAAAAAAATTAATAAAAACTATGAAATAATGTTAAAGGAATTTACCTTGGAGGCTGCCGCTGCAATGAAGAAAGGAGAGGGTGCTGGGAAGAGAGAGAAGCTCCAAGAAATCCAAGAGGAGAAGAATAGGGTTCAACCCCCCTACGAGTCTCTATTTATAGAAATAAATTAAGTTTAGTTAAAGAGTTTTGAAAAATCCAAAACTCTTTCTTAATTGGACTTCTTAAGGGGGGGGGGGGGGGATTTTTATGGAGGATTACTAAACTACCCTAACCCTAACTACCAAATATGAGTCCTAATAAAACCCTAAAAGGTCCAAATGTGGCGCCACCTAGTGTGGGCCCACATTGGATTTTTAAAACTCTAATTTAAATCTTTTAAAAACCAATGGTTAAAAACCTAAATAAAAATGGATTTTCAAAATTAGTTTTGACTCTTCTAAACCTTTAATCTAACTAGGACACTGACTAATCCTAGTCTAACCATGACTTCTGCAAATGTGGTGCCACCCCAAGTGGACCCCGTTTGATTTTTCAAAAACGATTTTAAAACTTAAAAAGGAGAGGTTTTTCAAGAGATTCAAAAGTAGACTTGAAATTAAAAGTTTTGAAATGACACAGAGTCCTGGATGGGTCAGAACTCCTCTAGATACGGTGCCAACTGAGTGGGTCCCATATCAGGGTTTTGAAAAATTTAAAATAAAGACTGAAAATGGCTTTGAAAAGGAGTTAAAATCAACAAATGAAATTCAAAGGTTTTGAAAATAGAGTTCTAAGTGAACTGAAACTCTAGACCAGAGTTCTAAACCATTTAAGACTTTGAGATTTTAAATTTTTGAAAGCCAAATGAAGAAGTTTTTAAAAGATTTTATCAAAACTGGTAAAAATAAGTCGGAAAATGCAGTTAGGGTTAGAGTCCTAACTCAACCGAAACTCTGAAATAGAGTCTTAAATCAACTGGGACTCTGCAAAATGATCTAATTTTTGAAAACAAATGAAGAAAATAAAAATGGAGGTGAAAACAATAATCAAGATAGAGTCCTAACTGGATTAGGATTCTGAGACAGTCCTGATCAGACTAAAACTCTAGATGTTTGGTATTTTCTGAAAAATAGATGAAAGAATTTTTGACAAACCACTGAAAATGACAACAAACAGTGAAATCAGAACAAAGTTCTGATCCAACTGGGACTCTGAGGACAGAGTCCTAATTTGACCAGAACTCTTAAAATTTTGGAATTTTGAGAAAACAAACGAGAGAATTTTGAAAAATAGGTGAAAATAAAGCAGAAATTGAAGTCCGGTTCAGAGTCCTGATCTGACTAGGACTTTGAAAAAGAGTCCTAACTTGACTAGGACTCTGAGAAATTTTGATTTTTTGGAAAGCAATTGATGAGATTTTTAAAAGAACTTTTGAAAACCAGTGAAAATGAAGTGAGAAAATAAAATCAGGGCAAAGTCCTGATTCGATTAGGACTCTGGGATAGAGTCCAAGAATTTTGAAACTCTATGATAAAAGTGTAACAATTCTGGTTTCTGAAGAGATAAATGAAGAGATTTTTGAAAGTTTCTCTCAAAATTGAAATCAGATTCAGAGTCCTGATTCGACTAAGACTCTTTGAATAGAGTCCTGGTTCAACTAAAACTTTGAGTTTTTGACTTTTTTTTGAAAGATTTTGAAAGATTTGGTTGAAAATAGGTAAAAATGGCAACAAAAGACAGAGTCTTAATCCCACTGAAACTCTGAAGAAGAGTCCTAATCTGACTGAAACTCTGAATTTTTGAGCCAAAATAAAAGAATTTAAAAAAGTTTTATCAAAACAGATAGAAATGACAGTAAAACATAGAGTCCTGATCTCAGTGAGATTCTAAAAGAGTCCTAATCCAACTAGAACTCTAGGATTTTGGGCTAAAAAAAAAGATTTTGAAAGGTTTTCTCAAAAAGCAGGTAAAAATGGTGGTAAAAGGTAGAGTCTTGATCCGACTGGAACTCCATAAAAAGAATCCTGATCCAACTAGGACTTTAAAATTTTGGCCAAAACGACAGAAATAGACAGAGAATAAGACCACATCTGGTTTAAAATCAAAATGGAGTTTTGAAAAGGTTTTAAAAGATAAAAAGACAGAGTCTTGATCCAACCAGGACTCTAAAATTTTTGAAAATTTTGATAAATGAAGGAATCCAGAAGTGACACCACCTAGTTGGGTCTCATCTGAGAATTGAAATGAGTTAAAAATTGACTTTAAAAACAAATCTATATTGTTTTTCTAAAGAAAATAAGATTCTGAGGGTTAACAAATGAAAAATGTTGATTCAAAACCCAGGTTTGTGAAATTGATCTTGAAAGAAAAGTTTTAAAATCGAATTTGGATTGAAATATTTTGAAAACAGGAGTGCTGGATCTCGACAATGAGATGTAATGACATGCAATGCCATGCAATGCAATAAAATGTCATGCCAAATACATGCAGTGATATGCAATGACATATAAAGTGTAAACCCTGGATGAGGGACTTGAAATCCCAGACTCTCGGCAGAGACAAAGAATTTGAAGATTCTCATCTAAGGATGAGAATTGAAAATTGAAATATAGACAAAACAAGGATTGAATCTTGATTGCAGGATGGAGTATTGGAATTTTTATAAAATTTGGGCTATGAATAGCCCTGACTCAAATATCGACCAGTTGGTTCCCTGAAGACTACAAAGAGTGGGTCCCAGTGGCAGGAAGTAGGTGTTTTGTGAACGAGGGTGAAAATTTGGGGTGTTTACAACTAGCCTGGGCCAGCCCCGAACAAGTGTCACGTTGGTGAAAACTGGTTAGTGTGAACTGGTTCGGTTTTGAACCAGTTGCCACCCACCCATTTGTGAGTGGGTCTCTCACAATGGGAAAGGGCACAGGGTGAAGTTAGGGTTAGAAAACACTTCTCCACCTCCTATGGTAGGCCTCCATCGAAGGTAGTATCCAACGACCACGACTATCATCGATGGCTCATCGGCTATTCCCCAGTAAATGTATAGGCTACAAAATAGGTGCTGGACAGTCTGCTCAAAAGAGAGAGGGCCGGTGGTTCTTGTCCTTGCCATCATGTTATGGGTGTTAAGTGGCTCTCGTCGGTGGACAGGGGTCACCCTCATCGACCATTCCCAGTCAACCAACTACAAGAATCTCTGGTAGGGCTGATCAGCTATAGGGAGCGATGATAGGTCGATGGTGGGCGACTACAAGGAGCGACAATGGGCAGCTACAACAATTAGTGTTGTTGTGGGTAGCGTCACATGGAGAGAGAGAGAGAGAGAGAGAGAGAGAGAGAGAGAGAGAGAGAGAGAGAGAGAGAGAGAGAGAGAGAGAGAGAGAGAGAGAGAGAGGAAACATCAAAATAAAAACAAAGTTGAGCCCGTGAAAACAAAAACAACAACAACAACTATAGACCCAAAACAAAGGGTCGAAAGCACGAAGGCAAAACATAAAAATAGAAGAACACAGAGATAAGCCAGGGTCTTGAAGAAAAGAAGGTGGCTGAAGGGGGTGGATAACATGGGAAGAGAGGCGTAGAATTGCATGCACATCAGCCAAGATGCAATGGACGAGTTTATTGAAGGCAACCAAAATTTGACGAAAGATCGTAATGTTGCGAGTCATCCACACAGCCCACCAGGAAGTAAGAAGCCAAGTTCTCCATATCAGCCTCCACCACTTGCAATTGCGAACCCACGGTGGACCCCACAGAAGGTTGAATACGAAGGATTCCTGTCTCACGATAACTTTAGGCCGATTCCACGTACTTTTAAAGAGATCCACAAAGATTGGGCAGGCCCAAAACAAATGGTAGGTGTATTCTTCCGCCGCTTGACAAAGAACACACCTACTCAGATACTAAAAACCCACTTTCTTAAGGAAGTTGTCCGTCTGTATCCTATCGTGTAGAATTAACCAGGCTAAGAACCGAGAGCGGGGAGTTAGGCCATTAGCCCATAAAAGATGCTCAGGAAGCTAGTCAACCCCAGGCGGAAGAAGAGACTGATACAGAGTTTTGGTGCAAAAATGCCGCTAGGTGCAATTTCCCATTACAAAAACTGCGCGTCAGGACCAGGATCACCATCTTGCATGAAGACGAAAGACATGACCTTAAGCCACATGCGACGAAAGTGCGAGATATGAAGCCTGTGAGGACGATGACTATAACGGATAGCCTCAAAGGAACCGTACTTAGCATGGAGCAGAGAAGCACACATATTGCTTGAACGGTGTGCCATCCAACATTGCTTCACGATGAGAACAATACTCCTTAGTCTGGGAGCAAAGATCCCCAGACCAACCATACGCCTTGGTAACACCAATGAGCTCCATCCAACTAGGTGACACTTAGTCCAATGTTGGCAACCAGACCAAAGAAAATCCGCCATCAAACTGAAGAACTTCTTCTCCACACCCTTGGGCATCAGAAACATGGACATAAAAAAATCTGAGATAGAGGACAAGACATGCCTAATAAGGGTAAGTCGACCGACGATGGAAAGGTAAGAAGCCTGCCAAAAAGAAATTTTGGTTTGGACTTTTTGGATAGTGGCAGTGCAAGCGATTGAGGGGATGCACTTTATTTGTAAAGGGAGACCCAGATAAGAAATAGGTAAATCCGAAGTTGCATAGCTAAAAATCTGCTGATCAACGACCAGCAAGGAAGGTGGGGCAATGAACATGGACAAGCAACATTTACTGTCATTAAGGGATAAACCCAAAAGAGAGAGGAAAAATTGAAGGATGAGCTTGAATCTCAAAATCTGTTGCATGGAAGCATGACAAAAAATGATCATGTCGTCAGCATAGGTGAGAATATGATGGGGGAATTTCTGGATGCCGATGGGAACAATTATGCCTTTATCTGTTACCCTCTTGAAAAACACCATGAGACCCTCGACGATGGCGTTAAATAACAAAGGGAAGAGAGGGAAGCCTTGCTGAATACTGCTTCAAAGCTTGAACTGCCTACCTCTTGCTCCATTAAGCTTAATCAAAGAGTGAGCATTTAATACTAGCTCGTGCACCCATCAAAAGGAACGACGATCGATATCAAAGTTGGCAAGCATGTAGAATAAGAAAGGCCAATGGACCGAGTTGAAGGCTTTATGTAACTCGAGTTTAAGAAAGAAGAAATGCTGGCTGCTGATATGAAAAGAGTGAAGAACTTCCAATGCCAAGATGAAGGAATGATGAATTCGCCTATGGGGGATAAAAGCAAACTGGGAGTCCGAGAAGATTTGAGCAGCTACGGCTCTAAGCCTATTAGCCAAAACCTTAGCAATAATGCGGTAGACTGCACTCATAACCGAAATCGAACGGAATCTCAAGATATCATAGGCCGCCACGTCATTTGGGATGAGAGAGACAATGACTGAGTGCATGCGAACCGATAGTCAACATTTGTGATAGAACTCAGCAAAGACATTGATAACGTCATGCTTAATG